>NC_141069.1:27008944-28253944 GCF_041138505.1 Cibotium barometz
TTTTTCCTCATCAGCAAATACATGGTTTTTGTCTGCCATGTATAAAACTGTTCCCCATTAAATTTGGCTATTTCCTGTGCTGAACTCATGGTGATGTGAAGGGGGTCTTACCTCTTGATCCAATTTCAAGATTCAAGGGCAGTGTCTACCCTTTTACAACTCAATCTGGTGTTTAATAGATGATTACAACAATTTTATCAACATAAAATCACCAGAAATTACATTAAATTGAGGGTAACTAATTTATACGGGATGGTTGGAGTATCAAACCAACTCCGATTTGAAATCTGAAGTTATAGGGATCTGTATCAGATACCTAATGGTTAATTTGAACCCTCAATTGCACCAAAGTACAGTGATTAGCACTGATTAATCACTGATTAGCAAATTAATGCTTTGTTTTGTGTGCAGAAAACAGAGTATGCGAGGAGTCCAGATCTGGTGCCTTCCACTTCAAATGAGCTCAAATGCTTTCAAAGGCATCAATAGCAATGAGTCTTGTAGAGGATTAAGCCAAAAAACACAAGATTTGACCAAATATTGAAAGCTTAATCTCTGTTTTACCAAAGTCACCTGCAGATTTGATGAAGAGCTTGGATCTCACTGTAGACTTGATGAAACTGAATTCTATCTTCACCAGCTTGTAGAGCATGCTTGATTACCCCTTGGGCTAAGAGAAATTAGAAGGATTTGATTTGAGCAAGGAGAGATCTGCAGTTCCCTTCAGAAAAAACGCGCTGGAAAAAACGTCAAATTCTCCTTCGTCCATTGGCGGTTTGCTGCGTTTTCTTCATGGGCTTGAAGCTAAGGAGGTTAGCTATGATATGCTAGAAGCTTGTGCCCTAATTGTGAGTGTGCAAGGTGCTAGAGATCCTCCACTGGCTGGGGGTGAAGGGGAAGGTGAAAAACTCACTAAAAATTGATTTTTTTTGCTAATTTTCTACTAATCCTAATTAATTAACTAATGGGCTCATAAATTTGATGGATTCTAGGCATGGCTCTGATACCATGTTGAAATTTGAGCATAATGATGAGCTATGGTGGATCAAACACTAGAATCAACATCATTAACAAAGTGATTAGCAAATGATTAAGACGTAATTAGTGAATAATTAGCACATAGATTAATGTACGCATGGATACTCAAAAACCAGCAAATTCTCATTAGGGCTATGCCTCAATTTATAGAGTTTACATCAAGCATCAAATCCCATTGATTTCTCCATGATTCACTCCCAGAATATCTCCACCTTTTGCCTGATTCTCTCCACCTTTTGCCTGATTCTCTCCACCTCTTCTCTTTTCCCTGAATATCTCCCAGAATATCTCCACACTCCTAAATTCCCTCATGCTACCCATTATTCTCTCCCAGTAGATTCTTCTCACCTTTTCACAGGTTCTTTCACATTTACATCTTCTCTTTTACAGCCTCTATCCAAGAGCTTGTTCCCACACACACCCTATTCACTTGTATATTTCAACAATTTGGTCGGATGTTTCAGGATACCTTGCCTTTTGATGCACCTAAGGAAGAGAACTGTGAGGTGGCTTTTGACTTTCGAGTTACACAAGCTAGTCAAATTTTGTAGCAATATGTGATGGCAAATCATGTTAGGGCTACCAAGGTTCCAATAGAGAAAGTGGTAGATGCCCGAGTGGAAACATGGCAGTTTGTGGCACAAGTGGAATCCTTTCATAACAAGGGTGCAATTGTTCTTTTTACTGGACAAATATCATTTTTTAATAGGATTACAGATTGGTTACATGATTTATTAGATGGTAATTTTGTGGAGTAGATCTTTGATGAACCAAGAGGATCCTATGAGGTCCTATTCTCATCGAAAGAAGTTCAAGATTTGGTTATGCAAAAAGTCCCGTTATTTCTAGATGGACAGTTGGTGCATGTTGTACCCTGGTGCCCTATCATAGAGTATAGAGATATGTTGCGCCAGGCATGCCCTATTTGGGTTGAGGTTGTAGACTTTCCATCAACTATGTGGGAATTGTTACCGTTGGGTTGAGGTTGTAGACTTTCCATCAACTATGTGGGAATTGTTATCGTTGGCCATGCGTACTATTGGGGAGGTGTTGGTGGAGCCCTAAATGTTGTCCAAGAATAAAAATAGGGTTTGCATGTTGTGAGATAATGGGAAGCTTCGACCTTGACAATCGAGGTTATGCGTGGATGGATTTGACCCTTTGTATTTTGAATTTTAGTGGGGATCGTTTTGCAGGCCATTGCTTTCATTGTAGGGAGGTGGGTCACTTCATTTTAGAGTGTCCATATTTGGTGAATGCTAAGCCACACAACCGAATATGTCCCAGGGTCCGACTCATAAGGATACATTAGCTCCTATTTTCCCATCTGGTTTGAATATAGAGAAGGGCAAACAAGTAGCAAAACAAAGTGAGAAAGTGGAGATAAAGGTAAATAAGTTTTGGCCAATAAAGGTAAACAAGTTTTGGCAGATATAGAAGATAGACCTTGGCTTATGGTGGTAAAGAAATGCGCTCGCCAGACAGCATCTTCTAGTGGTAATCAAAATGTGGATGCTAGTCATGGTGCCTCTTTATCATTTCATCGTGGTGCCACAAGATGGGCTCGGGAGAAAGATAACCAAGGCAGGGTATCACACTCTCGGTATAAGCTGAGACCTCGAGTTACGAAAGAAAATCAGGTAAATTTTCCTCTTCTATTTGATAAAAAAGGGGCTATGGTCTCAGCCTGGGACAAGAAGTATTCGGATGTCTAGTGGAGACAAGATACATCACCTAATGATGGCCGTACTTTAGGTGAGAAGGAACGGGTGGATGTTTTGTTGCGAAGAGTATGGGAACATATGGAGAGAGAAGGCATTGAGAATCCTATGCAATATTTTAAGGAAAGAGAGGCTGATGGTGGTACCTCTCATTGATTGGATTTTTGTTTTGATGGATTATGAAGTTTGGAATGTAAAAGGTGTGTGTTCACCGTCCAAGAACTATCGCATGTGGCGTACTATGTTTCAAGGTCAATGGGATATGTTTTGTGTTGTGGAGCATAAACAACATTCCATGGCACGACAAGTGTATGATTACAAGGAATTTCATGTGTTTTATAGTGGGCACCCCACTACACAATCAGGGGTCATGATTGTAGTGGAATCCCAGTTTAAGCCATCATTGGTTATGTAGGATGTCCGGGGGCGGTTCATTGTTGTGGAAGTGGAGTTTATGGAGGAAACATTATGGCTTGTGGGATTGTATGCACCTAATGGGGTTGCACATCGTCTTTAGTTATGGGACAATTTATTGTGTTTGTGCAACGCTAAGCCTAGCTTTGTGTTGGGCACTTTTAATGTATGTGAATTGTCAGAGCATGCTTCTACACCTCACTCTATTATGGATGGGCCAGAAAGGCTCACTTGGAATGTGTTTGGCCAATCAATTTTTGAAACAAGATATGTGGCTGTGACTACACCCGCATGAGAGAGGATTTACATATGCCTCTCAACAGTACGTTGGTACAAGAGCTCGTTTGGACCGAATGTATATTTGCCAGCATGATTTGTTTCTGCCAAAGATATTTTCCATGCAAGTGGAATATAATCATATTTTGTCGGTATTGGAGATGCATAGCCATTCTGTGGATGCTTATAGGCCATTATTGGGAAAGTCTCCTCTTAAGGGTAACTAGACTTTCTTGGAGCATACTGTTTTCCATTAGTTTATGTTGCAAGTGTTACAAAACTTTTGAGGCCATGTAATCTATGTTGGTGTGTTAGCTTGGGAATGTTGTATGTTCAATATTCAAAAGCTTGCTCACCAGTATGGGATTCATAATGCATCATATTTTAGGGAGAAGTTACGGAACCTAGAATAGTTGTTGGTTGATTTGAAGCAGGTGGTTCAAGAGGACAGTTCTTGCCATGACATTGAGAAAGCTATTGATTGGTTGTCCCATTAGGTTGCAGCATTGCACGAGAATCAATATGTGAGATATAAGCTTATGGCTTGAATGGATGCCCTAATGGATTCTAATTGTCAGTCACATACGTTCTTTGCTCATTTGCAGCAAAAGCATGCACGTGAATATATTGTCAGGATGTAAGATAGGTAAGGAGTATTAATTACTTATCCTACTTGTGTTCTAGATGTGTGTACAGACTTTTATCGCCATTTGTTGGGTTTGCACAGGAGGTCATATCTCCTGATGTCATTGTAGTTAGAGAGTCTTTGTTTCACTTGGTTTATCACTAGGTATTAGATATTTTTGCAAATGAATTGGAAAGAGATATTTATATGGATGAGGTGGAAGATGTGTTGAAGCATTTGCCTAAATGAAAAGTCTAGGATGAGATGGGCTCCCCAATGAGCTTTTTATGAAGTATGTTGATGAGTTGAAGGTCCCTCTCGCTTCTAATTTTTAGGAGTTGTGGAATACAGGTATCATGCCTGCGAGTTGGAAGATTGGGCTTGTACGTTTATTGCCTAAAGTTCCATCCCCAGTTAATCTAGGTCAATGGAGACCAATCACATTGATGGGGGCGCCATGTATAAGATATTTGCAAAGGTCTTGGCCAACAGGTTGCAACAACGATTTCTTCCTACTTTGATTCATCCAAGGCAATATGGAATTATTAAAGGTCGGAATATTTTGCATAATATATTGAATGTAAAAATTGGAATTGATTTTGCAAGGGCTTCAAGGCAAGAGGTGGTTATGATTCAACCGGATATTGAAAAGGCTTATGATCACGTTAGTTGGTCTTTTCTTTCACAGCTTATGCAGGCTATGGGATTTGGCCCTCGCATGTCTTCTTTGATTTATACTATTAGCCAACATGCAGTGGCTAAGCTTATGATTAATGGTGTAGTGACTGAGTCCATTCATTTGACGAGATCAATCAGAGGCAAGGATGCCCAGTTAGCCCTCTCTTGTTTGCAATTGTTACAAGTCCAATCTTATTTTGACTGGATAAGCTAGTGGAAGATGGTGAAGTTGTAGGGCTTACTCTTCCAAGCAGAGAGCAGATGGTCGGCTAGGCATTGGCAGATTATTTTTTCATGTTCCTTAAGGCTCAAAGAGATAATGTTCAGAAGGCTATGGTTGTTTGGGATACTTTTGGTCTTGCTTAGGGGATTTTTTTTTGGCAAGCAAATTTGGGCGAGCATAAATCCAAATATGGCAAGCAGGTTTTATAATGGGGCGATCTCGATTTATAGCTCTCTCTCTCTCTCTCTCTCTCTCTCTCTCTCTCTCAGCCTCTCTTTATCTGTCTTAGTCTCTTTCTCTTTTTCTCTCTCTTTTATCTCTCTCTCTCTCTCTCTCTCTCTCTCTCTCTCTCTCTCTCTCTCTTTTATCTCTCTCTCTCTCTCTCTCTCTCTCTCTCTCTCTCTCTCTCTTTTACCACCTAAATAGGATCAAAGCAACTTTTCCCACATAGTAGGGCACCTATGCATATGTCATGATTCCATAGTAGGGCACCTATGCATATGTCTATCTTTCTCTTTCTCTTTCTCTCTCTCTTCTCTCTCTCTCTCTCTCTCTCTCTCTCTCTCTCTCTCTCTCTCTCTCTCTATTTTTATCTCTCTTATCTATCTCTCTCAATAGAAAAATAAAATTTCTCCAAAAAAATGATACATCCCAATAAAATGGTATAAGCTCAAATAAAATTGTTCCATGGAAATTGTTCCAAAAAAATGATAGCCCCAAACATTTTTGCACATCCCATACATTTCTAAAGTTAAATTAGGAACATGAGTTGTTTACTAAACCAATTCAGGGTAGGTTCGTTCTTTGCATAGACATTCAATTACCTCCCTTTCTATCAAAATTGGTGGTGAATAAACATATTTTCATTTTGGCTCAATCCCATGACTCTCATGTACACAAAGTACAAGTGCTTGCATGCTAAGTAGGGTTTTTGCTTGTTGACCCTTCCCAAAAATGTGGACATGAGCATGATGGATGTATTTTGATATGCATATCATAACTTCCCACATGAGAACCTTCTCCAAACGTCTCAATGGTGAAAGCCTCATGTTTGGAGGATTGAAACACATGCACTTGTTGTAACTTGTGCATTTATATCTAGTGCTTTCTCGATCCTTTTTGCAGCTTCTTCTGAAATGTGTGTTCTGTATCTTATGTGACGACCATCTCATGACATTATTTCTGAATGTGTTTGTCTCTCCTCTAGGCACTTTTGGTTGACTTGAGCTCATTGACTTGAGCTCAATGGAGTTTGTTGCTCCCTTCCCAATGGCTTACTATGTAAGTTATAGCCTGCAAAGCACCAATGTGTCTACCTCCTCAACTATCAGATTTGTGTCTTCAGCCACCACCACTGGCCATATAGTACGCACATTATGTGGGGGATGGTCAATGTTCTTGTCCACAACCCATGTATGCATGATGTCATTATTGCAAAACCACATCATTTGCCTAGTCTTAGCAGCATGGGACCTTGTTAAAAAAAATGATGGTGTAGGTACTCCATTTGCACATCCTACAATCATGCGACCACACTTACTACTGCCTATATGACCCAAACACTTTCTCTGCTGCCCTTTGGAGTTCTCCTAATTGCCCAAAATGTATTGTGTATGGGTGCTTCCA
The DNA here is from genome assembly GCF_041138505.1 of Cibotium barometz. Taxonomy (NCBI): domain Eukaryota; kingdom Viridiplantae; phylum Streptophyta; class Polypodiopsida; order Cyatheales; family Cibotiaceae; genus Cibotium; species Cibotium barometz. The sequence continues at coordinate 27,015,546 of NC_141069.1, forward strand.
TTAGGATTTTGTTACTCGATTCATTTCTTGTGTCCACATCTTCATCAATGAATTGTATTTTCCTGTGATGTCCAATAGACTTCCTATCTCTCACATGTACATTATACTCATGTCTATGACTAGCATCATCATCCACATCTTCATCCATGAATTGTATTTTCCTGTGATGTCCAATAGACTTCCTATCTCACATGTACATTATACTCATGTCTATGACTAGCATCATCATCCACATCAATTACATTACATTATCGTCTCTTGTGTCGGGCTGATTCCCATCACCCCCGCTAAAGGAGTTGGGGCCTTGTACATGGGTGTACCTGAAGTGGTACTCTTTACTATCTTGAGAACTCATGATGGGCTTGGAGTATGCGCATTTGCCCTCTCAATTAGATTTTCAAGACTTGGACCCGCTCCGATATGCTTGCCCATCATGTATGAATTTTGTTTTGCACTCTGTAATAAATCACCATTCCCTGAACGCCTCATTCTATTGACGAGTTTGACACTTGAGGCTGATCCTTTAGTAGACATCTTGAAAACAAAACAATGTTCAGTTTCATTGCCTTGACTTGGAAATTGGCTTCTATGGAAGAAGTCATAATTACAATCTCTCTTCAAACATAGCAAGTCATCATAGCCAAATGATGACTTGGGTGGTCCTTGGCATGCATGAGCTACTGATCTTCGAAACCTACAAGAATTTTTTAAAAAATCACTTTGTATATATGGCCTTAACAAATTCTTCTCTAATTCTCAACTAGTGGGCTGAGATCTTCTAGCACATTATTGAATTCTTTATCTCCAAGCTTATGTCCTTGATCTCCTTCTTGAACTAATGAAGTTAGCACCAACTCCTTGGCAACACACATCTGCACCTTCCTTGGACCAGCACTTGCATCAACTTTAATTACTCTTTCAACCATTGCTTTAGTCTTATCAAGCAATGCCTTTGATGTTCAGGCCTGGACACAATGTGAGTGAATTTTGGTGTGTATTAAAAGCCGTGTTAGTTTGTCATCACTAAGCATGACATAATACACATAACACACACATGATGCCTTGCAAGTAGTTGGCTTTTTGCAATAGTGACAATTGAGCTTTCCATCATTAATGGCTAGGACCCCAATTGCACAAGTTTTCTTTATGCACCCTTTGAAACCAATGTCGTTAAGCCATTGTTCAAATACCAAGGGCATGTGTTGTGTAAATAATGCATTTCACCAATGCAATGGCATATCCTACACACCCTTGGAAAGTTGACATTCGATGTGGTTGCCTTTGTCCACATGTGACCAGCATACTTATGATCCATGCCATCCATTCCTGCTCTGCTAGCACCCATGGTGGTAGGAAACTTAAATATTACATCCCCATCATAGAATCTAGGAAGCTCATTCACTTGAAACACCCGTGGTATACGTCTCACCAGCTTTGTCAAAGTGTTCTCCTTCCTCATGTTCAACAAGAACTCTATAGTGATTTTCCTTTTCAAGGGTGAAAGTACTTCATGGTTGGGTAATTGGGTGTATAGAGGCACTGCATCTAATATAGATGTCTTCTGAAGCAGACTCTCATCAGAATTGGTTGAACTTTCAATATTCACATAATTAGAGGTACCGATTGATGTATTGGATTTTGAGCTTACACATACCTCATATGTAAGAGATATCAGGTCATCAAGGAGGTAGAGGTCCTTACCTTCTACGTATTATAGTGGAACAAGGGCAACACGTCTCTTTATCTGCTGTGATTGTGATCGCCTCTAAAGAAGAGAACTGTGATGGTAAACATTTTCGAATAAGAAATTACTTGTTCACAAAGCCTTTGCCATTGCTCAAAGGCATCCTCATCTCACCCATTTCATTGTTGGGGAAAATAAGCTTGGCCTCCGTAATAATAATAATAGAGATAGAGATAGAGATGTGTGTGTGTGTGTGTGTGTGTGTGTGAGAGAGAGAGAGAGAGAGAGAGAGAGAGAGAGAGAGAGAGAGAGAGAGAGAGAGAGATGTGTGCATGTGTGACAGAGAGAAAGAGAGAGAGAGAGAGAGAGAGAGAGAGAGAGAGAGAGAGAGACACTCATTAAGAGGTCCTAAATAAATGATTACCAAATATCAACAAGAGGTGACCCCTGTAGGCCTAGTGGAAGCTGTCATTGTAGTATCTAGGGAATCCCATTCTTACTTGACTTTGTGGGTGATCACCTTTCCCAGAGATAAAAAAATATTATCTCATAGTAAACTAGCGTCTAATAGATAATGCTCCTTTGACCCTATCTCCACTTCTCACATGAAATGCCCTCTACTATCCTTATCTCTATTCAAAGGTGTTGTGAAGATACTGTCAACAACAACTGACCAATTGCAATTCTTATAGCACAAGAGATAGCACCATAGATGGCAATTCTCATGGCTCAAGAGATTGCACCAGAGATGGAAATGTAGGGATAACTAGAATTCTTAATGAAAGTGTCAATGGTGACACTTAAAAAATGCTCTATAGAATCGGATCTTGATGAAGCGCTGTGATAGAGACAACCATGTCCGACTCGTGTGAAGCTAAGATCTTACTCGTGTGAAGCTAAGATCTCTTGTTACTCGAGATCCATAAGGAGGGCATTCATGAAAGCAGGGGGAGCGATCCATTTGGAGGCCATGCAAATCAAACCATCTTGTATTGCAAGAATACGAGGATTTGCATTATCCCTCCTATGTAAGATGTTTAAAAGACTCAAGTGACAACCTTGGGAGGTGGGCTTTGTCTAATGTATACACAAAGGGGGGAGGCGGTCTAATGTATAGATATATGTTGGGAGGAGGCAGTCATGTATAAATATATGTTGGGAGGAGGCAGTCATGTATACACGATATATGTTAGGAGGAGGTCTAATGTTTACATGATATGTAGGTGTGAGAGGGCATGAAGAGTCAATGGAGTTGCCCCAAACTTAGCCGAGAGAGAGAGAGAGAGAGAGAGAAAGAAGAAAGAAAGAAAGCTGTATTAACGTCTATTAGAGGCCGAACTCGACCTACGAGACAAATCAATGTACAACTGTCAATGTCTTCTGGATGTCCAGAAAAAAAAAGGACAGAAAATGAACATGAAGTAAACTATGAAAGTCCAGAAAAAAAAAGGACAAAATGAACATGAAGTAAACTATGAAAGTACTGAGCTAGTGGGGGGGTGTGATGGATGTCCAGAAAAAAAAGGACAAAATGAACATGAAGTAAACTATGAAAGTACTGAGCTAGTGGGGGGGTGTGATGGATGGAGCACTACTGCTAGAGGCTCAGTATGCAACCTATATGCGCAGGGTATACGAGAGAGAGAGAGAGAGAGAGAGAGAGAGAGAGAGAGAGAGAGAGAGAGAGAGAGAGAGAGAGAGAGAGATATGAAAAGCTAGAGTTGTAAGGGGAGAGAAAAAGGACTATAATTTGATATCTTTTCTTTATCACTTTCTAAATTTATCACCCTTTTTAAATATATATTTGAGTTATTATCTAACCAATATTAAAGGCTCTTTTAGTTCTTGGCATATCAACAAAGTTTTATACGTAAGGTAGTTCACCACAATCCGATTTTATGTTGATGCCATAGGTGACAATGGCAATTCAATACTCGATTGTAACAATACAGCACCCAAGGTACTAAAATGGTGAACATTAGCTTTGCTAGCCTTTAATTTAATTTTTTAAAAAGAAAAGGAGTATTTTTTTGAAATTGGCAAGAGAGAGCATAGACTTCAAAAAGCTTTATTAGTAATAAGGAAAGGACCTTTCTTACAAGCAAGCCATTTTCTAGATTTGGACACGAGAGAGCATGGAGAAGACACTTGGACATGAGAGAGACATATGGAATAGAGAGAGAGTATAGACCTCAAAAAAACTTTATTATCAATAAGAAAAAGACATGAGAGAGTGTGGAGAAGACATTTGGAATAGAGAGAGCATAGACCTCAAAAAAACTTTATTGTCAATAAGATAGGACCTTTCTTACAAGCCATTTTCTAGATTTAAATGAGAGAGTGGAGAAGGCACTTGGACACGAGAGATGTGGAGAAGACATTTGGACATATAGACAACCTCAAATATTTAGAGTTGTAGAATCTCTCTAGAGAATGCTACACCCTTCTCAATAAAAAGTTATAAAGAAAGTCATTGAAGGTCACCTACAATGACTATCATCAATCACTGTAGGTGACCTACATGGAATCACATGAGCACTCTGACATAGAATGCTACACCCTTCTCAATAAAAAGTTATAAAGAAAGTCATTGAAGGTCACCTACAATGACTATCATCAATCACTGTAGGTGACCTACATGGAATCACATGAGCACTCTGACATAAGAATCTTTTCTTGTGTCAATGGCATGGAGGGCTTTAGGAGGGTTCTATGTATTAGAACGAGCCAAGCTTGGCCATCCATCGTGTGGATGGGGGATCTTCCTCACTCATAATTGTAGGGTGAGTGGGTCTAAAGATACTTAAAACCTAATCAATCCATCGAAGCCTTTACACATATAATTTGCCAACCATCACATGATTCATTGATTTTCGATGTGCATTTAAGAGCACCTTCCTCTTTCCACCATCCACATCACATTCAAGTATATAAATGTCTTAAAGCTATATATGAATGTAAAACTTTTATGGCTACCTCGAAAGCCCATTTGGTCGTCCGTGAAGCCCCACACACACGTGTCAAGGGAGAAAGGTTGCACTCGCATCCTAGCTTGAGATGCTAAACTAGACACCAAGTCTGATCCGGGTTTAAGTACTTTTGCTTAAAAAGCCAATCTTTATGTTAGATGTAATCTTTTTAAGTATATTGTTGGTTGTATTTTATCTAGAAAGACAATCTTTATGTTAGATGCAATCTTTTAAGTATTGTTGGTTGTATTTTATGTTAGATGCAATCTTTTAAGTATTGTTGGTTGTATTTTACCTAGAAAGATAACTTTAATGTAAGGCCATCTCTCGAAGGGCAAAGGAAAAATATTTGCCTTTATGGGAGAAAGGCAACTTAAAAAGAGACCTTCCTAGAAAACAAGGTACCTCACTTGCAAAAATAAACACTGCTGGTCCCCATTCATCGTTGTGTTCAACTTTTTCGGACCAAATGGTTCTTTTTTGGCTGGATGTGTTTGTGTTCTTCATTTTAGAGTGAGGCTAACTTAACCTCGGCACTATCTAACACGGGGCCTTAAATGCCCATGGCAAAGTTACCAGAAAAACTCAGTGGGCAGCTAGAGCAATGCCATGTGTGCATGTGTAAGGGATGGACGAGCAATCTTGCCTTCCAACTCCCATGGGCTGGGGCTTAGGGAATGTGTCAATTGACACGCTTTAAAATCTACACTTTTTTATAAAATTTATACACTTTTATTACTTCTAAATTTCCTACAAAGCCAGGAGTGCCTTCCCAAGATAAGTTGGCAAAAGCACAAATAATAAATAAAATATAGACAATGCACACTGCAGTGTGGAGCTCTCTCAGCTCCTATTACCCGCCCAAGGTTTGGTCATAATTAAGAATATCATTTGATTAATGGATGATTAACATGTTCTTAATAGGGCTCTCCAAGTTCACTAGCTTATCAGAGCATTTTTGGTTTTACAGGATCCGAGTAACGGAAGCGAATTCAAGACGATCAAGGGAAGCGGTGATTTTGCGGGAAATGTAGCGGACAAATTTGGGCTTCGACAAATTTGCCATTTTCGCCAAAATCAGATATGGAATAGCGGCAAGGTTACGCTTAAAACCCTGGCAAACAAGGCAAAATCTTCATTAATCATGTGCAAACTAGGGGCGCCTGGCATGAAATTCGCAGTAATCATGTGCAAATTACGGCCACTGGGCACTTGAATGGTTCTCATCATCTGCAAATTAGGGCCACTTGGCATCAAATGCTATTCGTATAGTTCCAAATTAGGGCAGCAAAGGCTTCTTAATGGTCCATACCATGTGTATATTAGGCCACCTGACATCAAATGCTGATTGAGATGGTTTTTATTATGTGCAAATTAGGGCTTCTTGATATCAAATGCCAAAAATGATTTTTATTGTGTGCAAGTGATTAGATGCTGTTCCAATGGTTTTACTTTGTATCGAATGTTATGTCAAATTAGGATGGTTCACCTGGGATCAAACGTTGTTTGGATGGTTCTTATTATGTGCAAAAACATAATACCTTGCATCAAATGCTAATTGGATGGTTCTTTATCATGTGCAAATTAGGTTCATTTGGCATTAATCATTACTATTTGAATTGCTACTATAACTAAATAGTTTGCCTTATTTAGGGCCACTTGGAATCAAATGCTGATTTGCGTGGTTGTTATCATGTGCAAATTAGGGCCATATCGTTTCAAGTGCCAAATTGCATGCTTCTTACTATGTGCAATGTACAACCATCTTTCATCAGAGGCCGTCTGTGAATGGTTCCTATTATGTGCTTATTAGGGCATCTGGCATCAAATGCTAATTGGAAGGGATCTTATGATGAGCAATGGCGGCCACTAACTGAAAGGTTCTTATTACGTGCAAACTAGGGTCACCTAGCATGCTAATTGAATGGATTCTAGGCTTCTAGCATGTGCAAACTAGGGTCACCTAGCATGCTAATTGAATGGATTCTAGGCTTCTAGCATGTGCAACCTGGGGCAACCTGGCATAGCTCTTATTATGTGCATATTAGAGCAAATAAGGGCCACTTGGCATCACATATACTTGAATAGATGGCTTTTTTTGTATGCCACATGGCATCAAATCCTAGTTGAATGGCTTGTATTATGTACAAACTTGGCATTAGATGCTAAATGAATGGTTCTTTTCATGTGCAAACCAGGGCCAGTTGGCATGAAATGCTTACTGAATGGTCTTGTCTTGTTTTTTGGTTTCAGGAACATTTGTTGTCTTACAAGAAAGTGGATCCTATTGTTGCAAACGCGACTACTTTCAGCAAAGAGGACCTCCTTGTTAGTAATTTGTCCATGGATAACCGATGGTTAGGAGTGTTCAATGTAGATCCTGACCTGACTGCCCATGCAGATCACCTGAATTACAGATACCATCAGTACTTGAAACACAAGCAAAACATTGAAAAGTACGAAGGAGGTCTTGAGAAATTCTCTTTAGGTGATTTAAAAACCTTGGTAATTTAGAGAGAGAGAGAGAGAGAGAGAGAGAGAGAGAGAGAGAGAGAGAATTCTATTAAACATTTTCAAAGGACTCGAGACCAAAAGTTTCATGTGGTACCGAGCCATGAAAAAACTAAAAAGAACCTAAATACTTTAGTAAATAGAACCTAAATACTTTAGTAAATAGAATTCAGAGAACAGAAAGCTATATTGTTGCATTGAGACACAAGGCCTTTTGAAATAGGGCCTGAAAAGTTACACACATCCTTGACGAAAGGGTGTGATGCTTATGTCTTTTGAATGAGATGATCTCTTCATAGGTGATCCATGTGACAGGGTGTGACCCTTCATTGGTGTCCTTTCAATGATTGAAGGCTAATCAAGAGTAGTTAGAGAGATCAAGTCACAATCGCGACACATTATGTAAATGTTTTATGTCTTTCATGCAAAGTGACTCTGGATATGTGTTAAGGATGTGTCTATGTTTAAGTTTGTCGAAGGCCCTAGTCCTCCGCGTGGTTCAGTTTCATTTGTATCACAGCTGAATCATAGGCCCATAAAGCTGTCCATAAGCCAATATGCCTGAGATACAATACCCCATGGCAATAGAAAGTGCCCAATGGCTCAATTTCATGCCCAATGGCAATAGCAAGTGTCCAATGGTTGTCCAATAGCAAGTGTCCAATGGTTGTCTTGATATAACCAATCAATAAGACAAATGCCCGATGGCTGAAAATGATAATACAACGATTGAATACCCTTGCCTTCAATATTTCTTTGCAATGGAAGCCTTCAAATTGTCCCCAATAGCTGGTATATTTCATGGGCAGCCTTAGAGAAAGAGAGCAACTAGCATCAGGGCAGCTTGTAACGGTGTTAGAGAGCCATGACCTTGGAATAGAGAACCACAAAGAGAAGAGTTGCCAACATGGTAGAGGCTAGTTTGCAGATTCAGAAAAACACACCCTAGATGATGAAGATGATGGTGGCTCAGTTCAGAAAACAGCAAGACTGAATGGAAGAAAAAACACAGGTTTGACGGTGGGGCAGTCCAACAGAAAATGCAATACCCCTAAAAATGCAGAAACCCAAAAACGCAGATGTGGTTCAGCCGAGCTCTGATACCATCTTGGATATCACAGGAGATCACACATATGCACCTATGGAGGGTGAAATATCATCATCATGGTCAGTATGTGGAGAGGGATGAAGCTTGAAGGAGGAGATGGAGCTTCAACCCCCATGGTAGTGATGCACAAGGTTAGAGAGAGAGAGAGAGAGAGAGAGAGAGAGAGAGAGAGAGAGAGTGATACAACCAAGAGAAAGATTGCACAACTCAAATGATATTTACTATGATAATGAATCCACCCAAATACAAGCGTTTATAGGGACCAAATCCTTATCTTTTTTTTTTTTCCCCAGAAACGAGACATCTATTAAGTATGAAAAAATTTCACACCAAGTAAGGTGGAGATCTCAACCAATTAGGAGTCCTGTGCTGCCAATAGGGTCCCGAATGAGAGGACGTGAAAAAGATACCAATGTCCCACTCTCTCATAAACTGGCCACGCTTCCTATCCGCAGCCCTCGAAGATCCCTGGATTCTGGCCCAGGTAGCCATGATGGTGTGAATAATATTACTCCAAATCCTGCGAAGACCTTTAATAAGAGGGTGTTCACACCACTAAGGACACTTGAATGGACTCCAAACTAACTCCGAAATACCCTGATGTGAACAGCCTCTATGGATGTGAACAACCCTTATAGGTCAAATGATAAGGCTTGATGCCTATAAAAGCATGTACTTGGGTGGTTCTATCATAACGTGCAATACCATTTGAGTTATACTATAAAATGTTCCAGGAGAGGCAGCCACCTACCCCGATCATGGCACCTGAGACTTGGCACGAGTATGCGATGTCCCTATATGATGTACCTGGACAGCCTCCCATTCTGCGCCCGCCATCACCTCAACCGGATCATTGCGTTTTCTTCACTTTGCGGATGGTGCTAGATGCGATTGATAGACTACACATAGGGAGGGTGCAAGATCATGAAGGTCTAGCAGCTGAACATTTCTCATATGCACGGGATACTCTGGCACCGATCCTTGTACACATGTTTAATAGAGCTGTGTGTGAAGGTTTCCCAGCTAGTTGGACAGATAACACTATTGTGCCGTTGCTTTTTAAGAGCGGGGATCCCATGATGCCCAGTAACTATCGTACGATCATGATTGGCCATTATCTGGCTAAGATATACGGATCCATCTTGGAGCATGAGATGAGCCGGTGGGCAGAGAGGCAGGGACAGAGAGCAATTGGACAGGCTGGTTTTAGGAGGGGATACACCACACTGGATCATATACTCACCCTCAGAGCTCTTATTGAGGAGGGACAAGCATGAGGACGGAGGATATATTGTTGTTTTGTGGACTTCCGCAAAGCATTTGATACAGTACCATGTGCCAGGCTTATGAGGAGACTACAGGATATTGGTCTCCATGAGGAGATGCAGTGGGGAGTATACACTTTGTATGAGTCAGTGATAGGCAGAATACGTGCCCCAAGGGGCTTTGTCGGATGCAGCGAACAGTACTATTGGGGTGAAGCAGGGCTGCCCGCTTTCACCCACGCTCTTTGGGCTATACATTGATGAGGTCTCAGACTATGTGGACAGATTGGGTGGCCCAGGGGCGAGCCTAGCTTGGGTGTTGATACCCATCCTGCTATATGCAGATGACATTGTGCTTATCTCAGACACTCCCTTGAGGGACTACAGAGACACTTGGATGCATTGCAGTCTTTTTGTGTGGACAAAGATCTCACAGTGAACCTTGGTAAAACCAAGGTTATGACATTTAATACAACACAAGCATGGGTGACTAGAACACAGACGCAGTTTACATTTAGAGGAGAGCCAGTTGAGTATGTCAGATCCTATGTGTACCTGGGGGTGACCTTCAGAGGGCCGCGGTTTTCTATGAGGGAGGCAGCAGAGGTTAGACTAGCACGAGGATTTGCAGCTTTGGGGGCACTTGAGAGACATTGCGCAGACATATAGTTTCAAGAGCCAGGCACGAAACTATGTCTATTTGACACTTTGGTTACATCGACACTTCTCTATGGAGCGGAGATATGGGGGCCTAGTCTTTTCCATAAGAGGAGGGAGCCATTGGCAGGACAGGACGGACCAGAGAGAGACTATTACGATGGATGGCAGCATATGGAAAGGCCATTAGTGATGATGATTGCACGCATGATTCGGAGCAAGTCATCTCTACCACATGAGATCATCAGGGCAGAGATGGGGGCTGCCCCAGTGGTATGCCTAGATGCGCACATGGCTGGCCTTGCATGGCATGAGTATTGATGCACTCCCGCCTTTTGCTTACAGCTTGGACTGCCCGTTCTTAGATCTCAGCTGTTCAGAGCTGAATCGGGTGATCAGGATGGACATTGTGAGACTAGATACAGAGAGGACATGGGTCAGCCCCCCGCAGCCGTTGGGCACGAAAATGGCACACTACCATAGTCATTTTCTACACCTCTCTTCGGACGGGTTTATTATACACCATGCTTACATGGACACACACCTCTCACATGGTATTCGGAGTGCTATTGGATAGATTCGCACCTCTTCACACCGGCTGAGGATAGAGACAGGTCGATATGAGGATATATCACTAGAGGACCGCATATGCCAGCTTTGGCATCAGGAGGTGGAGTCGGAGGAACACTATATATGTCGTTGTACTGTCTACTATGAGATCCGAGGGAGGTACCACTGCCTGTTCCGTGAAGGCTTTGGACCTTTGCATCGGATCATGGACTTTGAGGACCAAAGGTGCTTAGGGCTCTTCATACTTGAGCTTAGACGCCACAGAGAGAGCCTATTGAGGGTCAGGAGGGCAGTGGGACCAGAGCCGCCTAGACAGAGAGCCCTCACAGATTTTTTCAGAGCCAGCACTGTAACCCCACTAGCCTCTACTCCCCCATCTATAGGCCTACCTGGCAGACCACCCTCCACCAGCCTCTACTCCCCCATCTATAGTCACCCTGGACAGAGCCATTGCCATCTGTAGAGCGAGATGCCCACGACCACGAAGATCGCGTCCACGACTCCCTCACCATCAGCAAATTCGAGCCATCATTGCCCACCACCGGAGGAGTTTACCGCGACGATTTAGCGGTTCAGCTTTCAGCTCTTAGCTCTCTTAGGATGTTACTATTTTCATTCTTTCTTTCAGATTTATTCTGATGAGACATCATCATCATCATCAGTTGTACCTTGTTTTGGTCTCATGGGCCATTTCGGCCTTTAGGAGACGTTAATATCTCTCTCTCTCTCTCTCTCTCTCTCTCTCTCTCTCTCTCTGTCATCAGCTATGTACTATGTTTTGGTCTCATAGGCCACTTTGGACTTTCGCAGACGTTAACATATCTTTCTTTCTCTCTCTCTCTCTCTCTCTCCACACACACTCACCATGGCTATTCTCTATCCACCATAGTCATGGCTTGACCCTTCATCCCTCTCTTTGCACATGCTCCATCCTGGCACCATGGATTTCTACAACACTCTAAAGCCTCTATGTATTTGGCTCTCCAAATATGCCAAGTTGTAATACTAGTGTAACATGCGTCTCGCGGAAGCGTGTTCTTGATTAACGCTAAGCAAAGAAGATTAATGCTAATCCTTTATTTAGCAAAGACACAAAAGAGAAGGAGAGATAGACCTAATCTATTGTATATTGCCAAAACATGCTATGTATACAATGATCTTGCTGATTCATAGCTTCGTGCAAATGATCTTGCTGATTCACAGCTTCATGATGCATACAACGATCCTTGCAGCCCTCTACTTGCAATTGGACAAGAAAAGATCCACCACTGTGTCCTTGCTGCCTTGCAGAATCTGACAAATGGATCCTCTTGATCTTTGAATGATGATCCTAATGATCCTATTTATAGCGAAAAGGTATGAATTCGTAATCAAGTTGGTTCTTCCTATTTTTCCCACAACATTGTCCAAAAAGTCATAGAAGAACAAGAGAGAATGCCCTTGCCAATTTTTACTCCTTTGCCCAATTTTTCTTGATTTTGCCTTTTCTCCCAAATATGCAGTAGCTTCTCCCTGGAGCCTCAACTTTCAAAGTCCTCATCTCAGCTTACTGCTATGGAGGACCAAACCCACCAGCCTGGCAGTCCATCTCCTGCTGATTTGGCACAACAGGCTTTGTAGCAACAATTCCAATAACAGCTTTAGGAGTCCATGGCCACATTGGCTTCTTAGATCCAACAATTGAAAACCAATCGCCATCCTCATACTAGTTATGTACCAGCAGTCGACATTACAGCATCACTATACCAAACAATGAAGACAACATTCCCCTTGAGGTGGAAGGTGATGATCGTAAGACCCTTTATCGTCTTTTGCAAGGTAGTAAAGCAAAGAAATTGGAAATTAAACATCCCCACAACAACGCAATAAGTGTACACTTGAACAATGACTTTATAAATTACATGTGTATTTTGACTCTATGGTCCTTACCAATACCAAGAAGATTACATTTGTTGCATCCTTCCTTGAAAGGTACCACTTTGCTTTGGTGGCAATGGTGACACTACACTGGAAAAATGGTTACGGGTCATCGCCAATGCAGATTTTCAAGCCCGAACTTGGTTACGTCACTTGGACCAAACTGGTTCTCTAGCTTCTCATGTCTCCTAGTTCACTAGCCTGATATTGGAGATTGATTCTCTGTTTCTAGCTGGACGAGCTTCATGCCTTCATTGAAGGTTTACACCCCCCCCCCAGTTCGTACCAATGTGCAAAAGTACAGCCCTATCGACCTTGTTGTCGCCATTCACTACGTCGAGCGTGTTGCGGATTTGAATCCGAATTCTCAAACACCGGCCTCTGAGGGTCATTATGGCAGCAGTTCACATATGGCTCATCATGGTATTAAACAATCCGCATCAGGCAATTGTCAATTCCGAACCAAGTCCCCTTGGTAACATTCACAGCCACCTCACTGACAAGATGGGTCATCTTCTTATCATTCTGAGTGTCAATAGTTCTTTCAGCCATGTGCATCTGATCGTGGACGGGACTCTGAACGCGACGAGCCTCACAATCCTCATCGTACAACAACGTCGTCTTCTTGTGAACAACAAAAGACGGGATTGTGAACAATTTATCATGGCAATCATAGATGGTTTGAATGTCCTAAATGACCCAATGCTACTTAAAACCATAATGTGAAACCTTCAACTTCAAAAGACTGCTTGTATAATTCAAAAGGAAAACATGTAATAGCTCATGTACTTCATGTTAGTACTAGCCTTGCTTCAATAATTTCTTCAAAGACTTCACATACTAGCATGGAACACATTTCTGGAACTAAAGTTGACTCTCCTAACCTTGGTACATCTATGGAAAACTTTATTGAGTCACTCGATGACAACACCGAGGATTCTTCCAGCATGACTAAGAAGAATAGAAGGATGATATTGAAAAGCCCTTGGCTCTTTGAAGACACGGAGACTACCAAAGTGGAAATAACACTTGTTTCAACCTTACCCACATGGGATGAGACACTTGATATCTACCAAGTAAGAGGATAATGTTTTCAACATTGCAAAGAATTTCACACATTCTTCTAACAACTTAGATGAGTACTTCACGACTCTTAAGCCCAGCACTTCAGCAAATACTATTCAGGTATCATCGGGTGAATTCATGCTTGAACCTTCAAATTCTTATGCACCAATATAATGCAGTCAACTTCAAGCCCAACGACATTAAAGAATAATGCCATGACTTGGGATTTACCATTTAAAGCATGACAACAAGACAATAGAGAAAGCTAAGCTTCACCACAAGCATAAATGTCCTAATGACAAAGAACTCGACTCTGACATGGCAAAATGACAAATATCTTCAACAACATTTACCAATATTTCAATAACTCTTTCAATATCAAAAGTCTCTTATTTAGGTGGAGTCTTATTTTAAGTGGGAGGGAATATCACGATTGTGACTTGGATAGAATTGCACATGTGACACCACATTGGGGCCAGAATGGGCCAACTCCCATTTGGATAATTTTATTACCAAGGAGAATTTTATATGTACAAGCTTTGGGGACTTCCCAGATTCAGGCTAGCCGGATTATCCACATACAAATGCCAAAATTACAGCCCACTCTAGGGAATCATAAATTCAGCCATGTGTTTGCCAAGTTTTATTATCCATAGCCCTCACACAGGGCAGTTGGCGCATGCGGAAGCTCTAGGAGTCTTCTTTCAACCCTAAACACCTTTCTTGGAACATGCTTGATGCAAAACGCAAGTAGAAGATGGAGAGAAGAGAGAGAGATAGCCGAGTTTCAGCATGTTCATAATGTACAAAAAGGAAGTATAATCTTGGCAAGCCCTAGGCTGCCCCATCATCAGAAGTGTTCTTGACTCCAAGAAGTCCTAGTCTACTGACTCAGACTCAGCCTATTTTTATTTACAGGCCCATGAAGCACATCTGGCCTAGCCGACCTGCTGTCGGCCAAGTCCTTGGACAAAACCCCCATTTGCTACAGCCGACACAGAGAAGTCTCATTAAATGCTGGCCGACAACTTCCTCCGCTTTTCCACAGTCTTCCCTGCCCATGCCTAGCTGTTGTAGCTCCAAACTCTGGTCTTAAAAGTCCTCTTTATCTCCTGCCCTTTAGGAAATAGCCTTCGAATGAGCATGCACATGTCTTGCACATGACATCCCCCTCTGCAAAACTTGATGACGGGATTTCAACTTCTGACCTTGGATGACTTTCATCATCCCCTTTGTCTCCTCATGGACTCCCAAACCTGTCAACCTTTTCACTGAAAACCTTGCCCTATTCTCCAATTCTACTCCAAATCTGATGAATATCTATGCATCTGTTCTACCTTGTTCCTTATCCCTTCATGCCCTGTCCGTGAACACTTTCTTTGGTCTTCTTTTCCTGAGTATTGAGTTTGGCACTCTCACTCTGCTCCTTGGAGAAACATCCTCCCTTGGAACCGTTGCCTTAAAGCCTCCCAAGTTGCACCCAACTCACAGGATTGCCATTCCCCTTGGGTTTTGTGGAACACCACCAACCAACCTCCTAGGAACTTCTTCCATGTCTTGTGTTACTCTCCTTGGATAGTGCACCTTCATCTGGGACCGAATCAGTGTTTAGCCTTGCTAAGCCTAATGCTCTGATACCAATGTCACATGTGGAAGCCCTTGGAGTCTTCTTTCAGGCCTAAACACCTATCCTGGAACATGCTTGATGTAAAACGCAAGCAAAAGATGGAGAGATAGCTGAGTTTTAGTATATTCATAATGTACAAAAAAGGCAGTACAATCTTGGCAAGCCCTAGGCTGCCCCATCAAAAGGGTTCTTGACTCCAAAAAGTCCTAGTCTACTGACTCAGCCTCAAAGGACTGAATAGCTACAAGAACTCAGCCTATTGCTATTTATAGGCCTATAAAGCACATCTGGCCTGGCCGACATGCTATCGGTCAGGTCCCTGGACAAAACCCCCATCTGTTGCAGCCGACACAGAGAATTCAATTGGTCCTTGTCTCTTGAGACCCATGATTATATTCAATTTGCTGTTCTGATGGTACAAACCTATCAGCAAACAAGTACACTCCATTTAGCACACGGTACAGTGGGAATAGCCCATTCAGCATATGGTACAGCCGGCACAGTACCATTAGCAGATTCAGCCGGTACAAACAAGTACACTCCATTTAGCACACGGTACAGTGGGAATAGCCCATTCAGCATATGGTACAGCCGGCACAGTACCATTAGCAGATTCAGCTGGTACAAAGATACTCAAGACCAACAGCATGTACAGCAAGTATGGCAGCCGGTACAACCATGTATTCATAACCAGCAGCCAGTACATCAACATGTGCATCAAGCACGAACAAAAGTACAGCCAGCAAATACACAAGAACCATGTCAGCACAAGTCTCTATCTCCATCTGCTAGTACGTTAAAGTACTATAAAGCCATATCAGGTAAAACATAAGAAAGTAGAAGCATCGGTACAATAAACAGCCAGCCACATATACACCACCAACAGGAAGAACACATGTACAGCCAGAAAAGGGCACATCTCCACGGCCAGCAAAGGACAATATGGTCTGAAGAATCGCTGTACGGACATAAGGCTGTCGTTGTATAGAAAACTGGTTGACATTCATCCAAAAGACGTGCATAACAGATGCAAATGGTGGGTCAACATCTGTATGTAGAAGCCAACAACTTTTTCCATGCCCAAAATCCATGATGTTTACCATATATAATAAGTGAATGTGAAATTCATTATGTCCACATTATGAATTGTCCTTCCACATTCTAAACGTGTGTGGACAGCGTTATAAAAGCTTGTTCCCACACTGTATCCTTCCCAGATCTTCGGGTGCCTGCCAGGCGTGCTTCCCACATGATACTTGGGCTCAAGTGACCATCTCTGCATCCAGGGAACTATCCTGGGCACCTAGACCAAGCTCCAGGTGCCCAACTCTTTGTTATGAATAATCCTCATTGCCAAAGCTTGTAATTTCCAAATATTTGGGTGTCCTAGAGTTCCCTAGACCCCTTTCACACCGGGAAATGTCCACACTAGTGATAGTGGATAGCCCATAAAGGTCCCATGGCCAAAGGTGCCCATGACGCAACCCTTTACAGGCTTTGTCAGCTCACGACCAGCCCGCAAGCCGAGTTGGCTAGGTCACTGGTCCCTACATATAAGGAGTAGTTGGGGCTCACACTCCCCCATCGCATATCTCATATTTACAAGGCAGCTCCAGACCCTAACACAACAAGAAGACAGCAAGGCAAGGGTTGACGCAAGGCATAGAACGGTCAAAGAGAGGAGGGGCTGCAGCCAGGAAGTAGAACACACAGTTCAGCTCCCTTTTGTAGGCTAACACAAGCACCAGATCAGTCCAAAAGTCAGCCACCAAGAGCGGCCAGTATAGCAATCCTCTGAACAGTGTCACGACCCTGTGTTTTTCTCTTGACAGTATGCAAGTGTGCATGGGAACATGGTGGACAGTGTGAATGGCATCAGTTTGGGGCAACTTGCTTCATGGACAGATTGGTACAGTTTTTGGAATCAAAGGAGACTCTAGAAATTTTTTTAAAGGTTTCTTTTCATTACCCCATGTGGGGGGAGCGGACAAAAGGTTTTAAAAACCTTTAAAAACAATAGAACACCACCTCTCCCTCTCACACACTGAGAGGAATAGAGTCATCAGGCAGGAGCTGATTTAGAGACATATCATGCGCACATGGGTGACACCATCACAGCCTCTCCGTACGAAGATGGCATACTACAGAGATCATTTCTTGATGCTGACTTATGATGGTTTCATTCAGAGACTGCACTACATGGATCTATATCTTCCACATGCTCTGAGAGTAGTGATTGGACAGCTCTGAGTTTCATCACACCCCCTGGAGATTGAGGCTGGACGAGCACCCCGCATCTCGCGGGAGGAGAGATTATGCAGATTATGCAGAGAGGATGTGGAGAGCGAGTCACACTTTGTATGCAGATGTCCAGATTATGATGGGATAAGAGCCACCTACCCTACTCTCTTCAGAGGAGCAGACACATCTTTTCAGTCCATCCTGCAGATATCAGACCAACGAGTACTCGGGCGCTTCTTACTAGAGATATACCGACACAGAGAGCAGTTACTCCAATCAAGAGAGAGGAGAGCCTAGATCCGACAGACTTAGCTGACCGATTTCTTCCAGAGGACAGCCATGCCAGATCCCACAGTGATGGGCGGAGGGGCCACTTTGAGGAGAGCAGAGGAGATTTGAGCATTGCGGTGTCCACGAGTGCCCGGATACCGACCTTCCCACAGACATCGACATATGATCAGGGGCACGACACCAGAGGCGACTATAGAAGAGGACAGCCGGGACCCATTGATCTGGCGGACATCTTGCATATCATTACAACTGGCGCTGACATGTATGACATATTACACCCCCCCCCTCACCACAGGATGAAGCTGACTAGGAGCATGCTTGCATTGAGCATCGTTGTATCACCCTGGCATATAGTTGTGCATTTACCCGAGTAGTGCTCCATCCTTATATATGTACATACATCCCGACCTCACAGTAGCAGTTTTCTTCCAGTTGTTGTATTGTGCACTGAGCACCATCTGACACTCAGAGATACCACGTACATTGTACATGGTTTTGTCTCATAGGCCAGTTCTCTTTGGCCTGAGAGAGATGTTAATACAATCTTTCTTTCTTTCTTTCTTTCTTTCTCGCTTGGCACACGGAAGGCTGCTGGCGGGCTGCGCTGGATTACTTAGAGGTGCAGCTGAATATCACTGATAGGCCTGCTTTTTGGAGAGAGAGGCTGGTTGGCTGCTGTATTACAGAACACGCATACAGGCGCCTATTGACTCTTTCTCTCTCTTTGGCTTTTGGCTGGCTGGCTGCTGCGTTACAGTGAATACAGGCGTCAGCTGAATCTCCCCTGCTCCTTTGCTTTTGGCAAGAGGTTGGTTGTTGGGCTGCACTGCTGTACATACAGACAGAGCTGAACATATAGGCGTGGACTGTAGGAGGGAGTGCAGGGCTGGACAGTAGGTTGGAAGGAGGCACAGGGCTGTAGGCGGCTGCAGGAAGCGCACAGCCGTGTGGGTTTCTCTCTCTCTCCTACACACTTGTGGGACATCAGCTTGGTGTTTGGTGGTTCCGAACACATGAACACAGACATCATGTCGATGGCATTCGACTGATGGAACTTTCAGCTTCTCTTTGCTTTGGTTCAAGACTGTTTTGGAAAGGGTTTATGGACTGTTTTGTGGTAGTGCATGTGGCTATGAACATGAGTAATTCTGAGGCTGTTTTGAGACTGTTTATGGGCTGTTTTTGGTTGGCTGCAAATTCAGCTATGTGCTTGGGTTTCCGGTTGCAAGTACAGGTCACTTGGATGTGTTTCTTGGCATGGGAGTGATGCAAGCTCGCATGGCTGCATGCTCATGGAGCAGATTGTTTTCTTCCTGCTGGAACGGAAGAAAACAACAGTGCCAACAACGGCGTACATCTAGTTACCTGTTCCCTCATGAAACATCTGGAAACATAGAGATGCCCATAACTATAGGCTTCAGGAGTTCTACTGTGACGGCTGAGTTTCTAGCCTTATTGTAATCAAAGCTCTCTTATAATCAATTAAAGAAATACCGCAAGGGGCGCCATTGCGTTTTGGGGCCAATTGGTGTCCGTGTACTGTTTGCAGGAGCACTCTTGCTCCCCCTGTTTGTTTTCCTTTTCTTGGTCCTCAAAGGTGTTGAAGTGTTTTGTGTGCAAGTTTGTTTTTGCACTGCCCTTTGGTTTTGTCTGAAGACCAAGGCCGGTTTACAAACAGCCAAGGTCAAGTCTAGTGGGGAAAATAGCAAGAATTAGGTTAGTACAATTGGAGGCAGAATTTTGCACATATTATTATACTAATTCTTAGTGTTCAAGTGCAAGAATAAAACTGGCTTACTTCTCCTTGATTTCAGTGCCTCCTCAAGCCCAAAAATGAAGTACACAAGCTAGTTTGGCTACTTCTAGGGTTCTATAACATGTGAGGTTTATAGGCAAGGAGACCTACCTTCAGATGGGGGCCCTACATTGTTAAAGTTGAGACACTGGTACTCGTGTGTGCATTCCAAGAGGGAGTACGATGCCCATGTGTCAGGCTGCAGTCTCCCTCCTGGGTGCAAATGATGTAATCCTTCTGACACATTCGATTGAAGATGCACAAAAAAGTTATGCCTTCTCTTGAGCAATTCTGTGCACACAGTAATTTAATAGTCAACCTACAAAAAAAAAACCAAAATCATGCTGGTCAAGACCATAAAGGGGCCCTCTACCACTAGCCTTGATTGGGTGTTTGCATATCCAGAAACTTCATGCTCTACCATCCCAGAGGCTTCTAAAATTGCATGCAAGCAATGGCCTGCTAGATGGGAGGCACCTCCTTACTCACCCGTCATGGGATCCACAAGTAGATGAGACTTTTCTTTAGAGGCAATGCCTAACTAAGTGGGAAAGGCAAGTTTTTTCCAAATATAACCACTACTCCTCACAAATCAGCCCCCTACACAAGATTTTAGAGGGGACAGAAGACACCCAGCTATGTGACAGCTGATACCACAGTAAGTATTGCCATTCATGTAATTTCTGCCTTTCACTTAAGCTCTCATCATCTCAGGTGTGAGATAGGACAATGGCACAGGAATTTGGAATTGAACAAGATCTGCCAAGGGTGTCCCATCGGAGTGGAAGAGACAGAAACACACCTTGCTCAAGTATGCTGGATACAATCCTATCTTTGCAGGTTTTTGTCACGTGTTTGAGGACGGAGGAAGCATTTACTTCTTTTGCGAACCTTGCCATAGCTGTGTTCATAAAGAAGGTGTGGTGCCCCAATCCTGAGGGGCACTGCTTGTTTCTTGCTCCACACATACAGAGCAAGGTATCGAAACCTAGTCATCCCAGTTTTCTGTTTCACAAAAGACCTTTGTACTGCTTTTGATTGGGTTTCATAGGCTGTATTCGGCCTATTTGGAAGTTACATAATATTCTTATATGAGCAGTGATTATTAATGAGGCTTGGGCCCACATAAGTGAGTTGTGTGCACATAACACTGTGTGGAGCCTTAAGTGTGAGTTCCAGATCTAGTCTAGCCCTTCAGTTGCATAGAACCTGGTTTACTAACAGGATTTTGTTTTTGTTTTTGTTTTTTAAATTTCAGCTGATATTTATTTCAACATGCGCAGGGTATTTAAAACTTGGTTTCAATAGAGAAGGGAATTGCATTGTGTACAGTGAATGGGCACCTGCAGCACAGTAAGCCCTCAGAATAGCCCTTTTTTGGGCAGTCAGCCCTCCTAAGCTTTCGATGCATTTGAAAGATACATCCAAGCTTTTTTATTGGTATGTCAGAGTTCAGGTAAATTACTTCTCTTTCTGTACAGGTCAGCGCAACTGATTGGTGACTTCAACAACTGGGATGGCTCACAACATAAGATGGAAAAGAATCAATTTGGCATTTGGACCTTGAGAATACCGGACATAAATCAAAAGTCAGCCATTCCACATCAGTCCAAGGTGAAGATCCGCCTTCAAAGTGGAGACGGTGCTTGGCATGATCGAATACCCGCGTGGATCAGATGGGCCACAGCTGATCCAGGCCGATTCGGAGCACCTTATGATGGCATATATTGGGATCCTCCTCCTGCTGAAAAGTATGGTTTCTCATACATGTGGCTTGTGCACTAACTGAATGTGGTTCTAAGCCTTTTGAGAACGTCATTACATTTGGACTCTGTTGTCAACAGATATGAATTCAAGCACCCTCAACCCCCAAAGCCTCTGGCACCCCGGATATACGAGGCTCATGTGGGCATGAGTTCTGCTGAGCCTCGTGTATCATCATACATGGAGTTTGCTGACAACATTCTACCTCGGATCAAGTCAAATAACTACAACACTGTACAGCTAATGGCAGTCATGGAGCACTCTTACTATGCATCATTTGGCTACCATGTCACTAATTTCTTTGCTGTCAGTAGTCGTTCAGGGACACCTGAGGAGCTGAAATACCTCGTTGACAAAGCACATTCCTTAGGCCTCAGGGTGCTTATTGATGTTGTGCAGAGTCATGCTAGCAACAATGTCACAGATGGTCTCAACGGATATGATTTTGGGCAAGCCACTGAAGCCTCTTATTTTCACACGGGTGACCGTGGGTATCATAAACTATGGGATAGCCGGTTATTCAACTATAGCAATTGGGAAGTGCAGCGGTTTTTGCTGTCCAACTTGCGTTGGTGGCTTGATGAGTTCAAGTTTGATGGATTCCGATTTGATGGAGTCACATCCATGCTTTACCATCACCATGGGATAAACATGTCATTCACTGGCAACTATTCTGAGTATTTTGGCTTCAGTACCGATGTGGACGCAGTGGTATATTTGATGCTGGCCAATGACCTCATTCATAGCCTTTCTCCTGATGCCACAGTGATTGCAGAGGATGTTTCTGGGATGCCAACCCTATGCAGGTCAGCACGAGAAGGTGGTGTAGGGTTTGACTATCGCCTGGCTATGGGGATCCCAGATAAGTGGATCCAATATTTGAAGGATGTTCCAGATGAGCAGTGGAAAATGGGGGAGATATGTCATGCGCTACTGAACCGGAGGTACACAGAAAAAAGTGTGGCATATGCTGAAAGCCATGACCAGGTAGTCCAGAGAGGTGTGTGGCTTACTCTGTAGATGACTATCTCCCCTGGGTATCGTTTCTGTTCATGGTCTCTCCTTGTGCAGTCACTGGTTGGGGACAAGACTTTTGCTTTTCTGCTGATGGACAAGGAGATGTACACGGGCATGTCAACCTTGCAACCGATTTCTCCGGTTGTTGACCGGGGCATCTCTCTTCACAAGGTATTTTTTTTCTTCAATTTGTATGAGCAGTTCTTCTTCACTTTTCAATTAGATTGCTTTGAAATCTCAATTGGAGGAGCAACCACTAGCCAAGTGAAGGCACCTGGGCTGTGATGGGGAAACCCATGTACACAGCAGGGGTTTGTGTGTGTTTTTCCCGGGGATTCCTGAATTGAATTGGTCTTGAAAGCATGACACAAAAAGAAAACCATGTGAATACACACAAATGTGCACTATGCACACATGTGCATGCACATACGAGGGGTTTCACTCATGTAATGCATATGTAATGTGCGGGTGCAAAACATGGTGTTTTAAAAGCTTGTACAAACAGTGCCTACACAATGGACAGAATGGATTTTACACATGAAAACGTTAGGGTATGTGGTGAATATGGGTATAAAATTGAGGCTTTTGTGCATAGAAGGGTATGGAGACTTCACACTTTTTGACACGGGGGCATTTCTCAAGGGGTCATGCACGCAGGTGCTGTCATTTAAAAATTCTGCATCTCAATCTTTTTAGAACTTTCTGTGTTCTCTCATTCAAAGAAGCTGGATATAATTTTTACAGCTTCTGCAATCTTTATGCTGTAGATGATCCATTTTTTGACAATGGCTTTAGGAGGGGAAGGATACTTAAATTTCATGGGAAATGAGGTAAGGTATTTTTTAAATTTGGTTGCAAAACTTTTTCCCAAAACCTTTGTGTCGTCGAGGCTCTAAACATCTCCAGATTTTTTTAAATGATTGATCAAACTCTGTAACTCTGGTTTTTGCAATTTAAGTTTGGGCACCCCGAATGGATTGACTTTCCACGAGATGGCAACAACTGGAGCTATGAAAAATGTAAAAGGCAATGGGACTTGCTAGAAGTGGATCATCTCCGGTACAAGGTGATTTGTTCTGCTTTCAGTAAAGTCATACATACATACCGGTGTGCCTACCTACAAACATACATACTCACATACCATATATACCATACATACCCTACATGCATACATACAAGGTGTTTGTTTTAGAAAAGCCATACATGCATACATGCATATATACATACCTACCTACAAACATACATACTTACATACCATATATACCACACATGCCCTACATGCATACATACAAGGTGCTTGCTTTCTATACTTGCAGCAAAGACATGCATGCATACATGCGTATATACATACCTAACTACAACATACAAACATACATACAAACATATCATCTTACATACATATATACCGTACAAATATGCATCACACATATCTTACATACATACATACATACATACATACATACATACAAACGTATATACCATACATTCCGTGCATACATACATTTACCTACATGCATGCATGCATGCGTACATACATACCATGCATGCATGCATACATACCTACCATACGTACATACCATATATGCCATGCATGCATACACACATACATATGTACGTGCATGCATACATACACACTGCACCATGACCTTAGACCAGGAAGGGATCGAACATGAATTTAGGACCAAAATGTCTGATTCATCATACTGCCTGCACCAAGATTCTGATAAGTTGGCAAGTCTTTGTTCTCTTTTTGGCTGTTTGTCTATATTAACAGTTCAAAGCACCCATTGACATGTTTACTTTTCTGCTATTATAGTTCATGAACAATTTCGACAGAGCCATGAATGAGCTCGATGAGACCTTCCATATTTTGGCATCCACAAACCAGATGGTCTCATGCACAAGTGAGGAAGAAAAGGTATTTTTTTTTGGTTAGGACTTTGTCCTGGTTTGTGAATATGCATAACTTGCACAGCTAGTTGTATCGTATACAGTATGGGATGATGAAAGAAGGGTTCTTTGCAGGTCATTGTCTTTGAAAAAAGTGGTTTGGTGTTTGTTTTCAACTTCCACCCTTGTAACACGTACTCCGGGTAAGTGATCACCCATGAGCTTGAACAAGCATTTACTGCTTTTTCCATAAAAGGCTATTGGGTTTGAAGGTCTACATTATACCTCTCAATACATTTTACATTGCTTGGGAAATAATTGTATTTGATGAACAAGTTTAACTTAGTTTGTGCTGTTTATAGGTACAAGGTTGGCTGTGACTTACCAGGAAAGTACCGTGTTGCTCTAGATAGTGATGCTCTGGAGTTCGGTGGTTATGGCCGAGTATTAATACTATCATTATACTCTCTGATTTTTAAATTTTCTTTCCTGGAATATGTAAGCTGCAGTAGTTAATTTGCATGTGTTTGTGTGTGTGTGTGTGTGTGTGTTTTTTTGGGAGGGTGGGAGGGGGTGTTGTGCATGGAGGGGTTTGTGTGTTATGAATGTTGGTTACACCGGTAATTTTCCTGTTGAATGGGTTGTATAGAGCTTTGCTAATGAGATGGTATGAAAGGCCTTGGGCTGGTCCTTTCATGCAAAAAGACCTTGTAGGCTACCTTTATAGGCTGGTGTCTCTTCCAAAGGTCCCTCCAGAATTGTTGTGTGTATGGGAAGCATGGGCTGTACCATTTATTACCAAAGGTGTTTCCTTTTGCTCAATGTTTCAAAGATCTTAAACATGTTGTCTTTTGTGAAAGCACTTTTTCTTGAGTGGTTAATGTCCTAAATTTACCAGGTCTATACTAGGTGAATAGTCCTGCATGTATTCTCTAGCTAGAGAGTGCCCCCCAACCCCCCTTCTCTGCCTCCTTTCTGCCCTCTACCTCCCGTCCGCATCCCTGCCCGACCACCATAGCTTGTTCCCACTGCCAACCCATCCCCCCCCCCCCCCCCCCCCCCCCCTGTTTTTCTTCTAGTCACCTTTGCCGTCTGCCTACCACCCCTTTTTCTCCTCGTCCGCTGTTTTGCTACAGGTTGAGATTTATTGCAGTTGCAAGTCCCCTTTGGCTCCACCCTTCAGGAGGACTCCATGGTAGCCCCTTCCTCGTCCTTATTTGAGGCCACTTTCAGATGTGGAAGTCTAGCTTTTGGCATCTTCTGTGGCTTCTCTTGAAGTTAGCACCTTGCTTTGCACTTTCGTTGGCTGCTAACGGGTTCTAGGCTAGATCCACGGTCTCCTCCAGGCAACTCTCATTGGGTAGGCCTGGTGGTATCACGGACATTCAGTTCCTAGGCAATGGCTCTATCCGGGTGGAGTTTAGCTTTCCCATCCTTGTGAAAAAACTGTTCATGAGCCCATGGGTGGCCCCCACTCCCACAAGCGCAGTCCCTGAAGGCTGAGAGAGACGTTCCAGACTAACAACATCAGATGCTTGGTGAGCACGAGCAGTAGGCATGGGCAGCCCGGTGCGTGCCCGGCCCTCCAGGCCACTGTCCCTGAGGGCATAGTACATACAGTCTGCGAAGCATTATGAGCATTCATGATAGGATCCTTTGCCAGGTTTTCCAGAAGATTCTCCATGGCCAGTGTCAGGCAATCCCCTGGTGGACCCCACTGCCACTCCACAGGTGGCCCTGCAGGATTCCCCCTCCATTCCTCTAATCCAGTTTCCTCTGCCCCTGCGGACCTGACTCTGGAATAGGTCCCTGCTTCTCCAGCCACATCACATCCCTTCCCCCACCCCCCATCCCCCCGGGCCCCCGAAAGGATCGAGGATCGGCCTCCAGCGGCCCTGGACCCTCTACTGTTGCCAGTCTTGGCATCAGTACTTAGACGTGGGTGGGACACATACATGTCCACCTGGAGTGCCTACAATACACCCGTGCAAGAACAACCACTTCCCCTCCAAACAAACCCCAAATTCCTCGCAAGCCAAGGAGGGGCCCTCCAGGGCCCGTAGCCTCTTCACTTCACCATTTGGGACAGCCTCTTGGAAGATCTGAGGGCTGGGTGTGGCACCTGCTGCAACGATCGAAGGTTGTGTGCGAGGAGCTTCAGAGGGCCTTAGTTGGGGTGGATGTCAATGTCCTCATGATACAAGAATATCACAAGGTATGATCCACTAACTTGTCCTCCTCTAGCATTCCCTCCCGACCCCCACAAGTGTTGGAAGTTAGTGGATCATACCTTGCAAGACTAGCGATCAGTTTCACGTGCCTTTGCATCACAGAGGCCACTGGCTAGCTATTTTCTAAGGCGTGACCGAAGTTGGTGAGGCCCATGAAAGCCCAGGAAGTTCACATCTTTGTTAGCTTTGTGCCTGAGAGGGGGATTTTCACATATCTTCACGACAAGGATCTCTGCCCTGGTGAGGTTAGGGATGGGGCCTCCGCTGAGTGGGACTTCTTGGTGGGACACATACATGTCCACCTGGAGCGCCTACAATACACCCGTGCGAGAACAACCACCACTTCCCCTCCAAACAAACCCCAAATTCCTCACAAGCCAAGGAGAAGCTCTCCAGGGCTCGTAGCCTCTTCACTTCACCATGTGGGACAGCCTCTTTTAAGGGGTGGCACCTGCTGCAACGATCGAAGGTTGTGTACGAGCAGCTTCAGAGGGCCTTAGTTGGGGGGAATGTCAATGTCCTCATGATACAAGAACATCTCTTGACTACGAAGAGGGCCAGGCGATGCAGGAAGGTTCTGTTGGTTGCAATCATGCTTTTTGGTACCCTGCCTATGGACTCTTAGGCAACCAAGGTGGGATTTGTATCTCCATTGGGAGTTAGCTTTTTTCCCAGGTGACTGATTCAGGTACCATCATCCCTGGCAGGGCATATAGGTGCTTCTTTTCTTTGAGGGGACCGTGTTGGTCTTTTTAACATCTATGCCCCCACCAAGGCACAAGATCACACTGACTTTTGGATCCAGGTGTGTCAAGGTCTCCTGCTTGTAGCATGGGGGGTGACTTCAACATGATTGAGGACTCGGAGAACCCAGAATAGAGGCCACAGTGAGTGTGTGAAAACAGCATTTTTCCCAGCCCTAAAAAGGGGATTTTACTGGGCTTTAGTGTCTTTGCTGCTGGCCGACAGCCTTTAGGCTCGCTGACCAGCACTCCCTCATACTATATATAGGTTAGCCTCATCATTCATCACATTGTACCACTTCTTGACCATCTGCTGTTGCTGTTGCTGTTGCTGCTGCCGGCGAATACACCATACCTGCCTCAGCACATCAGCGTTTACTACTGGCCACACCTGTCAGAATATGCGGCCGAGATGAAGACAAGATCGACGCTCCACTTGAGGGATGCTTGTACTAATGAAGAATCTTTTCTAAAGAACAGTCCTGTATGTGTGCCCGTCCATCTGACCATCCTCTCCACATGTAGGCTGTCTGAAGGTCATCGGTGATTACATGCATGCTTATGAGTTAGGTTTCTTTGAAAGGGGGAGGATCTGGGAATAAGAGGAGTAGGTAAGCAGGGGGAGATGGAAGGTGGGGCTGCAGGACTCCTAAAGAGGGATGAGAAAGAAATGGAGTTACGAGAGTTGGGACTAGAGATGGAGGGGGCCAGGGCAGGAGCAGATGGGCTAGGAGAAGGTTTGAGCACCCTTTCAAATTTCAATCCTCATGAGTAAAGATTTGCTGAGGCTTAAGGGGACTACAGGTGTATAATCTGTTAAAGGTTTTGCTGCTTTCTAGGTTGGTCATGATGTTGACCATTTCACAAGCCCGGAAGGGGAACCAGGAAAGCCAGAGACAAATTTCAATAACCGTCCCAATTCTTTCAAGGTTTTATTGCCAGCCCGCAGCTGCCAAGTAAGAATTCCTCGTGATGGTGCAAAAGTCTGAGTTGATGATGGATGTGTTATCTTTGAGCACTCATGTTACTTGCCTTATGGCTTTCACAGGTTTATTTCAAAGTCAAAGAATTCTGAGTTTTTATCCCACGGGACTCGTGGACTTTGTTCTCCAATAGTCGGTGGGGGACATCGTCGATATCAACAAAATGAACTTTGGGAACTGCAAGGCCATGTTATCTTGTGGTACTCAAGGATTGGAAACTTTTGATAAGCAAGAATGAGCCATGGGGGCCTCACGTCTTAGAAAACCCCCATGTTGCCTACATTAGAACCTAATAAGCAATACCCCTCTTGTAAAATGTAAGGCTATTAGTAGATCTAATAAAAAAACGGTCTCTTTTGCACTCGAGTGGTATCAAACATTTTTGTTCAATGACTCTAGGTGTGAGCTATTATAGTGTTCACAAATGGTTGTTCACATGAATACACCACCATCTTCTTTGCAAAAAAAATGTTCTTGCAGTGAGATATAGGTGCTTATGTAAACCCCCTGCCCCCCTCCCCCCAACACACACACACAAAAAAAAACGCCCCTCACCCCACCCACCCAAATGAAAAAAAGAGGACCATGTGCGAGCATGTGAAACAGGAGGAGAATGCATCAACTTCATTCCTTGTCACTCACGTATCATTCACACCCTTGGGTAAAACCAACTACGGTAATATTAGACTACACATAAGGTAGCACCTTTTAAGGCCATCTAGACTCGGTTGGGTGCATGTTTGAGCCTTGCAACTCATAGACGTGTGTAAGATATCTCTCAATCCTTAATGGAGTCACATATGGAAATATGAGTTTGCACTTGCATAGTTTGTTTGACAGATTATCAAACCTATTGAAGCCATCTCAAAACATCTAGTCACTAGGCACCAATGGCTTCTTAACCATGGTTTCTTGTAATAAAGAAGACCTCACAAACTAGAGTTAGCTTGTACCCGTGCAGTTACAAATGATGATGGAGCATTATCTCCTCTCAATATTCGATCGCATGTGAGCTACCTCTTGTCCAATGCTGAGTTGATGAAGGTGTTGCTTTAGAACATGTCTTCCAAGGGCTTTCTGAAGATATCCTCATAATTCTTTGTTGTCGAGACCTTCTTGACCTCTCCATCCATATTTCGTTCATCTCAAATCTCAATGTGCTTCAAGTGAGCATGGAACACAAAATTCTTTGTAGTAGCTATGTTGCCGCACTCCTACTTTGATGGTTTCTCTTGCATTGCTCCCATGTCTCTCAAAATCCTTCTCAACCAAACTACTTCATAATAATAAGCAACGTAAATATATTTTGTACTTGGCTATTATAGATAAGAGAAGGGTTATTGTAGGCTCTCAAACCAAGAGAGAAACACTATCCTATCACTTGACACCTGGTGTCTAAATCACGTCCTGTGTCTAAGTAACAAAAGTTGATTAAGGTTTTTTAAAAAGCTTAAATAATGCCATATTCTTGTGTACCATGGTTCTTCTCGAGCTTATTTGAGAACGTGGTTAGTGCACCAACTAGAAAGCACATATTTGATCGCGTGTTGCCTAAGATGATAAGACTCCTCACAAACCCCCTCATCACTATTTGAAAAGTCTCTTTAGTGACCAAATTTGCATCAACCTTTATTAGGGGTGCCAACTGCCTTTCACTTTGCCATGCCAAATGCCTTTAATAGCTCTCCAATGTACTTTTCTTGAGAGAGAAAGTTACTATGGGATTGCCTCTGTACTTCAATTCTTTGACAGAAATGCACGAGTCTATCATTTACTCATCCATGAATCCACGTAAAGACAATGATCATGTACTTACCTTTTCTCAAAGAAAATATACAAATTTGCATTTGAGAGCGGGGATGGAAGGGCTATTATGTATTCAATTTTGGATGATGGTGGCTTTACAAAGAGCAAAAGGGGATATCCATTCACTCTCGCATTTGGTCAATGCATGGATTATGATTATGTGGGTCTTTATGAGCACATTATGGGAGTTGAAGTAGACAAAACACTTGCTGTAATTTCTAGACAGCAAGATAATAAGAAACCATACACAGATCAATGCAAAGATTTGGATTTCATCTTGAGTTTCAATTACACCTGTGCACTAGTTTCGATTACACATGTACACTAGTGGATCATTCTTGTGCTGATTTTATGGAGGATGTCTTGGATTTTAATGATAGTATTGGAAGTGGGAATTCATGCATTGATGTGGATGATGGTGACACATTGGATGCACATTTCAAGTAGTTATATGCTAAGGATCATGCCTATGTGGTTCTATGTGATAAAGACCGTGCCTTGGGTGATTTGCAAGATGTTTATCATGTTGATGGTTTGGCCCTACTTATGCCTTGGCATGATTCAGATTTGGAGACATTTAGTTTTGATGCTCATAGATACTCTTATAAGATCAGATATCATATTTATGAGACATTTGTGTTTGTTCATAGTAGATGTTGTATAGACTCATTCTATGAGACATTCGCATAGTAGATGTTGTATAGACTCAGTCTATGAGACATTCACATTTGGATATACTTGGGATGCTGCAGATGTGATGATTATGCATACTCATGATGGTGGTTATACACACGTAGATCTTGTCCAGGGAGACATTGATGTAGTGGACCATGCTTTGGATCATTTAGCAGATGATATATATGGTGAGGGTGTCGGTGCGCTTATGATTGTGTATGATTCTTCCTATGCGGCATGTTCATTTGGCCTTTGTGGATCTCATTATGATCCTATGGTCTATGGAGCTGATGCATTCACTTTTGGATGCATCACGTTTTTGGATGCATCACGTATCATTTGGGATGCATGGTTTTTGACCATGAGGTAGGCGATGTTTGTACTTATGGATACTTGATGACAGAGGATGGGTATATAAGCTTTCCCTGGGATCCTAGTACTTTTGGTGGCCACTTAAATGAGGATGCTATTGTGATTCTCATGACTGTGACACATTGACATTGGATGGTGACCTTCGTCAGGTGGTCATTTGGAACATCTTTGTGGATGCATGGAGCTTCCTTCAGTTCATGTGGTTATGCACGTATGTATATGGATCATTGGTTCTTGGGACTTCCATTTGATCCAGGAGATTGTGTGATGATTAAGGATGTATGGCTACACCATCTTTTCGACCCAAGAGTCGTCATGTTTTATATAGAGGCTCCAGGTGGTTACAAGGATATTATGATGTTGATGTTATTTGTCATTGACACCCATGGTTTCCAATTTTATCATGATAGTGACTTGGTTTATTATGTAGCATCATGAATCATTGGGTACCTTCTATGGTCTCTATGACTCCATATGTTGTGGGTCAACTTTGGCTTTTTGCACTACCACCCTTCAATTTTGAGGACAAAATCATTGTAGGAGGGGATAGTTAGTAATGTAGGAAATTATGTGCTATTCTCATAGCTTTACCAGATTCATACCAGGGTTTTGCATCCACACTACTTCGGCTTATGATGAAGGGTAACCCCAATGCCCGTACGTTACATTACAGTCTAGTGTGTAGACATTACATGATAGAAAGTTAGCTACTCCTTTGCCTAGTAGGACACATGAGCAAGTTCCCATCATGCATCTTATTGTTTTTGTGGATCATGTTGCCAATATATGTAATGAAGAAGAACTTGTTTCCTTTGAGGAAGCACATGAAAATGATCAGATGCACACCATGCAACAGGTTGCGTACAACTCAATCCTCAAAAACTACATTGGTATGAAGTCGGATTTTAAGATTAAGCATAAAAAGATAATGGTAGTGTTGACTACTACAAGGCAAGGCTTGTTGTTGCAAGGGCTATGCTCATAATAAGGGCATAGATTGATGAGACCTTTGCTAACACATCTTGTATGACTATAATGCAATGTATTAATATCACGGATGGAATGTATATTAGTTGAATATCAAGACTAACTTCTTGAATGGTGGTCTACATGAGGAGGTTTATGTATCTATTCCTCGTGGTTTTATTCATAATGGATATGAGTCTAAAGAATGCAAGTTAAGAAAATCTTTATATGGCCTTAAGGAGGCTCCTCGAGCATGGTATGAAAAGATAAATGTATTCTTGGCTCCAAATATTTTTTGCGACAATCCAATTGAGAGTACCCTCTATGTAAAGAGGACTAAGAATTCTTTTTTGGTCATCGTTTTATACGTTGATGACATGATATTCATAAGCCCTAATGAAGAGAATATTTCAACATTCAAGGCTAAATAACATGTGTTGTTTGAGATGATAGACTTGGGCTTATTGCATTATTATTTGGGTATACAATTTATGTAGCATGATGATAGTATGATGATGGTATTGTGATGTTGTAGTCAAAGTACATACAAAAACTGCTTACACAGTTTGGTCTTGAATATTGTAAGCCTATTGCTACACCAGAGATACAAGTCTCCAGGATGTAGGTGAACCATTTGATGCACCACTTTATTAATAGGTTTTTGGGTGCCTCATCTATCTATGCATCTATCTATGCAATACGAGACAAGACATTCTATTTGGGATCTCCTAGTTGACCAAGTTTATACACAGTCTTGGAAGTAAGCATTAACAGACTGCCAAGAAAGTATTTTAATACTTATACAGGGCACTCAGTAACTTGGGCTATTCTATGCTATTCATCTGCACCACATGTGACTGTCATTGGGCGGGATGTTATGACACGTGTCCACTAGTTTTTTCTTTCTCATCTTAGTGATTCATGTATATCATGGCTCGGCAAAAAGCAGCTTACAAAGGCCACTTCAAGCCATCATGGCTCGACAAGAAGCAGTTGATAGAGGCCACTTCAAAGCTATGAAGCTTAGTACAAGGTAGCTTTATAGGCGACTGTGAGTGTGTGTGGCTCAAATGTCTTTTTGGTAGTTCTTGGTGTTGTCCCCCACCTCCATCTTCATTCATAGCAAGAGTGCATTGGCCATTGCGAGGAACCTAGTGTTTCATGCTCACACAAAGCACATTGATGTGCATTATCATTATGTTAGGGAGAGTCTCATGCATAAAGAGATTAGCCTAGCTTATGTCTCTACATATGACAATGTGGCAGATATGTTCATGAAGGCTCTCTCACACAAGAGAAGTTAAAATTTTTAGCAAAGATTTGGGCTTATATCCATGGGCACATTTACATCATCATTGTAAGGGGGATTTAGCCATTTATGTGGTAGTAATATGTTGACATAGGCTAATAATGGGTCGACGCACTTTTCACTCCTTAGGAGGTTTCTTTTCCAGACCATGTGTACACACTCTTATGAGTGATCTTATCATGCCACTTCACTTGTACTTCACTTATTCTCATTAATCTACTTTGAGTGTTGTGCTTCTCTCTATCTTGGCTTGCGTGTTACATTTGTGTTTATGTTGCTACCTTTGTCTCCACTCCAATAGTTTGAGTGTTGTGCTTCTCTCTATCTTGGCTTGCTTGTTACATTTGTGTTTATGTTGCTACCTTTGTCTCCACTCCAATAGTTTGGTTGGCTTAGGTAGCCAATCTTCCTAGATGGAATCTCTTATGTTTAGGCCATCTGGAGGGAATAGTGGGAGGTGGAGATATTCATGGAGGAAATTCAAGTCCTTCTAAAGGGATGTTCTACCCTTCTATGTTAAGAGATCTTGGTGATAATAGAGCTTTATGCTTACTTTGTGGAATACTTGTGTCTGTCAAGCCTTATTTATGCTTGTTTCACTTATGTTATGTAGGTTTACAATTAATCCTTTTAATGATTAGTATTGAGATAAGTAGGATCTCTCCTTTGTGTTAAGAGAGTTATCATTACTCTCATCCACCCCATTGGTGAGAAGCTCTCCTTTGTGAGTTAGATTTTAATAGAAAGTGTTGTTCTTTAGGCATGATTTTTTAGCCTTTTTTTGTGAGAGAGGGCCCATGAACCCTTGGGCTAGATATTGAGGTAGTTGGCATTAGACCTTACCCAATGAGTCTCTATTTACTTTATGCACCCTCAATGCATGAAACATTTACTTTATGCACCCTCAGTGCATGAAACATTTACTTTACACACTCTCAATGCATGAAACATTATGCATTGAATTTCTATGAGGAACTTCCAATTCATCTTTATCCCCAATGAATTTGATAAAGCACAAAGCATGTCTTTAGAACTTCAATAATATTATTCACATTTCTTTACAAAGAATTACTTTTTGAATCAAAGTTGTAAACTAATGGTGCCCCTTTCTACTTTGAATTCATTTAAACATATTATAGTTATCTCAACCAAAGTCAAATAAAATTCATAAAATGTTTGCATTGTCTTCTTAAACCATGCACATGGAATAAGCCATCCAAAAATTATTTCTCTAATAACCCATACCATGGATGGCATCCATACCCTTTCCACTATCTTGGGTTCAAATAATTTATGACTATTACAGGGTTGTCGCGAAGTCTTTAAATTATGTCATAAATCACCTTTGTGAAGTAGTGAAGTCTTTAATCTACCAAAATTATGTCATAAATAACCTTTGTGAAATCCTTTGTGAAGCTCCATTGTAAATTCTTCCAAATTATAAAGGACTTTTACTTTGTGAAGCTCCATTATAAAGTCCGCCAAATTACAAAGGAATTCTTCATTTTACTTTGTGAAAATCAAACTTCATGAGTGTGTGTGTGTGTGGTGATGGCCATCATGAACTCATTCTTTGATAAGAGTGAAAAAATTAATAGAGACATGTGGGGTGTGATGTGAATGAGGCATGCTAGAGATTGAGAACTCATGTATAAATGGAGAACACGTGTGACACCAAGACCTTGTCACTCATCCTTTATGGTCTTTGTGACAACATCCACAAGAGGTGAGCTCTATTGAGAGCTCTAATGAAGTCTAAAATCATGATCTCATTCTTTAATAATACTGAGAAATTTAATAGAGACATTTGGGGTGTGGTGAATAAAGCATTCTATAGTTCCAGAACTCATGTATAAATGGAGAACACATGTGATACCAAGGCCTTGCCACTCATCCTTTCTCATCTTTGTGGCAATATCCACAAGGTGAGATCTACTAAGAGCTCTAATGAAGTATGGCAATGTCTAAAATTCATATTTGACCAAACTAATGTAGTAGCACATCTCTTCCTTAAGAAGAAACTTTATAGGGGAGGGTACAGATCTCTCTCTCTCTCTCTCTCTCTCTCTCTCTCTCCCTCTCTCTCTCTCTCTCTCTTTATATATATACAGATCTCTCTCTCTCTCTCTCTCTCTCTCTATATATATATATATATATATATATATATATGACTCTCTCTCTCTCTCTCTCTCTCTCTCTCTCTCTTTTCATAATAGAAGATATATTACCAAAATTACTTTACAAATGGCCACATGATGGCCGCCATGTAATGTACTAGCTTTCCCTCACTAATTACTCCAAACCACGTGTAGCTCGGAGTACCCTCATCCAATATATAGCCATGTCATTCTCCACCAAATGGGCTGACTGCAAGGAAGAGACTTGCCACAATCGTAGCCCTTTTATATGACCTATATGAGTTGTAATACCCACTTTTGCATCAAATATGAAGGAATTCCTAGTTAACCAGATATGCCACAAGCCTGTCCACTTGAAAAAATGAAAGAAAACTAAATGTTTTGGGTTATTTGTCCCATTCAGAATCTTGCCAAAAATCCAGTCTTTAACCTTTTACGGGCCTATGTGTCAACGGAATCCATATGCGAGAAAGGAAATCCCACATCTTCTTTGCCACCGGACATGAAATGAAAAGATGCGGGCATGTTTTCGAGCATGTGGTACAAAACACACAATTACCAAAAGCAATTCGCCACTTTCGTAAACTGGTCACCCAATGGTAGGCCTCCAACTAGCATGTCCCATAGGAACACCTTCCCTTGATATGGAATCTTAGACCACTAGCCCTGTAAGATTACTTCTTTCCACCTGGCCCTATTTTTCTTGATGTTCCATACTCTATTAGCCTTCTCGGTGATCCAGCGCTTATCTTCCACCATCATATGGTACACTTGATTTGTTGTACGCTGGACAATTTCTTGAGGCTTTCTCAATGTCCAACCTAACACCAAGGTTGTTGATCCTCCAATTGAGGAATATCACCAAACGGTGTAAGGCCTTCCCTCACCTTCTCCCATAACTATACATATCCACGTGGAACCTAAAAATATTGAAGGATTTTTTGAAAAGACAATAAGCAGCCTCTATGTGGCAACGAAGCATCCATAATTCTCACTAGTCCCAATCAAGCCATTCTATTGAATTTTGGCCGCTCAACAAGTTTCTCAGGCCAATCCAGAAGTTGTGAAGTAGCCAAAATCTCACCTGCCATATAGAATTCAACTGCAATCACTGATCATAAGGCCTCGGGGGTGCACTATATGGAAGCCCCTCCTACGACGTGCATTCAAGGGGTATTTAAAAAACCCCTTATCTGTGAATTTTGAGCTAATAAAACTACCCCTTTTTCTTTATAGACTTACGGGTTTTTTTCCAAAGTACAATTAAAATACCCCTCTTGTAATTGTATTTCTGTAAATTTACCCAATATTTTGGATTAAAAAAACCCCACCTGATGATCGCACGTGGTAGACTTACATTTTTTGAGGTGCACCCCTTGAGCATAAGGCTTCCAGTTAGTGTGTGCCACCACCTCCTTCCATGAAATCATCAAATGAGAAAGGAGAGGTGAAGCCACCACTCGAACCTGTTGGGAACCATTCACTACATCCCACCATGTACCATCAATCCTGGTATTACCATGCACAAGTGTGACCTCCTCTATGAGAGTCAGCCATGTTACCACCCATGGCTCTTGAGATACACACATATCTTGCAATAAAGGCCATCTCCTAGTAGCGACCATATGTAATCTGACATCCAATAGGGCTGCCCCTCCACTCCTCTTTGGAGTAGTAACATGTTTCCAAGAAATCTATGTCTGTTCTGTTTTATTTCCTGCTCTTTTCCATAGCATAAATCTAATTGGATATTTTACCTGATGCAAAGCTTTGCTCGTCCATGGCAATAAAGGCAAGAAAAAAGATATCATGCTAATCATAATGGATCGTGCCACTTTGAGCCAAACATGCATAGGCCAACCCTGAGATGTCCAATACATAAACTTATCATTTATCATTGTAGAAATCCATGCAAACGAAGCCTATGAATCATAAACTCCAATCGGATAACCCAAGTGGTGTGTGATGCATCCCTTTTGTATGACCTGCCCATTCCATCCCAAACTAAGTAAATTGCTCAGCTTATCAAAGTAGATTTCTACATATTAATGTATAACCCTGAAGCAAGACGAGTGCTTTTTTTTGGCGAGCAATTACGAGCGCGAGCAGTTTTGCAAAACTGGAGAGTGGTTGAAATCGCAACTCTCTTTCTCTCTCTCTCTCTCTCTCTCTCACACACACACACACACACACACACACACACACACTGCTTGGCTGAAATCATAACACATAGGACATTTTATCTGTGTGTGTGTGTGTGTGTGGATATTGACCCATGTACACACACCAACACATTTCACACTTTTTGCAAGATATTTCACATGTAATACATAGGACATTTCTCTCTCTCTCTCTCTCTCTCTCTCTCTCTCTCTCTCTCTCTCTCTCTCTCTCTCTCTCTCTCTCAGTGGATATTGACCCATGTACACACCAACACATTTCACACTTTTGCAAGATATTTCACATGTAACACATCAACACGTTTCACACTTTTGCAAGATATTTCACATGTAACACACCAACACATTTCACACTTTTGCAAGATATTTCACATGTAACACATAGAACATTTCTCTCTCTCTCTCTCTCTCTCTCTCTCTCTCTCTCTCTCTCTCTCTCTCTCTCTCTCTCTCTCTCTCTCTCTCTCTCTCTCTCTCTCTCTCTCTCGCGATATTGACACATATACACACCAATACATTTCACACTTTTGCAAGATATTGATATAAGTCGCTTCCATACAATGAGACAGCGAATACAAAATCCATGGAAAACAACAATAAATGTTTTTGGCAGCCAATGATATGGTCATCTCCATGACTCATATTACATGCGAGGCACCAGCACTACTTGAAGTTACATGATCTTGCTGGTTTGTGTTGGGTTGTGGAGGTCCCCCCCCCCCCCAATTTGGATACTAATATGGGTTGGTCATGTTAGGTTGTGGTATACCACCATAGGGGTATGGCATCATTGTTGGTGTCATTTTTACTCCTAGTGATGGTGGATAATAAGCAAGTTGTCGGGCTATATTGGTAGCTCTAGGTGGTGGTGGTGGATAGTAAGAAAGTTGTCAAGCTGTAGAAGTAGCACCATGTGGTACATATGAAGCATGCCTTGGCAACCATTGGGGCTGTCGATGCCAAGGTTCCTCCAACAAAATTTGAGGTTGTGTACTTGAATAATTTTCTTGGATTCTTTACCTTGAAACCATGTGGAACCCAGGTCTATGGGCATATCTTGCAAATGAGCCAACTCTTAATTATAGCACAGCTAATCATTTTTTATGCTCATACAATGAGCCACATGCCAAAATGATGAAAAACTTAAGATCAATGTCTTACATTGTATCGAATCATTATACCAATAAAAAGCACGTAGTGTGTATTCTATACCTTGCAGTCTCAATGGGTGGCTCAGCTGCACC
The DNA here is from genome assembly GCF_041138505.1 of Cibotium barometz. Lineage (NCBI taxonomy): Eukaryota > Viridiplantae > Streptophyta > Polypodiopsida > Cyatheales > Cibotiaceae > Cibotium > Cibotium barometz. The sequence goes on from NC_141069.1 coordinate 27,054,564, forward strand.
TCGTTAGTGGTTGATTATCTATCCCCCTAATATGAGTGGCATACCTTCCTAGGCACAGTGACTCACTCAGAAGGTCAGTGTAGTGTGTAAACCCAAAGGTCGTAAGCAAATGCTCCTTACCATTCACTCTCATATATGTTGGAGGTCGGACGCTTAGTGGGTGTCGAACAAACACCCCAACAATCAACATTATTACCTGCACACTCAAGACATACACCTTGTTTGTTTGAATAATGATTTAGAGTTTTCTTTTGATTTCCCAATACTAGAAGAAAAGAAAGTGGTGGTTTGTACCTCTTCAAAATCTATCTCGGTAGAGCGATGGTAGCTCTCTTTTTTGCAACTCAAGATATAAAGTGTGTTGTAGAGCAAGATTATGCGCTTTGGGGCGGTCTCCACTACATCACCAAAATGATCACCGATACAAGTGGTTACAAAGGTTCCATCCTCTCTTAAGAACTCATTGTTGGCAAGAACACATGTAGCCTCAACAAGCTCTTTCTTCTGAATGTTCCAGTGAGGGACTAGTAGAGTGTCCTTATCTATAGGCAACCCTGCTGGAAAATCTACCCACACCATTGAACATTGTCCCAGAGATGAGGACCGGCTTCCTATATTTCCCCTAACCATGGAATCGTTATGAGCTTTGAAAGATTAGGAGGTTGAAAGGGGTGCGAGATTCCAATGTCTATGCAAGAAAGCTGGAGATTAGAAGAAGCAAGGCTATGGAGAAACCCACTCTTCTTCTAATCTCCATGTAAACAAGCATAAACTAGTTTACAAATTAGAGTTTAAGCATGCATACACCATTGAATCAAAAGAACAAGACAAGGACAATAAAGATGAGTCAAGAAAGCTGGAGATTAGAAGAAGCAAGGCTATGGAGAAACCCACTCTTCTTCTAATCTCCATGTAAACAAGCATAAACTAGTTTACAAATTAGAGTTTAAGCATGCATACACCATTGAATCAAAAGAACAAGACAAGGACAATAAAGATGAGTCAAGAATATATTCCATTCATCTCGTAAGCGGCCATGTGAAGGCAAAATTTGGTGCATTAAAAGTTACATGGAATGCTAACATGCATAAAGATATCAATGCTTTCCAAGCTCCTGGAATGTAAAAATACAAACCCATGTGACTATCCATGTGAAGGTGCCATGAAAGCCTCATGAAAGGATGAGAGCAAAGACTTAACACTTTTCACCTTCTCACAACCCATGAACACCTATATTATCACACACAATTGCACACGATTCAGACTATTATGGGTAGTGAAAATGGATGGCCTATGTTGCTGCACACATGGAAGATGGATGGTAGACATCCATGCACCAAAGTTGTGTATAGACTCATAACTTAGGGTGAAAATAGAAAATGGATGGTCTATGGTGCCACATATGGAAGACATCCATGCACCAAAGTAGTGTATAGACTCATAACTTAGGGTGAAAATAGAAAATGGATGGCCTATGGTGCCACATATGGAAGACATCCATGCACCAAAAGTGTATAAAGACTCTGAGTTTGGTCACAAAACTACCCCCATTCATCATTACGGGCGACCTTGCATGCTCAACTCCCTTCTTGTTACATGTGTTTGTGTAGCCAAGCGTAGACCCGCTTTTTTTATGAGTGCTTGCTTGTGTGGCATTTCAAAGCCACCCAACTCCATGAGCCACCTGAGAGTTCATCCATGTGAACTATTTCTCACATTGATCATCATGGTCACACCATCATGATCAATAATCATAAGTCATGAGACATGACTAGGAGTAGAAAGCCAGCAATAAATCTTTTATCATCTACTACTACTGTGGAAGGTTTAGAGCATATCTGACATCAATGTGTGTGCCAGCTTTGTGGATGCTAGTAGCTACAAGCCATAGAAAAAAAAGGCATGTATGGATAGGAAAGGCCAAGTGGATAGAAAACCCAAATGGATTGACTGTCCTTTAAGCATGCGATGGTCGTTTCCCTTCATTTTGGGACAAATGCTCCCCTCTATCCTCTCTCTTCCCCCCTGTTCCTTCCATGCATGCTTCTATGAGATTATGTCTTCTTTGATCCCTCCTTTCATGCTTACAGCTCCACTCCTACACAAGAAAATGTTGTGCATAGTTCCCACCATAATGACCACCACGCTGTGCTCTTCCCCCTCTCAAATCATTCTGTTTGCGAAAGCAATCTCTCGCCATATGACCATATTTGCCACAATAATGGCATTCCACATCTTGCATAGAATTTTGTTGGCCTTGCCAACGTCCTCGACCACGGGGGGTACCTCTGCCTCGCTGAGGTGCATAACCACGACCACCTCGAGCACCATAAGAAGGCTGAAAATTCTGTTGTGGAGGTCTATCCTGCCATCCACGACCATTACCACCACGTCCACGTGATGCAAATCTCCCCCTGCCTCTAAAACCTCTCTGCGAGTAAAATGCCTGATTTCTGCCATCATCATGGCTAGTAGATGCATCCAGAAATGAATCACTGAGCTTGATTTCCTCAACCAACAAGAGGGAAACCAACTCATCGAAGTCGGGTAGACCTGTACTCCTCACTGAGATAGATGTATCAAAGGATTTGTATTCCTTGCCAAGACCACGCAAGGTAATATCCACCAAATCATCATCAGGCATGGGGGCATTTATTGTGGCCAATGCATCTGCAAACTTCTTGATTTCTTGCACATAATCATGTATGCTCCTTTTATTCCTTTTCACATTGTGTATCTGCTGTCGCAATTGAGACTTGCGAGCACTCGTATCTGTATCAAACATTTTGACCAAAGTATCCCATGCATCTTTGGGATTCTCAGCATCCTGAATGTGTATGAGCATAGCATCAGATATACATATAGACAAATAATGCAGCACTTTGAATGCTCTCTCTGACCACTGCTTATGAGCAATAAGCTGCTGCTGTGTAGGTTGCCGAGGTAGCTCAAGCTCTGGCTCAGCACCTGTAATGAGATTCCAGAATCCTTTCCCTTTCAAGAAACTCTTTATCCTGTACTTCCATGCCTGGAAGTTCTTCCTATCCAGCTTCTCACCAACAATCTGAACTGGATTGTCAGACATGTTCGCTCAATGCATACACCTTCCGCACACTTCAAATCTGTAAGTGAGTCTTCCTCAGCTCAACCACACTCCAGTGAATGTTTCAGATACTCCAAGATAGCCAACAAACTCCAAATTTGATGTAGAAAATCAACCTGTAATCATCTGAGATGAACTGACTCACGCAGTGCGGAATACCTTGAACTGACACGCCTTCCAAGGCTCCAAATCGCAATGTAATGGTGCAATCAAGTCTAGGCAACTTGCATTGACACCTAATGAACCTCAATGTTGAGTATCAACTCCATCTGACATGTGTAATTATCAATTTTTGAAAACCCCTTTTTCTGTTTTTGAAAAAACCAGAAAAACCAGAAAAACCAGTAATGATTTGGCTCTAATTCCTTCAATATTCCACCAAATTGAGCAACCAGGCATTCATTGGCTTAGCAATAGTGTCCTTCAACTCCATATAAGAGGAATTTGTCCAATTGTAAAACACCAAAGATTAATTGCTCGATTAAAATGCTCTGTTTCTCTGCAACCAGTGGACAGCCTGTTTTAATCAGCTCATTCCCAGCTCAATTAAGCATCATTTGTCAAACAAATCACATAGCCCTCTTCTCCAAGATGTAAAGCATCCAATTGCTAAGAAGATTGTGGAAGATATCAAGTAACCAATGAGAAATCAAACTCCTCGTGGGCAAAAAACCAGAAAACTGCACTGTTTCCCCTGTATGGGCTGCGCCGCCTGCTGTAGGGCTCTTTGAGAGTGTTTATAATGTCAATTGAAGATGGATATAGGTGCCCAACACACCTAGGTACCTGTGCAACCCACCAATGGTTGGATTTTTGCAAAAAACCTCACTCCAAATGCTTCAAATTTGAGCTTCTTTTTCACTGTTTTGTGAGAGCTCAAAAACCAGAGTTTTCCACTCAATTAAATGCATGTAAATTGCTCCATAATCACAGTAGGGCTTGCATAAGAGTTGTCAATACATCCCTCATTGTCAGATACATGTTTGCTTTGCCAGAATCACACATATTTCCACCATACATCAATGTTCCCCAAGCTTTAATGGAAAGCTTCAAAAACCAGAATTTTGCCTTGCTTTGATTTGCTCTAAAATGCTTTGCTTTTGCCTGTTTCACCTGCAATCCGCTCAAGGATGTTTAGAGGACCTTACCCGGTAGGCCAAGCTCTCAGATCTGATAATATTTGGTGTGCTCCAAGCTTCACAGCTCCAATGGCAGCTTCACAGCTTCTTTTCACAGCTTCTTCTTCTCCCTCTTCACTCACTCACTCATAAACCCTAATAAACAGCACAAGGCTCTGATACCATGTTGAAAGAACGGTAGAGGAGGAGGAGACACACACACAGGAGCAAAACCTAATGTATATTGCAAACCCTAACCATAGAGGGAAGCCATGTCCACTCTCACACAAAGCATAATGCACTACTCCATAATCCACACAACACACAATGAGTTGTGTCCACACTAAACTAACCCTAGCTAATGTCCACACACTATGACCAGCTGGACACGCGGTCATTTATGTCTCACACATGTTCCTACCTAATCTGCCAGCACATAGCATAGCTGGCTCACACTAACATCGAGCTTGAATATCTCAACAATGTTGGTCAAAGACTCCCCTCCACCTTTGATCAAGCTTGCAAATGGGCGATCTTTCTCGATGCAATTGGCCACCATGCCAATGACAATCCAAAGCTCATTTGTAACATTACCTTCCTCTCCTCCCAAGCACCATACCTTATTGGTGGCACCACCCCAAACTAACTTCTCACACATAGCACCACCGTAACCTTCTCCCATGCCCATCTTTCCATTCCAATTGTTGCCTCTATAGGCAAATCCCATTGCTCATGGAAAGATTCACAACAGGTCCATTGCTAAACCTCGGGAGCCCCTATGCTCCGCCATCCTTGAGGCACCCCTACCACATCATCTTGCTTTGCCGGTGCCTCCCATGGACCCTCACCCAATTGTGCACACTATAGGTGTACCTGCAGGGAAACCACTTCTTTTGTGTTTCCTCTGCCACACACGGACCCCATAGAGTGGCTGAATGCCCTCAAAAGAAATGCTTGCCAGTGACACCACAATGCCATGGCCATGGAATCAACCATTACTTCAAGGATTGCCCTTTGCAATCAGTTTCTCAGTAGTCCACAATCAAAGGCATGCCATCCCTCAACGTGTTGGAGCGTTCAACATGGAAAAATATCGACTGTCTCATTGAATGTCATCACAAGGCTGCAAGCCAAGCTAAAGAAGGCCACATCCTAAAATAAATAATGCTCTAAGCATGTTGGCCAAGGAGAAGATCGTAGCATCCGCACTGGCTCAACAAAGACCACACCCTCCTCCTCCAAGAGAGCAATGCTCATGCCGAACTCCCACTCTCCCATGCAGTCCCCCAAAACCTCACCAAATGGTAAAGACGGCTGGCCACATATCCCAATGCCATCCTTGAGAAGCAATGTCTTCAGGATGCCTAAGCACTGGTAAGCAATACTAAACTCAACTTGAACCACCACTCATTTTTGTAACCTTTGACGTTGTACCTAAGTGCGCATCGTCCCCCATAGAACCTAAACTTTTGCACTAGGTAAGGCAAGAGCCCCCGCTTACACTCAAGGTCAACAAGGATCTGTTTGCCAACATGACATGGACAAACGAATATTTTTTCCCACGTGTCCCCAAATCCTTCAGTGCCTATTCCACTGGCAGCCAAGCCCAAATCCCACGTTCACATCGAACAACTTGATGCAAACAATGACACAGAGTCTGACAGTGACTCATGATAGGTATGGTTACCAAAGGATAAAAAAGCATCAAGCGTAGGATTTACCTCAAAAGAAAAGAAGAGGGACAAGGGCATAAGCAGAATCACGACCCAGCTCTATCATGTGTTAAGGCAAACCTGAGTCTGGAGGAACAAAACAATTAACCCAAATAGACAAGAGAGTACAACACCTATAGTACCGATGTCACCCACCAAGGAGAGTACAACACCTATAGTACCGATGTCACTCACCAAGGAGAGTACAACACCTATAGTACCGATGTCACCCACCAAGGAGATTAAGTGGGGCCAAGTTCTAGACAAAGGTAAAACAAAAGCGGATCCACATGCACAAGAAGAAGAACATGTTTAAGAAGATTCCATAGATTTTCTCCTCCATTGGATGAAGGGAAAACTAAGGAGTTCTCATTTTGAACTAAGCCGTCTACAATAACAAATACCAACATGCTCCAAGGTTCCAACTTGGTTCCCTTGGAAATAATAAGGCAAGGGCAAGGTGATAAAGGAAAATTACCTAGATACCAAGGAAATGACTTCAATTTTCAATGGGTACAAGGTAGAGCATTTCACGTCGTGAAATGTCTAAACCATTTCATGCCATTAAACAGGTTCATACATTGCACGAGCTCAATATCTATTCCTTTGCATGCATATTTTTTGGACTTGGACTAAATGAGCATATAGAACCACCTGGGGTATAATCAATTACGTGAATAAGGGAAAGCGCTTCAACCATGAAAACCTCAGCTTAGCAGCATTTCATGGATGAAATTCTACAAACCATTTTACGTCGTTGATGAAGAGCTAGGGTTTTGCATGTCGTGAAATAGCCAGTAAGGTCAAGCGAATTGAATTGTGACATGTGACATCCCCAATTAAGATGGCTGCCATGTCGATGACAGTTGAGCCATAAAGCGAAAATCTTTCCCTTTTCTTGCACTTTGCCCCTTTCGACCTTTGAATTCTACATCTCAGACGATTGTGTTTATCGTGTGTGCATCATCAGCCCATCACTTCACCACTTCCATTCTTCAGATGGCTTCCAGATCCACCAAAGGAGACTCCAACCTTGATTATGAAGAGACCCCTGCTATCACTCAAGCAAGCAGCACTGCTAGATCTCCTACGACAAAAAAGAAGAAGAAGACAAAGCCGAATCCTACATTGGAGTCACCAGAAGGCAAGAAGAGGCAGCACCGAGGAATCAAACTAACTTATCTCGGCCCTTATGCCAAGGACCTTGATGGGATGATTATCTAGCAGGACATCTAAATAGAGCAAGGGAACCTCCTCTTCCACTATCACAATCCAGAATGCCTTAAGATTTTGGAGGATATAGATATGCACTACAAGCTAGAAAAAGTGAACTTGGGAAAGATGGCCGAGGTACTCCCAAGAACCTTCAACCAGGCCTTATGTGTAGAATACCTTATGGCATACGATAAGAACACAAAGAGAGAAATACCAAGCCTGATGGATCCAAGGAGTAGATCCATATCACGAAAGACTCGATCAAAAAGCCCTCCACTTGCCACCTCCATTCACAACACATATCCACCACATTGACCAGATGCCTATAGAAGATATGTTGAAGAAAATCTCCTGCAATTCTAATGGGGCAGAGTGCCCCCATCAGATAAAAAGGGAGAGCAACTAGAAAAGGAGGAGCAACCACAACCACATGGAGATGACATTAAGGAAATCAAGGAAGTCACCTCAGCACCTCAAGAGCCTTATTTGGAGGAACAAGCAAAGGAATCCGAAAAGTAGAAAAGGCAAGAAGAGATTCCTAACCCCAGCAAAAGAAGGTGCCTTGAGTTCAAAAACCTCCAAGAAGCAAGATCATTCTTAGAGTAGCTAAGACATGCCAAATGATGTAGTTTCATTCCTAGAAGAAAGCATGGAAGGGATGGACCAATTGCTCCAGCTCTAGCTTGAGGAAATGGAAGGCTCTGCCTCTCCCAACACACATATATGGTCACAAGAATAGCGAGTGTGGAGATGCCACCTAATGATCATGCATCTACTGCATAATAGACATGAAGAGCTATGGAAGCAAATCAAAGCCACCACAAGCAAAGTGCAAGCCCTGAAAGACTAGCTTACAGTAGAATCCACACATAAGGAAGCAATTGTTAGATGTTTACAGACTACAGAGGACCAAGAAACAAAGCTGACAACATTGGAAGAGCATAATAAGATGCTGAGCAAAACAATCGTCCCTTAAAGAAGTAAGCAAACTGATGAGTTATGACAACTTATGAGCGTGCCTCAAAGATAGGCTCATTTGTCGGTGGCTCCTTGACCCCCCCCCCTCCTCAAACCCTTACCTTGTTTTTTTCTACACTAACACTCTCGCTGCTTTAAGATGAGATTAACATGATAGAAGACCTCAGTTTAGGAGAGCTAACACTAATACATCAAAACACGAAGAGGGATGCTGACCCTACCTTAGTAATGGGCATATTTAGAGGTGATGTAAGAAGAAACCCATGGGTCCTCCACCTCTATAGCAAATCCCGTGTTTACTTCCCTCTCTATAGTAAGCTTCTAAATCCTTATCCTACTGTATCTCCTATTAACAAAACTGAGGCAGAGTGTATATTTTCACGTTGCTCTTTACCACTTGTTGAACTTTTGACACCGAGGAGTTGTCGACAATGAATGTATATCCACATAGGAAGCTTGATGAGGTGCACTCTACACCCTAGGAATGGCATAACACCTTTTACTGATAAAAATGTACTAGAATCTTTGTCGCTACAGAGTACTAAGGCCTAATCCAAGCAGGGAACCCACTATTAATGCCAAAATTGATGTTCAAAGTACTTGAACATGTAGATAACACTTTTTGAGCCCACATGTAGGATCCTGCCCATAAGCCTACTCTACAATAGGGTGAAGACGATAGTTGTATGTTCTGTACCCTCCCCAAGCCCAGATGACAGACATGGAGGAATTGAAGCCCATGGGCAAAGAAGGAACTTTGTGGAGAAACTGGTGCGGCACACCAAGCTAGTGAATCCACACCTAGTGGATCTACTGGAAATTAGAATTGTGACATTTATGATAAGTTATTGTTTTTGTAGGTGGTGAAAGCAAAATCCAATGTATACAAGGGCTGGGTATTATGCCATAGAAATAGATGGTGACAAGCCCTGCCTGGAAGATTTTGGCATACAACGAGACTGGCGAAAGGAGTACCTCACCTTGGGATGAACGCTCTGCACCAAACCAAAGAGTCGACCCACTGTACATGCCAACTAAGCAGTCATGCCATACTAATTGAAAGAAGTAAAGCATAGGGACTCACATGTGCGCTACAACTTTCTATAGTTCTTGCCCTCAGTGTTTCCGAATATATCCAGTCAAAAGAATCAGATGCTACGAGCATGGCGCAGAATCCCCGGATTCGGACGTAATGGCTGTAGTATAATTTTTGAAGTTGATCGTGGTTCTAATAGACTAGCCAAAAGATGATATGATGGGCATGATATGTAGAACAACTTTGTTTCGACATGAACAGAGGCCCAGAGGAATGAGGGATGATACTCTACTACCATCACCTCAGGTGTCTACCACGATACATGCATGTAACATTCGAAGATATGGTAATCGGGTTTTGGACTTTCCACTCAGCATTTAGAAGATCCCTCAAAAGTATTTAGTCATGCCGTAACTTCTACAGGCATGAATTTGGCAACCACGTCTTTTGACCTAGGTAAGAGGTTATGTGAGGACAGAACCTACATCACGTAGGGGGTATGTTAATCCCATTTTGTATTAACAAAGATGCAATAAGTGTTATGTAATGGCACTATAAATGTTGTACATTATGAGATACTAGCCAGCCAAGGCTTTAGTTAGTAAGTTTTGGGTGCCCAAGTCTGAATAAGGGCTAATTGTATATAAGGCAATTTCTCATAATGGAAAGACACAATCCCCCTTTGTGCTATGAGAGATCTTGTCTTGTCTTATGTATGTAAGAGAAAGAGAGAGAGTGTACTCTAGTGCATGTGCCTCTTCTATGCTTAGTTAGGTATGGGAGAGTGCGAGGACGGTTGCCTTGCAGTAGCAAGTGTTATGTAATGGCACTGTAAATGTTGTACATTATGAGATACTAGCTAGCCAAGGCTTTAGTTAGTAAGTTTTGGGTGCCCAAGTCTGAATAAGGGCCAATTGTATATAAGGCGATTTCTCATAATGGGAAGACACAATCTCCCTTTGTGCTATGAGAGATCTTGTCTTGTCTTATGTATGTAAGAGAAAGAGAGAGAGCGTACTCTAGTGCATGTGCATCTTCTATGCTTAGTTAGGTATGGGAGAGTGCGAGGACGGTTGCCTTGCAGCAGCAACTCTGCGGGCAGTGACAGAGTTCAGGCGGAGATTGGAGGATTGGAGCTTCTACAAGCAATCTTGGAGAGCCCAAATTACTTGCACAGTGATAGAAGAGGGGGCGCTTGGAGACGGCGAGAGGAGAGGGGACGCTTGGGAGAGAGGGCACTTGGGAGGAGGGGGCACTTGGGAGGAGAGGAGAGGGCGCTTGGGAGGAGGGGGCACTTGGGAGGAGGAGGTGGAGGGGGCGCTTGGGAGGAGGAGGTGGAGGGGGCGCTTGGTAGGAAAGAGGTAGGAAAAGGCGCTTAGGCCCTCCTCCAGCATGGCTTGTGGCATGCAAGCCATGCCATAGGCCGCCTTCATGCCACCTGACGAGTGGTCGGTGGCATACATGCGACATGGCACATGCCATGCATGGCGTGGCTGCGTGCTATATGGCCACACCATGCATGGCTACCATGTACAATTCATAGTCAACATTGAGGGCTCACAAAAGAGCCCTCAACAGTCGCCTTCTCTCTCTCTATCTCAACCCCTAAACGCTCGCCCTCTCTTTGGGGCAAGGACACATGGATACTTTGCCCATGGTGGTTAAACTACCCAGAGGAGGCAGAGCAATTTCAGAGTACGTTCCCTTTGTATAGAATTTAATTTGCACGAAGTATGAAGCATGTTTTTTGAGAATTTGAAGGTCTAATGTTGGTTGAATGTAGTGGCCAGAAAGGGCAAGAAGCCTGCCCCCACTGAGCAAGAATGAAGAAAAAGAGTAAGAAATCCATGCCTCCATCATCTTAAAAAATTTTCAGCCAGAGTGGGAAGGGGATGATTTAGATGAGAGGACATCCATTCCAAGGATGATGAGCATGAAGCTGAGCGACAATCTCATGCCCAAGGCAAAGAGCAGGTGACCCCTTCGCATAGTCAGACCCAAGAGCAGGGGTCAGAGAGTTTAAAAGATGATGAGGCAGACCTCTTGGGATCTGTAAGTAAACTTAACATGTTCGAGCATTCATTAGATCATTTATTCATCAATTCTCATAACATGTATTTGGTGTTGTGTAAATGAAGACTATTGTCCCATTGTGGTGGACCCCCTGCACTTTGTTTTGAGCTCCAACATTGATCACCTCCATCTTGTGCTTTTCAAAAAGCGAAAACACAGGTATGATCTCTTAGGCGTGCGAATGACTCTCTCCATTCATCGTCATTATAGCGTTTGCACTTCCCTTACATGCTTTGTCGTTCCAGGAATCTTACAGTATTACAACGATTCATGGGATCTCTAATGACGTGGGATCTCTAATGACGTGGGGAAGCATGGACGCCTTCATCTCAATAGCCTTGGAGGTGTGCGCTTGGTGTGGGCTGATTTTCCTAGAGATCTATGTCTCCACAAGGGAAATTTAATGGTTCCTCGATGGAATGTTTTTAAGGAGATACTTGTGGAGTCGGATTTTGCATTAGGGAAAATTTGGACTCACTTTTGGGCCTTTTACGCTCTTTGAGATTCTAGGGAATATTCTGTAAGGACCAATGAGGGTGAGGCTTCCGTTTTGCGAAACTTTTGAGGTTACTTTTTAGTGGGGAGGCCATAACTTGAGCATAAAAACTCAAAATTTGTCTGAGGTTGGTGCATTAGAATCCTCTCATCAAGATCTTTCCAATGATATGTTATATGATATAGTTTTGAGGTACTATGGATAGAGTTATCCACGATCCCTCTTTTTCGTAATAGAATGATGATGGCATTTCTTAGAGGGCCCAAAAATGAGTCCACATTTTCCCTAATGTGCTTGTTGTAGAGTTCCTACAGGCCGATGGCACTATGGTGTGCACTCTACGAGGGGAGCACCTACTAGGGATTGCTATGCAAGAGGCAGGAACTTGGAACTTCACATTGTAAAGGAATTTGTTCTTGCGCATCTCGCAATATCTGTATGTCATGTCAAAAGATGGCCAAGAAGAGGTGAGTGCAGGATTCTTTGGTTTTTATCAAAGTGAAGCTCAATGATTTCCCTCCCTAACGTACTTACTAGTGTGTGCAAGTAGGTCTCTGCTTTGGTCATCGTCGCTATCTTCATGCACCCCAGTGAGAGTATGTCCAATCATCTAAAGTATATGTGGGGAGGTGAGGTAGCTACAGATCGTGCAGGTTTTGAGGTGGGCGACGATATCTTCTTGGAGCCAAAAGCACAGGAGGAAACCTCCCCATACCAGTTGGTGGATGCAGACGGGAATCCCATCCAATGTATTGTTGAGCATAACTTGCCTTTCACAAGGTAATTAAAGCACGATTTGAGTAGTGAAATCATTATATAATCATTGTCTTAAATATAGTTGTCCATTTGTACATATAGTAATTGTGAGCTTCACGTGGTTACTTCAGACATTCACTAATCATGGGGATGTAGTCCTAGATTGCTTTGTTGGTACTGGGACCATGGCTAGAGCATGCAGGACACTAAGATGACATTGCATTAGTGTGAGCGACGAGGTGTGCCTTAGTTCATGTCTACGACCACTTGCCATTGTGCATGATGATTTGGGTAACCAATTTTTCAAGGGTGAGATCAGTGAGATTGCTCAACGAGAGCGGCAGAAGGACATGGGGGCACCATATCCTCTAGTCATCCCAGTACCCATGAGCCCAACACAGTCTAGTGCTTCGTCATGGTGGCACGTGTTCCAATGGAACCCCAATATCGACATGTCATGCCACATACATCCCCCGTAGGTTCATTTGCAGTTCCCTCATGGGCACCACGACCTAATCTAGCAAGGCCACATTTTCCACCCATGCTTGCACCATTTGGTAGAGCTCCCTACACCATACCAGCTTCCTTCTTCCACCAAGGAGTGAAAAATCCATACTAATGTATTTCAGTAGCTTGTAATGCCCAAAATATATTGGTTTTAGACATTATTGTTGTTCACTCATATTATGACAATGGCTTTGTTGTTTTCTTCTTCCAAACCCCGGGAAGTACTTCAAACTTTCCTCCCCCAAAAAGGCAGCAAGGCCCAATTCAGAATTAGGATGCGAGAAGATTCAGAAGTGAAAGAAGACCGTTCCCCCCCAGAACACTTTCTCAGGAGCCCCATCTATTTCAAGGATTCAGAGGGATGAGCTCAGAAGTGAGAACCGGGGTTTTGGATGTCAGGATTTTGGTCACCAGGTAGTACAAGACTGCCCGACTCGTGCCATGTCAAGGGGATAGGGAAGTCAAGGACCGAGAGTGCAGAGACCAGTCCCTTCTTATCAGTCAAATCAGGGCCATCTCATCAAAATCAGGGCAATCCTAGGAGAACTCTAGCTCAGCCGTCTGCCTCCGTCTAGAGTAGCCTCAAAACTCCTTCCCAGAACTGGGGCAACCAAAGAGAAAGAGTTCCGCCTTAGACTGCAGCAACCAGAGCAGTCACAATAGCAAAAGTAGTGGAAGAAGAAAGAGGAAAGATTTATGCAGCAATTGAAAACCAAGGGCCAAACTGTCGATTCTCTGTCATTCATACTCCTTAGCTGAGTATTAGGGTAAGTCTTTTAAGCTTTTGATTGATTCAGGCAGTACTCATTCTTTCATTTCCCCTGGATGCTTGTGTAAGCTGGTCTTAGAGATCAGAAATCAGGGAAACCTATGCAAGTTGAATTGGCAAGTGGGAAGATTCTTTTCACTCACCTTCAGACAGATCATATTCAGTTCAATCTAGATGGGAATTTAAGTGACTGTCAGTTCAGAGTTATACCTTGGGAGTTTTCGATGGGATCCTTGGAATGGATTGGCTCCATAAAAATCAAGCTGACATTCACTGTCATAATGGAACCATTCCTTCCGTGACCTCCACGGAAATAAACTTCTAGGAACCGGAATTTCAAGATCCCCAAGTCTGCAGCAGCAGTTTAGTAAAGGCTTCTAAGTTACTACAAGGACTTAGAAAGAAGCAGCTCATTTATGTTGTCAAAATGAATCCAGTAGACTCAAAGTTAAAAGCTAAAGAACCTGAATGGTTAAGTGATTATGATGATTTATTCCCAATAGAATTATCAGGGATGCCTCCAATTCAGGAAGTAGATCATGTGATATAATTGACCCCCGGAGCTTAGCCAGTACTCCTGTGCACATATAAAATGCCAGTTCCTGAAGCCATCGAACTCAAGGAACAGCTTAGACAGCTGTTAGAACAAGGGTTTGTAAGACCCAGTGTTTCACCTTGGGGTGTGCTAGTTCTCTTTTAGAAAAAGAAAGATGAAACACTAAGACTCTGTGTGGACTACGGATGTGTCATTTAGCTGATAGTTAAGAATAAGTATCATATCCCTAGAATTGATGAGCTTCTGGACAGGCTAAGTGGAGCCCAGATCTTCACAAAGATAGATCTCAAGTCAGGGTATTATTAGATCAGGATTAATGAGCAAGATATCTCGAAGACAGCCATCAATACTCGGTATGGGCATTATGAATTCACTGTCATGCCGTTTGGATTGATTAATGCCCCACCTACATTCAATCGATTAATGCCCCACCTACATTCAATCGATTAATGTAGGACATTCTCAGAGAATACTTGGATGATTTTGTTCTTTTTTTCTTTGATGATATTCTGATTTACTCATCAAAGAATACAGCTGACCATGAAGCTCATGTCAGAAAAGTTCTTGAGATTCTAAGGAAGCACCAACTCTTTGCAAAAAAGAGCAAATGCACTTTCTCTGCCGACCCTTTCTTTGCTGACCATGTTGAATACTTGGGCTTTTTGGTATCCAAAGATGGAATTTCTCCAGATTCCGCAAAAGTCCAAGTAGTCATAGATTGGCCTAAACCAAAGTTAGTGAAAGAAGTCAGAGGATTCTTGGGATTGACTGGTTGGTATAGAACTTTTATACCAAAGTATGCTCTCATAGCTTCCCCCTTTACTAATCTTCTCAAGAAGAATATTCCGTTTCAAGGGTCTGCGAGGTACCAGAGTGCTTTTGATAAGCTGAAGACTGCCTTGGTAACCAATCCCGTTCTGAAGCTGCCAGATTTCTGTCTACCCTTTGAGGTAGTAACTGATGCCAGTGGTTTTGCCCTGGGAGGTGCACTCATGCAGGAAGGTCATGCAGTGGCCTATGAATCTCGAAAACTCAGAACGCATGAGAGGAATTATGCTGTCCATGACCTGGAACTACTTTCAGTAGTATATGCCATGAGATTGTGGAGACATTACCTACTAGGTCAAAGATTCACTTTGATGTGACAGATCATCAGAGCTTAAAGTGGATCTTCACTCAGAAGGATCTCAACATGCGCCAAAGAAGGTGGATGAAAATCCTGCAGGAATTTGATTTTGAAATCAAGTACCGCCCATGCAAAGAAAATGTGGTAGCAGATGCCCTCAGTAGAAAAGCCTCCTTGCTTGCAATTACTGTAGTGTCAAATCCTTTGATTATTGAAGCGAGATCATGCAAGATAGATTCTTTGGCCCTATTGCTACCCTACTTATACAAGAAAGCAAAACTCCACAGGAGTTGAACTGTGTTCAAGGGTACAGCCTAGATGATGGAATAATGTATTATACTTGTTGCAGACTATGCATTCCCAATGACAGCCTTGCAAATGCATTCCCAATGATGAGGGAACTAAGGGTCAAATTCTGAATGAAGCCCATGACAGCCTTATTGTTGCAGGACATCCAGGTTTCATCAAAACCTAGATGTCTATGATGAAGAAAAGCTTCTTTTGGCCTCTAGTCTAAAAAGGATGTGCTTAATCATGTACATCAATGTTTGACCTGTCCATTAGACATCTCCCAGATGAAGTGGGAATGCATCAATATGGATTTTATTACTAGATTACCCTCAGTGCAATTAGGTTACAACTCTATCTTCGTGGTAGTCAATAGACTAACAACCAAAGTTATCCATCTGATTCTAGTAAAAAAAACCCTACACTGTAGTGGATGTGGCCAGAGTGTTCCTCAAAGAAATCTTCAGATTGCATGGCCTACCCAACCAAAAGAATAGTAAGTGATCAAGGTGAATTTTCAAGCATTGGGTTGGGGTACCCCTTTGAGCCTTCTGGGATGCATGATTGGTCTATTAGGGATGTGTGGTTGGTCTATTCGGGATTTTCCTTTATCAAGCTTGGGGTACTTTTTGAACCTTTTTGGAATGCACGATTGTGCAGTGGGTGATGCCGTATGCAGTTGATAGAACGGAAACAATGGCCAATAAGGACTAGGGAATGGTAATGGGGGATCTTTTTCCCCCAAGAAAATGGGGAACCCCATTAAGGACGTTAAGGTGGAAAAGATTTGACATGATCATTCCTCACCGTCACAGTCCAAGGTGGACATTTGAAAATGACTTGTCAAATCAAGGTTTTGAGACATCAACATGTTAGAAAATATTCCAATGAGATGTAACATGTTAAGGAAATAATTCCTGAATTACTCCTATAGAAATTCCATAGCTTGGATTTACCCTTGACCATGACGATTAGGTAGACACCAATAGTGTTTGTCCACAATGTACTAGGTGTTGTGGAAATCAATGTAAAAGAAGTCATGTATGTGTGCATGGGCACTATCCCTAAGTGGTAATAATAATCTAGCACGTAGAATAGGCATAAATAAAGCAATTCTAGTGTGTGCATGAACAACCGCTAGAGTGTAATTCCTTTTGTGTGGAAACAATCTCTTAAGGATATTATGTAATGATGTATAAAGGTGACACCTATTAGAGGCACTTGGCATCATGTACTGACATGTGATGTGTGTGGTGGCAACACATGCATGAACCTTGTAAAGGGGAGTCTCTCCTATGAAAGGACCTTGTACTAATGTTTATATATAACTTCAACAAAGATTTAGCCCTTACACCCATCTTGTGTTATTAGGCTAGGTTTATGCTAATCTTTTTTTAATCATGTCTTAATCTCGTGTTAACTCCTCTCTCTCTCTCTCCTATGCACAAATCTCCTCCTCTTGCCGACACACCTTATGGTCAACAATTGGTATCAATGCATTTGCGGTTCAGTTGATTTGGGGAAGATAGCAACGACAATGACTGCCACCACCGCCGATGGTGTTGAGGGTGTGCCATCTCTCACGAGCAACAACACAACTCTTGCCATCGTCCTTCATCAGCAAGTTGTAGGAGGCCTATGCCTGGCTGCTAAGAGGTTTGCCCTGAAGACCACCTTCTCCAATAGCGGATCTTCCGAGCTTCGTCACTTTCCAAGAGGGGAATCAAAGAGTTAGCATGAGAATTGCAACCAAAGGTGTCTACAACTATTGAACATATGGTCAGATTCTTTATGCCATCATTGGATGCCCAAGTCAATTTTGGGAGATAAAGATCCCAAGACAATGAGTCTCTTTTGGAGAGCTCTCTTTGACAATATGGACACTAGGCTGAATTTTGCGTCAGCTTATCATCCGCAAATGGATGGGCAAAGTGAAGCTTCAAATTTACCTTGGTTGGGTTTACCGCAAATGGATGGGCAAAGTGAAGCTTCAAATTTAGCCTGGTTAGGTTTACTTAAATGCTATCTGGCTCATCAAAAGACTATTTGCCACTTGTTGAATTTACTTGTAATAACCCTACATATGCTTCTACAAGAAAGACCCCATTTGAAATCATGTACAACAGGTGGTGTTGCCACACATCCTTCATTCAAAGGAGGAGATATTTGCCACCTATGAGTATGGCCAAGGATCTAGAAATTGCCTTTGCACAAACGACCATTAAGCATTGTCAAGAGAAGTATAAAAGGATTGTTGCCGAGAAGCATCAACAAAAATGATCAAATATTGCTAAAATTTGTGAAAGCCAAGGTCCAAAAGGGACATGCAAAAAAGGGATGTGCCCAAAGCTCTCTACCAACTACTATGGATCGTTCAAGGTCAATCAAGGGATTACTAAATTGGATTTTCAATCAGCTTTACCAAATCATTGGAGGATACACAATGCATTCCATGTAAACCTCTTGCACAAATATGTAGGATTGAAACCTAAAGAGCTGGTTATTGAAGATTCACCTCAAGCAGATGAGCTGGAAGAGGTTTTACAACCAAAACAGATTGTGTTTCACAAGGAGCATAAATCGATGCTACCTTGTGAAGTTCAAGAACTGTTCACCTATTTGCTACAAGCCAACTGAAAGGAAGATTGTCCAGTACATTTTATTGCATGGCAAACCTACATACCTGAAACTGTTTTACCGTGAAATGTTTTACCACCTGCAAGATCTAGTTTACAAACAAGGGACATCCTCCTGTGAACTACGCACGTGAATATGTATTCTAATCTTGCTTGGGTTGTAAGCAAGTGGTAAGTGTAACTATAAACTCTTTGTATATTTGTACAAAGAGCTATGGATTATTTTTCTATTTTGCGAGTTCACACTTCATTAAAGTGTGCGTAGACATGTTATAAGTGAGTTAGGACCATTTAATAAAATGGTCGGTTGGGCACTAATAAAGCAATGCCCAATACATTAAATGAGTGTGGACACCATTGCCCCACTTATGGGAGAGGTGTAGCCACACGTGAGTTAGCCCAATGGACAAGACCCACGACTTGCTCTCTCTCCACAACTAGCTCTCTCTTCACAAATGTACGTTACTGGGAGCACCAATATAGAGACATTGACTTTGCCACCCACTTGTAAAACTTCAAATTTAAAACTTGAAGGTACAAATACCTCCAGATTTTGAGAAGTTACCTTTAGATTTCAAGATTTTCCAATACTTTTTTTCGAGCATTGGTAAGAGCTCCTTTTCTGCTCCGCATCCACGTATGGATGCCAGTGGAGCATAGCTGCAATCTGACAAGTTCTAGGAATTGGGAAGTGAGAAATTGCACACCTAAAGTTTTGGATTTCAACGTGGAGCATAGCTGCAACATGACAAGTTACTAGGGATTGGGAAGTGAGAAACCCTTTACCATACATATACCTTCATGAGACTAGACTATATCTGATCTTACAAAATGAGAAAATTTAGAACATATCCATGCTTTAAAAACGAAGAAGAGTCTGACAAAGACACTGAAAACCTCTTAAAAAGTTTAAGGTCAATTAAAGGGGTTATGATTTACAAACATGAAAACTAGTTTAAAATAAGAAGGGAAATGCATACATACTTACATTACAATGCACTACACTTTCTCACACTTATTTCTGATAAGTACACCACATCTTGCTGCAAGCACTCTCATCAGGAAGGGCTAGTGGCAAGAGAGATGCACTATACCATGGCTGAACGAAATCGAAGGAAACTACCGCGGGAAGAGGGTGACTATATATGTAGATGCAATGCAATCAATTTTAATTCTTTTGTTGTCAGCCAGCTGATCACTATCTATAGTGAGTTGTGTGTCAGTGCTTCTCTTCTTCCCATTGCTGGCCTTTTCATCTTCACTATCTTCCTTCTCAACTGCATAAGGTATCATTTTGAAGTAGGTGTGCTGCAGTGGGAACACCTCTATCTCACTCTTGCCCGGGATCTTGTAGCGAGTGTTACCATAGGCAAGCCCCACTTTGTCCCTCAAGTAAAGTGTCTTGCTTGTTGCATTCACCAATGTTGTTGCCTGTGATGTGAGCCCTCCTTTCTTGGCCTTTACAAAAAAACCTTCCTTGGCTCTAGCATCGTCGTCTCTAGGACTCCCTGCCATCAATAAGCTCCAAACATTTCAAAAGCTAAAGAGGTAACTTTGTGCAAGAATCAAAAGCAATTGCAGTCTAGTTACATTTAAGAAACAAGCAAGCCTCCAATGGTATTCCTTATGGAAATCCTTCATTATGAGCACATGGAATTCCATATGAAAATGCTTTGATTTTATCACCACATGGTATCACTTAGGAAAATGCTTAATTTCTAGCCCCTTGCACCAGTTTTTATCACCGTTGATTTTGCTTGCTCCATAACTGCTGTCCACACATTGCTCTTGCTGTTCCCAGCAAGACATTCTCATAAGCCTTTGCATTTAGGCACCGGAGTCCTCCCATCACAGGCATGAACCTACTCCACAGTCTCCCTTCATCAATAGGGCTTTCCTGCCCTGTACCTCACATAGATTAATCTGTACAATGCCCCAAAAGGACTCACAATGGCCTGTATCTCACCTTGACTATGCCCCAGGAGTCATGGCTAATATGGCATGCTCTTATAAAAAATTATCTGCTGAAGCATGCTAAGAAGTTCACTTCAAGAGACTGATTCAGGATAGATTTCAGTGCGAGTTGTGTGTCTTTTGTGCATGTGGCAACATATACCACCCCCCTCTTTGAGTGTGGTCAGATTTCCCTTGGACCTATCCTAAGCATGAAGCTTCATTAAGCTTCATTAATAAAAAGCATAGCTGTCCCAGAGTGGACTCAGATCAGAAACAGTGGGAAAACACCACGGCCCGCGGAAAACAGAACTCTCCAAGATCCGCCGAGAGACTGGCAAATTGATCTACAGAAGAACAAGGAAAAAGGGTCGGCATGATATGCCTACTTACACACACCCACAGAGGGAGAAAAAAGCAACATACTGTTGTGTTTTACGAAGAGGTCTACCTTTGTGGGAAGAGCAGCAAAATTTGAACATAGTGTATAACATAGGTCTCCTTGCCCTAACGATTCATACAGGTGTATGAATCGTTGCACTTCAGCAATCTCCTTGCCCTAACGCCCCATAGAGGCCAGCAGATAAGCCCTTGGAAAACACGGAAAAAGCCTGTGTGTGTCTCTGTGTGCGCGGTTTTGATCCACAGGGATGGACTAAGCTCCGTCTAGTGTGAAACAAAGCAAAGACCTTTCTGCTTTCGTGAGAGGGACGGGATGGCCCTTTTTTTTCTTGCTTCCCCACATTAATATATTATACTGCTTCCCCACATTAATATATTATACTGCTTATATATTTTGTAGCATCTTAATAAAGAGATATATCACACACATACACATTTCATTTTGATGCTTCAATAATTTTATAAAAGTCGTCAACAAACACCTTTGTAACTGAGTTTCAAATTTAAGCACTGGTAGCGGTTGATCAGATCTAAATACCAAGCGAGAAGTGTCTACCATGTCACATAAAGAAGGTGACAGGATAGACTCCAAATAATTCAAGTTACCCTCCATATAATTACACTCATTCTAGCCTAAAGCCTTATCACAACCATAATTGTTGTAATTCATAATATCTCATTCAAAAGAAGATTTTGGGTCTTTATTGTTGGATGCCTATGTCCACTCCTTAACAATGTAAGCATCAAAACAACATCAAAACAATCCTTTGATCATTCTATTAACAAAACAAGATGGCCAATTTAGTTATAATGATAGCACATGTTGAGAAAAGGTTGAATAAGTTTATATGTCCGATTCCAATTGAATTACAATTAGGAATTTTATGAGTTTTATTTATTATATAAATGATCATGATCCATAAGAGATGCACACAAAAGACATGTTGAATTTGTCAATAAAGTTATATGAATTTGCTAATCCTTTTATCATTCTATTCAGACGAAATGACCAATTCAATTCCAATGATAGCACACGACGTTGGGAAGAGGCTAAATATGCACTCAAAATATTTGATCTAGCTGATCCTAATTGAATTACTTTGAGGAATTTTATGAGTTTTATTGACATGCTGAATGTCGATAAAGTTCTATGAGTTTGCTAATTTTATTAGACATAAAAATGTCCCATCATATTTATATCATGTTACCAAACTAGTATTAAATGTTAGATATGTAGAAGTACTTTACCATGAGGTCATACACTTATGCCATGGGCACTTTTGTCCTCCTAGGTTTAGGGTTAGCTAGTATATAAGCAATCTCATTCATAGTTTACGATTGCTTTCTCGTTTGTACTTTCTCTTTGTACTAATAGAGAGCGTTCATCTCTCTCCTTTGACCTTGCCATTCTCTTTCACACTCTACACCCTTGTATTCTTGTCATTGAGCTTGCCATTCTCTCCTTTAAGCTTTTCATTCTCTCTCACACTCTACACCCTTGTATTCTTGTCATCATTGTGTGTGTGTAAGAGTCCAACTCTCCATTCTACGAGATCCAATAGTGGTATCAAAGCAACGTTTTCCATAGCTTGCTTTCTTATTTTCATCTTCATTGTGTACAAGCTTGCTTTCTTATTTTCATCTTCATTGTGTACAAGCTTGCTTTCTTATTTTCATCTTCATTGTGTACAAGCTTCCATAGCTTGTGTTCAAGCTTTCAATAGCTTATTTCAATTGGTTTCAATAGCTTATTTCAATTGGTTTCAATTGGTTTCAATAGCTTATTTCAATTGGTTTCAATAGCTTATTTCAATTGGTTTCAATAGCTTATTTCAATTGGTTTCAATTCAGGTTAC
The DNA here is from genome assembly GCF_041138505.1 of Cibotium barometz. NCBI lineage: Eukaryota > Viridiplantae > Streptophyta > Polypodiopsida > Cyatheales > Cibotiaceae > Cibotium > Cibotium barometz. The sequence continues at coordinate 27,077,144 of NC_141069.1, forward strand.
AGCATCCACCAACAGTGGTATTCGAGTTTTCTATTGAGGCTTCCATGGAAGCTCTCTCTCTATAATCAATGAAGGAGGCTCTTTACACCTTGAATCACAGTTCAGGTTACAGCATCCACCAACAGTGGTATTCGAGTTTTCTATTGAGGCTTCCATGGAAGCTCTCTCTCTATAATCAATGAAGGAGGCTCTTTACACCTTGAATCACACTTCTACTTCAAGAATCAGCTCCTATACAATCAATTTATACAAGGGATTCAAGCTAAAACCAAGCGATTCAACACAACTGCACGTTTCAATTTTTTCATAGTTGGATTGTTTTGCTTACAATCGGTGGATCATTTCATCAAAATGATATCATCCCACTTTTGCACCGCTTCACCACGTACTAACCATGGTGGCGCATAAAATTGCTCGATTCTTGGATCGTTTTCATCTCGGATCATTTACAAGTTTCGTAAAATCGGTCGATTCAACTCTAATTTCTTGGATCGATTGATTCCACTCTTTGAACGACGACTCCACTTTCTGGAATCGCTTTGATTCCTAGTTCTCGACGACCAACGATCCTACTCTAGTGATTCTTCTTTGGTGATATTTCTCAATGGTTCTACTTTTTTGCTGATTCCACTATCTCTAGCGATATTTCTTCTTTGGTGATATTTCTCAATGGTTCTCCTTTTTTGCTGATTCCACTATCTCTAGTGATATTTCTTCTTTGGTGATATTTCTCAATGGTTCTTCTTTTTTGCTGATTCCACTATCTCTAGCGATTCCACTTTTTCCCAATTCAGCTTTTCGGTAATTTCACTTTCGACGCACGATCCTACTCTGACGATTCTACCTTAGCGATCCTACTTCAACGATTCCACTTCTTGGATTGACCAATTCTACCTTTTGGGATCATTTGATTCTGCTTTTTGGGATCGACCAATTCCACTTCTTGAACTGCCTAACTCTACTTCCATGGATCATCTGATTCTACTACTAATTTTTAGTAGTTTGCAGATTGTTCAATAGTACCTGCTACTAATTTTAGTTCAAGCTTATTTTTGACATCTTCCCTTCTCAAGTTCACCAGCAGTCAAGTATGACCAACAACTTCCCTTCTCAAGTTCACCAGCAGTCAAGTATGACCAACAACTTTGCAAATATATTGTTTGGTATTCTTTCTAAAGAGGATAAATTAGATGGGTCAAAGTACTCCATATGGATATTTATGGTCAGAAATTGACCGTCGCCATGCTGTAATTGCTCCTACTACTCCTCAAAGAGGTCAAAGGCCAATAGATCCAATAACAAGTTCCTCAAATTACTACTAAATAACGAAGAAGGGATTCACATGATGCTCAAGCTTTGGCATTGATTGCCTTCTCAGTTAAAAGGTCTATTGTTCTGCACATTATCTCTTGTAGAACATCCATGTTTGCTTGGAACACTCTAGAAATTATGTATTTGGATAAAAATGATACAAGGATAGCCTATCTCAGAAGTCAACTTGATAATTATTTTTTACATCTTCCCTTCTCAAGTTCACCAACAGTCAAGTATGACCAACAGTCAAGTATGACCAACAACTTTGCAAATATATTGTTTGGTATTCTTTCTAAAGAGGATAAATTAGATGGGTCAAAGTACTCCCTATGGATATTTATGGTCAGAAATTGATCGTCGCCATGCTGTAATTGCTCCTACTACTCCTCAAAGAGGTCAAAGGCCAATAGATCCAATAACAAGTTCCTCAAATTACTACTAAATAACGAAGAAGGGATTCACATGATGCTCAAGCTTTGGCATTGATTGCCTTCTCAGTTAAAAGGTTTATTGTTCTGCACGTTATCTCTTGTAGAACATCCATGCTTGCTTGGAACACTCTAGAAATTATGTATTTGGCTAAAAATGATACAAGGATAGCCTATCTCAGAAGTCGACTTGATAATAAAAATATGCAAGAAAAGGGGTCCATGAATGAACATTTAACAAAATTATAAGAGAGAACAACGTCGGGCAATATTGATGAAGTCATTCCTAAAAAGAGGCAATGCAGCTCCTTTTACCTATCAAAAACTTGTTAGCTTACTATTGCATGAGGAACAGTCCAAAAAGTATTTCTCTAAGAGTTCTAGCAATGCAGCTCCTCTTACTTATCAGGGACTTGTTAGCTTTCTATTGCACGAGGAATAGTCTAAAAAGAATTTCTCTAAGAGTTCTAACAATGATCAATCTCTAGAAGCTAAGGGTAAGGGCAAGAAACTTTAGCATAAGACCAATTCCAACAAAACATTTTAGGCTAAGGGTGATTCCAAATAGCCATTAGCAAGGGTTCCAACAATTCTGCTTCATAAATTAGAGTTCCAAAAGAAGCGTGACTCTGCTAATATCATTGTCTATTAAGATTTCTCACTAATGGCTATTTGCAATTATAATCTTGAATAGGATGCATGTCTCAATGCAACTATCTTTGATAGAGTTGGTTTCTTGATAGTGGTGCTTCTAAGCACATACTTAAACATATGGAGACTATGTAAAGTGATCACATTGTAATGTGTGCCAACAACAATGCCTCAACTGTCTTTGACAGAGTTGGTTTCTTGGCAGTGCTGCTTCTAAGCACATAATCAAACATATGGAGACTATGTAAAGTGATCACATTGTAATGTGTGCCAACAACAATGCCTCTTACCCCATCAAAGACATTGTTAAGATAGTTCTTACTACTACAAAAGAGGATCTTTGCCTTCAAAATGTACTTTTTGTTTCAAAAATTAAAAAGTATCTACTTTATGTGCCCACTATAGCAAGGGGAGGTCTTAATGTTAAATTTACAGATGTCCGTTGTTGTGATAGAGAACATGAAAAACAGATTGTGTTTACTAGATCTTTAACCACCAGTGGTTTGTACATCCAACAGAAGATTCAAGACCTTCCCAAAATGATTCTCTCGAATCTTCTGTTGGACCTGGGCAAGGCCTATGTCATTAAACATGTATGATAAGTGTGATGTTACACTTTTAATGCAATGAAAAATGCCTTGTTGTGGCATGCTAGGTTTGGCCACACTAGTTTAATACTTTTGTAGCAACATGAGATGCTAGAGAATCTTCCTCAACTTGATCCACTACTAAGACATGTTTGTGAAGGATGCATCCTTGACAAACTTGCTCGCTAACCTTTCCTAAAGAATGCAATAGATCGAGCTGATCACAAATTGTAGCTCTTACAAGTGATATGTGTGGTCCAATGAGGACTAATTCTTTGGGAGGAAACTTACACTATTATATTCATTGATGATTATAGTAAGTTTGGCTAGTCTTACCCTATGAAGGAAAAATCAGAGGTATTTTTTCATTTTTAATACTTTGTTGCTATGGTTGAGAATGATATTGGCTTTAAAATTCAAACTCTCCGTTTAGACAAAAATATTTTTTTGGCACAAAAAAGCATTAAGCATTAGTGTACAACTCCTTTACACCACAGCAAAATGGTGTCGTTGAGAGATGAAACAAGACTCTCATGGAAATAGTTAGATGCTTGGTTAAAGGTCGGCAACTTCCACACAAGTTTTAGATAGAAGCAGTTCTTTGTGCTACCTATGTGCTGAAAAGGTGTCCCACTAAAGCTTTGAAAAATATAATTCCTTATGTAGCTTGGTTCAATCAAAAACCTAAGGTTAAACACATGCATGTTTTTGGTTATTTGGCATATGCACACATGCTAGCACAAAGCAGAACTAAGCTTGATGAAAAGGTAATGAAATGCATTTTAATTGGCTATAGTTGAAAGCAAAAGGTTTTCATCCCTACAATCCTCTCACTAAGAAGATTATTGCCGGTAGATATTTGGCATATGCACACATGCTAGCACAAAGCAGAACTAAGCTTGATGAAAAGGTAATGAAATGCATTTTAATTGGCTATAGTTGAAAGCAAAAGGTTTTCATCCCTACAATCCTCTCACTAAGAAGATTATTGCCGGTAGATATGATGTTTTTATAGAGAATTCTATCTATCCAATGATGGAATTCAATAAGCATGCCTATGATAAACATTCTTTTAGACATGTTTGATGGTTTATTACCTGTGCCAATTTCTATTAATTCTCGATAGATTTTGCCTACTAATCCTTGTTTACAAGGGGGGAATGTTCAAGAAATTGATGCACCAACTTCAAATCAGCTGAAGATGCAGTAAATGTGGAAGTAGTAGCAATCAATGAATCTAGGGTTATGCCTAGATGGGTTAGAAGCTCCTTGCATAGTAAATTGTCTGCTCCTTTGAGCAGAGTAGAACCGAATCTGATACTTAGTAGATATTATTGAGTTTGCATTTCTTAGTTCTATACATGATGTAGATGAACTTAAGTCTTTTGAAGAGGCTCAAGAAGATCCAAATTGGATAAAATCCATGCAAGATGAAGTTTACAAAAAAATGGTACTTGGGTGTGTCTCGTCGTCTCACTATTGCTTTCTATCTATTCATCTCTATATGTGTTGTGTTCAATATTGTGTTAAGTTATTCTTGTATGGATGTACTAGTTTGTCTGGAATCTAGGTAGCCATAGGGACTAACCTCCTTGCATTCATGCTCAATCTTCCTGTAGTTAGGCAAATGGTAGTTCAATACTTGCGTGTTTTCTTATCACGTTAGGCTGCATTAGTCGCATCTCCTGTGAAGCTAACTAGGTGGTATGGAACCACAGAAGTGGTCTGGAGCACTTCCAGACATTTGAAGAACTAAAGAAGGCTTTCTTGAAAAGATTTAGGAAAGACAAGACCGTAGCTAAGGTGCTGGAAAAGTTGTAGAGAGACTGACGCATAAAAAGAGGCAAACGAAAGACTATGTGGCTGAATTCCAAGCAATGTTGATGCGCCTAGATCAGCCCAACCGTCCTACTCTAGCCACGCTGAGCTAGTGGTTCATGAGAGGATTGAGTAAAAAACTCTAGACAGTAGTAGCCTCATACGACTTGGATGCCCTTATGTTCGAACAAGTAGTGGCAAGAGCTACTAGAGCTGAAGGGATCTTGAAGAAAACAAGCAAAGACTCTAAAAAGAAAAAGAAGGACAAAAGAAAGAAGAAAGAGGAAGAAACCTCATAATCGGATTCCAAAGAAGACACCTCATAATCGGATTCCAAAGAAGACACCTCAGAATTAGAGTCCAGTCAAGAGTTGGATGTCGAAGAGTGGAAGCCCAAAAAAAGAAAGCCAAGAAGGAGGCACTAAACGTTCAGGAAGAACTAAAGGCCGCCCTGGCCAAGATTACAAAAGGGCACGCAGGATCTGGACTCAAACCAGACGTTTGGTGCATGAGGTACAATAGTCAAGGGCACATGAAAGAGGAGTGCCAGTTAAGAAACACTTAACAAGTATACACTATCTGGTGGTAGGAACAATCACTCTACAGAGATGTGTTACTATAATACCCGAAAGAAAAATCCAAGGGTGGTGGAAAGGCAACAGCAAAGCTCCAGTTGTTAACCAGGTTACCACAGGACCTCAAGTTAACAGACCTTATAGAAGGGAGGGTGGCACATTTGGACCAACGGGAGCTTGCTTTTAGGGCATAGATAAAATGGTTGTACCATCTTTCAGCACCATTAGCAGGAACTGCAAGAGCTAAGGCCGCAAAGGGAGGCAAACCCGACAAGAGCTAATGCTGTTGTAAACATGGTAAAGGTAGACCATGGGGTAGGAAAAGAACAAGAGAAACCACCAGAGGTGATGGTTGCGACAAGATCACAAGGACTTGTCAAGACGCTGACACGAAGGAATGCCAAGCTAGAACAGAAAAAGAAGCCAGGATAGTGGGCAGGGTAGCAAAGGGTCCGAGAACAAATCATCAAGTTAGTGTAGAGCGCACAAGGAATGGTGAGGACAATGTAGGAAAGCCCACGCTTGGGAGAGAATCTTGAGGAAAATCTGGATAGGAAAAACTTGGTCAAGAGAAGAGAGGAGATTGGCACAAGAAAGAAGCCATGCCAAACTGCCAACTGGAGCCAATTATAGCCCTAAGCAATAGAAGTGTCTCAAGAGAAGAAAAGGAAGGAAATCTGGAAGGAATCCAAACCAAAAAACTGACAAGAGGAAGTTAGGAACAGGAAAGGGAAGCAAAAGAGAAGGAAGGATGCACAGAAACCAAGGCATGCCAACTAATATAGCACAGAAGGAAGGAAGGATGCACAGAAACCAAGGCATGCCAACTAATATAGCAGCAAGGAATATGACCTGTGGGAGGACCTCAGCAAGATGAAACTGAACATCATCTGGATCAAATGCTGAATATGGTTTCGAATTACAGGCAAAAGTTGCCTTAAGCCATAGTGCCAAATGAGAATCTAGTGCAAATGCCCTTGTAGGAACTGGACAACCTGATAGCTCAATGCAGGAATGTGGAAACAGTTTAGGACTGTGATACATCCATTCTAGAAGTGACTATCAAGATCAGAGGAGAGACAATGATAAGGGTCATTCTGGATGGAGGGTCAGGGGTAAATATAATATTAAATAGTCTAGCTAAAAAGCTAGGATTTATTGACATGCAATTAGCTCCATTTTTGATTTGCATGGCTGACCAAAGAAGGATCCGACCTGTTGGGATAATCAGAGGAGAACAAATAGAAGTAGCAAGATGCATGTTCATAGTTCTCAAGGTGACTGAAATAGCAGATGCTGGGAAGATCATGGCTCAAAAGTGGAAGGATAAAGCACAATCGGGATACGAACAAGATCACAATCATGAGAGGCAAAAAGAAAGTCTGCATTTCAGTTGGTAGGAAAGGACAGGCTAAACTCAGCATGCCAACCCCCGATGTGCGCAGAGAGACTAAGCTACCTAGAAGGGGTAGAAGATGTTGAAGAAGAGTAGATCATGAAGGAGAATCCAGATCTGTTGTCGCTATTCGAGAGGGACATAGAGGGGATTGTAGAAAGGTATGATCCAAAAGTCCTGGTGGCTCATTCAAAAGTGTCGATAAATGAAGAAAGTGCACACGAAGAGGAGGAGGACACACAACAATGTGGTAGAGTTGTAGGCCGAGCAGGAACGAGTAATGTTGGCCCTCAAGCAAGAGGAATCACAACTCAGGAAGTGAAACATCAGAGTCCAGGAAGATGAGCTGGAGGAAATAAACCTGGGGGATGACCAAGAGCCAAAGATAGTAAGAATCAGTGCCCAGTTGAATTAGTAAGAATCAGTGCCCAGTTGAATTAGGAATTCAGAGGAAGGCTCTTGGAATTACTTAGATATGAAAGCAATTGATCGTAGCTTCTACCAACACAAGATTAACTTTAAGGAGGATGCAATCCCTATCCAGCAGAGCAAATACATAAAGGAGGAAATTAACAAGTTGTTGAGAGTTGGGTTCATCTATCCAATGGACAGGGCAGAATGGTTTTCACCAATAGTCATTGACTTGAAGAAAAATGGGAAGCTAAGGGTCTGCATCGACTACTGCAAGCTGAACATCTCCACCATATTGGATTCGTTTATATTGCCATTCATAGATTCCTTTCTGGATGCAATAGCTGGGCACAGGAGACATAGTTGCATAGCAGATTCATGAGGTTCCTGCGACCGTTGGGCAGCGCCCTTATAAAATCTAATAGTGAAAGATGCAGAATATGTCTGGTCTAGATCTTGTCAAGAGGCATTTCGGAACCTCAAGAGAATATTGTGCAACACCCATTCTCCAGCAACCAAACTATGACCTGGTATTTCATGTGTTTGTTGATGCCTCTACTATTGCCACCATTGGTAGTGCTGTGATATAGGAAGCACAAGAGGACTAGTATAGACCACTTTACTATGCAAGCAGGAGGTTGTCTAGACTGGAAAAGAACCATTCCACTATAGACAAGGAGTCACTTGGAATGATCTACTTCATTAATAAGTTCAGGCACTACTTGTTGGGAAAAATGTTTGAATTTAATGTAGATCGCAAATCTCTCATGTACCTAATAAACAAACCAGACCTGACATGGAAATTAGCCTGATGGATGCTCTTGTTTTATAGGAGTTTGAGTTCAACTTAAGGCACACCCTCAGGAACAAGCACGTAGTGGAAGACTTCCTGTCAAGACTAGAAATAGGAGAAGAGCCAAAGGGGGTGGAAGATGATTTCCCATATGCACATCTCTTCCTCACAGAAGGAGAGGAACCAGATGCTGTAATTCTTGTCTCACTTTCCCTTTCCGGAGTACATGTCCAGAGATCAAAGAAAGAAGTTGACTCTCGAAAGCAAGTTAGTCATGGTGGTAGCTAGGCAGCTCTACAAGATGGGCATGAATCAGATGTTAAGAAGATGTGTCCCCGAACATGAGCAACAAGCTAGGCTTACAGAAGCGCACCAAGGCATAAGTGATACGCATTTTTTACGAGAAGTCATGGGGCAGAAGGTGTTCCAAAGGTAGGTCTATGGTGTTCCAGGCAGATCTGTGGTGGCCGACTGCGTTTTTTACGAGAAGTCATGGGGCAGAAGGTGTTCCAGGCAGGTCTGTGGTGGCCGACTGCATTAAAATATGCGCACAAGTTCACAAAGGAATGCAATATGGGGCAAAAGAAGTCATGGGGCAGAAGGTGTTCTAGGCAAGTTTGTGGTGGCCAACTACGTTAAAAGATGCACACAGGTTCGCAAAGGAGTGCAATATGTGATAGATGCTGGGCAACCGAATGATGCTGATAGAATGTCGCATACCCCAGTGTTTCCCCTAGAGCCGTTCCAAAAATGGGGTCTGGATTTTGTGGGCCCATTGAAGCCATTAGCTCAAAGGAGTGCAATATGTGATAGATGCTGGGCAACCGAACGATGCTGATAGAATGTCGCACACCCTAGTGTTTCCCCTAGAGCGGTTCCAAAAATGGGGTTTGGATTTTGTGGGCCCATTCAAGCTAGTAGCTCAAAGAATAGGAAACAAATACATCCGGCGCGGCGGCTGGCCACGGATTACTGCACCAAATGGGTAGAGTCTAAGGCCCTAAAGGACTGTAAGGCATCATCAGTAGAGCAAAGTTTCTCTATGAAACCATAATGACAAGATTTGGATGCCCAACTAAGATAGTCAATGACCAAGGGACCCATTTCCTTAATGAAGTGATCAAAAAATTAACGAAGCAGCACATGATAATACATAAAAAGTCAACAGTCTACTATCCACATGCAAATGGGCAAGCAGAATCCATAAACAAAATCCTAATGGGAATACTGATCAAGATAGTGAATGAGAATAGGACCGATCGAGACACAAAGCTGCACTTAGTGTTGTAGGCATTTCGAACATCGTATAAGAATGTAACAAGACTTACACCTTTCAACATGGTGTATGGAGTGGAGGCAGTGGTGCCCATGGAGTTCCTAACACAGAGCCTCGGGATAGAAAGACTCTCTCCAAAAGAATCAGAGGTGCACAGGATCTAACAGCTCCTCAAGCTCAATGAAAGAAGATTTCACATCGCATGGACATCAGAGATTGTGCAAAAAAGGAGAAAGTTGCAAGTGGACAGGAACAGGAAATTCAAGATCTTTGAAGAAGGAGATGCAGTCTTGTTGTTCTCATCAAGAATGGGACCCCACCCAGGAAAATTAAAAATGATATGGACTGGCCCATTCAAATTTTTTAGGAAAATGGGAACAGAAATATTCGAGCTAGCAAGTCTGGATGGACAAAGCTTAAGGAAACAGGTGAATGGGTGGTACAAGCTGAAGCCTTATTACGAAAAAATGCCAAAAATATCAAGACACAAGCATATCCTAAAGGAAACGCATGTCTAGATCGAGAGACAGATCTGGAGAACACAAGGGAAGTGTGTCCAGATCCAGATCTGGAGAATAGAAGGGAAGTGTGTCCAGACAAAGATCCAGATCTGGAGACTGTCCACACAAGCTTAAGCGTCCAATCAGGATCTGAAAGAGAAAGAGTCCGAGTTCTATCAGGATCAAGAATCAGGACATGATTTTGGAGTAGATAGAAATAGAAGAAAATAAAATCCAAAATTAGGATGCACATATGTAAATATGACTTCAATATGCACAAAAATAGAGGAGCCAACTGGCAAAAATAGCGTGAAAATGGTGAAAAAAGTGAGGTTTTCACCCTGAAAAAGGGTGCATGAATGGAAAGGGACATATGTCGTGTCGACGTCACCTCGACATCACCTGTTCTTGGCCCAGTAATTAATGACCTTGCAAAAGGTGCCATAAGCACTCATGGCTAGATTGTGAAAGCGATTTGGGAAAATCATGGAGAAGTCGAGCAGTTATGGCTGTACCCAAGGAAAATGTGCACAACAACAACGGACAGGTACCTCTCCATCAAAAGCCCAATTCAAAAATTATTGTGCAAAGAGTTCTTGCTACCTTGCATTCTAAACTACGTTGCTTTTGAGCTCTAATTCCACCCTTGCCTTCTCTCTCTCAAACCTAGTGCAACCGAAGCACACAAAATGGTGGAGTTCAACTACCTCTCATCCACCCTATATAAGGAGACAAACAAGCATGCTCATGTTAGAGAAAGTGGGGTTAAAAGAGTTTGCGGGCCCTAGGGGAGTAGCATAACTTCAAGGTCATTGAGTAGCTGGAGCAATTGTATAAATCCATCATAACGCTCCCATCAGGTGAGAAGAAAACATTTAATCCCCTCTATGTAGAGTAATTCTTCAAAAATTGCGCTGAAGGGAAGCTGAGGTCAAAGCTAGCTGAGGATGATTATCCGATCATAGAGTTTGACCCGTTGGAGGGGAAGGCCAAGGAATTTAAAATAACAGGCACTACAAATGAGGAGTAACAAGAAAATGCGCTTCGTCTGGAGATGATAAATCTCACCCACAAGCCATACTGCATATTAAGAAAAGCCTACAGAATGGTGAAGGTGGCAGAGGCAGGAACCAAAGTGGCATGGGCTGAAGTGCTGTTCAACAATTTGAAGGATTAGATTGGCAAGATTCCGAACACCAGAACAAAGATTGGCCCTTACTTGACAACTTTGTTCAAGGGGCAGTCAGAAGTCAGAAAGAAGGAGGGCCAAAAAGAAGTGGCAGATCAAAAAGAAGAGACAAAACCCATAGAGGAGGAAGTTGAGAAGCCCCAGTGACAAGTTTTTAGGCAGGGAAAGGAACAGGCTGCCTCACAAAAAAAAAGAATCTCAGAGTTTCACAAGAAAAAGAATGGAAAGACAGGCAAAGAGGGGACAAGTGGGCCGGAAAAAGCAGAGAGCGACAAATAGCTAAAGGAGGACTTTGCAATCATTGGCAAGCCCATCTTGGCGCACCAACTGGAGTAGCAACCAACAGGAAGCACTAACAAGCACAAGCATGCAGCTGGAGCAAGTGTAGTTGGACATCCTTGCTACCAGTCAAACATAGACACAAACTGGATGCAAGGAGCCCTTAACTATCTGTAGAGGTGCATGATTAATGGCTCGAAAGAAATGACAAAACTACAGGCTGTTGTAAAGGAAAAGGATGCCATCATCTAGGAAGAGTCAACAGGAACCCCTGTAGTAAGAGCTACGTATGAGAATGGAGGCGAACCAACTAGAAGAGATACAACTACAAATCAAGGACCTCCAGAAGGCCAACAAGGAGTTTAAAGAGGATATGGAATGAACGAAAGAGGCCATGGCAAGGAGGGAGCAGGAGGTTATGCGGCTACAAGGGGATCTGGACAAGGAGAATCGCCATAAATACTCCGTCACACCATTACGGGCGTCCGTCCAAGTTGTCGTTTTGGACACTATTGCTTTATATCTTGAATGTACGACCCTTTGGTGTATCTTGTAGACTTAATCATCAGAACGATATGGTGATTCTTGTTGAAATTTGAGCATAATGATGAGCTATGGTGGATCAAACACTAGAATCAACATCATTAATAAAGTGATTAGTAAATGATTAAGACGTAATTAGTGAATAATTAGCAAATAGATTAATGTAGGCATGGATACTGAAAAACCAGCAAATTCTCATTAGGGCTATGCCTCAATTTATAGAGTTTACATCAAGCATCAAATCCCATTGATTTCTCCATGATTCACTCCCTCAATATCTCCACCTTTTGCCTGATTCTCTCCACCTCTTCTCTTTTCCCTGAATATCTCCCAGAATATCTCCACACTCCTAAATTCTCTCATGCTACCCTTTATTCTCTCCCAGTAGATTCTTCTCACCTTTTCACAGGTTCTTTCACATTTACTCATTCTCTTTTACAGCCTCTATCCAAGAGCTTGTTCCCACACACACCCTATTCACTTGTATATTTCAACACCTCCCCTCAAGTGAATAATCCTAGTACACCTAGACCCTATACCAAGTTTGCCTCCCCTTACTTGGTAGTCCGCGACCAGTGTCTAATCCTCCCCTCAAGTTATCTCAGCACACCTGGACCCTGTATCAAGTTTCTTTCTTACTTGACAGTCCGCGACCAGTGCCTCAAGTCCCTAAACTCCATAGTCCTTGACACTCTCTCTCTCTATGTGTCCAAGGCTACTATAAGTGCCCGCGACCTTGACTAAAGTGCTCACACATACATCTACCACGTGGCCTACATCATCGGTGGCTTAGAGGTGGTTTTACTTTATTGGGGCAGGTTACATTGGGTTGTGGGCTCTCTCTCTCTCTCTCTCAGAGATTTTCACATGGCTCCTCACTCTTTGGAGCCTCACATCTTCTCTTTTCTTCAGTCTTCTTCTCGTGGCAGCATCTCTCCACGCGTTCGTCTCTTCTTCCAGTCTTCTCGGGGCAGCTTCTTTTCTTGTGGCAGCTTCTCTTCTCGTGTCCATGTCTTCCTTCAGGTCTTCTTCTCGGTGTGGATCCTCTTCTTGGGAAGAGATATTCTTCTTCTTTCATGGCTGGGGCCATGAGCTCGTCCGTCAGGTCTTTTTGCTCCATGTGAGCAACATGTTTCAATGTTTTGCTGACAGTTCCTTTGGGCTTTTTATGTTTATTTTGTATCATTATGCAATGCAAACCCAAATTTATGCGGGAGGTCTTACCTCTTGCCTTAATCTGGACAAGGGCAGTGTCTGTTCCCATTTTTACACTGATAAAATGTGCCCAATACATAATGCGTATAGCATTCATTCTCATGCACATTCCAAAATGCAACTCTGGCTGTGAATAATCTTGTATTTGAGTGAGATTTACAGGCATTAACCAAGGGTTAAATGCAAAATGATGATTTTCACAATTTTATCAGCACAATTTTACCAGAAATTACATTAAATTAAGGGTAACCAATTTGTACGGGATGGTTGGAGTATCAAACCAACTCCGATTTGAAATCTGAAGTTATAGGGATCTGTATCAGATACCTAATGGTTAATTTGAACCCTCAATTGCACCAAAATATAGTGATTAGCACTGATTAGCAAATTAATGCTCTGGTTTGTGTGCAGAAAACAGAGTATGCGGGGAGCTCAGATCTGGTGCCTTCCACTTCAAATGAGCTCAAATGCTTTCAAAGGCATCAATAGCAATGAGTCTAGTAGAGGATTAAGCCAAGAAACACAAGATTTGACCAAATAATGAAAGCTTAATCTCTGTTTTACCAAAGTCACCTGCAGATTTGATGAAGAGCTTGGATCTCACTGTATACTTGATGAAACTCAATTCTGTCTTCACCAGCTTGTAGAGCATGCTTGATTACCCCTTGGGCTAGGAGGAATTAGCTCAATTTGATTTGATGAAGTGGGAATTAGTGATTTGCTGCAGAAAAACGTAGCCTGCTAAAACAGCGATTTCTCCCTGCTCCGTTGACGGTTTTCGCTTCTTTCTTGATGAGCTTAAAGAGCACTGAGATATCTATCATGTGCTAGAAGGGCTTGCCCTAATTTTAAGTGTGCTAGATGCTAGAGACCCTCCACTGGCTGGGGGTGAAGGGGAAGATGAAAAGCTCACTAAAAATTTGATTTTTTGCTAATTACCTACTAATCCTAATTAATTAACTAATGGGCTCATAAATCTGATTAATTCTAGGCATGGCTCTAATACCATGTTGAAATTTGAGCATAATGATGAGCTATGGTGGATCAAACACTAGAATCAACATCATTAATAAAGTGATTAGTAAATGATTAAGACGTAATTAGTGAATAATTAGCAAATAGATTAATGTAGGCATGGATACTGAAAAACCAGCAAAATCTCATTAGGGCTATGCCTCAATTTATAGAGTTTACATCAAGCATCAAATCCCATTGATTTCTCCATGATTCACTCCCTGAATATCTCCACCTTTTGCCTGATTCTCTCCACCTCTTCTCTTTTCCCTGAATATCTCCCAGAATATCTCCACACTCCTAAATTCTCTCATGCTACCCTTTATTCTCTCCCAGTAGATTCTTCTCACCTTTTCACAGGTTCTTTCACATTTACTCATTCTCTTTTACAGCCTCTATCCAAGAGCTTGTTCCCACACACACCCTATTCACTTGTATATTTCAACAATTCTCAGTTCCTCATTTGATTCATTGAAGTGACATTCATCTTTTAAAGTAATTGGCTTTTGATGATGTCCCTTTGTATGGCAGGATTCTTATCAAATGTTGTTGAGAAGGATCTGTTCCATTCTTCTTCTGTCCATGTGCTTTTTATATTTTTATGTATATTTAAGTGCTCTTATGATAAAGAATATTTAAGTGCTCTTATGATGATGAAGAATATTTACATGTAGTACAAGAATTGAGTCATATAGACTCTTATTGAACTGCTTTGTGTTGAAGTAGAGGATTGAAAAAATTATGTCGACTTGCGAGGCTAATATAGATATCTTCAGTACGGATTGAAGATCATTTAATTGTGAAGATGGTGGCATCGTTTGGAGAGGTTTGTAATTTGAAGGAAAATTCCAGACAATGGGTTATACCATTGACTAGGCTTTTGCCCACCATGCTCCCCCATCTAGAGATGTACCTGGAAGTTGTCGATGGTGAGGCTTTGGTGCAAATGTTCTCCAATGAGTATGGATATGTACTCATGGAGCAGCTGCTACATTAATTTAGCCAACAGAATAGTAAGCAATAGCTAACAGATATATAATGTCTATTGAAGATTATTGGAAAAGGTTAATACGTGAGATGGCTTAATCTATGATGAGAGGCTTAAATTGTGAAAGTGCAGGTTCTTAAGCCGTGAGATGGAACTCTATGAATTGTAATTCCATGAGATGGAATTCTGTGAAGTTGAAGGTTTTGACCTTGTGAAGTTGCAGGTTTTGACCTCGATAGTTTTTTTTGGGGTCATCTAGGTCATGACTTGCAAGCAACCGCTTCTTATGAACTTATTTTTCACATCCAGATGGGTAACAAGAGCATTGTTATTTTCTCCTTGATGCGCTCATAACTCTCTGTTTTTGTAGATGTGGGTATTGATTCTGGAATTTGTTGCATAGATGTTGTCGAGGCAGTAGGGAAGACTTTTGATTGTTTGGTTGAACACACAAGCTCTCGTGTTGGTGTTGAATGCACGAGAGGCTTAAATTGTGAAAGTGCAGGTTCTTAAGCCATGAGATGAAACTCCGTGAATTGTAATTCCATGAGATGGAATTTCGTGAATTTGAAGGTTTGAAGTTGCAGGTTTTGACCTCGATAGTTTTTTTTTGGGTCATCTAGGTCATGACTTGCAAAAAGCAACCGCTTCTTATGAACTTATTTTTCACATCCAAATGGGTGACAAGAGCATTGTTATTTTGTCCTTGATGCGCTCATAAGTCTCCATTGTAGATGTGGGTATTGATTCTAGAATTTGTTGCATAGATGTTGTCGAGGCAGTAGGGAAGACTTTTGATTATTTGGTTGAACACACAAGCTCTCGTGTTGGTGCTGAATGCACGAGAGTTGTTGAGTGATTTGTTGGTCATTGCTTGGGCCTCCATTCTTGTCAAACTTTAGGTGAAGTTATTGGGGTTGAATTCGGTGGTGAGGTTTTCTTCACATTGTTTGATTTTGGTAACCATATGATGGAATTACCATCATAGTATCCTGGTTGTTGAAGTACATGCATAGGCACCCATCTTTGATGAGCACTGTAAATTGGTGGTCGATGTGCTCATTTTTAAAAGTGACACTCCCCTGGTTATAGTGAATACGAGCATTGTTTGTAACTAACCAGTCTATCCCAAGGATCCCATCATAAATGCCTAATGGTAGGACTCTAAAATGGCCATGAGTTTGTTCATTACACAATTAAAAGTTAAGGTTTCCAACAGAGTGGTAAGATACTACTTCCTTCCCACTGGCTAGCTCTACAACCATTTTTCTATCTAGTTTAATTTTGGTAAACACCTTGGAGAAAGAAATGAATGAGTACTGCTACAATCAATCAAAAGCTGGAATGGCTTACCATGATTAAGCAGCTAGGGTTTGAAGAACACCAAATTGCGGGTTAGGACCTTGATGCTCTACCGCCGCATGGATGGTGGCACGATCTTCTTTGGCCATTTCCAAAGTTGCTTCTTCATTTATAGCATAGGCGGCATGGGAGACTGCTTTGTGACCTCTGCCACATCCTCCACCACCTTTTGCACCTTTGCGGATGGGGGTTCCATGGCCCTGCTTTGCTCAACCACTTTGAGGAAAGGATGTTGCAAGCTTGGGGAAATCATCTTTAAAGTGTTCGGGCTCATTGCAATGGAAACACACAAGGGCCTCTCAAGTAGAAGCAGTATATGTGCGGGGAACAAAGAGGTTGGCCACCCTCGGTTGTAGTTGGGAGAGTTTGGCGGCTAGGGCTTCTTGTAAGACTGGTCCTTAGGGTTTGATTCAGGGTGAGATCTCTTCTAGGGCTTAGCTTTGCCAGACTCATCTTCTTCACAAGAGGTTTGGCTTGTATGATAGCATCTTGCAATGTACTTGGTCTAATTTCTTTGAGGCGGGAATCCAAAGGTTCATTTAAGACTTAGCAGAAGTAGTCATGGGTGGGGAATCCAAAGGTTCATTTAAGACTTAGCAGAAGTGGGCACCTGTTGGGAGGTAGTCATGGGTGGGGTATACTTCGGAGAGTGATGAACTTAGAGTAGTACTCCTCCATAGTCAAGCTGAGCTGATTGAGGCTAGGAAATTCATCTTAATAGACTCTTATGAGATGGGGTACCACTCCTTCACAACTTGTTTGATGTCATCCCAGGTTTGGGAGTGTATGGTGACTTACTTATCATTCCGGTACCATTGCTTCCACCATAGCTTACCATCCCTAGGTTGCATGTGTTTGAGTAGGATCTTCTTCTCCTAGGTGTTTGTGTATAGCGCATTAGGGGGAGAAGACTAATGTCCTAGCCAGACTAAATTTAGGATCTCGAGACTAATAATTTACACTACGCCCTTATTTATAAAAGGAGGGAGGGAGGGAGGTTGCATGTGTTTGAGTAGGATCTTCTTCTCCTAGGTGTTTGTGTATAGCGCATTAGGGGGAGAAGACTAATGTCCTAGCCATCATTGCAAGACTAAATTTAGGATCTCGAGACATAATTTACACTACGCCCTTATTTATAAAAGGAAAACCTTGAAATTATTTTATTTCTCAATTCAAATATTTACAAGGATAAGATTGATTACAAGGATTTGAGACTAATGTATTTAGCCTTATTCATCATAAAAGAGACTTCTAGGCTTAACTAGGGCATAAGACTCAAGCGGTTCACGTAGGTGAAATATGGGGGTTCCGCCATGGTTTCTATGATACTACGGAAAACAGATAGTAGGGGAGGTAGACTATGGATTCTAATGTGTTCCACAACAGCTACTCGGTTGGTGGGTAAGACTTGCATTGCTTGGCCATACACCCAACAGTTCTGTGGTATACTCCACATCCACATCCATTTACATCACATCACATCTTATCACATCCACATCCACATCCATTTACATATCCTCACATCTCATTCTCATCTCTTCATTCACATCCACGTTCATTTATATCACATCCTTTCACATATCCTCACATCTCATTCTCATCACTTCATTCACATCCACATTCATTTATATCACATCCTTTCACATATCCTCACATCTCATTCTCATCTCTTCATTCACATCCACATTCATTTATGTCACATCCTTTCACATATCCTCACATCTCATTCTCATCTCTTCATTCACATCCACATCCCTTTACATCACATCCTTTCACATATCCTCACATCTCATTCTCATCTCTTCATTCACATCCACATCCCTTTACATCACATCACATCCACATTACATCTCATCCATTCACATCTATCCTGATTCACATCTATCCTGATTCACATCACATCACATCACATCCATTCACATCATATCTCATCCATTCACATCCATCAAATTCATTGCATTCCCATGCCATCACATACATTCTTTCCACATTACATCACATCCACATCTATCCACATCTATCCACATCATATCCACATCTATCCACATTATATCCACATCTATCCACATCATATCTCATTCATTCCATCCACATTACATCACATCCATATCCATCCATATCTCATCACATCCATACACATTCCATCTCATTCATTTGGAAAATGTAAAGCACTCTCCTCGCATTTTGTTGCAAAATTCTAAGTCCTATTCATATCCATCTCTAATCAAATCCTAGGGTGATCTACCAGATTCCTAGGCACTGAGATTCAAGAATTCTATAGATGGAAGAAATATATATCAGAAAACATTGGAAAGGGTATAGATCTCCGACCTTTCTTTTCCTCTTCCATACTGCTGGAGTTGCCCTGGTGATTCTCTTGCTCTCTTCGAAACTTGAGCTGCAGCACTGGTAACCTGGAGATCTGGCAGTGGTAGTAGTCTTTAGACAGGTTGCAGAGTGGATGGAGTGTGTTGGGTAGGAAGTGATCAGAGTGGGAAGGAAAAGGATGATGGGAGGGTGCTGGCAGGGATGGAAGACGGGGAGGGAAAAGTGTTAATGGATCTAATTATGAAATCATGATTGGCACAATTTCCAAGGCAAAAAGTGACTTTCACACGTGTCAAATTTCAAATTCCAAAAGATCTGGGTGGGACCCACACGTGTTAAAAAACGACTATATTTCACACGTGTGGTATTTAATAGCTCCTTTATTTGTATTTTGCAATAATCTACTCTCCTAACTCAGTTCTCTTGCATCTCTACCTCCATCAGCATCCAGACCAGCAGAGCAGAGGTTCATCCCCAGCACAGGATACTCATCATCAGCACAACACACTTGCAGATAGCTTCCAGGTCAGTAAGACAATCTATTTCCTTCTCTTCTTGTTTAATAGTATATTAGGGTAAGGTACTGATTGATGTGATGTAGGTTAGATATTATGATAAATATTATATGCATTTCTTAGATTTTTTCCACTGCATGTAGAAGCAGGAAGACTTTTTATTTGGGCTTGTTGAGTGAGAGCTTGATCACTTCTTGCTTTCTATAGGCTCAATCCATGTTGCACCAAGCTGTATACACATTGAAATGACTAAAGGCATGTTCAAGTATGCTGCCTCAAGAATTTGCAATAAAACGCGAGGAGAGGGATTTAGAAATCTCAAACGCAAGGAGAGGGCTTTAGAAATCTCAAACAGCCCAAATCGCATTTTGTTGCAAATTTGAAAATGCTTCTTCATCCACCCCTTTCATTATGATTTTGTAACTTTCTAGGCTATTCAAGGCTGCATACTTCTTGCATAAACTCAATACATATTGTTTATAGTTGAAAAGACAGAGAATTCACTGTAGGAATGCAATAGCATGTTGTTTCAAGTATTTGCAGAAAAACGCGATGATGAGCTGTTAGAAATTTCAAATTATCATAATCGTGTTTTGTTACAAATTGTTCAATTTTGCTTTATCCAATTTGTCATTACCTTCTTTTATGATTCCATGTTCTCCATGGTTGTAATCTTTTTCCATTGCTTTGTATGCACCTTTTCAGAGTGATGGCAAGAACCAAGGCAACTGCAAGGAGGTCTGGCAAGGGGCCAGGGCTTGCAGCAGTAGCAGCTGGGGCTGATATCAAGGAATCTAGTGTGCCTCCAAAGGGAAGAGTTGCACATGGCATGAAGGGGAAGCCAATGAGCATGCTGCAGTAAAAGTCCAAGAGGTTAAAACATTCTGCAGGTGTGCTAAAGGAGATCAGGAAACAACAAAAAGCTATAGGCTTTGCAATCCCCAAGGCACCTTTTCAGAGGCTAGTGAGAGAAATTTGTGATAGCTGGCACCTTGGTTTCAGGTGGAACAGGACTGTTATTCTTTCCTTACAGGAAATGGCAGAGGATTACTTGGAGAAGTACTTTGAAGATGCAATGCTTGTAGCAGCCCATGCTCACAGGGTAAATCTGATGGCCAAGGACTTCAACACATTGTCCAGAGTGAGATGGAGGTATGACAAGCTGGTCCATCCTGTGGAATGGCAGGACATAAAAATGAGAGACATATTATTAATTCCACCTACAAGGAAAGGTGAAGGTTGTTGAAGTGACCCACTCAAAGAGCACCAGAGGGAAAGCTGCTTATGAGGAGTCATTGAAGCAGCAAATAGAAGCATCCAAATCTGCTATAGATGTGGAGACTGTACAGATGGAGCTACAGATACACAGAAGGTTGCAGGAGCTGGGCCCTAACATAGTTGTCCATATTGAAGATGATTTTTCAGAGAATAATTTTGACTTGACAAAAGCATGCTTGGCAGCATTGGCTCATAAGAATGAGTATTGCTCAGATACTATCATTCTTGCAATGCTCTAGTAAGTGTCTTTTATTTTATATTTGTTTGCAAAACAATCCTTATTGTACCTCCTCCCTTACACCTTACCTTAATTATTGTTTTGTCCAATGTAGCATGATGAGAAGCTGGCTGAACCATGCTGTACAGCATACAGTTCATATTATTGATCCTGCAATTTCCTTCAAGTTAAGAGATCCAAAGGAAACTCCCATGGATATTTCTAATTGGTTCAGACACTGTGATTTTGATCATGTTGATATTTTGCTACTTCCATACCATAACAAGTATGTGGGTGGCTGCTTCTTTTGGGATTTTTCTTCAAGATTGAGTACTCTTGTAGCCTTTGATTTCTTAATGCTTTTTTCCTTATGCAGTGACCACTGGAGCTTTGCTTCTATTGACATCCAGCAGAAGCAATGCTTTTTATTCAACTCTCTTAGAAACACACACAGAGAGGTGAAATTGTAAGTGGTTTGTGCGCTATTTTTAACTTTAAACTTCATTATTTGGATTTAATGCACACTAACTGAATTATATGTATTGCAGTTGTATTAGAAGACTTCTAGATGCATTGGATCACTGTCCTCCTAATGTCAATCTTTTGGATTCAATAGAGCCAATAGATTTAGAGGTAGAAAGTTGTTCCCTCTACTGATGTCTATTTCATGCTATGCCTTTGAACTTATTGAATAATTTTATTTTGTTCAGATATTAACAGTTTCTAACATATCTTTCCAACTATCCAGACACCACAACAAGATGATTTAAGTAGCTGTGGCTGGAGAGTGCTGATTAGTGCCAAATATATACTTTCAAGCTATTTTGAGATAGGACAGCCAGAGCTTGTAAGAAAAAATAATTTTCATTTAGCTTCAAAAAATTTGATATTGGTACAAAGTGTTCTAAATCATCATATCTCATTGCAGATGAGAGAAGATAGCTTTAGCTCACTATGTGTATAGTTTCAGAGCTGATATAATTTGGAAGTTTTTGAAGTATGCCTCCCCCAAACCTATTGTACCAGCTACTACTGTCGAGTTGGGTGAGTGCTCTAAAGTCTGAGAAGGTGTCATACACCTTGATGACACAGACGATGTAGATGTGGTGCCACAGGAACAAGGACCTAGTGCTGATGAGGAGAAGCCACAAGAACAAGGACCTGCTGCTGCTGATGTTATTGAGGAGATGATGGAGCAGCAGCAAACAGATGCTCCAGGGGCAGTAGAGGAGACAATGGAGCAGCACCAAGAGACTGTACACGACAGGATGGAGCAGCAGAAAATAGATTCTCCAAATAAAGATGATACGGTTTGCTTGGACCATGTAGAGCAGCCTCTAGATCAGCCTGTAGATAAATAGAAAATTATTGTCAAGAATATGTTCTACATATATAATTAAACACTTATGTACAGAATTTTACATTATTGAATATAATACCTTTGTTTATGGAGTCTGTGTTATCTCAATTTTCAAATTTTCAATGTCTTTGCATTTTATTGAACTCTCTCTTCTTTTGAGCACCTGCAAAAAAGCAATATGAAACAATAGGGTAAAGTAAACTAATAGCAGTGCTTAATGAGACTAGGATAAGTCACATGGTATACCTTCTTATTGTTGTAGATAAATAAAAAGTCCTTTGAAATAGAACCTTCTGTCTCAAAAAGAATGTCATTGCGCAATTGAGCTAGGGAGCAACATTGTCTTAATGAGATATTGACTAGCACATCACCATTCTCAACAACATCAATATCAAGAAGTTTATTTTCTGCACCAAAAGAATCTTCATCTTGATCCATTGGGACTAGTTTTGTACCTAGCATTCGACTGCGCTTATAATAAAAAGAAAAAATAAAATTTTGTGATGCAACCATGTACTTCAGTTGCATAGAAGGTTGGACAACCTCACAAAACACTGAACTACATGTCTTCTTATCCCAACCTTTATCCAAAAATTATGGCATGCATGCCAGACTTGTTGCTTTAACTGTGAACATTTTTGAAACCTTCACTGGAAAGGTATTAAACAAGTCTACAAAAACTGTGAGAGGCATGCATAAAGAAATTTTTATTATCCTTGTGGCAATATTGGGCCTTAGAGCTTTCTGTACTTCTTTGAAAAGCTTGGCCCTATATGCCTCTGTAACACTAAAGAGAGGCCAATCCACTGAATTCCATGCCGGAAGGTCTTGTTTTCTTAACACACCATGTGTGTTTGCATTGTCCAGCAACTAATAAAAATGATCAGTAAAAAATATACCGGATTGAGCTAGCTCTGTTGCACATCGACCTTGGTATTGTTGTTCTCCTATCGATCCATGCAAAACATCTATAAATCCTAGAATACAATCGATGTTTTGCCATGTCTCATACGATGAAGGGTATAAATCTAAAATAAAATAACACAAGAATGTCAATAAGCAAAGAAAGAAAGCTTTGTCTTAAAAATCCATACACCTCATAAAGAACAAAACCACAATAGAAAAATATACAATTAGGCCTGTGTTACGGAAGATCATTTGGATAGTCTCGCAAGACAAGTTCTTTATGCATGTACACATGCTGAATCAAAACTTCTTTCACCGATATCTTCCCTCTGGTGATTTTAAAATCTCGTACTCTTCCCTTCAATGATGCCAAGAAAATGTTTTTTGTCTGGGGTCTCTTTCTTTTACTAGGTTGCATGAGCACCAATGCTCCTTTCGAAACAGTAAACCTTTCCCAAGTTCCTTCCGTTTTGACTGTACTTGAATTCTCTACCGAAGAAATAGAAGAAGCAGGTCGACGGGGTAAGGATGTGTGGTATAATTCTGCCTTCATAGCATTATCATCCACAGAGCGTCTTCCACAAGAACGACCATAGCTTTTATTCACCATGGAGACCTTGTGAATCTGTAACCACAGCAAAGTAATGTAAACAAGATAACAAAGTGAAGTTTCAAGAAAGAGAAAGTGGGCAAACAGATAGTTGACAAGAAACATCTTACTCTAAGCCAAACAAGATCAAGGGAGCAGTTTTGGAAAAGAAGAGGCTGTTGCACAATGAGGCAGTGGTGTAGAATGGTAGACCTTTCGAAGGAAAGGCAGCACAACATTTCAAAGTTCAAAGGAAGGTGGAAGCGGGAAGGCCCTTGTCAGAGAAAATCTCAGACTAGATTCTATCTTCATGTCCAAAGATCTTGTGAGAATAAAAAACCAATCTCCACACTAATGTAGCACGCTTGTACCTACATAAAATATTGTTTCTTGTATCTATTTTCTCTTATTTTTGTGAATTTCCAACGTTACGTTCGCCCTCTGTTCATTGGTTGAGAGCTTATTTTTCCAAACCGTAAAAGGCCCCAAAATGAGCTCCCTTTTTCCCTAATGGTGTATATTTTCACGTTGCTCTTTACCACTTGTTGAATTTCCCACTTTTGACACCGAGAGGAGTTGTCGACAATGAATGTATATCCACACAGGAAGCTTGATGAGGTGCACTCTACACCCTAGGAAAATGACATAACACCTTTTACTGATAAAAATGTACTAGAATCTTTGTCGCTACAGAGTACTAAGGCCTAATCCAAGCAGGGAACCCACTATTAATGCCAAAATTGATGTTCAAAGTACTTGAACATGTAGATAGCACTTTTTGAGCCCACACGTAGGATCATGCCCATAAGCCTACTCTACAATAGGGTGAAGACGATAGTTGTATGTTCTGTACCCTCCCCAAGCCCAGATGACAGACATGGAGGAATTGAAGCCCATGGGCAGAGAAGGAACTTTGTGGAGAAACTGGTGCGGCACACCAAGCTAGTGAATCCACACCTACTAGTGGATCTACTGGAAATTAGAATTGTGACATTTATGATAAGTTATTGTTTTTGTAGGTGGTGAAAGCAAAATCCAGTGTATACAAGGGCTGGGTATTATGCCATAGAAATAGATGGTGACAAGCCCTGCCTAGAAGATTTTGGCATACAACGAGACTGGCGAAAGGAGTACCTCACCTTACCAAAATACGGTTGGGATGAACGCTCTGCACCAAACCAAAGAGTCGACCCACTGTACATGCCAACTAAGCAGTCATGCCATACTAATTCAAAGAAGTAAAGCATAGGGA
The DNA here is from genome assembly GCF_041138505.1 of Cibotium barometz. Lineage (NCBI taxonomy): Eukaryota > Viridiplantae > Streptophyta > Polypodiopsida > Cyatheales > Cibotiaceae > Cibotium > Cibotium barometz. The sequence continues at coordinate 27,101,928 of NC_141069.1, forward strand.
CTCACATCTGTGCTACAACTTTCTATAGTTCTTGCCCTCAGTGTTTCCGAATATATCCAGTCAAAAGAATCAGATGCTACGAGCATGGCACAGAATCCCCGGATTCGAACATAATGGCTGTAGTTTAATTTTTGAAGTTGATCGTGGTTCTAATTGACTAGCCAAAAGAATGATATGATGGGCATGATATGTAGAACAACTTTGCTTCGACATGAACAAAGGCCCAGAGGAATGAGGGATGATGCTCTACTACCATCACCTCAGGTGTCTACCACGATACATGCATGTAACATTCGAAGATATGGTAGACATTGGGTTTTGGACTTTCCACTCAGCATTTAGAAGATCCCTCAAAAGTATTTAGTCATGCCGTAACTTCTACAGGCATGAATTTGGCAACCACGTCTTTTGACTTAGGCAAGAGGTTATGAGGACAGAACCTGCATCACGTAGGGGGTATGTTAATCCCATTTTGTATTAACAAAGATGCAATAAGTGTTATGTAATGGCACTATAAATGTTGTACATTATGAGATACTAGCCAGCCAAGGCTTTAGTTAGTAAGTTTTGGGTGCCCAAGTCTGAATAAGGGCCAATTGTATATAAGGCGATTTCTCATAATGGAAAGACACAATCCCCCTTTGTGCTATGAGAGATCTTGTCTTGTCTTATGTATACAAGAGATATATGTAAGAGAAAGAGAGAGAGTGTACTCTAGTGCATGTGCCTCTTCTATGCTTAGTTAGGTATGGGAGAGTGCGAGGACGGTTGCCTTGCAGTAGCAAGTGTTATGTAATGGCACTATAAATGTTGTACATTATGAGATACTAGCCAGCCAAGGCTTTAGTTAGTAAGTTTTGGGTGCCCAAGTCTGAATAAGGGCCAATTGTATATAAGGCGATTTCTCATAATGGGAAGACACAATCCCCCTTTGTGCTATGAGAGATCTTGTCTTGTCTTATGTATGTAAGAGAAAGAGAGAGAGTGTACTCTAGTGCATGTGCATCTTCTATGCTTAGTTAGGTATGGGAGAGTGCGAGGACGGTTACCTTGCAGTAGCAACTCTGCGCGGCGGTGACAGAGTTCAGGCGGAGATTGGAGGATTGGAGCTTCTACAAGCAATCTTGGAGAGCCTCAAGGAATGTGATCTCGAAACTTGGTAAGTACCCCATGACGGTTGTTGCTTGTTCCATTGGTGAATGTGTGGAGTTCTTGTGGGAGGTGCAATAGGCCATAGCATTCACATGTTTAGATGTTCTTTCTTAAGGATGCTTTGAATCACATGAGAAGTCCAATTTTTTTATTGCATGGGAGTGCATGTCATTACAATTACAATTGTGACATATGTAAGGCAATGATTATAGGAAATGGATGTAAGGTTGTAGAGAAATGGATGTAAGGTTGTAGAGAAGTGGATGTAAGGTTGTAGAGAAGTCCTATAAGAGTGTGACATATGCTTGGGAGTTTATCATGTGTCCAAAACCACCAAACTCTACCTTCCATGCTCTAAAGTGTGTCATGGGAAACTGTAGTGATTGTGGTACTTAAAAGCTAGCAAGGTGCCCTATTGAGTATGCCTTTCAAGTTTGTAAAGTTGACTGTGAAGATATTTGAAGATAGAGAGCAAGGAACTATGCCCAATGGTAAGAAGGAAAAAAAGAAAATTTTGACACATAAGGAGATGTCATGTGGGGAGCTGAATCTAATGTTCAGTGGGCATCTCTAGAGGTTTATCATGCATAATTTTGTGTACAAATTGTAGGCTAAGCAATATAAAGATGTGATGTTTGTCATAGACTTTGTAGAAAATCACAACTTTAAGGAGCAAAATGAAATACAATTGATGCATTGGTATTCTAGTCAAGTGTCTATCTTCATTCACATCACCGACTTTTGGATTGATGGTAATGTCCCTACAAAACTCTCCATTTCTATGTATGTGATGACAAACAACATGACACTCATTTTGTGTAGCATTGTTTTATGCTTCACCACCATGACCGACTGAATAGTTTTTAGCTTCCAATATAATGCAATTGGGTCTAGTTTGATGGGGCAGCATCTCAACTCAAATCAAAGTGGGCTGTCTACTTTGTTTCTAGGTATACTGTTTTGACATATTTGGAAATGATAGATATTTTTTTTGTTCCAGTCATCATGAAAAGGGAGAGCACGATGTTACAGGAGCTATTGCAATAAGAGCAATAACCCAAGAACAATTGAAGGTGGATGATGCGAAGCTATAATTTTCCACTAATGTTGTATAGTTCTTAAGAAGCACTCTAGCAAATGGAGTTGAATCCACATATGCAAAGTCTTGTCATGTTGTCATAGTCTTTTGGGAAATTCAAGTGGGAGAAGTGGATAGAGAGAAGAGATGGGATGCCAAAGCTATACCCAAAGCTCGGTCACTACATCCTGTTTGTGGGTATTCTAAAAGTGATACAATAGCTCTGAAAACCCATCCACTCTCATGCTTTTGTAATGCTGCTTGCATTCAACACTGATGGACGAGATGTTCGAATCACTCACATGTTTCTAGTTGGGATCGCATAATTCTGGATACTTTGGTAGATGGCAGTAATGATAACAATGTTGATTTGATGAACTTGCTGATGATGCAATTTTTGAAGGGCATCATGACACACTTAATGATGCCCTTGTGGTTGGAGACAATTTTGTAGTGATTTTAGAGAAGAAAAATAAAGAAAACATTGACTTTTACATCCTCAAATGCATGAAAGAGAAGGAACTTTGCAAAAAGGTGGCAAAGAATCGTTGGGAAAATGCCATTGCTCGAGGGTCTTATGTAGTTGGAGGTGTGTATTATAAAAGAAATACCAAGCAAATATATGAGCTATGTGATGATAAGCCAGAGGTGCTTAGATATTCACACCTTACTCAAGAAATCAAGTTTCAAATGCCCCTGCACAAACATAACAACAAATTGTTCATGTTGCCTCCTGACGTCTATGAATATCTGTACAACATGCCCTTTGATCTTGAGTAGAAATAGGGATGTTGGTGAGGCCATATACTATTCACCATGTTAAGTTTTTTGATGTTGGTGACCCATATAACCCCATGAAAGAGAAGAAACTTTGCAAAAAGGTGGCAAAGAACCGTTGGGGAAATGCCATTGCTCAAGGGTCTTATGTAATTGGAGGTGTGTATTATAAAAGAAATACCAAGCAAATCTATGAGCTATGTGATGACAAGCCAGAGGTGCTTAGATATTCACACCTTACTCAAGCAATCAAGTTTCAAATTCCCCTGCACAAACATAATAGCAAATTGTTCATGTTGCCTCCTGATGTCTATGAATATGTGTACAACAACATGCCCTTTGATCTTGAGTAGAAATAGGGATGTTGGTGAGGCCATATACTATTCAGCATGTTAAGTTTTTTGATGTTGGTGACCCATATAACCATGTTAAGTTTTTTAGCAGCTAGTTTTCTTAGGGTTTATCACTAGTTTATCCTGGTCCATAGCCTCTTGTTTTGATGGTGTGTTAAAACATTTCTTGTCTGACTATTCGATTTATAACCAGTTCTGTAGTGTAAAGCTTGTCAAAACATTTTGCCTTAGACTACTTAGTTTATGAGCAGTTTATATTTGGTTTGTAACCATATTGTCTTTAATTTATAATAAGCAGTTCATATAAATAAGATTTATAAGTGATTTTAAACCAGTTATAAATCGATGGTTTATAGGTGTATAAAATTGGTTTATAGTTTTATAAACCCGTTTATAACTACCTTATAGTTTTATAAACTGGTTTATAATGACTTTATAGACTTGCTTCTACTTGCATACAATAAGCTTTTATAGACTTGCTTCTACTTGCATACAATAAGCTTTTACGACTTACACTTGCATGCATCGTTTTTAACACTTACTTCATTAAAGACTATGCATGCATTAAGGACTAACAATGCCCAAAACTAGTCATCAAAGGGAGGTGACTAGAAGAAATGAAGGCTTGTATTCATATATCAAGAAAAAGTTATTACATCCCTATAAAATTAGGAAAAATATTTAACACCTGCTTGTTTTGAAATCTCTTGGCCTCATCTTCCAATAGCACCTCCTGACATGCATAACCTCTCATTAAGGCCTTTACAGAGACGATTGTGTTGCTTGTGAACTCTCTTTGATCTTTTGCACATAGACACATGGCCAATCAATATACCATAGTGTGCTTGCTTGAGAAAGCATCTGCACTCTGGTGTTTGACTTTCAAGCTTTGTGGAAAATAAAGGTATGTGTCTAATTCATTCCACATGACCTTGTATTACGTTGAATCAAGGTGTTGTTTGGATCCACCAGCTAAGGACATGTGTTGTGCAAGTCATTTAACCTTTTGTGAAATATGGGTTTTCCCTTACCAATTTTGAAGCCAAAGACCCTTTGTTGGCATAAGCCCTGCCCTATTATGTGCCCAAATCTACTTGCATGTTCTGGAAAGCATAACTTGATAATGTGCTCCACCTTGGGTAATTTGGCACAACACCAAACCCAGACTTTAAACCATCTAAAGCAAAAATCCACAAACACTTCAGCATCTAGATGAACAAGAATGGTACCATAGTCTCACGACTGTACATGCGTCACATACTGAACGTGTCCGAGGAGCCGTGGTGTCCTATTTGAGAAGCAACCCGTTCATGTCTAGAATGAGCACTCTTCTTTGTTGGGTAAGTGGTAGTGGTGGAGTTGAGAACCTTAGAGGCTGAACTACCTTTCAAAGCAGAGACAATTCTAGATTTGTTAATACATATTCATTCTTAAACACTTTGAGAAGCAACCCGTTCATGTCTAGAATGAGCACTCTTCTTTGTTGGGTAAGTGGTAGTGGTGGAGTTGAGAACCTTAGAGGCTGAACTACCTTTCAAAGCAGAGACAATTCTAGATTTGTTAATACATATTCATTCTTAAACACTTTGAAGATGGCTTGCAAATTTACATGATCTTTTACATCGAAGGTTTCCCTAGCACACAATTTTGACAAAATAGACAAGCATGTGCCATCACCCAATTCTATGCCAGCATCCAAGCTTGTGCCACAAAGTAGACACGATTAATTCAAATAATATAAACCCAAAAATTGACACAAGAATAGATACATTTAATATTGAGACCAAGATAGAATCGAAAGAAAAAAGTATGCATTATAGCCGAAAGTTGTACAAAAACGAGGATGCTCACTATATAAGAACTTTTTAAGCTTTTGGGTTTAGAGATTAGATAGGTGGCAATGTTTTCTTCATCACCATGTCCAACATTTCCAACTCCATGTATTGCCTCCTTCTCCGCATTCCTTTATCCAGCACCAACAATCTCATTTTTCTCAGCTTCCTAAATTGTGCCAATTTTACCTCTGAAGAATTCGTCTCTCCACCTAGCTTCATTAGCTAACAAGCAGCATACTAATTCAATGAAAATAACTAAGATGGACTACTTTCAAACATTGAAAATTAGCTTCTCACAAAACTCACCAGATGGGCACTCATGCACTTCGCTTTGCTTGATTGGCATTGTGGTGCAAGTTTTACGTCCATACCTCATCATTGGGCTGCTTGAAGTAGGTTTCTCTATGAAGATCTCATCAACACATCTCACAAAACTAAGGTTGACTGCTTTTGCACACTAAAATTCAGCATCTCACAAAACTCACCAGAAAAGCAATTGACCACTTTACTTCGCTTGCTTGGCATCATGGAATGAGTTATACATCCAGATATCTTTGTCAATATTCTCACATCACTCTCCTTCATGGAGTCTTCATGGTTTGATGCAATACTAGGGATGTCTGAAGTAGGATTCTCTATGCAATCATCTATGAAGTTCTTATCAACACATCTCACAAAACTAAGGTGGCCTACTTTTACGCACTGAAAATCAACATCTCGCAAAAATCACCAAATGAGTAATCATCCACTTCACTTTGCTTACTTGGTGTCGTGGTGCAAGTTACACGTTTAGACCTTAACACAGGACTGTCTCTCACAAAACCTTTCTGGTTTAATGAAGCAGTTGGGTTTTCTCAAGTAGGTTTCTCAAGGTAGTCATCTATGAATTCCTCAACACTAATGGGCTCATGATGAGAAGAACTAGACTTACACAGCCTTTGTGGGAACTAGCCATCCTCGGTAACTCTTTTGCAAAATAAACTTAAACCAATAAGAGGCATTTATGTGAAAAAAAAATATTGTGATGCTAGTTTGAGTGCCTTTGGCAACCTTGGTCTCATCAACATCACTAAACATTGGTTATTAAGTAGAGAATTGGTTATTAAGTAGAGAATTGGGCTTGAGTTGAGCCTGCTAACATCCAACATACATTATTAATTTAGATGATAGACCACTTTTTGCAGATCAAGTGTATATCCTTTTAACCTAGAGGCTTTGTTAACACCCTGAGCCAATGCCCCAAGGGTACCTCCTCCTTCTATTTTCCCCCTCCAGTTCCCCCCTCCAGACTCAAGACATACTCCTTATTGAAATCTACAGCTATTGTGCAGAAGGCCTTTAATGGTTCATCCTCAATTTTTGGATAGTGGAAGCGATAGATAACAAGAAGTTACTCCTTCTACATGCAAATTTTCTTTAAATAAATTACTCCTCTGTGTGTGTGTGTGTGTGCGTGTTTATTGCATAGACATGTACAAACACAAACACACACACACACTCATGAAAATAAATTTTCTTTAAATAAATTACTCCTCTGTGTGTGCGTGTTTATTGCATAGACATGTACAAACACAAACACACACACACACACTCATGAAAATTACTCCTCTCTCTCTCTCTCTCTCTATGTGTGTGTGTGTGCACGTGCGTGCACGTGCATGCTTATTGCATAGACCTGCATAAACACAAACCTGCACGTGCACAAACCTGCACGTGCGCACACACACACACTCATGAGAGCTATGGAAGCAGTCACTCGCATCATGGTGGGAATCTTCCAAAAGTTGTGTGTTTTTTGCTAAGAACTTAGGGGAGTTCAACAACATATGTCTTTACTAGAGTAGATAACTCTTGTTTTGATATAGACATTCCACTCTGAAGAAAGGTTTGGAATCAACTTCATGGTGCTCTTTTATGGATACATCATGTTCCACAAACTCTTACTTTGGAATAGAGGTGAGAGGTGCTTCGTGAGCTATTCCTCGACCAATGAGTCAACTCATGTATAGATTAACATAAATGTTCCCCTGATTTTTGTTGTGGCTCAAAGACATCTCCAACATCATGAAGTGCTATGTTTGTGTGGTATTACCTTGTAAGTGTGAAGAGGATGAGAAAACATGAGTACCACGTCTTGCCATTCTAGCATATGCTTCCATTTGTGCTTGCTTTGTTTCCTCTAGATCATCATCTTCGTCGGCGTAGCAAGAATCTAGCTCTTTGGCCATTCTCCTTATAGAGGGCTTGGCTATTGAGGGGCCTATAGACACATCGGTCTCTAGTCCCTCATCAAATCTTACCATCCTTGTCTTTAGAGAAGGTTCCATAAAAAGACCACTCGCCACATTAATTGTCACATGAGCCGTGGATGGTTCTGCACTCACCTGCACAACTATGCTCATGCATATTTTGCTAGAACAAACCCATGTGACAAAGTCCATAATGCCATTGGAAACCCGAGAAGGGGTTGGGTATCCATCTGAAATATCTCCTCTTTCCCTTCCACTTTTCATGGATCCTTTGCTTGATGACGTGTGAGAGGATAAATTGTTTGTTTGACCACATGTGGAGACCTAGCTGTGTCTCATGGGATCCTACACTCTATTGATCCTGAATGATTTTGAAGCGCCATCTTCTTGGCCAATCTTGTCCCCTATGTTGCGTCCCAACCTTAGGAGCATTAAAATGTGAAATCCCCTAGGTCCTCCTCTCACGATCGATGGCTCGGATTGTTTCCTATCATGAGTGTTTTTTTTCAACGATATACTCGCCCACTTCCCACCCTAGAAGAGGATAAGGTTGGGGTTTTCTTTTGGCTTTTCATGATTTGTTTTAAAATTTAAAAAAAATATTTTATCTTGTTTGTTTGCTTTTTGTTTTTTTAAAAACTAGCTAACTATAATCTAATTTAAAATCATTAACCTAAATCTAGTTATAATCAAACTAAATGTTTGTCTTATTTCTTTGCTTTTTCATTTTTTAAAAAACTAGCTAGCTACAAACTAATTTAAAATTGCTAACCTAAATCTATTTATAATCAAACTAATTAAATCTAATTGAACTAACCTTAGTAGTAATTTTAACCTAGCTAACTAATCCTAGGTTTACTAACCTAGGATTAGTAATGCCTAGCTAGCCTAACTTAACTAACCTAAGTAGTACTACCTAACTTAACTAACCTAGCTAATTAAACTAATCTAGCTTAACTAACCTACCTAATTCAACTAACCTAACTTAACTAACCTAGCTACTAATCCTAGGTAACTTACCTAGGATTAGTAGTAGCTAGGTTTACTAACTTAGGTATAACTTACTAACCTAGGATTAGTAGTAGCTAGGTTTACTAACTTAGGTATAACTAATCTAACTTACTAACCTAGGATTAGTAGTAGCTAGGTTTACTAACTTAGGTATAACTAACCTAAGTAGTAATACCTAGCTAGCCTAACTTAACTAACCTACTTACTAATCCTAGGTTTACTACTTAGGTATAACTAACCTAAGTAGTAATACCTAGCTAGCCTAACTTAACTAACCTACTTACTAATCCTAGGTTTACTACTTAGGCTTACTACATAGGTTTACTAACCTAAGTAGTAATGCCTAACTAGCCTAACGTAACTAACCTGACTACTAATCCTAGGTTTACTAACCTACGTGGTGATACTAGCTAGCCTAATTGAACTAACCTAAGTAGTAATACCTAGCTAGCCTAACCTAACTAACCTAAGTAGTAATACCTAGCTAGCCTAACTTAGCTAACTTAGCTAACCTAGCTAATCCTAGGTTTTCCTAACCTAAATAACTAACCTAGGTTTGATTAGCTAATCTTAACTATAAATAACTAATAAATCTAACCTTAGCTTTAATACCAATAACCTAACCTTAGCTTTAATTAATCTTAACTATAGATAACTAATAAATCTAACCTTTAATACTAACAACCTAACCTTAGCTTTTATATCTAACCTTTAATACGAACAACCTAACCTTAGCTTTAATTACTCACTAAACTCAGCTCTAATTACTAACCTAATTGAGATTTTCATCTAGACTTTAATTACTTATTAAACTAGGTTTTTTATGACTAACTAAACCTAAGGTTTTTACTAACGTACCTAAACTAAGGTTTTTAACTAACTAAAATTTTGATACCTAACTAAACTAAAGCTTTTTACTAACTAACTTAGGCTTTTTACTAATTGAACTAGGCTTTTTACTAACTAAACTAGGCTTTTTACTAACTAATCTAGGTTATTTTACTAACTAATCTAGGTTATTTTACTAACTAAACTAGAGCTATTTTAACTAACTAACTACGATTGTTTTACTAACTAAACTAGAGCTATTTTAACTAACTAACTATGGTTGTTTTACTAACTAAAGTAGGCTTGTTTTAACTAAAGTAGGCTTGTTTTAACTAACTAACTAAGGTTATTTTACTAACTAAAGTAGGCTTGTTTTAACTAACTAAGATTGTGTTTACTAACTAACTAGGATTGTGTTTACTAACTAAAGTAGGCATGCTTTAACTAACCACAGTTGTTTTACTAACTAAAGTAGGCATGCTTTAACTAACTTACTAAGATTGTGTTTTAACTATGGTTGTTTTAACTAACTAAGATTGTGTTTACTAACTAACTAAGATTGTGTTTGTACTAACTAACTAGGATTATGTTTACTAGTTGATTTACTAGCTAACCTAGGGTTGGATGTGGCAACAAATAGCATGGTAACTTGTGCATGTGTGGCGATGGCACTTACATGGTGTGGGGTGTGGCGTTACAATGTGAAAGCTCATGCATGGCATGCACTGAGGCATTGTAGCATGGCGACTTATGATAGAGTGGCAACGCTACAACATAGATAGCGTGGTGCATGTAACATGGAAAAGCAAACGGAGGTGTAGGCTCTAGATGGACACGTGGAAGGAGTGTGGCACCATGTGCGGAGAGAGAGAGAGAGAGAGAGAGAGAGAGAGAGAGAGAGAGAGAGAGGGATTCAAAAAATCAAATAAAGAAAAATAAATGAGAATCCTCCTTAAAAAATTAGGAACTCTAAGATTTGTTAAAAAAAGTAAGAATCCTCCTTTAAAAAAATAGGAACTTCGAGAATTTAGAAAACAAAAGAAAAAAGGGGGATTCTTTTTTTTTCTTAGGTTTTGTCTTCTCCCTTATTATTACTATTTTGTATTAGAAACTCTAAAAGAAAACAAAAAAAGGGGGGGGAACTCTTTTTTTTTCTTGGGTTTTATTTTATCACTTATTAAAAAAAATTTTAAAAATGGATATTCTCAAGCGGTGGCTCTTGTGGAACATACGCCCTTGTGGCTCTCTTCATACAAATGATTGACCATGTAGTGGATTGGGTTCGGTGGACTCTCTTCGTACGAATGACCAAGTCCACCCCCACTTAGGTAAGATTAAATCTAAATAAGGCTTAATCAAGTTTGGCCAAATTTCTAATCACCTCCTTCTTTGTCGACACTCTAATTAAACTCTAATTAGTGATGGCATCTTTCCCTTGATTTCATAATCTAGACCTCCACCCAATTGTTAAGCAAAATAATCCCCTCACCCATAGTGGTTGATTGCATTAAAAGAAGCAAAATTTCACCTAGTTCATCAATTCCTTATGAGAAATTTGTGACAATTGATCATTCCAATGATTAAAATATTGAGAAGTATGGTGCCATAGAGCACATGTAGAGGCAAGGAGTGAGTAGGTGAGCATGAAGCCATATGGCAAAAGTGGATTATTCCACATGCATGGAACAAGCAAAGATGTACTCTACCCATATGGCAAAAGTGGATTATCCCACATGCATGGAACAAGCAAAGATGTACTCTACCCATATAAAAGGGTCATTTTCAAGCAATGGAAGCACAAGCACCTGTACACATCTCAAGTCTCTTATGAGTCCAAGTTAATCTATCTTGGAACCTAATTGATTTGAGTCTATTGCATACACACATCATCATGGGTGTAATTAGACACCATCCACCTTAGCTTAGTGTAATCATTCATCATTATAGCATGCGATTAGCTTAATCTACTTGCATTAGTGAAGGTATCCTGGATTTCAACATGGTATTAGAGATTCCCCTCAACCCATGAGCTTCTCTAACCCTCCATTGCATTAATCTCAGCTTATATTAGCACTAATATCCCATTAGCTCCACTAATCCTATATTTTCCTCATCTCCCCTCTTTATGGTTAATTTTTTAGCTCTTCATCCTCCAATTTATCTTAACCATTTTCCAAGAAAATTTAGGGGCCTCATGATTACTCCACTGCTAAGCTCTACCTCAAGGGAATTAGTCACTTTCGTCACCACAACAATCCATAAATCATGAAAACGTGCACACTGGTCTTTCATGTTGTTTGTCATCTATGCTCACAATTAGTGCAAGCACTCTTAGATGTGGTTTAGCATTGGCATGAGGACCCTACATAGTTTCATGCCAAATGGTCCACTAGTTGAGTCACAACAAACAAAAAACGAGACGCTTGATTTTTGTCAGATTTGGGGATTTTTTGGTGTGATGAGTTGGTTTTTATGCTTGAGCCACTCAATCTCATCAAGGGTAAGAGTTCTATGCAAAAAGTTTGATCAAATTTGGATTCTCCAAGCTCAATTGAACACTCCAAATTTTTAGCCTACTAATCATTGTATTAGGTACGAATCATGTAATTAATAGGTAATTAGCAATAATTGGGTGCAATTGGGGATAAAATTCAGCAATAAGGGTTTAATTTAGTGTGTTTACATATCAAAAGCACTAATTTTGCATTGGGACTATCCTCAAGAAGCTCTAGAAGCAAAAATAAAAAAATTGAAAACACACGCACTACTTGCATTTCATCTTGTTTAAAGCACCCACTCTGCCAAGTTGTATGAGAATAGACATTGCCAATTGAAGCATCATAAGCTCATCAGTAAGACCTTCTCATTATGGTAACATCAATAAGCATCACTTCGCCATGTAGAGAAGTTCAATGGGGAAGGGCTCCACACCTACCTAGGCTACACAAATGAAGTACCTTCTAATGTATAAGAAATTGTGGAAAACCATTAAGGAGAATGTGCCAAATGAACCAAGTGAAGGTGGATTGAAAAATATGAGCAATAATTATCACTTATTAGTTTACAATAGGGCACTAGTCTTATTCATCACATTGACTCTAAGGGGAACACGCAAAAGATGCATGGGATACATTGAATCTCGTGTTTGGAGCTAAGGCAAAAAACCAAGAAATTCACTTAAAGATTGAATTCTATGGTCTACAAATGAACTTCAATGAGTCTGGCTCAGTTTGTCTGTAAAATGAAAAGCATCATAATCTAGTTAGATGGCATAGATGCTAAGATTGGAGATAAAGATGGAGTTGTAATAATCTTAAAAAAGCATGCCAATTTAAGGAATATAATGTACTTATCACAACCTTGAAGAATCTACCAGAGCCAACATTTGATGGGATGTGTCTCCTCACTCTTGGAGAAGGAGAAAGAATTAAAAGGAAAGAATCCCTGCATTGATGACCATGCATTGTTCAACAAAAGCAATGTGAAGTGTCACAGTTGTGGCAAGAAATGACACTTTCAAAATGAATGCACGTTTAAAGACGAGCCACAGTGAAATAACTGCGACGAGTTCGGGCACAAAGAAGAAGATTGCAGATTGAAGAAAAGCAAAGGTAACTTTATGGGGACTACTTTGACCACTAAGTACGAAGAGATCCCTAGTGATCAGCTCTTCTAAAGAGCAAGGTGGCAAATGCTACCACTACCCTAGCCATTTGTTATAAAAGAGGGGTCACCATATGAGTAGATACCCATCTTATCATTTCATCTTTTTTGTTTTGTGTATCTACCTGACCACCTGAGAGTAGTTGAGCACCCACCAGGGGGGGTAATGTTTGTTGTAACTCACATCCACCCACCTTGAGTATCCCATAGATATGGCACCAAGGGGGGTGTTGAGAAGTGTGGTGCCATAGAGGCAGGGAGTGAGTAGGTGAGCATGAAGCCATATGGCAAAATTGGATTATCCCACATTCATGGAACAAGCAAATATATACTCTACCCATATAAAAGGGGTCATTTTCAAGCAATGGAAGCACAAGCACTTGCACACATCTCAAGTCTCTCCATGAGTCCAACCTAGTCTATCTTGGAACCTGATTGATTTGAGTCTATTGCACACACACATCATCATCGGTGTAATTAGACACCATCCACCTTAGCTTAGTGTAATCATTTATCTCAGTAGCATGTGATTAGCTTAATCTACTTGCATTAGTGAAGGTACCATAGATTTCAACATAAAATATGATTACAATGACCCAATTACCAATCAACATCACTCCAATTGATACATTATGCAAGATCTAAGCCCCCCTTTTTTGAACTTTTTTCAATTCTTGAATTTTCTAATTAGCTCCTTAATTAAAAAACTACTAAATTAAGACTAATTAGCAAAAAACAAGAGATTATCTCATGTTTTTGATGATTTTTGAAAGGATTAGAGTACATACATTCCATGCTAAGACTCTAATCTACTTTAATGCATGGAAAGGATTAGGGTACCTACATTACTTTTGCTAAGGATTAGGTACCTACGTTACATGATTTTTGAAAGGATTAGGGTACCTACATTACATGCTAAGACTCTAATCTACTCCAATCATCAATGCATGGAAAAACATAAACAACAAGAAAATTTTCCACTTTCTTAGCCTATGCAAACCTTCTTTACACCAAAAAAGAATCTAAACTTCTACTTAATACATCAATTTTTTGAGATTTTCTTTGTATTAGCCCTAGTCCAACACACTCTAATTTTAATACTTATACAATGCAATGAAAATGACTCAAAAAACCAAATCTATTAACAAATCAATTCCTTCTTTCTCTCTTTCACTCTTCTCCTCTGTAAGTGGATTAAGCCACTTATGATGGTTTCGAGGCATAACCCTTACTCCTCGTGCTTGAGAGAAAGGCCTCCATTAGGATCATAGAGATAGCTAAGCAAAGCTATGGGGCTATTCCCCGGTAGCAACCCCATGTAAAGGGGTTTTTTCGCTCACCTCCTTTTGTTAATATCATCATAGGGTTTAGCCTCACAGTCATAGTTTGCAACCACCGCTTGGGGGTAGTAGCTTGCCAGACTCCTCCTTAATTATAGGGATCACAGTTCCATCATGGAAGGCCACTTCCATAATGAAGACTCACACTCTCTTCTCCTCTCTAAATCACACCCACCCACACACACGCACACACACTAGCACACACTCTCTTCTCCTCTCTAAATCACACCACCCACCCACACACACGCACACACACTAGAACACACGCATAGTAAAGGATAAGAAGAGAGTTTAGTAGTAAGAACATGAGAGCTTCATTCACTAATGGGAGAGTGTCCTTCATTATGAGAAAGAAAAAGTCACTTACATACAAGCCTATGTGTCCACACTTTATAAAAGCGTGTCCACTCTGGAGTGCCCTACTTCTTGAGACAAGCATGATGCACAATACTCTAGGTTCTCCCCTGCTTGAATATGAAGCATGTGGAAGGGTTGTCTTATAGTTATGGCATTGCTTTTATAATTGAATGGACATAAATTCAATAATGTATATACCACAATGTGCACCCTTACACTTGAATGACATAAATTTAATAATGTATACTGCAATGGCACCCTTACACTTGAATGGACATAAATTTAATAATGTATATAGTGCAATGGGCACGCTTACACTTGAATGGACATAAATTTAATAATGTATATAGTGCAATGGGCACGCTTACACTTGAATGGACATAAAATGTACCTCTTAAATTACCATTTTTACAAGCTCACAATTGGTCAATTGCCACCCTAAATCTAGTTATAATCAAACTAAATGTTTGTCTTATTTCTTTGCTTTTTCATTTTTTAAAAAACTAGCTAGCTACAAACTAATTTAAAATTGCTAACCTAAATCTATTTATAATCAAACTAATTAAATCTAATTGAACTAACCTTAGTAGTAATTTTAACCTAGCTAACTAATCCTAGGTTTACTAACCTAGGATTAGTAATGCCTAGCTAGCCTAACTTAACTAACCTAAGTAGTACTACCTAACTTAACTAACCTAGCTAATTAAACTAATCTAGCTTAACTAACCTACCTAATTCAACTAACCTAACTTAACTAACCTAGCTACTAATCCTAGGTAACTTACCTAGGATTAGTAGTAGCTAGGTTTACTAACTTAGGTATAACTTACTAACCTAGGATTAGTAGTAGCTAGGTTTACTAACTTAGGTATAACTAATCTAACTTACTAACCTAGGATTAGTAGTAGCTAGGTTTACTAACTTAGGTATAACTAACCTAAGTAGTAATACCTAGCTAGCCTAACTTAACTA
Organism: Cibotium barometz; assembly: GCF_041138505.1. Classification (NCBI taxonomy): domain Eukaryota; kingdom Viridiplantae; phylum Streptophyta; class Polypodiopsida; order Cyatheales; family Cibotiaceae; genus Cibotium; species Cibotium barometz. Next base: position 27,117,543 of record NC_141069.1, read on the forward strand.
ACCTACTTACTAATCCTAGGTTTACTACTTAGGTATAACTAACCTAAGTAGTAATACCTAGCTAGCCTAACTTAACTAACCTACTTACTAATCCTAGGTTTACTACTTAGGCTTACTACATAGGTTTACTAACCTAAGTAGTAATGCCTAACTAGCCTAACGTAACTAACCTGACTACTAATCCTAGGTTTACTAACCTACGTGGTGATACTAGCTAGCCTAATTGAACTAACCTAAGTAGTAATACCTAGCTAGCCTAACCTAACTAACCTAAGTAGTAATACCTAGCTAGCCTAACTTAGCTAACTTAGCTAACCTAGCTAATCCTAGGTTTTCCTAACCTAAATAACTAACCTAGGTTTGATTAGCTAATCTTAACTATAAATAACTAATAAATCTAACCTTAGCTTTAATACCAATAACCTAACCTTAGCTTTAATTAATCTTAACTATAGATAACTAATAAATCTAACCTTTAATACTAACAACCTAACCTTAGCTTTTATATCTAACCTTTAATACGAACAACCTAACCTTAGCTTTAATTACTCACTAAACTCAGCTCTAATTACTAACCTAATTGAGATTTTCATCTAGACTTTAATTACTTATTAAACTAGGTTTTTTATGACTAACTAAACCTAAGGTTTTTACTAACGTACCTAAACTAAGGTTTTTAACTAACTAAAATTTTGATACCTAACTAAACTAAAGCTTTTTACTAACTAACTTAGGCTTTTTACTAATTGAACTAGGCTTTTTACTAACTAAACTAGGCTTTTTACTAACTAATCTAGGTTATTTTACTAACTAATCTAGGTTATTTTACTAACTAAACTAGAGCTATTTTAACTAACTAACTACGATTGTTTTACTAACTAAACTAGAGCTATTTTAACTAACTAACTATGGTTGTTTTACTAACTAAAGTAGGCTTGTTTTAACTAAAGTAGGCTTGTTTTAACTAAAGTAGGCTTGTTTTAACTAACTAACTAAGGTTATTTTACTAACTAAAGTAGGCTTGTTTTAACTAACTAAGATTGTGTTTACTAACTAACTAGGATTGTGTTTACTAACTAAAGTAGGCATGCTTTAACTAACCACAGTTGTTTTACTAACTAAAGTAGGCATGCTTTAACTAACTTACTAAGATTGTGTTTTAACTATGGTTGTTTTAACTAACTAAGATTGTGTTTACTAACTAACTAAGATTGTGTTTGTACTAACTAACTAGGATTATGTTTACTAGTTGATTTACTAGCTAACCTAGGGTTGGATGTGGCAACAAATAGCATGGTAACTTGTGCATGTGTGGCGATGGCACTTACATGGTGTGGGGTGTGGCGTTACAATGTGAAAGCTCATGCATGGCATGCACTGAGGCATTGTAGCATGGCGACTTATGATAGAGTGGCAACGCTACAACATAGATAGCGTGGTGCATGTAACATGGAAAAGCAAACGGAGGTGTAGGCTCTAGATGGACACGTGGAAGGAGTGTGGCACCATGTGCGGAGAGAGAGAGAGAGAGAGAGAGAGAGAGAGAGAGAGAGAGAGAGAGAGGGATTCAAAAAATCAAATAAAGAAAAATAAATGAGAATCCTCCTTAAAAAATTAGGAACTCTAAGATTTGTTAAAAAAAGTAAGAATCCTCCTTTAAAAAAATAGGAACTTCGAGAATTTAGAAAACAAAAGAAAAAAGGGGGATTCTTTTTTTTTCTTAGGTTTTGTCTTCTCCCTTATTATTACTATTTTGTATTAGAAACTCTAAAAGAAAACAAAAAAAGGGGGGGGAACTCTTTTTTTTTCTTGGGTTTTATTTTATCACTTATTAAAAAAAATTTTAAAAATGGATATTCTCAAGCGGTGGCTCTTGTGGAACATACGCCCTTGTGGCTCTCTTCATACAAATGATTGACCATGTAGTGGATTGGGTTCGGTGGACTCTCTTCGTACGAATGACCAAGTCCACCCCCACTTAGGTAAGATTAAATCTAAATAAGGCTTAATCAAGTTTGGCCAAATTTCTAATCACCTCCTTCTTTGTCGACACTCTAATTAAACTCTAATTAGTGATGGCATCTTTCCCTTGATTTCATAATCTAGACCTCCACCCAATTGTTAAGCAAAATAATCCCCTCACCCATAGTGGTTGATTGCATTAAAAGAAGCAAAATTTCACCTAGTTCATCAATTCCTTATGAGAAATTTGTGACAATTGATCATTCCAATGATTAAAATATTGAGAAGTATGGTGCCATAGAGCACATGTAGAGGCAAGGAGTGAGTAGGTGAGCATGAAGCCATATGGCAAAAGTGGATTATTCCACATGCATGGAACAAGCAAAGATGTACTCTACCCATATGGCAAAAGTGGATTATCCCACATGCATGGAACAAGCAAAGATGTACTCTACCCATATAAAAGGGTCATTTTCAAGCAATGGAAGCACAAGCACCTGTACACATCTCAAGTCTCTTATGAGTCCAAGTTAATCTATCTTGGAACCTAATTGATTTGAGTCTATTGCATACACACATCATCATGGGTGTAATTAGACACCATCCACCTTAGCTTAGTGTAATCATTCATCATTATAGCATGCGATTAGCTTAATCTACTTGCATTAGTGAAGGTATCCTGGATTTCAACATGGTATTAGAGATTCCCCTCAACCCATGAGCTTCTCTAACCCTCCATTGCATTAATCTCAGCTTATATTAGCACTAATATCCCATTAGCTCCACTAATCCTATATTTTCCTCATCTCCCCTCTTTATGGTTAATTTTTTAGCTCTTCATCCTCCAATTTATCTTAACCATTTTCCAAGAAAATTTAGGGGCCTCATGATTACTCCACTGCTAAGCTCTACCTCAAGGGAATTAGTCACTTTCGTCACCACAACAATCCATAAATCATGAAAACGTGCACACTGGTCTTTCATGTTGTTTGTCATCTATGCTCACAATTAGTGCAAGCACTCTTAGATGTGGTTTAGCATTGGCATGAGGACCCTACATAGTTTCATGCCAAATGGTCCACTAGTTGAGTCACAACAAACAAAAAACGAGACGCTTGATTTTTGTCAGATTTGGGGATTTTTTGGTGTGATGAGTTGGTTTTTATGCTTGAGCCACTCAATCTCATCAAGGGTAAGAGTTCTATGCAAAAAGTTTGATCAAATTTGGATTCTCCAAGCTCAATTGAACACTCCAAATTTTTAGCCTACTAATCATTGTATTAGGTACGAATCATGTAATTAATAGGTAATTAGCAATAATTGGGTGCAATTGGGGATAAAATTCAGCAATAAGGGTTTAATTTAGTGTGTTTACATATCAAAAGCACTAATTTTGCATTGGGACTATCCTCAAGAAGCTCTAGAAGCAAAAATAAAAAAATTGAAAACACACGCACTACTTGCATTTCATCTTGTTTAAAGCACCCACTCTGCCAAGTTGTATGAGAATAGACATTGCCAATTGAAGCATCATAAGCTCATCAGTAAGACCTTCTCATTATGGTAACATCAATAAGCATCACTTCGCCATGTAGAGAAGTTCAATGGGGAAGGGCTCCACACCTACCTAGGCTACACAAATGAAGTACCTTCTAATGTATAAGAAATTGTGGAAAACCATTAAGGAGAATGTGCCAAATGAACCAAGTGAAGGTGGATTGAAAAATATGAGCAATAATTATCACTTATTAGTTTACAATAGGGCACTAGTCTTATTCATCACATTGACTCTAAGGGGAACACGCAAAAGATGCATGGGATACATTGAATCTCGTGTTTGGAGCTAAGGCAAAAAACCAAGAAATTCACTTAAAGATTGAATTCTATGGTCTACAAATGAACTTCAATGAGTCTGGCTCAGTTTGTCTGTAAAATGAAAAGCATCATAATCTAGTTAGATGGCATAGATGCTAAGATTGGAGATAAAGATGGAGTTGTAATAATCTTAAAAAAGCATGCCAATTTAAGGAATATAATGTACTTATCACAACCTTGAAGAATCTACCAGAGCCAACATTTGATGGGATGTGTCTCCTCACTCTTGGAGAAGGAGAAAGAATTAAAAGGAAAGAATCCCTGCATTGATGACCATGCATTGTTCAACAAAAGCAATGTGAAGTGTCACAGTTGTGGCAAGAAATGACACTTTCAAAATGAATGCACGTTTAAAGACGAGCCACAGTGAAATAACTGCGACGAGTTCGGGCACAAAGAAGAAGATTGCAGATTGAAGAAAAGCAAAGGTAACTTTATGGGGACTACTTTGACCACTAAGTACGAAGAGATCCCTAGTGATCAGCTCTTCTAAAGAGCAAGGTGGCAAATGCTACCACTACCCTAGCCATTTGTTATAAAAGAGGGGTCACCATATGAGTAGATACCCATCTTATCATTTCATCTTTTTTGTTTTGTGTATCTACCTGACCACCTGAGAGTAGTTGAGCACCCACCAGGGGGGGTAATGTTTGTTGTAACTCACATCCACCCACCTTGAGTATCCCATAGATATGGCACCAAGGGGGGTGTTGAGAAGTGTGGTGCCATAGAGGCAGGGAGTGAGTAGGTGAGCATGAAGCCATATGGCAAAATTGGATTATCCCACATTCATGGAACAAGCAAATATATACTCTACCCATATAAAAGGGGTCATTTTCAAGCAATGGAAGCACAAGCACTTGCACACATCTCAAGTCTCTCCATGAGTCCAACCTAGTCTATCTTGGAACCTGATTGATTTGAGTCTATTGCACACACACATCATCATCGGTGTAATTAGACACCATCCACCTTAGCTTAGTGTAATCATTTATCTCAGTAGCATGTGATTAGCTTAATCTACTTGCATTAGTGAAGGTACCATAGATTTCAACATAAAATATGATTACAATGACCCAATTACCAATCAACATCACTCCAATTGATACATTATGCAAGATCTAAGCCCCCCTTTTTTGAACTTTTTTCAATTCTTGAATTTTCTAATTAGCTCCTTAATTAAAAAACTACTAAATTAAGACTAATTAGCAAAAAACAAGAGATTATCTCATGTTTTTGATGATTTTTGAAAGGATTAGAGTACATACATTCCATGCTAAGACTCTAATCTACTTTAATGCATGGAAAGGATTAGGGTACCTACATTACTTTTGCTAAGGATTAGGTACCTACGTTACATGATTTTTGAAAGGATTAGGGTACCTACATTACATGCTAAGACTCTAATCTACTCCAATCATCAATGCATGGAAAAACATAAACAACAAGAAAATTTTCCACTTTCTTAGCCTATGCAAACCTTCTTTACACCAAAAAAGAATCTAAACTTCTACTTAATACATCAATTTTTTGAGATTTTCTTTGTATTAGCCCTAGTCCAACACACTCTAATTTCAATACTTATACAATGCAATGAAAATGACTCAAAAAACCAAATCTATTAACAAATCAATTCCTTCTTTCTCTCTTTCACTCTTCTCCTCTGTAAGTGGATTAAGCCACTTATGATGGTTTCGAGGCATAACCCTTACTCCTCGTGCTTGAGAGAAAGGCCTCCATTAGGATCATAGAGATAGCTAAGCAAAGCTATGGGGCTATTCCCCGGTAGCAACCCCATGTAAAGGGGTTTTTTCGCTCACCTCCTTTTGTTAATATCATCATAGGGTTTAGCCTCACAGTCATAGTTTGCAACCACCGCTTGGGGGTAGTAGCTTGCCAGACTCCTCCTTAATTATAGGGATCACAGTTCCATCATGGAAGGCCACTTCCATAATGAAGACTCACACTCTCTTCTCCTCTCTAAATCACACCCACCCACACACACGCACACACACTAGCACACACTCTCTTCTCCTCTCTAAATCACACCACCCACCCACACACACGCACACACACTAGAACACACGCATAGTAAAGGATAAGAAGAGAGTTTAGTAGTAAGAACATGAGAGCTTCATTCACTAATGGGAGAGTGTCCTTCATTATGAGAAAGAAAAAGTCACTTACATACAAGCCTATGTGTCCACACTTTATAAAAGCGTGTCCACTCTGGAGTGCCCTACTTCTTGAGACAAGCATGATGCACAATACTCTAGGTTCTCCCCTGCTTGAATATGAAGCATGTGGAAGGGTTGTCTTATAGTTATGGCATTGCTTTTATAATTGAATGGACATAAATTCAATAATGTATATACCACAATGTGCACCCTTACACTTGAATGACATAAATTTAATAATGTATACTGCAATGGCACCCTTACACTTGAATGGACATAAATTTAATAATGTATATAGTGCAATGGGCACGCTTACACTTGAATGGACATAAATTTAATAATGTATACTACAATGGGCACTAGATGATAGGTCAAAGAAAGACTAAACAAATCTAAAGTGCAAGTACAAGTGAGCCAATGCTATAATACAATACATACATATAACTAAAATGTAGAGAGAATGGTGAAGAGTAGATTATGTGGACAGTGGATCATGTATCACACACTGGTTGGTAGATACAACTTGTTGCATTGCCCACTTTTGTCCATATTCAATGTTTATTTTTGTAAGGGAGGCCTATTGTTTTGTAGGAAGGTGTAAAGTTTTTAATTTTCCCTTCAATATATGGGCTGATACAAATGTTGCCTTTCAATGATATTTTATATTTTTTCCAATAAACATAAATACATTTCTTTTTAAAGATTTGAATAAGAATATGTACCTTAAAAAATGACTCAAATCATGCTATATATATATATATATAATATTTTTTATTAGTCATACAAGTGCTCTTTTTTTTGTGAGGGTTTGCTTCTATTACCCCTTTCAATGTGAAAGGCAATTTTTTAAAAGTGGCCTGCATTAGCAAGATTATATTTTTCACCCCCTTCTTTGGCATGCCAAAATCGCTGTAGAAGGGCTTAGCAACCTTGAAAAATAAATAAAGGCTCCATTGCTCGGCAGCCTCAGACAGCAGGGCTGTTTAGATCAACATGGCAATGTGGCATGCTATTTATAACTGTAAGTTGTCTAGCAAGCCATTATTTAAGCTCAGAGAGCATGCTCGTCTCTGACCCCGGCTCTAAAAACAAAAAAGTTGTACTGCCCACTTTTGTCCTCCATTACCAGGCTCCATTACTTGGTTGCTAGGCTACAGGCTCCATTACTTGGTTGCTTCGTGTAGCCTAGCCTCTAGGTGAGAGTCAGTCCAGACCTGTTTAGATCAACACGGCATGCTGTTATAACTGCAAGTTGACTAGCAAGCCATTAGTTATCTACAGCACGTTGTTGGTAAATACAGCTAAGAGCTTGTTGCACACTGCACAGTTGCACTGCGCCCAGGGCTTTTTAGATCACCACGGCTTGCTGTTCTGGAAGAGCTCCTCCTCCTCCTCCTTCAAGGGTATATATAGAGGCTCTTCCTCCCCTTCGGCCCTCCCCCTCGGGGAGAGAATACTGTTCTGGAGTAGCTCCTGTTGCTGCTCCTTCTCCTCCTCCTCCTCCTCCTTCAAGGGTAGCTATAGAGGCGCCTCTTCCTCCTCTTCCCGGGGAGAGATAAAGGCTCCTGCCTTCAAGAGGAGAGGTAGAGCTTCCGAGTATTACCAGCCATTGTACTATTGTAACTGCAAGTTGACTAGCAAGCCATTAGTTATCTGCAGCACGTTGTTGGTAGATACAGCTTGTCGCACTGCTCACTTTTGTTCTCCATTGCTTGGTTGCTTCGTGTAGCCTAGGTGAGAGTGCCAGGGGCTGTTTAGATCACCATGGCATGCTGTGCTGGAATAGGTCCTGCTCCTTCTGCTGCTCCTCCTCAGGGAGAGATAGAGACCTCTTCTTCTCCTAGGGGAGAGATAGAGCTTCCCTTTACTACTATTCAAGACGAAGACGAGGACAATATTGATTTCCCAAAGAGGAGGTATAATTTGTACACCATATACGCTGCCGAGACAAAATACAATGAGCACAGAGTGATGTACGAGGAATTGAACAAGCAGTCTGAAGCGATCGAGCAGACTCAGTGGAGGGAACAGGCCAACCGCAGCAGCTCGAGGTCCGATCTGAATCAGATACTGGGCCTTTTCTTTGTTTTCCAGGGGGTCATACTCACAGCAGTGGCTCAAGCCAATCTCCTGAGGTGCCACAACTGGTACCTACCATTCTGCCTGTCTATCCTTGCCTCGGTTGCCGCCTTAGGCGCCTGTGTGCAGAAGCTGAAGGAGATTGCAGAGTCAGCCTTCACAGAGCAGGGCCGGCTGGGGAGAGCTTATTACGGGGCATTGAACAGGAGCTTAGAGGCACTCAAGGAAGACGGCATTAACTACGACCTAGTAGAAGGGCAGCCTGAGCTCAGAGGCAGATATACCGAGCGGGAGCTCACCGGCAGAGGGGCCTTCGACAGATTATACGCCGGCCTCATCCGATTTTGGAGCGTGTGGGTGTGGAGCTACGCCGGTGCCGTGCTCCTCCTCCTCCTCCTCTTCTCTGTCCTCATCCTCTGTGCCGTCCGCCAGATCCTGTGCGATCCATACAAAGGATGATTCTTTCTTTCCTTCGTTCTCTCAGCCTCATCCTTCTCAGATTTTTGAGACACCCCTAGCTAGAACACGTGTTGCTTTTAATTTTCACACTAATTTGTAACACTTATTGTATGTTTTTTTCCCCTGCCTCATCTTCGTACCATGAGCAATGTTGAGATATGGCCCATATGTTTGAACTGCTTACTCTCGTTCATGATTCACATGTGCCACGCCTCTATTTCAGATTGAATAAGCACCCCAAATGTCAAAATTAATTAATAAAACTAACTATTTGTGGTGCTTATTTTCTAAGGTTTCTGCATGCTGTGAATAATTCTCTGTAGTTACCTCCTGAGAAATGTATGAGACCTCGCACATGCATGTATATGTCTTCCAATTACGACATGTTGCACACACATGCATGTCTCCCCTCTCTCTGCGCCTCATTTCAGCACAATGTGGGATGCTTACCCCTCTATTTCTTTATGCGTCTACACAAGGCCGACATGATGCATCTTTGAGGCACAATCAATGAAGGCAGTAGGATGATTTCTCTCTCATATGATTAAGGCACTCTCTCTTTGGGAGGGGCTGCTGAGTAGTAGACCTTCTCTTTGCTCTTAATCTCTCTGTGAGAGATCGAAGCCTCTCTTTTTGCTTCTTTCTTGTCGCACAACACAGTGACAAGGGTGCAAAAGAGGGGTGGTCTCGGTGGGGCTAGTAGTAGAGAGTTTAGGTGGCATTTGGCCACGTCAGATAGGTTGATGGAAAGGGTTTTTTTTGGGGGGGGGGGGGGGGGGGGTAAGACAATGTCAATGCTTATTCACTCACACCAAATTTAAATTGAATTACAAAAAAAATGATTTTTCGTCAACTAAAAATCCGATGGAATCATTTACTCGAGATTTGATGGAATAGATTTTTTTTGTGTCTGAAGAGCCTTAGAAATTTGATCTTTATTTGTGTGACGGAGAATAAGGGAAAGGTTGGAGAATAAGGGAAAGGTTGTTGCCTGTATCGTAGACATAAGGTTTTTGTTTTTCGAGCTGCAGTCAAAAAACGAACAAGTTTGTTTTGAAACTCGAACACGTAGACGAAGCAGTGCTCACATAACTCGGTTCGTAGTATAATTTTCTCGGATGAAACTTAGAAATCTTGGTTGAAATTCTACATTACCTTTAATTTTAAGGGTTGAAATTTGCACATTTTAGTTAGAAATCTCGGCACTTGTACGATTTCTGGTGATTTTCAAGTCTAAATCCTGGTTGAGCCTACACATTGCCTTTAATTTTAAGGGTAAAAAAAAACATTTTTTTCGAGCAGTGCCTCGAAGCCTCTATTGGTGCCTCTACTACCATGAGGGAGAGAGATAGATAGAGAGAGAGAGAGAGATGCAATGTCGTTTCATTACATTTAAAGCCCCTCTACTACTAATTGTGGCATTGCTCTTCATCTCCTCATTTGGTAAGAAGAAGGCCACAAAGGCCTTACTCAAAACCAACTCTAATTTCGTAGAACTACCTTTCCTTATTTGACAAGATTTGTAAGGCCCCCATTCTCCGCTAGCAATGAGAGAGAAAGAGACTAAGGGTGCTTTTATTTTTTTAATTTGCCACGGTTGCAACATTTGAGTTAGGAATTATACTTTCCATAATTGAAGCTAACAAAGACCTTAATATAAAAGGTAACCCAAAAAATCAACTAATGTGATGAATATCCATTTTCTACAAACATTTGAGTTAGGAATTATATGTCTGCACATGAGATGCTTGAAGAAAAGTTTCAAGCTTTAGAGCAAAGGATACAAAACCTTCAAGTGTCTTCGGCAAAGCTCGGGCACTCGACTCTGGAGGACGAGGGCACTAGCTCCTCTGACAAGAGCGATTCGCATCTGAAGGCAATTGCATATACGATTTGAAGGGCGTCCGGGTTTCAGTATCCAACACTCATACAGAACGGCCGAGGAGATTCATCTATTTTCGGTGGGATGAAAGACGGATATTAGGGGAAGCAGTGATGGGGACTTTTTCCTAATTAAAGTTAATGAAAACCTAAATATCAAAGCCCGAGTAGCCCAAAAAATCATTAACTAATGTAAGGAATATCCATTTTCTACAAACATTTGAGTTAGGATTTATACTTTTCCTTATTAAAGTTCACAAAAATCTCAATATCAAATGTAACCCAAAAAATCATCAACTACTAACAAATATCCATTTTCTACAAACGTTGGACCCCTATTTCGCTTAAAGAAGTAGCCTCACCTGTCTTCAATAGGTACTACGGGTAAAGACTAGGCACAATTCCACTCAAACACAACTCCACGAAGTTGAAAGTGGATTTTATCCACCACATTTTTATGGCCCTTTTTATATTGACCTATGCAGCTCCCTACCTTCTTCTCATCAATCTTACAAACAACCTTAACATCCAATGCCAACGTCTTGCCAAAGCTTACACTTTGGGATGCGAATGATGGGTATTAGAACATCAATGGTTGCAACTTGATAAATTATGCAGTGTGTTCACTCTAGTGTAGTGGAATTACTAACTTGTTGGGGTCATCCCAAGATGATGGGTTGGACATAGGCACAAATCCACTCTTTCTCATAAAATTTCACCATCTCCCACTCTCTCTCTCTCTCTCTCTCTCTCTCTCTCTCTCTCTCTCTCTCTCTCTCTCTCAACACTTGAAATTTTACAATGATCAAAGTGATAATTAGAAACCTAAATGAACAGTATGCACAAAAAATAATACATTTGCAAAATACATGAAAATATGGTACTCGAAATGCTTTACAAGCCATATAGTGGTCACCAAAAAATCTCTTATATGCTTTACATACAAAAGTCCGCATAAGCTATATAGTGGTCACCAAAAAATCTCATTTATGATGGACTATACTAAAATGTGATAATCAAAATGTTTCACATAGGAAGGTCATCACCTACATAAGCTATATAGTGGCCAAAAAATCTCATTTATGATGGACTATACTAAAATGTGATAATCAAAATGTTTCACATAGGAAAGTCATCACCTACATAAGCTATATAGTGGCCACCAAAAATCTCATATATGATGGACTATACTAAAATGTGGTAATCAAAATATTTCACATATGAAGGTCATCACCTATATAAGGACCACCAAAAAACTAGAATACACAAAAAGATATTCACATCTACGAAGATCCTAAACTAGAATATACAAAAAGATATAATACATTTAAGTAGAATGAGATGTGCCACAGAATCTTGGTGTGCTGTAGAGCTAGCTTCTCTCGTCAAAAAGACGACTTCTATGTGTTATCCTACATGTGCTGTGATGATGCCTATACACTCAAACCGGTCAACTCTACTCTCAAATTGAGTTGTACCTAGGTAATACATAAAAAACTATTAAAAACTTTTGATGTTTCAGATAAAAGAACTTTACAATTATACAATCATAATATTTAACATATCCTAGTCAATAGACAACATACTTTCATGGACATGCATATGGGTGGGGCTCATAAAGTTATACATAGATGACCATGCCCAATAGCTTTCCAGTTTATAGGCTCTCACTAGCTTAAGTACGACACAGTGATATAGTTTGGACTCCAAAGCCTTATAACCCTATGAAGATCTACCCTATAAAACCCAAGTGAAATGTATTCTCCATTGAAGAACCAATCACGTGCAGAGAGTTTCAATACAAACATAGCCACATCAAGAATAACTTGTTACAAAAAGAACATCACACTTATACTCACTCATGCGTGAACCAAACAACACTCTCTCTTCTTCTCACAACGAATAGTTAGCAACAACAAATTAGAATATGTCCTTGCACAAACTTATCGTCTTGAGGAGGTCAACCAATCATTTATTAGAGCAAAGACTCACGATATTTCATTGTTGGGCAGTGATATTTTGGTGATAGAAATGCTATTGAGATGACAAGAAACCTGTAAAAAAAAAGCTAGGGCAGATTGGGGAATCCTGTGATGACTCCCGAGTCTGCCCCAACTTTTTTTTAAGAATACAAAAAAGATAGTAACATAGTAAAACTTAAAAATATAAAAGATATAAAATGGTTTTTATTCATCGTTAAATTGAAAGATTTATACATAAGGCCAATGGTAAGGCATTTGGCCATATACAAAATAAAGCATAAAGCAAAAGGATGACTAATCATCATCCTCATGTCATCCTTTGGCTCATCTTGATCTTCACTTGCTTCGCTTTTGTCTTATACATAGTCTGGATATTCATCTTCTTCTTTATCCTACATACATGCATGCATGACTATGATAACTATAAAATAATAAAAGAGAACATATTGACAAGAAAAGGGCTTATGCATTACTTACTTCATCAGATTTAGTTCCCAAAATGGACTTGCTCAAGAGAATACCTCGCACACACATCCAGGCCCATAATTGTTTTCGGGAGGCTCTAGATACCCATAATCATATTCTTCTTTTATTAGGTCATGCATGCCTAACAACCTCCCTCTAAAAAAATAGCGGCATAAATGATTAAATGAGATTTAAGAGAAGAGTAAAGATAAAGATAAAAATAGATTAAATTAAAGAGAAGAGTAAAATATACACTTACAAAGCATGCAATAAAGGAGGATTTCCCTCCCAACCCAAAGTGAGAAGTTCCCCACTTCTATAGTCTTGAAGCACTTGCTGATGCTTGTTGTTGATCCATGTGTGCCTCCACTCCTCTAGTGAGCAAACACTAGGCTTATTCAAGTTAGACTTGGCTTCTCTCATAATGTTTGCTCTCCTATTAGAGAGCGTAAACTTCATCCTCTTCTTCATCCAGTCATCCAAGAAGCTGAGACTTAGATGTGGAATTGAAAACTTAGTTTTAAGTACATCAATAACATACTATTTTGATAATTCATCTTTCGCTTTCCATCTTTTAAAACTCTAGGTTCACGAGTACATGCATTCGGTTCAGAATCTCCTTCCCCCTCTACTGTCCATGAGATGAGCGACCCATCCACATCTAGGGCCTGGACCATACACAATGGAGTAGATTGGGTAGTGTCTAAATTAGGAACTGTATCGAGTGCCCATTTACTCAACATAATGTCTCTCCTCAATGTTGGGGAATTACAAAATAGAGCAATGCATAACCCATATAGTGATAATGATGGCTCTCCTCATACATCAAGGCATTATAAAATAGAGCAACCCGTCACCCCGATAGTTATAATGATGAGGGTGGAGCATTTATTTCCAACACCCACCTTTAATGTTTACCCATAGGTGAGCTACCTCTTTGGTCCACCAACATAGAGTCGATAAATATAATGCTCAAAAAGTTCTCTCCCAAGAGCCTTTCTAAAGATATATGCATAATTCTCTATTGTTGGGACCACCTCAACCTCTCCATCCAAGATCAGGCTCATACATAAAGTGATATTGTATCTCAATGTGTTTCATAGATTGACAATTTTCATGTAGCTTTCATTATCACAAAACAACTCATTTGGATGCTCTTGAGCCCCCCAAGATTCTCCTTAACAAGACTGCTTCATGTGCTCAGAATTATGTATTTCATGCTTGCACACAACACTTTATGCATGAGTTCATGAGGAGTTCATCATGTTCAGAGAAGTTAAGATGGTCTACTAGGCGACGATGATGAAAGAGAATTGTGTAGACATCTTCACAAAGGATCTTAGCACAGATTAGATAGAGTGGTATCTTCATCGACACTCAACATTGAACCAAAAGTTCACATTCAGGTGGACATTGAGGGGGGGTGTTTGATCTTGATTCTCCACCCTCATATTGTATTATCTAGGCAGCACCAACTAGCTTATGTTTGTATCTCGTATTCACATGGGCACTTATTCAAGTGCCATTTTGTCAAGACACCCAAAAATCTAGCTAGTTTCTTTTAGAAAACCTAGATCCATATCTAGTTACATCATATAAACTTTTAGCCTTATATTGTGTGATTTGATAAAATTATGTGAGTTCTAAGACTTATTGTAGTATTTTTTGAAACATTTGTTTCAAATGCATTGAACTTTTAGAGTTTGAATTAAAGAAACTGGAAGTCACTTGCTAAAAGTATAAGATTTTTCCAAGCTCCCTTGTTTACATTATGCCAAACCACATTTTTTCACACAATAAATCTATAGGCTTGCACACTTTTGCTTTTAACAAAAGGCAAGGTTGTGTACATTTTTTATGTCCAATCCTATGAAACATGCCATGCCTAAATCTAGCTTGAGTAGAAAGGCTTGAGTTAGAGCCTCAACATCATGGCAACACCTTGAGATATCATTGCTCAAACTTGATTTTAAGCTTAGGGTTGAGTCCCAAACCCAAGCTCACACTTAAGTTTGAGCCACAATCTCTTGAGAGAGATTCAAGGGGCCTTACTACTAAAAACTTGTGTTTGAGCACCAATACCTAGGCTTAAACTTTAGGTTGAGCCTTGCTATGTCCCTATGCTGAGACTCAAATATGATTTTTTAAAGGGCGAAATGATCTAGGCCTAGGTACTTGCAGCCTAAAATATCTTGAGAAAGTTTTGAGAGGCCTTAACATAAATTTAACTTTGAAAACTAAAGCATAGGATCAAGCTTAAGTTTGAGCCTAAGGTAAGTCCAAGTCTCAAACTAAGGTTTAGGCTCAAACTTAAGTTTGAGCCTAGGGTTAAGTCGAAGTTTAAGGTTTACCACTAGCTATGAGTAGTTCTAAAAAAACAAACCAAGGTTGGCTTAAAATACTCATCTAAAGCAATTATATAGAACTAAAGTTTAGAGGATTAAATTGATAATAATATGTATCCGATAATGAGAGGATTGAGAGTGTGTTGCTTTTAGCTTCCATCCATTTATTGCCAACACTTGCTCACATGGAAACTCTCTCTCTCTCTCTCTCTCTCTCTCTCACACACACAAACACACACACACACACACACACATATGTTGCACCTCTGTCTCTCCATTTCTCACAAAGCCACACAAATCTCTCTCTCTCTCTCTCTCTCTCTCTCCTTATCTCTCTCTCTCTCTCTCTCTCTCTCTCTGTGTCTTTAAAGATCTCCATGATTAAAAAGATTTGACAGCTTTGGCAAGGTCACACAGACCTTTCCAGCACTCTAGGGAGCTATGCATCATTTTAAAGGTGGGTCTCTTAGGCTATGGTCTGGTAGCAAGGAGAAAGAATATGTCAGCAAGATCCATGGAAGGCTGACAGCACAGAGGATAGTTGCACAAGGGATTGGAGAGCAGTTGAATCTTGTGTGAAGGTTGAGTGCAAGGGCTTCGAGAGAAGCCAAATAGTGTGTCAAGAAGCGGATGGGGATATTTGACGAGCTGAAACAATTTGAAGGTGAGCATTTGTAGGCTTGGAGGGTAGGGGCATGACAAGCCAGTTTGTGCATAGAAAAAGCAAAGCTTGTAGCCATGGTCTAGATACAAGGTGGAGCTAAGTTTTCCTTGCAAAGAAGCCAACTCTATGTGAAGGTAGCTAGGCATGAATTGCAACAAGCAGAGGTGCAGAAGATGGCTAGGCACAAATTGCAAGCAGAGGTGTAGAAGCCTAGCCAACCAAGAGAAACAAATGATACATGTTAGGTGTAGTAGAGTCGCACAGGTGGAGCGGATTTGAGAGCCGATTTCAAATTTGAAGGGAATTTTGAATTCTTACTTTAGAGCATGACCTTCTATTGATAATACCCTTCTTTGTATTTGACACGTGGCTTGAGTTCAACGGATTTTTTATGTGTGAATTTTGTGTCCTTGAGCTCAATCTAGGCTCAATCCTAAGCTTAAGTCTACAAGTATTTATGAGCTCAATCCTAAGCTTAAGCCTACAAGTATTTATGAGCTCAATCCTAAGCTTACGCCTACAAGTATTTATGTGGACGTTTTTTTCTGTCTTATGATGTATGTTTTGACTTAAAAGTGTAAAAGTTTTCTCTTTGTGAGCTCCATCACGAGCCTTGCTAGAATTTGAAGGGAACCTTTAATTTTTGTTTCAATGCAGTCTACTTAAACTAGCTTCTTTTCTCTCAAAGGGCCCTAGAGACTTGAACTAGTTTGTTTTTCATGAAGAAATTGGAAGGGTAGATTAACTTGTTTTTTTTTCCAAAACCCTTTCCTTCTTTTGAAGGGCACTTTTCTTGCCACCCCTCTTCTGAAAATTTTGACCCCTTGAGAACAGGACTCCACTTTTCAAATTCTAGAAATGATCATGAGTTTGAAGATTTCGTTGGAACATTTTGTTTCCTTGCACTTGAGTTTTTGTGACCTTGTACTCATGAGATGTTTTGAAGTAATGCATATGATGTTTTAGCAAGGCAACACAGAATGATAGTTCTTGAAGGGGTAGAAGATGGGCTATAACAAAAGGTGATCTTGGCACATGTTTCTATACATGGAAGGAAAAGGGTTCCCCTATAACTTTCAATACATTGATGGCCCCACATCCCTCACCACCATGGACATGTAGCTTCAATGACCTTTTACTATGCTAAGCTCCATTACCCTACCATTGTCACCATATGTCAATTCAACCACACCCAGAGAAGTCAACATTGACCCAAAGTTTATGCCAATAAAAAGAAGGTGGTCTTGGCACAAGTTCCTTTACATGGAAGGAAAAGGGCCCGCCTATAACTTCCATATATTGATGGCACCACACCCCTCACCATCATGAAGATACGTCTAAATGAAGAACTCCATACTATGTGAAGATCCCTAAACCCACTATTATTGTCACATGATAGTTCTTTTAGCTTATCATCCTTATCCTTGAGGAGGTCTATAGTGTACATCAGGTGCTAGTGCCATGGTGTGATGATGCCCACACGGTTAAATTACTCACATTCACCTTTCGAATTGGCCCAAACTTTGACCATGCACTACCCTTAGCATCTGGGACACCTCTGTGTGACCGCTTTGGACCCACTTACTATCTATGAAAAAGTTATTGTTGGCAAGTTATCCAAATCCAATCAAATTTTGTGGGTGAATAGACGAATTGTTACTGCCTCCTAGACCATTGTCTAGCCATTTTCAACCACAAACTTGCTAGTTTTAGGTAGTAAATGTTTTGATCCAAAGCTGTGGTATAATGCATTACCTTTGACTATTGACCTTTAGAGCGTTGGGTGGGTTAACATCACCTCACATCCAGCTCCTTGGATGTGCGAGTGGTGATAGAGCGTTGGGTGGGTTAACATCACCTCACATCCAGCTCCTTGGATGTGGTGCGAGTGGTGATAGTCTTATATGAGATTTATTTTCCACCTTAATGTTGATGCATATGGTGACTTGAGGCCGACAAAAATTGTGAATTTCCAAAACCATCTATCGTTTATGACATTTTTGATGTTTTCCAAGGGTATTGTGTTTCTTTCTTTGTAATCTAATCTTTACTATGGTTTGCTTGTGTACTAGCACCTTTTGGTCTCTCTGTTATTTTTGGTTTATTTCAGTTTGTGAAAATTTTAAAAATTTCCTTTTAAGTCAACATATGGGAGGCACTTGGTCCATTGGAAGCTCAAAGGCTTTTATCAAATGTCCCTTACAATTGAGCCATTGTATCTTAGGTGGAATAGAGACACTTCTACTAATAGCGGACCCGCATGTCCCATTGAATTTTAAGAGCATTCTTTCCCTCCATGAGGATGGATCTCAAGCTTACTTTGAGTGTCCTATGGCCTTGTAATCATGATCACTAAGTGCATTTTTTAATGCCATTTGTTTGATATATTACATCTCGATGCACCACCAATCATGTTGGTTGAATGGAAACAAAATGAATCTTGTAAAATGTTCATTTATTATGTCATTAATTCTTGTCTTGATATTATTTGATCTTTTTTAAATGAAGTCATTTCCTAATATCATCAAGCAAGGAAACAATTTTCTCGCCTTGTGCAATGTTGCAGAGTGTCTTATATGACTAGGAAGACATTTGGGAGAAGTATCACAACCTCGAGAATGTGAGCTTGGTGATATTTTTGGAAAGAGCATTTGACTCCCCTTGAGCTCCAAGAGGTAACCCAATAGAAACCAAATAATGTTTTAAGAGGGTAAAGAGTAATTGCAAAGGTTGTCGGGGTTATGGATGTCATGAGGAGCTAAAAGGAGATAAATCTACGTGGTGGGGGCACTACAAGGAAGCTTAAGGCACCCAAAAAAGCTTTTGTTTATACAAATGGCTATTCACACTTTAATAAATTTAATGGGTGTAAAGGAAGATCAAGGAGGTAATGAAGGGCTCAAGGAAAATTTTAATGTTCAATGCGCCATGTTGTGGTTCAATCACCTGAAGATGATATCAAAAAAGGCTTAAAGAAGCTCCAAGCTTTGCTAAGGACCTTAACAAGAAGTTGAAGAGGCATCGGACTTTTTAAAATCGGGTGCCTTCAAGGTTGCTTTTTTGACAGGCATCATGCCTATTTTTGAACATTTGGGTGCCTTCAAGGTTTCTTTTTGACGAGCGCCATGCTCATTTTTGAACATTCAGACTATAAAATAGAGCCACTTATTTTGATCGTTGGACTAAAAAATAGAGCCACTTGTTTTGAGTGATGGTAAAACACTTGTGAAAAAGGAGGATGCTCCTACTTCTTAGGCTTCTTCTTCATCTTTTTGCACTAGGTTTGCATGCACCTTATCTTGCTCCTTGTCGTTTCCATTTGTAAACATGGCCCCATTTGACTCAAAGGACATCTTAGATTGCTCTTTGTGAGTGGTCTTTGTTTATGAGAATTGTAGTCATCTCATCATAAGTTAAACACTTAAACATCACTATTATATTTCAATTCAATTAGTTTGACCGGTATTTGAAAGCTTCTACACTTCATTTATCTCAGATTGGCCACTCTCTATACTAGTCAATGAAGGCAATGGAAGCTTAGACCTAGAGAGAAGTGTTCTAGGTTTCTTTCTAGGAAATAAAGCCACAACTATGATGGCATCGCTGTTGCTCAAGCACAAGAGCATAGCAAGATAATAAAAAATATGCAAATGAGCCATAGAGGGCTTCCTACCATTCTAGATTTTATGAGGTGGTAATTATCTATGAGGCCTTGGTGGGGCATTTGTTTAGCAATGGTACACATAACTCCCTCTAACCAAAGATTATGAACAATCTTGGCCTTTAACCATGCGACATGCCATCTCCATGAGAGATTTACTCTTCCTTGCAGCCACACCATCTTGCTAAGTTGTGTAAGGCATTGTGCACCGATGTTTTATGCCTTTTTTCAACTGCATATACATGAAACTCTCTCTCTTAATCTATATGAAGGAGGCCTATTTTACAAGCACACATTTTCACACATGTAAGATTGGATTTCAACCTATGGTTGTGCCTATACATTCTTTTTAGAAAAAATGAAGCACAATCTCCTTTATTGGCATGGGACCCATGCATGATGATAAGTCCCACGCATTTCTCAATCTGCCCTCTGTCATCACACTCTTAGCGTTATTCCTCTTTCTCCTCCACCTAGACATCTCTCTCTCCACCACACCGAAGCAAATGCCTCTCTCCTTGCATGCACACATATGCCTCTTTCTCCTCCACCTAGACATCTCTCTCTCCACCACACCGAAGCAAATGCCTCTCTCACTCTCTCCTTCCATGCACGTAGATGCCTCTCTCCCCACGAAAGAATCCTACAATAGCTTCCATCAAAATCCTACAGATTTATTTAAGTATCAATTCAAGAAAGAATCGACAAACAACCATACATTTTTCCCCCCCCCTCTCTCTCTCTCTCATAGAATGGGGGGGGGGGACACCAGGGATGGGGATTGGATAAGAGAAAGGACAAAGCATAGGATGAAGATGCAAAAGGGGGGAGAGTGAGATGACAGATGAGGCAGAGGATGCAGAATGGAGAGAGATAGCCTTCCCTTTCCGAAAAGGATTGAACCTGGATAAACTTTGTGAATATATATGTAACCTAAAAAGCACCCAAAACGTTTTTTAACCCTGCATTAAGTAATTACGATCTCAAAGGTTTGCAAGTTTTTTATTTTAACAACAAAATCAAGAATCATAGGCCCATTACACATTGCCATACCCCTACCTGCGCATGCTGATGCGGTGGGGGTATCCTCGCCCATAATTCATGGGCAAGCAATCTCCCCGCCCATACATGGGCGGTGGGGTATGAGTAACGGGCCTTAATTCTCGACATATACAATGTACGCATGTTCTTTGGTGGGTGATCTTTCTCTCTCGCTCTTGATTCTCCACGTGTTCTACACGTGTTAAGGTGGGTGCACCCTTTTCATGTTGGAGGGGCTAGAGACCTCGCTCTCCCTCTCTCGCTTGCTTGGGGGCTACAAGCAGTGCAACTCTCTCTTTCTCTCATGGAACCGCAACTCTTGCTTTGCTTATTAGGGGGAGAGCTCCTTCTCTCAGGAGGAAGAGAGGCATGTAGGAGGAGCTTGCTATCCTTAAGAAGAGGCATGTAGGAGAAGCACGCACAGGCGATGACGCTGTAACGAAGGCGAGGAGACAATGACACGATTAGCTGCCAGCGAAAGAGGAGGTAAGGTCTGGATGGAGTAAACGTCGAGAACCTTGGGCAATCTTAAGGTGCATGGCATTAATTAATTAATGCCCATGATAATGTATCACGGGCATTAATTAATATAAGTACCCACGAAAAAAGTGAAGGGCAACTTAAAGAATGCATGTTTACACAACAACAAGATTCCATTCAAGTGAAATTTACAAGGAAGACGGCTAAGTAGCGTCTAGGAAATCGGATTTAAGGAAAAGATGAAGATAAGAGGAGGAGAAAGAATCACGTTTCTCCTGGATCGCACAGGATCTGGCGGACTGCAAAGAGAGTGAGGGCAGAGAAGAGGAAGAGGAGGAGCAGCACCGCACCGGAGTAGCTCCAAATCCATACGCTCCCAAATTGGGAGAGCGCGGTGTATAATCTGTCGAAGGTGCCATAGCCTTTGAGCTCCGACATGGTATAAGGACCTATGAGCTCGGGCTGCCCTTCTTCTATGTCGTAATCAACGCCTGTCTCCTTGAGTGTCTCTATGCACTTGTTCAGTGCCCTATGACAAGCTCTCTCTTTCTCTCATGGAACCGCAACTCTTGCTTTGCTTATTAGGGGGAGAGCTCCTTCTCTCAGGAGGAAGAGAGGCATGTAGGAGGAGCTTGCTATCCTTAAGAAGAGGCATGTAGGAGAAGCACGCACAGGCGATGACGCTGTAACGAAGGCGAGGAGACAATGACACGATTAGCTGCCAGCGAAAGAGGAGGTAAGGTCTGGATGGAGTAGTGCATGGCATTAATTAATTAATGCTCATGATAATGTATCACGGGCATTAATTAATATAAGTACCCACGAAAAAAGTGAAGGGCAACTTAAAGAATGCATGTTTACACAACAACAAGATTCCATTCAAGTGAAATTTACAAGGAAGACAACAAGATTCCATTCAAGTGAAATTTAGAAGGAAGACAGCTAAGTAGCGTCTAGGAAATCGGATTTAAGGAAAAGATGAAGATAAGAGCAGGAGAAAGAATCACGCTTCTCCTGGATCGCACAGGATCTGGCGGACTGCAAAGAGAGTGAGGGCAGAGAAGAGGAAGAGCAGGAGCAGCACCGCACCGGAGTAGCTCCAAATCCACACGCTCCCAAATTGGGAGAGCGCGGTGTATAATCTGTCGAAGGTGCCATAGCCTTTGAGTTCCGACATGGTATAAGGACCTATAAGCTCGGGCTGCCCTTCTTCTATGTCGTAGTCAACGCCTGTCTCCTTGAGTGTCTCTATGCACTTGTTCAGTGCCCTATGACAAGCTCTTTCCAAACGGTGCTGCTCTGTGAACTCTGCAATCTCCTTCAGCTTATGAACACAGGCTCCAAAGGCGGCAAGCGAGACGAGGAGAGACAAGCAGAATGGAAAGTACCAGTTGTTGCACCTCAGGAGACTGGCTTGAGCCACGGCCGTGAGTATGACACCTTGGAAAACAAAGAAAAGGCCCAGTATCTGATACAGATCGAAGCTCGAGCTGCTGCGGCTGGCCTGTTTCCTCCCCAGACTCCGCTCGCTCGCTTCAAAGAGCTTGTTCCAGTGCTCGAGCATCGCTCTGTGCTTGTTGTATGCTTCGTCGCTAGCGTATATGGTGTGCAAATTAAGGCTCCTCTTTCGGAACTCAATATAGTCCTCCTCCTCGGCTATCTCTCCCCTAGGAGGTGGAGCAGCAGGAATTATTACGGAACTGCTTGCCATGGTGATCTAAACAGCCCTGGGCAGTCTCACCTAGGCTACACGAAGCAACCAAGCAATGGAGTCGTGGTGCGACAAGCTGTATAATATACATACTACTGCGCAGTGCGACAAGTTACGCTTCTATTATGTTCTATACTAACCAAGAAGCTGCTGCAGTTAACGCTTGCCAGTCAACTTGCAGCTAAGTGGCTAGTTAGTAACTTAGTAGTAGCTACACACTGCACGGTCCAGCAGCCAGCTGCGTTGCGTGGTGTTCCGTGTCACGGTGTGTGTCTCAAGAGTTAAGACTCGGTCTATTACTATATTGTCTTTATTCTTATTATTAAGTCTTCATTTCTACCCTTTGACAGGCCTGAAAATTGAAGGCTGCAACGGCCTTCTAAGGCTCTCACCCTTCAGGCCGCCTTGTATGAAGTACTAGGAAAAATTAAGGTGGCAAATAAAAACCAGTTTTTAAATTTTGCCTTCACCAAAGTAGTGGGAAAAGCACTATTTAAAGAAAGGCACCAGCACTCCTTAGCGATCTGGAGTATGCCTCGGCACTTAGCAATAACGCACGTCTCATTGCTTTACCATCACAGCCTGCAGCCTACAGATTATTGTCTATATATATATATATCTCTCTCTTTGTTATAGTGATGTGAATATTTTTTGTTGTTTTACACAAGGTAGGGCTGCAATTTTCACGATTAGTTGGATTTGTTTCTGATGGTGCTTCTACCATGAGATGATGGTGTTTCTACCATGAGACGAGCAAACATGTTAAGAAACATGGATCAAGGCTAGGCTTAAACTAAGGTGGATTAAAGCAAATGCTAAACATAATTAAAATGAACAAGAGTAGAGAATAACTAAAAGAGATGAATAAGATATGCAACCAAATGGACTTACTTATATTGCTTTAGATGAGTTGATGTGTTTACATTGCTTGGAAGTGCCCCTTTTATATGAGGTGGCTTTGAGAGCTCATGTGGGATAAGTTAGCCTTGATGATGCAACAACTTGCTAGATTTTGCTCTTGGTTGGCTTACTCAACTCACTCCCTATCTTTTCCTTGTACTCTTTGGCACCACATTTCTCAACACTCCCCCCTCCTTGGTGCCAAATTTTTGGGCTACTCAAGGTGGTTAGATATGAGTTACAACATATTTTCACTTTCCCTTGATGGTGACTTGACCTATCTTTGAGGCCTAGAGGTCATCTCTAAGAGTGAGGTCCCCCCCTTGATAGAGACTTGACCTATCTTTGAGGTTTAGAGGTCTCTTCTAAGAGTAGGGTTACAAAATGATTTTGAATTTTACACTTTCTACATTCCCCTGTGTGCTATAAGAAACTTTGGCCCATGTGCTACTTTGGCACTTCCTTTCCTTAATGCTACTTTGGCTATAGGTGGGAGATGAATTTCTAGCTTGGGGGTACATCATTGGTCCCAGAGGCTTTTTACAAGAACTTTTTATAGGAAGTAGGATTTTCTTTACAACAATTTTTTTGTTTTGTTTAAGAAATGGGTAGTGGTAGCTTCTTTGTTGTTTAGTGCTACATGCTGGCTTGCGATTTCCTTGCTTTTGGTTGATGAAAATCCCTTGTTGCTTCTTGGCTCTTAGTCTTTTCTCTTTGGATCGACTCTTGGCTCTTTGATAGGTCCTTTGATGTGGACTAGATTCTCTTCATTGTATAATTCTTTGTACTTGATCTTCTTGTGTGTCTTTGATGCATTATGTGTGGATCTCGTGCTTTGGAATGCGATCATCTCATGCACTTGTGATCTAGCCATATACACCTTTTCTTTGATTATGCACACATATGCTTGCATACTCATTTGGTTGGCACATTTTTACAGGAGTTGCACTCTTCTCTTTCACACAAATACATATTAGTGTGCTCATTTGGCCACTTACAAGAATTGCATAAAAAATGATGATGAGAATCATATTAGTGAAAATACTACGATAGTGCAGTCCATGTCGATGCCGAAAAGTTTGGCAATACCCATCAATCTTAAGATACTTAGAATATAAAGCACATGTGAACAACTCTTAAGGGAATAAGGTTTAAACCTTTGACAATATATATATATATATATATATATATATAACACCTTATCTTTTTATCTCGACTGTGTGGTCATGACTGTCGATGCAGAGCAGGTTGTTATCTTCGTGGTGGCCACCTTGTGGATGCATTGGACCCCAGTATTTCTTCATTTTAGTAACTACAAATCATCTCCCACTACAATACATCGGGGGCACAATAGTGTTTTCAGCAGCGCTTTTTTTTTCGGGATGCCGGGGATTCTGTTCGCTGCTCCGTAATTTCGCTGCCCAGCAGGCGAAAGTTCATTGTTGCTGAGCAACACTCCTAACAATGAAATTTCACTGCTCCACAATGTTTATAGCAATGAAATTTCACTGCTGGTGGGCAGTGCCTTTAACAGCGAAATTTCGTTGCTATATTGTGATTTCGCTGCTCCTGATGAACAACGAAGATAATAGTGAAATTACGCTGCTATTTTCGTTGCATGAAATTCCAGAGAGTTGTTGGATGCTGAATTCTAAAAATACATGTCACATATACACAGAAAATGATATATAGTTTTAAAAAAACATCCATTAAAATCCTTGGAGCCATGTTTTGAGGAAAAAAAAAAGATAGTTGAAAACTTTTGGGAACCAAAACAATGTCAAGATCATGAATCTATCCCATCTTGTAATAAATCTATATTTGTTGCTTCATCAATGTCTATACCTAATGGAAGCTCAATGAAAAGATAGGGTTCTATATCAATATTAATATCACTATCATGATCCAATGAAGCATTGTCATGATTGATAGGTGGCTCATCATCTTCTTTCGATTGATGTTCCTCATGCTCTTCATCGGCCCCATTCAAAATGTTTTCTTCATCGTCTTCTTCCAATGAGCCGATTGAGGTAGTACTTGCACCTTATCGAGAGATTCGGCCTCCACATCTTGATCTTGAAAGATATGTTTTGAATGAGGAAAAACTTGTATAACATAGCACCACTTTGGATCAATTCGATTGGCGTGAAACACAACCTAATATTACAAAGCAAAGGGATTACACTTTTATTATACTACATCAAGATTTAATTTGGAATTGGTTGGATTACTAACCTGTTGACAGTGTTGAGGTAGTACGAAGGTATCTTTCTCATCATTCCACTACTTGGTGGAATCAATTTGGAAGAACCATTTCACGGTTGCTTGAGCACCTCTATATATCACTTTGAACCATTTGACATCAAAGATGAATAGACTAAATGCTCTAAATCCAACCTCAAGAATATCCTAAATAGTTCCACAATACTCAAGATTGTCCTCTATATCATTGGTATCATGTCTACTGGCTCGACTTTCTTTCTCAAAAGTTGCCATCACACCACAATCAAATGTGTTTCTTTTAGAATCCACATGCTCCATGCAAAAGTGCCTTCCCTCTGACCATATTGCATTATATAGTTTGTACTAACATTAAACAAAAGCATGGCATTTAGTATAGTGCATTAAACAAGGTATATACGTGAGATAGAGATGAAGAATGTACTTACTTGAGGGTCACATCCTCTTGCATACTCATGCTCTTCTTTTGTGATCATCTCTCCATTTTGCGATGCCATCGATATTGCCATACAAAGCCATTCTATATTGATCACATTTGGTAGAGGTTCCAAGCTAGGCGCGGGAATGGCAACAAGCGTCTATTTGCTCTTTTGAAAGCTCTTCTCTCATCCTTTCGTCTATTGATTGCATCCTTGTATCTCCCAATCCACTTCTCCATGATGGGACTATTTAGAATGTAGAATGTATTCACCTTGTGGCGTAATGCTTCATGTAGTCTTCATTGCCTTCCTTTTCCCTGAGGCACATTAGTGATTAGTCGGTCATCCTCCTCATTGCTCCACAATCGTGGCATGGAAGGATCTATGTGAGATAGATGTTTTGAGATATACACGAGAGACTCTTGCATCAGCCATCCCTTTGCCATGCTTGCTTTTGGCCTTGCTCTTTGTCTCACAAAGTCCTTTAAGGTTTTCATGAACCTTTCAAGAAAAAACATCCATCGAACATGAACATCTACACAATGCCACTTCATCAACCAAATGCACCACAAGATACAACTGGATAGTGAGAATTGTTGTAGGAAAGTTGTCCTCGATCATACACACTGCCTTAATAGCATTGAGATGAGCCATCTCAATAGATGTAGTATCTATATCCTTTAAGAATATGTACCTATATACATAACAATTATGTGTACTATTTACCAATACATAACTTGTGAGCGCATGAGAATTCCAAATAAGCAATATAAAAGTTAGTGAATTGAAGAGAAGATTCATACCTCACTAGCTTCCCATTTTGTAAATATCCTCTCTCACCTTCTTGTCTCCACAACCAACTATAGCAATTGGAAGAATAAACTATGCATAAAAAAATAGAATTTAATATATGAGCTTACAAATTATGTATCACAAAGAGAAAATGGAAAAGCAAATATTTATATACTTGTAATATCTTGTGCCAATCATGTGTCTTGAGGCCATATAATTGTTCCTCTCCTTTCTTTTTGGTCTTCGTGAAGGCATCCTTCAATGAATGCATTACTCCCGTTGGTGTACAAAAAGAGGCGATCACACTTTTCACCTTATTGTGCTCCCTCTTAGATACCCATGGTGCCTTTGGTAGGACTATTTTGCCACTCTCACTTTTAATTGGTCATGCACTTTGAAGGCATCCAATGTTTTGTAAGTCATCCCTTGCACCCTTTGTATCTCTTTTATTAATTAAATGGTACCAAATATTTGTTGCCACATTCTTGAAGATATGCATGTGATCTAAGAGATGATTGATCTTCATGTCACACCAATATGGAAGTCGAAAAGAAGATTGAGTGTCTAGACATCCCATTTGGTGGTGGATTGGGAGTGCTTCTCCATGCCTCAAACGAATCTCTACCTCTCATCACAAGTGGGTGAGACATCATGTGGCACATACTTGGGATGTGAAGGAGGGAGAAATCAATGATGTTTGTCATACACCATCTTCTCAAGTGTAGAGGGTCTTTTCGAAACAAGTGATGGTCCGCAAATCGGACATGCATGATGTCTGGAGGTTGCCAAACCTACATTAGGGAAAATTTGGACTCATTTTTGGGCCCTCTAAGAAATACCAAGTCATCATTCTATTACGAAAAGAGGGATCGTGGATAACTCTATCCATAGTACCTCAAAACTGTATCATGTAACATATCATTGGAAAGATCTTGATGAGAGGATTCTAGCGCACCAACCTCCGATAAATTTGGAGTTTTTATGCTCAAGTTATGGCCTCCCCACCAAAAAATAACCTCAAAAGTTCCATACAGAAGCCTCACCCTGATTGGTCCTCCTTATGGAATATTCCCTAGAATCTCAAAGAGCTTAAAAGGCCCAAAAGTAAGTCCAAATTTTCCCTAATGTTTTAAAATTGAGATGATTGAGGTAGAGATATAAACTTAAAGTTTAAAGACTAAACTCTTATGGATATAAGGTTCAAGTAGGTACCTAAGCACTCTGAGAACCTGGGATAGTCATGCATCATCTAAAGCAAAACTCCTTTCACCTCCGCCTCACGCCTATTTATTGGCCTTGAAACATCATGTACTTTGATACCTTGCCATAGTGTCTCAAGCTCCTCAATCAAAGGCTCAAGGTATACATCCATGTTTGCCACCTTATACTTGCGTGGTATAAGGAGAGCAAGTATGATATGACCTTTCTTGATTGCCACCCATGGAGGGAGGTTGTAATTCACCAATACAATAGGCCAAGTAGACCATGATACGGACTTGAAGCCAAATGGATTAACACCATCCAAGCCCAAGCCAAGACGTAAGTGATGAGGCTCATCTTTAAACTCTGGCCATTGATGCTCCACATGTTGCCATGCCGGTGAATCAGTTAACCATCCTCATGATGCCATCAGTCGAGTGATGAGTAGCATGCCATGTCATGAGTTCAGCAATCCCCTTACATTTAAACATGTTTTAGATGCGAGGAATGATAGGGAAGTGTATCAAAACCTTTCAGGAAACTTTATCTCCTTGCAAATCATCCCTATAGAGGCTCTCCCCACATTGTAGACATTGTGTTGCATCTTTATTAACCCCTCTAAATAGCATGCAATCATTGGGACATGCATGTATTTTTGTATAATCCATACCTAGCATAGAGAGCATTTTACAACACCCATCTCGTGAGTTCGGTAAGAGATTTTGAGGGGAAAGAATATTCTTGATAAGCCTACAACATAGGGTAAGAAATCATATGTCAAAATATTAGCAAGGAGAGTATATAGAACATGAAATATTTTCAATAGAATGAGGCAGTCTTACCGAAGAAGACTTGTGACACTTGCATCACTCCATCCATAAGTTGTTTGCAAGTTCAATAGCTCCAAGTTTTCTCGTAGTGTGGAGTATGAACATCCCTCATACAAAGGTGTGCTTGCCTCTCTATGCAAGGTTTCCTCCTCTTGTGACATTGGAGCTTGCTCACTATCATCTATGACTTCCTGTCCAAAGAAGTCATTCACCATGTCATCCATGATGAGATTCTCTTCCTCCTCATGTGGCAATGGTGGAGGCACCTCATTCATTGGTCGGGGAAGATGAGTCTTAGCCATGCTTTCCATATGAAGCCTTGCCACCTTCCGCACTCTACCTGATGTCACCAAATGGTGTGGCATGTTACCTAGAACTCTCCTATGGTTCTCCTCCATGTCATCATCTGCACTTGGTTGTGCCACTGCCTCATGAAGACCATATGTTTGGACATGCTCAATTGCTATATGACATTGTCATATATACTGGCCCTTGCATCGATCACACATACATCAAATTTTTTCTCTCAACCATGCCTCGGATCCAACTTCCGGCCCTTGATGATCAATGTCAGACATCTTTAACCTAGGCAAAACTGATTTAGGGTTCATCCAAAACACACAACAACATCCAGTACTGCAAATAGAAAATTACCTAGGGTTTCGCTGCTAAATAGCGACCACAGTAGCATTTTTTCATTGCACAGCAGTGAAAATCCGCTGTCGAGCAGTGACAATACGCTGCTCAGCGGTAAAATTTCATTGCTCACCAGCGAAGCTAGCAATAAAATTTCGCTGCTTAGCAACAACCTACGAAACTGTGACTCTGCCTAAATCGCCATCGATGGGTGTCAATACCTACCTACTTCCCCTATCCTGCACATGCACAACCTACTCCTACAACCCAAGTTTTCCTCTCACCTCAACTCATCCCTTAAGGGTGTTGGATCAATCAAGTCTCTCTCTCCAAGGTAAGCACTTCTTGCTTTCTTCCCTCTTTCATGGTTTCATGTCTTCTTCCAAGCTTTCATGGAAAGCTTGGAAATAGTTTTATGTGAGTTTCTCTCCTTTCCCCTCTCTCCTTTTCTCCCTTCCCCTCTCTTTCCTATCCCTTTCCCTAACCCTAACCTAGTGCATAGAGCTCTTATAGAGAGCTTTGATGGAGAGCTCTTTCCTATCCCTTTCCCCTCTCTCCTTTTCTCCCTTCCCCTCTCTTTCCTATCCCTTTCCCTAACCCTAACCTAGTGCATAGAGCTCTTATGGAGAGCTTTGATGGAGAGCTTTGATGGAGAGCTCTCCATTAAAGCTTTCTATTAAGCATTCTATGCATTATGCTAGGGTTTAGGCTTAACATAAACTAGTTTTTCCATTCACTTATTCATTAAGAGTAGGGTTTAGGGTACTCACCTCTTTTTTCTCTTGTTCTTCTTGCTTACTAACGTGTTAATGAGGACTAACTTTTTTATTTATTATGTTTCTTTTTTGTAGGATTATTCTAGTGAGCAAGGTTTTGGGCATAGCCTCTCATATGGTAAGCCCTCTTTCTTCATTTGTGCTTCTTGTCTTTGTGTTTTTGCACCCTTGGGTGTGCCAGGGATTAGGATTAGGTCAATAGTCAATAGGATTCTTTATGCATAGTCCTCTTATGCATAGCCCTCTTATACATAGGGCTATGCATAGGGCTTATGCATAGGGTATGCATAAGCCCTATGCATAGCCCCCTTATGCAATAGGTCTAGGCTATGTATAGGGCTTATACATAGCCCTCTTATGCAATAGGGCTTATGCATAGGCCTTATGCATAGGGCTTATGCATAGCCTTATGCAATAGCCCTCTTATGCAATAGACCTCTTATGCATAGCCTTATTGCATAGCCCTCTTATGCAATAGGGCTTATGTATAGGCCTTATGTATAGCCTTATGCAGAGGGCTTATGCATAACCTTATGCATAGGGGTATGCATAAGCCCTATGCATAGCCCTCTTATGCAATACGGCTAGGCTATACATAGGGCTTATGCAATAGCCCTCTTATGCAATATGGCTAGGCTATACATAGGGCTTATGCATAGCCCTCTTATGCAATAGGGCTTATGCATAGCCTTATGCATAGGCCGTATGCATACCCTTATGCATAGAGCTTATGCATAGGCCGTAATGCATAGACCTTATGCATACCCTTATGCATAGAGCTTATGCATAGGCCTTATGCATACCCTTATGCATAGGGCTTATGCATACTCTTATGCACAGTCCCTATGCATAGCCCTCTTATGCAATAGGCCCTATGCATAGCCCTCTTATATTATACATAGGGCTTATGAACTAATGAACTAATGTTTTGATAATCTTTTGTAGGTCTATTAAAGAAAACTAATGTTTTGATTTATTATGATAATCTTTTGTAGGTCTATTAAAGCAAACAACCACCAAGGGTATAGGCCACGCATACGATTCATATGGATTCGGCTAGTAGAGGTAAGCCCTCTTTATTTATGCTTATTCTCTTTGTGTTTTTGTACCCTTGGGTGCCGGGGATTAGGTTTAGGTCAAGAGCCTATAGGCCTTACGCATAGACCATATGCCGTATGCATAGGGCATATGCATAGGCCATAGGCCGTATGCATAAGGCCTATGCATAGGCCTTATGCATACCCTATGCATAAGCCCTATGCATACGGCCTATGCATAGGCCATATGCATAGGACCTATGCATAGGCCGTATGCATGGGCTGTATGCATAGGCGTTATGTATAGGCTGTATGCATATGGCATACGGCCTATGCTTCTCTTGCAAAAGAGGAGTTGCCTTTGGCTTTAATAGTGGGGAGCGTGTGGAAATATCAAGAGAGCAGCAAAGAATAATTCAGAGAAGCCTAGTGTGAGGATTGGAGGCACGCACGCAGCTTCGTGAGAAATCACCTAGGTGCTTTTCAACAACAAGTAGCGGCGAGTGCTTTGACTATGGAAGAGAGGGGCTGCACACTTCGGCTCTGGTGGTGGGAAATATTCCTTTCTTGCTCATTTCGTAAGTATCATTTCTTCTCTCCTTACATTTCATTTTGTACTATATTGTTTTCTTGAAATAATTATATATTTTCTTAATTATTTTTTGTAGAGGGAGGTTATTGGGTGTGACCCAACAAAGGAGGAATATGGCTATGGGTATAGAGTCCCCCATCCGCAATTGTGGGTGTGGATGCGTACGCAAGGTGTACGCTTGGATGAGTCTATTTTGGGGACTCAAGCTAATGAGTAATGTGTTGCCTAAACCATTCTCTTTTCTACATCTAATTATATTTTAATGCTCTTGCTTACCTTACGCTTGATGGCATATATGTAGGATGAAGGGGAAGAAGAAGAGGAGGATCCAGATTATCAGTGTGAAGAAAGTGAAGAGGATAAAGAATCAGATGATGAAGATCACTCAAAATCCAATGAGGATTCCAATTAGACACCTCTTCATTGTAATAACAGTGTTTCTAGCAGCGAAAATGGTCCGACACCTAGCTACCCTTCTAGTTATAAAAACGTTGCTATTTTTGTTGCTAGACCCTCATTCTGTTGTAGTGCCCACGATGGCTGTGCACTAAGTTTGCTACTACTTATTGCAATTGACAATGTTTACAACTTTCATAAAAAGAAGCTAGAAGTACTATTTACGTGTAGTCAAGAGAGCAATGCTATAACCATTAGTTGGGCAAGTTGTAGTTGACAAGCACATAGATGTGATGCCAAAAATGGAGCTAGAGAGACTTGTCAATGTTGTGCTCTCCGACTAGAAGCAAGATTGCACTACTAGAGAATGCACTTTGTCTTATCCTAATCGAGATGCTAATGCAATGCTAATCTTCTTCCATCTTGGGCTGCAATGCTCCAATTTGGTGGCACCACTTTTCAAGAGTGAAAGAAAGAGGAATACCTAATCCTAATCGAGATGCTAATGCAATGCTAATCTTCTTCCATCTTGGGCAGTAATGCTTCAATTTGGTGGCACCACTTTTCAAGAGTGAAAGAAAGAGGAATATCTAATCCTAATGCATAGTCTAACCTATTATCCTTGCTAAGTCTAACCAACTTGGCTTTGATACCATGTTGAGAAACATGGATTAAGGCTACGATTAAGCTAAGGTGGATTAAAGCAAATGCTAAACATGATTAAAATGAACAAGAGTAGAGAATAACTAAAAGAGATTAACAAGATGTGCAACCAAATATACTTACTTGATATTGCTTGAGATGAGTTGATGTGTTTACATTGCTTGGAAGTGCCCCTTTTATATGAGGTGTCTACTAAGTTTCTTGAGAGCTCATGTGGGATAAGTTAGCCTTGATGATGTGGCAACTTGCTAGATTTTTCTCTTGCGTAGCTTACTCAACTCACTCCCTATCTTTTCATTGTACTCTTTGGCACCACATTTCTCAACAAAACAAGGGTGCTCTTATGCAACTTTCAGAGGTTGTTGTTCATATTGTGGGGGTCCATTGTGTGACACATAGAAAATCCCTTATAATTTTAGATCACTTCTATGAATTTTCTCAAATGGATGCATTTACAAATAAAGTTCATGCATGGGTTGGAAATCTTTAAAGAGGCACAAAGCCATTGAGAAGCTTATGAAAGATTTTAATCTTAGACCTTTGGAGGTTGTAAAAAATCATTATGTACATTGGTTGGTCAAGAGGACAAACTATGAGAAGGTTGGGAATGATGATGCTAGCATTGCTTTTGGAATTCAAGCAAAGTGATGCTTCTTTGTACACCATGCCCATAATACATTTTAGGTGCAGTTCTTCTTACATTTGTTGCTGATCGACATTTTGTATGAAATGAATGTGATTAATCAAAAATTTCAGAAGGAGAACATTGAAATCACAGAGATAGCAACATCTTTGGATGTTGTAATCATAGAGCTTTTTCAAAAAAGGTATCTACAACATCCTTTTGGTTAATGGGTCTAAAAGTTTGAGAGATTTTTTATCAAACTCAAAAGATGTTGTGATTTGTCATGTTGATAATGATGGGAAATTCCATAGACATGACTTTGCACTACTCATGCTTGGGAAATAATAAAAGTGGCAAGACATGCCATGAATTCTTTGCTTTGTTGGGAGTTAAGTTTGTGGAAAAAGAAATTGTAGGGTTGACTGTGAGCATTGTATGGACTTGCCATTGTTTAATGTTGCTAAGGTGTTTTCTCCTAAACATTATCACAGAGATATAGAGATTAGAGATGATACAAATCAAAATTACTAAGTCGTATGCACAAGAAGTTT
This sequence comes from Cibotium barometz, assembly GCF_041138505.1. Classification (NCBI taxonomy): domain Eukaryota; kingdom Viridiplantae; phylum Streptophyta; class Polypodiopsida; order Cyatheales; family Cibotiaceae; genus Cibotium; species Cibotium barometz. Next base: position 27,151,983 of record NC_141069.1, read on the forward strand.
GAAAGCATTGTGGATGCCAATCAGTGTGAAAGAGAAATGGAGTATTTCTCTATAGTTGTCTACAAAAGAGTTTTCAAGCTACAGTTTTTTTAAAGCTTGGGAGCAATGTAACACAGGGAGGAGGGATGGATTGAATCTTATTGTAATCTTCGAAAACTGTGGCAAATAATACTTGTGATTTCTGTTAGCACAGCATGTTGTGAGCGTAGTTTTTCAAAACAAAACAAGATCAAGGATGATGAGAGAAGTTATTTGATGTGCTTTCTACATTGGATAATCTCATGTTTTTGTCTCTCTCAGTACCACAATCTCTAGATGAAGTGGAATGGGGATTTTTTTTGATATTTGGGTGTCCATAAAAGCTTACAGACCTCAAGAATCGGCAATATGAGTAATTTATAGCCTTTTTAAGAATTTAGTAGACTTTGTTGGTGGATGATTTCTACAAGAAGACTTACAAGCCTAGTAGAATGGGACTGATTTTTGAATTTAGGCACTTTTTTGTTGAGCTTTCAAGCAAGATCTCTTTTTGTATTGTGTCAAAATATGATTTATTTAGAGTTCTTGTTTAGTTTTTATGTATTCAATACTGATTCAAGAAGACTAGCTATACAAAGAATTAGTTGCAAGAATTATTGTAGAAGGCTAAGATTTGTTATTTGTTTTCTTGTGACTCGTACGATTGACAAAATTGGGCTATGCCATTGAAGGCCAGCCAACCTTCAAGGCCTTAAAAAAAAAAGGGTCAAGGTAGGGCTGCAATTTTTAGTCCTACCCTTTGATCACATTGTTGGTGGCCCGTGGGCCTTGAGTCACTCTAATCTCTTTATTAGTCCTAACTTCACCCTAATGCATGAGTTCACAATTGGTGGTTTTGTATAATGTGTTAGGAGTTGTTCACCCTAGGGGGGCTAGTGGGCGGCTAGAGGGAAATTGGCTTCCCTCTAAGCAGTTCAAACTTCACACCATAAGGATAGAAAACTTGGGCTACCCTCCAATGGCATATGTAACCATCACTAGAAAGGGTTGATTAGATCTACCATCTCCCCAGTGCTTCATTTTCTACTTCAAATCTTATGACATTCTAGGTTTTTGATAGCTTTTCTAGGTCAGCCAATGGTTGCCTACTATTAATTTCAAAATAAGATTTCCTTTTTTTATCTTAAATCGAATCTTACCACTCACTTGGACTTAGCCTAGTGGGAATTAAATCCCCTTCAGTGGCAGTGTTTGGAGGGCCTTTGGTGGGGCTCCTGGTAGATGGCATGAATAGGCCTTTAGGTGTTTTCTAGTGTCACAAATAAACTTTAAAAAAAAAACCAATGAAAAAAAAGGACAGGGTTTGAGCTTGTTAAACACAATGGTTAACATTATTTTAAAGCATGGGTACGCTTCATGTAGCTCATTTTTATTTAAATCATGCTAAGCGCTACATGTAAAAGATATATGGGATGATCGAGCTTCAGACATGTGTAATGTTGGCCGCATAAGCCTAGGTGTACATAGAGCTAGAAGAACCAATTTTGAGTCCCCCAATCGTTAAATGGGGCGGCTGGCCATTGTAAATAGAGAGCTCATGTATATAAGTGACTTATGAAATATGAAAAGGGATAGTCCCATTATCACAATTGAGTTTTGCTCTCTCTCTCTCTCTCTCTCCCCCCCCCCCTCTCTCTCTCTCTCTCTCTCTCTCTCTCTCTCTCTCTCTCTCTCTCGTGTGGCAATGGTGGTGATCTTGTGTGTATGCATGCTTTCTTGCTAGGTTGTATGTGTGTGCGTGTAGGTGATGCTCCCTTTGCTTGTCTCTCCATCGTCTTTTTCTTGCTCTCTCTCTTTGACTCTTGCATACATGAAGGCATTAACTAGGAGTTGAGCTCTCCATAGCTCCCTCTCTCATTTCTCTCCACTTAGCTTGAGGAAAGCTCCACTTGGGTGATACAAGTGGTGGTGGAGTGAGTCATTAGTGGCTTCACATCTAGGAGTTAACCTTCATAGGGTTGGCTAAGTGCATGTTCCCGAACTGACCCTTGTATCGTCTCTTGTCTCTTCTCTTCTTCTGCTCTTATACAAGGAAGTATGCTCATTTTGGTGAATATCTTTGGCACCACCTACTGGGGATTACACTTAGATTAGGGCCCTCCACATTCTATTCATTAGCTAGAGTCTTGATTTTCTTGAATGGAATCCAAATCCACATGTAGGAGTGGGTTATGAGATACATGTTTGATTTGTGTAATTTTTTTTTCTTCCTACAATGGAGTTCAATGGAGAAATTGGAGCATGAGGAGCTTAGGAGGCTACACCAAAAGCGGGAGCTACAAGTAAGTGCCCTAATCTTGCTCTTGAGTCCATTGATTTTTTCTTTTCTTCAACTAGTTGAAAACTGCATGCTAGCTTAATCCCATAATTAATCTTAGGATATTATGATTAATTAGGAATTGTATGCATCATTGGATATCTTGGGACTAGCCTAAGCCATGCACAAAAAAAAACACAAAAAATGATCATTGAGGATTTGAAATCAAGGAAAAACTTGAGAAAAAAATAGGCACAGTTCAGTCTGAGAAGTGAATGGCCATTCACTTCACAGAGGTATGACTTCTTTGAGAAGTGAACGGCCATTCACTTCATAGAGGTACAACTATATGATCTTAAGGCATGCCCGTTCACTCCATGTGATAGAATCTTTTCATATCTGCCTCATGAATGTGAGTAATGTTCATTAAAGAGAGAATAAAGTGTAATAAAAGGGGTATGAAAGAAGTACAGATAAACTATCAGGGGAATGCATTAGGGAGAAAAAGGACTATAAAATGGGCCCTTAATAATAAAAAAATTAGTGCTAATCAAGATATCCATCAATGGGGGGGGGGGAGTGCACATTCTATCCACTAGCTTTAGCTATAAAATATAGGGTAGTTATTACATTTCTTAGCCTTGTCCCCCTATCTTCCACCTCTCTCTAGAGGTCACACCAAAGCTCAATTCAAGGGTCAAATCTCCTTTTTGAAACGACATGGGCCAACATTTTTAAATAAAAAAGTGTAGCTCGGCCAAAAAACAAAACCTAAAACTTTGAAATTTTGGTTTTCCCTCTCCAAAAAGGTGTTTTTACCTCAAAAAAGGTACCTAATCATATTCTATGGTGGGAAACCCTTTTTTCAAGCTCATTTCAGCTCTCTAAGCTCTTAATCTCTCTCTAATCCTCTTTCACAAGCTTCTTTAATCTTCTACTATTGCATAATCATCTCTAAAGCTATTATACCCTCCCTAATCTCATCTTGCTCTCTCTTGCTCACCCATACCAAACTTTAATATTCTATTTCTTCATAATCTTCTTTTTCTTTAAACATTTCTTAAGTTGTTGTGCCCTCTCTTTTCCTCTCTTCTTCACCCATACATCTCATTATGCCTACCTCTAGTAAGAGACCAAGTGATTCCATCTTTGAATACCTTCTCTACAACACTATAGATGATGAAGGTGTGTGGATCGGGCATCCATTTAGGATGAAAGATTGGGTTTATATGCAACCAAGTGCCACAGGTCCACATCGAGTTCTTAACTGTGGTGTTTTGGAACACCATTAGAAGGGAAGGATTCTTTATTTTAAGAAGCATAAGAATGGAGAAATCAAGGCAATAATACAACATGTCTACATGGCTATAGACATGTATCTTCCTCCTTCCATGGAGAGGAATAGGCTCCCTTGCAACTGTAAGTATGTGGTTGTAATTTTATTTAGAAATGGCTTGTTTTGTTTTACTAATTATGGTATGAGGGTTGCAGACATTTTTCCATCAAGCTATATTGAAGAACAACCTTTGAGAAGCCTCACTCATGTGTTTGGTGCTTTTCATAGTACAATAGGTGAGCTAATGTTTCCAGGTGAGAATCATAGAGCCCTCTTCAACAAAAATATATTCTTTTACACACACTCTTACAAAGTCCCTTCTCGGCCTACAGAGAATATGGTAGCCTTGAGGAGATCCCTCTGTGGACTCTTTACATAGTGTAGAGTGGCCAATTCGGGATAGGTGGAGTGTTAATGCTTTCAAAAACAAGATGTATTCTGACATACACTCCTCCTTAAAATTCTCTAAGGCCTCTAAGTCTGTGGGGCTTGGATGGTTTGCCCCAATCCATCTATTTGTATTTATGTTCTCTATGCTTTCTCCATAACCCACCCCAATAATGTTCATTTGCAAGAAATTGCAAATTGAACAAATTGACAATGTCTTGGGTATTGGATGGAATATTGTGGAGGGGTTATAGAAAGGTGACATCTACTTGTGTAAAGTGGTGCCTTCTTCAAGTGTGACCTTTCGATACTTGAAGACTTGTCAGAGCTTATCCATTCGATTCTTTGATGAACGATGGATGAAGAAGAATGGGGAGTGGGTCCCCTTGCAATCAAGTGAGCATGTGGATACACCCATAGATTTATCTGTGACTCTTCCCTGATGGTTCAATTGAGGTGGTGAATGCAAGAAATGAATGGAACTTGGGAGATATTTGGGAGCATTTTCTCATTCTGGAATTTCAAGATGTCCAAGAAGCAAGCTTCAAGATTGGCTGACAAAAGGTGAGCTTTGATATGTGTAAATTTGCGTTGCTTTGTGTTTTTTGAATATGTTGTTTTATTTATTACACTTGTGTTTCCTTGTTTAGATTGGAAGACATTTGGAGAAGAGCTTAAAGGTTTACAAAGACTAGAGTAATGGTGGATGCAAATTTCAACTTCAAAATTAGTGTCACAAGTCGTCGAGGGGCTATTTGTCTTTTTTTTTGTTTATTAGTATGGTTTTGTATCAAACCTATTATAAAATGATGGTTCCTTGTGAATGACCACTTGTGTTATTTCTTGTCGATTTAATTTATATCTTTATATAAATTTGGGGTTATTTACTGGGTTATAGTCTGAAATGCCCAATGTTTAATTTTGTAGTCTATAAATATAGGACCTCTCTCATTTTCTAACACTTTGTTTTGAAGTTCCTCTCTCTTTCAGCACTCATCACTCCATTTATAGCATTTGTCACTCCCTTCCAGCATGGACCCAAACATGGCATACAAGAGGTTTCTTGAGTTCTTGAAGAGGACCAAGTGGCTTGATAGAGAGGAACTTTTCTTTATCTTCTCCCGTCGCGAGATTGACTTTGGAACGACCATCCTCTTAGCAGAAGAGGACTACAAAGGTACTCTTGACTACATGGAGGAGTACATGAGGCCATTGGAGGAGTACATGAGGCCATGGACTGTCAAGCTACCCACAGGAGGACGGTGATTGGGTGCCATGCAATCTCCTATGATATATTAACAAGAATGACATGAATGCCCTCAGGAGGTTGCAAAAGTTCCAAGATATTGTGCTCCTTGGTGGTCACTATAAGCAGATCACCAAGGAGGAGATGCTTGCACTTCAGAGGGGGAAGATTGGCCTCGATTTCCTCTCTTGGGTTGCCACCTTCATATACCTTTGTGGTGAGAAAGCCTCTAATGAAGAGGTAGAGGTGGAGGATGTCTCAATTGGAGGCATGGTACAAGGCAAGGAGGAAGATCCTAAACCTGAGGTCCTCAACAAGCTTGTTGAGGCCGTTATGGCCAAAGATCTCCTCCTCCAAATTGAGGCACCTCAATCTGGTGAAGCATCCTCATCAAAGGCATTGGTGCCATACTCTGGAGAGGCAAGTGCCTCAGCCACAATAGAGGGTGGAGAAGAGGTGGGGAGGGTTCTATAGAGGGTACCCTAGATGTACCAGATATAGTGGGCAAGGGAAAGGAGGCTACACATGAGATGTCAGAGCTTGAGCTTAGTAAGCTCAGCTCTGTGGTGATTGAAGGGGAGGAATTCCTCTTTTTACATGACCTAGAAAAGGTCTACAAGCTCAACCAAGCCGAGTGACTCTCCTTGTTAGCTGTGAATGATGAATTTCCCATCGACAACAAGGGCTTGGAGGCTTTACAACAAGGGCTTGTTCCGGTGTAGGGGGTGGTGTGCATGAGTCGGTGAGATGATCCTGAAATCAACAATTACAGAGGCTGATCAAAGCCTTGTGTGACTGAGGAGGAGTTTAGAAAAGCTCAGGAACAATTGCCGTGCCGACTAGAGAGTCTGAGGATGCTACATTAGTGTCGTTGGAGGAACACAAGTCCTCCATTGACATTTGTAAGCCTGAGGTGGTTGGCTCTGATTTCAAACACACGGTAAGATAAATTATGTATGAATCTAATAAACATAATTGATAATACTACTAGAATTCCACTAATCCTCTTTCTTGTGTGCAGCATATAGTCTCTGGTAGATGCTTGGGCTCAATGTAAAGGTGGCACACGCGAGGGTTTTGGAAGAGATGCTGCGTTGGCCCATTACATGGGTCATATTGCACTTCAACACCTTGTTGTGGTGTACAATGTATTCACCCCCATGGCAAGCTTCTACATGTTAGCCCTCAAAGAAATTAGCAAGGTCCTATGCTTGTCAACGATTTCAAGAAACGCTGACAAGATAGTGCTCATCAACAAGGCTACAACATATGCTGCCTTCCTAGGGGATTATGCTTCTAAAGTGCTCGCACACACTGCATTTTGCGGCCGGAGAGTATTGGTCAGAAGGACCTAGATTGTGTCGTCAATGCCATATTGTCGGGGACCCTTCCACTTAGCAAGAAAAGGCACAAGACTGTAGCTAGGCATCTCAAGAACATTATGAGTTAGCCTAGAAAATTATCTTAGATATTTAGTTCGACACTACTACTTTGTTAAAGACAATCAATGTAACTCCTTTTTATTAATACAAGTGGGCTTTTCTATACATGATGTCTACATGAAGTTTGAATAGTGTAAGTTTCCATGATATGAGAGAGAGAGAGAGCCATTGTGGATAACACTGGATTGCATGCATGTTTAGTTTGTGGTATCAATAGTGATTAATTTGGGCCAACTTCCCATGATGTCCCCTGTCCTCTCTAACCACAATGGGTGTGTAGTTGTGTCCTATCTAGCCATGATATGAGAGAGAGAGAGAGAGAAAGAGAGAGAGATTGTGGATAACACTAGATTGCATGCATGTTTATTATGTGGTATCAGTATTGATTAATTTGGGCCAACTTCCCATGATGTCCCCCCTGTCTTCTCTAACCACAATGAGTGTGTAGTTCTGTCTAATTTAGCCAACACCCAGCTCTAATTGACAGCAAGGCCTATGTGTATATGAATGTGAATTCTTGTACATGACAATTGGAGGCCACCAAATACAAAAATAGCCCCAACCTGAATAGGGCGACTTTTGCCCAGACAGGCTTGTTGTCTGGGCAAAAGTCACCCTGTTCAGATTGGGGCTCCTTTTGAATTTTCTAGCCTTCAACTGTCATGTATAAGCATTCATATAGGCCTTGCTATAAACTAGGTGCTTAAAATTAAAGATATATAGTGCCCTACAAAGTAGTATTAAGATATATAGTGCCCTACAAAGTAGTATTAAGATCATAAAAGATACCCTTTTACATGATGAGAGAGTTCTTACACATGGAAGGAGAGAGTTTGATTAATGTGAACCATAGATAAATACATTTTTCCCATGATGAGCTACCCGATAAAATGGAAAATGTGGTGCCTTCACACTGGCTCCGTGACATCACCTAGTTATTTAGAGTTCAAAGTAAAATGGTAAAATGTTGCAATGTCCCTGATGCTGACATTGGAAGCATATTTTGAGAACTATCTATATCACACATTGCAAGCATATATCATTTGAAGGCCTAGAAAAGCAAAAAAGACCCAACTTGAATAGGGTGACTTTTGCCCAAACAGGCTTCCTGTGTCTGGGAAAAAGTCACCCTGTTCAAGTTGGGGCTTTTTTTGCTTTTTAAGGCCTTCAAATGATACATGCTTGCAATGTATGATATAGATAGTTTTGAAAAGACTTTATATTCTTGCAATGTATTTTGCAATGTATGATACAAATGGGGCTCACTTTGACAATTTAATTCTATAAGATTTAAATCACCAAAGTGTACATGGATTCATCAATAATATGAATGAGTAGCTGTACAATGGTGCAGTGAACATCATGAAGTGGCCTTTATGATCCTCCATATATCATCCATGCTCAACACATGCCTATATCTCTACTTTGCCTTCATAGACACCTCTAATCACCCATGCTCACTCCATGCCTAAATCTATGATTTGAGTACATGGACACCATGTAAAATTGTGAACTGGCACTCTGTATATATCCAAAATCGTATAGTATCTCTTGTCTTGGCCCCCAAAATCGTATAGTATCTCTTTTACAACACGTGCAATAGGAGCTCTTGGGGATGAGGAGGTCGACACTCTTCTGGAACCTCCGAATCTCCTTTAGAGCTGCCATGCCATTGCGTTGTTTCCTCCAGGGGCACGAGGAGGAGGGTTTCTTGCAGGTAGTTGAGGAGGACGTGCACGTGCACTCCAATCTCGTGCACATTTACGCCGAGAGGATGATGGAGCTCCTTTAGCTGTTGTTGCTAGCTGTTGTTGCTTCTATTGTTGCTGCGCTTGTTGCCGATGCCATGTCTTCTCGTGTTGGCAACGGACCCATGCCTCGATGTAAACTCTTCCCACTAGTTGTGGAACGTATTGGGGGGATAGGAATATCACCCCATGGCACTCGATCAGGGTCAACATCACTCCCTATCTCTCGATCAAGGTCAATGGTGGTGGCCGGGTCAGTGGTGTGTGGATGAGGGGGAGAGGGAGGTGGAGGTGGCAGTGGAGGACGATGAGGTGATGGTGGATGAGGGGGAGAGGGAGGTGGAGGTGTCAGTGGTGTGTGGATGAGGGGGAGAGGGAGGTGGAGGTGGCAGTGGAGGACGATGAGGTGATGGTGGATGCTTACGTGCAGTGTTTTTCGTGTGAGCCATGGCAAAAAGTGAAGTCAAAATATAGAAATGGGAATGAATGAGACTATTATGCCTTTATATAAAGTCATTTATAATGTGTTGAAACCGGCCAAAAATTACAAAACCACCAAATTAGACATGTTTAACCCAACGTCTGCCATGTCTTGCCATTGTGGCATGCCATGTGTCATGGCTTGCTCTTGAACTTCCATTCCACTTCTTATGTTTGCCTCCTTCCTTTTGAGTCGTGCGGCTTTAGCAATTGCTAACATTTGAGCCTTTTCCCTAGTAACATTTCTTGCAAGATTATTGTGATCGAACCAATTAAACATCTCCACAAGATAATTGCTATGTGTCTTCCCTCCACCATGTCGAGTATTCTTGAAGTACACTCCTTTGGCTGCGTTATGTGATTTTTCCATGCCTTGGGTACTGAACATATCCAAGGACCCGTATTTTTGTAGAAAATACAGTCCATGTGCATATACAATGTGCTAGGAAAAAATATCCAAGTAAGAAATTATGAAGACAAATGTTTAATTCCATGTTGTCATAAATATCGTCGTACTTGTTTTCTTACTTTATAGAGTACTAGCTTTTCACATTTATGAATTTCCACTTGCACTGGTTAAAGTTACATAGAATTCAAGAACATTAGAATAAAATAAGCATTGAATCTCTTTAGAAAATATGAAAAAAGGTGAATTTAGATTTGAAAAGAAGAGAGAAACCCAGTATAATAACATGATAGAACCAATTAAACATCTCCACAAGATAATTGCTACGTGTCTTCCCTCCACCATGTCGAGTATTCTTGAAGTACACTCCTTTGGCTGCGTTATGTGATTTTTCCATGCCTTGGGTGGTGCTGAACATATCCAAGGACCTGTATTTTTGTAGAAAATACGGTCCATGTGCATATACAATGTGCTAGGAAAAAATATCCAAGTAAGAAATTATGAAGACAAATGTTTAATTACATATTGTCATAAATATCGTCGTACTTGTTTTCTTACTTTATAGAGCACTAGCTTTTCACATTTATGAATTTCCACTTGCACTGGTTGAAGTTACATAGAATTCAAGAACATTAGAATAAAGTAAGCATTGAATCTCTTTAGAAAATATGAAAAAAGGTGAATTTAGATTTGAAAAGAAGAGAGAAACCCAATATAATAACATTATTTTGCACTTTTTTGAGATTTCGAGGAGGAGAGAGAAAGCCCTTAAAGGGCCCATTTGGAGCCTGAATTTCCCATAATGCTTGGACTATGGTTTTTGATTAGGCTTACTTTGACAAGGATACAGCCAAAATATTTTTTTACTTTTTGTATGCAAGATAAAAAGTGCAAAAATGAATTTGGAAAATCTGGCTAAATTAATATCCAACATAGTGCTCTTACAGAGCATGCAAAGAGTAAAGTCCATAGGGAGCATCATACTTTTATGGAAAACAAAAGGTAGTAATAACTTATACTTTGGCAAATAATAAAGACAAAACTGACATTGCTATTTTGAATCTGTTATCATTGTTGAGATTTGAGGTGACATGTGAGCTACAGAAGGGTTAAGAATTTTATCCCACATTGATGTACAAGCACAAGAGTGTACCTCCTCATATAAAAGGGGAACATTTCAAACAATGAAACATGAAGCAAGCTCTCAAGCCTCTTTATGAGTACAAGTCTCAATCTTATAACCTAATTGTGCTTGAGTCTTAAGCTTAGTTAGCTTAATCTTTTTGAAAGATCCCTGCCCCCTCCGCGCAACGAATTTTGGGGTGCTAACAGTGGAAGTAGAACTTCTTGCGCCGGGCAGAGCCTCTCACTCGGGGCCTCGCCCACCACCACGGATATCTGGACAAGAGACTAATCCCTCGGTTCTTCCAAAATCGAACCCGAAAAAACTTCCCTCGCCTAGCAGACATGTGATTCCTCCAGGATATTTTATTCTAATGTAGTCAAGGTCTTCACTAACTAAACTAATCCAACCGAACCCGAAAGTCTCATGGTCAGATCAAGGAAGAGACTTGCACTTGGATCATAGAGTCCAATGCTTTTTTCCTCATCAAGAGGCACAGCCGTTGATTCTTTTTCATAGAACAAGGGTTATCCGAGATTTACTTCAACTATCGTAAAACTTAACAGAATTGAATTTCATTTTAGGGATCCATTAGTCTAGCCTAACGCCAATCCTATGGGTTAGCCAACCGCCCAACCACTGTAGTGATAGGATCCATTTAGGAATTTGGTTATGTTTTGCCCCGGGTACTAGGGAAAAGAGTTCCCAGGCTCCCTAGCCAGCACTTCAAGCAAAGTTCAAGATAGTCACACCAATATGAAATTGCCTTTTTCACAGATTCAGCTGTCTTTAAAACAATCTTTTAATGAAACCATAGTATCACTGATCATAATCCTCAAAAATATCCAGCTTGAATTCTAATTTCCAATCATTCCTTCATCGGTGTACCTATGACATCATTGGGCAACCAGAACGCTCACCACCTGTTCACTCAGGGGCCTTTTCGATAGTTCCTAGCTCATAGTACCTGGAAATATAATCACATAAGAAAATCCAGATGGACTCTCCATTGAATATCAACAAGATCAACCAACAGATCTCATCTTTCCTCATTGTTCCACATCATTTCTTGTTATTCCACATTCTTCTACATCAATTCACATTGCTTATTCCACATCTAGTCATATCTATTCCCATCATCCTTCATCCATTCTCATCCAATCACATCATATTACATCACATCACATCTATCCAATAACATCATATCTATTCCCATCATCCTTCATCCATTCTCATCCAATCTCATCATATTACATCTCATCACATCTATCCACATCACATCACATTCATCCACATCACATCTCATCACATCCATTTACATCTTTTCAGATCCTCATCACATCACGTTACATCCATCCTCATCACATCTCATCCATTCACATCTACCCATATCCACATCACATCGCATCACATCCATTCACATCACATCTCATCCATTCACATCTACCCCGATCCACATCACATCCATTCATATCACATCTCATCCATTCACATCTACCTAGATCCACATCACATCACATTCATCCACCTTACATCTCATCCATCCATTCACATTACATCACATCCATTTATATTCATTCAGATCCACATCTCATCACATCACATCCATCCACATCACATCTCATCCATCCACATCACATCTCATCCATTCACATCTCATCACATCATATTCACATCCATTTACATCTCATCATATCATATTCACATCACATCACATCCATTCACATCACATCACATCCATTCACATCTACCCAGATCCACATCACATCCATTCACATCTACCCATATCCACATCACATCCATTCACATCACACATTAGGGAAAAAGGGAGCTCATTTTGGGGCCCTGTAAGAAATTCACTATTTTTTGATTTATTTCTCTCCTAAAAGATCTCAAAAATAATAAAATATGAAAACAACAATATGCTCTAGCACAAAAAAGACGAAAGGATGCGGTGCTGAATGCTCAACAACGGGAAAATATGAGAAGAGAAGGGCTCCAACATATTGACTTATGGTGTGATGGAAGTATATATCCAAAATGTCTAGTAAAAAACTCTACACCTCCATTTGTCAATCCAACCACACTACTGAGGTTTGCGGGCGATGGACAAAATGGACTTCTTGGTTATATTTCAGCACAGTCTGCATTTGCAGAAACATATAAAACAATGTACCTACAAGAAAAGGGGGCCAGGATTCAAGAGATAGCTATTCGTGCAAAATTGGAGCAGCAGTTGCAGAATGAAATTGAGGAGCATTCAAAGAGTAAAAAAGAGTTGACAAGATCAAGAAGGAAGAGAACCGTGCTTGGAGACAGACAACGAAGCAGGAAGATTAAAAACATTGCAAATTTGAAGGCTGGTACTGGTGGATGCAAGCGAAGAATTCAAGAAGCAAGGTTAGTTTGTAATTTTTTATTTTTTATACTCAAAAATGCTCTCAAATGACTATTTTGTCCATTAACACTAGTTTGGTACCAAAACAGGATACTTGAGTGTCCTTTTTTGGGGGCTGTGAAAAAAAATCAAACTCCTAATGTAGGCTTTAAAAACCAAAATGCTTCATTGGGCATGTAGAACATAACCCTATGCTTATGTAAAAAATGCTAAACATATAAAATGCCTTTTTATTTGGAAGTACATAAGCAACAAAGTAGCACATGTCTTGAAAATGAACATTTTTCAGGATTTTTCCAAATATGCAAGCATCATTCTCTCAAAAAAAAAATCCAATGATATCAATAGCATTTTTCCCAAGATATTTTGATAGCATACATCAGTCCAAGGAGGTAGAAGTTCACCAAAAAAATCATTTTCCTTTCCTAGAATTTTTTCCAAAAAAGTTGTATAAAATCAGCAAAAGTAATGCGTATTATCAAAACTCAATCACGCCACTAAAAAAAATTGTAGCCCTATCAATGAGAATGTTGATTATTGGTTTTCATGCTTGAGATGAGATAAATAAGCCATAATTTGATGTGTATGACACTAACTTAGCCTCCGCTTAAGCAGGTTCTTATCGCCTAGTTCTAAAAAAACTGTAAAAAACAAAAATACAAAATTTGATCATCTTTTTTCAAAAACTAATCATAACAATGCTTGCACAAGTAGTCTACACCTATAGTTACAACAAATAATGCACTTACACAGCTTTCCCCTTTGATGAAAATCAAAATTAGGCTCATAATTAGACATTTTATGTATTAAAAACAGGTTGCGCAAAAGGCCATGTATGAGAAGAGGCCCAAAAAGTGGCTATAAAGTTTTGGGAAATTCAAAACAAAGTAGTATTTACCCTATATATAACATGGGTGCACCTCAAGTTTTACATTATTAGCTTGCATATGGAAGGAGAAAATTTCATGCTCCACCTGTATAAAAAACGTCATTTCAATATTAGCGAGTCAAAAATTTATCCAATAATTATCGTTTGATGATTCCAAGATTTAGTTTACATCATGGGCTTTCCATCAAGCCAAGTTTCATGATCAAACTATGTCCCTTCTAAAAGTTATGTACAAATTACTACTATTTTGAAAACAGCAAAAATCATGTGTTTTATCAGCATGTGTCTAAGAAAATTAAAATATTGCCTTGCAAAAGCTAAGAAAAGTGCAATTTAAAAAATCTCAAATTTTTTTTGGGTCTTGAGGAACATCTGTGGATGTTAAGCATTTCAAAACTCTTAATAGATTGCCCACAAAAATTCAAGAAAAATGCTAACTTTCAGGACACTTTAGTGTCCTCAGGACACTTTAGTGTCCTCAGGACACTTTAGTGTCCTCAGGACACTTTAGTGTCCAATTACAAAACTAGTGTTAACGCAAAATAGGATTGGAAGTGTTGAATAATATAGGCATATTGTGTTGGTATTTTTGTATATTGGATTTGCTTGGAAACTCCGTCCCGAAAGAAATAGAAAGGATGCTCTTCATGCATTGGAAAAAGTGTTATCCGATATAGGTCTGCATGGAGGTGATGTTCATATCACAAAGGATTTTAAAAAGTCTACCAATGGCAAGGAGGTACCAATCAGGCCCTCTATTGGTGGTGTTAAGGCAAGAAGATTCTTGTCTCGACCCAAACACAGTAGTAAGCAAGGAAGGCAAGGTAGAACAGTTTCAAGGATTAGTTATGGATTGTGGAAGCAAGTCCATAATGCCGTGAAAGATCATGAGACAGATGGGGAAGCACGAAATGTGAAGGCAAAGGTGTGGAGGTCTCTTGATCAACTCTTCATGTTCTGTGACAATGTAACATGGACAAAGAGTGATTACAAGAACTTTGAAGAGGCAATTAAACATTTTGGGAAGTCAATGAAAGACACGTGGATAGCCTGCAATATAACTCACTACATGGTAAAGTGATGTCTTCTTCTTTTACTTAAGTGTGATCCTCTTTTCTTTTATAACTTACTATGCATTCTTATGTCTCTGTGAAAACAGCATATCATCTACAACCACCTTCCCTATTTTGTCAAAAAGTATGGATGCCCAGCAATTTGGTCTACCCAAGGCATGGAGAAGTCTCACTACATGGCACGTAATGCATTTTTCAGACACACACAACACTATGGAGGGAGTCAAAAGGCAAATAGTCTGAAGGAAGTCTTCCAATGGTTTTATCGAGGCATTCTACAAAGGCTGCATGCTAAAAGAAAAGTTGCTAGTTCCAAAGTCAAGCTTGCTTTTATTCTAGCCCAAAAGCAAAGACGAAGACAAACTTTGGATAATTCAATGGCAGCAGAGAGACATAGACAATGGAGGGATTCGAAGAAATTTAGAAACCATAAATGGACAAGTAAACATGAATAGCAGTTTGTAACTTATTGGTGTTATGTCCACATGTTTTCAAACTCAATCAATAGATTTGTATTCTGTGGAACAAGTGACTCTTGGTGTTATGCCTATATGTTTTGAGACTCCATCAAAAGTATTTCTTCTGTGAAACATGTGATCTATATTAACAAGCATCAATACATCCATGAGCTACACACAAAAAATTCAATCAATACTACTTAATTATGCTAGACACACTATTGATCCTTACCAATAAGGTACTGAGTGTCAAACGCTTTTAGAAGCTATTGAGTGTGGGAAGAGTACTGAAGTGTCGTACGGTGATGGGACAAATGCAAAAGGGTACTGATTGTCCGTACAGATAAGGAACTGATGAGGATCAAAGACTTTATACAAATCAGTTCAACTTCAACATAATGTTTGTGCTATATTTGATGACTAAATCCTATTACTCCCAAGGCCTGCCAGTCTCGGAACTCTCTTTTTGAACTTGATTGGACTCTTTTTCTTCCTTGTTGGCTTGATGTCGACTTTCTGTTTATCAATGCTTGCCTCTGTTGCTTGTCTGAGAGGGGTATCCTTGTCTTCAGCTATCTCCATGTGTTCTTCTTCTTGGATTGTGTGGCCTGATGCAATCATGGGTGGCTCTCGAAACCTTATGAGCTTGTGTTTTCCATAGCCCTCCAGACATTTGGGCTCCTTAACACCACATGCTAATGCATAAGAAGTGTAAGACAAAAAGTAAGAGGCCCTAGAGGCCTGCTTATTCACATAATCCCCAAATATATCTATGGCGGACAACCTCTCTATTAGAATGATCTTTTCCTTTTGCAATGGAAGATCATGTCCACCTAAAACCCTAGACAAACATTTAAAGAAGTAAACAATGGCTTCTCCATTGTTGCTCAACTGCCTATGGTAAATCAAGATCTTAGCACTGCCTAGATCATGAATATAATGAGCTAGGCTTGACATTTTGCCAAACCCAGCCGGCCTGCTTCCACTTGTTCTCTAGAGGAATGTGTCATCCTCAATTTGTAGCTGCCATGTATCAAAAGATTGGAGTGAGACAATAATACATAACTACAAAACATTTAAACACAAGATAAAGTATTTGATTTGAAGTAATAATATCATACCTTCTCATTTTCATCAGCAAAACAAGAAGTTCATCTTTCCAAAGATTTATTCCTCTCCCCTCCAGTCCAGCCTCTTCTTTAAGCTTTTCCTTATGAAGTGCTGAGAGATTCATAGCTTCCTGGGTGAGCTGGAAGGCAGCTTCATCTGGCTCTTGGAAATTTTTAGCCTCTTTGAAACAAATAGTAAGGGCCTCTGCAGGATCAAAAGTTGTTTCCAAAGCTAGCAGTGAATGGTCATCCTCTATGCCAACCTCCTTGTCAAGCCTTGAAGCCTGGGCAATAAGGGAAATGGCATAGTCCTCCCTCAAATTGAACATACACTCTATATCATGGAGGAAAACATAATCTTTACCACCAATCAAGACACCTGGAAGCATGGGCACTGCATAGTTCCTGCTCTGAACATCAAAATCTTCAACTGGCTGTGCTGCCCTAAGAGTTTCAGTCCTCAGTTGAACAAGGTCAAGAGCAGCCACTTGCAGCCCCTCATCCTCGAGGTTGATATCTTCTTCCTGCTCTGCCATATCTGTTTGCCACAGGTATATCCTCTTTTACCTCCGCTACAGATATATCTTCTTCTTCAGCCTCCTGCCCTTGCTCTTCTAGAGATTGCTGTTGGAAGACAATGTACATAAGGAATGCCATGTTTTCCTCAAGCACTCTACACTTTCTGGTGTGCAAGTTACAGCTGAATTTGTATTCCTCAGGCAGGCTGTCAAACCTTCTATTCACATGGTACCTCAGCTTGTCAATGGAGACAATATGATTTAAATGCACAAAAACCTTTTCACCTTCCACAATCCTTCCTGCCTCTGGCAGTTGTTTGAAGGTATCCCAATGGTCTGAAAGAAAATCTCTGTGATGCTCCAAAACAGAGCTCATAGTGAACTCCATGTTGAAAATATTGTGGTATATGTGGAAGTTCCTCTGAGCCTTGCACTTGTGAAGAAAGTCAAATAGGAGCAAATCTGGAGATTTGTCCTCTTCTGGTTCCCTTTCTTTTGAAAGGGAAGACTCACCTTTCTGCTCTAGTCTCTTGCTTTTGCCTGAACAAAAATTTATATACCATGAATTCTATATGCTGACATATGCAATCAGGTAATGTATAGGATATCACCAAACAACTCTCTTCATGAGCACACATGAATCACCTGGTGATTGCTGTGGTCTGAGTATAGCAGCAGAAAAGTCCAGCTTCCTCTTGAAAGGAGGGGCCTGAGAATCAACTGTTCCAAAGCAAAACCTTTTCTCATCATCAAGAAAGAAATCCCCAGGGACATAGAAAGCAAAACAATGAGGAAACACTGAAAACCAAAAGGGACACAAGAATTTGCAACAAAACGCGATGCAGAACCATTTGAAAAATGTCAAGTGCTCTCCTCGCATTTTGTTGTAAATTCTACATTTCTATTGACATCCCCATCTCCAATCAAATGCTAGGGACATCTCACAATGTTCTGGACAGTAAATGGCACTAGGAGGAATTCCCTAGGGCAAAAGAGAGCAAAACAAAGAGGAAGAAATAAAAATTGAAACTAATATCAAAATTTGTAGGAAAACGCGATTTGGAGCATTTGGAAAATGTAAAGCAGTCTCCTCGCATTTTGTTGCAAAATTCTAAGTCCTATTCATATCCATCTCTAATCAAATCCTAGTTTGATCTACCAGACTCCTAGGCACTGAGAATCAAGAATTTTATAGATGGAAGAAATATATATCAGAAAACATGGAAAGGGTATAGATCTCTGACCTTTCTTTTCCTCTTCCATACTGTTGGAATTACCCTGGTGATTCTCTTGCTCTCTTCCAAACTTGAGCTGCAGCACAGGTAACCTGGAGATCTGGCAGTGGTAGTAGTCTTCAAAAAGGTTGCAGAGTGGATGGAGTGTGTTGGGTAGGAAGTGATCAGAGTGGGAAGGAAAAGGATGATGGGAGGGTGCTGGCAGGGATGGAAGACGGGGAGGGAAGAGTGTTAATGGATCTGATTATGAAATCATGATTGGCACAATTTCCAAGGCAAAAAGTGACTTTCACACGTGTCAAATTTCAAATTCCAAAAGATCTGGGTGGGACCCACACGTGTTAAAAAACGACTATATTTCACACGTGTGGTATTTAATATCTCCTTTATTTGTATTTTGCAATAATCTACTCTCCTAACTCAGTTCTCTTGCATCTCTACCTCCCTACTCTACACCATCAGCATCCAAACCAGCAGGCAGAGGTTCATCCCCAACACAGGATACTCATCATCAGCACAGCACACCTACAGATAGCTTCCAGGTCAGTAAGACAATCTATTTCCTTCTCTTCTTGTTTAATAGTATATTAGGGTAAGGTACTGATTGATGTGATGTAGGTTAGATATTATGATAAATATTATATGTATTTCTCAGATTTTTTCCACTGCATATAGAAGCAGGAAGACTTTTTATTTGGGCTTGTTGAGTGAGAGCTTGATCATTTCTTGCTTTCTATAGGCTCAATCCATGTTGCACCAAGCTGTATACACACTGAAATGAACTAAGGCATGCTCAAGTATGCAGCCTCAAGAATTTGCAGTAAAACGCGAGGAGAGGGCTTTAGAAATCTCAAACAGCCCAAATCGCATTTTGTTGCAAATTTGAAAATGCTTCTTCATCCACACCTTTCATTGTGATTTTATATCTTTCTAGGTTATTCAAGGCTGTATACTCCTTGCATAAACTCAATACATATTGTTTATAGTTGAAGAGACAGAGAATTCACTGTAGGAATGCAATAGCATGTTGTTTCAAGTATTTGCAGAAAAACGCGATGATGAGCTGTTAGAAATTTCAAATTATCATAATCGCGTTTTGTTACAAATTGTTCAATTTTGCTTTATACAATTTGTCATTACCTTCTTTTATCATTCCATATTCTCCATGGTTGTGATCTTTTTCCATTGCTTTGTATGCAGCTTTTCAGAGTGATGGCAAGAACCAAGGCAACTGCAAGGAGGTCTGGCAAGGGGCCAGGGCTTGCAGCAGCAGCAGCAGCTGGGGCTGATATCAAGGAATCTAGTGTGCCTCCAAAGGGAAGAGTTGCACATGGCAGGAAGGGGAAGCCAATGAGCATGCTGCAGCAAAAGTCCAAGAGGTTAAAACATTCTGCAGGTGTGCTAAAGGAGATCAGGAAACAACAAAAAGCTATAGGCTTTGCAATCCCCAAGGCACCTTTTCAGAGGCTAGTGAGAGAAATTTGTGATAGCTGGCACCTTGGTTTCAGGTGGAACAGGACTGCCATTCTTTCCTTACAGGAAATGGCAGAGGATTACTTGGAGAAGTACTTTGAAGATGCAATGCTTGTAGCAGCCCATGCTCACAGGGTAACTCTGATGGCCAAGGACTTCAACACTTTGTCCAGAGTGAGATGGAGGTATGACAAGCTGGTCCATCCTATGGAATGGCAGGACATAAAAATGAGAGACATATTATTAATTCCACCTACAAGGAAATTGAAGGCAGACAAGGTGAAGGTTGTTGAAGTGACCCACTCATCAAAGAGCACCAGAGGAAAAGCTGCTTATGAGGAGTCACTGAAGCATCAAATAGAAGAATCCAAATCTGCTATAGATTTGGAGACTATACAGATGGAGCTGCAGATACAGAGAAGGTTGCAGGAGCTGGGCCCTAACATAGTTGTCCATATTGAAGATGATTTTTCAGAGAATAATTTTGACTTGACAAAAGCATGCTTGGTAGCATTGGCTCATAAGAATGAGTATTGCTCAGATACTATCATTCTTGCAATGCTCTAGTAAGTGTCTTTTATTTTACATTTTTTTGCAAAACAATCCTTATTGTACCTTCTCCCTTACACCTTACCCTAATTATTGTTTTGTCCAATGTAGCATGATGAGAAGCTGGCTGAACCATGCTGTACAGCATACAGTTCATATTATTGATCCTGCAATTTCCTTCAAGTTAAGAGATCCAAAGGAAACTCCCATGGATATTTCCAATTGGTTCAGACACTGTGATTTTGATCATGTTGATATTTTGCTACTTCCATACCATAACAAGTATGTGGGTGGCTGCTTCTTTTGGGATTTTTCTTCAAGATTGAGTACTCTTGTAGCCTTTGATTTCTTAATGCTTTTTTCCTTATGCAGTGACCACTGGAGCTTTGCTTCTATTGACATCCAGCAGAAGCAATGCTTTTTATTCAACTCTCTTAGAAACACACACAGAGAGGTGAAATTGTAAGTGGTTTGTGTGCTATTTTTAACTTTAAACTTCATTATTTGGATTTATTGCACACTAACTGAATTATATGTATTGCAGTTGTATTAGAAGACTTCTAGATGCATTGGATCACTATCCTCCTAATGTCAATCTTTTGGATTCAATAGAGCCAATAGATTTAGAGGTAGAAAGTTGTTCCCTCTACTGATGTCTATTTCATGCTATGCCTTTGAACTTATTGAATAATTTTATTTTGTTCAGATATTAACAGTTTCTAACATATCTTTTCAACTATCCAGACACCACAACAAGATGATTCAAGTAGCTGTGGCTGGAGAGTGCTGATTAGTGCCAAATATATACTTTCAAGCTATTTTGAGATAGGACAGCCAGAGCTTGTAAGAAAAAATAATTTTCATTTAGCTTCAAAAAATTTGATATTGGTACAAAGTGTTCTAAATCATCATATCTCATTGCAGATGAGAGAAGATAGCTTCAGCTCGAACTATGTGTATAGTTTCAGAGCTGATATAATTTGGAAGTTTTTGAAGTATGCCTCCCCCAAACCTATTGTACCAGCTATACTGTCGAGTTGGGTGAGAGATCTAAAGTCCGAGAAGGTGTCATACACCTTGATGACACAGATGATGCAGATGTGGTGCCACAGGAACAAGGACCTAGTGCTGATGAGGAGAAGCCACAAGAACAAGGACCTGCTACTGCTGATGTTATTGAGGAGATGATGGAGCAGCAGCAAACAAATGCTCCAGGGGCAGTAGAGGAGACAATGGAGCAACACCAAGAGACTGTACATGACAGGATGGAGCAGCAAAAAATAGATTCTCCAAATAAAGATGATACGGTGAGCTTGGACCATGTAGAGCAGCCTCTAGATCAGCCTATAGATAAATAGAAAATTGTTGTCAAGAATATGTTCTACATATATAATTAAACACTTATGTACAAAATTTTACTTTATTGAATATAATACCTTTGTTTATGGAGTCTGTGTTATCTCAATTTTTAAATTTTTAATGTCTTTGCATTTTATTGAACTCTCTCTTCTTTTGAGCACCTGCAAAAAAGCAATATGAAACAATAGGGTAAAGTAAACTAATAGGGTAAAGTAAACTAATAGCAGTGCTTAATGAGACTAGGATAAGTCACATGGTATACCTTCTTATTGTTGTAGATAAATAAAAAGTCCTTTGAAATAGAACCTTCTGTCTCAAATAGAATGTCATTGCGCAATTGAGCTAGGGAGCAACATTGTCTTAATGAGATATTGACTAGCACATCACCATTCTCAACAACATCAATATCAAGAAGTTTATTTTCTGCACCAAGAGAATCTTCATCTTGATCCATTGGGACTAGTTTTGTACCTAGCATTCGACTGCGCTTATAATAAAAAGAAAAAATGAAATTTTGTGATGCAACCATGTACTTCAGTTGCATAGAAGGTTGGACAACCTCACAAAACACTGAACTACATGTCTTCTTATCCCAACCTTTATCCAAAAATTGTGGCATGCATGCCAGACTTGTTGCTTTAACTGTGAACATTGTTTTTGAAACCTTCACTGGAAAGGTATTAAACAAGTCTACAAAAACTGTGAGAGGCATGCATAAAGAAATTTTTATTATCCTTATGGCAATATTGGGCCTCAGAGCTTTCTGTACTTCTTTGAAAAGCTTGGCCCTATATGCCTCTGTAACACTAAAATGTGGGAGAGGCCAATCCACTGAATTCCATGCCGGAAGGTCTTGTTTTCTTAACACACCATGTGTGTTTGCATTGTCCAGCAACAACTGATAAAAATGATCAGTAAAAAATATACCGGATTGAGCTAGCTCTGTTGCACATCAACCTTGGTATTGTTGTTCTCCTATTGATCCATGCAAAACATCTATAAATCCCAGAATACAATTGATGTTTTGCCATGTCTCATACGATGAAGGGTATAAATCTGAAATAAAATAACACAAGAATGTCAACAAGCAAAGAAAGAAAGCTTTGTCTTAAAAATCCATACACCTCATAAAGAACAAAACCACAATAGAAAAATATACAATTAGGCCTGTGTTGCAGAAGATCATTTGGATAGTCTTGCAAGACAAGTTCTTTATGCATGTACACATGCTGAATCAAAACTTCTTTCACCGATATCTTCCCTCTGGTGATTTTAAAATCTCGTACTCTTCCCTTCCATGATGCCAAGAAAATGTTTTTTGTCTAGGGTCTCTTTCTTTTGCTAGGTTGCATGAGCACCCATGCTCCTTTCGAAACAGTAAACCTTTTCCAAGTTCCTTCCGTTTTGACTGTACTTGAATTCTCTACCAAAGAAATAGAAGAAGCAGGTCGACAGGGTAAGGATGTGTGGTATAATTCTGCCTTCATAGCATTATCATCCACAGAGCGTCTTCCACAAGAACGGCCATAGTTTTTATTCACCATGGAGACCTTGTGAATCTGTAACCACAGCAAAGTAATGTAAACAAGATAACAAAGTGAAGTTTCAAGAAAGAGAAAGTGGGCAGACAGATAGTTGACAAGAAACATCTTACTCTAAGCCAAACAGGATCAAGAGAGCAGTTTTGGAAAAGAAGAGGCTGCTGCACAATGAGGCATGCACAATGAGGCAGTGGTGTAGAATGGTAGACCTTTCGAAGGAAAGGCAGCATAACATTTCAAAGTTCAAAGGAAGGTGGAAGCGGGAAGGCCCTTGTCAGAGAAAATGTCAGACTAGATTCTATCTTCATGTCCAAAGATCTTGTGAGAATAAAAAACCAATCTCCACATTAATGTAGCACGCTTGTACCTACATAAAATATTGTTTCTTTTATCTATTTTCTCTTATTTTTGTGAATTTCCAACGTTACGTTGGCCCTCTGTTCATTGGTTGAGAGCTTATTTTTCCAAACCGTAAAAGGCCCCAAAATGAGCTCCCTTTTTCCCTAATGTCACTTCCATTCTCATCTCATTCACATCTCACCGCATGTCACCACATTCATTCAGATATCATCACATCACATTCACATCCATTCATATCTCATTGCATCCATTCACATCTCATCACATCTCATCACATCTATTCATATCTCATCACACCCATTCACATCCATCACACCCATTCAGATCTCATCACTCCCATTCACATCCCATCACACCCATCACTCTCATTGCATCCACATCACATATTTTTAGGAGGAAGGAAATCCATAGAGGGTGTATTTTTATCATCTTAAATTTCACACAAGGGGTATAAGCAAATTACACATTTTGTAAAAAGATAACTTTATTTAATTACCATTGCTAAGTGGGTTTTTTTGCATATGATGCCCCCAAGGAGTGATATCTTTGCCAATACTTTTTAAACATGCGATGATGAGTGGTGCTTTTTAAACATGGACTACATAAATTGTCAACACCTAGTTCTTTTTGAGTGGTGACTTGTGAGCATATATGTCGACTCTTTTTGAACATACACCATGTATTTGTATGGAACCTATGATTCATGGGATTTACAAAAATCAATTCTACCCATATTTCCCAATAAAATTAATAATGCTCAAAATTTTACTTTTGATAAATACTCATAATTTGAATTATGCCAAAAATTCCTCTTTTACAATTTAATTACTTGGATCTCAATATCATGGGAATTCCTCTTTTTGCATAAAAATAAATTTACCAAAATTTACTCTTTTCTCATAATCAATTAATTATGCATAATTACAAAAAAATTATTTCTCATGATAATGATGAAAATCATTCTTTTTGCATAGGATGTCTAATCCTAGAATATGGTAGGAAGTCCTCTTTTAGCATTATGTATAAAAATAAGATATGTATTATTTTCTAAAAATTTTACCATAGCTTCACTGCTATTACTGATAATTCTCAAATTTTTTTCTAAAGAATAAAAGCATGTAATGAAAATATGATAGTAGTTTCTCTTTTATGCTTAAAATCAAACAATGAATTTAAATCATAATTTAAACCATAAAATTAAACATAACTATGATTATCCCACTAGATTGAGCTCATTTCAACATTCCTCTTTTCCCAATTTGTTAGGATAATCCATTTCTCATTTAGAATGAATTAGAATAGTTTTTAACTACTCATAAATAATCTAAAAGAATTTATCATTATTTTAATAGCACAAAATCATGAAAATATCATTTTCTTAATCTCTAGCTTATCAAGCCTAGAGTTTAGCTTTGAACTAAGAGACTATCAAGCATCCTTTTTCAAGGGATTTAGCCATAAAGATGGCTATTCTTTTAGAGAGAGAGATTTACTTAAAGAAAGCATTACAATTAAGCATAAAGGTTAACTTTTTCTTAGTTAAACATTAATATTTTTAGGGAAAGCTTGATTTGAATTAAAACAAACATTTTGAAAGCTTCTCAAGCTTGAGAGGGGTTGAGAAGAAGAAAGTCATTGAGAAAATTAGAAAAAACCATAAAAATTGATTTTACCTCTCCAAGTTTGGCTTGATTCTCTAATTGCAATGAAGCCCCCGACCAATCAATTGGTCCACCAAGAGGAGAAGAGCAACTCCAAGAGTTGTCGTAGAGAGAGAGAGCTCCAAGCTCCCAAGAGAGAAAAATTTAAGGGATAATAGAAAATATGATTATTTTAATATAATACTGGCATGGTATAGCTCCCATATTTTTTTACAAATGACTGAGGGTCTGTTTATAGGTGAGGGAGGCCACTAACCAAGTCCAACTGGGTTCTAGAATTTTCTAGGTTGAGTTTGACTCAATTTGGACAAGATTTGGACCAGTTTGGCTCCCTTTTTTGATTTGGTTTGATCCAGGAGAGAGGAGAGGAAGGTGTCAAAAATGCATCATTATTCCAAAATATCTCATTTTTTTAGTAACACCTCATAATTTTTAACTAATAAACCTTGTACTCAGTCAACTCTTCATCTTATGTGAGTATTTACTCATTTTTGGGTATTTTCTTTTATTCTTTGGATTTATCTCATCCCAACACTTGGATTAATCCAATTGGCCCATTGGAACTTTAATTGGACCATAATCCAAAAATTTATGAAAATGTAAACCCTTAGGCTAAGGTCCCTTATACCATTTTCAATTAATTCCTAATGCACATTGGAAAGTTGATTTTGAACTTCTATTTCAGGGGAATCCATTTTAGACACTAGGAGGATTTTTATATCCAAAGACATTTCAATTTTGGATTATCTCTCTCTGGGCCAAAACAGGGTAAAACAAGATCTTTCTTCTATTTCAGAGAGGGGAATAATTACAAGAACAGAAGGGGAGATTCTTACACCTTTATACCTCAAAAGCTGGAGGGAGGAATCTTACACTTTTCATCATCATTATGTTATTAATTATGTTGTATCCATCATAAGATTAGTTTTTCTTAATCATGGTAATTAGGATAAGCACACCATAGCCATGCATGGTGAGGCTTCATCTTTTCTGACATGGTGTCAGAGCTACCCCTCTCCATTAGCTTAGCCTTATCTCATATTAGTTTAATTACTTAACTAATCATCTATTTATCCACTTATCTCAATCTTATCAAGTCTTTCCATTTGTGGTCCAGATTTCAAATTCTTGCCATTATTCATTCTCTCATCCATTAGCCAAGACATTTTAGAAGGTTGTTGCTCAACCTAGGCAAACTCACAACCGAGAGGATTTGATCAAATTTGCTCTAAATTGCCCAAAATCGGTGCATTCGTCGTGATTGGTCTTTTCGCTTCTTCTCTATCTATATGCAACACATTGGGCAAAGCCCTTTTAGCCAACTTGGCTATGCCCCAAGCTCCCTAGAGTATAAATCTCAAGACGTTTGGTGTTATATATGTGACGGGAGAAGAAAAAAACCAGTTGGATGTTTCTACGTATTTTCGCCTCACCCATGGAAATTTGAGCTACTTTCCACGAATGAGAGAAAGGTAAAAATGATCTTGGAATTACCCCCACCCACCAATTACAAAGGTGTACAGAGGTTTATGGGCCACGTTAGGTACTATCGTTGCTTCATGATATTCTATGTTGAAATCACCAGACCATTATATAGACTACTCATTGTCTTTGAATGGACTAAGGAATGCCAAGAAGCATACGGTAAGTTGAAGAAAGCATTGGCCAGTGCACCTATCGTGAGACCACCCAACTAGGATCTTATGTTCCACGTGCACATCAATGCATCAAACTTCGTAATAGGTTGTGTATTGGCATAGCCTAGGGAATTCAAGTTGGATTACCTAGCTTGCTTTGCCAGTTGTGTCAACTAAATGATGCAGAGATAAATTACACCACCATGGAGCATGAAGGGTTGGCCATGCTTTATGCCATAAAGAAATATCGACATTACTTATTGGCCAATAAATTTATATTCTTTGTGGACCATCGGCCCTATTATATTTGGTGAACAAGGCTTGCACCACAGGAAGAATCACACGCTGGTTACTTTTACTCATGGAATTTGACTTTATGGTCATAGTAAGAAAAGGGACACAACATGTGTTGGCCGACCACATGTCTAGAATTCTGAATGGAGAACCGGCAACTAGTATTGATGACCTACTAGATGCTTGTCTGTTCAAATTTGACATGGTGCCTGAGTGGAGTGAGGAAATATCTGACTATCTAGCTCATGGTTTTCCACAAGAACGACCCTTGAACAAGTATAAAATGCGTCGGCTTATTAAGCTGGCCGCACCTTATCAATTGATTACAAGAGAATTATATAAGCTAGGTCAGAATGATATCCTAAGAAGATGTGCGGGAGAAGATGTACTTATCACAATACTAGAAGAAGCACACTCACGAATAGTCGGAGGACACTTCATTGGAGAAGTTACAGCTCGCAAAGTGCTTCAAGTAAGACTATGGTGGCCTACATTATTCGAGGACGCCATAGAGTATGTGAAAAGATGCGAGGAGTGTCAAAGATTTGCTATTCCACAACAAAGAGATAGGATTCCGCTCACCCCTGTGATTGTAAGACAACCCTTTGAGAAGTGGGGGATTGATTTTATTAGACCCATTATTAGTCTAGTAATGCATCCATTTTGCAAGCCCGATATGTAATCGTGGCCACAAATTATTTCATAAAGTGGGCAGAGGCAAAATATTCTAAGTGAGCTGATGCACGCACCATGTCTAAGTTCTTATATGAACGGATCATTTCTAGATTTGGTTGCCTGCTTGAATTGGTCAGTGATTGGGGTTTGCATTTCATTAATGAGGTGATTGAACACTTACTTGCCAGATTCCTTGTAGTCCATCGACAGTAATCACCTTATTATCCACAAGAAAATGGTCAAGCAGAGAGCACAAACAAGATTTTATGTGCCATCTTGACTAAAACATTAGAAGCCAGTCACATGGATTTGGAACATAAGCTAACTGTAGCTCTATGGGCATATCTTATATCGTATAAGGTAGAGACGGTATATTCTCCCTTCCATCTAGCTTATGGCATTGATGCGATAATGCCTATGGAGTACTTAGTTCTTCCAAGCTTGCGAATTGTAGTACAAGAGAGGCTTACTGAAAATACATTGGCTAAGAGATTGGTTGATTTAGAAAAACTTGATGAAACCCGACTAATTACATCACATGGGCTTATGGTCGAGAAATTGCAAAGAAAATGTTGGTTTGACCATAACTTAAAACAAAAGGAACTAGAAACGGGGGACCTTGTACTCATGTATGGTGTCAAAAACACCAAGGAAAAGAAACTCAAATACAGAGGGTTAGGACATTTTAGAGTGTCCAAAATCACCCCTCAGGGGTCGGTCCGAATTGAAACCATCAAGGGAGTACAAATGAAAGGATACATCAATGGGAGCAAACTCAAGAAGTATTACGGACCACTAATCCAGGAGATGCTTACACAAGAGCATCTACTGAAACAAAAGACAGAACTGGCCAAAGAAAAAATCAAACAAGCTCAAGAAGAAGCCAAGGCAAGGGAAGCCAAGGCCAAACAGAGACTCTAGGGGAAATGTTGCATGTGAATATGGCTTCAATCACCCTTGTTGATGAGGAGGACTTGGACATTGAGCTAGCACATCTGAGTGTAAAAGTCTCTATATGAAAGAGAATCATGCCAAGAGCATTGCATTAATTGATATGGGATCAATTCATAACTTGATCTCTTTTGAAACATGGGTAACTCTAGACAAACCTCACTTCGAAACCACAAATGCACAAGTCCAAAGTGTATTTACCAAAAGACATGGGACTTTTAAACGTTAATATTTCTATTAGAAATAATCCCTTGGTTGGAAAGGTATTTGTCATGCTTGCAGGATCCATGAAAGAAGAGATGATTCTTGGGAAATCCTGGATCCGTGCCAGTAATTGTCATATCCAATGGGAAGAGAGGGTAGCACAACCCAATGATGGTGGCAAGTATACCATCATTGTGCCATTATGGAGCCCCTTAAACAAAGGAAAACAGGCAATGATAGGTGACATGGAACCACCAACGCCACCAAAAGTAGAGGTCATACCAGAGAAAGCATCCACGTCACAACCTCACCTCCATATGACAACCACAAAAACAATAGCAAAAGTATCCTTTATGTCAACAGTGGGTTCCCAAAGAACAACTTCAATCACAAGGATACTATGATACAAACAAGGTCTCATGGGGGATTAAAGCAAAAAAGTCAGGCTACAGGCATGGGACCAAGAAAGACAACCAAAGACAAGAAGCAGTATTCCAAGCAGGCCTTAATCCTCAAAGTATTCAAAGAAGGCAGTGGGTTCAAAAGGACTTACTAGTTTCACAAGGCTATTATCAAAGCAATACATCGGTATGGGTACCCAAGTTCAACCCAAGATCCAATACTACATGCACCTTTAGGAGAACAAGAAAGGATCATAAACACAAATTAAGAAAGCACAAAATTTTGTCTGGAGAAAGAAGCCCGTTCAACCAAGTGAATGGAAGAGATCCTCCTCTCAAAAGAACTGATACACGATGCTCTGTAGTTTCCCCCACCAATCCAGACACATATCCACAATATTGAGAAGATGCCCATGGAATATATACTAAAAAGGATTTCCTATAACTCCAATGGGGTAGAGTACGACACTATACAGGATGAAGTAAATGAGAAAGCTTATAGAGAAATGTCTATGATGATGCATGTGAAGCCAGTTGACAGGTATAGTAGGGTCCCACTAAACCGTATAGCCAAGGTACATGAAGAAAAAGAGGAACAATAGGCGCGGTACATCCATAGAAAGATGGAGAATTAGCTAAAGTCACACCAATCAAAGGTGTGAAATCTCTATCTCTTTATTGAGGTTCTCAGTCATGTAGCTAACCTTCCGGTTCCTGAAAGCACACCAGAAGCATAGGTACAAGAGGCTACAATGTCTCTAGAGCCACCAACTGATGCAAGAAGGAAAAGCCCTATTAGAGGAGACAAAGGAGATATTGCAGGAGCTAAAGAAGGGGAAGCAGAAAAAGAATGACAAAAAGATGAGGGGCATAATTCTAGAAGTATCTGAGGAATCTCAGTGCTTGGAAGCAGAAGTAGCCCAAGATATTGCATCAGATCAGCAGGCACTGGAGTAGCAAGAGGCAAGGGGAATGAAACTTCCTGATGATATACCAATAAGCACATCATCAGAGTTACCTCTTCACACACCCCCTCCCAACCTGACACATGGAATTCAAGAACCTCTCACCATTCCATGACTTTGTTCTCTCATATCATCCAACTTCAACAGAGATTGGTGTAGAGAAGGCCCCAGAGAAAGTAGTGCGGCAAAAAGATGTTAGCAAAAGGAATGAAGAGGCTACATCCACACATCCAGAGGCCACAGCAAGCAGAAGGACAAGAAGCTGAGAAAAGAAAGAGAGCAGAAGAACCTACAAGCATAAGAAACGACAACGGCTAGAAGATGAAGGCCCATTAGATGATGATTCTTTCTTACATAACTTAGAGGCCAATCGCTTCTTATAGGAGACAATGGAGGACCTTGATAGCATGCTGTAATTACTGTACCGTGAATCAGAAGGCGTGGCCCTCCACCAACACTTCTATCTGGGAACAAGAGCGAAGGGTATGGTGTTGTCAATTACTCACTACTCACATGCTCCATGACAACAATGCCACCCTATGGAAGAAAGTACATGAAGCTACAGACCAAGTGCAAATGCTTAAGGAGCAAATGGCTGCAGCCAATGCTACACACAGAGAAGTCATCCTCAAAAGCTTGAAGGCCGTGGAAGAACAAGAGGCAAGATACCAAGTGTTAGAAGAAGGGCACAACCAAATGCTAACTAAAACAATAGTTCAAAGGATCAAAGAGAACACGGAGCTGAAGGCACAAGTCAAACAAGCCAAGGAGCAACTTCAAAAAGAGGTGGCACATGCTAGAGAAAAACAAGGGCAACATACACAGTAGCTTAAAGAAGCTCATGTAATGTTCCATGCCAAAGAAGAAGGGTGTATAAATCACATCACTACCCTCACTAAAGCCGTCCTGCAGATCTGAACAAAAAGTGATTAACCTTAAAACTGAAAGGGAACAATTAAACAAAGCCCATGCAAAGAAGATTAAAGCTTTAAATGAGGTAATCACTGTGCAAGATCTTTAGAATTGGATCAGATGCTGACCACCACCAGCAAGTGCTTAACCATGTCAATCAGCAGCAGCAGTAGCTGAGAAGAAGCCAGATATTAGCAGATGAGAAACTAAAGAAGATTGAAGATGCTAATGCATTGGAATCATCTACAAGAAGGGCAAAAGAAGACCAGAAGATGGATGATGCTAGAATGGTACATGAGGCTACCATCTCTGACCTTTGTTAACCAAAGACTCAAGGATTCAAGAAGTGGAATGCCAGCTGGCCACATCAAGAAAAGGACTATGAGAATGAAGCCAACCGATGAATTGCAAACAACTACTCATCGAACGAGCCTCGGAGATAGGTTCATTGCCAGTAACTCCTCGGCCCCCTCCTCAAACACTAACTTTGTTTTTATCTACACTAATCCTCTCTCTTCTTCAATATGAGATTAACCTAATAGAACACCTTAGTTTAGGAGACTTAACACTCACTCGCCAAAATATAGAAAGAGATGCCGATCCCACTATTATTATGGGTATCTTTCGGGGGGATTTAGTACTAATAACTGATGATCCAGCTGATATCTTTTTCTATCCATTACATTCCATCGTGGTTAACCTCCGTAGTTGGTGTCGGGTGCTACAACAATTTGACATCTTGGATAACAGTGTTGATAAACTTGACCTATTTATGCCAAATGATATACCCACAACACTGGCCAACTACGAAGTGGTTGCGTGTAGCTATCAGAGGATCATTAGCCACGAATGGTTAGAAGCTTATAATACACACCATCTAAATCTTTCAGAGTCCACTCTTTATCATCCGTTTGATATTATTAAACTTTACTGCAATATCCATAAACATTTGGAGTCTATGATGAACTAGTGTGGTTTATAACTTTGATAAAGAACATATCGAATATCCTAACATTACCAGATACAATCTCACTGAACTCCAAGAATTCATGAAAATTATCAAGCCCAACCACTCACCCCCAAGTTCAAGTGAAGGTCAGGAAGAAACACCGGGCAAATCCATTCCAACTACATATCCATTGTTCTCTTCTATTGCAAAGAAAATTACTAAACCCCTTTCTGAGTGTGACTCCTCCTAATAAGATTCAGGCAAACTGTATTTTCTCTCACCTACATTCTATCTCTCTCAATTTTCCCACTAACACTCTTGCCCCTGAAGAGATGACGGCAACCAATCCATCTCCACCACGACCGTTTCATGAGATACATCCCATTCAACACAAGATGACATTAAACCTTTCACTAACATCAATATCCTTGAGTCCTTGTCATATGCAAAGTAAAAGGATTTATCAGGGCAAGCAACCCCCTATTGAAGCCAAAGCTAATGTTCAAGGTGCTGATGCAAATCACACCATTTGAACCAACTCGAAGAATCTTTCTAGACGCTTGTTTTGCAATGGAACCAAGATGGCAACCTTATGTGTCCTATCCTCTCCGTGCACCAATTCCCAATCTGGAGGAGCTGTTACCAATGGGGGGAGAAGGTACATTGTGGAAGAACATGGCTCGACACATGAAACTGGCAAACCCACACTTGGCAGACTTGCTATAAATAAGGATGGTAACTTTCATGATAAGCTATTGTTTTCGCAAGTGGCACAAGACACACCCATTCCATACCAGGGGCGAATATACAACTATCACAATAGATGATACCAACCCCCGACTAGAAGATTTTGGTATCCAACCAGAATGGCGAAAAGAGTACCTAACAATTCTAGAATATAGCCACCAGTACCAGTGCTATCCCCAAAGACTGGATCCGCTCTATATGCCAATCAAGTGAAGGTTAACTCCACTCCAATTCCACGAGGCAAAGCGCAAAGATTCTCATGTCTGCTACAACTTCCTGCAATTTTTTCCATCTACCTTCCAAGATATCACCAACCAAAGATAGTAAATGCTCACTTGGATATGAGCATGACACCATATTCCAAATCCTGATATACTGTCAGATTTCTAAAGTTGATCGTGGTGCTTATAGATCAACCGAAGGAAAGGTACGATGGCTTTGTAGTAGAATAACTTTTCTTTGACATGAACCAAGGCCCCAATGAGAGGCATGATGCTCTATTATCATCACCTCAGGTGTCTTCCAGGATATATGCATGTCACATTTGAAGCCATAGTCGACAACGAGTTCTGGACTTCACACTCCACATTCCGAAGAACCCTGAAAAATCTTTAATCATACTACAACTTTTACAGACATGAGTTCGGCGACCAGGTCTTTCGACCTCGGTAACATGTTACCTAGGTCTTTCTACCTCGGTAACATGTTTTGAGGACAGAACCTACATCAGGTAGTAGGAGGGGATGTTAATCCCATATTGCATTAACAAAGATTCTCCTCGATTTGAGGACATTAATAAGTGTTATGTAAAGGCACTATAAAAGTTATACATTATGAGATACTAGCCACCCAAGGCCTTAGTTTTAGTAATTTTTGGGTGCCCAAGTGTGAATAAGGGCCATATGTATAAAAGGAAATTTCTCATAATGAAAGGACACAATCCCCCTTTGTGCTATGAGAGCTCTTGCTTTGTCTTATGAGTGAGACAGAGAGAGAGAGAGAGAGAGAGAGAGTGTACTCTAGTGCATGTTACTTTTCTATGCATGTGTGTGTGGAAGAGTGAGAGGTAGATCGCCTTGCATTATGGTGTGAGAGACTCTGCGGTGATAATGTGGGAGGTGGATATTGGAGGAGTGGAGCTGGGGAACCTCAAGGGACGTGAGCTCGAAGCATTGGTAAGTACCCAATGATGGTTGTTGTCTATTGCTTCTTCCGATTGTGAATGGGTAGAGTTCTCTCTTGGGAGGTACAGTAGCTGATAACGATTAACAAGTGATGGGTTTTGTGTAAAACTTGTCAGAGTAGTCATTCCTAACAAGTGGGCAGGTTTCACTTTCCAGTCCTCTTCCCCTCAAGGTCAACTACCTGGGCCATGTTTACTATAATTTGTTGGCCTCTCATTTTTGCTTGTCGTTCCTTGGCTTCTCATTATGCTATTTTTTTTCATCTCACTGTGTTTATGTTTCTCCTACTTTTTTGAGGTTTATTGTGTGAGGAGTCCATAGTAGCATCGTAATTTGCTACCATTGAAATAACTATCCATCTTGAAACCATCGAGAGTTTCAATGCACACAATGCCTTGTGGCATTATTTTGAGCAATAGGAAAGGCCCTAGTCCTCTGTATTTAAGTTTTTTCTTGTGATTTTTAGTGCTTTAGAGAAGGACCATATCCCCCTCGTTTATTTCCTTAGCTGGTCATAAAACCATTACTTGCACCATTGTTTTTCGATAATCATGCCATACACAGCCCTTAGATGTGTTTCATCAAGTTTCTCAAGCTCAAAGAGCTGATCACTCAGGACATTGCCAAGTGAGCCTTCCTATGTTGAAATATACAAGTGACTAGGGTGTGTGCGGGAAAAGCCCTTAGCAAGAGGCTATAAAAGAGAATTTGTAAATGTGAGAGAAGCTGTGAAAAGGTGAGAAGTATCTACTGGGAGAGAATAAAGGGTAGTATGAGAAGATTTAGGAGGTGTGGAGATATTCTGGGAAGAGGTGGAGAGAATCAAGCAAAAGTGGTGGAGTGAATCAAGGAGAGATCAGTGGGATTAGATGCTTGGATGTAAACTCTATAAATTGAGACATTGGCCTAATGAGAATTTGCTGGTTTTTGATTATCCATGCCTACATTAAGCTATCAGTTAATTGCTCACTAATCACGTCTTAATTATTATCTAATCTCTTTTTTAATGATGTTGATTCTAGCATTTGATCCACCATAGCTCATCACATTGCTGCAAATTTAACATGGCATCAGAGCCTAGCCTAGAATCCATCAAATTAATGAGCCCATTATCTTGCTAATCACCTAGCTAATCAAGATTAGTAGATAATCAAGTTTTTTTTACCTCTTTTTCAATTAGCCTCTGTACCCCCAACTGGTGGAGGAGCTCTCTCTCCCTTCACACATAAAATTGGCCCAAACCCTTTTAGCTAAGCATGGCCATACCCATTGTGCTTCAGCCCATCTAAACAAAATGTCAAACCGCCCTGCAGAGCTGCTGTTTTTTGCGATTTTGCAGGCACCACTTTTCTGAAGAAAATCTGAGATCTTGTCTGCACCAGATACAATGGCTCTAATTCCTCTTGGCCCTAGAGGTTTTCAAGGGTGCTCTACAAGCTGGTGAAGACAGTTTTTGATTTCATCAAGTCTATAGTGAGATCCAAGCTCTTCATCAAATCTGTAGGTGACTTTGGTAAAATAGAGATTAAGTATTCAATGTTTGGTCAAATCTTGTATTTCTTGGCTTAATCCTCTACTAGACTCATTGCTATTGATGGCGTTGAAAGGATTTGAGCTCATTTGGACTCTAAGGCCCCAGATCTGGACTCCTCGCATACTCTGTTTTTTCCACACAAAATAGAGGATTAATTTGCTAATCAGTGATTAATTAGTACTTATCACTATATTTTAGTACAATTGAGGGTTCAAATTAACCATTGGGTATCTAATACATATCCCTATAACTTCATATTGCAATTCGAAGATGGTTTGATACTCCAACCATTCAGTATAGATTTGTTACCCTTGGTTTAATGTAATTTCTAGTGAATTTATGCTGATAAATTTGTTGTGATAAATTTGTTGTAATCATCACCTAAACACCAGATTGAGTTGTAAAAGGGTATACATTGCCCTTGAATCTTGAAATTGGATCAAGAGGTAAGACCCCCTTCACATCATGAGTACGGCACAAGAAATAGTCAAATTTAATGGGAAGAAGTTTTATACATGGCAGACAAAAACCATGTATTTGCTCATGAGGAAAAATCTGTGTGGGGGCTAGTTGAGGGAAGAGATGAATGCCCAGAGGTGAGAGGGGAAAATGAGTGGAAGAGTAGGAATGAGAAAGCATTAGGACTTATCGCACTCAGTTTAAATGATAAAATCATTCATCACATCACAGGGATAAATGGGCAAAAGATGCATGGGATGAACTCAATAAATTATTTGGCACTCAAGCAAAAAATTCAAAGATAAATCTGTTAATGCAATTATACAAACTGGATATGAAAGAAAGTGAACCTTTAATCACACACTTGAACAAATATAAAAGCATTAAGCAATAACTGGCAGCTATTGGCAAAAAGGTAGTAAAAGATCATGAGGCACTAGCAGTGCTTCTGAAGAGTGTGGACAAAGGTGAATATAAAAACATTGTAGCAACTTTAAAGAATGTACCTGAATTGAAGTTGCACGAGATAGAAGGAGCTCTACTAGAGCAAGAGACCAGAGTCAAAGAGAAGAAATGGATATACTCAATAGCTGGAGAAGAAAAAGCATTTTTCACTTGAGGAGGATTCTCTCGAGGACAAGGAAGAGGCAGAGTATGATGAAGGACCATCACTTGCCACAGAAAGCCAGGACACATGGCAAGCAAACCTAGTGGAGAAGGAACAACGTCGGCAAACTTCATGGAGGCTCCTAAGGAAGTGGAGTCAGATTATCTTTTCTGAGAGAGAGAGAGAGAGAGAGAGAGAGAGAGAGAAACCCCACACCCCAATGTAACCTGCCCCAACAGAGTAAAACCACCTCTGAGCCACCAACAATGATGTAGGCCATGTGTGGTAGATGTATGTGTGAGCACTTTAGTCAAGGTCACGGGCACCTGTAGTAGCCTTGGACACATAGAGA
The DNA here is from genome assembly GCF_041138505.1 of Cibotium barometz. Lineage (NCBI taxonomy): Eukaryota > Viridiplantae > Streptophyta > Polypodiopsida > Cyatheales > Cibotiaceae > Cibotium > Cibotium barometz. Next base: position 27,188,941 of record NC_141069.1, read on the forward strand.
GAGAGAGTGTGTGTCAAGGACAATGAGTTTAGGGATTTGAGGCACTGGTCGCGAACTACCAAGTAAGATAGAAACTTGGTATAGGGTCCAGGTGTGCTAGGAGTATTCACTTGAGGGGAGGTGTTGAAATATACAAGTGAATAGGGTGTGTGCGGGAACAAGCCCTTAGCAAGAGGCTGTAGTAAAAGAGAATCTGTAAATGTGAGAGAAGCTGTGAAAAGGTGAGAAGTATCTACTGGGAGAGAATAAAGTGTAGCATGAGAAGATTTAGGAGGTGTGGAGGTATTTTGGGAAGAGGTGGAGGCAAAAGAGGTGGAGTGAATCAAGGAGAGATCAGTGAGATTAGATGCATGGATGTAAACTCTATAAATTGAGGCATTGGTCTAATGAGAACTTGCTGGTTTTTTATTATCCATGCCTACATTAAGCTATAAGTTAATTACTCACTAATCACATCTTAATTATCTTCTAATCTCTTTTCTAATGATGTTGATTCTAGCATTTGATCCACCATAGCTCATCACATTGCTGCAAATTTAACATCCTATACGGTGACCCTTAAGCTTGGAACCAAAAAATCCACAGGCATAATCGCTTCAATTCCATATGTTAAGCTGAAGGTGTCATGTTAATAGGCCCTTTGCACGTGGTGTGATAAGCGCAGAGTGCCAACCGGTAACTTCTGTTCCCAATCATTGTCACTCACCTCTACAGTCTTGGTCAAGATAGCATATAGCGTCTTGTTCGTCTTTCCACTTGGCCATTGGCTTGGGAGTAATAAAGTGAAGATTTACGGTGCATGACCATAAATTCTTGTAGCAAGAATTATATTACTTCGTTGTTGATGAAGTGGGTGCCATTGTCAAGGGGACACCCAAAGCGAGTGATCATAAAGGAATCTAGCTATGGACCTTGCATATCGGCTTTTCTTATGGATTTAGCTTCAACCCATTTTGTGCAGTAGTATGTGGCCGCTATGATGTATCGCACTTGGGTGTGTTGGGAAATTGGACTACTAGGTCCCACAAAATCGATGACCTATTTTTCAAATGGTTGTAAGGACATGATAGGGTAAAGGGGCATCATATCCTTATTATGTGGTAAAGGGACATGATAGGGTAAAGGGGCATCATATCCTTATTGTGTGGAATCACTATTTGTTGGCACTCATCGCATCGTTTAACGCATTTGACGATGTCTCCAAACAAAGTTAGCCACCATAGGCTACAAAGTTTTCGCTTGCGATTCCAAAGTGGGCTTGCTCCAAAGTAGAGACGTATTCATCCTCATGGGGACACCGCATCTCATGATTCTATCCTTTTCTTATTTATAGAGTTACCCAGCAAGGGGGCAACTTTCTTGATGAGGTGTCTTGCCTAATCCTTATTGATCGGTGCTTTGGTGGGTAGGCCATTATATAGGAAGTGTGCAACTTCCTCTCCCCATTCAGGATTTAAGCATAGTTGGACCAGGGGGCGCCTGGCACATCATCAACACCCACTGGTGGCTCTCCATTAGGGATGCGCGCAGCCAATACATGCTGGGAGCCTTTACATACCATGATGGTAAAGTCAAATTCGAGTAAAATTAGAAGCCACATAGTGAACCTACCCGTGGTGCAAGGTTTATTCACTAGAGATAAAGAAGATCTTGATGGTCAACAAAGAAAACAAATTTGGTCACCAAAAGGTAATGACAAACAAATTTAATAGTATAGACATGGGAAACTTCTCTTTCCATGGTGGTATAATTTTGCTCAGCCTCATTTAATTGGCAACTCACGAAGCCAATAGGGAAATCCCTATTGTGTTCTTTGGGTTGAGCTAGCACACAAGTAATTGCAAAGGCAGAGGTGTCTATGTGGACATGGAATATGATTCCCCGATTAGGTGATCTCAAAATGGGAGGGCTTGCCAATGCTTTTTTTAGGGTATCATATGCTTGTTGGCACTCCTCTTTCCATTCAAAAATCACTAGGAGTCCGTAAAAGAAGAGACAAGCTATATCAGCATATATTAAGATGAAACGTTGGTAATAACCGTCGACATGCCCCATGAATCGCTAGACTCCTTTGAAGTTGGTAGGGGCTGACAACTCAAGAATGAGTTTCACCTTGCTATCATTAGTGGAGATACCATGTTAAGAGATAATATGTCGTAGGATTACTCCATACCGGCACTTCAGAGGGTTAAGAGAAATCCTATAGAGATGGCATCTCTCTAGCACTTTTCTCAAATAGCACAAGTGTTCTTTCCATGTAGAGTTGAATATCTCTTCTTATTAAAATAAATTCCCCCGAAACAGAAGTTCAAAAAGATTTTCAGAAGGTGCATTAGAAATCAATTATAATCTGTTCAAAAGGCCTTATCCTACGAGTCCAAATTTTCTAAAGTTTTTAAATTAAGGTTCCGAGGGGCCAATCAGAATCATCCAAATGTAGGGAGGAGATAAATGGAAGAAATAAAGAAAATCCCCCCAAAAATGAGTAAATACTCACATAAGATAAAGAGTGGACTAAGGACCAAAGGAAATACTAAAAAAATGAATTTTTGACACCTCAGAGTGGGGATTCCCCCTCATGAAGGAGGCGCCTATTTCACATGTATGGTGGAGCTTTAAATTCTCAAATATTGAGATATTTCATCTCTCCTCTCTCCTAATTCAAGTCTTGTTCCAAAAAGTAAGCTAAACTGACCCAAAAATGGTCAAAAATTGACCAAACTGATCTGGAAGATTCTAGAATCAGTTTGCTTGGTTAGAAGCTCACTTTTTCCTATAAATAGAAGCCTCCCCCTTTGTAGAAGCTTAATAGTGTTTTATGCACTGTTACTCTACTCTACCCGAGAGCCAAAAACAGTGAATTTATTAATAATTCATTAGTTTTTGACCTTTTCCTCTTCTAAAGAATTGGTGGCCACTCTTGTTGCAAACAAGAGTAGATCCCTCAAACCATCAAGCCAAAGGAAAGCTCACAAAAATTCATGTAAGCTAGAAATCCTACTTTTTCTTTATTCCTTTTTAATGGTTTTCTAATTCTTGTTTTGTTTAATATGAAAAATGATGTTATGCCTTGTTGGAAAGGCTTTCTCCCTCTCTTCATTCTTAAATTCAGTCTTTCTTTATCCTAGATAAGTAATCAAATTGTTGGAATTAAACTTTTCATATTGTTTCTCTTTTAAAGGTGGAATTTGATTAGTTTAGAATGCTTTAAACCATTTGGGATAATTTTTAAGTAACTTGAGGATAGGAAAAATTAAAAAATGGTCAGCCATACAAATAAGGTTATGGTAAATTTTTCTTAAATTTTATGAAATAAGTATTATCTTTTATTATTCAAAAAGAGTAATCCCCATCGTTTGTGTATTCTAAAAGTGTTATTTTTATTCTATACATAGAAAAATGCATAGTAGAAATATTTTTATTATGAAAGTGTTATTTCCATTAAAATTAAATTCTATGCAAAGAAAGATGCATATTGGATAATTTCTTTTTATTATAAAAAAGTGATTTTCATTAGATTTAAATTCTATGCATAGAAAGATGCATATTGGATCTTTCTATACATAGAAAGATGCATATTGGATATTTTTTATATTAAAAGTGTGATTTTCATTAGATTTAAATTCTATGCATAGAAAGATGCATATTGGAGAAAAAAAAATTATTCTAAAAGTGTTACTTTCACCAATATTGATTTTTATGCATAAATAGATGCATAAAAGAATTTTTTTAATTCTAAAAGTGTGACTTTCATCTAAATTGATTTTTATGCATAAAATGATGCATAAAAGAATTTTTTTATTGTAAAAGTGTTAATTTCACCAATATTGATTTTTATGCATAAAATAATTTTTTTATTGTAAAAGTGTTATGTTCACCAATATTGATTTTTATGCATAAAAGAATTTTTTTTTAATTGTAAAAGTGTTACTTTCATCAATATTGATTTTTATGCATAAAAGAAATTTTTTATTGTAAAAGTGTTACTTTCATCAATATTGATTTTTATGCATAAAATGATGCATAAAAGAATTTTTTTTATTGTTGTAAAAGTGTTACTTTCACCAATATTGATTTGTATGCATAAAAGAATTTTTTTATTGTAAAAGTGTTACTTTCACCAATATTGATTTTTATGCATAAAATGGTGCATAAAAGATTTTTTTTAATTGTAAAAGTGTTACTTTCACCAATATTGATTTTTATGCATAAATAGATGCATAAAAGAATTGTTTTAATTCTAAAAGTGTTACTTTCATCTAAATTGATTTTTATGCTTAAAATGATGCATAAAAGAATTTTTTTATTGTAAAAGTGTTACTTTCACCAATATTGATTTTTATGCATAAAAGATTTTTTTTAATAGTAAAAGTGTTACTTTCATCAATATTGATTTTTATGCATAAAAGAATTTTTTTATAGTAAAAGTGTTACTTTTACCAATATTGATTTTTATGCATAAAATGATGCATAAAAGAATTTTTTTGTATTATAAATGTATTACTTTTTGATATTATGCATAAATAGATGCATACAGAATTTTTATATCAAAACAAAAGTTTTCTTTAATTCTTGTTTAAATCCCATGAATATTGGTAAATGAATAAGTAAATACTCTCTGAAAGAAAATTCCACCGTTTCATATTCTCTAGGATGGTACTGAGAAAATTCAGAAAAACTATTGAAGTCCGAATTTTAGATAAATGATCAATTTATTCCTCATAGGAATTCGTGTTAGTTTTGAATTCAATTAAGCAAAATACTCAATGAATGAAACTCAGTAAAGTACTAATTGAAATATTACCCTTTCGATAAAGATAGTTCACGGAGAACCTTTCTAGACTCAAACTCTGAATCAAACTATGACCAAGACATAACTTCTTCGTCCATTTCAAGAAAAGACGATGTGGCCAACTCAGGAAAATTCACTCAAATCACCCACCGAATCTAAAATCAAGTTAAGACCCTTGATTCTGATCTAAGGATCAAGGTTACAGAATTCAGGAAATTCTGTTGGAATTTTAGACGTGTGATCCAGAAGTATTGGGGTACGGATTTAAGATATACCCATTGTATTCAAAAGAAAATCAAAACTGAAAACTTGCATAGAAACCCTGTTTTCTTAAACGATTGTCTTACGCCAGAATGCTGGAGGGAGCATTTGGAATATGTGTTTTTCTAAGGGAAGTTCGGTTGCAACAGCTGGCGGGAATTGTTCAAAGGACGGCTCATGCGGCAAAAATTTACCCAGGTCTTGACCAGCCTGGGTATGGTGAAAAATGGTGTGCTTCTGGTACGATGGGTGAGAGGCGACGAAGCGGTCCCTGAATGAAGTGCCAGGACACCTAAGGAGGATCCTTGAGGGTTCTGACCAGGCGATGCATGGGCTCGCGGTGCTTAGGACACCCATGCATATATCGTGGAAGATATATATATGTATGATGACGAGAAAATTATTGTAATCTGTTATACTAGATCTCGTTTGCTGACCTGCTGGTCACAACGGAGAGTCCAGAGTGATACTGTTTTGTGAGAAACAAGGATTGAATGGAAATTTTGAGTTATGACATCTGTAACCAATAATTGTTTGTCAATGGATTGTTTTATAAGTTAAAGTTTAAAGAGGAGTGTGTGCGTATCTGTATTCTAAAGCAAAAGTTAAGAAAGGCATTCAATTATGGGTGGGTGAGTACTTGTCTGGTTCTACCAATTCCAATGGTTGGGCGGTGGCTAACCCATGCGGATGGGGTTATAGGCTGGAATCAATAGAGTTTTAATAGTAAAATTAATTAAAAAAAATACGCTTAGAACTCGAGTAGCTAAATAAAAGCCTGAAGACTTCTCTAATGAATAGATCAACGGCTGTTCTGCCTGATGCAATTAGGAAAAAAGCGTTGATTCCTTCAAGTTAAGTCTATAATAGTTTCCCTTCTATCTGGTTTAATCAGATGAAGATTAGTTCAGTATCTTGACCTCATTAGAAAAATTCGTTAAGAAAATAAAAAATAGTGGAATCATCCCTATTTTTCGGGCATGGGAAATTTTCCCGGTTTTGGTTTTTGGAATAACCATCAGCTTAGTCTCATGCCCAAACATTCGAGGAGGGCGAGGCCCCGAGTGAGAAACCCTGCCCTGCGCAAGAGGAAGCTACTTCTGTTGCTACCATCCGGGAGTGGGGGCAATGGGATCTCACAGTTGGTATCAGAGCGCTGTTGTAAATTTACATAACAGCAACAGAAATTGCTTAAAATTTCAAAGTAAATCTAGGAAATAATATTTTCTTTTGTTAATATTATGTTGAATGAACTTCAAAAAATTAAAAACTTATAAATTGAAATTGGAAATTTATAGATGGATACCCCGAATCTATCTGGCATTCTTGAACTCTCCCAGAGTTAGGATATGATAGCCTTTGCATTCGAGCACCTCATCAACTCTGCTATGACTCGCGTGAGCAGAGTGAGACTCGCACGCCATTTTGAGAGTCTTTACTTTCCTGATCCTCTTGGAGCGATGTCGGTATATGTGGTTCTTTGGAGGACGATGTATTAATATCAGTACCAGTCAGCGTCAAAGGCTCAGGCAAAATATTTCCTTAGCCATGATTCTGATAAGGCTAGGACTTGTTCAGCATGTACAACTCTTTGATCATTCACCTAGGAACTTCAGAATTTCATGCCGAGTTTTTAGACTTCTTAGCCGCTTTATCCCTAGAAGTAGAATTACAGCACCTCTTTCTGTAATGAATCGTGTGTACCATGGCATGTCTCCTTCGCAGTTTCGCTTCTTTATGTGTACGCGATTGAGACAGTGATTTTGGGAGCCGTGATGCTCTATGTATATATCTCAAACTTTTGATAGTAAACGATGTTTTGCAAAAAACTTCCAAATTGTTGTCATGATTGTGAATATGGTTAGTAAAATTATCAGAGTAAATCTTGTTTCAAGAAGTATGATGAAATAATTATCTGTTTAAAGATAAATCTCAAAAAATTAAATAATCATAAATCTGTTATCAAAGTTAAGCTGACAAAAATCTCGTTTTGTCAGAGTCATGAGGCGCGCGGCCCGTGCAAGGCAATCGGACCCTCTAACCGATGACGAAGAGTTGGATTCGAATGTTCGTAAAGCCCTGCACAGATCCCAACCTAGTCCCTTCAAGGGTGAAGGGGAGTAGTTAGGTGAAGTAGTGGAAAAGTGGATTGAGGCTATGGAAGAATACTTTGATGTAACTGGCTACAATGAGAGAAGCAAGATGGCTCTCACCAGGTTAAAGATTGTGGAAACAGCTAGGGTCGCTTGGAGGAATCACTGCGAGACTAACCGTCTCGATCGGAATACCCAGACCTGGACCGATCTTAAAGCTTACCTCCTCAGAAAGAGGTTTTGTCCTCCGGGATTCCTTGAAACTAAAATGAATGAGTTCTTGGAACTAAATCAGGATAGCCGGACAATTGAAGAGTACCATCAAGCTTTTGCCCTTCTCCTCAAATATTCCCCACAATTGGATGAAGAGCAGCTGAGAGCCAGGTTCATTCGAGGAATGAACGAGCCATTGGGACACTTTAGTAAAGAATGCCAAACCTTTCTCAATGGCCGAAGCAGTAAGAATGGCAAAGGACTTTGCCAAAGCCTTTGTTGTTAAGGTCCCGCCAAAGCCTGCACCCTCTAACTTTAAAGGAAGCACCAACTCTTTGCAAAAAAGAGCAAACGCACTTTCTCTGCCGACCATGTTGAATACTTGGGCTTTTTGGTATCCAAAGATGGAATTTCTCCAGATTCCGCAAAAGTCCAAGCAGTCATAGATTGGCCTGAACCAAAAATAATGAAAGAAGTCAGGGGATTCTTGGGATTGACTGGTTGGTATAGAATTTTTATACCAAAGTATGCTCTCATAGCTTCCCCCCTGACTAATCTTCTCAAGAAGAATATCCCGTTTCAATGGTCTGCCAGGTGCCAGAGTGCTTTTGATAAGCTGAAGACCGCCTTGGTAACCAATCACGTTCTCTGAAGCTGCCAGATTTCTCTCTACCCTTTGAGGTAACTGATGCTAGTGGTTTTGCCCTGGGAGAGGTGCACTCATGTAGGAAGGTCATGTAGTGGCCTATGAATCCCAAAAACTCAGAACGCATGAGAGAAATTATGCTGTCCATGACCTGGAACTACTTTCAGTAGTATATGCCCTAAAGTTATGGAGACATTATCTACTGGATCAAAGATTCACTTTGATGACAGATCATCAGAGCTTAAAGTGGATCTTCACTCAGAATGATCTCAACATGCGCCAAAGAAGGTGGATGTAGACCCTGCACGAATTTGATTTTGAAATCAAGTACCGCCCAGGCAAAGAAAATGTGGTAGCAGATGCCCTCAGCAGAAAAGCCTCCTTGCTATCAATTACTGTAGTGTCAAATCCTTTGATTATTGAAGCAAGAGAGATCATGCAAGATAGATTCTTTGGCACTATTGCTACGCTACTTATGTAGGAAAGCAAAACTCCGCAGGAGTTGAATCGAGTTCAAGGATACAGCCTGGATGATGGAATTATGTATTATAATCGCAGGCTATGCATTCCCAATGATGAGGGAACTAAGGGTCAAATTTTGAATGAAGCCCATATGACAGCCTTATTGCAGGACATCCAAGTTTCATCAAAACCTACATGTCTGTGAAGAAAAGATTCTTTTGGCTTGGACTAAAAAAGGATGTACTTAATCATGTACGTCAATGTGTGACATGTCAGAAAGTCAAGGCCGAGAGAGTAAAAATGCCTGGGAAGTTACATCCATTAGACATCCCCCAGATGAAGTGGGAATGCATCACTATGGATTTTATTACTGGATTACCTTCAGTGCAATCAGGTTACAACTCCATCTTCGTGGTAGTTGATAGACTAACCAAAGTTGCCCATCTTATTCCAATAAAAGAAACCTATATGCAGTAGATGTGGCCAGAGTGTTCCTCAAGGAAATCTTCAGATTGCATGGCCTACCCAGAAGAATTAAGTGATCGAGATCCCAAATTCATGTCAAGATTTTGGACTGCATTTTTTGAAGCATTAGGAACTTTCTTGGATCTCAGCATACTATTACCACCCCGAGACCGACGGCGGTCAAACTGAAAGGGTAAACCAAGTAATCGAAGATATACTTCGGTCATGCTGTGGTGGCAGGGAACCGAAGAAGTGGCTAAGCTATCTGCATCTAGTCGAGTTTGTCTACAATGCTTCTTATCACCGAAGTATTGGGATGAGCCCTTTCAAAGCTTTGTATGGACAAGATTACTTAACTCCATTAACTGGATCCGACCCATTGATTAGGGTCAAGATGTCTAGACAGATGCTTGACGATGACATGGAGCAGCAGATGCAGTCAATTTGCAAAGATATAAAAGCTGCCTAGGATAGACAGAAGCAGTATGCAGATAAGAAGAGGATAGACAAAAAATTCGAAGAAGCAGATATGGTCTTCATTCGAGTACGCCCCAAAAGAAGTTCTCTATCTCTTGGGAAGTACAAGAAGTTATCCCCCAGATATTGTGGGCCATATCTGATTACAAAGAAAGTAGGTGACTTAGCCTACGAGCTTCTTCTGCCTCCTCATCTCAAAGTACGTAATGTATTTCATGTCAGCCTTCTTAAAAAGTATGTTCCAAGCCCAAATCATGTGCTTGATGATGAAACCCAAGGCAGATGGAACTCCAACCTTAAGAAATCCTTGATGTTTGAGAAAAGGTTCTCAAAAATAGAATTCTAAGAGAAATATTGGTCAAATGGAAGTTCTATCCTTTTGAAGATGCCACCTGGGAGAAAGAAGCCGAACTGTTACGGGATTACCCCCAGTTTGCGAGATGAGGACATCTCGCATTTTTCAAGTGAAAGAGAATGTAAGATTCCTCCCCGGCCTCTCAAGATGTCCAGTATCTTCCCTGTAATCAAATCCCTCTTCAAAAATATAAAATATCTTGTTTCTACTTGCTTAGAGAGAGAAAATATTCTAGAGAGAGGTTATTCAGATTTTGGATATTTTTGGATGGAAAAATATCTCTTCTTATTGAAATAAATTCCCCCGAAACAAAAATTCAAAAAGATTTTCAGAAGGTGTATTAGAAATCAATTATAATCTGTTCAAAAGGCTTTATCCTAAGGGTCCAGATTTTCTGAAAATTTTAAATTAAGGTTCTGAGGGGCCAATTAGATTCATCCAAATGTAGGGAGGAGAGAAATGGAAGAAATAAATAAAATCCCCCCAAAAATGATTAAATACTCACATAAGATAAAGAGTGGACTAAGGACCAAAGGAAATACTAAAAAAATGAATTTTTGACACCTCAAAGTGGGGATTTCCCCTCATGAAGGAGGCGCCTATTTCACATGTGTGGTGGAGTTTTAAATTCTCAAATATTGAGATATTTCATCTCTCCTCTCTCCTAATTCAAGTTTTGTTCCAAAAACTAAGTTAAACTGACCCAAATATGGTCAAAAATTAACCAAACTGATCTGGAAGATTCTAGAATCAGTTTGCTTGGTTAGAAGCTCACTTTTTCCTATAAATAGAAGCCTCCCCCTTTGTAGAAGCTTAATAGTGTTTTATGCACTGTTACTCTACTCCACCCCAGAGCCAAAAACAGTGAATTTATTAATAATTCATTAGTTTTTGACCTTTTCCTCTTCATTAGATTTAAATTCTATGCATAAAAAGATGCATATTGGAGAAAACAATTTTATTCTAAAAGTGTTACTTTCACCAATATTGATTTTTATGCATAAATAGATGCATAAAAGAAATTTTTTTATTCTAAAACTGTTACTTTCATCTAAATTGATTTTTATGCATAAAATGATGCATAAAAGAATTTTTTTTATTGTAAAAGTGCTACTTTCACTAATATTGATTTTTATGCATAAAATGATGCATAAAGATTTTTTTTTTGTAAAAGTGTTACTTTCACCAATATTGATTTTTATGCATAAAAGAATTTTTTTAATTGTAAAAGTGTTACTTTCATCAATATTGATTTTTATGCATAAAATGATGCATAAAAGAACTTTTTTATTGTAAAAGTGTTACTTTCATCAATATTGATTTTTATGCATAAAATGATGCATAAAAGAATTTTTTTAATTGTAAAAGTGTTACTTTCACCAATATTGCTTTTTATGCATAAATAGATGCATAAAAGAATTTTTTTATTCTAAAAGTGTTACTTTCATCTAAATTGATTTTTATGCATAAAATGATGCATAAAAGAAATTTTTTATTGTAAAAGTGTTACTTTCACCAATATTGATTTTTATGCAAAAAATGATTTATAAAAGATTTATTTTTTTATTGTGAAAGTGTTACTTTCATCAATATTGATTTTTATGCATAAAATGATGCAAAAAAGAATTTTTTTAATTGTAAAAGTGTTACTTTCACCAATATTGATTTTTATACATAAAATGATGCGTAAAAGATTTTTTTTGTATTATAAAAGTATTACTTTTTGATATTATGCATAAATAGATGCATACATAATTTTTATATCAAAACAAGAATTCTCTTTAATTCTTGTTTAAATCCCATGAATATTGGTAAATGAATAAGTAAATAGTCTGTGAAAGAAAATTCTATTGTTTTATATTTTCTAGGATGATAATGAGAAAATTCAAAAAAAACTATCGAAGTCTGAATTTTAGATAAATGATCAATTTATTCCTCATAAGAATTCGTGTTAGTTTTCAATTCAATTAAGCAAAATACTCAATGAATGAAACTCAGTAAAGTAGTAATTGAAATATTACCCTTTCGATAAAGATAGTTCAAGGAGAACCTTTCCCAGACTCAAACCCTGAATCAGACTATGACCAAGACATAACTCCTTCATCCGTTTCAAGAAAAGATGATGTGGCCAGTTCAAGAAAATTCACTCAAATCACCCACCGAATTTGAAATCAAGTTAAGACCCTTGATTCTGATCTGAGGATCAAGGTTACAGAATTCTGGAAATTCTGTTGGAATTTTAGACATGTGATCCAGAAGTATTGGGATACGGATTTAAGATATACCCATTGTATTCAAAAGAAAATCAAAACTGAAAACTTGCATAGAAACCCTCTTTTCTTAAAGGACTGTCTTACGCCAGAATGCTGGAGGGAGCATTTGGTATATGTGTTTTTCTAAGGGAAGTTTGGTTGCAACAACTGGCGAGGAGTGTTCAAAGGATGGCTCACACGGCAAAAACTTGCCCAGGTCTTGACCAGCTTGGGTATGGTGAAAAATGGTGTGCTTCCGGTACGACGAGCGACGACCGACGAAGCGGTCCCTGAGTGAAGTGCCAGGACACCTAAGGAGGATCCTGGAGGGTTTTGACCAGGCGATGCACGGGCTCGCGGTGCTTAGGACACCCATGCGTATGTCGTGTGGAAGATATATATATGTATGATGATGAGAAAATTATTGTAATCTATTATTGGATCTCGTTTTGCTGACCTGCTGCTGCTGTCAACGGAGAGTCCAGAGTGATACTGTTTTGTGAGAAACAAGGATTGAATGGAAATTTTGAGTTATGACATCTATAACCAATAATTGTTTGTCAATGGATTGTTTTATAAGTTAAAGTTTAAAGAGGAGTGTGTGTGTATCTGTATTCTAAAGCAAAAGTTAAGAAAGGCATTCAATTATGGGTGGATGAGTACTTGTCTTGTTCTACCAATTCCAGTCGTTGGGCGGTGGCTAACCCATGGGCCGGATAGGCTGGAATCTGTAAAGTTTTAATAATAAAATTGATTAATAGAAATACGCTTAGAACTCGAGTAGCTAAATAAAAGCCTGAAGACTTCTCTAATGAATAGATCAATGGCTGTGCCTGATTCAATTAGGAAAAAAGCGTTATTTCTTCAAGTTAAGTTTGTAATAGTTTCGCTTGTATCTGGTTTAATCAGATGAAGGTTAGTTCAGTATCTTGACCTCATTAGAAAAATTTGTTAAGAAAATAAAAATGGTGATATCGTCCCTGTTTTTCAGGCATGGGAAATTTTCCCGGTTTTGGTTTTCGGAATAACCCATCAGCTTAGTCTCGTTCCCGGACATTTTCGAGGAGGGCGAGGCCGTGAGTGAGAAACCCTGCCCCGCACAAAAGGAAGCTACTTCTACTGCTACCATCTGGGAATCCGCGCAGTGGGGGCAATGGGATCTCACAGTTGGTATCAGAGTGTTGTTGTAAATTTACGTAATAGTAACAGAAATTGCTTAAAATTTTAAAGTAAATCTAGGAAATAATGTTTTCTCTTGTTAATATTATGTTGAATGAACTTCAAAAAATTGAAAACTTATAAATTGAATTAGAAATTCATAAATGGATACCCCGAATCTATCTGGCATTCCTGAACTCTCCCAGAGTCAGGATATGATAGCCTTTGCATTCGAGCATCTCATCAACTCTGCTATGACCTGAGTGAGCAGAGTGAGACTCGCATGCCATTTTGAGAGTCTTTACTTTCCTGATCCTCTTGGAGCGACGTCGGTATATGTGGTTCTTTGGAGGACGATGTATTAATATCAGTACCAGTCAACGTCAAAGGCTCAGGCAAAATATTTCCTTAGCCATGATTCTGATAAGGCTAGGACTTGTTCAGCATGTACAACTCTTTGATCATTCACCCAGGAACTTCAGAATTTCATGTCGAGTTTTTAGACTTCTTAGCCGCTTTATCCCTAGAAGTAGAATTACAGCACCTCTTTCTGTAATGAATCGTGTGTACCATGGCATGTCTCCTTCGCAGTTTCGCTTCTTCATGCGTACGCGATTGAGATAGTGATTTTGGGAGCCATGATGCTCTATGTATATATCTCAAACTTTTGATAGTAAACGATGTTTTGCAAAAAAATTCCAAATTGTTTTCATGATTGTAAATATGGTTAATAAAATTATTAAAGTAAATCTTGTTTCAAGAAGTATGATGAAATAATTATCTGTTTAAAGATAAATCTCAAAAAATTAAATAATCATCAATCTGTTATGCTGAAAAAAATCTTGTTTTATCATAGTCATGAGGCACGCAGCCTGTGCAAGGCAACTGGACCCTCAAACCGATGACGAAGAGTTAGATCCGGATGTTTGTAAAGCCCTGCACAGATCCCACCCTGGTCCCTTCAAGGGTGAAGGGGAGCAGTTAGGTGAAGTAGTGAAAAAGTGGATTGAGGCTATGGAAGAATACTTTGATGTAACTGGCTACAATGAGAGAAGCAAGATGGCTCTCACCAGGTTAAAGATTGTGGAAGCGGCCAGGGTCGCTTGGAGAAATCACTGCCAGACTAACCATCTCGATCGGAATACCCAGACGTGGACCGATCTTAAAGCTTACCTTAGAAAGAGGTTTTGTCCTCCACGCTCCCTTGAAACTAAAATGAATGAGTTCTTGGAACTAAAGCAGGATAGCCGGACAATTATAGAGTACCATCAAGCTTTTGCCCTTCTCCTCAAATATTCCCCGCAATTGGTTGATGGCCACGTGCATTCCAGGAATGAACAAGCCATTGGACAGTTTAGTAAAGAATGCCAAACCTGTCTCAATGAACCTGTCTCAATGGCCGAAGTAGTAAGAATGGCAAAGGACTTTGCCAAAGCCTTTGTTGTTAAGGTCCTGCGAAAGCCTGCACCCTCTAACTTTAAAAGATTCCAAACCCTGGGAAGTACTTCAAACTTTCCTCCCCCAAAGAGGCAGCAAGGCCCAATTCAGAATCAGGATGCGAGAAGACTTAGAAGTGAAGGAAGACCCTTCCCCCAGAACACTTTCTCAGGATCCCCACCTCTTTCAAGGATTCAGAGGGACCTCACTCGGGGCCTCGCCCACGAATGTCCGGGCACGAGACTAGGCTAGTGGTCACTCCGAAAACCGAAACCGAAAAAATTTCCCATGCCCGAAAAGCGGGGATGATTCCACCTTTTTGAAATTTCTTAACGAATTTTTCTAACGAGATCAATTCTAAACTATCCTTCACCTGAATAAACCAGATAAAAGGAAACTATCGCTGATATAATTTGATCATTTGAGTAATTTCAACGCTTTTTTCCTAATCAAGATCAGGCAACAGCCGCCGTTGATCCACTCAATTGAGAAATTTATCAGGGAATTAACTAGCGACTCGAATCATAGCGTAATCCTAAGATTTTTCAGTTTGATTATTAAGCACATGATTCTGATGAGGCTGAAAGTAATACATGGTGTTATTTTATATCACTCAAGGCCTCAAAATTTCACACTTTCCCGCCAAATCTATAGACTCCTTAGTTGTTTTAATCCTAAGGAGAAGAAAGTAGCTCCCGTGGCAATAAGGGAACATTTGTATGAGGGCATGTCTATAACCGAGTACCATCATCTTATGCATCTCCCGAGGAGATTTTGACTTCTGGAGCCAAGCTGCTCTATTGCAACCTTTCTATAAATAAAGAAATGTTTTGTGGGAAAATTCCCTATTGTAAAAGTCATTGTTTATTGATGAATTGATAAAGTAAAATCTGTTACCGGACATATGTCATAGATCTCCAATAAGATCATTTATCTTGTTTAAGAAATTAATTTTTTGAACCTCATAAGTCTTAGGATCTTGTGGATGATATCAAAATAAAAATTCAATAATATATCATTTTTGGCAGAATCATGAGGCGAGAAAACCGTGGTCGTCAGCCAGACCCTCTCTCTAAAGAAGAAGAGCTTGATGCTGACGTTCGCACGGCTCTTCACAGAACTCAGCCACCAAGAAGAGAACCTAGGCGAGGCTGTGGAGAAATGGGTGGAAGCTATGGAAGAGTATTTTGATGTCAGAGGCTACAATTAGCGGAGCAAAATGGCTCTTGCCAGGCTGAAAATTGTGGAAACAGCTAGGGTGGCATGGAGAAACCATTGTGACACCAACTATCTAGACAAGAATACCCAGTCCTAGAACGATCTTAAAGCAAAACCATCGAAGAATGTCACCAGGCATTTGCTCTTCTACTCAAGTATTCTCACCACCTCTAGACGAAGAGAAACTTATGTCCACGTTCATTCGGAGAATGAACGAACCCTTAGACACACTGGTCATGAATGCCAAGCCAGTGTCCATGGCAGAAGCTGTCAGAATGGTGAAGGACTTCGCCAAAGCCTTCATCATGAAAGTCTTGCCAAAGCCAGCTCCCTCATCCTTCAAAAGATTTCAGACACCGGGAGGTTCTTCCAACCTTTCGCCTCCAAAGAGACACCAAGGTCCCACAACCAGAATCTAGAGATGGGAAGTTTCAGGAATGAAGGAAGACCTTTCCCTCAAAGTTCTTTCTTAGGAACTCCGGCTCTCAAGAATGCAAAGGGAAAAACTTCGAAGTGAGAACATATGCTTTGGATGTCAGGGGGTTTGGGCACCAGCTCAAGGATTGCCCATCTCCTTCTGTGGACCAAGAAAGCCAGGGCCCCAGAATTCAAAGACAGACTCCTTCATACCAGTCCAATCAAGGTCCCTCACGCGCCAAAATCATGGTAACCCCAGAAGAGTGCCAGCTTAGCCTGCAGCCTCCATGCAAAGCAGTCTCCGAACTCCCTCCTAGAATTGGGGTAACCAAAGAGAGAGAGTTCCACCTCAGACTGCAGCAGCTAGAGCCGTCACTATAGCTGAGGAAGTGGAGGAAGAAAAAGGACAGATCTATGCCACAATAGAGCATCAGGGGAATAACCGTCAATTTTTAGTCCTCCAAACTCCAGCAGAGTACCAAGGTAAGCAATTCAAGCTTTTGATTGATTCAGGCAGTACTCATTCTTTTATTTCCCTAGGATGTCTACGTAAGTTAGTCCTAAATCAAAAATCAAGGAAACCTATGCAAGTGGAATTGGCCAATGGAACGACTCTTTTCACACCTTGAGACAGACCTTATTCAGTTTAGTCTAGATGGGAACGTAACAGAGTGCTAGTTCAGAGTCCTACCCTTGGGAGTCTATGATGGAATCCTTGGAATGGATTGGCTCCATAAGAATCAAGCTGATATTCATTGTCACAAAGGAACCATCTCTTTCCTTGACCTTCACGGGAATAAAGTTCAAGGAACTGGAATTTCCGGATCCCCAGTGCTGCAATTAGTCAAGGCTTCTAAATTATTAAAAGGGCTGAGAAAGAGGCAATTAGTCAAGGCTTCTAAATTATTAAAAGGGCTCAGAAAGAGGCAAGCTGTTTATGTGATTAAGATGAATCTAGTAGACATAAAATGCAAGGCTAAAGAACCAGAGTGGTTAAGTGAGTATGCAGATGTGTTCCCTAAAGAGCTGACTGAGATGCCTCCATCTCGCGAGGTAGATCATGAGATCGAGCTAACCTCCGGAGCTCAGTCACTGGCTCAATGTGCATGTGAGATCCCTCTGCCCCCTCCGTGCACTCCCCTCTGTGCACTGGACTCCCGGTAGTAGCTGAGAGACGGAAGCAGCCCCCTCATGCCCGGGGCAGGGTTTCTCACTCGAGGCCTCGCCCACGAATGTCCGGGCACGAGACTAGGCTAGTGGTCACTCCGAAAGCCGAAATCGGGAAAATTTCCCATGCCCGAAAAGCGGGGACGATTCCACCTTTTTGAATTTTCTTAATGAATTTTTCTAACGCGATCAATTCTAAACTATCCTTCACCTCAATAAACCAGATAGAAGGAAACTATCGCTGATATAATTTGATCATTTGAGTAATTTCAACGCTTTTTTCTTCCTAATCAAGATCACACACAGCCGTTGATCCACTCAATTGAGAATTTTATCAGGGAATTAACTAGCTACTCGAATCCTAGCGTAATCCTAAGATTTTTTAGTTTGATTATTAACCACATGATTTTGATGAGGCTGAAAGTAATACATGGTGTTATTTTATATCACTCAAGGCCTCAAAATTTCATGCTTTCCCGCCAAATCTACAGACTCCTTAGTTGTTTTATTCCTAAGGAGAAGAAAGTAGCTCCCTTGGCAATAAGGGAACATTTGTATCAGGGCATGTCTATAGCCAAGTACCATCATCTTATGCATCTCCCGAGGAGATTTTGACTTATGGAGCCGAGCTGCTCTATTCCAACCTTTCTATAAATAAAGAAATGTTTTGTGGAAAAATTCCCTATTGTAAAAGTCATTGTTTATTGATGAATTGATGAAGTAAAATCTGTTACCGGACACATGTCATAGATCTCCAATAAGATCATTTATCTTGTTTAAGAAATTAATTTTTTGAACCTCATAAGTCTTAGGATCTTGTGGATGATATCAAAATAAAGATTTAATAATATATCATTTTTGGCAGAATCATGAGGCGAGAAAACCGTGGTCGTCAGCCAGACCCTCTCTTTGAAGAAGAAGAGCTTGATGCTGACGTTCGCACGGCTCTTCACAGAACTCAGCCACCAGGGCCCTTTGAAGGAGAAGAAGAGAACCTAGGCGAGGCTGTGGAGAAATGGGTGGAAGCTATGGAAGAGTATTTTGATGTCAGGCTACAATGAGCGGAGAAAAATGGCTCTTGCCAGGCTGAAAATTGTGCAAACAGCCAGGGTGGCATGGAGGAACCATTGTGACACCAACCACCTAGACAGGAATACCCAGTCCTAGAACGATCTTAAAGCCTATTTAAGGAAGAGGTTTTGTCCCCCTGGGTTCTTAGAAACCAAAATGAATGAATTTTTAGAGCTGAACCAGGGGAGCAAAACCATCGAAGAATATCACCAGGCATTTGCTCTTCTATTCAAGTATTCACCACCTCTAGACGAAGAGAAACTTATGTCCACGTTCATTCGGAGAATGAACGAACCCTTAGACACACTGGTCATGAATGCCAAGCCAGTGTCCATGACAGAAGCTGTCAGAATGGTGAAGGACTTCGCCAAAGCCTTCATCATGAAAGTCTTGCCAAAGCCAGCTCCCTCATCCTTCAAAAGATTTCAGACACCGGGAGGTTCTTCCAACCTTTCGCCTCCAAAGAGACACCAAGGTCCCACAATCAGAATCTAGAGATGGGAAGTTTCAGAAATGAAGGAAGACCTTTCCCTTGAAGTTCTTTCTTAGGAACTCCGGCTCTCAAGAATGCAAAGGGAAAAACTTCGAAGTGAGAACAGGTGCCTTGGGGATGTCAGGGGTTTGGGCACCAGCTCAAGGATTGCCCATCTCCTTCTGTGGACCAAGAAAGCCAGGGCCCCAGAATTCAAAGACAGACTCCTTCATACCAGTCCAATCAGGGTCCCCCGCGCCAAAATCATGGTAACCCCAGAAGAGTGCCAGCTTTTAGCCTGCAGCCTCCATGCAAAGCAGTCTCCGAACTCCCTCCTAGAATTGGGGTAACCAAAGAGAGAGAGTTCCACCTCAGACTACAGCAGCTAGAGCCGTCACTATAGCTGAGGAAGTGGAGGAAGAAAAAGGACAGATCTATGCCACAATAGAGCATCAGGGAAATAACCGTCAATTTTTAGTCCTCCAGACTCCAGCAGAGTACCAAGGTAAGCAATTTAAGCTTTTGATTGATTTAGGCAGTACCCATTCTTTTATTTCCCTAGGATGTCTGCGTAAGTTAGTCCTAAATCAAAAATCACGGAAACCTATGCAAGTGGAATTGGCCAATAGAAAGACTCTTTTCACACCTTGAGACAGACCTTATTCAGTTTAGTCTAGATGGGAACGTAACAGAGTGCTAGTTCAGAGTCCTACCCTTGGGAGTCTATGATGGAATCCTTGGAATGGATTGGCTCCATAAGAATCAAGCTGATATTCATTGTCACAAAGGAACCATCTCTTTCCTTGACCTTCACGGGAATAAAGTTCAAGGAACTGGAATTTCCGGATCCCCAGTGCTGCAATTAGTCAAGGCTTCTAAATTATTAAAAGGGCTCAGAAAGAGGCAAGCTCTTTATGTCATTAAGATGAATCTAGTAGACATAAAATGCAAGGCTAAAGAACCAGAGTGGTTAAGTGAGTATGCAGATGTGTTCCCTAAAGAGCTGACTGAGATGCCTCCATCTCGCAAAGTAGATCATGAGATCGAGCTAACCCCCGGAGCTCAGTCAATGGCTCAATGTGCATGTGAGATCCCTCTGCCCCCTCCGTGCACTCCCCTCCATGCACTGGACTCCCGGTATAGCTGACAGGCGGAAGCATCCCCCTCATGCTCGGGGCAGGGTTTCTCACTCGGGGCCTCGCCCACGAATGTCCGGGCACGAGACTAGGCTAGTGGTCACTCTGAAAACCGAAACCGGGAAAATTTCCCATGCCCGAAAAGCGGGGATGATTCCACCTTTTTGAATTTTCTTAACGAATTTTTCTAAATTATTAAGAGGCAATTAGTCAAGGCTTCTAAATTATTAAAAGGGCTCAGAAAGAGGCAAGCTGTTTATGTCATTAAGCTGAATCTAGTAGACATAAAATGCAAGGCTAAAGAACCAGAGTAGTTAAGTGAGTATGCAAATGTGTTCCCTAAAGAGCTGACTGTGATGCCTCCATCTCGTGAAGTAGATCATGAGATCGAGCTAACCCCCCCCAGTGGCTCAATGTGCATGTGAGACTCCTCTGCCCCCTCCGTGCACTCCCCTCCGTGCACTGGACTCCCGGTAGAGCTGATAGGCGGAAGCAGCCCCCTTATGCCCAGGGCAGGGTTTCTCAGTCGGGGCCTCGCCCACGAATGTCCAGGCACGAGACTAGGCTAGTGGTCACTCCGAAAACCGAAACCGGGAAAATTTTCCATGCCCGAAAAGCGGGGACGATTCCACCCTTTTGAATTTTCTTAACAAATTTTTCTAACGAGATCAATTCTAAACTATCCTTCACCTGAATAAACCAGATAGAAGGAAACTATCGCTGATATAATTTGATCATTTGAGTAATTTCAACGCTTTTTTCCTAATCAAGATCAGGCACAGCCGTTGATCCACTCAATTAAGAAATTTATCAGGGAATTAACAAGCTACTCGAATCCTAGCATAATCCTAAGATTTTTCAGTTTGATTATTAAGCACATGATTCTGATGAGGCTGAAAGTAATACATGGTGTTATTTTATATCACTCAAGGCCTCAAAATTTCACACTTTCCCACCAAATCTACAGACTCCTTAGTTGTTTTAATCCTAAGGAGAAGAAAGTAGCTCCCTTGGCAATAAGGGAACATTTGTATCAGGGCATGTCTATAATCGAGTACCATCATCTTATGCATCTCCCGAGGAGATTTTGACTTCTGGAGCCGAGCTGCTCTATTGCAACCTTTCTATAAATAAAGAAATGTTTTGTGGAAAAATTCCCTATTGTAAAAGTCATTGTTTATTGATGAATTGATGAAGTAAAATCTGTTACCGGACATATGTCATAGATCTCCAATAAGATCATTTATCGTGTTTAAGAAATTAATTTTTTGAACCTCATAAGTCTTAGGATCTTGTGGATGATATCAAAATAAAAATTTAATAATATATCATTTTTGGCAGAATCATGAGGCGAGAAAACCGTGGTCGTCAACCAGACCCTCTCTCTGAAGAAGAAGAGCTTGATGCTGACGTTCGCACGGCTCTTCACAGAACTCAGCCACCAGGGCCCTTTGAAGGAGAAGAAGAGAACCTAGGCGAGGCTGTGGAGAAATGGGTGGAAGCTATGAAAGAGTATTTTGATGTCACAGGCTACAATGAGCGGAGCAAAATGGCTCTTGCCAGGCTGAAAATTGTGGAAACAGCCAGGGTGGCATGGAGGAACCATTGTGACACCAACCATCTAGACAGGAATACCCAATCCTAGAACGATCTTAAAGCCTATTTAAGGAAGAGGTTTTGTCCCCCTGGGTTCTTAGAAACCAAAATGAATGAATTTTTAGATCTAAACCAGGGGAGCAAAACCATCGAAGAATATCACCAGGCATTTGCTCTTCTACTCAAGTATTCTCACCACCTCTAGACGAAGAGAAACTTATGTCCATGTTCATTCGGAGAATGAACGAACCCTTAGACACACTGGTCATGAATGCCAAGCCAGTGTCCATGACAGAAGCTGTCAGAATGGTGAAGGACTTCGCCAAAGCCTTCATCATGAAAGTCTTGCCAAAGCCAGCTCCCTCATCCTTCAAAAGATTTCAGACACCGGGAGGTTCTTCCAACCTTTCGCCTCCAAAGAGACACCAAGGTCCCACAACCAGAATCTAGAGATGGGAGTTTCAGGAATGAAGGAAGACCTTTCCTTCGAAGTTCTTTCTTAGGAACTCTGGCTCTCAAGAATGCAAAGGGAAAAACTTCGAAGTGAGAACAGGTGGATGTCAGGGGTTTGGGCACCAGCTTAAGGATTGCCCATCTCCTTCTGTGGACCAAGAAAGCCAGGGCCCCAGAACTCAAAGACAAACTCCTTCATACCAGTCCAATCAGGGCTTCCCGCACCAAAATCACGGTAACCCCAGAAGAGTGCCAGCTTAGCCTGCAGCCTCCATGCAAAGCAGTCTCCGAACTCCCTCCTAGAATTGGGGTAACCAAAGAGAGAGAGTTCCACCTCAGACACTGCAGAGCAGCTAGAGCCGTCACTATAGCTGAGGAAGTGGAGGAAGAAAAAGGACAGATCTATGCCACAATAGAGCATCAGAGTCAATTTTTAGTCCTCCAGACTCCAGCAGAGTACCAAGGTAAGAAATTCAAGCTTTTGATTGATTCAGGCAGTACTCATTCTTTTATTTCCCTAGGATGTCTGCGTAAGTTAGTCCTAAATCAAAAATTAGGAAAACCTATGCAAGTGGAATTGGCCAATGGAAAGACTCTTTTCACACCTTGAGATAGACCTTATTCAGTTTAGTCTAGATGGGAACGTAATAGAGTGCTAGTTCAGAGTCCTACCCTTGGGAGTTTATGATGGAATCCTTGGAATGGATTGGCTCCATAAGAATCAAGCTGATATTCATTGTCACAAAGGAACCATCTCTTTCCTTGACCTTCACGGGAATAAAGTTCAAGGAACTGGAATTTCTGGATCCCCCCACCAGTGATCCCCAGTGCTGCAATTAGCCAAGGCTTCCAAATTATTAAAAGGGCTTAAAAAGAGGCAATTAGTCAAGGCTTCTAAATTATTAAAAGGGCTTAGAAAGAGGCAAGCTGTTTATGTCATTAAGATGAATCTAGTAGACATAAAATGCAAGGCTAAAGAACCAGGGTGGTTAAGTGAGTATGCAGATGTGTTCCCTAAAGAGCTGACTGAGATGCCTCCATCTCGCGAAGTAGATCATGAGATCGAGCTAACCCTCAGCCAGTGGCTCAATGTGCATGTGAGATCCCTCTGCCCCCTCCGTGCACTCCCCTCCGTGCACTGGACTCCTGGTAGAGCTGACAGGCGGAAGCACCCCCTCATGCCCGGGGCAGGGTTTCTCACTCGGGGCCTCGCCCACGAATGTCCGGGCACGAGACTAGGCTAGTGGTCACTCTGAAAACCAAAACTGGGAAAATTTCCCATGCCCGAAAAGTGGGGATGATTCCACCTTTTTGAATTTTCTTAACGAATTTTTCTAACGAGATCAATTCTAAACTATCCTTCACCTGAATAAACCAGATAGAAGGAAACTATCGCTGATATAATTTAATCATTTGAGTAATTTCAACGCTTTTTTCCTAATCAAGATCAGGCATAGCCGTTGATCCACTCAATTGAGAAATTTATCACGGAATTAACTAGCTACTCAAATCCTAGCATAATCCTAAGATTTTTCAGTTTGATTATTAACCACATGATTTTGATGAGGCTGAAAGTAATACATGGTGTTATTTTATATCACTCAAGGCCTCAAAATTTCACACTTTCCTGCCAAATCTACAGACTCCTTAGTTGTTTTATTCCTAAGGAGAAGAAAGTAGCTCCCTTGGCAATAAGGGAACATTTGTATCAGGGCATGTCTATAGCCGAGTACCATCATCTTATGCATCTCCCGAGGAGATTTTGACTTCTGGAGCCGAGCTGCTCTATTGCAACCTTTCTATAAATAAAGAAATGTTTTGTGAAAAAATTCCCTATTGTAAAAGTCATTGTTTATTGATGAATCGATGAAGTAAAATCTGTTACCGGACATATGTCATAGATCTCCAATAAGATTATTTATCTTAATTAAGAAATTAATTTTTTGAACCTCATAAGTCTTAGGATCTTGTGGATGATATCAAAATAAAAATTTAATAATATATCATTTTTGGCAGAATCATGAGGCGAGAAAACCCTGGTCGTCAGCCAGACACTTTCTCTGAAGAAGAAGAGCTTGATGCTGACGTTCGCACGGCTCTTCACAAAACCAGGGCCCTTTGAAGGAGAAGAAGAGAACCTAGGCGAGGCTGTGGAGAAATGGGTGGAAGTTATGGAAGAGTATTTTGATGTCACAGGCTACAATGAGCGGAACAAAATGGCTCTTGCCAGGCTGAAAATTGTGGAAACAGCCAGGGTGGCATGGAGGAACCATTGTGACACCAACCATCTAGACAGGAATACCCAGTCCTAAAATGATCTTAAAGCCTATTTAAGGAAGAGGTTTTGTCCCCCTGGGTTCTTTGAAACCAAAATGAATGAATTTTTAGAGCTAAACTAGGGGAGCAAAACCATCGAAGAATATCACCAGGCATTTGCTCTTCTACTCAAGTATTCACCACCTCTAGACGAAGAGAAACTTATGTCCATGTTCATTCGAAGAATGAACAAACCCTTAGACACACTGGTCATGAATGCCAAGCCAGTGTCCATGGCACAAGCTGTCAGAATGGTGAAGGACTTCGCCAAAGCCTTCATCATGAAAGTCTTGCCAAATCCAGCTCCCTCATCCTTCAAAAGATTTCAGACACCGGGAGGTTCTTCCAACCTTTCGCCTCCAAAGAGACACCAAGGTCCCACAACCAGAATCTAGAGATGGGAAGTTTCAGGAATGAAGGAAGACCTTTCCCTCGAAGTTCTTTCTTAGGAACTCCGGCTCTCAAGAATGCAAAGGGAAAAACTTCGAAGTGAGAACAGGTGCTTTGGATGTCAGGGGTTTGGGCACCAGCTCAAGGATTGCCCATCTCCTTCTGTGGACCAAGAAAGCCAGGGCCCCAAAATTCAAAGACAGACTCCTTCATACCAGTCCAATCAGGGTCCCTCGCGCCAAAATCACGGTAACCCCAAAAGAGTGCCAGCTTAGCCTGCAGCCTCCATGCAAAGCAGTCTCCGAACTCCCTCCTAGAATTGGGGTAACCAAAGAGAGAGAGTTCCACCTCAGACTGTAGCAGCTAGAGCCGTCACCTATAGCTAAGGAAGTTGAGGAAGAAAAAGGACAGATCTATGCCACAATAGAGCATCAGGGGAATAACCGTCAATTTTTAGTCCTCCAGACTCCAGCAGAGTACCAAGGTAAGCAATTCAAGCTTTTGATTGATTCAGGCAGTACTCATTCTTTTATTTCCCTAGGATGTCTGCGTAAGTTAGTCCTAAATCAAAAATCAGGGAAACCTATGCAAGTGGAATTGGCCAATGGAAAGACTCTTTTCACACCTTGAGACAGACCTTATTCTAGATGGGAACATAACAGAGTGCTAGTTCAGAGTCCTACCCTTGGGAGTCTATGATGGAATCCTTGGAATGGATTGGCTCCATAAGAATCAAGCTAATATTCATTGTCACAAAGGAACCATCTCTTTCCTTGACCTTCACGGGAATAAAGTTCAAGGAACTGGAATTTTCGGATCCCTAGTGCTGCAATTAGTCAAGGCTTCTAAATTATTAAAAGGGCTCAGAAAGAGGCAATTAGTCAAGGCTTCTAAATTATTAAAAGGGCTCAGAAAGAGGCAAGCTGTTTATGTTATTAAGATGAATCTAGTAGACATAAAATGCAAGGCTAAAGAACCAGAGTGGTTAAGTGAGTATGCAGATGTGTTTCCTAAAGAGCTGACTGAGATGCCTCCATCTCGCGAAGTAGATCATGAGATCGAGCTAACCACCGGAGCTCAGCCAGTGGCTCAATGTGCATGTGAGATCCCTCTGCCCCCTCCGTTCACTGGACTCCCGGTAGCTGAAAGGCGGAAGCATCCCCCTCATGCCCGGGGCGGTAGGGTTTCTCACTTGGGGCCTCGCCCATGAATGTCCGGGCACGAGACTAGGCTAGTGGTCACTCTAAAAACCAAAACTGGGAAAATTTCCCATGCCCGATGGGGACGATTCCACCTTTTTGAATTCTCTTAACGAATTTTTCTAACGAGATCAATTCTAAACTATCCTTCACCTGAATAAACCAGATAGAAGGAAACTATCGCTGATATAATTTGATCATTTGAGTAATTTCAATGCTTTTTTCCTAATCAAGATCAGGCACAGCCGTTGATCCACTCAATTGAGAAATTTATCAAGGAATTAACTAGCTACTCGAATCCTAGCGTAATCCTAAGATTTTTCAGTTTGATTATTAACCACATGATTTTGATGAGGCTGAAAGTAATACATGGTGTTATTTATATCACTCAAGGCCTCAAAATTTCACACTTTCTCGCCAAATCTACAGACTCCTTAGTTGTTTTATTCCTAAGGAGAAGAAAGTAGCTCCCTTGGCAATAAGGGAACATTTGTATCAGGGCATGTCTATAGCTGAGTACCATCATCTTATGCATCTCCCGAGGAGATTTTGACTTCTGGAGCCGATCTGCTCTATTGCAACCTTTCTATAAATAAAGAAATGTTTTATGGAAAAATTCCCTATTGTAAAAGTCATTGTTTATTGATGAATTGATGAAGTAAAATCTGTTACCGGACATATGTCATAGATCTCCAATAAGATCATTTATCTTGTTTAAGAAATTAATTTTTTGAACCTCATAAGTCTTAGGATCTTGTGGATGATATCAAAATAAAAATTTAATAATATATCATTTTTGGCAGAATCATGAGGCGAGAAAACCGTGGTCGTCAGCCAGACCCTCTCTCTGAAGAAGAAGAGCTTGATGCTGACGTTCGCACAGCTCTTCACAAAACTCAGCCACCAGGGCCCTTTGAAGGAGAAGAAGAGAACCTAGGCGAGGCTGTGGAGAAATGG
The DNA here is from genome assembly GCF_041138505.1 of Cibotium barometz. NCBI lineage: Eukaryota > Viridiplantae > Streptophyta > Polypodiopsida > Cyatheales > Cibotiaceae > Cibotium > Cibotium barometz. Next base: position 27,215,944 of record NC_141069.1, read on the forward strand.
GTGGAAGTTATGGAAGAGTATTTTGATGTCACAGGCTACAATGAGCAGAGCAAAATGGCTCTTGCCAGGCTGAAAATTGTGGAAATAGCCAAGGTGGCATGGAGGAACCATTGTGACACCAACCATCTAGACAGGAATACCCAGTCCTAGAACGATCTTAAAGCCTATTTAAGGAAGAGGTTTTGTCCCCCTGGGTTCTTAGAAACCAAAATGAATGAATTTTTAGAGCTAAACCAGGGGAGCAAAACCATCGAAGAATATCACCAGGCATTTTCTCTTCTACTCAAGTATTCACCACCTCTAGACGAAGAGAAACTTATGTCCACGTTCATTCGGAGAATGAACGAACCCTTAGACACACTGGTCATGAATGCCAAGCCAGTGTCCATGGCACAAGCTGTCAGAATGGTGAAGGACTTCGCCAAAGCCTTCATCATGAAAGTCTTGCCAAAGCCAGCTCCCTCATCCTTCAAAAGATTTCAGACACCGGGAGGTTCTTCCAACCTTTCGCCTCCAAAGAGACACCAAGGTCCCACAACCAGAATCTAGAGATGGGAAGTTTCAGAAATGAAGGAAGACCTTTCCCTTGAAGTTCTTTCTTAGGAACTCCGGCTCTCAAGAATGCAAAGGGAAAAACTTCGAAGTGAGAACAGGTGCCTTGGGGATGTCAGGGGTTTGGGCACCAGCTCAAGGATTGCCCATCTCCTTCTGTGGACCAAGAAAGCTAGGGCCCCAGAATTCAAAGACAGACTCCTTCATACCAGTCCAATCAGGGTCCCCCGCGCCAAAATCACGGTAACCCCAGAAGAGTGCCAGCTTAGCCTGCAGCCTCCATGCAAAGCAATCTCCGAACTCCCTCCTAGAATTGGGGTGACCAAAGAGAGATAGTTCCACCTCAGACTGCAGCAGTAGCTAGAGCCGTCACCTATAGCTGAGGAAGTGGAGGAAGAAAAAGGACAGATCTATGCCACAATAGAGCAGGGGAATAACCGACAATTTTTAGTCCTCCAGACTCCAGCAGAGTACCAAGGTACCAAGGTAAGCAATTCAAGCTTTTGATTGATTCAGGCAGTACTCATTCTTTTATTTCCCTAGGATGTCTGCGTAAGTTAGTCCTAAATCAAAAATCAGGGAAACCTATGCAAGTGGAATCGGCCAATGGAAAGACTCTTTTCACACCTTGAGACAGACCTTATTCAGTTTAGTCTAGATGGGAACGTAACAGAGTGCTAGTTTAGAGTCCTACCCTTGGGAGTCTATGATGGAATCCTTGGAATGGATTGGCACCATAAGAATCAAGCTGATATTCATTGTCACAAAGGAACCATCTCTTTCCTTGACCTTCACGGGAATAAAGTTCAAGGAACTGGAATTTCCGGATCCCCAGTGCTGCAATTAGTCAAGGCTTCTAAATTATTAAAAGGGCTCAGAAAGAGGCAATTAGTCAAGGCTTCTAAATTATAAAAAGGGCTCAGAAAGAGGCAAGCTGTTTATGTGATTAAGATGAATGTAGTAGACATAAAATGCAAGGCTAAAGAACCAGAGTGGTTAAGTGAGTATGTAGATGTGTTCCCTAAAGAGCTGACTGAGATGCCTCCATCTCGCGAAGTAGATCATGAGATCGAGCTAACCCCCGCCGGAGCTGAGCCAGTGGCTCAATGTGCATGTGAGATCCCTCTGCCCCCTCCGTGCACTCCCCTCCGTGCACTGGACTCCCGGTAGCTGACAGGCGGAAGCAGCCCCCTCGTGCCCGGGGCGGCAGGGTTTCTCACTCGGGGCCTCGCCCACGAATGCCCGGGCACGAGACTAGGCTAGTGGTCACTCTGAAAACCGAAACCGGGAAAATTTTCCCATGCTCGGAAAGCGGGGACGATTCCACCTTTTTGAATTTTCTTAACGAATTTTTCTAACGAGATCAATTCTAAACTATCCTTCACCTGAATAAACCAGATAGAAGGAAACTATCGCTGATATAATTTGATCATTTGAGTAATTTCAACGCTTTTTTCCTAATCAAGATTAGGCACAGCCGTTGATCCACTCAATTGAGAAATTTATCAGGAAATTAACTAGCTATTCGAATCCTAGCATAATCCTAAAATTTTTCAGTTTGATTATTAACCACATGATTTTGATGAGACTGAAAGTAATACATGGTGTTATTTTATATCACTCAAGGCCTCAAAATTTCACACTTTCCCGCCAAATCTACAGACTCCTTAGTTGTTTTATTTCTAAGGAGAAGAAAGTAGCTCCCTTGGCAATAAGGGAACATTTGTATCAGGGCATGTCTATAGCCGAGTACCATCATCTTATGCATCTCCCGAGGAGATTTTGACTTCTGGAGCCGAGCTGCTCTATTGCAACCTTTCTATAAATAAAGAAATGTTTTGTGGAAAAATTCCGTATTGTAAAAGTCATTGTTTATTGATGAATTGATGAAGTAAAATCTGTTACCGGACATATGTCATAGATCTCCAATAAGATCATTTATCTTGTTTAAGAAATTAATTTTTTGAACCTCATAAGTCTTAGGATCTTGTGGATGATATCAAAATAAAAATTTAATAATATATCATTTTTGGCAGAATCATGAGGCGAGAAAACCGTGGTCATCAACCAGACCCTCTCTCTGAAGAAGAAGAGCTTGATATGCTGACGTTCGCACGGCTCTTCACAGAACTCAGCCACCCTTTGAAGGAGAAGAAGAGAACCTAGGCGAGGCTGTGGAGAAATGGGTGGAAGTTATGGAAGAGTATTTTGATGTCACAGGCTACAATGAGCGGAGCAAAATGGCTCTTGCCAGGCTGAAAATTGTGGAAACAGCCAGGGTGGCATGGAGGAACCATTGTGACACCAACCATCTAGACAGGAATACCCAGTCCTAGAACGATCTTAAAGCCTATTTAAGGAAGAGGTTTTGTCCCCCTGGGTTCTTAGAAACCAAAATGAATGAATTTTTAGAGTTAAACTAGGGGAGCAAAACCATCGAAGAATATCACTATGCATTTGCTCTTCTACTCAAGTATTCACCACCTCTAGACGAAGAGAAACTTATGTCCATGTTCATTTGGAGAATGAACAAACCCTTAAACACACTGGTCATCAATGCCAAGCCAGTGTCCATGGGGCAGAAGCTGTCAGAATGGTGAAGGACTTCGCCAAAGCCTTCATCATGAAAGTCTTACCAAAGCCAGCTCCCTCATCCTTCAAAAGATTTCAGACACCGGGAGGTTCTTCCAACCTTTCACCTCCAAAGAGACACCAAGATCCCACAACCAGAATCTAGAGACGGGAAGTTTCTCAGGAATGAAGGAAGACCTTTCCCTCGAAGTTCTTTCTTAGGAACTCTGGCTCTCAAGAATCCTGGGTGAATGATCAAAGAGTTGAACATGCTGAATAAGCCCTAGTCTTATCAGAATCATGGCCAAGGAAATATTTTGCCTGAGCCTCTGACGACGCTGACTGGTAGTACTTATGTTAATACACCGTCCTCCACAGAACCACATATACCGACATCGCTCAAGAGGATCAGGAAAGTAAAGACTCTCAAAATGGCGAGCGAGTCTCACTCTTCTCATTCGAGTCGTAGCAGAGTTGACGAGGTGATCAAATGCAAAAGCTATCATATCCTGACTCTGAGAGAGTCCAGGAATTTCAGATAGGTTCGGGGTGTCCATCTATAAATTTCCAATTCAATTTATAAGTTTTCAATTTTTGAAGTTCATTCACATAGTATTAACAAGTGAAAAACATTTCTTTCCCAGATTTCTATTAAAAATTTAGTCAATTTCTGCTCTGATACCAACTGTGAGATCCCTTTGCCCCCTCCGCGCACCGGTCGAACTCCTGGTAGCTGACAGCGGAAGCAGCCCCCTCATGCGCGGGGCAAGGTTCCTCACTCGGGGCCTCGCCCACGAATGTCCGGGCACAAGACTAGGCTAGTGGTCACTCCGAAAACCGAAACCGAGAAAATTTCCCATGCCCGGATAGCGGGGACGATTCCACCTTTTTGAATTTTCTTAACGAATTTTTCTAACGAGATCAATTCTAAACTATCCTTCACCTGAATAAACCAGATAGAAGGAAACTATCGCTGATATAATTTGATAATTTGAGTAATTTCAATGCTTTTTTCCTAATCAAGATCAGGCACAGCCGTTGATCCACTCATTTGAGAAATTTATAAGGGAATTAACTAGCTACTCGAATCCTAGCGTAATCCTAAGATTTTTCAGTTTGATTATTAAAACTCCACTGATTCCAGCCTAATCCCATGGCCCATGGGTTAGCCACCACCCTGCCATTGGAATCGGTAGATCCAAACAAGTACTCACCCACCCATAATTGAAATGCCTTTCTTAACTTTAGCTTTAGAAAACAGATACGCACACACTCCTCTTTAAAACTTTAAAATAAAAATAATCCATTGACAAAACAGATATGATCACACAGATTTCATAATTCAAAATTTCCATTCCATCCCTTGACTCTCCGTTGGGCCAGCTGGTCAACAACAAGATCCAGTAATAACAGATTACAATAATCATTTCGTCAACATACATATATATATCTTTCTCGATATACGTATGGGTGTTCTAAGCACCGCGAGCCCGTGCATCGCCTGGTCAAAACTCTCCAGGATCCTCCTTAGGTGTCCTGGTACTTCACTCAGGGACCGCTTCGTCGGCCCTCGCCTATCATACTGGAAGCACACCATTTTTCACCATAGCCATGTTGGTCAGGTTTTTGCCGCGTGAGCTGTCTCTCGAACACTCCCCGCCAGCTGTTGCAACCAAACTTCCCTTAGTTAAACACATATGCCAAATGCTCCCTCTAGCTTTCTGGCGTAAGATAGTCCTTAAAAAAACAGGGTTTCTATGCAAGTTTACAGTTTTGATTTTGTTTAAATACCATGAATAAATCTTAAATTCGTATCCCAATACTTCTAGATCCAGGTCTGAATTCCAGACAGAATTCCTCAAATTCTGTTAACTTGATCCTCAGATCAAAATCAAAAGTCTTAACTTAGTTTCGGATTCGGTGGGTGTTTTGAGTGCATTTTTCCTGAACTGGGCACATCGTCTCATTAATTGAAACTGACAAAGGAATTAGGTCTTGGTCAATAGTTTGAATCAGAGTTTGGGTTTAGAAAGGTTCTTTCTAAACTATCTTTCTCGAAAGGTACTATTTCAATTTCTCTTTTTCTAAATTTCGTTCAACGAATATTTGCTTATTACAGATTTCTAAAACATGAATTTCTTATGAAATAAAATAATCATTTATCTCGATCTCCGACTTCGGTAGTTTAATTGAATTTTCTCATTACCATCTTAGTGAATATGAAACAGTAGCATTTCTTCTCACGGATTATCTACTTATTCATTTTTTTAATTTTTACGAAAATTAAACAGAGGATTAAGGAGAACCCTTATTTATTATAAAGATTCTATATGCATCTAATTATGCATAAAATCTAATTCTGATGAGAGTCACACTTTTATCATCATAAAAATCATTTATGTTGAAAATCACTCTTTTATCATGAAAGAATTTTTTTTATGCATATGTTTATGCATATAAATCATTTATGATGATGAAAATCACACTTTTAATATAAAAAATTATCTTTTATGCATAAAAATCATTTATGATGAAAATCACACTGTTAATATAAAAAATATCTTTTATGCATAAAAATCATTTATGATGAAAATCACACTTTTAATATTAAAAATATCTTTTATGCATATGTTTATGCATAAAAATCATTTATGATGAAAATCACACTTTTGACATTAAAAAATATCTTTTATGCATATGTTTATGCATAAAAATCATTTATGATGAAAATCACACTTTTACTATAAAAAAATATCTTTTATGCATAAAAATCATTTATCATGAAAATCACACTTTTAATATTAAAAAATATCTTTTATTCATATGTTTATGCATAAAAATCATTTGTGATAAAAGTAACACTTTTATAATAAAAAAATATTCTTTTATGTATACTTTTATGCATAGAAATCAATAATGATAAAAGTGACACTTTTATAATAATAAAAATATTCTTTTATGCATAGAAATCAATAATGATAAAAGTAACACTTTTATAATAAAAAAATATTCTTTTATGCATAAAAATCAATAATGATAAAAGTAACACTTTTATAATTAAAAAAATATTCTTTTATGCATAAAAATCAGTAATGATAAAAGTAACACTTTTATAATAAAAAAATATTCTTTTATGCATACTTTTATGCATAGAAATCAATAATGATAAAAGTAACACTTTTATAATTAAAAAATATTCTTTTATGCATACTTTTATGCATAAAAATCAATATGATAAAAGTAACTCTTTTGTAATAAAAAAATATACTTTTATGCATTATTTTATGCATAAAAATCCATAATGAAGAAAGTAACACTTTCATAATTAAAAAAATTATCAATAAGTATCTTTCATAGAATTTAATTCTATTGAAAATCATTCTTTTATAAAAATTAATCAATATGCATCTTTCTATGCATGAATGAAAATGACACTTTTAGAATACTCTAACGATGGGGATTACTCTTTTTGATTAATAAAAGATGAAATTTATTTCACAAATTTTCAAAAAATTTTACCATAACCTCCTTCGTATGACTGACCATTTTTTAATTTTTAACTCACTAAATTTAATTAGAAGTTCACCAAGAGTATTTAAATCATTCTAATGTAAACATTTTCTACGTATTTAAGAGAAACATTATGAAAAACTTGATTTTATCTAATAATCAATCAACTAGGATAAAGAATGGTTAGATTTACTAAAGAAGAGAGGGGAATGCCTTTTTTCAATGAGGCATAACATCCATTCAATTTAGAGAAGACAAAAATCATATTAAAAAAAACCATAAAAGAAATAGAAAAGAGAAGAATCTCCAACTTACATGGATAATTTGAGAGCTTTCCTTTGGCTTGATGGTTTGAGGGTTCTACTCTTGTTTGAAACAAGAGTGGCCACCAATCTTTTGGAAGAGGGAAGGTCAAAAACTAATGAATTATGTGAGTAAAATTCACAGTTTTTGGCACTTGGGAGAGGCAGGGTAATAGTGCAAAACACTATTCAGTTTCAACAATGGGGAAGGCTTCTATTTATAGGAAAAAGTAAGCTTCTAACCAAGCCAACTGATTCTATAATTTTCCAGATCAATTTGGTCAATTTTTGACCATTTTTGGGCTCACTTTTTGGATCTAGTTGAAACAGGAGAGGAGAGATAAAAATATCTTACAGTGCATACAAAATGCCAGTCCTTGAAGCCATAGAACTTAAGGAGCAGTTAAGACAACTGTTAGAGCAGGGATTCGTCAGACCCAGCGTCTCACCTTGGGGTGCGCCCGTTCTCTTTCAAACGAAGAAAGATGGAATGTTAAGACTCTATATTGATGACTATAGAGGATTGAATCAATTAGCAATTAAGAATAAGTATCCTATTCCTAGGATTGATGAACTTCTGGATCGGTTAAGTGGGACCCAAATGTTCACAAAGATAGATCTCAAATCTGGGTACTACCAGATCAGAATCAAGGAGCAGGACATCCCAAAGATAGCATTCAATACTCGCTATGGGCATTATGAGTTCATAGTCATGCCGTTTGGATTGACTAATGCCCCGACGACATTTAATCGTCTTATGCAGGATATTCTCAGAGAATACTTAGATGATTTTGTTCTTGTCTTCTTTGATGATATCTTGGTATACTCAAAGAATGCTGCAAATCATGAAGATCATGTGCGCAAGGTCCTGAAAATCTTAAGGAAACACTAACTTTTTGCAAAGAAGAGCAAGTGTTCTTTCTCTATTGGCCAGGTGGAATACTTTTTACAAAGAAGAGCAAGTGTTCTTTCTCTATTGGCCACGTGGAATACTTGGGATTCATAATGTCAAAAGATAGGATTTCTCTTGACCCCGCAAAGATCGAAGCAGTCGTAGAATGGCCGGAACCCAAGACGGTAAAGGAAGTCAAAGGATTCCTAGGATTAACCGGATGGTATAGGACCTTTATACCCAAGTATGCTCAGATAGCATCCCCTTTAACTAACCTTTATACCCAAGTATGCTCATATAGCATCCCCTTTAACTAACCTTCTCCAAGAAGAGTACACTTTTTCAGTGGATTGCAATGTGTCACAGTGCCTTTGATAAAGTGAAGACAGCCTTAGTAACCAACCCTGTCCTTAAATTGCCAGATTTTACCAAATCTTTTGAGGTAATTATACTAATGCCAGTGGGTTTGCCTTAGGCAGTGCTCTTATGCAGGAAGGTCATGCAGTGGCCTATGAATCCAGAAAACTCAGAACACATGAGAGAAATTATGTCATCCATGACTTGGAGTTACTCTCAGTAGTTAATGCTCTGAAGTTGTGGAGACATTATCTTTTGGGACAGACGTTCACCTTGATGAGACAGATCATCAAAGTCTGAAGTGGATCTTCACCCAAAGGGATCTCAACATGCGTCAAAGGAGATGGATGCAGACCCTGCAGGAATTCAATTTTGAAATTAAGTATCGAGACCAGGGAAAGAAAATGTGGTAGCAGATGCGCTCAGCAGAAAAGCCTCCTTGCTTGCAATTACAGTGGTGTCAAATCCATTGATTAGTGAAGCAAAGGAGAAAATCATGCAGGAAAAATTCTTTGCCCCTATTGCTACTCTTCTGATGCAGGAAAGCAAGACTCCTCAGGAAATGAGTCAAGTTCTTGGATATAAATTGGATGAAGAATGCATGTATTATAATAATCGACTATGTATTCCCAATGATGAGGGAATAAAGGGAAGAATTCTGAGAGAAGCCCATGATAGCCTGATAGGTGGACATCGAGGGTTTATAAAAACCTATATGTCTATGAAGAAAAGCTTCTTCTGGCCAGGACTAAAAAAGGATGTACTTGGTCATATGCGAAAATGCTTAATGTGTCAGAGAGTCAAGGCAGAGAGAGTCAAGATGCCAGGTAAACTACAACCTCTAGACATTCCTCAGATGAAGTGGGAATGTATCAGTATGGACTTTGTCACTAGATTACCTTCAGTGCAATCAGGTTACAACTCCATTTTTGTGGTGGTTGACAGGCTAACCAAAGTTGCCCATCTGATTCCAGTGAAAGAAACATACACTGCAGTGGATGTTGCCCGAGTTTTCCTTAAAGAGATCTTCAGATTGCATGGCTTACCTAGGAGGATAGTAAGTGACAGAGATCCCAAATTCACATCAAAATTCTGGACTGCATTCTTCAAAGCAGTAGGAACTTTCCTAGATCTCAACACAGCCTATCAGGTGATAGGAGATATCCTTCGGTCATGAAGCGGTAGGGAACCCAAGAAGTGGTTAAGCCATTTGCATTTGGTTGAATTTGCTTACAATGCTTCTTATCATATCGAAGCATTGGGATGAGTTCTTTCAAAGTTTTATATGGGCAAGATTGCCTTACACCGTTGACTTGGTCTGACCCATTGATCAGAGTCAAAATGTCCAGACAAATGCTTGATGACATGGACCAGCAAAGCAATCAATTTGTAAAGATATAAAGGCAGCTCAAGATAGGCAAAAGTAGTATGCAAATAAAAAGAGATGAGAGAGAGAGTTTGAAGAATCAGATATGGTCTTCATTCGAGTACGACCAAAAAGAAGTTCCTTATCCTTAGGGAAGTACAAGAAGCTCTCTCTCCCAGATACTGTGGGCCATATGCTGCTACAAAGAAAGTGGGTGATCTAGCCTATTAACTTCTTTTGCCTCCCCATCTCAAGGTACATGATGTATTCCATGTCAGTTTGCTTAAGAAATATGTACCCAGCCCGAGTCACATGCTTGATGATGAACAATTGATCTCTCCGACTCAAGGCCAGATGGTACTCCAATCTGAAGAAATCCTTGACGTTCAGGAGAAGATTCTCAGGAGCAGAGTCCTCAGAGAATTTTTAGTAAAGTGGAAGTTCTTCCCTCTAAAAGACGCTACATGGGAGAAAAAAGAAGAGTTAGCGAAAGATTACCCCCACTTTGCGAGATGAGGACATCTCACGTTTTTCAAGTGGGAGAGGATGTAAGATTCCTCCTCAGCCTGAATAATGAATAGGCTCTACTTCAATCCCCTGTAATCATTCCCTATTTCTCAATACAAGAAAATATTATTTTTCCTTATTTTTGCCTAGAGAGATAAAAAATTCTAGAGAGTGGTATATCAATATTGAGATATTTTTGGATAAGCAAATTCTCTTAATATCAAAAATATGTTTCCCTGAAATAGAAATTCAAAATAAATTTTCCAAGGTGCATTAGGAATCAATTAAAAATGATTTAAAAGACCTTAGCCTAGGTCAAGATTTTCTGAAATTTTTGGATTATGGTCCAATTAAGGTTCCTATACGCCAATAAGATTAATCCAAGTGTTGGGATGAGATAAATCCAATGAATAAAAGAAAATACCCAAAAATGAGTAAATGCTCACATAAGATGAAGAGTTGACTGAGTATAAGGTTTATTAGTAAAAAACTATGAGATATTACTAAAAAAATGAGATATTTTAGAATAATGATACATTTTTGACACCTTGGTAAGGAGGGGGGAGACTTTAAGGAGGCGCCTATTTCACACATGTGGATGAGTTTTTAATTCAAAAATATTAAGATATTTTTATCTCTCCTCTCTCTTGAATCAAACTCTTGAATCAAACTAGATCAAAATGGGAGCTAAACTGGTCCAAATCTTGTCCAAATTCAGCCAAACTGAAGCTAGAAAATTCTAGAACTTAGTTGGACTCAGTTAGTGGCCTCCCTTGCCTATAAATAGACCCTCATTCTTTTGTATTCTCATCTGTGAGTATTACATTAAAATAAGCATATTTTCTATTATCCTTTAAAAATCCTCTACATTTTGGAGAGATTGGAGCTTCTCTCTCTCTTCAACCTTCCTTGGAGCTTTCCTCTCAACATACTAACCAATTGATTGGTGGGGGGGCTTCTTCTAAGAATAGAGAAGCAAGCAAATCAAGAGGCAAGATGTGATTTTATGGTTTTTTCTCTAATATTCTCAATGTTTTCACTTCTCAACCCCTCTCAAGCTTGAGAAGTTTCAAATGAATGGTTTTTCATTGCAAATTAAGCTCTCCAAAGAATTCTAATGAATAATCACAAAAAGTTTATCTTTATGCTTGATTTAGAATGTTTTTTATGTGTATCTCTCTCTCTCTCTCTGCAAAGAATGGTCATTCCTGTGACCAATTCTCTAGTCAAATGATGCTTCTCATGGAGAAATTCTTAATTCCAAAATCAAACTCTATGCTAGTTAAGCTAGAGGCTAAAGAAATAGCTTTTTAATGCTTTTATGTTACATAAATTATGATGAACTTATGATTTAGATCCATAAATTGGATTTAGATCTATTAATAGTTAATCTATCATAATTGTATTACTAAGTCTTATTCTTTTTAAAATAATTAAAAATTATCAGTATAATAGCAACAGCAAAGCTATGGCAAAATTTTAAGAATTTAATACATAAATCATTTTTATGCATGATGTGAAAAGAGAACTTCCTACCATATTCTAGGATTGGTCATCCTATGCTAAAAGAATAATTTTCATTACATCCATGGAAAATTAATTTTTAATGTTTATGCAAAAATAATTAATTAGAGAAAAAGAGAAATTTTTAGTAATTTCATTTTTATGCAAAAAGAGGAATTCACATGATAATGGAGATCCATGTATTTCAATGGAGAAAGAGAAAAATAGGTATATTAAAATAATGAATATTTTTATTTAAAATTAAAGAGGAATTTTAGATAAATTATTTTTATGCATGAATAAATTTAAATGATGAAAGAGGAATTCTCATCATATTTGGAATTCAATCATTTAAATGAGAAAAGTGAAATTCTTAGTATAATGAAATTAATGGCTATTTTTATTTAATTTTAAGAGATATTTTAGTTAAATTTATTTTTATGCATGAGAAAAATTTAAATGATAAAAGAGGAATTTCCATCATATTTGGAATTCAATCATTTAAATAGTAAAAGTGGAATTCTTGGTATATTTAGAATATTGAATATTTTTATTTAATTTAAAGAAGAAATTTAGATAGATTTATTTTATGATAAAAGAGAAATTCCCATGACATTTGGATTGCACTCATTAAATGAGAAAAAGAGTAATTTTAAGCTTATTCAAAAAATTGGATATTGGTATTTAGTTAAAAGAAGAATTTTTATGATATTTAAGTAAAGAAAGATTTGAATTAATTTTTGGTGTCAAAGAGGAATTTTCACCATAATTCCACCTAGGGAATTAAGGTTGAGAAATTAACTGGTTGAAAGAATATCTTTAGATATTTTACATGGTTAAATTATCAAATTAGTATTTACCCAAAATTAGATTAAATGGAAGAAGAGTATTTTCATTAAAATTTGTTATTCTCATATAAAACCATTTCTTAATCTATTATGGTTAAGAAGAAATGAAATTGCAATCTCCTTACGGTTAGAAATTCAGTAAGATGTTACCTGAAGAAAATCTTGGAATCAAAGCTAGGACTAAACCGGATGATTTTGGTTAGACCACGACTATAGACCACGACTATGAGAGGGACCGTGAGTAAATCTCTCGATCTGAATCAAGCAAAAACTTCGTAATCGATTCATGTTCCTAAATACAAATAATAGACTACCGTTGAATTAAACTAGTTTTCCATTAACCGAATTCACCAAGAAACTAGTTGTACAATCAATCAAATGATGGGAACTCTTTTCCTCGGTACCCAAGCAAAACATAACTAAATCTTTATAAATGAATCCCACCAATACAGTGGTGGTCGGTTGGTTGGCTAACCCATAACCCACGGGCCGGTTGGGGATTTCTGCGAAACAATTAAGATATGATTAGTTACGTTAGTTAGATTAAGTCCTGAGAAGACCCTTGTTATGTGGGAGGGAAAAAGCGATGATTCTATATGGACCAAGTGCAAGTCTCTTCTTTGATCTGACCATGTGACTTCAGGCTCAACCAGATTAGTTTAACTAGTTAAAACTTTCACTCATTAGATTGATTCCCCCGTTAGAAGATTTTCCCATGGCAGAATCGCACGTGCCTTCCGGGCGAGGGAAGTTTTTTGGTTTCGGAGGAACCGCCGGACTAGTCTCTTGTCCGGACATCCGCGGCGTGAGGCCCCGAGTGTGGATCCCCGCCCCGCGCGAGAGGCTGATGTTGCTTCTGTCGCCAGCGCCCTCGGAGGGGGCACCGCGGAGGGGGTGCAAGGGTCTCACAGTGAATCTTTGGAGATTCCCAACATCTCCAGCATGGTAGGCTATTATGTCGTCTACAAACTCTGAGTCCAGTAGCTTCTCCTGCGTGCGGAGGGGAAGGTGGAATCCCTGAAGCTTTTTGAGATCTTTATTATAATAATCACTTAAAACTAATGAGATTGTAAGAACTCTCACACTTGAAGCTAATGAGGTTATAAGAACTCTCATATTTGAAAAAACATTTTTTAAGATTTTTAATAAGGTTGTAAGAGCTCTCACTTGAAACACATTTTTGGCACATGTGCAGGGTAAGGAGCCATGTGCAGGGTAAGGAGCCATGTGAAGAGAGTAAAGAAGTGGGGAAGGTATTACTCACATTTTTGGCACATGTGGAGGGTAAGGGAGCCATGTGAAGAGAGTAAAGAAGTGGGGAAAGTATTACTCAATAAATTCTTGCCTTTAAATAAGCCTTCTTGCAAGCATTTTTGGCATCTCTTTCCCTCATTCTTGCAAATTTGAGTTCCCTCTCCTTCACAACCTCTTGTGCTCATCCTCTTCATCACATCCAAGTAAAATGAGCTCTCAAACTTGCCTCACATATATGCTAATCAATACCTAATGATGGATTAGCATAGTAATACCTTATTGGGGTCAATTTTTCCCTCTGAATTGGTGTAGGCTTGTTGCTACTCCATCCCTCCACCAAATCAAGCAAGGTAAGGCATATTCTCTTCCCCCCTCAATTTCTAGGCTTTCTATGGTGTCCATTTGTGCTTCTAGGGTTGATTTATGGCTTGATTAATCTTCCAATGATGAAAAATTTTAGTGCCTATTTGTTAATCCTATTTTGGATTAATAAGTATGCTCCTCCAATTGAGGGGGTCAATATCATGAAAATTTTGGTGCCTATTTGTTAATCCTATTTTGGATTAACAAGTATGTCATTAATAAGTGTCATGAAAAGGCACTATAAAGTTATAAATTATGAGATATTGGCCACCCACCAAGGCATTAGTTAAGTAAGTTTTGGACGCCCAAGTGTGCATAAGGGCCAAATGTATATAAGTCATTTTCTCATATAATGAAAAGACATAATCCCCCTGTGTGCTATTGAGAGCTCTTCTTTGTGTCTTGAGAGAGAGCATTCTAGCATTTGTGCCTCTTCTATGCTTGTATGTTTCATGCTTGTGTGGGAGAGTGAGAGAGAGTGATTGCGTTACGCGATAGTGCGAGCAACTCTATAGTGATAACATGGAAGTGGAGCTTATAGAGCCTGACAAACGTAAGGAAGCAAGCCATGATTGAGGGGATAGCAACACCAAGCACGGTGACATCAACTCATGAAGCAAAAAGGTAACAATTCTGCAATTCCTATGCAAAAAGCATCCTAGGTCACAGGGTACACAGCAAAAAGCATCCTAGGTCACAGGGTACACAGCAATGGGTGCCCAAGCTTCAACTTAGAAACCAACCCCACAACAAGGAGGAGAAGGAGGTTAATAAGGAAACAATAAGAAGGGTTAAAAAGGGAGTCAAAAATTAGAAATGGCCTTCACAAGGAGGTTGGTGGTACCCCAGACAAATCAACACTCCACAAAGCATTCATAGTAATGGATATGAAAAGATTTGCATATAGACAAGGTTACTACCAAGGCAATACGACGGTATGGGTGCCCAAACCCCACCCAGTGGGGCCACGATTGCAAATAGCTCAGAATATAAAGGAAAGGGTAGAACACCATATTGGGGAATATGGGAATTTTCCACAAGTTTGGGACACATGGTCAAAAGTTTGGATTAACCATAACTTGAACACCACTAATCCAAAATGAGCGCTTTATAGCTCTTTAGATTCCATTTTTCAAGCGCTTTCCAACGATAGGTCATATGATAGGGTTTTGAGAAACTTACAAACATGCTATCCATGTCCCCTTTTTTAAGTATTCAAAAATGGGAATTGGAAAATTCCCAAATTCACTAATATGGTGTTGTAGTAAAAGTATGCGGAACCAACTCCCAACTAAAACCAATGCTCAAACTTCACAAACATTGGTGTGGAGGAAGAGGACAACTTAACAAGATGGGTTAAATATTGCCAAAACAATACCAATAACCACTTTGATCAAGGAGCTAGACAAGGATCTTCAAGGGAGGAAAAAAGAAGTTCAGCAAATGGACACGGATAAAAGCCCCAATCCACAGGACTCAGTAGTAAAACTGTTTAGTTGGGTGGAGGGAAGAATCAAACACTCCCACACGGAACTAAAATGCCTGCAAAACAACAACACCTACCTAGAAGTGCCAAGGTGTCACCTTGGTTCACATGATGGCAATAAAAGATGAAGGTATCCATTAGTGAGACGAAATGGATACAAGGTAAAACTGGGTATCATTCACTCCTTTATATGCATGTTTAAGTGATTGAGCATAAGTGATTAAGCATGAAGAAAAATAGAAGGTATCAATCTTGCACACTCATGATCTGAAAAGGTTCACGCCATGAACCAATCTTAAAAGATTCACATCGTGAACTAATCCAAAACAGTTCACGTTGTGAACTAGTGCAAAACAATTCACACCGTGAACTAGTCCAAAATGCTTCACGTGATGAAACGGTCACTTCTCACAGGCCAATCGTAAGATGACATGTGGCATTCTTCATTAAGGCAGCTGCCCAGTCCGACGGCTGAGCCGTAAATTCAAATTTTTTTCCCTTTTTTTGTCATTTTACAATAGTCTTCCATCGTGTGCTCTTCTTGCATCACATCCCTTCTCGCTTCTTCAAAATCTAAATGCCATTCGCACATTGAGGTGGGAGCTTGGGCCCTTCTTTATTTTTCTTATCTTTTCATCTTTTAAAACTTTAATCATAATTAAATGAATGTCTCGGGCACACAAAGTCGTTGCACATCAAACACCCATCTTGCATTATTCATCAAACAATTTCTTGTTATTTGCTCTGTGTTCGATCTAAACTCCGCTAGGCAATCTCACCCCAACATGCACTAATCAAATCTATGAGAAAAACAAAACATAAATACTTCATGCCCAAAACCTACAGTTTCACATAATTGCAACCCAAAAACTTGCAGTTTCACGCTATTAAATCTCACGGATTTCTCTCACACGGAAACCCACTTCATGCTTTTAACTCTCACAGATTTCCATCTCACGGAAATCCTTCTCATGGATTTCTGTGAGACCTTCTCACGGGTTTCTGTCTCACGGAAATCCACTTCACGCTTTTAACTTTCACACTATTAACTCTCACGGATTTTCGTCTCATAGATTTTCGTCTCACGGAAATCCACTTCATGCTATTAACTCTCACGGATTTCCTTCTCACGGGTTTTCCCTGACTCATGAGATTACTCCTCATGACCTGCACTGTCACGGTTTGAGCATTTGCACCTTCATGCTACATAATTGACTTCTTCAACTAACACACCTTATTTATTGCTCACACCACTAACACCCTTCTAAGACAAATTTAGGAATTTTGGGAATTATTCAAGTCCCATTTCTTATAGGATTGATTGGAAACTCGGTATTTTTGTGTAGTTTGAGCTAACATCTATTTGTTGGTGCACTCTTTGTGCCATTAGATTATATCTTGACACAACTATTTGGCATATTTGTTTGTAGTTGTATAGATACATATGTCAATGCAACAATATTTGAAGGACAAGGGAAACATAACACTAAACTTAATTGAGATTATACAACACCTTTCATATGAAGAAGATAATATTAAATACTATCCCCACTTTGAGACATTGAAGTAAAAACATAGGCTTTATTTAATTTACCAAAAGAATTCTAAATATCACTTAAAAAGGAACCTTAGAAATGAGAGATCTCTAAAGGGTGTGGTGTTAGAAACAACAAAACAAAAAGTAAATCTCAATGACAGTAACAATGTGCTAAGTTTACGATTGATCCACAGATAAAAACCCATCTTAGACACTATATCAAGATTATAAATCATGATATATATGCTCAAATTTGAGGGACATTGAAGTAAAAACATGAGATAATCAAACGACAGTAAGTTTGGAGGCATTTGATTGCTTGATACAATAGTGTAAAGATTTGGCTCGTACAATCCAAAAATTAAACCCATCTAAGCACATTGTTTTGGCCAAAGCCTAAGTCTATCTTATGGCCTTTTAGTACAAAATGGCTCCAAACATTCTACACCCAACAAGTCTTGATATTTGTGCAGATCCCATACTTCAAACTACACGTTTAGACCTCAGCAATGGTTTCCTTTGACCTGAGCAACAACTAGTATGGGTTAGGTTGGAATCTGATTATACTGTCACTTAATGTTTAATGAAACCAGACATTATCCTACCCATAAGCTCAAGTAAGCCTTGATATGTATGCTTTTGCTTGCAACTCCACTTATGAGATGACCACAATCATATCCCAAGCGAGTAGCATAAGCAATAGCGTGTTGATCACTCAAAATGTATGCTTTTGCTTGCAACTCCACTTATGAGATGACCACGATCATATCCCAAGCGAGTAGCATAAGCAATAGCATGTTGATCACTCAAAATCCTTGTTTTGTAACACACTTTTAACAAGCTTAGCTGGACTTTGGATAGTAATGGTACTCCAGCTTTGGATGCCAACATTGCTAGATCCTTGCTTATGGATTCTACTTCTCTTTTTTCCCCTCTTGATTGGACATACTTTAGCTTATCACCATACAATGGTAAGTGTGAAGATGCATAAGATGAGTTTTCCACTTCATGTGAATATTCGTTGAGCTTTTATCGCAAAAATTGGGAGGTGAATTGGAGCCATTGTTCCAGTACATCTTGAAAATCGATAAATAAATTATGACCATGTGTGATAGGAGATTGACCTAGCCGATTAAGCAAAATAATAGACCTAATGTCATTTTTATTATTTAGATTTAAAAGGTAGGGTAGAAGGTCATTGCACAGTACGTAGTCGTGCCCTCCTTGAAAACTTTTAGGGAAGAGATAATTGTCTTTTGGATTAACACATCCCTTGAAAGGGCTATCATCAATAAGCAATGTATTCTTCTTATTGCAAATATCTTGGCACTGATTCCAAACCTTGAGTAAAGGTTTAAACATAGCCTCAACAGTAGGCTTATCTAGCCTATACACTTTTTGAAGATTATGGATATAACATTATTCTTGTCCCCACACCATAAAGAAATGATATTTCTTATGTGCATACTGTTCAAGAGTGTTTACATAGGAAGAAGCCTCACATGCATCTTTCTTATACTACTGCTACACTTGAAACTATAGATCCGTAAAATCTATTATGAAAAGTAAAGAAGAAGTAATGTATGTCTATGATTTACCAAGATATAGTAATGTATGTCTATGATTTACCAAGAAGTAATGTCAGGCAAAGGTTTACTAGGATGACCGTTTGCATGCCATTGTGCTCGAGCTTGTAGAAGTTGATCGAGGAATGGCTCCTTTTGCATTGACTTTGCAACAGATAAATTTGCATCCTTGGAAATGTCACGAGAAATCTTGGGCAGGCAATTTACAATTATCTTTGATCTCCTGAACCTAAATTGCTGACGTAGTCACTTTAGCTATATTTAGAGCCTGCAAGCTTTAGCACTAATGGAGTGTTGACCAGAGATAATCCAATATTCAACTTTATGAATATCTTCTTTTGCGAGTTTATCAAGGGGTTGTTTTGTAACACGATTATAGGGCATCAAAATTGCAAGTATCTCCTCTTGTTTTGGGTCCTCAATAAAGTCTTCAGTCAAAATACGAACCCAATCCTTATTTAACCTTCTATACACATAGTTTAAAGGAGAAGGATAACATTTCATCACATCAATGCTGAAGGAGAAGGATAACATTTCATCACATCAATGCTGAAGACCTCATGTAGACCAAAGGGATAATATCCCTTCTTTATTTCTAATGATATCATTGCTTTGCTGCCCTTGTTTGGAGTCTCAACCTCCATTAGCTCGTCATCGGACGCATCTATCTCCTTTGAACCACTTGCTGGTTTGGTCCTTTGAAGAGATTTCTTGAACCTTTGTAGAGTGCTTTGCCTTTCTCTTCTTTGCAAGTGCTTGCTCCTCTTCTTGCACCTGAGAGCCTGCCATGTCTTCAGCTACTATTGTGCTTACATCAACAAGGACTTTTGTTTTGTTACCCTCCTTTTTATGTTTTGTTTGCACCAGCATTTCTAGATGCTTCAAGTGCACTCTTCACTATGGCCCTACCTTTTTCTCCACAATTTTCCTAACTTGAGTGGTTGTTGTCGCCTTTTCTATGGACTTTTTTCGTGAATCCAAAGCCTTCTTTGCATGCCTCACCGCTTTCACCAGGTCCTCCACATTATCCACCCCTGAGTCTTCTTGATTGGAAAAGTCAATGATCTTCAATCCTAGCTTTACAATAGAATTGTCCTTTCCTAGTTTACTGCCAGTCATGTCTGCTGGGTGAAAAGTGTCCAATGATAAGGAAAACTTATTTGCTTTTGTAGTTTCTCCTTCTGGCAATACATTGCATGTGAAGCATGGGTTTGCTCTTGCATCCACATCATCCTTTAGCGCCTACCACAATTCCCATATCTCCATATGATGTATCACCTTGAGACAGAAACAAATGGAGGACTCCTTTGAAGTTTACACTAGCATCGTAGCTATCCACAAACCATTTTACTCCTTCTTTGTTACTGAAGGTTTTATCCACCTTAATTCTAGGAGTGACACTTTTAGCTTGATTTGTTGTTTCAAGAGCATCCAGAGTAAAGATTGGTGCACCATGTGGTTGCGAGGTAGCGGGTGCTCTGCTAGCTTCCATTCCTGTGAAGCACAAAAAAAGTTTCAAAACCTTAGAAAAAAATGGATTTAAATGCTACATATCAAATCAAAACCTATCAAACTTAAGAAACTTAATGCATGCTACAATTATTGATGCTTCACTTAGTTTTCTTGAATAGCGGGGGCCTCACTTGCATTTACTTAATCCATACAGAAGCTTGGAGCCTAGATCCAAGTTGTACACTCATATGCTAGGGGTACGCTAGCATAGAGAGGCAAGGCTCAGACAGTCATCAATACTATGGGCACTATGAATTTATTGTCATGCCGTTTGGATTGACAAATGGCCCAGCTACATTCAATCACCTAATGCAGGACATTCTCAGAGAATACTTGGATGATTTTGTTCTTGTTTTCTTTAATTTTATTCTGATTTACTCAAAGAATGTAGCTAACCATGAAGCTCACGTCTGTAAAGTTCTTAAGATTCTAAGGAAGCACCAACTCTTTGCAAAAAAGAGCAAATGCACTTTCTCTGTCGACCATGTTGAATACTTGGGCTTTCTGGTATCCAAAGATGGAATTTCCCAGATTTCGCAAAAGTCCAAGCAGTCATAGATTGGCCTGAACCAAAGACAGTGAAAGAAGTCAAGGGATTCTTGGGAGTAACTGGTTGGTATAGAATTTTTATACCTAAGTATGCTCTCATAGCTTCCCCCTGACTAATCTTCTCAAGAAGAATACCCCGTTTCAATGGTCTGCCACGTGTCAGAGCGCTTTTGATAAGCTGAAGACCGCCTTGGTAACCAATCCCGTTCTGAAGTTGCCAAATTTCTCTCTACCCTTTGAGGTAGTAAACTGATGCCAATGGTTTTGCCCTGGGAGGTGCGCTCTGCAGAAAGGTCATGTAGTGGCCTATGAATCTCGAAAACTCAGAACGCATGAGAAAAATTATGTTGTCCACGACTTGGAGCTACTTTTAGTAGTCTATGCCCCCTAAAGTTGTGGAGACATTACCTACTGGGTCAAAGATTCACTTTGATGGATAGATTATCAGAGCTTAAAGTGGATCTTCACTCAGAAGGATCTCAACATGCGCCAAAGAAGGTGGATGCAGACCCTGCAAGAATTTGATTTTGAAATCAAGTACCGCCCAGGTAAAGAAAATGTGGTAGCAGATGCCCTCAGTAGAAAAGCCTCCTTGCTTGCAATCACAGTGGTGTCAAATCCATTGATTAATGAAGCAAGAGAGAAGATCATGCAGGATAGATTCTTTGGCCCTATTGCTACCCTACTTATGCAGGAAAGCAAAACTCCCCAGGAGTTGAACAGAGTTCAAGGGTACAACCTGGATGAAGGAATTATGTGGGAAAGCAAAACTCCCCAGGAGTTGAACAGAGTTCAAGGGTACAGCCTGGATGAAGGAATTATGTATTATAATAGCAGACTATGCATTCCCAATGATGAGGGAACTAAGGGTCAAATTCTAAATGAAGCCCATGATAGCCTTATAGCAGGACATCGAGGTTTCATCAAGACCTACATGTCTATAAAGAAAAGCTTCTTTTTGCCTGGACTAAAAAAAGATGTACTTAATCATGTACGTCAATGCCTGATATGTCAGAAAGTCAAAGCCGAGAGAGGAAAAAAGCCTGGGAAGTTACATCCATTAGACATCCCCCAGACATCCCCCAGATGAAGTGGGAATGTATCAGTATGGATTTTATTAATGGACTACCTTCACAGTGCAATCAAGTTACAACTCCATCTTCGTGGGTAATTGACAGACTAACCAAAGTTGCCCATCTGATTCCAGTAAAAGAAACCTACACTGCAGTGGATGTGGCCAGAGTGTTCCTCAAGGAAATCTTCAGATTGTATGGCCTACCCAGGAGAATAGTAAGTGATCGAGATCCCAAATTCACGTCAAGATTTTGGACGTTCTTCGAAGCAGTAGGAACTTTCTTGGATCTTAGCACAGCTTACCACCCTGAGACCGATGGTCGAACAGAAAGGGTGAACCAAGTAATCGAAGATATACTTCGGTCATACTGTGGCAGGGAACCCAAGAAATGGCTAAGCTATCTGCACCTAGTCGAATTCCCCTACAATGCTTCTTATCTCACCGAAGTATCGGGATGAGTCCTTTCAAAGCTCTGTATGGACAAGACTGCGTAACACCAATAACTTGGTCCGACCCATTGATTAGGGTCGAGATGTCCAAATAGGTGCATTAGAAATAAATTATAATGTGCACAAAAGACCTAAGGGCGCCTGTTTTCAGAAAATTTTAGATTAAGGTCCAAACAAAGGTTTGATAGGCCAATGAGATTAATCCAAATTTAGGGAGGAGATAAATCGAAGAATAAAAGAAAAACCTCCCAAAAATGAGTAAATGCTCACATAAGATGAAAAGTGGACTAAGGACCAAAGAAAAGAATTAAAAAACTGAATTTTGACACCTCAGTGTGGGGATCTCCCCTCATGAAGTAGGCACCTTTTTCTCATCATTACCCCCAATTTTTAATCAATAAAATGAGATATTTTCATCTCTCCTCTCTCCTATTTCAAAACTAGATCCAAAAAGTAAGCTGAACTCACCCAAAAATGGTCAAAAATTGACCAAACTGATCTGGAAAATTCTAGAATCAGTTTGCTTGGTTAGAGGCTCACTTTTCCTATAAATAGAAGCCTCCCCTTTGTAAAAGCTTAATGGTGTTTATGCACTGTTACTCTACTCGTTTTCTGAGCCATCTACATTGAATTTTTTAATAATTCAATTGTTTTTGGCCTAATCCTCTCCAAAGTGAATTGGTGGCCACTATTGCTTCAAACAAGAGTAGAACCCACAATCCCTCAAGCCAAAGGAGAGCTTACAAGCTCCATGTAAGTTAATTTTCTTACTTTGTCTACGAATTTTAAAGAAAAATCTATGGTTTTCTTGATTTTTATGTTTTGCAAATGATTAAATTAAATTCAAATGCTGTGCCTTTGATGAAAAGGCCACCCCCTTCTCTTCTTTACATTCCAACCTTTCTTAATCCTAGAAAGATTAACTAAGTGACTAATTAAACTCTTCTTATTGTTTACTCTCTTGAATTTAGAAAATTATGTAGATTAGAGTTCTATAGTTCTAAATTGGGTTAATTAAGTTAAGTGAAGAAAGATAAAAATGAGAAATGGTCAGCCATACAAAGGAGGTTATGGCAAAAATTTTCCAGAATTTTGTGAAAAAGAAAGTTTGTTTTTATGTTATTCCAAAAGAGTAATTCCCACCATTTTTGCATCTAAAAGAAATATTCTAATTACTCCATGTACATATTCACCTATGAATATGCATGGATATCACTGATATTAATTATTAAAATTGATTTCTATACATAGAAAGATGCATAAAGGAAATTTTTTTATTATAAAAGTGTTATTCTTATTAAAATTGATTTCTATGCATAAAAAGATGCATAATGGAATTTTTTAATTATAAAGTGTTATTCTTATTAAAATTGATTTTTATGCATAGAAAGATGCATAATGGAATTTGTTTTCATTATAAAAGTGTTATTCTTATTAAAACTGATTTCTACGCATAGAAAGATGCATAAAGGAAAAAATTATTATTATAAAAGTGTCATTCTTATTAAAAGTGATTTCTATGCATAGAAAGATGCATAAAGGAATTTTTTTATTATAAAAGCGTTATTCTTATTAAAATTGATTTCTACGCATAGAAAGATGCATAAAGGAAATTTTTTAATTATAAAAGTGTTATTCTTATTAGAATTTATTTCTATGCATAGAAAGATGCATAATGGAATTTTTTTAATTATAAAAGTGTTATTCTTATTAAATTTGATTTCTATGCATAGAAAGATGCATAAAGGAATTTTTTTAATTATAAAAGTATTATTCTTATTAAATTTGATTTTTATGCATAAAAAGATGCATAAAGAAATTCTTTTTATTTTAAAAGTGTTATTACTATTAAATTTGATTTTATACATAAATAGATGAATAAAAGGATTTTTTTAAATAAAAGTGTTATTCCCATTGAAGTTGATTTTTATGTATAAATAGATGCATAAAGAATTTTTATATCAAAATTAGAATTCTCTTATATTCTATATTTAAATAAACCATAAGGCTATCATGAAAGTCATCATTTTAGAAGGCAGATATCGAACTGATGTACATTCTAACCATGATGCATTGTCCAATACGATAATGCACATGATCGTAGTCATTCTAACCATGATGCATTGTCCAATACGATAATACACATGATTGTAGTCATTCTAACCATGATGCATTGCCAATATTGATACAGAGGATTATAGTCATATGAGACATGGGTGCAAAGGTCACATCATAATCTCTGCCCTTCTATTAAGCATAACCCTTTGCAATAAGCCTTGCCTTAAAATGATCAAAATGTTGCCATCATCTTTATGCTTAAGCTTATAAACCCACTTTGTACCAATGGCCTTTTTACCATAAGGCAAATCTGCTAAAATACCAAGTGTCATTTTTGAGGATTGAGTCGTACTCATCTTGCAGCATGGCTTGCATCCCCAATGATCATTTTCATGTGCTTCCTTAAAGGAAAAAGGTTTCTCTTCATTGCATATACTAGGAATGAGAGCATGATCCACAAAAGAATAAGATGCATAATGAGAACTTGCCCATGTCCTACTAGGTAAAGGAGTAGCTAATTTGTTGTCTTGCAATCTTTGCACTAGCCATTCTGATACAATTTTGGATGCCTCTATGGGCTTCCCTTTTGAGTTTCTTTGGAAAAGGCTTGATCACATCCCAGTCGGGGGGGCGACTCGCTACTTGTTTGTGTGCCATGTCTAGGATCTCATCTTTTAAGAATTCACCTTTAGAGAAAGAAGATGAGTTAGATTTGAATTTAATGATTACTCTGCCATCCTCCTTGATACACTCTAGTTCCTCTAAAGAGGATTTTGTTTTCTTTCTAAGCTTCCTTTATCTCTTCTTCTATCCTCTAAAGAGGATTTTGTTTTCTTTCTAAGCTTCCTTTATCTCTTCTTCTATCCTCTAAAGAGGATTTTGTTTTCTTTCTAAGCTTCCTTTATCTCTTCTTCTATCCCTTTAGTCATTTTGTAGAAACTTGTGATGCCTTGTCTACATCCTTGGGATTATGGTCTTTTGTAGCTTTTGCTTTAGCTCTTGTTAAAGCCATAGGACCCCTGCTATCTTGAGAATAGCAGGTGGGAGCACTTTCACATACAGCACTCATCATCATGCTTAGAGGTGCAGTATGGTTGTTATCCCCTCCTAATTTCATAGGCTTTCTTGGACAGTTTATAATCATATGATGGTTAATCCCACAACCTAAACACCATCTATGTAGAGGAGCAACACCTCTACATAGATGGTGCAGTATGGTTGCTATCCCCTCCTGATTTCATAGGCTTTCTTGGACAGTTTATAATCATATGATGGTTAATCCCACAACCTAAACACCATCTATGTAGAGGAGCAACACCTCTACTAGGGTCACTAGATCTACTAGATGGGGAAACTTATTTTTCAAATGTGGCCCACCACATACGTAACATGCTAATCGTTTTCTAGGCTCTATAGTCTCTCTCGCCCTATGGCCCATAGGAATCCCACAACCATAAGCACCAGCTACTAGTGCAAGCTTTAAGATAGGAGTCACGCAAATTCTGGTTATGGTGTGTAGTTCACAAGTTTTGGCATCGCAAGACAAGAACTAGGTTACCAGAAGGGTCACTTGGCAAACTTGCATATAAGGGTCTACTTGATCTAGTGGCTACACATATACATGCCTATTACATCTTCTATAATGAGCATTACAACCTCTAGTTACCTAACAAGTGTAACTCTAAGAATAGGTGGTTGTGGTCCAAGCACACATGGAGGGGCTTCTATTCTCATCATGCCATAAGGCATATGAGCGCCACAATTACATAGGGGGAAATGTAGGTCCCATAGAGGGCCCATTTCTCTCTCTAGGAGGGGTGAGCAGAGCCAATGGTTGGCTAGTTGGCAAAGTAGGGATTTGAACAATTCTATTGTTGGTAGGATTGTATCGACGTGCCCTTGTGTCATGGTTGGTGTATCTTTTGTATTAACCACACCAAGGCATATTTCGTCCCTATGCATATAAGAAATCTTGTACTAAGTGGCCACACCACCATAATATAAAGACACACATCCTGGATAGTGGAGGAGATACTCTCCACTTTGCCTCCATATGTTCAATCACTTTGCCTCCATACGTTCAATCACTTTGTCTACCACCTCATCCATGATTTTCTTACATCCTTCTGAGAAGGTCTACTTGGTGTAATGGATGAAGCGTTCGAGCGTGAATCTTCTCCCCTAGATACTAGAGTTCCTTTCAAGTTATTGTCAAAGTCAATGGCATCTAGACAACACACTCATTGAATGATTGAGCATTTTCTCCTTCAAGCTCTTTAGGAAGAGCACAATTATCCTTTTTGCTAGCTCAGCTTCTCCTCATTTGAACACCAAGAGTAATAATATCTTATCTTGTGAATGTACCCTTGTAAGATTTCAGATGAGATTTGGGAGACGTTGTTCGACAAGTGTTCATTAACAAGTGGAGAAACTCCATTACTCTCCAACCTTTAAAAATTCCACTTGAAACATGGTGCAAACAGCCACATATGTGGACTTGTGAGTTGGTTCAATAGTACTGAACCATTATCTAGGTGTCCCATCTCAGGTAAGACCGAAAGTAAGGATTTTAGTTGGGTCATTAGTGATTCCAAGCCTTCACAGGTTTGTTCAAACACTTCTAGGTGATCTAGGGCATCTTGATTTCCATTATATTTGTTCATATCCTCTAGACTTGATGATCTCTAGATCCGAACTAGTCTCTCATATCCCTCACATGTGCTAGTGGCACACCTATCCTTTGCCCATAGCTTTTGCAAAGGCTAGTAGAAGCCATGGCTAGCATCTCGAGGGTAATTCTTGTTAGAGGTAGAGCTGTGATTAGGGTTAGAGCCATAGAGACATGTGATGGCACATGTGTTAGCTCAAGGGGAGTTATTCTCGAAGGAGGTATTGTTTTGGCAAGTCCTAATGAGTGGCTATATCTTGGTGCACTAGCCATATGTGGTGCATTATGTCATGCTAAGTGCTTGAGGTAGCTAAGAATGTCATGAGATTTGCTTCTAAAGGAGTGGGATCCCTCACAAACTATGGACATTGTTGGTTATGGTCCCTAATGAATCAGGGATTGTAGTGTGGCTTGGACTAGTGTGGGGATAGCACCTTGTGGCATCATGTACATCGTTTGTTGGATTCGTCATTTAATTAGTAAGGCTTTGTCATTTGATAGTAAGGATGTACAGAGGCTACATGTGCTAGTGTAGGTTGAGGTCTCAGTCCAAAGTCAACAAGAGATGTCTTAGAAGTGTATTGTGGGTCTAAGAATTGAAGTGAGAGGCAAGAGTTTTGTCCAAACACTCATAGTTAACCTTTGCTTGCTTGCTTGAGAATAGGATTTTCTTGTTCTTCCTCCATGTTTATCTCTATTTGCCTCTAGGGGTAATAGAGATTTCAAACTTATCAATGAAATCCCTCTCTATTTGTGAACCTTCTTATAATGGGGTTTTTAGGAAGGACAAGTTGGATATCTTCTATTCCCTCTTGCTGGATAATTCAAGGACATTCCAAAGGATCCCTGCCATCCATCCAATATTGGGTTTAAACATTGCATCAGATATTACTGAGACTGCTTGATCCAAATTCACAGTAGCCAGCCTCATCATAGTAGGAGTTAGTCCTACTTGATCTTGAACCAAGACATATGCTAGTACTAAAGGCGGCATGCCAGACATAGTTTACAAAGGGACACCTGATGGTGTGAATTGAAATCATATCTCTCACCCTCACTTGGGATGTCTCTGAGGATTCTATGCATCAAGATCTCTTCCAGTCTAATCCCACTACTAACAGTTTGGGTGTTCGATTCTACCTCACTATCTCCGTGCATTGAATTAGTTAACCAGACCTAAGGAGCATATGCTTTTTGGTCGAGTGTGTCGATAACTTAAGCTAGTCACAAAAAATATCTAGTCAGTGTCTACTCAATCTTCATAGTCAGTGTCTACTCAATCTTCATAGTCACAAAAAATATCTAGTCAGTGTCTACTCAATCTTCATAGTCTCATGCTATTGCCAATTTTAATTTACCCGTAAAGTGATCACACACTTGCTCCAAACATTTTGCTCTCTTTTTGTGAATTTTAATGTTTTTTTAAAGAATTTTAAAAATTTTTATGTGTTTAGTTATTTTGGGATTATATATATAATTTGCATTTTCTAAAATTTACAATATTTTTGGTATTTTCTGCATTTTTGTATTTTTTTGAGAGTTTCCTGATCAGGGGCAAAGGATTTGCACAATCCCTTATTGAAAATTGTAGAGTTTTGATCTCCCTGGATATGCGCCTAGTTGGATCGTACGATTTCTCTTCCAGATAACTTTTGGGCGATTCGACTAATTAGATGACCCGACTAATCAGACGACTCGACTGAAGGCGATTCAACTAATCAGATGATTCGATTGAAAGCGATCCGACTAATCAAATGATTCGACTAAAAGAGATCCAACTAATTAGACGATTTAACTTTCAGGCAATCCTACTATTCAGTTGATTCGACTGACAGCAATCGGACTATCAGGCGATTTCAGTTTCAGGCGATCCGACTATCAGGACGACCCATTATCAAACAATTGGTGATCCGACTGTTAGATGATCCAACTTTTGAGTCTGATACCTCAATTCTAGTTTAACTAAAACGATCTAAGATCTCGAATGGAATTTCCTCGTACACTATTAAAACTCAGCCAGAGTGAACCTAAATTTAGGTTTTGTAGTGCTTATCCAAGCTAAATTTTATATTCCAAGGGTGCAAGCACGCCTTTAATATTGAGCTCACCACATAAGAAACTTCAACACAATCTAATAAAAGCATTCTTTAAGCCACATGTGAGCAAATCTTTTCAGACGAGGTATATTTCTTTTATGGGCCCCGCTTCAAACGAGGTAAATTTTTCAAGTTATCATCTTTTATGGCTATTATCCAAACCTATGTAGTGAGGTATTTATTTGTGGGATTATATTAGTTCAACCTAGGTTCTAGTGACCCAGTTCTAGTAAAGAGTATAAATGTTGATAGATTTTGCTTACATCTTGATTACCTTAACAAAGTGGTGGTCTGAGTTTGGACTACTTGAAGTTTCTCAGTCTATTAAATAGTAGAAAGGAAGATACATCAAATCTGGTGGAACATTGCACATGTTGAGCAAGAGATCATTTGATTGGTCAAGATCTACCTATGATAATACTGAACAAGTTATCTTTGGTGTATCAACCCAATTTTTTCTTGAGAATTAGAACTTGTAGATGTAGTTGCAGGTATAGTCTTAGAAAGAATTAACATGCTATATAGCTAATTTCACAGTTTTGCATTTGGCAGAGGATATGATACAATAGAAGAGTTATATCATGGGTGTTTTGACTTGGACACCCTCTTGATAGAAACACTTTCAGATGACATTTATAACGAGAGTGTTCAGATATGTGATAGTTCTATTGATCTTAGAGATGGAAGGTATTTGTATCCCTCGGGGTACAATGAATTACACAATTCTAATAGGATAGGTAATTTGATTGGCTATAACAATTGTATTTGTCGTAGCGAATCAAATTATATGATGGGTGTTCTGGCTTCAACACTCTCTTGACAGAGAGGACATTTATAACGAGAGTGTTCAAACATGTGATAGTTTTGTGGCTCTTATAGAGGAAGGTATTTGTATCCGTCAGGTACAATGAATTACACAATTCTAATAGGATAGGTAATTTGATTGGCTATAACAATTGTATTTGTTGTAGCGAATCAAATTATATGATGGGTGTTCTGGCTTCAACACTCTCTTAATAGGAACATTTTCAGAGAGGACATTTATAACGAGAGTGTTCAGATATGTGATAGTGTTATGGCTCTTATAGAGGAAGGTATTTGTATCCCTCAGGTACGAGGAATTACCCATCCTAATAGGATAGGTAATATGTGATGTCAGATTGTTTAATTCCTCCAGGAGTTGGATTGAGGGATTGTTGTGTTCCTCATGACTCTGGTTTGAGTTGGTCTATTTTTAGCTCCACTAAGATAGTTGAAGGGATTTATATCCATTAATGGATTGTTTAATTCCCCTGAAGTAGCCATGGTTTCTGTTGTTTAATGCTCGTTGATGGGCTAGTGTAATATTAGACACCCTTTTTAGAATTGATACCTTTCAAATTGTTTGATTTTATAATTTTGTTTGAGTTTTTGGAATTTACAAACTTTTTGTGGCACAATAGTGTAGCAAATACACCACTACTTTTTAAATTTTTTGGTTAGCAAACCATAACTTAGGGTTAGTGAGCTATTAGTGGGCTTGATTTACTCAGCATCCTTGCACTTGTGATATCATTCACGCTCTGAAAATGATCAATTTTCACTCTTGCCAAAAGACACATGTGATTTTCACAATGAGAATCTAGGATTCTGACATTGAGAAAATGAATAGATTTTCACCAAGTTGGGATTTCAAGAATGGTGGCCAACATGCTAGTTTTCACAAAGCGAAGCTTTGTGTCCTTTACAAGAATCTAGTTTGTAACATATTTTCATGATATGAGAATCAAAGATTCTCATATCGCATGAAGATTCTCATGATGCAGGTGTTCTTAGAAGTAATAAGCAAATGAGATCTTCATAGTAGGCTTTGGGATCTTCTCTTGTTCAATTTTCGGTGGTTTTCTATATTCTCACGAGCATGTGAATCATGATTCTCAGTGTGAGAATCTGAGATTGTCACGGTGAAGTGATTTTTGCATTTTGAATTTTTATAATGTTGAAGTCCAAGATGATATATCCATGATGGGTCTTGAGGGTCTCCCTAATAATAAGATTCTTTTCAATGATCTCATATTTTCACAGACATTAGAGTCATAGACTCTCATGGCATTAGAGTCAAAGATTCTCATGTGAAGCAATTTGTGTTTCTTTAGGTTAAGAGATTCACACACATGTGATTTTTCAAGGCATTAATTAAAATGTGGATTAGCTTTCTCTTTGCTGATTTTTTAGAGTTGGCATCATTTGTCTGCACACAAAATTGGCCTTTCAGGAATTAAAGTATCATAATAGTTTCTTTGATTATGAAATTCAAGAAAAAAAACACATATTTCACCCAAGGGCTATAGCTTGGTGGTGAAACTATCGGGCTTCTTAGTCATGAACCCCATGTCAAATCCCTCAACAAGTGGGGGATTGAGAACCTACATATAAGTAATGTTAATAGGGGAACCCATGGCCAAGACATAAAATTTCAAAATTTTGTTGGCTTTTCGACATTTGTTATAAAGAGTAAGATAACTCTAGGATTTTAGACATTTGTTATGAAGAGCCCCCAAAGTGCAGTCTTGAAGGGTAGTCCCAACGCCGTAGACATCGAAAGAGAAGTTGGCAGTGTATTAGCATCTCCAACTGCATGTTCCCATCTAGACCAACTTCGCCTAGCAGATCATTGAACATGTTAGTGGTTGTGTTGTCTGTGGATCAGGTAGAGATTTAGGAGTGTTGCCCCTCTATTTGATTCGTTCAAAGTTC
Source organism: Cibotium barometz (assembly GCF_041138505.1). Taxonomy (NCBI): domain Eukaryota; kingdom Viridiplantae; phylum Streptophyta; class Polypodiopsida; order Cyatheales; family Cibotiaceae; genus Cibotium; species Cibotium barometz. The sequence goes on from NC_141069.1 coordinate 27,247,721, forward strand.
TCGATCCATATACGGATCACCCTTGTCCCTCCATGCTACCCACTTTTTGTAATTAAAGCTTGGCCATTTTTTTAAACCATTTGTATATATCATCATAAAAAAAGGCATTTTTTAAAACCATTTGTATATATCATCGCAACAAAAAAAAAGCGGCCTCCCTTGGCAATCATCTAAGGCCTCCTATATCCCTCTACCACCCTTTTTGGTTATGCAGGCTATGGGATTTGGTTCTCATATGTCTTCTTTGATTTATACTATTAGCGAACATGTAGTGGCTAGGCTTATGATTAATGGTGGGGTGACTGAGCCCATTCATTTGATGAGATCGGTTAGGCAAGGATTCCCACTTAGTCCTCTCTTGTTTGTAATTGTTACACATCCACTCTTATCTCGACTGGATAAGATAGCGGAGGACAGTGAAGTTGTAGGGCTTACACTTCCAAGAAGAGAGTAGATGCTCGACTAGGCATTGGCAAATGATTCTTTCATGTTCCTTAAGGCTTAAAGAGATAATGTTCAGAAGGCTATGGCTGTTTGGGATACTTTTGGTCTCGCTTTAGGGTTATGCATTAATATGGAGAAATCTACTCTGATAAGGTGTACTAAGAGCGATTTGTTTAGTTTGGAATGGAATGGGTAGGTCATATAAAGGGGATGCATCACACGCCACTTGGGTTATCCTATTGGCATTGATGTTGATTCACAGGCTTTGTTGGCATGGATTTGTGCAAGTATAAATGAGAAGTTTGTGTATTGGAAATCTTAGGGTTAGCCTATGCATGTTTGGATCAAAGCGGCACAATTTATGATTAGCATGATATCTTTTTTCTTGACGGGAAAATCTTTGCTTCAGATACAATAGCCAATTCGATTTATGCTATTGAAAAGAGCAAGAAATAAGCCAGGGCAGACGTGGATTTCTTGGGAGCATGTTACTACTCCAAAGAGGAGTGGAGGGGCAGCCCTATTAGATGTCTGATTAAATATGGTCACTATAACATGGCCTTTATTGCAAGATCTCAAGAGCCATGGGTGGTAATGGGTAAGGCCCTTAGAGGAGGTCACACTTGTGCATGGTAATACTAGGATTGATGGTACATGGTGGGATGTAGTGAATGGTTCCCAACAGGTTCGAGTGGTAGCTTCACCTCTCCTTTATCATTTGGTGATCTCATGGGGAAGGAGGTGTTGGCATACACTAAATGGAAGCCTTCAAATCAACGATTGCAGGAGTTGATTTGAAGGAGGTGTTGGCACACACTAAATGGAAGCCTTCAAATCAACGATTGCAGTTGAATTCTATAGCAAGTGAGGTGTTGGCTACTTTATAACTTTTGGAGTGGCTTGACAAACTTGTTGAGCGGAAAAAATTCAATAGAATGGCTCGATTGGGACTAGTGAGAATTTTGGATGCTTTGTTGCCACGTAGAGGCTGCTTATTGTCTTTTTGGAAAATCTGTCAATATTTTCAGGTTCCACGTGGATATGTATAATTATGAGAGAAGGTGAGGCAGAACTTACACTGTTTGGTGATATTCCTCAGTTGGAGGATTAGAAACCTTGGTTAGATTAGGAATTTAGAAAGCCTCAGGACATTTTCTAGCATACAACAAATCAAGTATACCATATGATGGTGGAAGATAAGTGCTGGATCCTTGAGAATGCTAATAGGATCTGAAACATCAGGAAGAGTAGGGCCTAGTGGAAGGAAGTAATCGTACAGAGCTGGTGGTTTAAGATTCCATTTCAAGGGAAGGTGTTCCTATGGCGCATGCTAGTTGGAAGCCTACCATTGGGAGACCAGTTGTGCGTATTTTTACAAAGTTAAGAAAAATAAATAGCCCCCTAAAAGTTGATGTTTTACATTAAAGTTGATGCAAAACATCAACTTTTAGGCTAAAAGTTGATGTTTTGTATATCAAGTTGATGCAAAACATCAACTTTTTCACACAACTTGATGTTTTGCATCAAATTTGATGCAAAACATCAACTCTACCACAAAACTTGATGTTTTGCACATCAAGTTTCAGATGCTCTGGAGAAGAAAGCTGGAGGATCGAAGGTCAATCTTCACAAACAACCTGTTTTAGGGATTCCATTCGCGAGAGCATGCTCAAATGACCTATTCCACAAATTTTGAGTACCAACATGACTATGTTCCGATGCGATGTGCAAACATTACAAAGCGATTTGCTGATTCAATAAATCGCTTTGTAACGTCTACACATCGCATCAGAACATAGTGGTGTTGGTACTCAAAATTTGTGGAATAGGTTTTTTGATCATGCCAAGTGTGGACGGAATCGCTAAAATAGGCTGTTTGTGAAAATCAACATCCGATCCTTCAACTTTCTTCTCTGGAGCATCTGAAACATCAAGTTTTGTGGTAGAGTTGATGTTTTGCATCACCTTTGACGCAAAACATCGAGTTGTGTGGAAAAGTTGATGTTTTGCATACAAAACATCAACTTTTTCATAAAACTTTATGTTTTGTATCAAAGTTGATGAAAAACATCAAGTTTTATGAAAAAGTTGATGTTTTACATCGAGTTGATGCAAAACATCAAGTTTTGGGAAGTTCATGTTTTGTATAACATTGATACAAAACGGTTTTGATGGTGATTTGTGTGTGATTTGGTGTAGAATAGCTTTCTTTTTTATTTGATAAAGAATTATTTTTTACTTAATGTTTAGCTTAAATCATTGTTTTTGTTATTAATCATTGTTTTTATTAGTTTTGAATGTTCCTAGGGCTTACACATAGAGTGTATTAGGCTTTGTTTTTTTCCATTGCATCAAATAATGCAAATTTTAGGTTTTTAGCTTTCTTTAAAGTTAAACATACAGCTGAAATCATTAGTTTTTGTTTGATTTGTATGCATTAGAGTGTTAGAAAGCATTAGGAATAGCTTAATCCTTGAAACAATTTCTCAAAAACTCTTAAAAACTCTTGAAATTAACTAATCTTCCTTAATTGACTAGTTTTTTTCATTAATCTAGTTCAAGAGGCAAAAAGATTAAAAATATGTTTTTTGGGGTTTTGAGTGTTTTGAGAGCATTTAGATGCATCAAAACACCTAATTACATCACACCTAATTACATAAATTAGAGGAATGCCTCTCTCTTTTGCTTAATTTTACATAAAGAGAAGGGGATAAAATTAGGAGTTTAATTAATCTCCAATTATAGATTAATTTACACATTAGTTAATGCACATATCTTAGAAATTTCATGCTCTATCCAATGATGTGCTTAATGGTGTGAATTAATTAGTAGTGGTTAATTAGAGTCCTTGATTAGTCTAAAAGGGGGAAAGAACAATGGAAGGATTAATCTTTGATTAATTTCTAAGCACTTTTTTACATAACTTATTAAAGCTAATGAGCATTGAATGAAAAGATGCCAATGAGTTGTCAAATTGTCCATTTTTGGGACCATTTATGAAGGGTGTAAGGAGGTGTCATAAAAGCGTTGACTTTTTTTTATTCCCACTTCCCTTTTTGGAAAAATGACCAATAATAAAATTTGAATTTTCCTCTAGACTCAAAAAATAAATAAATAAATAAATACATTTCATAAGTTAAGGATCTCACAGCACCTTAAGAGTCTCACAGACTAAGCGTTTCTTCATGTCCTTTAAAAAACAATCAAACTTCTCGTGCAGCCTTAAGCGTTACACGCCAAAAAAATTTTCAAAAAATCAAATTTAATAAAATCCATGGAGTCCACTTCACGTCGTGAACCGCACCCTATTAGTTCACGTCATGAAAAGGGGTCCGCCGTTGTTGGGCAAAAATAAACAGCCCTATTTGGAGGCTCATATCTCCTTGATCGTGAATCTGATAAACATGCTCTAGTGCTCATGAGAAAACTGACATCGAGCTCTTCAAAATTAGTCTTGATTATCCGAGGGCAAAATCCATCATTTTGGCTTTCGGACCAGTAGCCTCAAAATTTGACTTGAAAATCGAGGCAAAAAACGGCCCTTAAAGCACTAAAAATCGCCTCCCAAAATAACCCAAAAGCAATTGCGAACCATATCCAGGCTACTTTTTGAGTGTGTAAATGACGAAGTCACAAAAAACACAAAGAGACAAAGTTGTAGTACTCCAAAAATACTATAACTCTTTCCAAATTCCTTTTGGAACACATTCAAAAATGGGCTGCGAAAGAAGAAAAATCTTTCCGAAAAAAAATTCATCTTGAGATAGTGATGGAAAATAGGTTTTGAGACCTCCTCTTCCATCTAAGTGCTACTAGTGTGCACGTTTTTCGAAAAAATATTTAAGAGGTCGTTCACGTGCGTGTAACGCCTAAGTTAATTAGGGCAAACGAACACTCATTTGACCTAATGAAGGATACACCAGGCCTCCTGAGGCTATAAATGACAGGCTGTAAGAAAACCTTTTAAAAAAAACATGTGCTTGCTCATTAAGGAGCTATTCAAGATATGGCAACGATAGAGGGATTACCAGGGCTCACACCCAGATTAAACCCAATGGCTGATATGTTTGAGCCATTGAGATCCATGTCCCAAATGCATCTCCCAATACCATTTTCCATGCCTACAACAAGCATGTCATCGGGTTTACATCCCTTGTCACGTCAATCCTTCCAAGATTTAGCCCCTTGCCTAGTACTATCACAAGTCCTAAGCCTTTAGACATGCTAGGTATGTACCAACCCTTTGCAACCCCTAGATACTCACACCTTGTACGTATTGACTAATCTTGGAAGGGGGGTTTCCCAAGGACTAAGTGAGTCCCTACCCACATTAGCACTCACACGCAGCTTGAGTGACTCAAAAAACATGGCTGTATAGATTTCCAAAATCATGGGCAAATGCGATGGAATGAATGATCTTGTTCAATTCATACAAATGTTTGAACAAAGATGCGAAGTCTTTGGAAATCCAAACTACCCCACCAAGGTACATACGTTGAACCTATGCTTAGTGGGAAAGGCTAATCGATGGTTCATCACATTGATGCTAGCGACGATTAAAATGAATTTAAAGACCTTGAGAATAGCTTTTATCCATGGCTTTTCTGTTGAGATATCGAGCTCGTCTAGTGAGGCGATGGACACTGATGACCCGCCTGGGGGATAGGCCCCACACTTACACCACTGGCATGGTTGGTGAGATCTTGGTGATATGCGGCCAGTGGGATGACAGGCTGTGTGACAGCCATTCTAGAGACTGGCATAGTTATAGCGCCAGCTCATTTAGTTGGGTTCACACTATAGAGAACCTGTGTATGTATTGGTTGAGTACCTTTCATATTATGTGTACTCTTATCTTGTATATGTAGTGTTGAGTGTTGAGTGAAGAAGAAGAAGATTTTCAGCCTCTCACACCTTGTGTGTTCTCTATTAGGGTTTTGTGAGTGTGTGTGTGTGCTTGCAAGAGCTCAAGCTCTCTTCCCCCCTGCATCTTTTCATGGTATCAGAGCCAGGTTCATGCTAAGGATTGAGCTGCAAGCAAGAGAACCACAGGAAGTGGTACGAGGGTAAGAGCTTCAACTACTCTTCCCTATTTGTGTTGGTGACTACACCCTATCGGGAGCTCTATGGGAGGCACCGGCAAACGATCTCTGATTGAGGAGCTTTCTTCGCGAGAGTAAAGCTATAGGGCAACTATACTGTTTAATCGGACCAAATTTCCAAGGCCAAAAATGCATTTTGGGCGCGTCTGGACCTCCGTTTTTCAGAAAGCAGGCGATTTCGAGCACTGCGCGTAAGTCATTGATTCTCTACAAAACTCTGTTTTAAGAACTACAGGAAGATAGATTGACTGTGCAGACACTGTGGGTGCTGCAAAGAGTTCAATAGTTGCCATTGGGTGTATGTATGCACATTGAGGTCATTGGTTGTGACATTTGAGAGTACTACAGTATCGCTGCAGAAAATACAACAGTTTGTGCAGGACAAACCAGAGTGCTGTTTCTGGTAAAATTGTGTGTTTACCAAGATGTCAAATGATGGGATAACCCAGATTGTGGCTGAGAAGCTTGATAAGAATAACTTCCATGCTTGGAGGTTCAAGTTGACGAATTTCCTGATGGGAAAGGGCTATTGGGACTACATAGAAGGTGAGCATCAAGAGGCACCGGAGATACCGGACATAAATCCGGACTGCTGCAAATGTGAAAGAGTTTAAAGACTGGAACCAAGGAGCCAGGAAAGTTATGTATGGGCTCTCCATTAGTATACAGGACACCATGATTAGGCACATTCAAGATGCCAAGTCCCCCAAGGAGGCGTGGGACACCTTGGTAAAGCTCTATGAAACAAATACCAAGGCACGTAAGATACAGTTGAAGAATGAACTTCATACTGTGGAGAAAAAGAGCATGTCTGTGAATGACTATGCTGAATGACTATGCGTTGAAGATAAAGGGTATTGTGGAATCCCTTGCATCTATTGGTGTGTCAGTAGTAGATGATGATGATAAGGTAGAGGTCTGTCTACATGGTCTCGGGCCACAATACAAGGCATTCAAGACGTCTATTCAGACTCGGGAAAACATTCCCAACTTTACAGATTTGGTGTCTATGCTGATTTATAGAAGAGAAGAGCTTGGGTGAAGACCAACAGTCTTCACAAAACAAAAACAGTTCAAAGCAACAGGCTTTCTACACAAGTTCAGGAAGAGGACGAGGTAGAGGAGGCCATAGACGCGGTCAAGGAGGTGGCCGAACAGGTAATCAGAATTATGGACAGCAGCAGTAGCAACAACAGTCCCAGAATACACAACAACAACAACAACACGCAGGTGGAAGAGGCAAATTCAGAGGCAGGGGGAGTCAAAGAGGCCATGGAAATCGGCAAAGGCAGTATAATGATGCACGTGAATGCTATTATTGTGCAGGCAAAATGTTATAAGAAGCAGGCTGACATGCAAAATGGAAAAGTGTAGCAAAACAACTATGCATCCTCAAGCAGAAATAATGAGGATAATGAAAGGTTGTTTGTTATGCAGCATGTCGTGAATGCCATGTCTGAAAAATGTTGATGCAGCACAAAAAGATGATGTATGTATGTGGATTCAGGTGCTTCGAACCACATGACAAGTCATGGGGAGTGGTTCAAGGAGATGAAAAACCCAGAAAGACCAGCTTTTGTGGAAACAGGGGATGACACTGCTCATCCAATTGCCCATGTTGGAGATGTGCCATTGTCTATGCAGGATGGCAAAGTGAAGTACCTTGCAGATGTACTTCATATACCGAACATAACAAAGAATCTGGTTTCAGTTGGCCAGATGATTGAGTAGGGTTTGCAGGTTTGGTTTAACCCTGATGGTTGTTATGTTGGAAGACTTTAAAGACAAGTGCAGGTTGGTTGCAAAAGGCAACAGAGTGGGCAGAATGTTTACGTTGAATGTAGACATGCCTAAAATGAGTGCTGCGATGTTTGCAAATGGTTCAGGAATTGTTGCAGACATAGACATTTGGCATAAAAGAATTGGACATGTGAATGTGCAGCAGAGCGAATGAAGTCTATGTAGACTAAAGGAATTGTGACAGGGCTGCCAAAGTTTAAAGTGGAAGGTATGCAGAGAATATGTGAAGCATGCCAATTTGGAAAGCAAACAAAGCATGTATTTCCACGTAATAGATATGTGAGCAGAAATGCACTAGATGTTGTGTATTCAGATGTATGGGGTCCTACGAAGACCATGTCTATGGGAGGCTACAGATATTATGTGACATTTATTGATAACCACACAAGGAAAGTGTGGGTATATTTCATGAAGGAGAAGAGTGAGGTGTTCACTCACTTTCAAAATTTCAGGTTTTTGGTTGAAAAACAAACACGGAAATATGTAAAGTGCCTAAGGTCAGATGGAGGGGGAGAGTACTTCTCCAATGAGTTCTCTCAATTTTTGAAGCAGAATGGTATTCGGAGACAGTTTACATGCTGATACACTCCGCAGCAAAATGGAGTTGCTGAGCGGAAAAACAGGCACATTGCTGAGATTGCGTGAGCATTGATGGAAGAGAAGAATATGCCACATAGCTATTGGGCTGGGGCTGTTTCTACAGCAGTATACATCATGAACAGGACTCCAACTGCAGCCATACATGATGTAACTCCATAGGAGAGGTTTACTGGCAAAAAACCTGATTTGTCTCATCTGAAAGTCTTTGGATGCATTGCATATGTGCATGTGCCAGATGAGTTGAGAACTAAGCTGGATCCAAAAGCTGAAAAATGTGTGTTTATCGACGGATATTCCCTTGAGCAAAAGGGATACAGGTGTTATAACCCTGCTACACGTGAGTTGAGGGTAAGCAAGGATGTTGTCTTTGATGAGATGAGCAACTGGTATGCTGCTGAAAAAGAAGCTGTTGGGGGGCTGATGTGAGTGAAAGTGTGGTTGCACAGAATGCAGGTCAGCAATCACAGTCTTTGAGTGGACCAGGAGAGTCCTCATCTAGTGGGTCTGTTGATAGACCATGGAGTGGCAGGCTGCGTCATAATACCAGTCCTGCAAATGTGATTATTACATCACGTAAAGGGAAAGAGAAAGTGGTTGAGCCCCTTGGTATGCCTGACATTTCTGCAGGGCATTCTCATGTTGATGGAGAGTCTAGTGGCTCAGATATGAGCCTTGATGAGGAGCTTGGGATCCCAACTATGAGAACACCTGGTGTAAAGAAGGCTATGGAAGCCATGAATGAAAAGCTGCGAAGATCTGGGAGAGTGAAAAACCCTGTGCAGAGATTTACATATGATGGTTATGTGGCACATCACTACGCATATATGGCAAAGGTTGTGCAGGTTATAGAGCCCACATGCATTGATGAGGCTGTTGGAAATGTGTGTTGGGAGAAAGCTATGGATGAGGAGATGGATGCACTATATGGAAATGAAACTTGGGATTTAGTGCAATTGCCTAAAGGCAAGAAAGCGGGTATGCGCAGACATATGGCATTGATTATGAGGAAACTTTCAGCCCAGTTGCCAAGATGGCAACAGTGAGAGTTGTGATAGCAGTGGCTGCATCAAAGCAATGGTCTTTACATCAGATGGATGTAAAGAATGCATTCTTGCATGGGGATTTGCAAGAAGAGGTGTATATGCTACAGCCACCTGGTTATGAGGATGTGGGTCACCCCGAGCATGTTTGCAGGTTGAAGAAAGCCTTGTATGGCTTAAAACAAGCACCAAGAGCATGGTCTGACAAGATTTCTGAATATCTTATCACTATTGGCTTTCATGTAGCCAATGCAGATTGCTCGCTGTATGTGAGACATGGTGAGAGAGGGGTTGTGCTTGTTGTCATCTATGTAGATGACTTGATTTCATTACAGGGGACCATGATGCAGAGATCTTTGATGTAAAGATCTTGCTTAGACAGAAATTTGAGATGAAGGATCTGGGGAAGCTCAGATATTTCTTGGGCATTGAGGTGATTAGGTCACCACATGGTATTGGATTACTGCAGAGACAGTATGGCTTGGACATGTTGTCCAAGTATGGTATGACAGGTTGTAAGCCTATTTTCGTGCCATTATTTCCGTGCCATTGGATCAGAATGGCAAGTTGAGTGCAGATTCAGGAGAGATCTTGGAGGATCCTACTATGTATAGGTGCATAGTAGGAAGCTTGATCTATATGACGATCACCAGACCAGATTTGAGCTATGCTGTTGGGTTGGTGAGTCAGTTTATGCAGGTTCCACGAAAACCGCATTTGGATGCATTGAGACGCATACTGAGGTATGTGAGATCTACTCTGCATTGTGGACTATTCTATGAGACTGGGAGGACAGAGATATGTGTACATGGGTACACAGATGCTGATTGGGCTGGTAGTATCTCAGATAGAAGATCTACCAGTGGCTTCATGTTTTCTTTGGGGAGTGCTGCTGTGACTTGGAGCAGCAAGAAGCAGCCTACGGTTGCTCTATCCAGTACAGAGGCCGAGTACAAAGGAGCTACTATGGCATCATGTGAGGTAGCTTGGTTGAGAAAGCTACTTGCAGATTTGGGTCTATCAGATAGACAAGTTGTCATTTTCTGTGACAACATTAGTATTGGCCAGGAACCCAGTTTTTCATGCTCGCACGAAGCATATAGAGGTCCACTACCATTTCGTCAGAGAGAAGGTCTTGGCAGGAGACCTTGACCTTGTTTATGTCAGCACAGAGGATCAGGTAGCTGACATCTTCACCAAAGCATTAGATACAGAGAAGCTCCGCAGATTCAGGGCTTCGCTTGGTGTACATGAGATGGAGTTGAGCTCGAGGGGGAGTGTTGAGATATCGAGCTCGTCTAGTGAGGCGATGGACACTGATGACCCGCCTGGGGGATAGGCCCCACACTTACACCACTGGCATGGTTGGTGAGATCTTGGGTGATATGCGGCTAGTGGGATGACTGTGTGACAGCCATTCTAGAGACTGGCATAGTTATAGCGCCAGCTCATTTAGTTGGGTTCACACTATAGAGAACCCATGTATGTATTGGTTGAGTACCTTTCATATTATGTGTACTCTTATCTTGTATATGTAGTGTTGAGTGTTGAGTGAAGAAGAAGAAGATTTTCAGCCTCTCACCTTGTGTGTTCTCTATTAGGGTTTTGTGAGTGTGTGTGTGTGTGCTTGCAAGAGCTCAAGCTCTCTTCCCCCCTGCATCTTTTCATTTTCAAGACAAGGTGATCGGTGGAGTGTAGCGAATTAACTATATTCAATTGAATGAAAAAAAATGAAACCATTAGAGATTTTATCCTTCGGATAAAAATCATGGACTCATGATGTGAGCCATGGGAGAAACTAAATGATGCTCAATTGAAGAGAGATTTCATGATGGGCATAAAGAATAACAACTTTCACAACTTGATCATTGTATCCAATCTGAAAACATTCGATCAATGTTGTAAAGAAGCAACACATTTAGATGACAACATGATGGAGGATGATCATGATATGAGATGTCCCTTATCTAAACCAAGTGAAGTAATGGCTGAAGAAAAAATGATTTCGGAATTGTCATTCCTAGAATTATACGCATCCTTGCTTAAACTTTTTGAACCAAAATCTCCAAGAGAGGATGAGTCCCCTCAAAACCAATCATCCTTAATGCCTCTCCAAGTGATGGAAAAAATGCCTTGTGTTCATTGCAATTACTGCGTCCATCCCAATCCCCATTGTGCATAAAAGGAGCTTATCTTTTTGTATTGCATATATTCCAAAACCTTTGGTCATGACACACCGCAATGTCCCAATTCATCTACAATTAACTCAAAACCTCCATCTCCTGTGTCCCAACCAAACACAGTTCAAAGGATCAAAACTACTCAAGAAACATTTTATTGAGAAACACTTCAGTTTTTCTATTGTCGTGGACTGCACAAAGTAGCAGACTACACAGTTTGGAATACTTCCATGTCCACAATCACTGACATGAAATCGATCATGTATTCCAATCTTGATTTCCCTAAGTGAGTTCCTTCACTGCAATCTGTCTCCCAGAATACAAATCTTAACATCTTGAGTGTGCAAAACGGACAATTATCCATGGTACCCTTGAATGTGCTTATACACTTCAGGCTAAGGCACAAGAAATATTCAAGAAGAATGTAAAAGAAAACACTTCAAAATGGGCAGAAGAGCATGTTTTAAAACATAAGCCATAAATGGAAGCAAAACCTTATAAACCCAATAAAAAAAGGGACAACAAATGATCAAAACCAAAGTTGAAATAAAGGACAGGGGAAAAGAGCCTATGGAGGACATAACCCAAAAAGAGCCAAAAGCTACACATGATGTAAAAGCATCCACTTCAAAGGCTACCACTCAAACCACAACACCCACGGGTAAGACAGAGAACAAATAAACAAAAAATAAAGTTCGTTCTCATCGCATGGGCAAACCTAATGAAGACCTGACGATCCAAGGAAAGTCAGAAGATGAAACAAGTTCTAGTACGTCACTTAGTGAGGATGAAACAAGTTCTGATTCATCACTTAGTGCACCTCACATGCCAATCAAGAAACTAGAACCGGACCATCCACCCCAAACTGAAAACCATGATCACATGACATATGCACAATGCAAAAAGCAAGCTTAAGAGAGCATGCTTAGCATTGTTGAGTGTCACACAGGATCATCAATTGAAATTGAACCTTATAATGTCAAACCTACAAAAGCAACCAAAATACAAAAACTGGAGGAGTATCGCTTCCCCTTTCAAGAGGAAGACGTACTCTCTATAGAAGAGTCATTAGAGGCAGATTGCACGAATTATGCAATTGAAAAAGTGCGAGAGGAATTTGATGAATCCCTTACAAAATTGAAGCAGCCCCTCAAATCCTCATTTAAAGGATTTCTCTTCTCTTGTGTGGTGAAGCCAGCATAGCATCAATACTTGCACCATTAAAGGCTAAACATGAGTTATACCAAAACATAAAGAACTTCATAGAACAGGACTGTAAGGATTTGCAAGTTTCCAAACAGACCTCAGTTAGAGTTGTTTGAGGACTAAGTGTACCATTGTACACATTGGGCACTCTTGAAAAAGCAAAAATCCAAGAAGAGGATGAAAGTGAATGGGAATATGAGACCGAAACGAGATTTGAAGTTGAAACAAAAACTGAAACATCCATGCTTTCACTTGAAGATTTTTCATGGTATGGTTAGATTTCCCTACGAGCAATGATGTTAAGCACAAATGCGCATTGATTAGCCCTCAAGCTAGTTATAACATCAAGACAATAGACACTTGGGTGTCATTAGGACAACCTAAAATCATCTCCCTAAAGAAAATGGTCTTGCAAGAGGTTCCAATGGACAAAACATTGAAGTTCCAGGTTACTTTAGCTATGCTACTCAAACAATCGATGGACATGTGGAATTTAGATTCCATGTTATCCCAGATCTCCTTGAGTATGATGTCATCCTTGGTGGAGCTTGGATACGTGACTCATTGTATTCAATTGATGAATCCATGCAAACAGTCACCTTGAACACTCCTGTAGGCATTGTGCAAATTGCTATTAGGAAGAGACCTTGGAGTAGTTGAAACTTCTCATATTTCTTACTGAGAATATCCCAAGAATTATGGTTGTATTACAACATTCCACTAGACTCACCACAATTCAAACACAGCTTTATCCACAACAAGAGCACAATCTCATGACCCTCGAGTTATGGGATTTGTTAGGTCAACCAACACTCACGGATCATCTTGATAGAATTCCATGCACACAAGACTTGAACATGCCATGTTTGGGGTACTTTAAACATACAATGTATATTGAAACTAACCCCCTTACTTGCAAGTTTTTTGTGGTTGAGTATGTGTTGGAAGTAGATTTAATCTTGGGGCATAAATGGACTACTGCTGCTCAAGGACCACTATGCTTTGCTAGCGATAGGGTCATCAGGATGGTCGATGACACAAAGTTGACAATACCATACTGCACGGAAGAGGATCCAACCCTAATGGATTTCTAGGATGCTAAATGCAAAAAGTTACAAGCCTCTTCATTTAAGGCCGAATTCTCCAAATGATGAATGTCGCTTCAATGAAACAAATGAGGAACTGAGACTCACAATCTCGTTCTGATGATTTTGTCTACCTTCCTTCGGATCCTTCCTTCTCTCCTCCCCCATTATTAACATCTCTTAGTTTCCCCACTAACACAAATTACATGTAACTCTGCTTATGTTTTCTAAAAAACAAAGTGAGCAAAAAATATTAACAAAAAAAAGACTAAAAATTTATAAAAATGTAATCATTCGCAAATACCCCCACCCACTCACCCCATCAGGAATTTCCACTAATTTCTAACCTTTTAATTTACTAACTAGCCTTTCTTATTCCTTCCAGAGAAACAAAGACCATTGACCGCCACTCAACATCAAAGGCTATCAACAAAGCTTGTTAATTCTCCCCATAGAAAGGTCTTCAACGTGATCACGAGAACATGATCGGCATCAAGAAGGGGAGAATATTAAGGGTTAACAAGAGCTATTACCATTATCTTATATCAATGAGTCAAGGTAGATACACCAAATGTTCATACACTCAAGATATGAAGCAATGGTGTCCAAATTTGCTACTTGGATGGGTGCTCATAATGGTCCTAAGGAATACTTATGGTGATTTATACTTCAAGAGCATGTGGTAGTAGGTTAGGATGAAGTTTCGAGTGATGTACTTCATAGATATATTATGAGATAAGTCATTGTAATAGCATTAGGTCTCTTATGAGCCTAAAGTGCCTGACAGGCCATAGTTTAAGTGGGTGTGAACATTTATGGCCATGTATATAAGTGAATATCTCTTATAATACAAAGGACTCTCCAATTGGGAAATAGAGTCTTGCTCTTTCTAATCCTCTTTCTAATCTCTCTCTCTAATGCATGCTAGTGAGTGTGTGTGAGTGAATTGAGGTGAGAGGAGGGACGAGTATACATAGTGCAAGGCGGCAAGCAAAAGTTTAAGTGGGTGTGAACATTTATGGCCATGTATATAAGTGAATATCTCTCATAATACAAAGGACTCTCCCATTGGGAAATAGAGTCTTGCTCTTTTGAATCTCCTTGCTAATCTCTCTCTCTAATGCATGCTAGTGAGTGTGTGTGAGGGAAGTGAGGTGAGAGGAAGGACGAGTATACATAGTGCAACGTGGCGGTGTGACAACACTCATGGGAGATGCGGTGGAATTTCTTCTCAAGGAGTTGTAGAGATTGGAGACCTGAAGGGTTATGAGCTCGGCCTTTGGAAAGATCCTCACGACAGTTTGCGATTCACCGAGTAATCTATTGTTGTGTGTTTCAAGGGGGGTTAGGGATATAAGATAATAGTAGTAGATCTTGTTAACCCTAGGATTGGGTTAACAACTTGAGGTGATGTCCTATACATGGAGGGAAATGCTTGGTATGTTTATAGGTTTAGGGTGTGTCCTCATTCACCTAAGGTATGGAACCATCTCATGAGGAAGCTTGAGTGTTGTGTTTATTTTCTTCTAACTAACTACATAATTAGTAGAAACAATCAATCTCCTCTCGAGGATGATGCTCTCTTTAATTATACAAAAAACTTTCAAGACATATGCTTATATCCAATGTAGAAATCTATCCTAAAACCATCGACAGTTATAGATTAGGAGTTTTTCACCACATAAGGATACTTGTAGATGGTGTGAGGGCTGGGTAGTCCTTGTTTCCCATGAAAAAACATTGCCACTAGGCATTAACCAAGGCTAGCACATACCTAAAGGTACTTCTAGATGGTGTGAGGGCTGGGTAGTCCTTGTTTCCCATGAAAAAACATTGCCACTAGACTTGGCATATTAACCAAGGCTAGCACATACCTAAAGGTACTTCTAGGGGAATCTAAAGGCGAGTAGGGTCCATTGTTGGGTGTTGTGTTTCAAATGTATGAGCACCATCTGATTGTGTAAACCTCATCCCAAGATTTTGTGGAAGAGTGTCCAAGGTTTCTAGAACATGAATCCAATCCTCAGAGTGGTCAAGCATAGAGGAGCTCATATTTTGGGTCCTCATCTCACCATCCAACATCTTGTTAAAAGCTCTATAGATAGAAATCAAAGTGGTGTGAGCTTCTATGTTACATTCTCTACATATATCGACTCTAAAGTGGAGACCTCTCCTTGGCTTCCTCCCCCTTTCTCTCTAAATTTTTTCCTCTTTAAACTCTCTCTCTCTCTCTCTCTCTCTCTCTCTCTCTCTCTCCCCACATTTGACACCAAATCCGGCAACAAACAAGATATCCTTAAACAATCAAAGGTACTAAAAAGAATAACTTATGATATTACCCTAGCTATCTAAAGAAAGAGGTGTTGAACTCACAAACATTTGGGCACAACACACGTATATATAATAGCTAAAGATGTGTTCCCCAAGATTAGAAATTTACTTAATGTTTAGCTGTGGGATTTTCCATCACCTCAATGTGATTGGTTTCCCAATTGTGAAACAAACCTTAAATCTCTCATGTAAGGCCTTTCAAGGATCATGGTGTATAACCCTCTTCTTTGGAAATGCATCACCCATGAATGTGTGGTAGAAGCTTAGCCCAAAGGTCTTAATCTTTGCATCTTAAAGGACACCTAATAGTTTAGTTATGGTCCAAGCAGCAAGCTTGAGCATGAGGCTTATGCCTACTACTAGTGGTGGACTTCCTCAAGCCTCCCACCATAAATGCTTGGTGATTATGCTGACACCAACATAATCACTAGCATCACCATCGAAGATCACATGATTCCTTAGTGATTATGTTCACACCACACCACCATTCGGATCATGAGTGGAGAGCGTTCTTCCTTTGTAAATGAAAGATAACATGATGACACCAACAAAATCACAAGCACCACCATCCAAGATAATCTGGATTGTCATAGCTTGGTGATTATGCTGACACCACACCATCATCTGGATCATGGAGACCGTTGTTTTGTTAATCAAAGGTAACATGATGCTCATTATTTCACTTTTAAAGTAGTGTTAGATTGTTCATAGGCACTTTTGGTGGCTATCCTTTGGATTTGGATATGGAGAGAGAGTGCTCAATGTAACATGGCTCATCCTCCTCCTCTTTAAGGTTGTTAATGTTTAACACTGTGGGATCTTAGTAGGTTTTCATGTATTATATAGTCAAATAAGTCTCTCAAAAGTTGAGTCTCCTTCAAACATAGAACTCATTGGGATTTGGACTTTTGTGGGTGGATGAAAAGGGTATGAGACCTGCTATGTCCCAAATAGAAAAATTCAGACTCATTGGGTTTACACACACTTGAGGTGGGCTAGGACCTGCCAACATGCAAGTGACAATGATTCTTCCCTAGGAGGCAATGTCTTTGAAGGGCCTTTAGGAGACAAAATAAAGTCATTCGTGAAGGTGGGACTCTTTCATATAGTGTGTGTTCTTGCTAAGTGTTTTATGGAATGCTTTTCCCTAATGGTATAAAAAAAGAGACATGTCATGCTTGTCTTGATTATGATAGGTGGTTGTTAGGCTACTTGTGCCAATGGCTAGCTTGGGATAAACCCAACTCAGGATTGTATAACAAAAGAGACATGTCATGTTTGTCTTGATAAGTGGTTGTTGGGCTACTTGCCCATGGCTAGCTTGATAAGCCCAACTGAATATTAACACTAAACATTTAAAATAATGTGGCATCCCTAACATAGTTTGTGCACTTTCTAAGGGAGAAATGTTGAGGTTCTTGGTCTTGCTCTTACTACTTCCACTGGTGGTTCTTTACCCAAAGATAGTGTAGTTTAATGCCCTTTTCATGAATTTTGATTCCGTTTCATGAATTTTATGGTACTATTAAATTGGGAATCTAGGGCTTGGATGATCGTGATGGCTCGCATTTCTAGAGGTTTTGTTGTTCCTCCTCTCACATCTATGTTTAATTAGCTCCTTTCTTGAGGTAGATCTAATGCCTTGTTAACAAGGAAGTGCTCTATTAAGTGCTATCATTTGCTAGGACCAAATTTTGGGTGGGTTTGAATAGGTATGATTTGATGCACACTATAGTCAACTACAATTAATTTGGATCAAGTTTGCATCAAAGGGTTTCACTCTAGTGTGGATTGAGTTTTCACCAAAGAGTTTCACTCTAGTGTAGATTGAGTTTGCATCAAAGGGTTTCATTCTAGTGTGGATTGAGTTTTCACCAACAAAGAGTTTCACTCTAGTGTAGATTGAGTTTGCATCAAAGGGTTTCACTTATGTGGATGGATTTCACACCAAAGGATTTCACTCTAGTATGGATAGGTCTTTAACGCTTCCTGAAGTAGGTATCACCTAGGTTATCTTGCCTACGTTGTAAATAAGTTTTTTCTTTGAGTTTCAGTTTTTTTTTTAAATCTTTTTTTTTGGGTTGGTTAGACTCTTGTCACACCTTGTTGACTCACGTCCTCATGCCTCAAGCCTCATGTCTCACATATCACGATTCACATCTGGTGGTTTTTCCCTCACATGAATTTGCAATGACTTGGCTCATGTAAGTTTTTAGGCTCACATATTTGGATCACTTCACTGATTTTGTATGAAATGAATCATGTCTCTCACATCTCATGTCTGGGGATAGACCCACAATTCATGTCTCATGTCCCATATGTCTTAAGTTTCATGTTTCACGACTAGCTAGGCTCATGGCTCACTCGACTCATAGATTTTTAGGAAATGGCATGCTAGTGTGGTGAACTAGACTCGTGGCTCACTTTTCTTTCACATCTCATGCCTAGTGGACTTACATATTTGGTCTCATGCCTTTTTTGGACTAAAGATTTATGCGAGTAATTCAGATGAGGAGAAGTTTATGGAACCTTTACATAACTCTTGACTACCATCTCATTGACTCTTGTAAACCAAGAAAAAGAAGAACATCCTCTCATGGGCAAGTACACATGGAGATTCCACGATAGGAAAATCTCAATGACGATGAAGAAGTCACACTTGAAATTTATGCACTTGGAGTGATATGACCCTTTCAAACTTTTGGACCTAGAGTGGTATGACCCCTTGCAAGCAAGTTGTCTCCATATAATGCCATACATGTGGGTTCGGTCCGTTCCACCTTCTTATCAACAGATCATAATAATATTGGCTCCAAGTGTGTAGGTGCTAGGCTGCTTCTACGAAGCGTCATCACACGGTTGGAAGTATGGCTTATGAGGAATGAAATCATTAGATTCTTCTCGCTTTGGCATTATTGTCAGCACCTTGAATAAACAAGGGGAGGCTATCTCATGCTAAACAAGAGAATTGGTATTTCTACTGATAAGGATATAGGTTTGCGCCATCCCCATCTCAAGAACTTCAAAAATTAGAACACTCCAATCTAACCTTCATGCTACATATTAGGTTACATATTAGAACACTCCATTCACACCAATCTATACACTCCATATAGGTTACATATTAGAACACTCCATTCACACCAATCTATACACTCCATATAGATAGGTTACATATTAGAACACTCCATGCTACACACCAATCTAACCTTCATGCTACAGATTAGGTTATTAGGTTTTGGATTTAGAAAGAGTTATAGGAGCTAAGGGAGAAGGAGTGTGGTGTGCTCAATTTGCCTTCTCAAGAAGGCAAAATGATCAAGAGTATGATGAACTTCATTGATGTTACTATAAGCTCGTGCACTAGATCCAAGAATATAAGATATAACCAAGTACTTCAAATTAATACACATATTAATCCAATCAAGTTCTTCAAATTATACATCTTACTCTAATAAATGACATATAGTTTGGCCAAAGACCCACAACCCAATCATTGTATGGTGTTTAATTTTAATAAAGGCCTCACTTTATGGTATAAGTGCAAGAAGCCTACTACAAGCTAATATTTTTTCCCCCCAACCATTGTCTCATTTCATTTAAGGACATGGACACACTTCAAGTTGCCAATTCACCACTTTCAATGTGAACCATACAGTGTGCTTTATTAATGGACTCTCTGTTATGACTACTTCAATATAAAGGCTACACAATTGACTCCAAGGATAGAATCTGAGCCTGCCAAAATTACCTACTCTTTGGCAAGAAATTGGCATAATTTATTTTTATAAGTTCTTTCACTAAGTGCTTCATGAGTGATGAGACTAGGATATGCAAGGGCCGATGTGTGACATTTTCTCAAGTTACCTCCTAGCGGTGGAAGTGTTAACCCAATTCTAGGGTTAACAAGATCTACCACCACCATTATCTTACATCAAGGAGTCATGATAGGTACACCAAAGGGTCATACATTCAAGATATGAAGCAATAGTGTCCAAAGCTATAACTTGGATGGGTGCCCATAATGGTGTGATGAAGTATTATGGCGATTCCCACTTTAAGAGCGTGTGGTAGCAAGTTAGGATGAAGTCCTAAGTGATGTAATTCATGGATATATTATGAGAGTAGTCATTGTAATAGCATTAGGACTCTTATGAGCCTAAAGTGCTCGGCTGGCCATGGTTTAAGTAAGTGTGAACACTTATGGCCATGTATATAAGTGAATCTCTCATAATACAACATACTCTCCCATTGTGCAATTGAGTCTTGCTCTTTCTAATCTCTCTCCCTAATGCATGCTAGTGAGTGTGTGTGAGTGAAGTTAGGTGAGAGGAGGGACGAGGACCCGTAGTGCAACACCGCGGTGTGACAACGCTCGCGAAAGGCGTAGTAGTGGAATTGCTTCTTCCCAAGGAGTTGTGGAGCTTGGAGACCTCGAGGGTTACAAGCTCGGCTATTGGAAAGATCCTCAGGACAGTTGCGATTCATCAGGTAATCTCCTTTTGGATGTGTTTCACGACGAGGAGGGTTAGGGTGAGCCATAACATTTTTGGCACCGCTGTCGGGGAGCCATCCCTTGGCTTTTCCATTGTTTTTTCTCTAATGTACGCATTGACTCGATGGAACATGCAAAAGATGCATGGGATACATTGAATCTCGTGTTTGGAGCTAAGGCAAAGAACGAAGAACACAGTTCTATGCTCTAGAAATGAACTTTAATGAATATTTGCCTCAGTTTGTCAGTAAAATAAAAAGCATCATGACCCAGTTGGATGACATAGATGCTAGGATTGGAGATAAAGATGCAGTTGCAATAATCTTAAAAAGCATGCCGAAGGAATACAATGCACTTGTCACAACATTGAAGAATCTACCAGAGCCAACATTTGATGAATGTGTGTCCTCTCTTTTGGAGAAGGAGAGAGAATTAAGAGGAAGCAATCCCAGCACTATTGAGCATGCATTGTTCAAAAAAAGTAATTTGAAGTGTCATAATTGTGGCAGGAAAGAGCAGGGCACTTTCAAAATGAATGCAGCAGGTTCAAAGATAAGCCAAAGTGTAACTTCTGCAATAAGTTCGAGCACAAAGAAGAAGATTGTAGATTGAAGAAAAGCGAAGGCAACTTTATGGGGACTACTTCGACCAAGAAACTCCCTAAGATCAGCTCTTCTAAAGACCAAGGAGACAACCATCACCACTACCATAGCCATCTATTGTAAAAGCGTGGTCACCATATGAGTAGACACCCATCTTATTATCTTGTTTGTTGTGTGTATCTACCAAACCACTTGAGAGTAGCCACTGAAGTACCCAGGGGGGTAATAACCATTGTAACTCATACCTGACCACCTGAGAGTAGCCAGTTGAGCACCCAGGGGGTAATGTACATTGTAGACCTCGCATCCGACCACCTTGAGTAGCCCAGAGATATGGCACCGAAGGGGGGGGGTGTTGAGAAGTGTGGTGCCATAGAGCACATGTAGAGACATGGAGTGTGTAGGTGAAGAGGAAGCCACATGGCAAAAGTGGTTTATCCCACATGCAACAACCAAGAAAAGATGTACTCTATCCATATAAAAGGGGTCATTTTCAAGCAATGGAAAAACAAGCACTTGCACACATCTCAAGCCTCTTTATAAGTACAAGTCTTAATCTTGTAACCTAATTGTGCTTGAGTCTAATGCATACACTCATCATTATAAGTACAAGTCTTAATCTTGTAACCTAATTGCGCTTGAGTCTAATGCATACACTCATCATTATGAGTGCACTTAGGCACCATCGATCGTAGGTTTAAGTTAATGATGTGTGATTAGTATGTGCTTAGTATGTCATTAGGCTAGTTAGCTTCTTGTAGAAGGTACCAGGTAGTAGGAGCGGTGGTCGGCCAACTAGATGCATCTTTGAAGATGGACCGACCAATATAATATGCAAGCAAACAGCTCAACAGTGTAGAGCACACAATTACTCTACATGCAACGAGAAGGTTTATCCATTGTCTTCTCATTACATTTTAAAAATTCAAGCATCATTGCACTTATTGGGCCACCACGTTGTGGTGGTTACAGATAGATCACCAAGCATTGCAGTATCTCCTTACACACAAGGCCTAGGTCTTCGACCTGAGTGTGGCAATAGCTACTTCTCTTTCATGAATGTGACTAATGAATGTGACTACGATTATTGGTAAGATGGGGAAAAGAACATGTCTTGGAAGATCACTTCCTATCAATGATTCCAAGTGAAGAGCCATCCTTATAGAAGAGGGCATATGTGATGACCTCCTCTATATAGCATGATGTTTGTAGCAGATGCTACACCCACCTAATACAATGATATTGTCATGTTTCTTAGCACTACTAGGTTCCCTCCCTCTATAGATACCAGGTCTAAGAGGAGGTTGTTGCTAAAGAGAGTATACCATTGCTATTGATAGTAGGCCAGCTTTACAAGATGGCTAAGGTTGTAGTAATGAGGGTATGTGTCAATGTGCATGAGATTCCCTTGATGATGAAAGATGGTCACAACACATCACAACCCAAATGATTATGTAGTCAAGCCTGCCTCTCTCTTTTTAGATTACATGTAGCATGTGAAGGAATGTGTGTGTGTTAAAGGACCCTGAGCCCAAACTGACTAGTCAAAATTACCTCCCCCCCCGACCCTCTTCACCTCTGTGTGGGAGACCTTTGAGTGTTGGTGCATACATTTTGTAGGCCCCATCACACCTAAGCACACCTAAGTCACATCCAAGAAGTTGTGAGTACATCTTTGTGGCAATGGATTATACAACCAAGCAGTTGTGAGTACATCTTTGTGGCAATGGATTATACAACCAAGTGGTTAAGCAAGGGCTACAAGGGATAACACTGCTCGAAGAATAGCCAAATTCTTATACAAGCACATATTCACTCGATTTGGATGTCCCATCGAGTTGGTCAATGATAGGGTAAAGCACTTTATCAATGAGGTAATTTGACACCATGTTGGCTCGTTACCGCATCTTTCATTGTTTATCATGTGTATACAACCACTGAGCCAATGCGAAAAGCACTAACAAAGTGTGCAAGTTGTTTTACACCTGAATCCCCATGCACTATGAAGCATGTCCATGGCATGCTATGATTAAGCATACAGATTTCCATCATAAGTTTTACCATTGGAGACTCATTTCTTTCTGAAACGTAATTAGACTGCCATTTCTTTTAATTCTCTCGTTAACTAATTTGTGTTTGTGAGGAGACTGAAGATGTTGGGAGCTATTGATGGCAAGGTGTAAAGGCAAGAGTCCTAGTAGCGATAACGTTGATGATGAAAAGGGATACATTCTAAATTTTCTCAGCTTGCATGATCAGATATAGTGTAGGGTACATGTCACATACATCAACCTAGAGATGCACATGCTGATGTCACATGCATGGAAGCACTATGTGTCTTCTTTTAGCCCCCCTAAGCAACTGAATAGGAACCTTGATGCATTTCATCAACAAAGAGAGAGAGAGAGAGAGTTGTATTTTCAATATATTAATATGATACAAAAAGAGGTATTTATTCTATACAAATATGTGGCCTTTGGTCCCTAATTCTTCACTCTTGACTTGCCCGAAGGGGGGTGGGGGAGGGTTTCACTAGCTCTGGCGATGAGTTGGCTAAGCTAAAAAATGAGCTTGAATGTTATATTAGGTCTCAACAAGCAAATGTAACCTTAGGAAGGAGATTGAAGAACTCAAGATGATGACTGATACCAAAGCCATCCCATGCTGCACTATATTCAACTCACAAGGTCATCTCTTGGGTGAGTGTCCTTCCAAGAATTATTGCTCCTTTTGCTCAAAAGAGGTGGCCATGAGGACAACAAATGATATAACACCATTATTGATATACACCAAAATAAGGAACTTGAAATTTTTGGGGACATGCCAAAAGCGAGAAAGGGTCTCGTCAATGATTAGGAAACTATTTTTCATGAAAAAGGGTCCCGTCGATGATTATGAAGCTTTTTCATACCACTACACCTCAGGTGGTGGCCTTTGGTCCCTAATTCTAGACTCTTAACCTGCCTCACCGGGGGGGGGATGGTTTCACTAGCTCTGGGCGATAGCGTCTACATTAGCATCTATCGATGAGTTGGCTAGGCTAAACAATGAGCTTGAATATTATAATAGGTCACACAACAAGCGAATGTAACCTTAAGCTATGGCATGATTGGTTTGGTCACCTTAATTTCCCTTCTCTTATGCATTTACAAAGTCAATCTATGGTTCATGAGTTTCCACCTATACAGCTCCCACACAAGCATGTATGTAAAGGATGTATATTGGGAAAGATGCATTGTCAATCCTTTCCAAAAGATGGCACTATGCGAGCTACTCGGGCACTGCAGCTTGTACATAGTGATTTATGTGGCCCTATGAGGGCAGCATCTTTTGCACACCATCTGTACTTTATGATTTTCATTGATGATTACACCCGTTTCTATTGGGTGTATGGTCTAAAAGCCAAATCAAATGCATTTTCAGCTTTCCATCAATTTCTCCCTATGGCTGAAAATGCTTGCAGCCATAAGCTCTTGACATTGCGTACAAAGAGGGGGGGGATATTTGTCACCATGAGTTTATAGATTTTATGCAATCACGTGGTATTTCTCATCAATGTACCACTCCTTATACACCATTGCTGAATGGTGTGGCTGAACGTCGTAATCGTAAACTCATGGAAATGGCAAGATGTATGTTTAATAGCAAGGATTTGCCATCTAAATTTTGTCTTGAAGCGGCCATGTGCACCAACTATGTGCTAAAATGCTATCCGATTAAAGCATTGATATCTATGACAACTTATAAGGCTTGGAATGGAAGAATCCCTATAGTCACTCATATGCATATTTTTGGATGTCTAGCTTAGATTGCATGTCCCAACATAACACAGACATAAACTTGAAGCAAAGGCATTGAAATGTATTTTTGTGGGGTGGTACAGAAGTGAAAGCAAGGGATACCAGTTGTATGTTCCCTCCACTAGGAAGATTATTGTATCCAGAGATGTCATCTTTGATGAATATGCATCCCAAGCTATGTTTTCATGTCGGCTCTAGCCACATCAATTGATGCCTCAGATGTATTTGATACATTGTTGCCCCATTGTTTTGTATTGGTGTTGAATTTGTTGAGTCTCCTTTGGCTCCAAATCAGCCTTCCACTGCTCAGATAATTGATATATTCAATAGACCAACCCTATTGCTCTAGATCAGCCACACTTTGATCAAGATGCCTTGGGTGATGCATTAACTAAAGAGGATGTAGTTTCGTTGGCTCCATCCCACCTTGCGTGACAACAAGCTACCTACACTTATGCCATGTCAGACACGTGCTGGCTCTCAATATGCATCTCATTTTGTTGATATGGCCCTTATTTGCTACCACATGTAATGAGGAACCACTTTCTCATTTGATGAATTAGAGGATGATAATTGGGTTACAACCATGCATTCAAAATCGACCTCCATTGAAAAAAAGGCTACATGGGAGTTATGTGGCTTGCCTGCAAGCATGCTATTGGCACAAAGTGGGTGTATAAATTGAAACACAAGCGAGACAGATCTATTGATCATTGTAAGGCTCGTTAGTCGCCAAGGTTATGCCGAGAGAGAAGGCATTGACTATGATGAGACTTTTTCACCTACTTCACGTATGACCACCATCCGCACTATCATTGCATTGGTTGTGTATTAGTTGGATGTCAAAATTGCATTTCTAAATGGTGTAGGTCTATGTATCACAACATCCTACCTTTGTTCAGAAAGATACAGAGGATAAGGTATGCAAATTGCATAAAGAAATTTATGGCCTTAAGCATGTCCCTCATGCTGCTTGGTATCAAAATATTCATGCATACTTGATCTCTCATTGTAAGATCCATGTCCCCACCGTGCAACGGATTCGGGGTGCTAGTAGCGGAATTAGCACATCTTGCGCGGGGCAGGGTCCCACACTCGGGGCCTCGCCCACGGATATCCGAATAGGTGACTAATTCCTCAATTCTTCCAAACCGAACTCGGAAAAACTTCTCTTGCCCGGAAAGCACGGGCGATTCCACCAGGATAACTTTTCCCTAACATAGTCAAAAGCCTTAACTAATTGAGCTCATCTAACCTAACCCGTAAGTCCCATAGTCAGATTAGGTAAAAAGACTGTACTTGGATCATAGAGACCAACGCTTTTTTCCTCATTGAGAGGCACAGCCATTGATTCTTTTCCATAGAACAATTTTTGTCCGGGATTTACTTCATCTATCGAACTAAACAGAATTTGAGTCTCGATTTACGGATCCATCAGTCCAGCCTAACCCCATCCAGCAGTCCCATGGGTTAGCCACTGTAGTGATGGGATCCAATTAGGAATTTGGTTAGGTTTTGTCCCGGGTACCAGGGAAAAGAGTTCCCAGGTCCCCCTAGCCGGAATTGCAAGCAAATTTAACTCCAGTCACACCACTTACACACCCAATATGAAATTGCCTTTTTCCTAGATTCAAATGTATTTAATTCAGTCATTTAATGAAATCATAGTGTTACTGATCATAAACTTCCAAGTATCCAAATCATTCCTTCATCGGAGTATCTATGGCATCATTGGCAACCAGAATGATCACCACCTGTTCTCACTGAGGGGCCTTTTCTATAGTTCCTAGCTCATAGTACCCGGCAGATAATCACTTATAAAAATCAAGATGAAATCCTCGTTGAAGATCAGTAAGATTAACCAACAGATCCATATAAGAGAGCTATGGACTCATCAGTTGAGGACCAGCAAGGTCAATCAACTAGATCCATACTCGGTTTCAGAAAACAACTCTTACTCCTTGTTCCAATATCTTCCACGACGCACGTGTGGGTATCTTCAGCGACCCAGAGCCCGAGCACCGTATGGTCAGCACCCTCTAGGATCCTTCGCAGGTCACCTAGCACTTCACTCATAGGCCGCTTCCTTGGTCCCTCGTCCACCGTACCGGAAGCTCACCATTTAAATCGAACCGAGGCTGGTCAAGACCTCGGCCGACCTTGCTACGCGAGACGTCCTCCGTTGACTCTGCGTCAGCTGTTGCAACTTTATCAGGTAGGTCTCTACGACCACATTCTCAAGACAGTCAAAATGCTTCCCCAGCATTCTTGACATAAAACAGTCATTTACAAACAGTTCACAAATACAGTTTCTATAATGAACTCACATCTTTCCAGATTGTTCCACATCAATCCATATTACTTAATCCAAATCCAAATCATATGTGTATCCATTCTTGACCAGATACATCATTTTTCATCCCATCACATCGGATTCATTCACTTCACATAACATCCATTCCTATCTTTCTTAATTTTACATTACGTCTCATTCGTTCAGATCTTATATTATTCATTCACATTCGTTCAGATCTTATATTATTCATTCACATTCTGATTCACATGACATCTCATCTCATCCATTTGCTCATATCGACTTCATATCCATTCACATTCATATTTGTATTCATTATTCCACCTACACATCCACATTCGTACATCCACATTCACATCTACATCCATACATCCACATTCACATTCACACCCATATATCCATATCCACATTCCACATTCATACATCCATATCCACATTCATACATCCATATCCACATTCCACATTCACACATCCACATCCACATTCACATTCATACATCCATATCCATATTCCACATTCATACATCCACATCCACATTCACATTCATACATCCATTTTTACATCTTCATTCATACATCCACATCCGCATCTACATCCATACATCCACATCCACATCCACATTCACATCCATACATCTATATCATACATTCACATCCGCGTTCACATTCATACATCCACATCCACATTCACATCCATACATCTATATCATACATTCACATCCGCGTTCACATTCATACATCCACATCCACATTCACATCCATACATCTATATCATACATTCACATCTGCGTTCACATTCATACATCCACATCCACATTCATACATTCACATCCACATCCATATATCTACATCCACATCCACATTCACATCCATACATCTATATCATACATTCACATCCATACATCTATATCATACATTCACATCCGCGTTCACATTCATGCATCCACATCCACATCCACATTCACATCCATGCATCTATATCATACATTCACATCCGCGTTCACATTCATACATCCACATCCACATCCACATTCCACATTCACATCCACATTCATACATTCACATCCGCGTTCACATTCAGACATCCACATCCACATTCCACATTCATACATCTCCATCTATTCCTCGTTCATTTTCATCTATCTGATTCGTTTCACATCCTTATATCTATTTATAGAATACAAGAGAATTCTTATTTTTGATATAAGATTTCTTTACGCATCTATTTATGCATAAATTCCATTTTAAGGAGAATAACACTTTCGAAATAAAAATCAATCTTTTATGCATCTTCCTATGCATAAATTCATTTTAAATGAGAATGACACTTTTGGATTAAAATCAATCTTTTATGCATCTTCCTATGCATAAAATCAAAATTGACGAAAATAACTCTTTTGAACTAAAAATAGATTTCTTTATGCATCTTTCTATGCATAAAATCAAATTTGATGAGAATAACTCTTTTGGGTTAAAATAAATTCTTTCTATGCATCTTTCTATGCATAAAATCAAATTTGATGAGAATAACTCTTTTGGGTTAAAATAAATTCTTTATGCATCTTTCCATGCATAAATCCAATTTAGTAGGAATTACACTTTTAGAATAAAAGAGTTTCTCTTATGCATCTAATTTATGCATAAAATCCATTTATGATGAAAATCACACTTTTAATATATATAAAAATTACCTTCTATGCACCCATTAATTTATGATGAAAATCACACTTTTAATATAAACAAATATCTTCTATGCATATGTTTATGTATAAAAATCTTTTATGATGAAAATCACACTTTTAATATAAAACAAATATCTTCTATGCATATGTTTATGCATAAAAATCTTTTATATGAAAATCACACTTTTAATATAAAAAAAATATCTTCTATGCATATAATTATACATAAAAATCTTTTATGATGAAAATCACACTTTTAATATAAAAAATATCTTCTATGCATATGTTTATGCATAAAAATCTTTTATGATGAAAATCACACTTTTAATATATAAAAAATATCTTCTATGCATATGTTTATGCATAAAAATCTTTTATGATGAAAATCACACTTTCAATATAAAAAAATATCTTCTATGCATATGTTTATGCATAAAAATCTTTTATGATGAAAATCACACTTTTAATATAAAAAAATATCTTCTATGCATATGTTTATGCATAAAAATCTTTTATGATGAAAATCACACTTTTAATATAAAAATATATATCTATGCATATGTTTATGCATAAAAATCTTTTATGATGAAAATCACACTTTTAATATATATAAAATATCTTCTATGCATATGTTTATGCATAAAAATCTTTTATGATGAAAATCACACTTTTAATATTAAAAAATATCTTCTATGCCTATGTTTATGCATAAAAATCTTTTATGATGAAAATCATACTTTTAATATAAAAAAATATCTTCTATGCACCCATTTATGCATAAAAATCATTTATGATAAAAATCACACTTTTATAATAAAAAAAATAATCTTTTATGCATGAAAATCAATTATGATAAAAGTAACACTTTTATAATAAAAATAATAATCTTTTAGGCATACTTTTATGCATAAAAATCAAATATGATAAAAGTAACACTTTTATAATTAAAAAATAATCTTTTATGTATACTTTTATGCATAAAAATCAAATATGATAAAAGTAACACTTTTATAATAAAAAATAACAATCTTTTATACAAATAATCAAAATGCATCTTCTATGCACTTTAGAATATAGAAATCATAAGGATTACTCTTTTAGAATAATGAAAGATAATACTTATTTCTAAATTTTTTAAAAATTTTGCCATAACCTCCTTTGTATGGCTAACCATTTTTCAATCTTAAGTCTCTAAAATTAATTAGAAATGCATCAAGAGTATTTAAATCATTCTAAAGTAACATTTTTCTACTTATTTAAGAGAAACATTATGAAAAACTTGATTTTATTCATTAATCATTCACCTAGGATAAAGAATGGTTGGATTTACTAGAGAAGAGAGGGGAATGCCTTTTGCAATGAGGCATAACATCATTTGCAATGTAGAGAAGACAAAATCATTAAAAAACCATAAAATGAATGGAAAAGAGAAGAATCTCCAACTTACATAGATAATTTGAGAGCTTTCCTTTGGCTTGATGGTTTGAGGGTTCAACTCTTGCTTGAGACAAGAGTGGCCACCAATCTTTTGGAAGAGGGAAGGTCAAAAACTA
The DNA here is from genome assembly GCF_041138505.1 of Cibotium barometz. Taxonomy (NCBI): domain Eukaryota; kingdom Viridiplantae; phylum Streptophyta; class Polypodiopsida; order Cyatheales; family Cibotiaceae; genus Cibotium; species Cibotium barometz. The sequence continues at coordinate 27,277,954 of NC_141069.1, forward strand.
ATGAATTATGAGTAAAATTCACTGTTTTTGGCACTTGGGAGAGGCAGGGTAACAATGCAAAACACTATTAAGCTTCAACAAAGGGGGAGGCTTCTATTTATAGGAAAAAGTGAGCCTCTAACCAAGCAAACTGATTCTAGAATTTTCTGAATCAGTTTGGTCAATTTTTGACCATTTTTGCTCACATTTTGGATCTAGTTGAAATAGGAGAGAGAAGAGATAAAAATATCTCATTATTTGGGAGTTTAAAACTCATTCAAGCATGTGAAATAGGTGCCTCCTTCATGAGGGAAATTCCCCCATGCTAAGGTGTCAAAAATGCATCATTTCACCTAAATATCTCTCTTTTTTAACTATAAACCTTGTCCTTAGTCAACTCTTCATCTTATGTGAGTATTTACTCATTTTTGGGGGATTTTCCTTTTATTCTTCTATTTATCTCCTCCCTACATTTGGATGAATCTTATTGGTCCATAGGAACCTTAATTTAAAATTTCGAAAAAATCTTCACCCCCAGGATAATGCCTCTTGAACAGATTATACTTAATTTCTAATGCACCTTCTGAAAATCTTTTTGAACTTCTGTTTCAGGGGAACTTACTTTAATAAGACGAGATATTTTTCTATCCAAAAATATTTAAAAATTGAATTATCACTCTCTAGAAGATTTTCTCTCTCTAGGCCAAAACTGGTAGAAACAAGATCTTTTATATTTCTGAAGAGGGATTTGACTACAGGGGAAGATACTGGACATCCTAAGAGACTGGGGGAGGAATCTTACATTCTACCCCACTTTAAAAAAGCAAGATGTCCTCATCTCGCAGGTGGAGTATGATCTCTTTCATCTTCTTCTTCTTCTTCAATCACTTCCAGCGTTGCTGCCTTGGAAGTGGACGGCCGATTTGGGAACAACTCTCTTTGACTTCCCCTATTCTGAGGTGGAGGTCTTGGATGACTTTGGATTGAAATTGCAGGTTGGATAGAGGGTCTACCTCTGGGATTTCCCTGATTTTGGCGGATAGAACCCTGATTACTCTGGAAGGAAGGGGCTGGAGTCTGGAATCTTGACCCCTGATTTCCCTGCCCTGAAAACCTTGATCCAAAAGGAGTTGGGCAATCCATACTGCGATGTCCAAATCCTTGACAGTTATAGCATTTCACTCTCTTGTTCAAGGGTGGAACTTCTGAAGTTGAAATCCAGGGAATTGAGTCTCGGGAAAAGGACATTTCTTCCATTCTGGAACTTCCCATATCTTGGGTTTGACCCTAATATCTCTTAGGCGGAGGAAGGTTGGAATCACCTTCTGGGAATAAAAACCTTTTGAAAGGTGATGGTGCTAGCTTTGGCAGAACTTTGACATCAAAGGCTTTGGCAAAATCCTTCGCCATTCTTACTGCTTCGGCCATTGAGATAGGTTTTGCATTGTTGACTAAAGTATCCAATGGCTCGTTCATTTCCCGAATGAACCTGGCCACATCAGCTGCTCTTCATCCAATTGAGGGGAATATTTAAGGAGAAGGGCAAAAGCCTAATGGTACTCTTCAATTGACCGGTTTTCCTGCTTTAGTTCCAAGAACTCATTCATCTTAATTTCAAGAAAGCCTGGGGGACAAAACCTCTTTCTGAGGTAAGCCTTGAGATCGGTCCAGGTTTGGGTATTTCGGTCGAGACGGTTTGTCTCGCAGTGGTTTCTCCATGCCACTCTAGCTGTCTCCACTATCTTCAGCCTTTCAAGAGCCATTTTGCTCTTCTCATTGTACCCAGTGACATCAAAGTATTCTTCCATTGATTCAATCCACTTCTCCACAACCTCGCCAAAGTTTTCCCCTTCACCCTTGAAAGGTCCAGGCTGCGAACTATGAAGAGTTTTACGAACATCCAGGTCGAGCTCTTCTTCATAGAGTTGGGGGTTAACATTTCTACCACGATGACCTCGATCCATGTTCCTATCAATACAAAAATTCTTGTTAAGTCTCTTTATTTATGATTCAATCCAGTTTTTTATTCAACTGATTTCGGGGTTCTCTAACTAGGTCGGGTCCCCACAAAGTCAAGGGGTAAAGATGCTCATATAGAACGCATTATTAGTTAACAATTCATTCAGAATTATCTCATTCATATCTTTAACACAATAATGGTCCATCAGACTGAATTTTTCTATCTAAACAATCCTCCATGGGGATTTCAAATTTTCAGATTTTTAATTTATCAACCCTTAACTTGATCTACTGATCAAAAGTTAACAGTAGTAATCTGGCAGCACAATCCACTAATCTCATAGTGATTGGCTGAAGTCATTAACGTCATTCTAGCTATACAAACATTATCACAGGGACTCGTCCCATTCATCCTCATTGTGGTTTTGCTTGGCTTATTACATTTCAACCAAATTTTAGGAATCATCATTTTTCAATCAGAATCCAAATCAATTCATCAGTTCACAACCAGAATTTAAAATCAATTCATCAGTTCACAACCAGAATTTAAAATCAATTCATCAGTTCATCAATCAGAATCCAAATCAATTCATCAGTTCACAACCAGAATTTAAAAATCATATCAACAACATTCAAATTCATCATCTGGATAGCATTAATGCTTATAATTCCAAGTCTTAGATTTACTCGTATATACTGCCAGTAAAGAGCTGCAAATATACCCTCGGTATATACGGGTAGTCATGGTCCTTTGAATTATAAGGTAAAGACCATCATGTCTAGGCCTCAAGAAAGTCAGGGATTTCATACAATTGCGGTACTTCCATCTGAAGACCCAATTACCAATTTACGAATTTCAGTTTGAATATCAAATTGTATGAATTTTATCACACAATTATAACCTTTTAGTGCTTCTTGATAAATTTTTGACATATTTGGCTTCTCAGTTGATCCTTATTAGCCAAATTTGCTCTGATACCAACTGTAAGATCCATGTCCCCACCGCGCAACGGATTCGGGGTGCTAGCAGCAGAAGTAGCACATCTTGCGCGGGGCAGGGTCCCACACTCGGGGCCTCGCCCCACGGATATCTGGATAGGTGACTAATTCCTCGATTCTTCTAAATCGAACTCGAAAAAACTTCTCTTGCCTGGAAAGCACGGGCGATTCCACCATGATAACGTTTCCCTAATGTAGTCAAAAGCCTTAACTAATTGAGCTCATCTGACCGAACCCGTAAGTCCCATAAGTCAGATCAGGGAAAAAGACTGTACTTGGATCATAGAGACCAACGCTTTTTTCCTCATTGAGATGCACAGCCGTTGATTCTTTTCCATAGAATAATTTTTATCCGGGATTTACTTCATTTATCGAGCTAAACAGAATTTGAGTCTTGATTTACGGATCCATCAGTCCAGCCTAACCCCATCCAGCAGTCCCATGGGTTAGCCAACCGCCCAACCACTGTAGTGATGGGATCCAATTAGGAATTTGGTTAGGTTTTGTCCCGCGTACCAGGGAAAAGAGTTCCCAGGTCCTCCTAGCCAGATTTTCAAGCAAATTTAACTCCAGTCACACCACTTACACACCCAATATGAAATTGCCTTTTTCCTAGATTCAAATGTATTTAATTCGGTCATTTAATGAAATCATAGTGTTACTGATCATAAACTTCCAAGTATCCGATTGAATCTTAATTTCCAATCATTCCTTCATCGGAGTATCTATGGCATCATTGGCAACCAGAACGCTCACCACCTGTTCACTCAGGGGCCTTTCTATAGTTCCTAGCTCATAGTACCCGGTAGATAATCACTTATAAAAATCAAGATGGAATCCTTGTTGAAGATCAGCAAGATCAACCAACAGATCCATATAAGAGAGCTATGGACTCATCAGTTGAGGACCAGCAAGGTCAATCAACTAGATCCATACTCGGTTTCAGAAAACAACTCTTACTCCTTGTTCTAATATCTTCCACGATGCACGTGTGGGTATCTTTGGCGACCCAAAGCCCGAGCACCGTATGGTCAGCACCCTCTAGGATCCTTTGCAGGTCACCTAGCGCTTCACTCATAGGCCGCTTCCTTGGTCCCTCGTCCACCGTATCGGAAGCTCACCATTTAAATCGAACCGAGGCTGGTCAAGACCTCGGTCGACCTTGCTACGCGAGACGTCCTCCGTTGACTCTGCGTCAGCTGTTGCAACTTTATCAGGTAGGTCTCCACGACCACATTCTCAAGATAGTCAAAATGCTTCCCCAGCATTCTTGACATAAAACAGTCATTTACAAACAGTTCACAAATACAGTTTCTATAATGAACTCACATCTTTCCAGATTGTTCCACATCAATCCATATTACTTAATCCAAATCCAAATCATATGTGTATCCATTCTTGACCAGATACATCATTTTCCATCCCATCACATCGAATCCATTCACTTCACATAACATCCATTCCTATCTTTCTTAATTTACATTACGTCTCATTCGTTCAGATCTTATATTATTCATTCACATTCTGATTCACATGACATCTCATCTCATCCATTTGCTCATATCGACTTCATATCCATTCACATTCATATTTGTATTCATTATTCCACCTACACATCCACATTCATACATCCACATTCACATCTACATCCATACATCCACATTCACATTCACACCCATATATCCATATCCACATTCCACATTCATACATCCATATCCACATTCCACATTCACACATCCACATCCACATTCACATTCATACATCCATATCCACATTCATACACCCACATCCACATTCACATTCATACATCCATTTTCACATCTTCATTCATACATCCACATCCACATCTACATCCATACGTCCATATCCACATCCACATCTACATCCATACGTCCACATCCACATCCACATCCACATTCACATCCATACATCTATATCATACATTCACATCCGCATTCACATTCATACATCCACATCCATACATCTATATCATTCATACATTCACATTCATACATCCACATCCATACATCTATATCATACATTCACATTCGCGTTCACATTCATACATCCACATCCACATCTCCATCCACATTCACATCCATACATCTATATCATACATTCACATCCGCGTTCACATTCATACATCCACATCCATACATCCACATCCACATACACATTCACATCCATACATCTATATCATACATTCACATGCACGTTCACATTCATACATCCACATCCACATCCACATTCACATCCATACATCTATATCATACATTCACATCCGTGTTCACATTCATACATACACGTCCTTACATCCATATCCACATTCCACATTCATACATCTCCATCTATTCCTCGTTCATTTTCATCTATCTGATTCATTTCACATCCTCATATCTATTTATAGAATACAAGAGAATTCTTATTTTTGATATAAGATTTCTTTACGCATCTATTTATGTATAAATTCCATTTTAAGGAGAATAACACTTTCGAAATAAAAATCAATCTTTTATGCATCTTCCTATGCATAAATTCATTTTAAATGAGAATGACACTTTTGGATTAAAATCAATCTTTTATGCATGCATCTTTCTATGCATAAAATCAAAATTGATGAGAATAACTCTTTTGGGTTAAAATAAATTCTTTATGCATCTTTCCATGCATAAATCCAATTTAGTAGGAATTACACTTTTAGAATAAAAGAATTTCTCTTATGCATCTAATTTATGCATAAAATCCATTTATGATGAAAATCACACTTTTAATATATATAAAAAATATCTTCTATGCACCCATTTATGCATAAAAATCATTTATGATGAAAATCATACTTTTAATATAAAAAAATATCTTCTATGCATATGTTTATGCATAAAAATCTTTTATGATGAGAATCACACTTTTAATATAAAAAAATATCTTCTATGCATATGTTTATGCATAAAAATCTTTTATGATGAAAATCACACTTTTAATATAAAAAAATATCTTCTATGCATATGTTTATGCATAAAAATCTTTTATGATGAAAATCACACTTTTAATATAAAAAAATATCTTCTATGCATATGTTTATACATAAAAATCTTTTATGATGAGAATCACACTTTTAATATAAAAAAAATATCTTCTATGCATATGTTTATGCATAAAAATCTTTTATGATGAGAATCACACTTTTAATATAAAAAAATATCTTCTATGCATATGTTTATGCATAAAAATCTTTTATGATGAAAATCACACTTTTAATATAAAAAAATATCTTCTATGCATATGTTTATGCAAAAACCTTAAATGATGAAAATCACACTTTTAATATAAAAAAATATCTTCTATGCATAAAAATCTTTTATGATGAAAATCACACTTTTAATATATAAAAAAATATCTTCTATGCATATGTTTATGCATAAAAATCTTCTATGATGAAAATCACACTTTTAATATGAAAAAATATCTTCTATGCACCCATTTATGCATAAAAATCATTTATGATGAAAATCACACCTTTATAATAAAAAAATATACTTTTATGCATGAAAATCAATTATGATAAAAGTAACACTTTTATAATTAAAAAAATAATCTTTTATGCATACTTTTTATGCATAAAAATCAAATATGATAAAATTAACACTTTTATAATAAAAAATAATCTTTTATGCATACTTTTATGCATAAAAATTAAATATGATAAAAGTAACACTTTTATAATAAAAAATAATAATCTTTCATATAAATAATCAAAATGCATCTTCTATGCATGAAAATGACACTTTAGAATATAGAAATCTTAAGGATTACTCTTTTAGAATAATGAAAGATAATACTTATTTCCAAATTTTTAAAAAATTTCACCATAACCTCCTTTGTATGGCTGACCATTTTTCAATTTTAAGTCTCTAAAATTAATTAGAAATGCATCAAGAGTATTTAAATCATTCTAAAGTAACATTTTTCTACTTATTTAAGAGAAAAATTATGAAAAACTTGATTTTATTCATTAATCATTCACCTAGGATAAAGAATGGTTGGATTTACTAGAGAAGAGAGGGGAATGCCTTTTGCAATGAGGCATAACATCATTTGCAATGTAGAGAAGACAAAATCATTAAAAAAGCCATAAAATGAATGGGAAAGAGAAGAATCTCCAACTTACATAGATAATTTGAGAGCTTTCCTTTGGCTTGATGGTTTGAGGGTTCAACTCTTGTTTGAGACAAGAGTGGCCACCAATCTTTTGGAAGAGGGAAGGTCAAAAACTAATGAATTATGAGTAAAATTCACTGTTTTTGGCACTTGGGAGAGGCAGGGTAGCAGTGCAAAATACTATTAAGCTTCAACAAAGGGGGAGGCTTCTATTTATAGGAAAAAGTGAGCCTCTAACCAAGCAAACTAATTCTAGAATTTTTTGGATCAGTTTGGTCAATTTTTGACCATTTTTAGGTCAGTTTTGCTCACTTTTTGGATCTAGTTGAAACAGGAGAGAGGAGAGATAAAAATATCTCATTATTTGGGAGTTTGAAACTCATTCAAGCATGTGAAATAGGTGCCTCCTTCATGAGGGGAATTCCCCCATGCTGAGGTGTAAAAAATGCATCATTTCACCTAAATATCTCTCTTTTTTAACTATAAACCTTGTCCTTATTCAACTCTTCATCTTATGTGAGTATTTACTCATTTTTGGGGGATTTTCCTTTTATTCTTCTATTTATCTCCTCCCTACATTTGGATGAATCTTATTGGTCCATAGGAACCTTAATTTAAAATTTCGAAAAAATCTTCACCCCCAAGATAATGCCTCTTGAACAGATTATACTTAATTTCTAATGCACCTTCTGAAAATCTTTTTGAACTTCTGTTTCAGGGGAACTTATTTTAATAAGATGAGATATTTTTCTATCCAAAAATATTTAAAAATTGAATTATCACTCTCTAGAAGATTTTCTCTCTCTAGGCCAAAACTGCTGGTAGAAACAAGATGTTTTATATTTCTGAAGAGGGATTTGACTACAAGAGAAGATACTGGACATCCTGAGAGACTGGGGGAGGAATCTTACACTCATGGTTTTTAGAATAGTCCTTTTGAGAGTACCCTAAACAAGGGGATGATATGAACCTTTATGTGGATGATTTTCTCATGAGACTGGCCCTGATGAGGGGAAAATTTCAGCTTTCATCCCTAAATTATAGCATGTCTTTCATGTTACAAACATGGGACTTTTGTATTATTATTTGGGTATTCAATTTATACCAGTTGAGGGGGAATCATACTATCTCTCAGAGAAGATACATTGAGCATCTCTTAGAACAGTTCCAAATGATAGATTGCAAACCTATTTCTACTCCTATGGAACAAGGCTTACGACGGGTGGTTGCAAGATCAGGGTGCCCAATTTTGTCCACTCAAGCACACTATAAACAGTAAAAAAACAGGCATTTGTTTACCTTTAGTGGCTAATCTCTCCTAGTAAATGAAGGAATTTCGTTTCAAGTTCTTTTGTTGGAACATCATATTCAAAGTTGGAAATATAGTTGCATAATTTGATTAAGCATTAGATAGTCAAAAGTCCTCATTTTCTTAGGTATAAAGTCAATGTATACACCCTGTCCCAAATTTGAGCTGATTCCATAAAATACTAATATCTTTTACATATAAACTCATATGAGATTCCCACTTTGTACCTTAGATCTTCACATAATATGGAGCTTAACTTGATTTTTTGAAAAAATTTTAAGATATTTGTCTATTTTCTTTAAATATTTCAAGGTCTTTAAAGTGTTATAATATACGCCACTTTTTATACCCACAATAGGTACCACTTAAAGTCCTCAATCTTGTAGATCAAAAGAGTGGGTAGATACCGAGACATTAGTAGAATGTGGTGGTTAGTGAAAATTGCAAATCCAATGGTTGGATTTTTAATGATCTCTTTTTCAAAATTCTTCCAGACTATCAGAAGGCCTGCAAATACTAATAATCTAATTAGTAAAATTACATTTTTGCTGTGAATCATCTAAAACCTATAGGGACTAGTGTACTTGTAATGGTGCATCTGTGGAAAAACAAATTGGAATACTCTAAGTATGGAAAGATCATTTGTTTATCATTTCATCATATTTTTAATTAATTTTAATTAATTAGACTAATTTATATTAATTTAAGTTATACTGGGTTAATTTAAGGGCAAGCATATTTTCTATTATTTGCTTGATCTCATTTTAAGTACCTTACCCCTAAAATTTGCTCTCCAAGCATTGTCCCAGTCCAACAGAAACTAGATAAAACTGGACACCCTGATCTTGCAACAACCTATCACTTGAGGACTCTTTCGAGCCTTTTAATGTTGCCACTAATCAACATGTTGTCGGATGCCTTATGACTATGCACTACCCATCTTGATATTCAGTATGTAGTGTGATAGTTGAGCAAATTCATGCATTGCCCCGGCACTCAAAAAATGGCAAGTAGTGAAGCGTGTCTTTCGTTACCTTCAAGGCACTTATGACTTTACATTGTTTTATAGAAATGCTTCTTCTTTATGCGTGACCAACTACACTGATAGTGATTGGGCAAAATGTTATAACACTATGGTGTCAACTAGTGGTAATAGTTTTCTTTCCAGAAGTTCGTGTATTTCATGGCTCAGCAAGAAGCAGCTGACAATGGCCAGTTCTAGTTGTGAGGCTAAGTACACAGCAACATTCATAGCTACTGTGGAGTGTATATGGCTCCATCATCTATTAGCAGTTCTTGGTATTAGATATCCATTTTCTACCACCATTTTCACGGACAATCAGAGTGCAATAGGAATTGCATAGAATTTAATTTTTCATATGCGGACAAAGCACATTGAGATGCATTATCATTCTGTCAAGAAGAAGCTCCATGCAGGAGAGATAGCCTTAACTTACATGCCGTTAAAGCTGAAAATGGTGCGTGGTGTCATTCTATATCATTCAACGCCTCGGAATTTCATACTTTCATGCCAAGTCTACAAACTCCTTAGTTGCTTTATTCCTAAGGAGAAGATAATAGCTCCCTTGTCAGTAAGTGAACATTTGCATTATCATTCTATCCGGGAGAAGCTCCATGCAGGAGAGATAGCCTTAACTTACATGCCATTAAAGCTAAAAATGGTGCGTGGTGTCATTCTATATCATTCAACGCCTCGAAATTTTAGACTTTCATGCCAAGTCTACAGACTCCTTAGTTGCTTTATTCCTAAGGAGAAGATAATAGCGCCCTTGTCAGTAAGTGAACGTATCAGGGCATGGCTATGGCCCACCAGTACCGTCGTCTTATGCGTCTCTTGACGAGATTTTGAATTCTAGAGCCGAGCTGCTCTATGTACATATTGCAACTTTTATATAAATAAAGGAATGTTTTCTGGAGAAAAAATCCATGTTGTATAAGTGATTGTTTATGGACGAACTGTTAAAGAAAAATTTGTTATCAGACATATATCATAGATCTCCAATAAGATCATTGTCTTGTTTAAGAAATTATTTTTCGAACCTCTTAAGTCTTAGGATCTCGTGGATGATATCAAAATAAAATTTTAATAATATATATTTTTTGGCAGAATCATGAGACGAGGAAACCGTGGTCATCAACCAGACCCTCTCTCTGAAGATGATGAGCTTGACCCTGATGTTCGCAAGGCTCTTCATAATAGGACTCAGCCCAGGACCCTTCAAAGGAGAAGGGGAGAACCTGGCGAGGCTGTGGAGAAATGGGTGGAAGCCATGGATGAATATTTTGACATCACAGGCTACAATGAGCAGAGCAAAATGGCTCTTGCCAGGCTGAAAATAGTGGAAACAACCAGGGTGGCATGGAGGAACCACTGTGATACCAACCGTCTGGACAGAAATACTCAGTCCTGGAACGACCTTAAAACCTATTTGAGAAAGAGATTTTGTCCCCCTAGATTTTTGAAAACCAAAATGAACAAATTCTTAGAGCTAAAGCAGGGGAGCAAAACCATCGAGGAATATCACCAGGCCTTTGCTCTTCTACTCAAATATTCACCACCTCTAGATGAAGAGCAACTCATGGCCAGGTTCATTCGCGGAATGAACAAACCCTTGGATACACTGGTCAAAAATGCCAAGCCAGTGTCCATGGCACAGAAACTGTCAGAATGGCGAAGGACTTTGCCAAAGCCTTCATCGTAAAAGTCTTGCCAAAGCTAGCTCCCTCATCCTTCAAGAGATTTTAGACACCGGGAAGTTCTTCCAACTTTCCGCCTCCAAAGAGACACCAAGGTCCTAACCAGAATGTGGAGATGGGAAGCTTCAAAAATGAAGGAAGACCTTTCCCCTGAAGTACATTCTCAGGAACTCCAGCTCTCTCCAGAATGCAAAGGGAAGACCTTCGAAGCGAGAACAGATGCTTCGCGATGTCAAGGACTTGGGCACCAGCTCAAGGATTTCCCATCTCCTTCTATGGGCCAAGGAAGCCAGGGTCCTAGAGTTCCGAGATAGACTCCTTCATATCAGTCTAAATCAGGGTCCCCATCGCCAAAATTAGGGTAACCCTAGAAGAGTGCCAGCTCAGCCTGCAGCCTCCATGCAAAGCAGTCTCCGAACTCCCTCCCAGAATTGGAATAACCAAAGAGAGAGAGTTCCACCTCAGATTGCAAGAGCCAGAGCAGTCACCATAGCTGAGGAAGTGGAGGAAGAGAAAGGACAGATCTATGTAGCAATTCAGCATCAGACCGTCAATTCTTAGTCCTCTAGACTCCAGCAGAGTACCAGGGTAAGAAATTCAAGCTTTTGATTGATTCAGGCAGTACTCATTCTTTTATTTCCCCAGGATGTCTGTGTAAATTAGTCCTAAATCAAAAATCAGGGAAACCTATGCAAGTGGAATTAGCCAGTGGGAAGATTCTTTTCATTCACCTTAAACAGAGTGCCAGTTAGAGTCCTACCCCCCTCGGAATATATGACAGAATCCTTGGAATGGATTGGCTCCAAAAGAATCAGCCTGACATTCATTATCAAAAAGGAACCATCTCTTTCCTAGACCTTCACAGGAATAAAGTTTAAGGAATTGGAATTTTCGGATCCCCAGTGCTGCAATTAGTCAAGGCTTCCAAATTATTAAAAGGGCTCAGAAAAAGGCAAGATGTGTATGTCGTTAATCCGATAGACATAAAATGCAAGGCTAAAGAACCAGAGTGGTTAAGTGAGTATGCAGATGTATTTCTTGAAGAGTTGATTGAGATGCCTCCGTCTCGTGAAGTAGATCATGAGATTGAATTAACCCCTCGAGCTCAGCCCCGGTAGCCCAGCGTGCATACAAAATGCCAGTCCCTGAAGCCATAGAACTTAAGGAGCAGTTAAGACAACTGTTAGAGTAGGGATTCGTCAGACCTAGTGTCTCACCTTGGGGTGCGCCTGTTCTCTTTCAAAAGAAGAAAGATGGAACGTTAAGACTCTGTATTGACTACAGAGGACTGAATCAATTAACAATTAAGAATAAGTATCCTATTCCTAGGATTAATAAACTTTTGGATCGGTTAAGTGGTACCCAAATGTTTACAAAGATAGATCTCAAATCTGGGTACTACCAGATCAAAATCAAGGATCAAGACATCCCAAAGACAGCATTCAATACTCGCTATGGGTATTATGAGTTCACAGTCATGCCATTTGGATTAACTAATGCCCCGGCGACATTCAATCGTCTTATGCAAGATATTCTCAGAGAATGCTTGGATGATTTTGTTCTTGTCTTCTTTGATGATATCTTAGTATACTCAAAGAATGTTGCAGACCATGAAGATCATGTGCGCAAAGTCCTAGGTGGAAATCCTAGGGAAACACCAACTCTTTGCAAAGAAGAACTATTATTCTGAATTTCATTCATTGAATATTTGCTAAATTGATTTCTAAACTAATCACAAATTCCTATGAAGAATAAATTAATCATTTATCTAAATTTTCGAACTTCGATAGTTTTCTTTTCTGAGTTTTCTCATTACTATCCGAGTGAATATGAAACGATAGGATTTTTCTCTCACAGAGTAATTACTTATTCGTTTATCAATTATTCATGGAAATTCATGGAATTAAAGAGAACTCTAATTTTGATATAAAAATCATTTATGCATCAAATCCAATATTGGTGAAAGTAACACTTTTATAATAAAAAATATCCAATATGCATCATTTTAAGCATAAAAATCAATATTGGTGAAAGTAACAATTTTATAATAAAAATATTTACAAATGTGCATCTTTCTATGCATAGAATTTAAATCTAATGAAAATCACACTTTTATAAATAAAAAAAATATCCAATATGCATCTTTCTATGCATAGAATTTAGATCTAATGAAAATCACACTTTTATAATAAAAAATATCCAATATGCATCTTTCTATGCATAGAAATTAATTCTAATGAAAATAACACTTTTATAATAAAAATATTTCTAATATGCATTTTTCTATGCATAGAATTTAAATCTAATGAAATTCACACTTTTATAATTAAAAGAAATATCCAATATGCATCTTTTTATGCATAGATTTTAAATCAAATGAAAATCACACTTTTATAATAAAAAATATCCACTATGCATCTTTCTATGCATAAAAATTAATTCTAATGGAAATAACACTTTTATAATAAAAATATTTCTAATATGCATTTTTCTATGCATAGAATGAAAATAACACTTTTAGAATACACAAACGGTGGGGATTACTCTTTTTGAATAATAAAAGATAAAACTTATTTCACAAAATTTAAGAAAATTTTGCCATAACCTCCTTTGTATGGCTCTGTATGGTTGACCATTTTTTCAAATTTTTTAAATTCTCAAGTTACTTAGAAATTATCCCAAATGATTTAAAGCATTCTAAACTAATCAAATTCCACTTTTTATAGAGAAACAATATGAAAAGTTTAATTCTAAGAATTTGATTACATATCTGAGATAAAGAAAGGCTAAATTCACTCAAGAATGAAGAGAGGGGGAAAGCCTTTCCAACAAGGCATAACATCATTTTTCATTTTAAAGAAAATAAAAATAAGAAAACCATTAAATGGAATAAAGAAAAAGTAGGATTTCTAGCTTACATGAATTTTTGTGAGCTTTCCTTTGGATTGATGGTTTGAGGGATCTACTCTTGTTTGCAACAAGAGTGGCCACCAATTCTTTTGAAGAGGAAATGGTCAAAAACTAATGAATTATCAATAAATTCACTGTTTTTTGCTCTAGGGAGGAGTAGAGTAACAGTGCATAAAACACTATTAAGCTTCTACAAAGGGAGAGCCTTCTATTTATAGGAAAAAGTGACCTTCTAACCAAGCAAACTGATTCTAGAATTTTCTAGATCAGTTTGGTCAATTTTTGACCATTTTTAGGTCAGTTTAGTTCACTTTTTGGATCCAGTTTTGAATTAGGAGAGAGGAGAGATGAAATATCTAATTTTATTGATTTAAAATTCAAAAGCAATGATGGTAAAAAGGTGCCTACTTTATGAGGGGGAATCCCCACTCTGAGGTGTCAAAAATTTATTTTTTTAGTATTTCCTTTGGTCCTTAGTCCACTCTTCATCTTATGTGAGTATTTACTCATTTTTGGGGGGATTTTCTTTATTTCTTCAATTTACCTCCTCCCTACATTTGGATTAATCTTATTGGTCCATAGGAACCTTAATTTAAAATTTTTCAGAAAATCTGGACCCTTAGGATAAGGCCTTTTGAACAGATTATAATTTATTTCTAATGCACCTTCTGAAATTCTTTTTGAACTTCTGTTTCAAGGGAATTTATTTTAATAAAGAGTCCTTTATTTCAAGTGCTCAGTTTGCACAAGAATAGGTCCTGAACCTTGTGTTCGAGAAGGAGGAGGAACTTCTCAGCACAAATTTTGATGTGGCAGAGTTTAAGGCCTCCACCATCATTGATGAAGGAATGTCATCCGTCCATGGGGAGCGATTGACGTCCAATTTTGTCATGCCTGGGCTACCATCCTTCCTAATTAATGGGAAGTATTACCTCCTCCTCTCCCACATTCAAAAACTCTATAATTTTAGGGAGGATTACTTTCATGCTATAATAGCAGACAGTTGTGTCCGGTGTTCTCGATGTAGAGAATGAGCATAAGGATGAATTTCTTGCATTGGAAATAGAAGCGATAGAAAACTTCTTAGAGGCCCCAGAAGCAATGTCCTTGTGCTTTAAAAAATCCAAGGAGAATGAAGCTTCTCTTCCTTCTTCAGAGGAAGAATTTCAAGCCCTTTAGCAAGATATGGGCATTTCTGAGTTTGGTAAGGAACCTGTTCTCGAACTTGACCAAGAAAATGAAGAGGGCTCCATCAACCTTTGGGATGCAGTGAAGTTGGAGGAGGATGAGAACCAGAAGGTAAATTATTACTTTTGTTACCTGAATTAATTATTTCTTTAGTTTGTCTGGTTTAATTCTTATTGCTTCAGTCTGTTTGAATTATTCCTTACTTTAGTTTGTTCCCTCCTTATTCTTTGTCAATGCAGATAGAGCTTGACGACGCTGATGGATTTCTTGGACGAGGTGGTGCTGGTTGTGCAAGAGTTGGGCAAGATGCCGCTCTTGCACACTACGTCTCTTCTATCGACAAAAATGTATTTATTATATATCATAGCAAGTACTCCAAGGATGCAAAGATTCCACTACTTACACTGAAATCCCTATCTAGGTATACATGGTATGCATTTATACCTTATAATATACATAAAGTCATGCTTATAGAGAAGTGTGTTGCCATCCATATCTTTGGATACGGCCCTAGTTTTTGGCCTTCTCGAGTAGGTTATTTTCTATGTTATTCAAGCTATGTCCTAGGTGCAGGAGTGGAGGATGTAAAGTCACTCAAGGGCTATAGTCATAAGAGGTTTTTGCGTTATAGAGGGAAAATGCCTACCGAAGAGGGAGAGCAAGAAGAGAAGAGACTCAAGAGCAATTAGCTCTTTTTGTTGTAAATATTTTCACTCTGTAAATCTCTAATATAATGGAATGGTGCAATTATTTTTTATTTTCAAGTCAAAAAGCTTTACAACTTTCTTCTAAATGTTTACTTCCTAAGTCAAAAATGTTTACTTTATTCCAAATACTTTCAATTTCAAAGTTCTGTTTCTACTTCCAAATTTTTCCTATGCATCTTCATGAAGATCTCTATGCTGCATGACGTGTTGGTCCTGTGCCAGCTTTCCACTTTAGTGATCTTCTCTATTTGGCATTATTTTGTGTTGCCCTTGCTAGATTACTCATACGTGCCCTTTCCATGGATAATTTTCGCCCAAAAGTGTATCTATAAAACCAGTTAAACATCTCCTTGAGGTAATTTGTACGAGTCTTCCCTCCTCCATGCCAGGTGTTTTTAAAATACTCCTCTAGCTTGATAGTGAGATTTCTCCATTCCTTGTGTGCTCCACATGTCTAGAGAACCATACTCATTCATGAAGTATGCACCATGAGCATAAAGAATGTGCTGCAAAAAAATTAAGAGAGTCAGTAGTAGTTATTCATACTCATTTCTTAATATCCAGTAAGAAGGAGCAAATGTGTTTACCATGTAGTGCGTAATGTTGGTTTCACCCCATGTATCAACCATGGACTTCACAAAATTAGAAAGCTCGTCTTGAAATTTTTGTTGCTCCTTTGTGGTTGTCCTGCTTTTGGTCAAAAGTTTCACCATCTTATTGAAGTTTGACCAAAGCTTCTCACGTAGAATTACAAGGCTTGAATTGGTGTAGTCAAATGTTGTACATTTGCATAAATCCTTTCACAAGTTCCAAGGCTTAGTTGAGTCCTTGGCATTTTCTGGCTTCTCCAAGAAACGTCTTGCTTTATTTCCACTCATGGACACTTGTTGTGCAATCTCATGATTCATGCCAGAGGTCTTTTTGTTAACAGTAATTTGCACATTGCCACCATGGCACCCAATTGAGTTGAGTAGTTGCTTTACTTTTATGAAGAGCTTATTCTTGTTGTTCTTTGCCTTGCATGGTAAATGCATAATCTATGTGACACTTGAGCAAACGGTCAAACACACGCATGAATGCATCCCCCTCTGCGTATCAAATTCTGGGGTGCTAGCAGTGGAAGTAGCAACTTCTTGCACAGGGGTAGAGCCTCCCACTCGCGGCCTCACCCCCACGAATGTCCGGACAAGAGACTAATCCCTTGGTTCTTTGAAAACCGAACCCGAAAAAAACTTCCCTCACCCAGAAAGCATAGGTGATTCCTCCAGGAGAATTATTATAATGCAGTCAAAGGCCTTAACTTCCCTTTTTCATTCCGACCGAACCCATGGATCACATGGCCAGATGAAGGGAGGAACTTGCACTTGGATCATAGAGACCAACGCATTTTTCCTCGTGAAAGAGGCATAGCCATTGATTCTTTTCCATAGAAAAAGGATTATCCGTGATTTACTTCAACTATCGTAACTTGAACAGAATTGAATTTCAATTATAGGGATCCATCAGTCCACCCTCAGCCAACCGCCCAACCACTGTATTGATAGGATCCATTTAGAAATTTGGTTATGTTTTGTCCCGGGTTACTAGGGGAAAGAGTTCCCATGCGCCTTAGCTAGTGCTTCAAGAAAAATTCAAGGTAGTCACACACTTACACACCCAATATGAAATTGCCTTTTTCACAGATTCAGCTGTGTTTAAAGCAAAACTAAAATGAGATCATAGTATTTAGATCATAATCCTCCAAAATATTCAGTCCAATTTCCAATCATTTCCTCCTTGGCGTACCTATAGCAGCATCATCCACAACTAGAATGCTCACCAGAGAGAGAGAGAGAGAGAGAGAGAGAGAGAGAGAGAGAGAGAGAGAGAGAGAGAGAGAGAGAGAGAGAGAGAGTATTCAGCTATCTTTGTGTGTGTGTGGGAGGGGGAGAGGGAGGGAGAGGGAGGGAGAGGGAGAGAAAGAGAGTATTCAGCTATCTTTGTGTGTGTGTGGGAGGGGGAGAGGGAGGGAGAGGGAGGGAGAGGGAGAGAAAGAGAAAGAGAAATGCAAGCTTTGTTTGTGTGTGGGCACACAAGCGTGAGAGAGAGAGGGAGAGAGAGAGAGAGAGAGAGAAATAAATTTCAGCCCGTGACATGGGAGAAGGGAATCATGAATTATTGTAAAACGTAAAAGTTTGAATAAACTCCAGCCCACGATGTGGGAGAAGGGAATCACAAAGGTTTGAATTGTAAAACTTAAAGTTAGAATTGTGAGGTCTTTTTCATATAGTAAAATAGATTTCTTGAAATCTAGATTTACACCTTTCAAAGAGCTAGTTCATTACCCAAATAGCATTATACGGGACACAGCTTTTTGGTACACATATTCATGCTTCCACCTTACAAAAAAGGAATGATCCATCACTTCATGTTTCCCCTGGATCAAAGGGAAAGAAAACCAGCCTCCCAGCCCCCATCCAATTGAACTCATCCACCCACCTAGATCAAAAAGAATATAATAGCCTCAACATATATATTTTTCTTGCATATCCTAGCGTCACTTGAATCAAATGGCATCTCAAACATGTCCAACTCATTGCTACATATAGGAGAAATACCCAAATCATTCACATATCTACAATCATTATCCACTTTCAACAAATTAAAACACATAGCAGGGATATCCCTCAGTGGGGGCACCAAAACATGTGTGGTGGCTAGGTGATGGCCTCTACTAAAACACCAACAGGGACCAAGAAGAAAACTATAGGTATTAGAACTAGGGGACACTCAAATCCCAGCTCCAAGGGCACCAATCAATCTGACTATTATCCTCAGCCCTCCTACTGACTCCTCCGCACATCTATACCCTCCCAACTGACCTGATTGGATCCTTTAGATGTCCTCCCTACTCAACACAGACCTCCAACACCTATTAGCCTTAGCTGACCTCAGCCGACTTCTAGCTAACCATAACAACCCCCAACTGACACTCAACTAACCAAAACTTGTTTGTGAACTGATTCGGATGTCTGTTGTGCTGCTGCTAATCCTAGTCAGCAACCTATCCTCTTGACTCCCCAAACAATCCTCTTAGCTCCAAAAAAGTCTTGCAAGATGAGGTAACATCAAGCCCTAAACCCTGGCACCTTACTGGACACCCTCTTAACCCTATGTGGATGCCCTGCTGACACAACTGGCTGTGTTGATTCTGACTAGACTCCGACCAGCTTCTTCAATTTTCCTCCTCTCCAGTGTCCTCTTACTCACACAAGTCCCTACACTTAATAGATCCTAGCAAGATTCAACTCAAAATACCCACAGCTGCTAGATTGATTGTCTGCTCTCACAGCAGCTGAACCACCCTTCAGCCCAAATTCTGGCTTGCTACTGCTGACTGCTGACTATCCTCAAATTGTTAGAATAAACCCCAAATGGGTTCCCCTCAACCCAGATACACTATGTCTCACCCTTTTCACCCTTGGCTAAACTAAACAGATGCTCAATTGGTCATGAACTGACTCTCTAACCTCTCTACTGATTGCTGACTAAGTCAGTAGAGCAGTTCCTCAAACATCTGCCCAAGACACACAAGGGTTCATTCTCCATGAAATCAATCATGCTCACACAAGTATAGCACCATTGCACAAAAAAAATCAACAGTTCACATAGAACCCAAACTCCTAACACTCAATTCTTCATTGAAACAAAAACCAGACTATCTCAACATCCTGAGACTTGGAGCTAGAAGAAAAAGAAGAAAAATAACAAGAGGCTCAAGGATCCTCCACACATAGACCATAGCCACAACTCTCCAAAGTTTCATCCTTAATCATGACTACAAACCTAATAGAATTCAGCTTTTAGTTGACACTTAGCTGATATAGTTGAAGAGTTCTAGATTGAACCAAGTATCTAATGGTGGCGCTGCTCAGAAGTCCAAGGGAGCATGCTTGCTTGCTGACTCTGGTCACCAGCTCTTCCTCCGCTCTATTTCATCCAAACTACTCACATTACGCTGTCCTTTTGTCTAAAAATCTTCAACATCCACAGGGTCTACAGCCTACACTCTTCTCTACTCTGCTCTTTGATAGTAGTCTCTCTAGCTACCTCTCTTCGTCTATCCCTTGAAAACTTCCCAATTGTGTCGTTTAAGATCTCCTTGCTACATTAATTTTTCTAGATTCTGCGTTGCCCCGATTCCTTAGTCTCCCATATCCTTTCTATTTTCATTTATGCATGCGCTCTTATCCATTTAGTCACCACATCATTTTTCGCCACTTGGATTAATCACACCCTAGGTGAAACATGTTCATGTGTTTCATTGCATCCTTTGTATTTCAAACTCCTCTGCTCTCACAAATCACTATATATAGCTCTGTTTACAATAAAGGCATGATCCATCACTTCATCTTCCCCCTAGATTAAAGGGAAAGAAAACCATCCTCCAAATCCATCCAATTGAACTGATCCATCGACTTGGATCAAAATTAATAATAGCCTCAACATATATATTCTCCTTGTATATCCTGGCTCCACTATCCTGGCTCCACTTGGATTAAATGGCATCTCAAACATGTCCAAATCATTGCTACATATAGGAGAAATACCCAAATCATTCACATATCTACAATCATTTTCTAGTTTTAGCAAATTATAACACATAGCAGGGATCTCCCACTCCACATGTGAAAGCATCTTGGACATCTCATCAATATTACTATCCACCACAAAAGAGTTTCTTGGCATCCTAAAAGACACAACCTGCATATCCAGCATCAGTCTAGAACCTGAATTACCTTCCATATCATCTTTGGTAACCTTCTCGATCATATGCACCTGCATATCCTTATCAAAACTCATGTATCGCCATATGGTTTCACATTGAGTAGATAGGATAGGCCATGACTCCTCAACTACATAAGAGTGATCAACACCCAATAGGTCCCGAACATGATGAGCATAGAAGCTTATGCACCAAGAGGCATAAGAGAGAACTCTCATAATACCTTCCCACACATAGCATACCTCATGGATAGAACATTGCTTTCATCACATGTACTATTCAAAATTGAATCCTACACCTGGAAATCTATTTTTGCATGGCAAAACATAGAGAAAGTGGGAATCGGATCTAAAGTATGAGAAATAGCCTCTCCATAATCACAAGCCTTAGAGTTGACACACTCTTTTCTATGAGCATCTAAAACCAAAAGATCATCTAAAACTTCATCCAATAGGTTTCCATCATCATTAGAATCTTTCGCATCATATCGCTAGGTATTATCACAAGAAGGTGTCTTCCTCTTACTTTCACATGCTACTAAGTCTTGCAATGCCTCATCTAGAAACATATCCAAATCTTGATCAATTTCCACATCTGGTGTACTTGCATCAAATTCACTGCACCTATGCATGTCATTACACAGAATAGCAACACGCAACTCATTTAACTCCTTGCATTAAACCTCAACATCTCCATATCAAGTAAACCATGCAATCCAGCATCAAGCATATCTTCATACTCAATACATGCATTTGAAGCATTTGTGACTACTAACTAACCATATTTTGTTGGATATGTGGACAAACACACTAGAAAATCATCAACCACATCTACTCATTTATCCTTAGTCACCTGTTTTTTCTCCAATAAAACCCCTTCTTCATGTTTCACATTTAGACTTTGTCTTCTAGTATGCTTCTTCCTCTTCAAGATTGCTCACTCTTGGTAACATGCATCTTGTACTACCTCCACATATGTATGGCATCGTTTTGGCGTAACACCCTGTCTTGCAACTTGTCATTCAAGCTTTGAAGGAAGCTAACTAATTGAAACACCTCGTGCACATGATCTATTTCAAACCAAAGCTCCTCGAATCTGATTATAAAGTTGTTGACAGGCTCACCATCTTCTTGGATCAAGTCTTCCACATCCAACCATGTTGCATACTAATCATCACTAACTTCAAACCTACATATGAGCGCTTTGCATAGAAGCCTCTAGCTGTATTTGATCTTAGCATGCAAGTCTCGCCACCACCACCAGAGAGCATACTCCTTCAAACCTTGTGCAAGGAAAAGTTCTTTCCTCCCATAATCTTCTAAGCTACATTTGTTGTCAACATATTGAACAAATTCATGGACATTCTCATGTCCATTACCATGAAAATACCAAACATTTTCCATGCTCACTAAGGCTTGAGTTATACCTAAGATGGATTGCCTAAATCGGATCCTTGTTGTTCCTTAGTGGGGGCACCAAAACATGTGTGGTGGCTAGGTGATGGCCTCTACTACACCACCGATAGTCACACAAGAAGAAAAATATAGGGATAAAAATTGGGGGGCACTCATTCAAGTGCAGACTCACTCTTTCTTTCTTCTCAAGCGATCTCTCTGGCCACTCCATGAAAATCCACACTTGGTATCCCTCCTTTTTTTATTCCCATCCACATGCTATCATTGACATTTCTAGATGTTTCTAGTTCCTTGCCACGTGGTCAAAATGGATTTGAATTCTCCATTTCCCTCTATTTTTCCCTCATTCTTCGCATATCGAGCTCTTGTTTTCTTAAGCTCAATAGCCGCAATAGTCGCTCTGCCGCCTTGGCCCTCTTCAAATTTGTTTCCATTTCCTCCGATGTGGGAAAGAAGACTTGACCTGTCCTGGCGGCACTTTCCATATCCCTTCTAACCCTAGGGGTCATCCCACTAATCTTCACTATGTTAGTTTTCCTGGGACCAAAAGGTTGGGTTGGTAAATCTAATCTTAGACCATATCCCACGCTTGTTGACGGGCATGTGCCCGTAGATTACGCTTCATCTTCCATGTCGTGCTGGAGACCAAAAAATTTCCTTGTCCATATCAAATATTCTGTTGGATTTCGTAAAAGAAGATGATTTTTCTTCCTCTCCAAGGCTAGAGAATCTTAGCCCTTCTTCCATGGATTCTTTGCTACTTGTTTCTATGGTGGTCAAATTCCTCTGAGCTAAAACACTCGATTTAGTGCTCGCCGAGTGGCCTGAGCCAATACTTTTTTGGTAGGAAGAACCTGGGTGATTTGATGTATTGTCATTAGGGGTAAGGTTTTCTCCAATTAGTCTCCTAGACCTCAAGTGCATGAGAATGTGTTTCAATAGGCAAAGTCACCACTCCAACCGTTTCACCTAGATTTTAGCTGACCTGTATTTTTGGTTGTGAAATAGCAGATCTCTACGAAACAGCAAACAATGGTTCATGTCATGAAGTAGTAGACTATAGTTCACGTCATGAACTGTGTTTCACGCTGCGACAATGTGTGTTTCACGTTTCAAATTTTTAGCTCAAAATTACTTTAATTCGAATCGGATAGACCCAATGGTGAAATTAGGGTACTCTCTTATCTCTAGTCTAACAACCTTTAATTCGTGAACTAGCAGTCTGTGAAAGGTTATTTTGTAAACTGCTAACACGTGAAGTCTTAGTATGTGAAGTATTAAATCATGAGATGTTAACGCCTGAAGTAGCAGGTTATGTCTCACGTCGTGAAGTAGACTCTGCTTTCCACGTCATGAAAAAAAAAATAGTTCACGTCGTGAAATGCTTCACTGCTATTTCACGAGATAAGATTTTTCAGTTCTGATATGTCATATGTGTTAGGATAAGACACCCTAATTTTAGTAAGGTAATCCCAAGATTCCTAGTGCTGATTGCAGAAAGTCTTTCACATCATGAAGTAGCAAGTTATGGTTCACGTTGTGAATGGTTTCTTGCACTATCACGTGTTTATAGCCACGTTGACAAAATAATGGTTAGAAGGTGATTTCCCTATCCAAATGATCCAGAAAGGTTATGCCAAGGATTAGGAATGCAATGCAAGTCATGAACACAACCAATGTCTCCTTGTTTTTGTAGTTTTTGTGATTTAAATAAAAAACAATACAATACGTGTCACCAACTGCTAGCTCACACTGTAGGAATTGGTGATGAAAAACACCAAAATCGAAGGCAAAACTAATTAGTGTAGCTTTCCTCTAGGTACTACCAAGTACTCAACACACGATTCTCCACAACTATAATTTGTAATTCCTTCTCTACCACTCAAACCTGATCTACACAATTTCTTCACAATGCACCTTCCAAATAAAAAGGCAATAGTGAATCTTGCATAATGGGAGTTGGAGCTCTAAGAGGATGGAAGAAACAATGGTGTTTCCCCCCGGCAATGCCAAAAATTTTATGGACTATTGCACCTCCCAAGAGAGAACTCTACCCATTCACAATTGGAAGAAGCAATTGCTTTTGGAAGCTCCACTCCTCCAATTTCCACCTCCACGTTGTCAGCGCAAAGTTGCTCTCACCACAATGTAAGGCAATCTACCTCTCACTCTCCCCATGCCATGATGACACCTCTGCACTTAGCCACTGGTATACATGCTTTCCTTGAGGTGGCAGTGGCCTTACTGAACACAATTGGTGTGGTCATAGGGATTGTGAGATGGACTTCTCCCTAGTCATTTTGTTACATGCTTTTAGATATTGGGCACTGACCTGAGTGTACACAATTGGTGTGGTCACAACAAGGACTTTGAGATGGACCTTTTTCCTAGTCGCTTTGTCAATTAAGACTTATAACATGCTTTGTGCTTCCTGGTTTGCTTCCATACCCTGTGTGCTAGTAGGAAAAGATATTTGTAAAGGGTAATAATAAACTTATAGGCATACCGATAGATGCATCCATTTGCATACTTTCAGTTCATGTGGAAAAGGCATGGGCACACTCAAAGACATAGAGATCTCTACACTTATGACTATAAAGACAAATTTATGTGCACTTATGACTATAGTCACAAGTATAGGCATACCTACATTGGGCATCACTTTTGTATACTTTCCTTGCTTAATTGGTTTTTTATGCTGGCTATCATTTGAGTAAAAGCATGCAAAAATTTTATTTTCTTATCTCTCATGCATCATCCTAACCCCAAGAACATGAAAATAGGAAAAAAACACTTACATTTCCACTTCTTCTGAAAAACTCTTGTTTCATGTCATGAACCTAATGTTAGTTTTACATGCCAAAAAATATATTAGTTTATTTTTTTAGCATAGATATCTAACCTTTATTAATGCGAACTAACCATTTCCCATGCTTTAACAATTTAAAAGCCAAAAATGTTCATCGTGAAAAACTAAGTTTGTGTCATAAAAAACAACCTTGGATTTTCACGACAAAACAAATTTGCTCAGATAAGTGATCCAATGCATATGTTCTACTCTAAATTATTGAGCTAAAAGTGTTAAAAAATCTTTTATTTAATCAACCTTGACTTTTCACCTCGCCTCTAATCACAAATGTTAAACTTAAGGCTTGTTAGAAATGGTGAAACCAGTGAAAAACCTCTAGTTTTTCAATAACAAAAATCTCTCCATTGAAAAAAAGATAATAATAGTTTAATCTATCATTCTAGGTCATAAGTGAAACAAATTTCAGCTTCTAACACTAACACTTGTGAAGGGTGAATTGCTTCTATACCTTAAACCATTAAAGGAAGCATCCACCATGGTTGGCTCCTAGTAGCCTATTTTTTATGAGGATGACTTATAGATTTACTTTTCCAACAGGATGGGTCCCAAAAACACAAAGCACAATGATTCCAAACATGACTCATCGAATCCATTCATTTTGAAAGAAGAAGTGTCCACAACAAGCCAAAGTAGAGACGATAGAGAAAATCTCCAAAAGCTCAAAAGAAGACACAATTGGGTCCCTATATGGACCAAGTGGTAGGCTACAGGGTGAAAAATTAAGTGGACACTCCTAAAAGGTCCAATTCTTGTCAAGGCAAAATTGCACGTAATTGGGATGAATAAGTATGTAGATCAAACCACATCAACCCACTGTTTTGTGTAGAGTTTCTAAGGCAAAATTGAAGAAAGTTAGGTTGAACAAGTATACAAAGTAGCTCCCCAAACAAATTAACCGACAATTATATGTGCAAAATTGTAACCAAGGCACCAAGGCTAGTGAAGTCACCTGGCAGCAGTATAAGGTCAGGGTAATGATATGGGAAAAGGATGTCACGAACGAAGCTATGCAGTTTCCCATACCAACTAGGACACAAAGGATTGAGAAGAAAGATCTCCCCTTTGATGATATGTTGAAGGAAAGAAATTACAACACCAACAACATTGAGTATGAGAACTTTCACCAAAAAGTCTTGTAGGGCATTGTCCATGATAATGATTATGTAGGTGAGGCTCAATCAATAGGTTCAATAGGTACAACTTGATTGATTTTCACACAAGCTGCAGTTAGTGAGCTTGGGCCAATAGGATGATTGGGCCTACTACTTCCAAAAAGAGATAAAAATCTACCTTCCAAGACCATCCAAGTAAAGTGGTAAATCCATGCCTACTTACAAAGCTAATCCACCATGTTAGGGGTATCCCATAGCATCACCAAAAAAGGCATCTCCATCACCCTGGAATAAGGACATGGAGCAGGAAGCACTCCAAGAGCTAGCTACTGTTATTACTAGCACTAACGTGCCAAGATAGAGAAAGACAACATAAAAAATCTAAGAATGAAGAAGACACCCCAAACACACAAAACAATTGTGCCACAAGGCGAGATAACCCAAGAAGAGGAGTATGCAAAAGAGGATGTTCTTAAAGGCATGCCACATTCCACTTCTACCACAATGTAACCATAAGCTCTTATTGCTAGCACTAATTGCCAAGATACAAAAACAAAAGTTCAAAAGGCCAAAAATGAAGAAGGCACCCGAACACCAAAACAAATTGTGCCACAATGTGAGACAACCCAAGAATAGGAAGAAGAAGAGGAGTATGTCGAAGAGGTTGTTCTTAAAGACATCATCTCCCACTTCTACCACGATGCAAGAACAATGTGAGTCAACCCAAGAATATGAAGAAGAAGAGGAGTATGTGGAAGAGGTTGTTCTAAGTAAAGACATGCCATCATCTCCCACTTCTACCATGATGTAAGAACAAGGGTTGGAAGTGACTACAATAATCAACCAATAAATGGGGCTAGAGGAGTTCACCTTATCACCAGGGCTGTGTAGGGAGGGTAAAGTAAAAAAGGGGTTTACTTTTGGGGAGGGGGTCTATGGCCTCATGTGTGTGTGTGTGATGTGTATGTGCATGCATGCATGTGTGTGTGTGTGTGTGTGTGTGTGTGTGTGTGTGCATGCATGTGTACAAGTGTGAATGTATTTGGTTTTTTTTTGAAATTTCTTTCATTGTGTTTTTGATGTTTTTGATTATTTTCACTACATTCTTTTTTTTCATTTTCTAGGGTTTTTATTTTCTATTGTTTTTGGTTTTTTCAAATTTTTATTGGTTTTAGTTTTTTAGTTTTGACTATTTCTTTTTCTTATCATTCTTGATTGGATATTTCAGTACACTTGATGAGGGTTAGCTATATTAGATATATAGCATACCTTGTGAGCTCACTATGAAGAAGGTACAAAATTTCTTTCCCATCCTTGATAAAAGATTTGACATCACTCGTGCTAGCTGGCACAATTGATTGAGCTTTGTTATTTTAGTTCCGATTGTGGCATTGGTGAGTTGGTGTTGTGGCATGGTGTAGGCAGGTGCTGTAGGACCATGGTGATCCCTTTAAGCCCTTTGAGCCAATAGTTCCACAAAAGTGTGTGCATGGCTCTGTTGGGGGCTTGGAAACATGGGTGGCTCTTCTTTGATATGGGAATGGAATCGGGTGAGTCCACCTTGTGCATGGACTTGGTGATGCCTCTATTTTGTGTCTACAAGTTCTTTGGACTCATTTGAATTTGTTGTTGGCATGTGAGTTGAGGTGGTAGCCAATCTTGTCCATTCCTGGATTAATATTAGGGAGAGTGTTAGAGACACGGCTTTATGTGTCAACTCCATCTTTGGTTTATTGTTTAGATGGTGTCAACAGATGGTGTCAGAAGAGACACGGCTTTACATGTCCAGCCCATCTTTAGTTTAGTGTTTGGATGGCCCGGTTCTAGAAGCTTGTGGTACAACTTTCCTTGACATGATAACATAAATGTAGGGGTTCCCTTTGTAGAAGCCTTAAGCTTCTAGTAGCTTAGTCTTTGATTTGGCCTACATTAGCTAGCCAGGGTACTCCAGGGCACCCACTCTTTAGCTAGCCAGGGTACTCTAGGGCACCCACTCTTTCTCAGTGAACTCCCTAAAGGTTCATTTAGGTTGATGTTTATCTTCATCTCCACCAACAAGGTTTTAGATCTCCATAGAGGTTTTAGGGGGTCGGCAAGGGTAAAGTGAGCTGAGTGTTGTGTTAGGGATTACTTGAGGTGATGCCCTATACATGGAGGACAAGGCTTGGGATGTTGATAGGTTTGGGTGTCCTCATTCAATAAAGTTACAGAACTATCTCATGCGGAAGCTCAAGTGTTGTGTTTATTTTCTTCTAATTGACTACATAATCACTAGATGCAGTCAATCCCCTCTCAAGGATGATGCTCTCTTTAATTGTATCCTCATGAGTCACATAAAACTTGTAAGACAAAGGATTAAGTCTAATGTAAAAATCTATTCTTAAAACCACCGACGATCATAGATCAGGAGTTGTTCACCACGTAAAGGTACCTGTAGATGGTGTGAGGGGTGGGTAGTCCTTATTTCCCATGAAAAACATTACCACTAGACTTGGTATCAACCAAGGCTAGCCACACAACTAAAGGTCTTTCTAGGGGAATCTAAGGTGAGTAGGGTCCACTATTGGGTGTGGTGTTTCAAATGCATTTAGCACAACAGGGATGTGATTTGAGCACTGTCCCATTGTGCAAACCTCATCCCTAGCTTCTATGGAAGAATGTCCATGGGGTCCAGAACGTGAATCTAGTCCTTGGAGTGGTCAGGCATGGAGGGGATAATATTTCCTCAGACATCAATCAAAGTGGTGTGAGCTTTTGTGTTGTATTCTCTACATATATTGACTCTAAAGTGGAGACCTCTCTCCTTGTCTTCCTCCCCCTTTCTCTCTCTAAATTTGTTCCTCTTTAAAATCTCTCTCTCTCTCTCTCTCTCTCTCTCTCTCTCTCTCTCTCTCTCTCTCTCTATCCTACCAAATATTGCAAACAAGATATCCTTAAACAATCAAAAAATTTTAAGGGTACTAAAAAGAATAACATATGAGATTAACCTAGCTATCTAAAGCAAAAGGCATCAAACTCACAAAAGTTCAGGTAGCTCGCACATATATAATAGTAGAGATGTGTTCCCAAGATTAAAAATTATGGGTTTAGAATCATAATGGTATATTTAGAAATAAGGTGCAGGCATAAGAAAAAATGTTGCTCTTGCAATTGCATGCCGCGGGCCGCTTCCACCACCCTTTATTATTATTTTTGAAATCAACCTTATGATGGCCATGGTAGTGCAATAAGGTGCATGCATAAGAAAAAATGTTGCTCTTGCACTTGCACTACCAAAAAAAGAAAAAAAGGCCCTTGCACTTCCATGGCCATGATCACCATGGATTCAAAAAAAAAAGGGGGCTAGAAGCGGCCCGCATCGGAGCGGCCCGCTTCCAGTCCCCTTTATTTTTTTTGAAACCATGGCCATCATGGCCATAGTAACGACCCTTGCATCACTTAGGAGGCTATGATCAATAATATGAAAAAAACCATGCTGTATTGCTCACATGAATAGTTAAAATTAGGAAAGCTGTTTTTTTTATTTAAACCATTGAGCTTGTTGGCAAGAAGACATTGAAGCTTTCCCACAACCATGGCCATCATGGCCATGGTTGTGAAATCTTCAATATGGCCATTATGGTCACATTGATGCTCAATAGCACGCCCATGGTCTTGGAGGCAGCCATTTTGGCCATGGTAAGCAAGAGCAATGATTATGTTAAAAATTTGCTATAATAATGTTTTTTGTAATTATAAATGTTGATTATGCTCAGTGCGAGCCTGCAGTGCGAGCCTGTTCTTTCCATGGAAAAACTTGAAAAAGTGTGAGCTTAGTATGATTTATTAATTATCATTTTGAGTGTAAGAAAAGCATTGTGGATGTCTGTGCAGCAAGACAAATGTGACTAGTCAGACCTCCAAGAGGAGAGGTCCAATTGGTAGTCCACCTAAGTGGAGTAAGAGAGGAAGGGGAGGGGCATCAAAGAGGGTTGAAAAGAGAGAGTGTAGTAGATACATAGGAAAATATGGGGTTGGAAGTCCATGATAGGGTTGTTAATGTTCTTGCTGATGAGGGCTATGATAGGGAGAAGGTGACTTGGTTAGGAGGGAGTGTGAGATGCAAATAGTCCCATTTGTTGTGAGGACAGAGAATTCAAAGGAGGAGGATCCCAAGGATGAGAATAGTTTTTTGATGTAGCAGGGGGAAGATATATTGCAAAATACTAGACTGTTCTCATGTTCTCTGTGTCCACCCATTCCTTTATGTAGATTGATTCCATATGTAAAAGTGAGAGGTCTTCGTGATAACATTTCTGGGTTGAAAGTTGCTTTTGGAAATGAGGGATATGTTCAAAGAAGGGGGTGTTTATAGTGTTAATGTGGACTTTGGATAGGGAGGAATAGATAGTTGATGATGATATTCAACAAGGGTGGGATCCGATTTGGAGGGAGACGAACCAATCCTTTGAGGATGAGATAAATGTCCATCTTGAGCTCACTAGTCTGGCTGGCCGTATGTTTTTTTTATGGGAGGGAAACCATTGTATTGTGGCTTGGACTGAAGCAATAAGGGAGAAGTTCTTGACCGTCATGGAGAAGCATGTTTGTGTACTCTCTACAGTGATCGATCCCATAGTGGTTAGCGAGATTGGACTTTTGTCATGTCTCCAAAGAATGAATTTGCAAGTGATTTATCTCATATGTTTCATTTATCACTTGCTTTGATTTGGTTCTTTCAATAATTGTCACCCAGAGTATGTATGTAAGCTTCGTAAGGCCTTATATGGGCTGAAGCAAGCTCCATGAGCATGGCATGACATTATTGTTGAGTACTTTGTCACTATTGGTTTTCATATGGCAGATGCAAATCACTCTTTGTATGTGCGCAAGAGTGATAAGGGTATTATGATCATCACCATATTTGCAGATGATCTTATTGTTGGGGGTAACAACTTGGATGAGATTGAGCATGTGAAAAGTCTTCTCAACAAAAGGAAGTTTGAGATGCAGGAAAGTGGGATAAGGCTAGAGGGCCCATATCATTGTATGGTTCATTGTGATATGCAATAGAATAGAGATCAAGTGTTGAGTGTGCAATCTCTCTCTCTCTTTCTCTCTCATGGAGTTCTTAGTGTGGTATAACCCACCTTAATCTTATGCTTAATCTTGTGTCTATCACCATGATCAATCCCATTTTAGGATTGTTAACATGGTATCAGAGCTTGGGTGGGCTCTTGGTGGTCACGGTTGTGATTATTATGTATATTAGCTTGTTTGTGTGTTTGTTTGATTAAGCATGTTATTATGGTTCATTAAAAAAAAAATATGCACACTCTACTATTGTTCTCTATTTGCATTTGAGAGAGGAGTTCAAAGCTGCCTATGAAGCTGAAAATCAAGATTTCAGCATTATGAAGACTATGGAGTCTTCATCAAACATCAAAGAAGCTACCCCCAAGAGAGTTGCAAATGGGAGTTTTGCAACATGGAAATCCTGCTCATCATCATGGAAGCTGAAAATGGAGATTTCAGCAAGTGTGAAGACTATGGAGTCTTCGATGTCATTAAGGAGAAGCTGCCAAGGAGATTTGTGAAGGTATTTTGGTGTTTTTGCCTCTAATTTGGTATTTGAGCATGGAAGAATGTTCATATTTGAGAAGGGTTGCTATGTGTGGGATTTGTGGATCCCATGGTTCTTTGCATTTGGGCAAAGAGTGTAAGAGGTGCAATGCTTGTCTAAGAAGGGACAAGCAGTTATGGGCTTGGAAGAAGGCCATGGTTGAGCACATTGGAAAGGGAAGATGCTCATTGGTATGCTCATCAAGTATGGGCAAATGTTGGGAAAGCAATTGGGGGTTTCAAAAGGTTTGCACCTTGGTTTCTTGAGAGAAACCAAAATGGAAAAGCACCCTTGAATGGATGCATGCATTGAAGGAAAAGCATGGTGATTTGGAGGCTCTAAAGGCCATGTCAATGGTCATGGAAGACCTCAACTTGGAGGTCTTGGAGAGGCAAAGTAGCAATGGGAGAGCATGCAAGGTTATGGAGTTCATTTGGGAGCTCAAGGTAGCCATGAGATAATGGCTATGTAACACCTCAAGAGGGAGGTTAAATGGAGTAGGCAAAGAGAGGAGCTCATGTCCAATAGATCCAATGACGAGGAGGAGAGCCAGGCCACATAAGAGAATACAGAGGGTAGCAAGGAGAGTGTAGAAGAAATCAAGGAGGCACAACCAGAGTTTGACAAGTTTGGTGAAAAGAGGCAATCTAAACGGGGATGCCTAGAGAGAACCAACAGAGGAGAGGAGTTGATGAAGAGTCATGCGCATGGAGAACAAACAGCTGGATCAAAACAACTCAAAGCTAAAGTTTCAAAGCTTTGAGAGCAAGGCAATGTCAAGTAGACGTTAGAGAAAGTGACTAAGAAGACTTCATGGTGGCATGCAGGTAATTGGATGTAAGTGGGTGGCATGCAGGTAATTGGATGTAAGTGGGTGGCATGCAAGTAATTCGTGGTGGCATGTAGGTAATTGGATGTAAGTGGGTGTATAAGGTCAAGCATAACTCACATGAATTAGTGAGTATGTATAAGACAAGATTGGTTGCCAAGGGTTATGCACACACCTATGGTATTGACTATGAGGAAACATTCAATCCGGTTGCGAGAATGACAGCCATGAGAGCTATCATTGTTATGGCTACAGTGAAGGGTTGGTATTTATATCATATGGATGTAAAGAATGCTCTCTTTCATGGTGATTTGCAAGAAGAAGTATACATGATGCAACCACTCGGTTATGAGTTTGATGCACACCCAGATTTTACTTATTTTGCAAGTTACGCAAAGCGTTGTATGGCTTGAAGCAAGCACCCACCAGAGCATCGTCAAACAAGATCAGGGAGTATCTTGTTACCATCGGATTTTAAATATCCAATGTAGCTTTATGTAAAAAAGACAGATAGAGAGATCATGTTGTTAGTCATTTATGTGGATCACTTGATTATCATTGGTGATAGTGATGTTGACATAGAGACTTTTGAAGTAGAAGTTTGAGATGAAGGATCTGGGTGAGTTATGATATTTCTTGGGTATAGAGGTGGTGAGATCACCTCATGGCATTTTATTGTTATAGAGGCAGCATGGCTTAGACATGTTGTGTCCAAGTATGGTATAGTAGGCTGTAAGCCTATATTTTAGTGCCATTAGAGCAAAACTACAAAGCTTTCCGCCGCAGATACATGTGAGCTATTGGAGAATCCCAAAATGGGTAGCTTGATCTATATGACCATTACTAGGCTGGATTTCAGCTATGTTGTTGGGCTTGTGAGTTAGTTTATGCAAGTCCCTAGGAAGTGGCTAAATGGATTCTTAGGTACATAAAGTTCACATTTTATTATGGACTTTTCTATAAGGCTAACACATAGATACAACTACATGGATACACGGATGCTGATTGGGCTAGCAGTATCCCCGAAAAGCAAGAGGTCTGACCATATACTTTCCCTAATCATTAAATACATACAAATTTGTACCTAAAGGACTACGAAAGAGACCAATACTCACAAAATAAGAGTCAACCCTTTGGTACCATGCTTGTGGGGCCTATTTCAACGTATAGAGTGCCTTTCGTAAACTTTGCTTTTAGAATCGGGAATGAACCTTTGTGGTTGCTCCACATATGTCTCCCCTTCAAGATCCTCGTTGAGAAAAGCATATTTTAATCCATGTGGAGAACAAGCCACCCCCTATGCTACCAATGCAAGGACGGTACATATTGTGGTTAACCTACAAATGGATCCTGAAAGCCAAATTTTCAACGTACCACCAGATCTATATTTTGCTTTGTAAACCCATGTAGTGTGTAGAGCTCCAACTAGAGGAGATAAAAAAAGCCAGACTTCTATCTAGAGCTCTATACCTCAAACCTGAACCAGGTAACCAAGCGATATTCTACAAGACATTGAAGGTGAAAAGGAGGTGGGACCCTATTACAACTCTGAAGGATGAAACAGGAAAGGAGGTTAAGGAACCAAATGACATGGCCAAACTGATGCTGAAGCACCTGAGTCAAATTATTGGACAACAAGAGGACTCCACACAAGAGGTCAAAGAAGCTAGAGCTCAGCTGCTTACCAATATCAACCAATCAATCTCCCACGAGTATGTTGTCGTTTTGGAGAGGCCCATCTCTGAGGAGGAATGTCTAGCGGCTCTTCACACTCTAGGCAAGGAAAAATCCCTAGGGTGGGACGGGCTAACCGTGGAATTCTTCTCAGAGTTCTGGGATGATCTTAAAAACCCGGTGGCATGGATGGCCAACAAAGCCCTGCTTGAGGGGAAGCTGGATGTAGACGTAAAAAAAGGTCTCATCAAGCCGATCCCTAAAGTGGCTTGCTGCTCCCAGTTAAAACATTGGAGGCCAATCTCAATGATGTCAGTGGCTTATAAGATTATTGCAAAAGTAATTGCGGTGAGGTTGGGGCCTGTTCTTGATCGGGTGGTCACTCCGCATCAACACGGTTTCATTAAAGGCAGATCTATATATGACAATATCATTGCAACAATGGTCGGCATTGAATATGCTAGCTTCACTAAGCAGGAGTGCATTCTTCTCCAACTTGACTTGGACAAAGCTTACGATAGAATCTCTTGGGACTACATAGAAGAGGTAATGCGGGCCTTAGGATTCGGTCCTCGCATCTGCGTGATCACTCGAACACTAGGAATGGACAACCAATCAGAACTCCTCGTCAATAACCGTGTGGTGGGTTCTTTTGAAGTTAAAAGTTCAGTCAGACAAGGGTGCCCGCTAGCCCCCCTTCTTTTTGCTATTGGTTCCCATCCTTTGGTGACTGCACTCGAGGCCAGCGTGGAGAAAGGGGAAATTCAAGGGTTAGTTCTCCCAAGGGGGAAGCAACTCCTGGCTAAACTCTTTGTGGATGACTCACTACTTTTTGTTAAAGCCATTCTAGAGATGGTAAGAAAGTCGCTGCAAATAGTACAATTATTTGCTACAGCATCGGGGTCAAGATGTAACATAGAAAAATTAAGAATGATTTCTTTATCAGAAAGCGACTCGTTTGACCCAAGAGTTTGGTTGGGAGAGGTCGTCTCAAAAGGTGCAGTGTTCGGCCATCTAGGCACCCCATTAGGGGTGGAAGTGACTGACAAGCAACGATTCCAGTGGGTCATGGACAAAATTGAAAAAAAAATGAAGAGGTGGAAGTGGGTGCTCCTTTCGTTTCATAGCAGGTTAAAGGTAATAAATGCTTTTCTACTTCATACATTTCATTTGTAGCACCAATGCTAAGATTGGCAAAATGTCACTGGAAGGAATTTCTAAAACCCATCAAAAGTTTTCTATGGAAAAATAACACAAAGGACTCAATTCCTTGGCAGTGGGGGAAGTGGGAGCGGGTGGCAAGACCCAAAGAACAGGGTGGTCTTGGGATTTTGGACCCCTATAGACACTTAGAGGCTAGATGTGCTAAACTCTTGGTATCACTGGAGAGAAATATCCCGGAAGATCAATAACAAAGGTCTCTCAGTAATTGGCCAGCTATGGGACCCGAATTCTCTTTGCTGGATGGAAGTTGAGCAAATAGTAGAGCTATTTAATCTCAGCTTGTATGAAAGGATTCTGGTCAGCATAGTTCTACAAGTCCTAAGTGCATTCCCAGGCCCAGCAGGAGAGGGAGGACTTGATTGGACAGCTTGGCAGTGGCCCAAGGAAAGGAACTTTGTGCAACCGCTAGCAAAGCAAATATACGACAATCTCCTATATGATCCCGATTGGTATTTACCCCTTAACAAAATATGGGGGGTCAGCTGATAAGAGAGAAAATGGGCGCTCCGAAGCTTTTTGGAGCTGTAAAGCACCAAGCTACATGAAAGTTTTCGTTTGGAAGGTGCTTTGGGGGGCAATCCCAACTGGGGTCAAAGTAAAAGCTAGAGGGTTAGGTACAGACACCTGTTCAGGATGTAGAATAGCAATAGAGGATCTGCTCCATCTGTTCTGGAATTGCCCTGCAACGAGGGGTCTAGCTGGCAAAGTATGTAAGTGGATAAAGAGAACATGGAGGCTTTCCCTTAAAGTAATTGACCTGATCCTAGGGAGCATCTATACTCAAAATACTACTATGGCAACAATTGTACAGGTGGTCAGGTTTTTTTATACCTAAAACAGGTCTGGATGTCACGAAATGTAAGAATTTTTGAGAATAAACCGATGGTGGCCCAGTTCAACGACATAGTACAAAACAGTACACAGGCAATTTCTGTGCTTTGCTCAGATGGGCAAACCACAGATTGAAACCATACTACGGCGTGCAAGGGTGAACAGAGTGGCTCGTCAAAGGTGGAAGCTACTCAGCGGAAGGTATCCCTCGAGCCAACTCTTACTGGTTTAAAAGACTTACGCTCCAATACGGCAAATAGAGGATAGGCTAGATTTCCCAAGAAGGTACTCGATGATTGTATCTCTAGATATGGTTGTGTTGTTTTTTTCCTTCTGTAGCCGATGTCTGTGTAT
Source organism: Cibotium barometz (assembly GCF_041138505.1). NCBI lineage: Eukaryota > Viridiplantae > Streptophyta > Polypodiopsida > Cyatheales > Cibotiaceae > Cibotium > Cibotium barometz. The sequence goes on from NC_141069.1 coordinate 27,314,556, forward strand.
ACTTGAACCCCAAGTTTTGCAAGCAAGGAGTTCCTTTTTGGAAGATTAGCCCCCTTAAGGCACAAGTGGTGCTTAAGGCCCAATGTATACTCTTTGAGAAATCAATTTAACAATACCACTCACATTTGTGAGTATTTAAAAAAAAAGAGTTAAAGGAAGCTAAGAGGGAAAGTCCGTGGTTGTGGACACGACGCCGTTCTTCAAAGTTTCACACGATGAGGAGGTGCGTTTAATGCCGGCCTACCGGCGGCCCGGACGTGTGGACTGGGCGGCCATGTCTTGTTTGACCCGTAAAGCCCATGATGTGGGTTGTTGGTCTTTATCCACACACACAAGCCTTTTCCTTGTTTTTGTTTCCCTAGGGCTTTTCTGCTGGCCTGTATCGTCAAGGAGATTGCTGAGTTCAACGATTATTTCACCTGCATCTTCTTATGCCATTTTGCAAATCCTTGCCACACTATGTTCAAATCATTCTTCCCTTCCAAAAAAGGTACACCTCTTCACAGCCCCTTTTGAAATCTCCTAATTGTTTTATATTTCTTATTATGTTGGTTTTTTCCTCTCTGTTTTTGTGTGTGTGTGTGTGTGTGTGTGTGTGTGGGGTGGCTGGGGGTGTACAAGTTTCTGGAGAGTTAAGCATTTTGTTTGGGAAATCTTAGATTTCAGTTTTGGCCATACAATTTGTGTGAATATATGCTCTTATGTGTCTGTGGAGTGTGTATGCGAGAGCATATCTTGATACAGAGTTCTACACCCACTATTGGGCACTGATGACGTTAGTGGTCAACCGAAATATCTGCCAAAGAGCTCAAGCAAAACCAGGGGATGTCGTAGTATCTAGTCCATACTATGCATAATGGAGTTAGTCTTGCGAGTTGACTACCATGAGTATATAACATGCTCGTTCCTAAAAGGTGATTTTGGGCATGTTCCTGGATTCATCTAGGTATATATATACAATTTGCCTTACTGAGCTTAGAAAGAATTCCAAATCTCTCTCGGATCTGATTGGGGCTCTAGACTGGAACCCCATTTCAGCTATTAAGCCATTCTTAGGATATATTTTCGTGTGGCTGTTTTTGGATTTTGTGGGTGCAAACGGAATCTGACAACACCCGGGCATGCCCGAGAAGTACCCGGGTTTAGTGTAATTTCACCTTCTAATCCTTAAAAATGCACTCAAATTTGCAAATTTGATTAGTTTGTGGAATTTTAGTTCTATTTTCTTGCTAATTAAGCTTTTTTATCTTGGCTTTTACTAAAGCAAGGGTATTCCACCATTAGCAGAAAAAGTTTATTTCGAGTCAGGGCACTTTTAGATGTTGCCATGGGCACAAAAGACACACAACCCACACCGAAATCTATCCTGAATCAGTTTGTTGAAGTGAACTTCTTAGCACGCTTCAGCAGATAGTTTTTTAATGCCAAATGGAACAAGGCAAGACAAGGTAAGATACAGGCCATTGTGGGCCCTTTCGGGGCATTTTACAGGTTGGTCTAGGTGAGGTGCCTTTGAGATTTATCTGATAGAGGGAGAGGGCCATGGATTGTATAGCTTTTCAATGCTACATAAACCATGACTACTGGAACAAGGTGAGTCAAGATAAGACACAGGCCATTGTGAGCCCTTTTAGGGCATTGTACAGGTTGGTCTAGGTGAGGTACATGCCTTCATGAGATTTATCTGATAAAGGGAGAGGGCCATTGATTGTATAGAAAAGTGGGGATGTATGGTAGAGTAGGTGCATGCTTTTGATGGGAGAATCTGGTGCCTAAATGCACAGGCCTATGAGAATGTCTTGCTGGGAACAGCAAGAGCAATGTGTGGACAGCAGATCTGGAGCAAGCGGCATTTTCATAAGGATTCCCATGTGCTCATAATTAAAGCATTTCTATAAGGAATATCATTGGAGGCTCACAAAAAAAAAGATTTTGATTCTTGCACAAAATTCTCTTTAGTTTTCTTCTTGAGGACTGAAATATTGGAACTATTGATGGCAGAAGGTAAAGGTGGGAGTCCTAGCAACAATGATGCTAGTGGTGGAGCCAAGGAAGGTGGTTTTGTAAAGGCGAAGACAGGAGGCTTCACACAGGCAACAACATTGGTTAATAATACAAGCAAGACACTTTACCTGAGGGACAAAGTGGGGGCTGCTTATGGTCACACACGGTACAAGATCCCAGGCAACAGTCAGATAGAGGTGTCCCCACTGCAGCACACCTTCTTTAAAATGTTAGCTTATGCAGTTGAAGAGGAAGAAAGTGTTCATGGGAAAGAAACAAATGGAGAGTCAGGCAATCCGCAGACTTCTGACGCCCAACAAAGCAAGACCATCAATGGGAAGAAGATGAGCATTGACACCAAACTCACTATAGATAGTGATCAGCTGGCTGACTACAAAAAAATTACGATTAGTTTCGAAGATTCTAAATATAAACTCCACTTCTCGCAGCGTTAACTTAATGTTCTTTGATTTTGTTCAGCCATGTCATAGTGCATCTCTATTGCGACCAGCTTCTCGCTTCCTTTCTTGATGAGAGAGCTTGCAGCAAGATACTGTGTACTTATCATAAATAAGTGTGAGAAACTCTAGTGCATTGTAATGTAGGTATGTATGTATTTCTATTTTAAACTAGTTGTCATGTTTGTAAATCATAATTTGATGAGCCCTCCTTTAATTGAACTTTTAACATCTAAAGAAGTTTTCAGTGTTTTGGTAACTTCTCTGAGTTTATAAGCGTGGATATATTCTATGAACTCTCAGTTTGTAAGATCAGATTTAGTCTAATCTCATGAAGGTATATAATATGTATGGTAGAGTGTAAGCCTGAAATGCATGTGCTATACTTACCAAGCCTATGAAGGGAGACCAGGTTGAGTATTGGCCACTTGTGAGCCCCAGGGACAAGGCCAGTGAGTGATAGCGACTTTAGGGTTGCAAGAAGGTAGATAAGGATGTAAGCCTATGACAGGAGAAACACGACCTCCGGCAGGCATTGGCTTACGACAGGCTGTCCAGTGTAAACTTCAGAGCCTGGACTTGCCGAATAATGTGAACTACACTTGGCCAGGATTTGCATATTGGTGTTGGGACTGTATCTACATACTATTAAGCTTTCCTATTTTTGATTTTGTTTGTTTTTAGTGATTTTGTTCTTTCTTATAAAATCATTCGTAAGTTCAGGTTCATCTGGCCTTATGATGGTATATGTATCTGCATACCATTCAGGAAGATATGAACAGGAGTTGAAAACAGTTGAACAATGTCCGTACAGGAGGTCAGTAGGCATTGGATACCCAGTCATGATAATAAGTTCACACCATCACTATCAGTGGGGGATTTTGATATCCAGTCACCGGTGGAAGGGTTCCATTCTTGGGGGGTGAGGGGTACAATGCTCGGAGGCTTTTGACCACAAAAAAATGAACAAGCTTGGAATATCATAGCAGCAGAAGGCAGCCAGATAACTCCCTCATGAAGCCAATCAGAGTTATAAATGCTGGTTCCACTTATGAAGAAGTTACAGTGTTTCCCCGTTGCATGTAGCTGGTCCGAACATCTAACTGTGCCCATCAGTTACAGGCTGGAATTTGCATCGGTAGTCTGGGTAAACAAGAAGGGTGGGTTTGTGTCCTGCAAACATCAAAGAGCCCTTTTGAATGCTGTCCTAGTACTTTATAGGGAATTTTGATTATGGTTTTATGCATGTTTCATGTCCATGTAATGTGGTCTGATATAGGAAAAGGTAATAGATGGTTTTTCAAAGCCTGCTTTGCTCATGTGATTGACTAAAATCCACCTTTCGTGTGTCGCAAGCAGTGGTGTCGTGTATGCATATGTTTGGCATTCCCCAGCATGCCCAGCTTGCAGGCTCAAGGGTACTTAGGATGCACTGTGAGGTGCTCCATCACTACCTGCCTCATAGCATGCTATGCTGAAGTTGTGGTGGTAAGCATTGTTTTATGTAGTAGGTATACCATTGGAGCTATATGGGTACACAGATGCAGATTGGGCAGGTAGCATCTCAGACAGGAGATCTACTAATGGATTTATGTTTTCATTGGGGAGTGCTACTATGACATGGAGCAGCAAGAAGCAGCCCACAGCTACCTTGTCGAGTAGTACAGAGGTAGAGTACAAAGGAGCTGCGGTAGTAGCATGTAAGGCAGCTTGGTTATGCAAGCTTTTTTTACTGATTTGGGGTTGCATGGAGATAAAGGTTGTTATATATCGTGACAACCTTAGTAGTATATAGTTGGCTAGGAGCCCAGTTTTCCATGCGTGGATAAAACACGTTGAGGTACATTACCACTTCATTAGGGAGAGAGTCTTGGTAGGCGCTATCAACTTGGCCTATGTCAGCACACAGGATCAAGTCACTCACATCTTCATGAAGGCCTTTAGAGTTGAGAAGCTCCACGGATTTTGAGATATGCTTGGAGTTCATGAGCTGAGTTGAGCTTGAGGGGGAGTGTTGAGGGGGAGTGTTGAGATGTCAAGCTCAACATGAGCTGACACTCACAAGGTGCCTGCATGACCATTCGACATTTACATCACTAGTGGATTTGGTAGTAGCTGGCAGCACTGGCATATCTTCCCCCTAGAGGTTCTACAACTTGACTACACTGACTAGTCCACACCTACCCACTCCTCTTAGTGTGTTAGTCACTTTATCTTCTTTGTAGACCTCTTTTGTTATGTGAAGAAGAAGAAGAATTTTCAGTCTCTCACCTTGTGTTTTCTCTTCTAGGGTGGTTTGTGTGAGTGTGTGTGTGCTTGCAAGTGCTCAAGCTCTCTTCTCCTCTGCATCTTTTCACAACTTACCAAGCAGTTCTTGTAGGAAACCTTCTACACTTGTAGAAAACCACCAACCTTTAACCTCACTACTATAAACCTGTTATAATGCTAATGTATGTGAACCAGTCATATATATTCAAAATTGACACTTTCACAATGCGTGTAAGGAATCTTGTAGATCTAAAATGGGGCCCATGCCAAAACATGCGAAAACTCACTTAACATCGTCAACTACACATAATATGGTCTTATTGCTCCACCCAAAGAATGATGCATTAATCTAACGTAGTCACTTCCTTGCTTGCCTATAGCTCTCACAACTACCAAAGGTGTTGCTCCAAAATCAAAGAGGAAAGAGATGGAAATACCCTTACCCTTCAACTCTCACAACTACTAAAGGTGTTTCTCTAAAATCAAAGAGAAAAAGAGAAGGAAATACCCTTATCCTTGTATCACTTCTTTGCTTACCTTATTCTTGCCTCTTGCTTGCCTCCTTAGCTCTCACATGAATTGGAGCTGTGATACCATAAAGAGAATGGGAGGTGAGAGGGAGAGCTTGAGTTCCTTGCAAGAAAACACACACACAAGAGAGAGAGCAAGACACAAGAGAGAGATGTATGGGTGAATTTTCTTTTTTCTTCTCTTCTCTATAGCCATAAACTAAAGAGATCAGAGTATATACTATAAGGAAAAGTACTCTCCTACCATAACATACAATGTTCGGTCCATAGTGTGAACTAGACTATATAAGGTGGCTAAAACTGTACCATACTCTTGATGAAAAACAAGTAAAAGGAGAGGAGACACACACACAAGAGCAAACCCTAATGTATTAGTCAAACCCTAACCATAGAGGGAAGCCTTGTCCCATCTCACACAATGCATAAAGCCATAATCCCAAAAGCTACAACACACTATTTATGTTGTGTCCACACACAGCTAACCCTAGCTACTGTCTACACACTATAACCCTAGCTACTGTCCACACACAGCTAACCCTAGCTACTGTCTACACACTATAACCAGCTGGACGCGGTCATTTATGTCTCACACATGTTACTACCTAACACGCCAGTACATAGTGCAACTGGCACAAGCTGACATTGAGCTTGAATCTCAACAGCCCCTCTCAAGCTCATGATGTACTGCCATAGATGAAGATGTAGATGAGCTTGGGCTATCAAAGCTCTCAAAACTCCCCCTCAAGCTCATCCCATGTACTCCCAACATAGTACGGAAGTACTTAAACTTCTCCCTGCTAAGTGGCTTTGTAAAGATGTCGGCCACCTGCTCTTTAGCCTTCACATACTGCAAATCCATTGTACCATCCAACACTTTCTCTCTGACAAAATGATAGTGGACCTTTATATGTTTGGTCCGTGCATGAAAGACTGGATTCTTGGCCAACTGTATACTGCTCATGTTGTCACAATGAATGATAGCCTTGCCATCAATAGGCTCACCCAAATCAGCCAAGAGACTCTTTAACCATACTCCTTCACATGTAGCTATGGATGCACCCCTGTATTCTCCTCTGTGTACTAGAGATAAAGCAACAGTAGGTTGCTTCTTACTGTTCCAACTCACCACTGCACTTCCAAATGTAAAAGCATAACCACTAGTAGACCTCCTATCATACGAGCTACCTTCCCAATTTGCGTTTGTGTAGCCATGTACATCCAAGCCTTTACCATGCTCATAAAGAAGACCATAATGTGCAGTGGTCTTTACATAGCGCATAATGCATCTCACTGCATCCAAATGAGGTTTTCTAGGGTTTTGCATGAATTGGCTTACTAGCCCCACAGCATAACTGAGATCTGGTCGTGTGATAGTCATGTAAATAAGACTGCCAACCATCTTCCTATACATAGATGGATCATCCAACTCTTCACCAAAATCAGCTCTCGTAGCTTCACATTCTGCTCCAAAGGTGTATTCATTCACTTAACCCTGTCATCCCATATTTTGCCAACATATCCAATGCATATTGGCGTTGCACTAACCATGTCCTTGCATGGTCTTTGATCACTTCAATCCCAAGAAAATATCTCAATTCACCCAGGTCTTTCATATCAAACTGCCCACTCAATGCCTTCTTGACATGCATAACATCTGTAGCATGATCTCTTATGACAATCAAGTCATCCACATAGATGACAAGCAAGACAATCCCATGATCTGTTTTCTTCACATAGAGTGAAGAATCTGCTGAAGAAACCTGAAATCTAAGGGAGATAAGATATCAGCTTATCTTATCACTCCAAGCACGAGGTGCTTGCTTCAAACCATATAATACTTTCTTTAACCTGCATACATGAGTGGGGTACCTCGGGTGTACATATCCTTTTGGCTGTGCCATATAAACTTCCTCTTGTAAATCACCATTTAGAAATGCATTTTCACATCCATTTGATGCATTTCTCAACCATTTGCTGCAGCCATAGAGCAATGACTGCTCTCACTATTCTCCTATCTTTGCTCAACTGGACTAAATGTTTTATCATAGTCTAAGCCTTGGGTTTGTGCATAACCCTTAGATACTAGCCGCACTTTATGGCGCTCGATGGAACCATCTGATTTGCATTTCACCTTATAAACCCATTTGCAACCAATAACATTTTTGCCTGTGTGGTAAAGCAACCAAATCCCAGCATGTAGGTTCCACATGCTTCACCAAAGAGGTCATATATGCATAATGATAGCAAAGTTAGGATATGTCAACTGGATACTTGACCCTTTGGGATCTCTGCAATGCATGCGGATCACTCTGAACACCTATCCCTCTAGCATGTAGAGGCACATACCTATCCTGCCTTGCACCTAGTGTGCGTAAAACTGGTACACCAAGTTCCTCATCCAAACTTTCTGAACTTGACGATTCATAACCTGTAATGCCAATTCCTTCAACCTTCTTTTTCCCTTTATCCACATCACTACTCCCAGTGCTCACACTCTCATGTCTCAAGCGTCCTGACCATGGATGTATAGTGCTACTCTTAGACTCTGCTGGCCCAGACATAGAAACAGAACTTGTTTGTGGCAAGTTCACATGCACATAAGCATCGATGGAATCAATGACACCCTCATCCTTTGCCTTGTACCAACCATCAAGTTCATCAAACACCACATCTCATGAGATAGCCACTTGCCTAGTATGTGGATTGTAACATTTATATGTCTTGCGATCCTATGCATACCCAACAAAAATGCACTTTTCTGCCTTAGGATCTAGCTTCTTCCTTCTCTCATCTAGCACATGCACATAAGCTATGCTACCAAACACTTTGATGTGTCCAATGTCTGGCCTAAAACCTATAAGACACATCTCTGGCGTACTTCCATGTATGGCAACTGTGGGTGTCTTATTAAGTACATACACTGCTGTGGCACACGCTTCTGCCCAATAATAGTCTGGCATGCTCTTTTCATTGAGCATTGTCCTAGCCACATCACCAATGACTATTTTTTCTCTCAGCAACACCATTTTGCTAAGGTGTGTACCTGCAAGTTAGCTGCCTTCTTATGCCATTCTTTCTTAAGAAGTTCTCAAAAGCATGTGAGGTGTATTCACCACCTCCATTTGTCCTCAAACATTTTATCCAAGAGCCATATTGCTTCTCTGCAAAAGCTTTGAAGTCCATAAACTTTCTCAACACTTCACTCTTCTCTTTGAGAGTAAATCCAAGTCATTCTGCTGAAATCATCAATGAATGTCACATAATACAAGCTACCTTTAATGGATGGGTTTTGTGCAGAACCCCATACATCACTATGAACAATCTCAAGTGGCCTACTACTCATGTTGCCTTCTTTAGGAAATGGAAACCATGCTTGCTTCCCAAACTGGCGAGCATCACAGACATGCATATTCCCATCATACTTGCATCTAGGCAGCCCACCAACAATACCTCTTGCCTCCTGCATGTCCTTTAACTTTTGTATGTTCACATGTCCAATCCTTTTATGCCACATTTCAATGTCTTGTACCACATTTCGGCTTTTAGAGAACATAGCCGATTTCAACTCAGGAATCCCCACATCAAAATTAAATAACCTTCCTTCTTTCTTGCCTTTGGCAATGACTCTACATCCATTTTTGAAATCCTTAATGAAGCAACCATGCTCATTGAAACGAACCTGTAACCCTTGTTCAACCATTTGACCAACTGAGGCCAAACTCTTTGTAATAGAAGGCACATACAAGACATCTGACATAGACTTCGTTTCACCATTGTGCATCACCAATGGTACACTCCCAACATGAGTGATAGCATGATGTTGGGAATCATCACCTGTTTCCACATAGCCTTTTTTATCCATTGGCTTCATATGTTCAAACCATTCACCATGACAAGTCATATGGTTTGATGCTCCAGAGTCCATATACCAAGCGTCATCACTGTCATCATGTGTCATCATAGATCCCATGATATGTTTCATGGCAAACAAGTGATTTGCACTGCCATCATGACTGCTTGATGCAAAATTTTCACCATGTTGTGCTCTACCCTTTAACATATGAAGGCTGAAAATTCTATTGTGGTGACCTATCCTGCCATCCACCATGACCATTACCACAATCTCGTGATGTAAATCTCCCCCTGCCTCTACATCCCCTTTGTGAATAGAAAGCCTGATTCCTGCCATGATCATCATGGCTAGTAGATGCATCATGAAAAGAGTCATTGAGTTTGATTTCCTTAACAAGCAAGAGTGAAACCAACTCATCAAAATTTGGTAAACTTGTACTCCGAACAGAGATAGATGTATCAAAAGACTTGTACTCCTTGTTGCCAAGACCACGCAAGGCAATGTCTACCAAATCATCATCGGGCATGGGGGCATTGATAGTTGCTAATGCATCTGCATACTTCTTTATCTCTTGTACATAATCATGAATACTCCTTCCTTTTCACTTCACATTATGAATCTGTTGTCTCAATTAAGACTTACGAGAGCACTAGTATTTGTATCAAACAGCTTTACCAAAGTATCCTATGCATCCTTGGGATTCTCAGCATCATGTATATGTATGAGTATAGCATCCGAGATATAGACAAGTAATGCAAAACTTTGTATGCTCTCTCTGATCATTGTTTACGAGCTACAACTTGTTGTTGTGTAGATTGTCAGGGTAGATCCGCTCGGCTTTGGCTCTGCACCTTGCTCTGCACCTGTAACAAGATTCCAAAATCCTTTTCCTTTCAGAAAGCTTTTAATCCTATACTTCCATGCCTGGAAGTTCTTTCTATCCAACTTCTCACCCACAATCTGTACTGGGTTGTCTAACATATTTGCTCAATCCAAATGCACCTTCTACACACGCCCAATTCTGTAAATGAGCCTTCCTCAGCTCAACCACACTCTAATAAGTGTCCCAGATACTCCAAAGTACTCAACCAACTTCGCTGTTGATGTAGAAAATCACACTGATTGCATTCAAATTGAATTGGCATACTCAGTCCAAAATACCCTGTTTTGGCACGCTTTCCAAGGCTTCCAAATGCTTCAAATTGAAATATAGTGGTTCAATCAAGTGTGGATAACTTACATTGACACCTGAAAAAGCTCAATTTTGCATATTAACACCAACCAAGGTGCATACATACCAGAAATATCAAATCCCTTTCTCTGTTTTGAGAAAAACCAATAGGAAAAGTGCTCTAATTTCTTCAATTCTTGTCCAAATTGAGGGACCAGGCATTCATTAGCTTAGCAATGATTTCGACTAACTCCATGTAAAAGAAATTAGACCAATTGTAAAAGTTGAGAGAGTAATTAGTCAATTAATGACCCTCTATTTCATTAATTAGTTTACAGCATTCTTAATCAACTCATAATTGGCTCCCAAATGCATAATTACTCCAACAAACCACACATAGCAACCTTCTCCTCTCTGTGTGTATCACACTATTGCTAAGAAGATTTTGAGGTTAATTAACCACCAAGCTTGTCTTTGATCTCCACTATGCAAAGTGAGGAAGATTCTGCCCTGTTTTAGCCTTCAGTGAGAGGAAGATTCTGCCCTGTTTTAGTCTTCAGGCTGTGCAGCCTGCTGTTAGGGATGTTTGGAGAGTTGGTTGTGGTGGCTATTAAAGCTATATGAGAGTTCCCAACATCCTAGGCATGCACCCAAGCCACCAATTTGTTGATTTTTGCAAACAACCGACTCCAATTGCATCAAAATTGAACCTCTATTCTCTGTTTTTGTGAGGGCTTCAAAAACAGTATTTTTCCAATCACTTCAATGCATCAAACTTGCTCCAAATTCACTCTAGGGCTTGCACGAGTTGCCAACATATTCCCATTTACCAGATACATGAATCTTTGCCAAATTTGCAACCATTTGCCTCATACATTCACCACAATCAAGCTTCAATGGAGAGCTTGCAAAACATAATTTTTTCTTTGCTTTGGGCAACTCAAATCTGGTATTGTTTGTATTTTGCACTTGCAATCTGCTTAAGGATGTTTAGTTTTCCTTACTCGGTAGGCCAAGCTCTCAGATTTGGTGAAAAACGGTGCGCTCCAAGCTTCACAGCCCAATGTCAAGCTCCACAACTTTTCTTCATAGCTTCTTCTCCCTCTTCTCTCACTCACTCCTCATAAACCCTAATAGAGAGCACCAGGCTCTGATACCATGATGAAAAACAGGTGTAGAGGGAGAGAAGACACACACACAGGAGTAAACCCTAATGTATTAGTCAAATCCTAACCATAGAGGGAAGCTATGTCCCATCTCACACAATGCATAAAGCCATAATCCCAAAACCTACAACACACTACTTGTGTTGTGTCCACACACAGCTAACCCTAGCTACTGTCCACACACTATGACCACCTGGATGTGGTCATTTATGTCTTACACATGTTACTACCTAACACGCCAGCACATAGTGCAACTGGCACAAGCTGACATCGAGCTTGAATCTCAACAACTCTATGAATCCAAATGTGGTTGTCACATAACCCCTTGGATTATGGTGGTAACTATAACATACTCTAGTAATACAAATGTGGCTGTCACATAGCCAATGGTTGATAGGCTATCACACAGCTTATCATCCATTGGTAGTATATCAACCATAATCTCACCAACCATGACAGTGGCATAAGTGTGGAAGCTATTACCCAGGTAGGTCATCAATGTTCGACAGCACTAGTTGAGCTCAATATCTCAATATACGATTATTTTGGTGGGGGTTGAAGTCTTGGAACTAGTAGATAACACTCTTATATCTCAAAAACAAAAATATGGAGGTGAAATACTCAAGGCATTCAGCATATCGTGAATGTAAGGTAGTTGTTGTCTCAATGGAGGTCAATTTGAAGCTATCTCTTTTAGAGACTTTAGACCTTGTGGTCGATAAGATCTTATACATGAAGTTATTCGTTTGGTGGATCAAATGCAAGAATCAACATAATCAGCATGTGATTAAGATGAGATTAAGACAAGATTAGTGAGAAATTAATCTAATATGATAATGTAGGCATGGATACTCAAAAACTAGCAATTTCTCATTAGGCCAATGCCTCAATTTATAGGTTATACATCCACAAGATGCCAAGCATCTAGTCCCACTGATTTCTCCCTGATTTGTGCCACCTCCTCTACTTGTGGGGGTACCTTTTCCTAGAATCTTTCCACACCCCTATATTCACTCATGCTACACTTGATTCTCTCATCAGTTGAAAGATCCCTGCCCCCTCCGCGCAACGAATTTGGGGTTGCTACTAGTAGCGGAAGTAGCACTTCTTACGCAGGGCACAGTCTCTCACTCGTCTCGGGGCCTCGCCCACAGATATCAAGACAAGAGACTAATCCCTCAGTTCTTCCAAAACCGAACCCGAAAAAACTTCCCTCGCCCAGAAAGCACGAGCGATTCCTCCGGGATATTTTTATTCTAACGTAGTCAAGGTCATCACTAACCAAACTGATCCGACCGAACCCGTAAGTCACACGATCAGATCAAGGAAAAGACTTGCACTTGGATCATAGAGACACACGCTTTTTTCCTCATCGAGAAGCACAGCCGTTGATTCTTTTCCATAGTCAAGGTCATCACTAACCAAACTGATCTGCTTTTCCTACTTCGATACCGATAATGGGACTTTTTCTAAATTTTCACCAATCGTTTGACTTAGATAAAGGTTCTTTTTCTCGACGACTATTTCCATATTCTTTCTCAATTTCTTAAATGAATTATATTCAATATTCCTCTTTTGAATAACAGAATTCATGGGATTTACAGAAATCAATTCTGTCCATATTTTCACTTTTGATAAATATTCATAAATTGAATTATACTAAAAATTTCTCTTTTTTCCATTTAATTTCTTGGACCTCAAATATCATGGGAATTCCTCTTTTTGCTTTTAATTATTTGCATTCCAATGTCATGGGAATTCCTATTTTATCATAAAATAAATCTATCTAAAATTCTTATTTTCTTTAATAAAATATCCATTAATTCAATATGCCAAGAATTTCACTTTTACTATTTAAATTATTGAATTCCAAATTTCATGGAAATTTCTCTTTTATCATTTAAATATTTCTTATATATAAAATAAATTTATCTAAAATTCATCTTTGAATTTAAATAAAATACCCATTAATTCCAATATGCTAAGAATTTCACTCTTTCTATTTAAATGATTGAATTTCAAATGTCATGGAAATTTCTCTTTTATCATTTAAATAAAATTATCATAATTTTCTCTTTTCTTGATTATTTAATTATACATAAACCTTAAAAATTAATTTTTCCTTGAATATGATAAAAATCATTCTTTAGCCTCGGATATTCAATCCTAGAATATGGTAGGATGTCCTCTTTTCATGTTATGCATAAGAATTAATTATGCATCAATTTCTTAAAAATTTTGCCATAGCTTCGCTGCTATTACTGAGATAAATTTTAATATTTTTGAAAAGAATAAGAGTTAGTAATGTAATTATGATAGTATAACTATCTTTTAGCCTTAAATCTAATTTATGGATTTATCTCATAATATTACCATAATTTACAAGCATATAAGTATAAAAAACCATTTTCTTAACCCCTAGCTTCACAAGCCTAGAGTTTGATTTGTGAATTGAGAATTTCTCCATGAGAAGCATCAATTGAATATAGAATTGGTCATAGGAATGACCATTCTTTGGGGGAGAGAGAGATAAACATAAAAGCATCCTAATTTAAGCATAAATATAAACTTTTCTTAATTATTCATTACAACTCTTAAGAAAAGCTTGATTTGCATTATAAACACTTAATTAAGAAACTTCTCAAGCTTGAGAGGGGCTGAGAAGTGAAACATTGGGAATAGTAGAGAAAAACCATAAAATTACACTTTACCTCTTGTTTTTGCTTGCTTCTCTATCATAGAAGAAGCCCCCAACCAATCAATTGGTTTGTGTGTTGAGAGGAAAGCTCCAAGGATGGTTGAAGAGAGAGAGAGGCTCCACTCTCTCCAAAAGTAGAGGATTTTTAAGGGATAATAAAAAATATCATTATTTTGGTATAATACTGGCATGGTATAATTCATAATTTTTTTTACAAAAGACTAACAATCTATTTATAGGTGAGGGAGGTCTCTAACCAAGTCCAACTAGGTTCTAGAATTTTCCAGGTTCAATTTGACTGAATTTGGACAAGATTTGGACCTAGTTTGGCTCCCTTTTGATTTGGACCTAGTTTGGCTCCCTTTTGATTTGGTTTGATCCAAGAGAGAGGAGAGATAAAAATATCACAATTTTTTTGAGTTAAAAACTCCACCACATGTGTGAAACAGGTGCCTCCTTGAAGTCCCCCTTTCTCCTTACCAAGGTGTCACAATGTATCATTATACCAAAATATCTCATTTTGTTAGTAATATCTCATAGTTTTTAACTAATAAATCTTGTGCTCAGTCAACTCTTCATCTTATGTGGGCATTTACTCATTTTTGGGTATTTTCTTTTATTCATTAGATTTATCTCCTCCCCACACTTGGATTGATCCTATTGGCCCATAGGAACCTTAATTGGACCATAATCTAAATTTTTTAAAAAATCTAGACCCTTAGGCTAAGGTCCTTTATACACATTTTCAATTAATTTCAATTGCACATTGGAAAGTTCTTTTCGAATTTCTGTTTCAGGGGAAACCATTTTAGACACTAGGAGGATTTTTATATCCAAAAATATCTCAATTTTGGATTATCTCTCTCTAGATATTTTCTCTCTCCAGGTCAAAACAGAGTAAAACAAGATCTTTGTTCTATTTCAGAGAGCGGAATAATTACAAGATTAGAAGGGAAGGTTCTTACACCTGTACACCTTAAAAGCTAGAGGGAGGAATCTTAGATCAGTAGATACCTCTCACCTTTTCACTCTACTACCCACTTAATTACAGACTCCCTTTTACAGTCTCTTTCTAAGGGCTTGTTTCTGTACACACCCATTCACTTGTATGTTTCAACACCTCCCATCAAGTGAATAACTCTAGCACTCATGGACCCTATACAAAGTTTCCCTCTTACTTGCTCATAGTCCTTGACACTCTCTCTCTATGTGTCCAAGGCTACTACAAGTGCCCGTGACCTTGACTAAAGTGCTCACACATACATCTACCACATGGCCTACATCATCGGGGTGGCTCAGAGATGGTTTTACTCTGTTGGGGCAAGTTACATTGGATTGTGGGGTTTCTCTCTCTTTCTCTCTCAAAAAAGATGTCTTCACTCCTCTTCCTTAGGAGTCTCCATGAAGTTTGCCGATGTCGATCCTTCTTCATTTGGTTTGTTGGCAGTCTCTAGCCATGTGTCTTGGCTTCCCACACTTGTGACAAGTGAAGGTCCTTCCTTCTCCCCTGCCTCTTCCTCATCCTCGTGAGAATCCTCCTCGGGTGTAGAATGCTCTCTCCTCTCTAGTTGTTGGGTCCAATCCTTTCTTTTCTTGGACCTTGTTCTCTTGCTCTAGTAGAGCTCCTTCTATCTCATGCAGCTTCAATTCTAGTACCTTCTTTAAGGTTGCCACAATGTTCTCATATTCTCCTTTGTCCACACTCTTCAGAAGCATTACTAGTGCCTCATCATCCTCTACCTTCTTCCAAATTCCTGCCAATTGTTGCTTAATGCTTTTGTATTTGTTTAAGTGTGTAGTTAGAGGTTCACTTCCCTTAATGTCAAGTTTGTAGAATTGCATTAGCAGATTTTTCTTTGAATTTGTTTCTTGAGTGCCAAATAATTTATTAAGTTCATCCCATGCATCTTTAGCCTGTTGTATCCCTGCAATGTGGTTAATGATTTCATCATTTAAGGTAAGTGCAATGAGTCCTAATACTTTCTCATTCCTACTCTTCCACTCATTCTCCCCAATCTCCTCTGGACATTCATCTCTTCCCTCAACTAGCCCCCACATATTTTTCCTCATGAGAAAATACATGGTCTTTGTTTGCCATGTATAGAACCGCTCCCCATTAAATTTACCTATTTCTTGTGCACTTCTCATGATGATGTGAAGGGGTTCTTACCTCTTGATCAAATTCAAGATTAAAGGGTAGTGTCTATCCTTTTACAACTTTAATATGACGTTTAATGATGATTACAACAAGTTTATCAGCATGAATTCACCAAAAATTATATAAAGCCAAGGGTAATTGATCTGTACTGAATGGTTGGGATATCAAACCATCTCCGAATTGCAATATGAAGTGATAGGGATCTCTATCTAATACCCAATGGTAAATTTGAACCATCAATTACACCAAAATGTAGTGATTAGTGTTGATTAATCATTGATCAGTGAAATAATCCCTTATTTTGTGTGCAAAAAATAGAGTGTGCGGGGAGGCCATATCTGGTGCCTTAGAGTTCAAATGAGCTCAAATCCTTTCAAAGGCATCAATAGAAGTTAGTCTAGTAGAGGATTAAGCCAAGAAACAAAAGATTTGACCAAACATTGAATGCTTAATCTCTGTTTTACCAGAGTCACTTGTTGCAGATTTCATGTAGAGCTTGATGCCACTTCTCCTTGAGGAATTTCTCAAATATGAGAGAGATCACCAGCATGTAGAGCACCCTTGGAAACCCTTGGGGTTAAGAGGAATTAGACCAATTCCTTTTGTGTAAGTGTAGATCTGAGATCTTCTCTAGAAAAACGGTGCCTAAAAAGTCACGATTTTCGAAAGCTTTGCGCGGTTGTTTTTTGACTTGAAGTGATGGGCTAGAGCATGGGGGTTATGGCTAGGTGTGGCTAAAGGCTTTTGGCCTATTTTTAAGGTTGGAGTGAGAGGGAGCTCCTCCACTAGCTGGGGGTGCAGAGAATGGTTGAAAAGAGGCAAAAAATGGATTAGCTCCTAATTATGATTAATAGGGTGATTAGCAAGATAACTAGGTTTAGAAATTGGATGAATCCTAAGCTTGTCTCTGATAACATGTTAAATTTGTAGCAATGTGATGAGCTATGGTGGATCAAATGCAAGAATCAACATAATTATCATGTAAGATGAGATTAGTGAGCAATTAATCTAATATGATAATGTAGGCATGGGTACTCAAAAACCAGCAATCTCTCATTAGGCAAATGCCTCAATTCATAGGCTGTACATCCACAAGATGCCAAGCATCTAATCCCATTGATTTCTCCTTGACTTGTGCGGCGGGCACCTTTTCCTAAAATCTTTCCACTATATTCACTCATGCTACCCTTGATTCTCTCATCAGTAGATACCTCTCACATTTTTGCTGCCTACTGGCTTAATTACAGACTCCCTTTTATAGTCTCTTTCTAAGGGCTTGTTCTCGTACACACCCATTCACTTGCATATTTCAACACCTTCCCTCAAGTAAATAACTCTAGCACTCCTGGACCTTATACAAAGTTTCCCTCTTACTTGGTAGTCCATGACTAGTGCCTCAAGTCCCTAACTCATAGTCCTTGACACTCTCTCTCTATGTGTCCAAGGCCACTACAAGTGCCCGTGACCTTGACTAAAGTGCTCACACATATATCTACCACATGGCCTACATCATCGATGGCTCAGAGATGGTTTTACTTTGTTGGGGTAGGTTACATTGGATTGTGGGGTTTCTCTCTCTTTCTCTCTCAGAAAAGATGTCTTCACTCCTCTTCCTTAGGAGTCTCCATGAAGTTTGCCGATGTCGATCCTTCTTCATTTGGTTTGCTGGGGCAGTCTCTAGCCATGTGTCCTGGCTTCCCACACTTGTGACAAGTGAAGGTCCTTCCTTCTCCCCTGCCTCTTCCTCGTCCTCGTGAGAATCCTCCTCCTCGGGTGTAGAATGCCCTCTCTCCTCTCCAGTTGTTGGGTCCAATCCTTTCTTTTCTTTGACCTTGCTCTCTTGCTCTATTATAGCTCCTTCTATCTCATGCAGCGTCAAGTCTGGTACATTCTTTAAGGTTGCCACAATGTTCTCATATTCTCCTTTGTCCACACTCTTCAGAAGCACTACTAGTGCCTCATCATCCTCTACCTTCTTCCCAATGGCTGCCAATTGTTGCTTAATGCTTTTGTATTTGTTCAAGTGAGTAGTTAGAGATTCACTTTCCTTCATGTCAAGTTTGTAGAATTGCATTAGCAGATTTATCTTTGAATTTTTTTCTTGAGTGCCAAATAATTTATTAAGTTCATCCCATGCATCTTTAGCCCACTGTATTCCTGCAATGTGGTTAATGATTTCATCATTTAAGCTAAGTGCAATGAGTCCTAATGATTTCTCATTCTTGCTCTTCCACTCTTTCTCCCCAATCTCCTCTAGACATTTATCTCTTCCCTCAACTAGCCTCCACATATTTTTCCTCGAGCAAATACATGGTCTTTGTTTGCCATGTATAGAACTGCTCCCCATTAAAGCCGTGTATAGAACTGCTCCCCATTAAAGCCCCTGTGGACAGGTGGTGAGCGTTTTGGTTGCCAATGATGCCATAGATACTCCGATGAAGGAATGATTGGAAATTAAGATTCAATCGGATATTTTAGAGGATTGTGATCAGTGATACTATGGCTTTATTAAATGATTGTTTTAAAGATAGCTGAATCTATGAAGAAAGCAATTTCATATTGGGTGTGTAAGTGGTGTGACTAGCTTTATTTAAGTTTGCATGAACATCCGGCTAGGGGGCCTGGGAACTCTAAGCCTAACCAATTCTTAATTGGATCATCCCATCACTACAGTGGTTGGGAGGTTGGCTAACCCATGGGAGTGGATGGAGTTAGGCTGGACTGATGGATCCATAAAATGAGACTCAATTTCTGTTGTAGTACGCTAGATGAAGTAAATCTCGGATAGTAATTGCTCTATGGAAAAAGGAATCAATAGCTGTGTCTCTCTCGATGGGGAAAAAAGCGTTGATCTCTATGATCCAAGTGCAAGCTTCTTCCTTGATTTGGCCAAGTGACTTTAGGTTCGATCAGATCAGTTTGGTCAGTAAATAAATAATGACCTTGACTACGTTCGAGTATAAATATCTTGGAGGAATCACCCGTGCTTTTCGGGCAAGGGAAGTTTTTCAAGGTTCGGTTTTGGAAGAACCGAGGGATTAGTCTCCTGTCGGGATATCCATTGGCAAGGCCCTGAGTGAGAGGACCCTGCACCACGCAAGGAGTGCTACTTCTGCTGCTAGCAATCCCGAATTCGTTGCGCGGAGGGGGCAGGGATCTTTCAACGACGGTTTGCATGCTTCTGTGTGGAGCATGTATGGATGGCAATTGGTCACATTATGCCTCGAGAGGATGGGCAGATGCATGGATCTAGAGCGTCCTCTCCCCAAGCATCCTTCACATCCCAGTGTTATCCGATGTGCACACAGGTCCCGTGTTCATGGCCAACTATGATGACCTGATATATTTGCTACATATTTGCTACAAGAGGGTGACGTATTTGCTATTATTGTCGGTGAGGGAAATAGCAAGGGAGTAGACTACTATCTAATGAGTTGCACTAGGCCAAAGTGCATCCTTGACCAGGATACAGTGGATGATCATGGGTTTTATTTTGACACCCATAGCATGATTGTGGCAGGCCTGTTCTACCAGTAGATTCGACTTCATCAGGGGAGTCTTGAGTTCCAGCAGTGGAAGTGGGAGTTAGAGGCATTTCAGTTCTCTCATCTAGTGGTTGCTACACTAGGCTCACTCTTGATCGAGTATAGAGCCGAAAACAGAGTTCTCGCCCTCATTTTCGGCTTTGAGTGGATGACCATGAGAGCATTCTAGAGCATTTGAGAGCTAGAGAGGGTGCTGCTAACTAGATCTCTATCTTGATAGTGACTAAACTCAGACTAGCTGGGTTAGCTCACTTACATTGTACTTAGATTTACTGGCAGTGGACTAACATCAGATAGATGCGGTAGCTCATTTTCAGTATGCATTCATCTTTTGAGTTAGTGGCTAAACCCAGAGTGGCTGGGTTAGCTCACATTCTGATGTACTTAGTTGATGTTTTTATCATTACGAGTTTTTTCATTATTAAGGATCATTGCATTTTAGTTGATGTTCTTGGATCTTGGATTTTTATAACACTTTGGCTATCATATTGTTTGTTGAAAATCCCCATGCCATTATACCCAAACATGCTCCAATCATGACCAAACATTAGAAGCATGACGGGGGATCCACCCCCACATGCTCGCAAAGTTTGGTCACCATCGGAGCATGTTTGGGTATGATGGCATGGGGAAGAGAGGGATTTTCCATGGCCTCTCAAGCACCCTCTCAAGCACCAAGAGACTTGAAAAATCCACACTGGGCACTAATTTGCTAATCCAAACATGCTCCGATGGTGAACAAACTTTGCAAACATGTGGAGGAAACCCACCCCCACATGCTCGCAAACTTTGGTTACCATCGGAGAATGTTTGGGTACGATTGCATGGGGAAGAGCAGAATTTTCCATGGCCTCTCAAGCACCAGGAGACTTGAAAAATCCGCACTGGGTACTAATTGCTAATCCAGACATACTCTGATGGTGACCAAACTTTGTCAGCATGTGGGGGGGACCCACCCTCACATGCTCCCAAAGTTTGGTCACCATCAAAGCATGTTTGTGTACGATGGCATGGGGAAGAGCAAGATTTACAATGGCCTCTCAATCATAAAGAGACTTGAAAAATCCACACTAGGCACTAATTACTAATCCAAAAATGTCCAATGATGAGCAAACAATTTCAAAAATGTGGGCGAGACCCACCCTCACATGCTCACAAAGTTTGGTCACCGTCGGAGCATGTTGGGGTACGATGGCATGGGGAAGAGTGGGATTTTCCATGGCCTCTCAAACACCAAGAGACCTGACAAATCCGCATTGGACACTAATTGTGTAAGATTCCTCCCCAACCTCTCAAGATGTCCAGCATCTTCCCCCTGTAATTAAATCCCTCTTCAGAAATATAAAAGATCTTGTTTCTACCTATTTTAACCTAGAGAGAGAAAAAATGTTCTAGAGAGAGAATATTCAGATTTTGAATATTTTTGGATGGAAAAATATCTCTTCTTATTAAAATAAGTTCCCCCAAAACAGAAGTTCAAAAAGATTTTCAGAAGGTGCATTAGAAATCAAGTATAATCTGTTCAAGAGGCCTTATCCTAGGGGTCTAGATTTTTGAAAAATTTCAAATTAAGGTTTTGAAGGGCCAATCAAATTCATCCAAATGCGTGAAGAAGATAAATAGAAGAAATAAAGAAAATCCCCCCAAAAATGAGTAAATACTAACATAAGATGAAGAGTGGACTAAGGACCAAAGGAAAAGCTAAAAAAATGGATTTTTGATACCTCCTCACAATGGGGATTCCCCCCTCATGAATGAGGAGCCTGCTTCACATGTGGGGTGGAGTTTTAAATATTTAAAAATTGAGATATTTCATCTCTCCTCTCTCCTAATTCGAGTCTAGTTCCAAAAAGTAAGCTAAACTGACCTAAAAATGGTCAAAAATTAACCAAACTGATTTGGAAAATTCTAGAATTAGTTTGCTTGGTTAGGAGCTCACCTTTTCCTACAAATAGAAGCCTCCCCCTTTGTTGAAAAATAATAGTGTTTATGCACTGTTACTCTACTCCTCCCAAGAGCCAAGAACTGTGAATTTCTTAATAATTCACTAGTTTTTGACCTTTCCCTCTTCCAAAGATTTGGTGGCCACTCTTGTTACAAACAAGAGTAGAACCCTCAAACCATCAAGCCAAAGGAAAGCTTCCAGAATTTATGTAAGTTATAAATTTTATATTTTTCTTTATTCTTTTTATGCTTTTCTATATTTGGTTTTGTTTGAAATGATAAATGGACGCTATGCCTTGGTCGAAAGGCTTTTCCCCTCTCTCATTCTTAAAATCAGCCCTTCTTTATCCTAGTTAAGTGATAATAGTTGGAATTAAACTTTTTATATTGTTTTCTCTTTTATAAGTGAATTTTGATTAGTCTAGATTACTTTAAACCAATTAGAGTTAATTAGTGAATTTTGATTAGTCTAGATTACTTTAAACCAATTAGAGTTAATTTTTAAGAAAAATTAAGTAAGAAAAATTAAAAAATGGTTAGCCATACAAAGAAGGTTATGGTGAAATTTTTTAAAAATTTAGAAATAAGTATTATCTTTTATTATTCTAAAAGGGTAATCCCTATCGTTTCTATATTCTAAAAGTGTCATTTTCATGCATAGAAGATGCATGAAGATTATCGTTTTTTATGCATAAAAGAATAATTTTTTTATTATGAAAGTGTTACTTTCGTCAAAATGGATTTTTATGCATAAAGGAATTTTTTTTAATTATGAAAGTGTTACTTTCATCAAAATGATTTTTATGCATGAAAGAATAATTTTTTTAATTATAAAAGTGTTACTTTCATCAAAATGGATTTTTATGCATAAAAGAATAATTTTTTTATTATGAAAGTGTTACTTTCATCAAAATGAATTTTTATGCATAAAAAAATAAAATTTTTTAATTATGAAAGTGTTACTTTCATCAAAATGGATTTTTATGCATAAAAGAATATTTTTTTAAAATGAAAGTGTTACTTTCATCAAAATGGATTTTTATGCATAAAAGAATAATTTTTTATTATAAAAGTGTTACTTTCATCAAAATGATTTTTATGTATGAAAGAATAATTTTTTTAATTATGAAAGTGTTACTTTCATCAAAATGGATTTTTATGCATAAAATAATTTTTTTATTGAAAGTGTTACTTTCATCAAAATGGATTTTTATGCATAAAAGAATAAATTTTTTAACGAAAGTGTTACTTTCATCAAAATGGATTTTTATGCATAAAAGAATAATTTTTTTAATTATAAAAGTGTTACTTTCATCAAAATGGATTTTTATGCATAAAAGAATATTTTTTTAAATTATGAAAGTGTTACTTTCATCAAAATGGATTTTTATGCATAAAAGAATATTTTTTAATGGTGAGAACATTTTCTATCTTACATTAAATCCCCATCATAGGATATATCATTAGAAAGATCATGAAAAGTAGATTTCATAATTTCAAACTCTAAAATATTTGGAGTTGTTAAGCTCAAGATATACCATTTTCCTCAAAATCAAGTTTAAAGGCTACCGTATACAGTCCACATCATCACTTTGGAGTCGTCAAAATGGATTTTTATGCGTAAAAGAATAATGTTTTTATTATGAAAGTGTTACTTTCGTCAAAATGGATTTTTATGCATAAAAGAATATTTTTTTTAATTATGAAAGTGTTACTTTCATCAAAATGGATTTTTATGCATAAAAGAATAATTTTTTTTATTATGAAAGTGTTACTTTCATCAAAATGGATTTTTATGCATAAAAGAATATTTTTTTTAATTATAAAAATGTTACTATTATCATTATTGATTTTTATGCATAAAAGGATGCATAAAAGATTTTTTTAATTATAAAAGTGTTACTTTCATCAAAATGGATTTTTATGCATAAAAGAATAATTTTTTTATTATGAAAGTGTTACTTTCATCAAAATGAATTTTGATGCATAAAAGAAAAACTATTATTTTTATTATTATTAATTTTTATGCATAAAAGTATGCATGAAAGATTTTTTTTTAAGTATAAAAGTGTTACTTTTATCATTATTGATTTTTATGCATAAAAGAAAATTTTTAATTATAAAAGTGTTACTTTCATCATTATTGATTTTTATGCATAAAAGTATGCATGAAAGATTATTTTTTTATTATAAAAGTGTTACTTTTATTATTATTGATTTTTATGCATAAAAGAATTTTTTTATCATAAAAGTGTTACTTTCATCATTATTGATTTTTATGCATAAAAGAATTTTTTTAAATTGTAAAAGTGTTACTTTCACTAATATCGATTTTTATGCATAAAAGGATGCATAAAAGAATTTTATTTTTATATCAAACTAATAGTTCTCTTTAATCCTATGTCTAATTCCCATGAATATTGGTAAATGATTAAGTAAATACTCTGCGAAAGAAAATCCTACCGTTTCATATTCTCTAAGATGACAATGAGAAAATTCAGTGAAGCTACTATCGAAATTGGAATTTCAGATAAATGATTCCTCATAGGAATTCGTGATTAGTTTTAAATTCAGTAAAGTAGTATTTGAAATATTTCCCTTTGATAAAGATAGTTCAAGAAGAACCTTTCCAGACTCAAAACCTGAATCAGACTATAACCAAGACATGACTCCTTCGTAAGTTTCAAGAAATGACGATGTGACCAGTTCCATAATCTACACTCAAATCACCCACCGAAAATTAAACTAAGTTGAGACCTTTGATTTTGATTTGAGGGTTAAGAATTCAGAATTCGAGGAATTTTGCTTGGGAATCGAGACTGTGATCTAGAAGTCTTGGGATATGGAATTAAGATATACTCATTGTATTCAAAAGAAAATCAAAACTGAAAACTTGCATAGAAACCCTGTTTTCTTAAAAGACTGTCTTATGCCAGAATGCAGGGAGCATTTGGTATATGTGTTTTTTAAGGGAAGTTCGGTTGTAACAGCTGGCGGGGAGTGTTCAAAGGATAGCTCACACGGCAAAGCCTACCTAGGTCTTGACCAGCCTCAGTACAGTTAAAATGGTGTGCTTTCGGTACGATGGACGAGGGCCGACGAAGCGGTCCCTGTGAGTGAAGTGCTAGGATACCTAAGGAGGATCATGGAGGGTTCTGACCAAGCGATGCACGGGCTCGCGGTGCCGAGGACACCCATGCGTATGTCGAGGAAGATATTGTATGATGGACCAATGTTTATTATAATCTATTATTGGATCTCGTTGTTGACCCGCTGGTCTCAACAGAGAGTCCAGAGTGATCATGTTTTGTGAGAAACAAAGACTCAATGGAAATTTTGAGTTATGACATGTGTAACCAGTAATTGTCTATCAATGGATTGTTTTATAAGTTAAAGTTTAAAGAGGAGTGTGTGCGTATCTGTATTCTAAAGCAAAAGTTAAGAAAGGCATTCAATTATGGGTGGGTGAGTACTTGTCTGGTTCTACTATTCCAGTGGTTGGGCGGTGGCGGCCGGATGGGGTTAGGCTGGAATCAGTAGAGTTTTAAAACAATAAAATTGATTAATAAGAATACGCTTAGAACTCAAGTAGTTAATTAAAATCTTGAAGACTTCTCTAAAGAATAAATCAACGGCTGTGCCTGATTCAATTAGGAAAAAAGCGTTAATTGCTTCAAGTGAAGTTTGTAATAGTTTCCATTCTATCTGGTTTATTCAGATGAAGGTTAGTTCAGTATCTTGACCTCATTAGAAAAATTCGTTAAGAAAATAAAAATGGTGGAATCGTCCCCACGTTTTGGGCATGGGAAATTTTCCCAGTTTCGGTTTTTGGAAGGACCACCAGCTTAGTCTCATGCCCGGACATTCGAGGGCGAGGCCCTGAGTGAGAAACCCTGCCCCGTGTAAGAGGAAGGTACTTCTGCTGCTACCATCCAGGAATCTGGTGTGCAGAGGGGGTAGTAGGATCTCACAAATTGCTAATCCAAAAATGCTCTGATAGTGACCAAACTTTGCAAGCATGTCGGGGGGACCCACCCCCACATGCTCGCAAAGTTTGGTCACCATCGGAGAATATATTGGGTACAATTGCATGGGGGAAAGTGGGATTTTCCATGGCCTCTCAAGCACTAAGAGACTTGAAAACTCCACACTAATTACTAATCCAAACATACTCCCATAGTGACCAAACTTTGTAGACATGTGGGGGGGACCCATCCCCATATGCTTGCAAAGTTTAGTCACCATCGGAGTATGTTTGGGTACGATGGCATGGGGAAGAGCGGGATTTTCCCTGGCTTCTCAAGCACCAAGAGAGTTAAAAAATCCGCACTGGGCGCTAATTGCTAATCCAAACATGCTCCGATGATGAGACCAACCTTTGTGAGTATATGGGAGGGACCCATCCCTACATGCTCGCAAAGTTTGGTCACCATTGAAGAATGTTTAGGTACGATGATGTGGGGAAGAGCGGGATTTTCCATGGCCTCTCAAGCACCAAGAGACTTGAAAAATCCGCATTGGGCACTAATTGCTAATCAAACATGCTTCGATGGGAGAAGTGACCAAACTTTTCAAGCATGTGGGAGGGGCCCACCCCCACATGCTCGCAAAGTTTGGTCACTATACACCAGCGTGTGCTGCCCATTCAACTTAAGAATATCATATTGTTCATAATACATCCAACGTATGTCAGAGAGCTCACCCCACCTTCACGCGGCGCCCTTTTGAATTTTGAGGCTAGTTGAGGAACTTTTGAAACCATCCAAGGCCACCTTCTATTTTAAGCAAACCTTGCATTAAATCCCAAGGTGACTCTTTCATTCAAGGAAGACTTTGCACCACACACACCTTTGTTTCCCATGAAATGCCAAGGACCGGTACTGTAGCTGACCTCCTCTAACGGGTCCCTATCCAGTTTTTTTAAAAATAATGCTTTGCATGCTCACATTATTTGTCAACAACCTTGTCCATACATGATAGTGCCAAAATTTGTCTTGTGAAACTGATTCTTATCTCTCACTTCTTCCATTTATTATTTATCCAGGTAAACCAATAACTAACTGTACACATTGCACATTTTTGTTAGATCCGTTCACATGTGGCCTTATACCCCCCTTTGGCCCTTGGAGATGGACATTCTTTATTTGTAAATGCCATGCATGAGTGTGTACATATGCCAAGAAAATATTACCCAAAAAAACCTAACATAGTTTGCCCATCCCCTAGCCTGCTAGATCATTCATGGTCAGCAGAAAACAGTGTCGTGAGGCTCAATGCATCTGATATCACCATGTTCTCAAAGACACTGCTTTTCACTTCTTCAATTCTTTCATCCTTGTCTACCATCATCAGGTCGTGCATGATATAACTTGAGACGTAAACCATTCACCCTTGATACATGTGGGGTTCCATCAAGGTCAGCCAATTGATATGTGCCATTAGCAAAGCAATTCATTACTCTGAAGGGCCCCTCCCATTTCACTTGGAACTTCTTTTGAAAGGTTTTATCTAGCTTACTGTTATAGCGTAGCACCAAATCACCTTCCTCAATACCCTTCTTCTTAATCTTCTCATTTATCTTTGTCAATGCCCTACTTTGCATCTTCTCATAATGTTCCAAGGCACTCATCCTGTCCAGCTGAACCTCTTGTAACTGTAAGAGTCTCTCTTTAAATGTGTTGCTAGATGGCCCTAGCAGCTTTTCTAACATTTTTACTGCAGGCAACTCAATTTCCACCGGTAATAAAGCTTCTTTGCCATACACTAAGTGAAAAGGTGTAAAACCTGTGCTTGTCTTCACCGATGTACGATAAGCCCACAAAGCACTAAACAGCTCCAGATCCCAATTCTTGCCCTGATGTTCTGTCACCTTTGCAAGAATGTGTACAAGTTCACCATTGAATCTTTCATTCAAACCGTTGCACTGCGGGTAATAAGGAGTAGTAAAATTATGCTTAATCCGCATTTTGGCACACAAGTATTCTAGCAAGTCAGCTCTAAAGCCAGGCCCTTGATCAGAAAGAAGCTCCAAGGGTACCCCAAATTTACAGCAGATGTCTTCATAAACAAACTTTGCAATATCTCTTGCCGTAATTTGCTTCACTGCTCTAGCTTCTGCCCACCTGGAAAGATAATCCACAGCTGTCAAAATATAGCTCTTCCCCCTGCTGGTAATGGGTAAGGGTCCTACTGCATCAATTCCCCACTTCTCAAAAATGTCAAAGGCCAAGATTGTCTTGCGCAACTCTGGTTTTAAAACTCGTTTCCCAAATGCCTGGCACCTTTTGCATGAGCTACACCAGTGATGCACATCTTTTTGTATACTTGGCCATATGTAACCTTCCTGTAAGATTTTGTGCAATGTGATTTTAAATGCAAAGTGGCCACCGCATGCTCCTTCATGATTCTCCTCAAGCACTCTATACAGCTCTTCCTTCCATGGTACACGCCTTAACACCAAGTCAGCCCCTTGCATGTATAAGGTGTCACCACAATGAGCTTGTATTTGCAAGCTCTGCATATAAACCCATATTTCTTTGCCTTCTCAATGTCCTTGGGAATGACTCCTGTCAACAAAAACTCTTCTTCCAGTGTCAGACTTTCTCGACCCCGATAAAGTGGCAGATCTGTTTTTAACACATATAGCTCACCAATCATTCCCTGTGGTGCTTCATGTGCTTCTGTATTAAGAGAACGCTCCACATGCCGAATGCCCCATGCTTCAAACTCCTTCAACAAGCTCTTGATTTTGAGACACTTGTTCCTTAATGCAGGGTTTTTGCTCTTCCATACTCCTAGTATTTGCTTTACCACCAGTAGAGAATCACCTCTTATGCATAGTCTCTTTACACCATGCTTAATGCAAATGTTTAGCCCTACTTCCAATGTAGAATACTCTGCTTCATTGTTAGTATGAGCATCAACTTTGAATCCCTTTTTACAAACCAGCTTACCTTGCTGGTCATAAAGAGCTATACCAAGCTGCATCATGGCTCTTCCTGTATGAACCATCAAAGAACAAAACATGAGCATTGCTTACTTCTGCCACACTTTCTACCTTTCTAACACTTTCCTCTTTGACAAGTAGAGGGTTTTCCTTATAAGTTAACAAGTCTGCCAAAGTAGCTCTGTTGCTTTCTTCCACCAAGAAAGAGAACTCAAACTCCTGCAATTCAATCACCCACTTTTTCACTGCCTTAGACATGTTTACACCATTGATGAGCTGAGGCAAGAATGTGTAACTAGTTAGGAATACAAATGGCTTTGTCAAAAGATATTGGCGAAACCGTCGGCAAGCAAACACCACACTTACCATCACCAACTCTATTTCTGACAATCCCCTCTCTGCTACTGACTTTACCCTACTAGCACAATAGACGGGGTGCATATATTGGCTCCCCTTCCCTTTTTGCAGCAACATAGCACCAATAGCATCCTCTCCTACTGAAGGATTCACATAAAAAACCTGTTCCCAATTTGGAGCCTGTACCGCTGTCATCTCCCCCAAGACTTCTTTGACTCTCCGAAATTCTTCTTCACACTTGTCATCCCATTGCAAAGGATCGTGCTTTGCCACCTGTTGTAATGGATATAAAAGCTGTGAGGACAATGAAATGAATCTTGACATGTACTTTACCTTCTGAATGAATGTTGCCAATTGTTTTGTAGACTCTGGAGAAGGAAGAAGCATGATTGCCTTGACTTTGTCTGGATCAGCCTCAATGCCATTTTCTGACACCATATGACCCAACAATTTTACCCTTGGTTTTGCAAAGAAACACTTCTTGGGATTGAGTTGGCCACCACAATCATTATATCGTTCCAGCACCATCTCCAGCTTCTCACAGTGATCCATGCGTGTGCTGTAGACACAAAAATCATCAATGAAATCCTGTACACATTTTCCAATGAATGGCAGAAGCGCCCAATTTGCTCTCTTTTGATAGTGAGCTGGACCATTTGTTAGCCCAAATGGTAGTACTGTATAGCAAAAGCAGCCCCAGGGCGTAATGAAAGTAGTTTTCTTCTGATCCTCTGGAGCAATCTTCAACTGGAAATAGCCTGAAAACCCATCACACACACTGTATCTTTCATGACCCGCCACTGAATCCAGGATTTGATCAATGAAAGGTAGTGGGTATGGATCCTTCTTTGTAGCTGCATTCAAAGGTTTGAAATCCACACAAACCCTCCATTTCCCGTCCTTTTTTGGAGTGACCACGACTGGGCTTACCCACTCTGTTGTCTCCACAGGGCATATAAAACCAGCCTTTAGTAGTTTGTCCACCTCTTCTTGCAAAGCCTTCATCTGCTCTGGACCCATTCTCCTTAATCTTTGACGTACTGGCTTGGCTCCTTCCTTTAGCTCTATGTGCAAATCTTCCCCTTTGAAGCCCCGAACTTCTTCATACGATGTGATGAATAAATCTGGATATGTTGACAACATCTTTAAATACTTCTCCTTCTCCACGACTGAGAGATCTGTGCTAATCATCCTGGCCATCAATTCGTGTTTCTCGTGTGGCTTCACCTGGGGTTGCATTAGCCCTTCAATCACCTCATATGGGCCCTTAGACTCATCTTCAATTTCTTCCATGGATGCGACTATGCTGGTCTGTTCAAAGACCCTGTCCATCATCAGAAATGCCACATTTACCTCTCCCTCACTACTAGTGGTGGTGCCACTGTCCCCATCTGACTCAGTGGAAGACTCTTCACTACTTGAATTCTCCCCTTCTTCATAATCTTCATCTAGTGGCTTCCTGCTACTCATGTCAAATAATCTTTTGCCCCCTGTCTCCCCATATAAGCTGATTGTACCGTGTCTCCAATCTTGAACGGCCCGCACTGCGCGTAGCCATGGTCTTCCAAGGATGATAGGATAAGCCCCTAATCCTGCTGGCATTACATGAAAATCTACTACCGTTTTGACTGCATAGGCTTCGATTTCCAAACCCTTCACTACCCCTAGACACTTGATCTTTTGATGGTTTGCCAGTCGTATCCGGAATCCTGAGACTCCTTCTACTGTCAGGCCCATCTTTTCCACACATGTTTGAGTGATTACACAAATTTGTGCACCACCATCCACGTATCCCTGCCCAAGATTCTTCCTCTTATGCCAAACATCTACTATGGGACAAATGTCTGAAGACTCATCAATGGCCAACACTCTTACTGACCCTCTGTTGGGCTCCTTCCCCAGCGGGCTGACTAGTTTCTTCCATTGGCGCTTCAGCTTCGGTATCATTTCCACTAGTTGTCCAAAGGTCACGTCTGCCTTCCTACTGCTCAGGTCCTGTTTTAAGTCATAGCTATCCTGCCCTTCCCCTAGTGGAAAATCTGAGACGTGAAATTTTCGGCGGGCTCTCCTTTTCCTTTTAGCTTTCACATCTTCACCCTCATGACTCTTCCCTTTTTTTCTACTGGGACCTGCTTCATTTCTTCCTTCTTTATCCTCTGTAGTTCTCTTCCCAATAGGCATTACTAATGTATCTTCCAACATTGCTGCCTTCTCCAAGGTGACCACACTTAACACTTTTGTCTTTCCCTTGTCCTCCTTGGTCAGTCCACTAGGTCCTGCCTCACCCTTAATCTCTATGCCATAATCATTTGACCGGTTCGGCAACTATGCAGGCAACGGATACATATCTCCACCCATTCTTGGTGGTTTATCACATTGTGGACTGATGTGGCCAAGCTCTCCACAATTATAGCATGTGGGCAATTGCCTCCAACCCCTGCCGTTATTCTGTCCACCAAAACCATTCTTTGGTTGTCCTTCACTTCCTGGCTGATTTGCAAGTCTCACACGACCTCGATTATTTCCCACATTGCTTAACATATTTAAACTGAGATTTTTCATCAAATCAATCACTTGCCTCAAGTCCTGCCTCAGTTCATCATCTTGTGCTGCAGTAGTGACCATTGCTGGCGCAACTTGAGTAGTTACTGAAACCGCATCTGCCGGATGAACCTCCTCTGGAACCCGACTTTGCATGGAATCCATTTGCTTCATCTCTGACACCATAGGCAGTGAGCTTACTCCCAATTGAGTTAGTCTATTCAACTTCCACTCTTTGTTCCTTGCCACCTCCAATGCATCCTCGTATGTTCTTGGCTTCTTCAATTCTACCCTCCAACGCAGGTTTTCCTTGAGGCCAACCAAGAACCGATCCTTCTTCATCATATCTAGTGGGGGCACTTGTGGCTGCAAGGCTTGACACAAGCTCTCCCATAATATGGAAAACTTCTTGATGTAATCATCAATGGGCTCCGCTTTTCTTTGTCTCAATTCCTGTATTTCATGCCAAACTTTGTCTGGATCTTTCACCTTCACAAACTGTGCTGTTAAAGCCTGTCGGACATTATCCCATGTCATTGGCATAGATGGATCAGCCCTCTGCAACTCCTCCTCATAACCCTTACACCAGCTTCGTGCATCACCCTTCAAACAGATTTGCAAAAGGCGTAACATTTGAGCGGGTATCTGGATATGGTTGCTTATACATGCAACTTCCATGTTTTCTAAGAACTCTTCCACATTCTCATCATTTTTTCCATGAAACTCTGGATACGGGAAAGCCATTGCTACCCAAAAAAATCCTTTTGACACAGATGCAGAAACAAAACCCTTTACTAAATCAATTCTCAGAAAAAACTTCAAAACACTTCCGGTTTAGAAGAGGATGAACACATGCACATCAAACGAATTTGCATAGTTAATCATTGGAATTACCACCGGCAAAGGAGACTCCAATATTTCCCTCAGTCTTTCTGGCCCAAACATATATGCCATACGCTGTTGAAAGAAAATTTTTCTGTCCACATGTACATTTATCTGAATTCTTTGGGTAAAATGGAAAGGAGTAAATTGAGGTCCATTGTGATTATCCATTGAGAGTGGCCATCCAACTCCCAATAGGCACGACTGGCTAATTTCCCAATTCTACCAGAATTTTTAGGCCACACATCAACTGTGAAACGGCACCAATCCCAAGAATTTCAGCCTGCAAACCATACTTCAGTTGGCTGTCCAATCAAGGTAATATAGCACAATTTTAGAAGGCATCAGTCACACAACTGTCCTGGCATAGCAGTCATTGACTGAGATTAATCACATGCACATGTTGTCAGTCTTGTAAACTGAAGGCTCTTGGAATGCTCCTCAGTGGGGGCACCAAAAACTGTGAAGGGAGGCAGAGAGACACGGAACACCTCTATAGCAATGCCTTTCCACAGTTCGGAGTACACACCAACATCAAGAAAAAGGGGCACCAGTCAACTTCTCAATGAGCTGACACAACATTAAACCTCTCAAGCATGAGACTTTGTCTCTACCCTCATTCAATTTTTCAAGCGACTGGGGTAAGCCTACATACACTTGATCAAGACATGCAAGGGGAGATGGGCACATCAACATCTGCCACCCTTAACTCAATTGATACATATGCATATAGGGGTGCACCCTTATTATGAAATAGGCTCACGGCCGTAAGCAAAATGATCACCACAGAGAAATGGTGAGAGAACCATTTGCCATAGACAAGGTTACATTCCATCAAATATGAGCTTTATGCAAAACTTCAGTTTCCCAAGAAAAGACAATAACAGTGAGTAACTTCAATTCTCCCAACCTGGCAAGCAGTGTGTGGCTGGAGACATAATCACTTTATGGTCTTCAGTCTGTTTGTTGAAGAAGCACACCACCATACATACATGTTCTCTCAAACAAAACCAGAGGGCTGTTTCCCTCATACACATGAGCATTGCATGGGCTGTCATCATGACCGAGAGCCGCACTCTCAAGGCGTGGCACCTTCTCTTCATTCATACAAGTAGCGTTGCAGCTTCTCCTCCCCTCCCAAACTGGAATGCCGTGGGCTGTTCTGAGGGTACTTCTCTTTAAAGAAAACGAGCTCGTCCCCTTCCTCTCTCAAACACAGAGAGCAGCTTCTTACTCATAGAGGAAAAAAAATACACGGCCTTTACACCTTGAAGTCGGCGCCTTCTCACACAAAAGCTACACTTCTCCCCTTACCCACATGGGCTGCACTCTCAAAGAACATTAAAATTTTAGATCCCCTATACACATAAGCTGCGTAGGTTCTCTAATGCTTTAGAGTAATGAACTCTCCCCACACACGCTCAGCAAATACAAACATTTCACCTACGCAGCTCTCTACACAAATAGCTGCGCTTTTTTTTTCTGAGAATTTTAAAGAGGCGAACTCTTATTTACCACTCTAAAAATTACACAAGGCTCATTCCCTCCTCTCTACATACATGAGCTGCGCAGTTATCTGAATTCATTAAAGCGATGAACTCGTCCTCTGGTTATGGCGTAGCTCTTTGAGAATCTTGGAGCTGAGCCCCTCCCACACACACTTATGGACCTGACTAGCTTCTCTCTGAGCTCTACAGAACACACAGCTATCCCACACATAAACGATGAGCTCTACGTGAACACTAAAATGGCAAGGTCTCACTGTCCCCCCCACTGGAGATTCTGAGAGTCTTCTACATACTCATAGAGAGTGCAGCGCAGCTCCTTGGGAACATTGGAGCTGAGTTATCCCACACACGCTCTGCAGACACAAACATTACACCTACGCAGCTTTCTCACCCATTGGGCTGCGCTCTTTTGCATTCGAGCTGCAAGTACTACCTCTCTCTCTTTTGAGCTTGCTCCCCTCCTCTCTTTATACACCAGCGTGTGCTGCCCATTCAACTTAAGAATATCATATTGTTCATAATACATCCAACGTATGTCAGAGAGCTCACCCCACCTTCACGCGGCGCCCTTTTGAATTTTGAGGCTAGTTGAGGAACTTTTGAAACCATCCAAGGCCACCTTCTATTTTAAGCAAACCTTGCATTAAATCCCAAGGTGACTCTTTCATTCAAGGAAGACTTTGCACCACACACACCTTTGTTTCCCATGAAATGCCAAGGACCGGTACTGTAGAGCTGACCTCCTCTAACGGGTCCCTATCCAGTTTTTTTAAAAATAATGCTTTGCATGCTCACATTATTTGTCAACAACCTTGTCCATACATGATAGTGCCAAAATCTGTCTTGTGAAACTGATTCTTATCTCTCACTTCTTCCATTTATTATTTATCCAGGTAAACCAATAACTAACTGTACACATTGCACATTTTTGTTAGATCCGTTCACATGTGGCCTTATACCCCCCTTTGGCCCTTGGAGATGGACATTCTTTATTTGTAAATGCCATGCATGAGTGTGTACATATGCCAAGAAAATATTACCAAAAAAAACCTAACAACGTGAATGAAATATTGGATTTTGTGCCACGGCCATAGCACTCTGGCTATAAGTGAGAATGGTGGTGTGGGTGTCTGCTGACACTCACACGAAGATCAGCCCCAATAGTCTCCTCAACCATACACAATCTACTTTAGCTGTGAAGACTGCCCTGTACTCAGCCTCACAAGTAGATGTGGCAACAGTGGGTTGCTTTTTACTCAACCAAGATATGCATGAAGTGCCAAGAAAAAAACAATTCCCACTAGTGGAATGCCTGGTATCATAATCACCAGCGCAATCTGAATCACTGTATGCATAAAGCTGCAAGTTGCCCCTGGGGATAGAACAAACCAAGATCCAGGGTACCCTTGATTGACTACTTGCCAATGCTTTGTGCCTGGTATGTGCATGAATTTTGCTCAACAAAGACACCCCAAAAGATATGTCTGGCCTCGTGTTACACAAGTAAATGAGGCATCCCACTGCCTGGCTGTAAATGAGGCATCCCACTGCCTGCTGGCTGTAAATGCCGGCCTCAATATCATGCATAGTAAGCCGTACACCTGGTTCTACCGGAGTAGAAATGGGCTTACATTCATCCATGTGAAACCTTTTTAGCAAACTTTTTATGTACTTAGTTTGTTGCATAACAATGCCATCATCTGTATGCATAAACTGTATGCCGAGATAGTAATGTAAAGGCCCCAAATCTGACATATCAAATTCAACTTTCAAATCAGCTTTGAAATCTGAAATTTGTGCTTTGCTAGTACCTGTAAAATGAGCATGTCATCTACATACAAGATGACTATGAGAATATCGGCATCGGTTTTCTTCACATACAATGTGCTTTCAGCTGGACTATTCACATAACCTTGGCTGGTTAGATGAGCATGTATCCTATCATACCAAGCTCTTGGAGCTTGCTTTAACCCATACAATGTGCTTCCAGCTGGACTATTCACATAACCTTGGCTAGTTAGATGATCATGTATCCTACCATACCAAGCTCTTGGAGCTTGCTTTAACCCATACAATGTGCTTCCAGCTGGACTATTCACATAACCTTGGCTAGTTAGATGAGCATGTATCCTATCATACCAAGCTCTTGGAGCTTGCTGTAACCCATACAATGCTTTGCGAAACCTGCATGCATTATGTTCCTCACCAAGAACTACAAAACCAATGGGCTGATTTACATATACTTCCTCCTGTAAATCCCCATTTAAGAATGCAATTTTGATGTCCAATTGATGCACTTTCCAGCCTTTATGTGCAGCCAATGCAATCACTGATCTTATTGTGTGGTCATTCTCAAAGTAGGAGCAAAAGTCTATTCATAATCTATTCCCTTTTTCTAGGAGTAGCCTTTAGCCACCACAAGTCTTGCTTTGTACCTGTCAATAGTACCATCAGACTTTCTTTTGGCTTTGTACACCCATTTTGTTCCAATGACATGCTTGCCTTTAGGCAATTCCACAAGATCCCATGTATTGTTCTTCATGACAGAAGAAATTTCAGCTTGCATAGCTTGCAACCAATGCTCATTCTTATGTGCTTCTTCATAAGAAGAAGGCTCTTCTGAATCAAAGAGACCACCCATTGCTAATGCAAACTACCCATGATGTATATTCAAAGCATGGCTGGAACTAGCCTTTATTCTACTTGTGAGTGGAGCTGCAAGTTTGCTTTCTTGCAAAGTTTTCAGCAACCATCTTGGCACTGACTTGGCTATGTCTATGGCTATTTGCTCTTCCCTGGCAAGATCTTCCACTTCTTCCATAGAAGAGGGCTGAATGGCTGGCTATTCCACATGAGGATTTTCTTGTGTAGGGGCTAGCTGATTTGAATCCCCCCTAATTGCAATGGGTAAAAGTCCATCAAACATGTCCTGTATGCCTGTCACTCATTGCTTTTAGGGACAAAAAATTTGCGAGCTTTTTTTGCCGAGCTTTTTGGACCAATGAACAAGTAGTCCGAGCTTTGTAAAGGACCAAGAACTTACTATACGAGCTTTGTAAAGGTCAACAATGTAAATAACAAGCTTTGAAAGATCAACAATGTAAATTTCAATCTTTTAAAGATATACTCCATATAAATATTAATTTCAAAGTCATTTGATCCACATCATGCTTATTGATATAAGTACATATATTCATATACCTACCTAAATTCATACACCTCATACATATACACATACAACATATACATATACAACATATACATATACATATATACATACAAGAGCTACCTACATACTAACATATATACATACATACATACATACATACAAGAGCTACCTACATACTAACATATATACATACATACTATCTTACTTACTTAAATATAAAAAATAATCTTTTAAAGATAAAAAATGTATACCTATCTTTAAAGTTCCAAACCATAAAAATCTTGGGGTATGCCCACATGGCAGCGTCGTAGAAGTATCCCCACAATGACAAGGCCGTAAAAGTATGCTAGTGTAGAAGTATTATCACAATGAACGTGACGATGCGTGTAGATAGTATTGGAGCTTTATACTAAGTTTAGAAAAGCTTCTAAAAGCATACGTTTTTGAACATGATAAGTGCTTGGGCACACACAATTATTCTATACAAAGCCGGCCACATCTATATTACTTAAAAGTCAACCATATTTGTACTTAAAAGAAAACCCGGCAGATTGGGAAACTGGAGTTAAGTTACTCAAGACTATACAGGATAAGAGCAAAGCTTATGAAGGTCATTGATGAAGACTCCCTCAGTGTTTGGCCACACAAACTGATTTTGCTTTGCGTAGTATTCAAGCTATCTTAGATTCTATTTAGATTCTATGTAATCCTAACCAACGGGCCCTTTGTGGCAATTTATAAAATCTATCCTCACGTCTTGAGTGAGTATAGACGCTTTGTAATTTCTCTCTTTTAATTTCAAAAGCTCTTTTGGTATTAAAAAAAAACCGGCCCCCTTAGGGAGCTAAGAGGACCAGCTCAGGCCCCGGTAGAGCCAGCGGCAAGTCTGCGCTAACGTGATTCCTATGCACATTCTGACGCTGGGAGGGTGGGGGGATGGGGGGCTGGGAGGCGCAGTCTGGGCCCTTGGTAGAGCCGGGGAACGTCTGCACTAGCGTAGACCTGGTGAGGAGGACGACGCTTGGAGTCACACAGTGCAGGGGCCATTGAAGCTTCCTACTTCTGCTAATTAGGCTTTACAATTTCTACAACCGCCAACTCCTTTGAAATGATAGAGCAGTAGCTTCTACATTCCCACCCGCGACTTCTGCGTTTTCCTTTCTAAGCAACAATCAAATCTAGAGCCTGCTTGCTCTACCCGTGACTCGGTCCAGCTGTTCCACATAGGAGAGCAAAACGTGTATGACGTCAAGTATGGAAACCGAGCGGTACCTTAACAATTAGTGATTAGAGCATTGTCATGTTCTTGTGTTCTAGAGAAAGCAAATTTCTTGAGTCCATCGTCTTCTTCAAAGCAATTACTAGGATTCGTATATTACATCGCCCAATTGTCTTCTCTGTGATTCCACAACAAGAGCCGCTTTTAATGCTAATTTTCTTTTGTTATGGCTAGCGCAGACCTGCCCCTGGCTCTGCCCGGGGCCCAGACTGTGCCTCCTAGCCCCCCAAGGGATGCCCCCATCCCCCCATCTCCCCCCCCTCCCAGCGTCAAAAAGTTATGTGCAACAAAAATATAGTACGTCAAAGCCTATGCAGTGTTTGTGAGCGTCCTTAGTGTGCAGACAATTTTTTACTTTGAGTTGATGTATATGGCTGTGCTGATGACCTGCTCTATAATATGCTCATGTGTGGTGATAAAGTGCTTGATAATGTGCTTGTAAGCATACGATGATGGCGGTCATGAATTTTGTGTTAATGGTGTGCTCCTTCGTAATCCCGTGTGCCCTCTTGCGTTTAGAAGCTTGACTTCACTGACTCCATCCTGCTTTCTACTATAACCTCACTCCCATCCATTTTTCTCTTTTGTTTCATGCCCATCCACCCACTATTTTTTGCTTTTGTTTGAGCCGTTTCTTATGCTACAACCAAAGGCCTCCCATCCGTGCCAAAATCGTCCGCTGTCACGACCCACCCCACTACTACACTCACCCACGTTCATCGATATACCCTACCCCATCCAAGTCCTCTTCTATACGTCGGCCGGGAGCTGCTCGCATAGTTGGCAATATGACAAGTGACAATATTTAGCCTTTGTCTCTCATTCCTGGCAATATGAAAGTGACAATATTTAGCCTTTGTCTCTGATTCCTACACATTCACAACAATCTGGTTTTGACATTCACAGCAATCTGGTTTGACAATGAAGATGGGTAAATAGCTAGTGGTTTAGCACCTCTGATTTTATATTCACGTGATCACAAAATTTTTTTTGTTAATAACATGTGTTAACATGTTATTAACATGTTCACATGTTAACATGTTCTCAAAAAAGCCGGTGGCAAGCGACCTGGTAACCGGATAAAATCCCGCCGGGCTTTTGCTATACCTAGCGGGCCCGCCGCGATAAAGCAAAACCCGGCGGGTCCCTGCAGGGTCGTCATATAGCCCGGCGGGGTACAATATCCTATTTATATGGGCCCGAGGGGCCCTTTGGGAGTTCATTGCTGACAGCATACACAGGTAATGGAACTTGTGTGTGTGTGTGTGTGTGTGTGTGTGTGTGGGTGTGTTCGTGCGGGCAGCCGCCGCCGACTGTCGCAATGCGCGGCAGGATGTGGGTGGTCCGCCACACGAGGGATGTGTGTGTGGGTGAGTTCGTACGGGCAGCCGCCCATTGTCGCAATGCGCGGCAGGATGTGGGTGGCCCGCCACACGACTGGTGTGTGTGTAAGGCCATTCTTCGGAATGGTGCTTACCCTGGGGCACTTAGTCGAGAAAGCGGCTAGTCTGTGTCCTATGGTAAGTATGGCACGCCGTAGCGGTACTAGTCGGTAACGCGGCAAGCATAGTATCGTTATGGCGATGTCACCTTCCCTTCCCTTCCCTTTGTCAAATGCGGACATATATGGTCGGTAACGCAGCCAGTGTATGTTCGTATCCTATTTGTATTCCCATAGAATCGGGCGGCATTTTGTCGTTAACGTGGCAAGTTGGTGTCGTCCGCTAGTGCATAAATTGTTTTTTACATATTGCGGCATTTGATCGTTAACGCGGTCAAAAAAGTGTCGTAAATTTGCTTGCATATTACGGCATATGATCGTTAACGCGGTCGAATCGTAAATTTGTTTGATTTGACTTGTATTGTTTTTATTGTGTTTGATCCATGCGATACTTGGTTGCTAACGCGGCATGAGTATTTCATGGATCAAAAATCGTGATTTGTGATTCGTAACTCGAAAAATATGAATATCTCTCTCTTCTTACCCCCCTCTCTCTCTCTCATGATACACTTCACAACTCTTTCTCTATCTCTCTCATGATTCACTTCACAACACGATAGATGTGTAGATAATGATTTTTTTTATTTCTCTTAAATTATACATAATTCTTAATAATTTCTTTTTTCTCCCTCTATTTACTTAAAAATTAAAACAGTACATTATTTTCCTCTTTAGGAACTCACAAAAACATTAAAAATGTCATCTAATGTTTCTTCTCTCTATCTGTCACAACTCTCTCTTCCTCTCCTCTCTCTCTCTCTCTCTCTCTCTCATGATACACTTCACAATTCTCTCTCTCTCTCTCGCAATGATACACTTCACAACTCTCTCTCTCTCTCTCTCTCATGATACACTTCACATCTCTCTCTCTATCACGATAGGTGTGTAGATGAGGAGTGCTTTAGGATTACAAAACATTGTTTTTCTCTCTTTAGGAACTCACAAAACTATAAAAAATGTCATTTAATTTTTCCTCTCTCTATCTGTCACACCTCTCTCTCTTCCTCCCCCTCTCTCTCTCTCTCTCATTCGATAATGTATACACTTCGTAAGTAATAATGCACTTGTTGCGGTTGTCTCACATTCGATAATGTATTGCATGATGTTGAGTTCAGTAATATTGTTTGATATATTCTGTTTTTGTTTGATTATTGATAAGTAATGATACACTTGTTGCTGTTCTCTCACGTTTGATGATGTATTGGATGATGTTGAGTTCATTAAAATTATTTGATATTCCGTTTTTGTTTGAACATTGATAAGTAATGATATACTTGTTGCTGTTCTCTCACGTTTGCTTGATGTTGATTTCAGTAATGTTTGATATTCTGTTTTTTTGTGTTTAGTGATATTTGCTAGATTTATGAAGACGATCAACATGCTTTCCCCCGAAGAGCGTAAAATCGTTCTGCGAGCAATTTGCATTGAAGCAGTCATCACAGTGTCACAATGTACTGATGATGTCGTCAAAAAGATCAATGAGTCTAAGATACTCATGCGAGATCTAATAGACCAAATATGGGAAAATGCACAGTGTCGGCTTCAAAGCGGAGGCAACGCTGAGTTGCTTGATAGACAGAAGATAGCAGATTTCAACCATCAACACATAACACGAACCATTTTGGGAAGCATGCGTGTAGCATGCAGTGATCTTAGAGATGCTGCCCCGCCTGAAGCCAATATGCAACGTCTACAGTTATGGGACGTTGTATGGAGCGAGCAAAGAGCCAAGAGCAAGCGCATGAAGGCGTTGGATGCAGAGTCCCTCCCCAAAAGAGTGCGCATTGCCCAGGACGTCGCTGCAACGTCCAGCCAGGCAGATGCAAGTGGTACAGGTGTCATTAATCGTACCATCTACAATTCTATGTGCACACATCTCATTGGCATCCCGCACGAGGCTCTGTTCGAAGGGCGAATAATAGGCTCCGGTGTTTTTGGCACAGTAAAAGAGTATACAGTTAAAGGTATATCATTTTTACCGGAGCACATTACTTTTTGCGGAAAGCACTACAAAGGAGAAGGCAGCGCCAAGTTCGAGAGCTTCCAAGCAGAGCAGGGTATGCAAGTGCTACATCCATCGATTGTCCGGTGCATTGCCTTTACAAAAGAGGCCCCTTGGATCACTATTTTCCCGTACTTTAATGGCGGCGCTCTTGGTGATACTCTTCTGAAGGTTCCCTTCAGATTCAGTGAGTTCACCAGAGCAATTTACCGCCAGCCCGCGAAGCTACAAGAACAGCATGCAGGTTGTCAAAATGGACAAATCCAACTTATGCCCAATGGAAAGACATAAACAAACACGTAACCACAGAGATGATAAAGGAAATATGGCCATGTCTAGATGGCGAGATTAAGAAGGGAAGATGGAAGATTTCACGTTGCACTCACAATGATATCAAAACTAATGCCGAGCGCATTTTCTTGGAGGTGTACGGTCGTCCTCTCCATAACGCCGACGCTCCACTCTATTTTGCGAAGATGCTATATGCTCAATTCATCCTAGAAACTCCAGTGGACTTCGCCTCCAGAGAGGCCACTGTCAACACCCACGACATACGTGAAGAGACAGTGACATTCACAAGAGAAGAACTTGCTCTCATGGTGAAGGGCGCCGGATTGGAGTTAAACAAGGTCAAAGAAAGCTTAGGGGCACAGCTAGCAGAGAAGGAGAAAGAAGCTGACCAATTAACTCAAGCGTCAACTCCTCCCCGGCCAATAGAGGGATTCAAGAGCAGCTAACAAAGATCAGCCAAGATGTGCAGAGCATCTCTTCACGTATTGCTCCTGTGCGCCAAGGAAACCACATCTCTCATTTTTTGATACATCCTGATCTTGTGGGAGTTTCTGCTGAGGCTACAAGTTCCTCCACCCCCCAATGTCCTGTATGTTACAAAGTATTCGATGGGTGGAGCAGCCAGTATATACTACCATGTGGACACTACTACCACTTAATATGTTTAGTGAGGCAAATGCAAAATACTTCCGCATGTGCATTGTGCAATGTCCCAATAAATCAAGGTATTTATACAGTGTTCGGCATGGCTAGCGAATATAAACCACCAGGACCTTTAGATGCAACTCCTAGTGCAATTCGTAATTTATTTCAAGATGAGAGCTAAGAAAAAAAAATCCTACTTTTGTATTGATAATTTCTCCAAATATGATCATTTGTACAAGTACTTTTTATTAAATTAATGAAGTGACTTCTTCCTCTATGTCAGTATCTTGCTCCAAAATTCTTTCACCGTTTACTCTCTCGTCTGCTAAATTAAGCTCATCTAAGTCAATGTCTAAATTGTCTTCTATCTCAAGGGTGGTGCACAACGTGCGTCCAACATCAAAGTTCTCGTCTACTACATCATCACAATTGTACATTCATCTGGGCATATCTTCTTCATACTCTTCGCTTTCAATGTCTCGCAAGATCTTTTCATTGCAGTACATGTAAACTAGTTTATCTGCTCGATCTGCAAGAAGTCGATTGCGAATAGTACTGTGAATATATTTGTACATGCTCCAGTTTCTTTTTGAGCCTGAGTTTGAAGAGCACTGACTTAGAACCTTCATCGCAAGGTTGCGCAATAAAGCATAATGCTCACCACCATTCATCATCCACCACTTCCATGCAGGTTGCTCTTTAGCCATTTGTTGAACAAGGGAGTTGGAAAATAAACCCTCTTTCAATCGAAATGAGGTCATCTCCTTTATGCACGCACTATACACGATCATCATCATTATTATAGAAAGTGTTTACCACTTTATAAAAATCTTGCACCACCTCAACGTTGGGACATCAAATCCATATTCCAATATTCAGGATCTAACATGTAAGCAGCACTGTGTAGTGGTGAATGCGCTCCAATCCATCTAGCATGAAAATACTTCAACAGAACTTTTCTTTGTCTACTGGAGAATGGTACACGCCATTGCTTTTCCACCAAAACCACTGAATGCTCTAATTTCTCAGGACACTCCAAACTCCGCTAGACA
Source organism: Cibotium barometz (assembly GCF_041138505.1). Lineage (NCBI taxonomy): Eukaryota > Viridiplantae > Streptophyta > Polypodiopsida > Cyatheales > Cibotiaceae > Cibotium > Cibotium barometz. The sequence continues at coordinate 27,358,524 of NC_141069.1, forward strand.
GTCCACCATTGCATCCATGCTTTTCCGAGATTAGGCGCTCTTTGATCAAGACTTCGTACAGCATACATAACAGGCATCATTACATGGTATGCATCCATCACACTGTTCCACCAACTTCTTCTCGTAAGCGCTCCCTTCAAGACTTTGATTTTCTCTTTCACTTTTTCAAGTTGAGTCTTCTCCCAGTCATGAAATGCCATGCATGTAAATGTTTCGCAAACTGCATCTTTATTTCTAAGAAGAGACTCAAAAGTGTAAAAGTGAGTGCAAAACCTAGTCTCCGCTGGAAGCTTTAACATAACTGACATGCGAGGTCGAAACATATCTAAAACTCTCTGTCTCTTGAGCATGAATTTCACAAGCTGGCGAGCAGTGTCGACGATTGAGGCAAACCATTTGGTATCATCAGATTTATACCAATCTTTTAATACAAGATTCAAACTATGAGTATTACAGCCTACCGGAAAAATATGTGGATATTGTCGCTGTAGGATTTTGGATGCATTTTTACAATTTTTTGCATTGTCCATGACGACTTGGACTACATTTTTGGCACCCACTTCCTCTATCACAGAGCTAATGACTTGAGCAATGTAAGCCCCAGTTTTGATTGAACCAGCTGAATCCACGGCACGGATGAAAGTCTCACCTCTAGGTGAAATAACCATTATATTAATTAATGGTTTTCTTTGCACATTAGACCATCCATCACTTACTATACTACATCCAGAAAGCTCTATATTGCTAAGAATTATTCTTTGTACACGTTCTTTTACTTGCGCATAACATTTCTCTAATAGATCATTTCTCATAGCATGGTACGTAGGCAGTGAAAACCCTGGTCCAAACTCACCAATTTTCTTCCATGCTCTCTTCCAATGCTCACTGTCCACCATCATCATAGCACTCCCAGAAAAGTAAATCGCTTCAGCAAGGACGAGTTGTGCATCATCAAGTCGACCTTGACGTAGGCTTTCTTGCAATGAAGTTTGACGCATGGGTATATTTCCTACGTCAAAGTTTCGCTTGCAAGAAGATGCACTGGGTAGATTACTTTCTGGTTGCACATTGCCGTTCGAGGTACAAGTAGGTGATGTAGCGGAAGTTTGATGATTAGAACAACAGTGTTCTTGCTGCCTTGGTACATTAACGGTAGGAGTGTCATGTTTTCTTGAATCTTTCTTTTGAATTTCTTCTCTTATGCGTTTGGCCACTATAGGTGCAGAGGGGTGGGTACATGACTTTTTCTTCGGTCCGCCTAAAAAGTGTTCTCTTAGTCGAGGCGCCCCACCTGATTTTACTGCATGGCATAGTTTACACTCCCAATCTATGAATCGATCACCAACGTTAATTGCATATTGCCACTCTATCCCAGGTGCCTTTTTTTTCCTGCTATTTGAAATTTGGACTCTATTGGAGGTATCACTGGATCCAACATTGTCCTCCATCTCAACGAATAACCTATTCAACCAAGCATATAACAATGAATACACAAATGAAAAAACAACAAATCACTCACGTATAACAAAACATACATTAGCAGACAAAGTACTTCAAAACTATCTTGACAAATACAAAAGATCATCACATAACACAAAACTACTTCAAACTATCTTGCAAGGTCTTACTACAAAACTACTTCGAAACTATCATGCACATTGCACCCCCAATGAAGGATGCCTTTTGTACCCAATTAAGGATACTTTACACAATCAAAGATCTATGCTTGCCCAATACTCTAGTATAGGACAATAGACCTTCTCTAACATTCACAAAAAAAATCAAAGATCTATGCTTGCCCAATACTCTAGTATAGGACAATAGACCCTTGTCTACTCTAAACTATATCAAGTATCAAGAACCAATACAAGCCCCTAAGCAGGACTCTTGGCTCCATCAAACCATTCATAAAGCAGAATGAGGTAGATTACGTACGTGGCTCAAATGCAAAGCTGAATGACTCCAAATTTGTCCCTAAATCTTCGCAAGTATTAGCTACGAACCACACCCTGCCCCCAGTTCAAAGAACTAAGGACGAGTGGCTCAATAGCCTTAGGAGTGCCTACAAGGAAAGATGACAGCCCCTAAGATAAGGACGTTCTTCCCAAGAGGACACTTCTAGCAACTCGAGAGCTCTACAAGTACTTTAAGGAGAGATATCACGCCCCCAAAAAAAGGACTATCTCCCCAAAAGTTGTACGATGGGTGTCGGGCAGTGTTTATATACAGAATAGTACCCCGTCGGTGTTTCTTCTTTTTCCCGGCGGGCCCGTCGGGCTTTGATCTTTCCCAGCGGATATATAGTTTTCCCGGCGGGCCCGCTGGGAAAGATCAAAGCCCGGAGGTGTTACGGGACTAGTGGGTTCTAGCAGGTCATTGCTCAGGTCATGTGAATATACAATGTGATCACAAGTTTTAATATGTTAACAATAGGTTTTGTTAACGTGATCACGAAATTTTGAAGACATTAATGAAATCCTTGTTTAGCGCAATAGGAGGATGATGTGCATGGGGAGGCCAAGCTGAGGGGTGCACATGCAGAGTCCGAGATTGAGGAAGATGGGGATGGGAGACAATGACTATGAGGAGCTATTATTTGGCATACACAAAACAATCATCCTTAAGGGCTTTGTAGACGGAGGTGGGTCGGAAATGCTCCTGCGCAAAAGTGGAAGCTACCACAATGAAGACATGGTCCTTGCTGCTGTTGAGAGCCCTAATATCATCACGGCCACTTATCGTCCATCTCAGAAGCATTTCAGAGATGAGCTATGGTAAGTAGGCATGTAAGATTGAGAGAGGTTCTATTTGTTTTGCCATATAGAAGTATAGAAGGCACCCTGTAACTACTCTTTTTCCTGACCTATGGTAAGCACGTATGTAAGATGGAGAGAGGTTCTATTTGTTTTTACATATAGAAGGCACCATGTAACTACTCTTTTTCTTGACCAGCATTTGCTCACTTTGCTGAAGCCGGCACTTCTATACAGCATGCGTAAAGCACCACAGACGCTGAAGTGGCCCCTCAAATGTGCATTGTGGTCGGACAATGTACATAATGTTGTAATCCATATACATAAAAGATATATAGTAAATTATTGAGATTCGTGAGATGAGAAATAGATGTATCCCATGCACAAGAACATTTGGACAAATTTTATACATATAACACATATGGTAAATTATTAAGATATATGCGAAATCTCTTTATCCCTTTGCAAAAGACAAATTCCCACCATTATTTCCCCATTCACAAACTATGGCAATGTCATAAGCTTCTGCACAGGGCGGCACTGCATTACCTAGCTAGGTGTTGTTGGGGGACTAGGGATTGCTGGGATCGCTGTGTTATTCCAACATTTTAGACTATGGCAACATCAATCATGAGCTGTGGCAAGGGAGAGAGTGCATGCCTAGGTTGATGCCTAGCTAGGTGTGGTTGGTGACGGGTGAGTGCTAGCCAGAGGTGGGGGTGGCACTCCCTTGGCCCCAACCGTACCTAGCTAGGCATTCACTCCCTCCCTCTGCCCCAACCACACATACCTAGGCATCCGTTTCCCTCCTGAGCACGAGCGCATGAAGTTGAAGTTGGAACTCTATAGTGAAAAAACGTGTAAATAGGGCTCCTTACTTTCTCATACTTTAAAACTTCTTATGATAGAAGCTTATGATGTTGGGCAGTGAGCATCAGAGAGAGAAAAACAAGGGCTCTTTACACATCAAGGAAAATGCGCAAATTTCCATCTAGCTTCCATTATTCTATACATAGTAAATTTTGCATTCTCAGAGAGCAAATGGCCAATCGAAAGAATGAGGGGGGAGGCTGTGTCTCCTGGAATACAAAGGAGAGAAAGAGCTGTGTGTCATAAACTAAAATCATGACTTGTCTTGTAATAAGAAGGAGAGGCTCTACCGAGGCCCTTGATCTGCCCCTCCCAACTCCCCAGGGGGCCGCCATAGACTAGCCATGGCTGAGGGCATTCAAGCCTAAGAACCCACACACAGTCTGCAAAACAAGAAGACAGCTAGTCCAAAATGCTGCTCAGAACAAGGTTGTATCGTGCCTCAAAAGAAAAGGCCAAGAGCCTCAAAGGGCAGAGTCGAGGACAGGTTTGTGCTCTGTCGGGGGCCTGGATATGAATGTGACAAAGTAAAGATGCCCCCCTATGGATGGTGTGCGCATTGGACCTCATACATCACTATGTATGAGCTGTAATTTACTTTTAGCTCTAACAGCTCCATCTTTGGGGAATGGTTTTCGTTGCATCTTTCCCAAAATACACCCCTCACATACATGTCTTGGTGGAGACTCAAGAGGCGGCATATTATCAACCATATGATGCTTCTTCAAAAGCATCAAACTCTGAAAATTTACATGCCCAAAATGAGCCTGCCATAGCTTTGCATCATGCATAGCAGGAGTGTGGGCAGCCACTGTATTTGCATCATAAGTACGCTTGTCATAGCTGTCCAGCTTATACAAGCATTTGTATCGTGTTCCAAAAGTGACTATTTCATAACCCTTTGATGGGTATTTTACCAAACACTTCCCATCTTCAAATTCAACCTTTAAACCTTGGTCGTTTATGGCTACAGAGACGAAGAGCAGGTTTTTCTTTATCCCTGGAACATACAATACATTTTTCATACATATATTGGGACCATTGGCTGCAATAAGTATGACAATGCCAATTCCCTTTACTGGATATGTGGTATGATCTGCACATGATACAGTGCGGCCATTTGAAGCATAAACCAAGTGCTAAAATACATCTTTGCATGAAGTGATGTGGCTCGAAGCACCACTATCAAAATACCATGATGCATTCTGTCTGTCAGATGAATGCAAGACATATCAGTGTCTGAAGCACTTGTTTGGTGTGCCACTAGTGCATGTGACCAAAAAAGTGTACTCTTCTTGGATTACATTAGCTGATTGCTGTGCTTTGTCATCAAAAGAGTCTTCTACTGCTTCTTTCCTTTTCTCTTTTGCAATCCGCTTCCTACATTCACTGATGTAGTGTCCAGGCTTATGGCAGTAGTGACATTTGCCCTTCTTTTTGGGCTTGTTTGCATCCCCTTTGTCAGACTTTTCACCACCCCAGAAGAGGGCTGTCCACGACCAGCCTTGCTAGACTGTTGTCCCCCATGCTTAAAGCTCTTTGCTTTACCCTTATCCTTGGCTGTAAATGCCTTGTCTCCACCACGGTTGCTCGATAAGTTTGCTCTTGTTTGCTCTTCCTACAAGAGTAAACCCACCAGCTCTTCAAAAGTGATGGGATCACCACCTCCTCTCATTGAGAGGTTGGAAGAAAGCTCCAAGAGTTGTTGAAGAGAGAGAGAAGCTCCAAGCTCTCCAAAAGTAGAGGATTTTTAAGGGATAATATAAAATATCATTATTTTAATGTAATACTGGTATGGTATAGTTCACAGATTTTTTTACAAAAGGCTAAGGATCTATTTATAGGTAGCGGAGGCCACTGACCAAGTCCAACTGGGTTCTAGAATTTTCCAGGTTTAGTGTGACTTAATTTGGACAAGATTTGGACCAGTTTGGCTCCGTTTTTTAGTTGGTTTGATCCAAGAGAGTGGAGAGATAAAAATATCACAATGTTTTTTAATAAAAAACCCTTCCACATGTGTGAAATAGGCACCTACCTCAAGAGTCCCCCTCTCCTTATCAAGCTATCAAAAATGCATCATTATTCTAAAATATCTCATTTTTTTAGTAATACCTCATAGTTTTTAACTAATAAAACTTGTACTCAGTCAACTCTTCATCTTATGTGAGCATTTACTCATTTTTGGGTATTTTCTTTTATTCTTTGGATTTATCTCATCCCAACACTTGGATTAATCCTATTGGCCCATAGGAACCTTAATTAGACCATAATCTAAAATTTTCTAAAAATTTAGACCCTTAGTCTAAGGTCCCTTATACCATTTTCAATTAATTCCTAATGCACATTGGAAAGTTCATTTTGAACTTCTATTTCAGATTTAGACACTAGGAAGATTTTTATATCCAAAGATATCTAAATTTTAGATTATCTCTCTCTAGATATTTTCTCTCTGATCAAAAAAGGGTAAAACAAGATCTTTCTTTTATTTCAGAGAGGGGAATAATTACAAGAACAGAAGAGGAGGTTCTTACACCTTTATACCTCAAAAGTTGGAGGGAGGAATCTTACATCCTAACCCACTTGAAAAATGCGAGATGTCCTCATCTCTCTCTCGCAAGTGGAGTATAATCTCTTTTATCTTCTTCTTCTTCAATCACTTCCAGTGTTACTGCCCGACTTATGTGCACAACTTTCAAGGAATATTTATAGAAGTGGTTGGACATTTTCATTGACAATTTATGTTCTCATTCCAAGTGGAAAGATCACTTGGCTTGCTTAAGAAAGGTTTCTCTAAGGTGTCGAGATTATATCGACCATCCCTAAATCCATTGAAATGCCAATTTTAGGTAAAGCATGGGGCTATAATGGGACACAATGTCAAAAAATGGTATCTCCATGGATAAGAGAAAAGTCAAATTGATTTTGGAATTACCTTCACCTATTAAATTCAAGGGAGTACAGAGACTCATGGGACATGTCGCGTACTACTCTATCGTATTCTATGTGAAATTGCAAGGCCATTGTAGTAGACTTTGATTGGACCGAGGAATGTCAACACAGGTGTATCATGAACTAGCAAGGACTTGGAAAGTTTACCTATCTTGAGACCCCCAACTTGGGACATAATCCTCCATGTGCATATTGATGTTTCAAATTTTTCCATTGGATCTGTGCTGCTGGCACGCACCAACCAAGGGAACATAAATTGAACTACCGGGTTTTCTTTGCTAGTAGATAACTCAATGAAGCTGAGATGAAGTACATGACCATAGAAAGAGAAGGGTTGGCCATGGTCTATGTTGTGAAGAGTTGCAAACACTACCTTTTGGTGGCCAATAAATTTATATTCTTTGTAGACTATCCGGATGAGAGGAATTACTTGATGGTTGCTTTTACTTTTGGAGTTTGACTCGACAGTCACACTGTGAGAAAAGGATTGTAATATTTTTTAATTGTTTATATGTCATAGATTCCTAATAGTAAACTTGCCACTAAAATAGATGATGATCTCCAAGATGCATGCTTGTTCATAATTAACTCGGGGGGCTAATTGGAGTGACAAAATATCCCAATACTGTGCTTATGGTTTTTCGCAAGATTAACCATTGAACAAAGATAGGATGTGTCATCAACTGATATAATGGGACAACTATATAATCTTGGCAAACTTGATGATGTTTTACAAAGGTGCATCTAAGAGGATGAATTACAAAAGGTTCTCCAAGACGGACTATGGTAGCCAACATTATTTGGCAATGCAACAAAATTTGTCAAAGGTTTCTATGAGTATCAAAGATTCACTATACCATAATAGAGAGACAGGATGCCCCTCACTTATGTAGTGGTTTAGCAACCTTTTGAGAAATGGGAAATTTCCTTTATAGGACTCATTAGTCCTACCACACATAAAACCCAAGCTTGGTACATCATAGTAGCCATGGATTATTTCACTAATAAGTGGGTGGAAGCCAAGGCTATCAAGAAAGTCGATGCTCCTACCACTACCAAATTCTTATACGAACATGTCATTTCTAGGTTTGGATGCCCATTAGAGTTGGTGAGTGACCAAGGGTCACACTTTATCAATGAGGTGATAATTGATTACCTCATGAAGGGCTTCATGATGGTTCATAAAAAAAGTTTTACCAAGGGTGACACTTTGTTAATGAGGTGATTGATTTCCTCATGAAGTAGTGTGACAAGGGTCACACTTTGTTAAAATGAGGTGATTGATTTCCTCATCATAAGGGCTTCATAATAGTTCATAGAAAGTGTAACAAGGATCACACTTTGTTAATGCGGTGATTGATTTTCGCATGAAGGGCTTCATGATAGTTCACAAAAAGTCTTCACGATACTATCCCACAAGATAATGTCTAGGTAGAAAGCACAAACAAGATCTTATGTGGCATCTTAACAAAAAACATTTAAGCCAATAGAATACATTGGGGAAGCATAATCTTATAGTAGCTACTATGATATGAGCATACCAAACATCTCATACAGTGGCTGTTGAATATACAACATTTTGGTTGACTTATGGGGTTGATGCTATGATAACTATGGAGTATATAGTCCCTAGCTTAAGAATTGCAATCAGTGAGAGATTGACTGAAAAATTCTATGATTGAGCAATTGATTGACCTGGAAAAATTACAAGAGACCTAACGCTTGGCCTTGCATGCATTAATGGTAGAAAAGCTCCAATGGAGGAAATGGTTTGACCAAAATGTTAAACACAAATTGCTTAACGAGGAGGGCAACATAGTGTTTCTATTTGGAACATGCAACAATAAATAGAAAAAGATAAAACTCGAGGGAACAAGACCCTTCAGAATAATAAAAATTACTCCACACAAGGGTTGGTCAGAATTGAGATCCTTGATAGTAGCATAGAGAGACCAATGGGTACATCAATGGGGTAGGCTAAAAAACTATTATGGTTAGCATAGAGGCTAATGGGTACATCAATGGGAATATGCTAAAATTTAATTATGGGCCCTTGATCCAAAGGCAGAGTGAAACATGCTTTCTCAAATCCACAAAAAGAAGGAGGAAACCAAAGAACAAGGCAGAGTGAAACAGCTCCCCAAGAAGAGACTACAACTAGAATAAATAGGGCTAAACAATGGTTCTACGAAAAAGCTCTAACAATAATATCATCCATGGAGGATGAAGACCTGAATACTTGCAAGGATTAACATTCAAATGTCTATGGCTGGAAACCATAACACAAGCATTGCTCTAATTAGAAGAAAGTCACAATTAGATATCCTTTGAAACATGAAAGACTCTAGGAAATTCACAATTAGATATCCTTTGAAACATGAAAGACTCTAGGAAAGTCACAATTAGATATCCTTTGAAACATGAAAGACTCTAGGAAATTCACAATTAGATATCCTTTGAAACATGAAAGACTCTAGGAAAGTCACAATTAGATATCCTTTGAAACATGAAAGACTCTAGGTAAACCCTAATTGGAGCCAACAAATGCAAATGCTCATAGTTTCTATACAAGTGTGGTAAAATTTGAAGGGAGTTTGAAAGTTTGATTTATTGTTAACAATAACCTTGTGGACATGAAGTATATGTCATGCATGTATAGCACAAGTTATGGAAGAGTTAGGAAGAAGAGCATGGATTGGTGCAATTGATTAATCCATTTAACCAAAGAAAAGAACAATCCAAACAAAGGGATGCAAAACAACAATTGGACTTTGGTCTCCAATTACTAAGAAATAATCATCTTCTATCAACATTGAAGGTGGCTTGAGCTAAAAGAATGATCAAGGGCAACATGATGACTACACCAAAGAGAAGCCTGATCATGGTAACTCTCCACCTACTCCCAAGAACCATCATCATTTAAGCCAAACAAAGAAATGGGTTCTTGTGAGCCTCTTGAAGACACAAGGCTCTTATGAAGGGATGTTACAGGCTACACTACCCCTCCCCTAATGCAAAGGATGATTCTCACCTTAACTTGTCATGGACTAGTTTCCACTATCCAAGCCCGTATCTCTGTGAACTCCAAGCTTTGCTAGTGGTAAGACATGCACTATACAACGCAAGAAGTATAGTGACCACCAAAAGTTGGTGTTAATCATGTCTTTAAATGTTGTGTGCATATAAGAAGGAAGGCAGTGGAGGCAGTGATAATAATACATTATGCTACTATTGGAATGCCCTTTTTTGAGGTCGAAGCTCATATCTTCCCTGTTGTGTAGCTATGGATGTAGTCATCCTGAATGTCTATGAGAAGGATTATGAGTTTAAAAATCTAACCATTTACTATTGTTGGATCAGGGATGACTTGTCATGCATGGACTGTGGTAAGCATAAATTGGCATTACTGAAATGTGTCGTGCTTGAAGTAGGGAGAGTTGTACACAAAATGTGAGTCATGAGCATGCCTTTCTTGGAACTCCCTGGGTGTGAATTTTCTTTTGATGGGCATATACAAGGGGTCCACTTGTAGATGTCATGGAGATGCCATGCAGATGTTCGCATATTCCTTGATGGGTGGCAAGGAAAGGAAATCTCCAAGCTGGCCACCACTGTCGTTAGCCTCCACTTGAATTTTTTTGTAGCCTCCCCCCATGACTCAATGGAAAGTTTACACCCCTATTGCTTGTATGTGTGGGTGATCATGTAAGTGATGATTTATATCTCAAGCAAAAATCCACCTCCACCATATGTTGGCTAGTCTTGAGCCATGTGCGACATTAGACCATAGGGTCTCTTGATGCACCATATGCCCTAGCTCTCTATTCTCTAGCATATCACCCACTAAAGGGTAGGGAATGTTAGAAGGCTATAACCCCATTGCATAATATGATTCAGCTTGGAGAGGTGATATTGTGTCAAATGGGGTTATCTGCATAGGGTCCTGGCGCATCATCAGGTGAGGTTTCAAAAGTGGATTCCTAGCCAAAATTATATGCTCTTGTTCCTTGAGCAAGGAGATCTAGGATGGGATCCATAGAAGAACCTACCACATCTTGGTCTTGTTGGGCAAGGGATTAGCTTCAACCTCTAGCTGGTCGGGGGGCAAGAGGGTTAGTGGAAAAATCGAAAGAGGTTTCAGAAAATATCTCTCAGTAATAGTGGTGCATTGGGGTTGTATGTATTTTTATTTTCATTTAAAGTAGATAGATAAGAAGTTATAGAACTAAACACTGGGTAGGTATTTTCCTCTACATCATCCCTCCTATCCCCATCCCCATCATTGAAAGGTGGCGGTGGCTTCTAGGTGATGAATAAGTCATGTAAAGCATGTACAACTTGTTCTTTGGGAATGTGGGATAGTCTATGTGAACTTGTGCAAAATCATATATTATGCTTGTTAAGAAAGTTTGTAAATGTGCACAAATTATATATCAAAAAGGCAAATAATGCCATAAGGATGATAAATTTACTATTATGTAAGAGGAGGTGCTAGTGGGTGTCCCAAGCCTTCACCCATTCGTGTGTTAGCATCTATGTTAAACTTTCTTGTAATTTAGGAAGGGGAGCTACATAAGAGTTAGGTAGAGATGGTAGATGGGGCCTTGGAGACATGGGGTAACTGATTGTGGATTTCCATGATGATGATAGGACGAAGTTAGTTGATGTGATTATGCATAATCACAACCTTCCATGATGATGATAGGAAGAAGTTAGTTGATGTGATTATGCATAATCACGACCATGGTGGTGAGTTAGGTAGAGAGAGTATGGAGCTTGTTAGTCCTCCGAGGCTTGTTGTGTTAATTTATGGGGAGTTTTGGGCTAGATACTCCATGCGGGTAGGCCCACGATTATCTGGATGAAGCTATGGATATAGAGGAGCATGATGATGTTATTTATATAGCTCCTTGGTGGAACACAATAGCTCTTTCTCCATCCATGGAATTAGCCATTCCATCGAATCTATAGTAGTAGGTTCTGGTGGGAGCCCTACCATGGACGTATGTTCTTGATTGTCAACTAGGATAGCTTTGTCCTTGAGGCGGGGAGTGGTACAATACACTGTTTGGCATCTTTTGCAACATTAGGTTGGGGAGGTTCTTGTGGCTTCCTAGTCGCATTTTTAGCATTTATTGACTTTGGTATTCATTCCCATCAAGGTTTGGTCTCGTTGATTGATTTAGTGAGATCCGGTTTTGAACTAGATCTTATCTTTGGCACCCATACCTATTTTGTCACTTGATGTTGTATAGTGGTCTTCTTGGTTTGTACCCATTTTGGCCTTCCTTTTCTGTTACCCTTTTTTGTAGCTAGATTGGTTGTGGTGATTGGGGTGACTGATGGCATTGACAAGGTTTATAACCAGGAGGCTGTACCATAGAATTTCGTGACTTGGGTAGCCATATCTGTGTTCCTTCATAGTACCCTTGTGCCTTTGATAGCCTTTTGGGAGCCCAATAGCACTTGACATGAGGTTGCTGGGTCAGAGACATTCACTGTGGAGTGGAATTTTGGCCTTTATATGTCCCAATTATTGCCTCTATCTTGAACACTAAGTGCTAGAAGGCATAGTAGCATTGTGGATGATTGTGGTGGCTCAAGTTTGAAATTGTAAGTAGTTTCTATGGTACTCCATAGTGGCAATGTGTATCTACCTCTCCTGCTATCAAGTAAGTAGTCCTTTGCTCCTAATTGACTTCACAATTCATAGCGAAAATCCAGTTCTGCTTGAGCAACATCTCCTCATCGACCGAATGCCCTTGCAGGCATAACAAAATCTTTACATGGCCAAGGATTATTTTTGGTGGAAATATTAACTTTCAAACAACCCAAATCTCCTATGGTTCCTACATGCACTCTTTTAACCTTAGTTGATGTGGGTTCTAACTTGGTTTTGTTTATCTTCACCCAAGTCTCATATGAGAGCAAGTTGTGACTCAGGGGCAAGTCACCCCTAAGTTAATCATTGCGAGGAGATCAGTTGTGTTCCCTCCTCAAATAGAGAGCCCTACCCTAAATTGCACAGGTTCTATCTCAATGTCCTCGTGCTCAATCAGGGTTAGAGTAGCCATGTTTATGGGGAGTGTCTGTCCACTTTGTTTGGCTTTGTCTTGGGTTGATCTAGCCTTAACCTCATCTTATGCTTCCTGTGCAATTACTTTGCCTAGCAAATGTCCTCTGCCTCGCAATTCCGCTATGGGCTTCTTCCAGTATGATCAGAAACTCATCCTCCTTGACACATCATCTCAACACGTGATCTTTGCCTAGCTTACACAATTGACCAGCGATGATTAACTTATAAGGTGCAGCTAACTTAATAATTCATTGCATCCTATCCTGTTTAATGGCTTGTACTATGGAAATCCATAAGTAAGGTACTCGGATATTTCTTCACTCCATTTCGCTACCAGATCTAGTTTAACTAGAGCATCATCTAATAAAGAAATCCAACAAGATCCCCACACATAGCAATATACTAGAATATCATCATTTGTAATAATAGTAATCCATGCCTTCCCCATCATATCACTATATTTTCTCATGAGTCCTGCCTTTGTGGACAATGCAACTTTTTTAAGCTCCTCCTCCAAGAGAGTGGCCCGCAGGAGGACGTCAAGCTTCAAATATTTTGTTAATTGCACCTATTATCATCACAAGCATTAACTATGCACAACAATTCTTGTAAAACATAACAACAAAGGGAAAGTCTACGTAGATAGAAATTAAGGAAGAAGTATATTGTAACTCACATTGTACACCAAAGATCTCAAGTACATTCTTGTTAGAGAAAACCAAGGTTCTTCACCTTTTGTTGACCTCTTAGGAATCTAAGAAATAAGCTTAACATCCACCTTTGGCAGCTCTTTCAGGCTTATTGATCAGCTTCACATATGTCTAATGTGTTGACCAACTCATCTTTCAAATGAGGTCACAACAAGAGCATGGGTGTTCAAGCTAGGCACATAATGGTATATTTAGAGCAATTGTTGAAAGAACCAAATCAAAACAAGTGATAAATGAAACATATGAGATAAATCACTTACAAATTCATTCTTTGGAGACATGACAAAAGTGAAATCTTGCTAATCGTAGTGGGATTGATCATGTAGAGAGTACACGAACAGGACATTTGAGAATTTCTCCCTTATTGCTTCAGTCCAACCCACAGTATGATGGTTTCCCTCCCAGATAAAAAACATATGGCCAGCAAGACTAGTGAGATGGGCAGCTATCTCATCCTCAAAGGCTTGGTTCATCTCCCTCCAAATCAGATCCCACCCTTGCTGAATATCATCATCAACTAGTTTTTCCTCTCAATCCAAAGTCCAAATTGACACTGTAAACACCCCCTTCTCTAGAACATATCCCTTAGGCCCAAAAGCAACTTTCAACCCAAAAATGTCATCTCACAAAGACCACTCACTTTTGCATATGGAATCAATCTACATAAAGGAATGGATGGATACACAGAACATGAGACCAATCTATTCTTTTGCAGTATATCTTCCCCCTGCTGCATCAACAAACTATTCTCATTCTTGGGATCCTCTTCCTTCGAATTCTTTGGCCTCACAAACAAATGGAACTATCTGCATCTCACGCTCCCTCCTAACTAAGTCATATTCCTTCTCCCTATCGTAGCCCTCATCAGCAAGAACATCAACAACCCTATCATCTATTTCCAACCCCATATCTTCCTGTTTATCTACTCCACTCTCCTTTCAACCTTCTTTGATCTCCCTCCCCTTCCTCTTTTACTTGACTTAGGTGGACTACCAATTGGACCTCTCCTCTTAGAGACCTACCCAGTCACTGCACAGACATCCAATGCTTTTCTTACAATCAAATGATAAATGTGCCTCATGTTTAACATTGCATCAGATAATGTGCTCATTAGCATGGCCATGCTATCTATAAAAAAAAGGGTTTGAAAGTGGCCCACGCCAGCGCGGGCCATTTCCAACCCCCTTTTTTATAGATAACATGGACATCATGGCCATGGCAATGAGCTCAATGATAACTACAAAAAGGCATCGTCGACGCCAACCCACATATTTTCATGTATGGCTTTTATCCTCATGATACTTAAAAGAGAGGGGTTGTAGCATATCCATAACCTTATAAGGGGGGTTTTCACATACCCTATGCACATTGAATTGGCATGGGCACTCATTATTACCAAACCTTGTGTTTCTCTCTCTAGAGTAAGGTATAGCAGTTTATGCTCCGGGCTCCTAATCCACAAAGGAGTCCACTTCCTTGCATTTGTGTGTTGTCATGCACGGATCATATGTAGTTCTCTCATATGTGGATCAAATGTGATTTGCTAGCTTGACTATGATGTTGAAAGACTCATTACATCTCATCTAACCTATCATTAAATATTTTTCCTATCTAAAACTTGATAAACACAACGTTGTACTAGTCCCATCCTCCTTTGGTGACCCCTTATGTGAAATGTTGTATAATTAAACGATTACCTTCAATACAATACTAGTTGAACTAGTATTGTATTCATCTAGTTCATACTAGTTGAATAAATATTAATCAAGCATTACTTTGCACTCATGACTTGCAATTTTTACTTCATAAAATGAGTATTTTGAATTGTTGTTCTCTTTGATTTTCCTATAAGTATCCCTCAATACAAAAACTATTCTATTTATATGAAGATAAGGGTGGAAAAATGCATGCATACTATTCATCATATGTAATTGTTTTGTTCTTGTTATCAATATACCTATTGTCAATTGATGGTAAACATAGGAACGTAGCCATTGCTATTTTTTCCTTTAAACAATGAGATGCAAATCTACCTTGAAACAAATGAAGGCATACAAGATTTGAACCTCACATGGAAACAAGTGACTTAACATATTCTCTAAAAGTAGCATTAACATTAAAAAAGGGGGGCAGAGGTGGCCTCCGCCCCCCCTTTTTTTATGACCAACATAATTCTACTGTGCATAATGAACATACTCAACATAATCAACATAATGCTACTAGATATAATCAACTTAATCATCAGTATCAACATAAAAAAAAGGGGGGGCAGAGGTGGCCTGCACTAGTGCAGGCTAAGTATGTTGATTATGCTTAGTAGCATTATGTTGGTCATAAGAAAAGGGGAGCGGAGACGATCGGCGTGTGAGCTGCCTCTGCCCCTTTTTTTAATGTTGATGCTGCAAATTATGTTGATTATGCTCATGCCCTTGCTTGTTTCTATGGCGAAAATGGCCATGGTCATAAAAAAAGGGGCAGAGGTAGCCTGCACTAGACGATCGGCGTGCGAGCTGCCTCTGCCCCTTTTTTTTTATGTTGATGCTGCAAATTATGTTGATTATGCTCATGCCCTTGCTTGTTTCTATGGCGAAAATGGCCATGGTCATTAAAAAAAGGGGCAGAGGTAGCCTGCACTAGCACTCTAGTGCAGGCTACCTCTGCACTAGCCTGCACTAGCACTCTAGTGTGCAGGCTACCTCTGCCCCTTTTTTTTATGACCATGGCCATTTTCGCCATAGAAACAAGCAAGGGCACTAGTGCAGGCTACCTGTGCCCCTTTTTTTATGACCATGGCCATTTTTGCCATAGAAACAAGCAAGGGCATGAGCATAATCAACATAATTTATAACATCAACATTAAAAAAAGGGGCAGAGGCAGCTCGCACGCCGATCGTCTCCGCCCCCTTTTCTTATGACCAACATAATGCTACTAAGCATAATCAACATACTCAATAGCATAATCAATAGAATGATCCCAGGCTTGAGCATCAACATAAAAAAAAGGGGCCCCCTTTTTTTAAATGTTGATGCTTGGCCATTTTGGCCATGGCAAGCAAGTGATTCAGTTGAAATTTGTGTGGCTATGGTGAACAGATCTACAAGAGGCAATTGTCAAGGATGAGCATACCTTTTGGGGGCTATTGTGCTAGCTATGGAGGAGAGAGTGGAGAGCCGTCCCTTGAGAGCAGGGTTGGAGAAGAAGCTTGAGCAGGGGCGACCACAATACAAAGCAAGAGATAACAAATTTAGGATTTTTAGAAAAGAGAATGAGAGAAAGAGAGACGGAAAGCGACATATTGAAACTGAAATCATATCTTAGATTGTCCACTTGATTTCTGGTCAGCCGGTCCATCAGTTTTGTCATAAATCTTGGGCAGCTGGGTACAAAGTCATCGCATTCATTATGGGTGTCTTTGGAGTGTTATCACTTGCCCATCATTTTCAGGATTCATATTGTATATATTGGGGCCACGTTCTCTATATAGTAATTTGCAAGCTTGAATTTTTTTAAAAATATTTTAGATTTGAATATGATTATACATATTAATAAGTTGAATATTTATCTGCATACTCTAATTGCACACACACACACACACACACACACACATATATATATATATGTAAAAGGACATATATATATATATTGGTAACCATCAAAGATGGGATTTGTATATATTTTTTCATTGGCAAATATGTTTTTTATATATTATAAAATAATTCTATAACTACATATATAATAGAACATATACAGATAGCGTGCACATTTGATTTTAATAAATATTTTTCCATTATAATAATATAATATAATTATATATATATAATGTGAAAACATAAATGTATAATTACATAATATAATTATACATACATACATACATACATACATACATACATATTAAAATTCATGATACATTTAAATATTTATTATTTTTTAAAGATAATATAATTATATATATATATTGATTATATTAATATAATGTAATGATATAAATACATATTAATAATATATATATATATATATTAAATAAGCATAATATCTATAAATGTAATATATAAATAAATAATACATATAATATTATATTTATGAAATATATAGTCAAGATATATATTAGAGGTGGTTATCTAATATACAATATTATCTTTAGAAGTGGTTATTTTCGATGCCTTGAAAAGCAAGAATCGATTACACTAAAATATTGTATCTTGTTAGCTCAGATATACACAGTGTCTATTGGTGTACATGCATTTTCCCTTGGCATCATCTGGCCATTTTCCTTCGTGCTCTAGATTTCTAACCTACTCTTTTGACATCTACAATGGCTAGGTGTGTGACCATCTATGGTCCAGAGGTGGGAACAAAGCTTGTTATATGTTCAAGCCAAAGATATAATTAGATATCTCTATCGAAAGTTCAAGAACACTTTACACTCTCTAGCAAGAGGTTCACTCCCAATAACTTTGGGTGCAGAAAGTATTAAGATTAAAGCTCAAACTCTTGTTGATGGGACTAAGGGATATGTGTAGGATCTAGATATTTAAGCATTTTATAAGGTTAGGTTACATACTATCAACTTGGTTGCATACTTTCTGCACCCAATAACTTTGGGTGCAGAAAGTATTAAGATTAAAGCTCAAACTCTTGTTGATGGGACTGAGGGATATGTGTTGGATCTAGATATTCAAGCATTTTATAAGGTTAGGTTGCATACTATCAACTTGGTAGTGCTGCTTGATGAGGAGAAAACTGTGAAGAAAGATAATGTGGTGGATCAGTCATCCTCTTTGCATTTCTCGAGTGTTTTTGACCTTATTCGTGTTCAGCCTAGAGAAAGCAGTCTACATGTTGCCTTTGAAAGTGTGCATCAAATAGTATCTACTGATGAACTACCCAGGTGTCCTATGATGGATATATTGCTTTTGAGCTCCCTACTTCTAGGTGAAATTCTTCAATGCTAGGAATGGAGCATAAACATAATGGTCACGTATGGGTAGACTATGTAACTTGTAGTAGTGATTGCTTTCCAAGTATAGTGTGACTGAGCAGGTGTGCTGGTCACCTACATTGCTACAATCTAGAGTGCCCACACATTGTGGCCACGTCAATTGTGAATGATACTCACTGGACTCAAAGAGTGCAAAAGTTGCCTCTAATTGGGAGATTGGGAGAGAGACTAGAACTCTTGTATATAGTCATTATAGACTTCCACTTGAGTGTGTAAAGCAATGTCTTGCAGTCATATATTATTGTGTTCCAAAAGATCAAGAGAATTATACTAGATGTGCAATGCATTTGGGTTACCATGACCATCCATGTGCAAAGGGAATTAGTAGGGAGCAAAAGAGAATAATTGGAGATAAAGTGTACTCACATGCAAAGGGGAGTCCACATGCAACACCTAAATAGGTTGAGGTGAGTGTGGCCCAAGAAATGGTCCTTGACATTTTGATTAAAGAACGTGAGGAGAAAGAGATTGATATGAAAGAAGGATTCAATAGCTTAAGGTAGGAATTGGGCAAGGGAAAGGAAGTTTTTAATGAGCCAATGGGATCTCGAGCATTGGGACCCCAACCTCTTGGATGTACTGTGGGAACTTTGAATGCAAATGCTCACAACTACCGCAAGCTAATCTTCATCAACATGAATCAAGGCACGGGCCTCCTAAGATGTACTAAGGTGGAGCAAGCACATTTGGAATGTTGATGCAACAAGGTGGTTATGGGATGCCTATGCATCAAGGGAATGCTAATATGGCAAGTACATCGGGGTATGGGTTATCTCCAATGCAATGGAGAAGTCTGGAAAGAGGAAAAGGTATTCCATTAGGTGAACCACCTCCATTTGGCAATTGGAATGCTTCCCCAAGTTTGCAAAATCATCACTCCAATGACTTGGGTGGCCGTTTCATCAATGATTCAGGAGCAAGTCATCATTTCAATGCTTCAAGACCCCATCACATTAGGCCACCTCAATTCAATGACATGGGTGCTTTCCATCCAAGAGCACGTGATCGTCATAGAGATGATGATGAGGAGTTCAAATGTATTAAAGATAAGATTACTTTCACTAAGTTCAAAGGAGAGGGTTCATCGAATTATGAATTTGAAGAATGGATTGACAAGATGGAGCTTTACTTTGAACTTAGCCCTCGTAGTGATAGGGCCAAGGTTTTGTTTGTTACTTTGCATCTAGAGGGTTATGCTCATGCATGGTGGTAGCACTTGAATGCTCATGGTTATTTGATCACTACTTGGGATAATTTTAAGCTTGAAATGAGGAGAACCTTTGTCTCAGCCCTCAATATAGATTAGGGATGATGGAGAAATGGGATGATCTCACTCAAACGGGAAATGTCGACTATGTGCACAAGTTTATGAAGTTTTCACTTCATGTAGAAGGTTTGAGTGAGGAGAACAAATTGAGGAATTTTATCAATGGGTTGCAAAATAACATCAAGGTTAATATGGATGCTCAAAGGCTCGACACTATCAAGGAAGTCATGCTTCTTTGTAGAGATCTGTGAGGCAAAATATACCATGCTAGTGGATCAAGACATGGAGTTAGGGATGATATTGGCACTTCAACTTTTGGCAAATCTTCAAGTGGAGTTTCTTTTCACATGGGAATTAGGGCTGATACTGGCACTTCAACTTTGGGCAAATCTTCAAGTGGAGTTGTTCATCACACGGGTATGGGACTCGTGAGTTCCCAAGTACACCAGTACCAGCTTATGATCCTGCCTATGAGGTAGACCTCCTCGCAGGCCCTCGCATCCAACACAGCCTCTTCAACATACACAGAAGCCTCGACGTGCACGTCGACCAGTGAGAGATGACAATTTTGATTGGGTTGCCGATAGTGACTAAACTCAGACTAGCTGGGTTAGCTCACTTATATTGTACGTAGATTTTTTGGTAGTGACTAACCTCAGACTAGCTAGGGTAGCTCATTTTCATTATGCCTTGATCAGGTAGTACTTGCAGCTCGAATGCAAAAGAGCGCAGCCCAATGGGTGAGAAAGCTGCGTAGGTGTAATGTTTGTGTCTGCAGAGCGTGTGTGGGATAACTCAGCTCCAATGTTCCCAAGGAGCTGCGCTGCACTCTCTATGAGTATGTAGAAGACTCTCAGAATCTCCAGTGGGGGGGACAGTGAGACCTTGCCATTTTAGTGTTCACGTAGAGCTCATCGTTTATGTGTGGGATAGCTGTGTGTTCTGTAGAGCTCAGAGAGAAGCTAGTCAGGTCCATAAGTGTGTGTGGGAGGGGCTCAGCTCCAAGATTCTCAAAGAGCTACGCCATAACCAGAGGACGAGTTCATCGCTTTAATGAATTCAGATAACTGCGCAGCTCATGTATGTAGAGAGGAGGGAATGAGCCTTGTGTAATTTTTAGAGTGGTAAATAAGAGTTCGCCTCTTTAAAATTCTCAGAAAAAAAAAGCGCAGCTATTTGTGTAGAGAGCTGCGTAGGTGAAATGTTTGTATTTGCTGAGCGTGTGTGGGGAGAGTTCATTACTCTAAAGCATTAGAGAACCTACGCAGCTTATGTGTATAGGGGATCTAAAATTTTAATGTTCTTTGAGAGTGCAGCCCATGTGGGTAAGGGGAGAAGTGTAGCTTTTGTGTGAGAAGGCGCCGAGTTCAAGGTGTAAAGGCCGTGTATTTTTTTTCCTCTATGAGTAAGAAGCTGCTCTCTGTGTTTGAGAGAGGAAGGGGACGAGCTCGTTTTCTTTAAAGAGAAGTACCCTCAGAACAGCCCACGGCATTCCAGTTTGGGAGGGGAGGAGAAGCTGCAACGCTACTTGTATGAATGAAGAGAAGGTGCCACGCCTTGAGAGTGCGGCTCTCGGTCATGATGACAGCCCATGCAATGCTCATGTGTATGAGGGAAACAGCCCTCTGGTTTTGTTTGAGAGAACATGTATGTATGGTGGTGTGCTTCTTCAACAAACAGACTGAAGACCATAAAGTGATTATGTCTCCAGCCACACACTGCTTGCCAGGTTGGGAGAATTGAAGTTACTCACTGTTATTGTCTTTTCTTGGGAAACTGAAGTTTTGCATAAAGCTCATATTTGATGGAATGTAACCTTGTCTATGGCAAATGGTTCTCTCACCATTTCTCTGTGGTGATCATTTTGCTTACGGCCGTGAGCCTATTTCATAATAAGGGTGCACCCCTATATGCATATGTATCAATTGAGTTAAGGGTGGCAGATGTTGATGTGCCCATCTCCCCTTGCATGTCTTGATCAAGTGTATGTAGGCTTACCCCAGTCGCTTGAAAAATTGAATGAGGGTAGAGACAAAGTCTCATGCTTGAGAGGTTTAATGTTGTGTCAGCTCATTGAGAAGTTGACTGGTGCCCCTTTTTCTTGATGTTGGTGTGTACTCCGAACTGTAGAAAGGCATTGCTATAGAGGTGTTCCGTGTCTCTCTGCCTCCCTTCACAACGTACCAAGCACATTGAGATTCATTATCACTATGTCAGAGAGAGGCTACATGCAGGGGAGATCAGTTTATCTTACTGCCCTACATAGGATAATGTTGCATATCTAGGCTTTACCTCGAGAAAAGTTTGAAGCTTTCCGCCATAAAGCTTTGGGCTTACTCTTATACAGAGAGTGATCTGCTACCTTGTACAAGTTCACACTTCCACTATAGGGGGGATTTATAGGCATATGCTCACTTATGGTAGTGCTATGTGTGAACAGGGCTTAACCAAGGGCACTTTTTCCCATGTGGTTTTTTCCCTTGGACATCAAGTGTGAAAGGACACTCTAACATATAATATTTTGTACTTCTATATTATATGGATGTGGCACACATGCAAGGGTTGACTTACATTTTGTGGATACCACACTTTTTGGCTAGGCATATGCTCACTTATGGTAGTGCTATGTGTGAACAGGGCTTAACCAAGGGCACTTTTTCCCATGTGGTTTTTCCCCTTGGACATCAAGTGTGAAAGGACACTCTAACATATAATATTTTGTACTTCTATATTATATGGATGTGGCACACATGCAAGGGTTGACTTGCATTTTGTGGATACCACACTTTTGACTCTCTCTCTCTCTCTCTCTCTCTCTCTCTCTCTCATTTTCTCTGTGTGAGCTTCTCCATCCTGCACCTAACCCTAATGTGCAGGTTTGTGTGTGAGTGTGTGAGTCCAACCCCAACAAATAGAAGTCATTTTGTAAGACTTATACTGAACTATTGTATCTTAGCAAAGACTAATATGATGAAAAATTTCTACATGGACATGTGTCTACTCTACAAAGTACTCATAACGATTTTGAAGCAAACGTCTTTAAAATTCAATTTTAACCAAAGATAAGTTATGAGAATAAAAATTCTCAACAATCTATTTTATTATGGCAAAGCACAATACTCACAAAATACAAAAATGAGTAGGGCTCAATAAAAATAGAGAATGTTTATACAAAAATGAGCCGATCTCAATAAAAATATAGAATCTTTACAACGTTGGCTCTGGACGTATACAAAATGCCTCTAAGCGGTTTCGGGCTCTATAGCCTCAGCCTTGGCCTCCTCCTTTGACTCAGCCTCCTTTGGCACCTTGGCCTCCTCCTTTGACTCAGCCTTCGGTGCCTTGGCCTCCTACTTTGTCTCCTTTGTTGGCACCTTGCCTGCCTTGTCCTTGCTCTTGCCTGCAAATGGAAGCTTCCTCTTTGCCTTGCCCTTGCTTCCCTTCTTAGGGACTCCTTGTTTAAAGCTGAAATGCTTAATAGTAGGGGAATGAAATGGCATCTTTTTTCTCTTCTTTGATGCACTAGTGCGAGCAACTCTGGTGGAAGTGGTGAGTCAAGGTCATCAGGCGCGTAATTGCATTATTGAGGATAATGTTTATTGCCTTTGCCTGCACACTCCACAGCCTGAGCTCGTCTGAGCGAACAGACTACAAAATAACATAAAAGTCAATTAGAATAATGCGAGATCTCTTATGAAATGAACATAGAGAAATTATGTTACAGTGACACAAGAAACTTACACAGCTGTCAAAATTAGTGTACTTGGAAAGGAGGAACTTCCAGAAATTTGCGACTACGTGCCAGCTACAAGAGTGCGAATCCTTTTGCATAGGAATGGGTTGGTTGAGAAATTTCCACTCTCAATTCAGGACATAGAGTTTCAATCAATGCAACCTCCCTCTTACATGCCCTACAGTCAACGATATAAAGAATGACTTACAATCAACAATTAGGAAGCAAGAAGGAAATGATATAAAGTATAATGACTTACAATTTAGACTGTTCGTGCATTCCGAGAAGGCTATTCATAAACATTGTTCGGCATTTCACCACATTAATTAAACAAGCAGACCAGTGCCCTCTGAAATTGAGAAAGTAAACAAAAAATATAAGAAGCCTAACACATGCAACTAATAACTTAAATTCCATTAACAGCTTGAAATCCAAAGAAAATACATACTTCTCTATATATGGCAGCACAACAAAGCAGGTACCCGGACTAACTCCTTGGAAATAAGGAGCAAGGTCCTCTTCAGACCTTGACAGGTCAATCAGAATAGTTGATACCAAAGGATCACAAATATATACTTGCTTTACCTAGTCTGGCAAAAGCTCTTTCAACAGTACCCTGCAAAAAATTGAATTAAAAACATTAGGAAAGGGAAAAAGAAATCAAAATAAGAAAGCATTAAAAAAAAGGCAAAGAAGAGTACACACCTTAGACAAGTAAGCACAATACTATCATTGATCTCTTTATTCTTTTCAATGAGCATATAAACATCCGTTGGAGCAATATGGAGGAACTCCTCTTGCTCGGCACTATACGAGACATTGCATATGATCTGACTAGGCACTGCCTTAAGTCTATCGTTAATCTCTCCCTCCAACTTCATACGATTTTCTACCAATTCATCCCTAATGACATTCTCTTATAATAATGTCTCCTTTCCCTTCAGATCCACCCCCTTTACAAGCCTTGTGGACCTGGTGTTGTCACCTCTTCAATAACCACCTTATCAAAAGCCCTGTTCCTCTTCAAATTAGGAGGAATGGAGAGGATTTCTACTGCTTTCCTATCCCTGAATGGTAGAGGTCGCATGAACTTATCATACCTATACCTAACTCTGCTTACTAATGTCATGTCCTTGTCCATTAGTGTGACCCTCCTAGCATGGGTAGCACAAATGTTACTATCATTTAATAAGTCTATAAGGAAGTCCTTGCATGACTCTTGAAGACATGTGAGGGCACTACTCTGCCATTTAAAGTAACCTTTTCACTTTATTATGTCGCTAATAATGGATCTGACAATCCTCAAGAAAGGAGCTTTGGGGGATGAGGAGATTGATAGTCGCATAATGGGCCTTCCTTATCTCCACAAACATTTTTCTTCGCCTATGCAAAGTGACCCTAGCCTTTGGAATATTCCTACTGGTTCTAGGTTTTACATCAGGAAGCATAGGTTCACTTGATGTCCTTTGGAAGATCTGGAACCGAAACTAGATTCCGCCCTGGATCTGGCACTGAATCTAGCATCGGTAGCACTGAAACTCTCCTGGATGACGGTCTGTTTTGTGCACGCCATTGCAGTAGTAGAAAAGAGAAGACAGAGTAGCCAAAAGTCACACGACCACCATCCACCACGCGATAAGGTGAATCCAAATGTGGACCAACGTTCAGTTCGCACGGTGAACGAAACAAGAACTTATCAATAAAATTCACCCAACCTTCCACGGAGCGATATGTCAAAAACATGGAGAATAGCCATATCACATCGCGAACAAAATTAGCGAAAGCAAAGGGGAATAGAGAACTTATCAATAAAATTCACCCAACCGTCCCACGGAGCGATATGTCGATTCAAAATCATGGAGGATAGCCATATCGCACCGTGAACGAAATCAGCAAAAGAAAAGGGGAAGAGAGAACTTATTATAAAATTCACCCTGCCGTCCCACGGAGCGATATGTCGATTCGGAAACATGGAGAATTTGCCATATCGCACTGTGAACAAAATCAGCGAAAGAAAAGAGGAAGAGAGAGAAAAACTTACATGCGCTTGAAAAAAGGGCTGGGATGGATGGATTTAGTGAGCTGCACAAGCAAAGTGTGGAGAAACGCAATGGAAAAAAAATGTGAAAAAAAGCATGGAAAAGAAAATATTTCTCCTTTTTATAGAGAAAAATGCAATCATGGCATCGACTGCGTTAGCCCTACATGTGGCAATTCATGAATCGACGATGACATGAGCCCTACCACACGTGGTGTTCGATCCTTGACCTATATAAAGATGGTGCAAGTTTTTTTTTTGCTTTTCTCGCTTTCCATACCGTCCACAGTGTGAGTCATTTTTTTCCATGGCCCATACCGTCCACCATGGTGCAATAGTTGCATTCCTGCATCATTGCTTTCTCTTTATCATACGGTGAACGGTTTCCACCCAGATCAGAGAAGCGAAGGAGGTTAAGAGTTCTCACTTGTACAATGTTGTAGATGATGTGGATGATTTATTGCTGGAGGAGATTAAGGATGAGCCTCTAGCACCACAGAGCATCTCTTTGATCTACTAAGGAGGGCTCGGTGTGCAGGAGAAATCCCTTTGCCATGTAGAGCCTGTGTTCAATGTTTCTTTCAGTCTAGAGGAGGTTATCAAGGACATGGCAAGGACATCCCTGGTGGAGGTAGAGTGGACAGAGTATTGCAATTGGTAGACAAGACACCTCCAACCTAGTTGCCAGCAACATTGTCCATGGGGTCGTGCTCAATATCTTGATTCTCAAGCATCCTCTTCTTTCTTGACTTTTGTTTGTTTTCCCTCACCATTCTCATGCACCATGGACAAGGATTTGGGGTGTTGGCACCTTTTGGACACCCAAGCAAGCATTTATTGTCTTCAGGTCACCCCCCAAATGCCAATCTACTGTATAAGTGCCCTTGCCCTCTACCTCAAGTTTTTCTCCCTGAATCTGTGCTTTGATGTGACAGTGGTAAACCAAGGTATCCTATCAAACATCCAAGCGAGAACTTCATGTGTCTCTTTTGGTACTTCAAATGCCCCAAGCTACCATATCTCTTTCTCAGATTAGAAACTATATGAGGGAAAGTCTAGCTTGCAAATCCTCTCCTTATCAGGAGTTTGGTTATCTCAATATTCCCCTTAAATGTGTCTTCACTGAGAAAAGATGATAACTCTCAACTTTTTGCATATGCCATAGCCTCATTCATGAGTGTGATACTCATTTTCTCTATCCTCTTTCCTTTCACAATCTAACACTCATCCATTTTCAACACAGAGCTAACTTTGTCACCTTTCATAACAAACAAAATTAAATAAGCTTTGATTTTTCATAGATTTTTTTGACTACTTTGCAAGAGATAAAAGTTACTTACAATTATATAGGTAATCCATAGAATAAGATCATAACTTTCTGAAGACGTTGTAGATCAACAAATATATTGTTGAACTCGTTGTAAGGAACCACAATCTTACCATTGTTGCCTTGCTTTTTTCCCCAAGCTCTAATGGTCAGCTTATCATTGACGCACTCTCCAATCTTACGTTGCACATCTTCATTGCATGTCCTCTTTGCTAATCTTAATCTTCTTCGGGCAGGAAAATATTTCGTGTGATGCCTTGTTTGCGAAGTGTATCTTGTAGTAATTGATGGAGAGCCTGGTATCCTTTTGTGCTTATGCCCACTTCGTCGCATGCATTCTGAACTTCCTCAATGCCTAAAATGTTAGTTATATCTTTCATTATCTCATTTGTAACCAGTATCTGTCGTACCTTCTTGTAGCATGGATCTTGAACTATGGAAATAATGTTATGTTTTCTCATGCAAATACGTAACATATCTCCAATATCTTGAGGACCATTATCACCACACGCATCTTTAAGAAAGGTCCTGTAATGAACTAACAAAGATTACTTATAGCAACAATATTATATAATGAATTAACAGTTAATGAAAAAAATCAAACAATAGATACACTCTAATAAAAATAACTTATAGCCAAAAAGATGAATAGAAAACAAACCTTGCTGCATGAATTCTTCACTTGAGAGCACGACCACACCAATTGCAAGTGTCTAAATGTTGTTCATTGTCCTCTTTCGCTCTCTGGCTCCCATGGGTCTGTGCAATTTTGAGAGCTTGTTGCACACTACTCAAAGTGACTTGCAAGCTATGAATTTGTGAGTTTAGAAATTGAACCTTCCATGCAAGCATCACATATACTTAAGCGTTTGCAATATCCAAGGAGCCCAATCTCACCCTCTCTCCAACCAACAAAATGAATGAGGGTAGGTCTGTAAAAGGTGGAGAGAAATTTGAAGAAGGATCATTAGGATATAAATACCCCTCAACCCAAAGATCCACATTATAATGACCCTGGTGTCTTCTTTCTTGCTTCTCTTGTGCGTTTAGACGTTCTTTTCTGATAGGTGCATATTCATTCAAGATGCAAATATGCAAGTCTACCTTCCTCACTCGTGTGATGAATTTGAGGTGTTTGTTATTTCTGTGTGCCATAGTAGACACAATGGAAGATGGTAGATAGCTTGGATCTAAATAAGAAGCTTGAAAGAGAGACCAATGAGAGAAGGGCTTGGGAGGGAGAGTCTGAGAGAGAGAGAGAGAGAGAGAGAGAGAGAGAGAGAGAGAGAGAGAGAGAGAATCTTTTAGTTGTTGAGCCATCGGGACAGCTATAAAATATAAATTTTAAATTGCTAGCTTATCCAAAAATTTAAATTTATATTAAACTTTTTATTTTTTATGCATTTAAAAGTGAAAAAAATAAAAAAAATAAGTTTTCCTTGTCTTTTAATGACTGTTGACTTAGAATTTGTAAGGACTTCAAAAATGCAACGAAAGTGTATTAAACGAGATTGTCTTTTAATGACTGTTGATATGAAATTTAGAGAGAACTTCAAAAATGCAATGAAAGTGCATTAAATGTGATTGAAAGTTATTTTGAGATAATTATTTTGAATTGTAATAAAAAATATTTTTGGGACCCCTATATGGACGAGATTGATGATGTTTCGAGAGTTTTAGTGTGAAATCTATGGTTTTCTTGATTTTATGTTTTGTAGTTAATTGAATTAAATTCAAATGCTATGCCTTGATGAAAAGGCCACCCCCTTCTCTTCTTTATATTCCAGCCTTTCTTAATCCTAGAAAGATTAACTAAGGGATTAATTAAACTCTTCTTATTGTTTACTCTCTTAAATTTTAGAAAATTGTGTAGATTAGAGTTTTATGAATCTAAATTGGGCTGATTTAAGTTAAAATAGAATGATAAAAATGAGAAATGGTCAGCCATACAAAGGAGGTTATGGCAAAATTTTCCAAAATTTTGTGGAAAAGAAGGTTTGTTTTTTATGTTATTCCAAAAGAGTAATTCCCACCATTTTTGCATCTTAAAGAAATATTCTGATTACTCCATGTATATATTCACCTATGAATATGCATGGATATCACTGTTATTCATTATTAAAATTAATTTTTATGCATAGAAAGATGCATAAAGGAATTATTTTTATTTCAAAAGTGTTATTCTCATTAAAATTGATTTTGATACATAGAAAGATGCATAAAGGAATTATTTTTATTTCAAAAGTGTTATTCTCATCAAATTGATTTTTATGCATAGAAAGATGCATAAAAGAATTATTTTTATTTCAAAAGTGTTATTCTGATTTTTATGCACATAGAAAGATGCATAAAGGAATTATTTTTATTTCAAAAGTGTTATTCTCATTAAAATTGATTTTTATGCATAGAAAGATGCATAAAGGAATTATTTTTATTTCAAAAGTGTTATTCTCATTAAAATTGATTTTTATGCATAAATAGATGCGTAAAGAATTTTTATATCAAAATTAGAATTCTCTTAAATTCTATGTTTAAATTTTATGAATAGATGTGAATAGAGGTGATGAGATGTGAGGTGAATAGATGTGATGACATGTGAAGTGAATCAGATAAATTTGAATGAATGGATGGATGGATGTGATGTGAAGAGATGTGAGTGAATTAGATAGATGTGAATGAATGGATGGATGTGAATGAGTATGTGAAAGAATGGATGTGATGAAAATGGATGTGAATGTGTATGTGAAGAATGGATATGGATATGAATGTGTATGTGATGAAAATGGATGTGAATGTGTATGTGAAGAATAGATGTGCATGAGTATGTGAAAGAATGAATGTGAATGTGTGAATGAATGTGAATATGTATGTGAAGAATGCATATGGATGTGTATGTGAAAGAATGGATGTGAATGTGTATGTGAAGAATGGATGTGAATGTGTATGTGAATGAGTATGTGAAAGAATGGATGTGAATGTATGTGATATGTGATGAAAATGGATGTGAATGTGTATGTGAAGAATGAATGTGAATGAGTATGTGAAAGAATGGATGTGGATGTATGTGAAAGAATGGATATAGATGTGTATGTGAAAGAATGTGATGTGATGTAAAGAGATGTGATGTGACATGAATATATGTGGATGTGAAGTGATAGATATGAATGTATGGATTGGATAGAAGTGATGTGTATGAATGAGATATGATGTGGATAGAAGTGATGTGATATAATGTGGATAGAATGTATGTGATGGGATGGTTATGAGAATGTATGTCGTGGATATGAACAAATGAATGTGATGGATATGAACAAATGAATGTGATGGATATGAATGAATGTGATGTGATGTAAATAGAGATAGATATGATGTGTGATGTGAATGAATATGATGTGATGAGATGTGGATATGGGTAGATGCGAGTGGATGACTTCTAATGTGGATAAATAAGAAAAGATGTGATGAGAATGGGAATACATATGAAATAAATGAGGACTGATGTGGAGCAATATGGAAAGAAGAGAGTTCGTTATAGAAACTATATTTATGACGACCTATTTTTAAATGACTGTTTTATATCAACAAATGATGGGGAAGCATTTTGACCGTCTTGTGAATGAGGTCATGGAGATGTTAAAGTTGCAACAGCTGATAGAGAGTCAACGAAGAACGTCTCGCGTAGCAAGGTCGGCCGAGGTCTTGACCAGCCTCGGTTCGATTTAAATGGTGAGCTTCCAATACAGTGGATGAGGGACCAAGGAAGCGGCCTATGAGTGAAGCACTATGTGACTTGCGAAGGATCCTAGAGGGTGCTGAACATACGGTGCTCGGGCTCTGGGTCGCCGAAGATACCCACACATGCATCGTGGAAGATATTAGAACAAGGAGTAAGAGTTGTTTTCTGAATTCAAGCATGGATTTGGTTGATTGAACTTGCTGGTCCTCAACGGATGAGCCCATGGCTCTTTTATATGGATCTGTTGGTCGATCTTGCTAATCTTCAACGGAGATTCCATTTTGATTTTTATAAGTGAATACATTACCGGGTACTATGAGCTAGGAACTATCAAAAAGGCCCCTGAGTGGACGGGTGGTGAGCGTTCTAGTTGCCAATGATGCCATAGGTACTTCGATGAAGGAAAAATTGGAAATTAGGATTCAACCGGATATTTTGGAGGATTATGATCAGTGATGCTATAGTTTCATTGAATGATTATTTTGGAGGATTATGATCAGTGATGCTATAGTTTCATTGAATGATTATTTTAAAGACAGCTGAATCTGTGAAAAAGGCAATTTCATATTGGGTGTGTAAGTGGTGTGACTAGTTTTAAGTTTGCATGAATATCTGGCTAGGGGCCTTGGGAACTCTTTTCCCTAGTACCTGAGACAAAACCTAATCAAATTCTTAAATGGATCCCATCACTATCTACAGTGGTTGGCTAACCCATGGGACTGGATGGGGTTAGGCTAGACTGATGGATCTCTAAAATGAGACTCAATTCTGTTATGGTTCGATAGATGAAGTAAATCCTGGATAAAAATTTGTTCTATGGAAAAGAATCAATGGCTGTGCCTCTCAATGAGAAACAAAGTGTTGGTCTCTTATGATCCAAGTGCAAGTCTTTTCCTTGATCTGACTATGATACTTACGCGGGTTCGGTCAGATCAACTCGGTTAGTTAAGGCTCTTGACTATGTGAGAGAAAAAAATATCCTGGAGGAATCACTCGTGCTTTTTGGGCGAAGGAAGTTTTTTCGAGTTCGATTTTGGAAGAACGGAGGGATTAGTCTCTTGTCCGGATATCTGCGGGGGCGAGGCCCCAAGTGAGGGACCCTGCCCCGCACTAGCACCCCTTAATTCATTGCGCAGAGGGGATAGGAATCTCTCAACTGGTATCAGAGCAAATTGGCTAATGTGGATCAACCGAGAAGCCAAAAATGTAAAAAATTTATGAAGTAGCAGTAAAAGGTTGTAATTGTATGATGAAATTCATACAAATTGATATTCAGACTGAAATTCATAAATTAGTAATAATTGGGTCTTCAGATGGAAGTACTGCAATTGCATGGAATCCCTGACTTGCTTGAGGCCTAGACATGATGGTATTTACCTTATAATTCCAAGGACCGTGACTACCCGTATATATTGAGGGTATAACTGTAGCTCTTTACTGGCAGTATATACGAGTAAATCTAAGACCTTGACATTATATAAGCGAAAATGCTATCCCGATGATGAATTCGAATGTGGTTGATATGATTTTAAAATTCTGGTTGAGAACTGATGAGTTGATTTGGATTCTCATTGAAAAATGATGATTCCTGAATTTTGGTTGAAAAGTGATAAGCTGAGCAAAACCACAATGAGGATGAATGGGACGAGTCCCTGTGGATGATGTTCGTAACTAGAAAATGACGATAATGACTTCAGCAAATCGCTATAAGATTAGTGGATTGTGCTGATAGATTGCTACTGTTAACACTTGACCCAGTGGATTAAGTTAAGGGATGTCAAATTAAAAATCTGTATAATTGAAAATTCCCGTGGAGGACTGTTCAAATGGAAATTTCGGTCTAATGGACCATTATTGTGTTAAGGATATGAATGTTATGATCTGAAAGAATTGTTATCTGATGAGATGAGTTCTATATAAGGGATCTTTATCCCAGGATTCTTTTTGGTTGACCAAACTATAAGGAACCCCATAATCACTTGGATCTTAAGGGAAAGAGTTATCCTCCAGCTGCTGCTGCGAGATGAGGACATCTCACGTTTTTTAAGTGGGGTAGAATGTAAGATTCCTCCCTCCAGCTTTTGAGGTGTACAGGTGTAAGAACCTCCCCTTCTTTCTGATCTTATAATTATACCCCTCTCTGAAATAAAAGAAAGATCATGTTTTACCCTGTTTTGGCCTGGAGAGAGAAAATGTCTAGAGGGAGATAATCCAAAATTGAGATATTTTTGGATATAAAAATCCTCCTAATGTCTAAAATGGTTTTCCCTGAAACAGAAATTCAAAAAGAACTTTCCAATGTGCAATTGGAATTAATTGAAAATAGGTATAAGGACCTTAGCCTAAGGGTCCAGATTTTTAGAAATTTTTAGATTATGGTCCAATTAAGGTTCCTATGGACCAATAAGAGTAATCCAAATGTAAGGAGGAGATAAATTGAAGAATAAAAGAAAAACCCCCAAAAATGAGTAAATGCTCACATAAGATGAAGAGTTGACTGAGTATAAGGTTTATTAGTTAAAAATTAAGAGATATTTAGAGGAAATGATGCATTTTTGACACCTTAGTGTGGGGATGTCCCCTCATGAAGGAGGTGCCTATTTCACATGTGTGGAGGAGTTTTAAACTAAAAAATAATGAGATATTTTCATCTCTCCTCTCTCCTGTTTCAACTAGATCAAAAAAGTAAGCTGAAGTGACCCAAAAATGGTCAAATTTGACCAAATTGATTTGGAAAATTCTAGAATCAGTTTGCTTGGTTAGAGGCTAACTTTTTCCTATAAATAGAAGCCTCCCCCTTTGTAAAAGCTTAATGGTGTTTATGTATTATTACTCTGCTCCTGTCATGAGAGGCATCTACATTGAATTTTTTAAAATAATTCAATTGTTTTTGGCCTAATCCTCTCCAAAGTGAATTGGTGGCCACTCTTGCTTCAAACAAGAGTAGAATCCTCAATCCCTCAAGCCAAAGGAGAGCTTACAAGCTCTATGTAAGTTAATTTTCTTACTTATTTAAAAATTTTAAATCTATGGTTTTCTTGATTTTATGTTTTGCAGTTTGCATGCCTTGATGAAAAGGGCACCCCCTTCTCTTCTTTACATTCCAGCCTTTCTTAATCCTAGAAAGATTAACTAAGAGATTAATTAAACTCTTCTTATTGTTTACTCTCTTGAATTTTAGAAAATTGTGTAGATTAGAGTTTTATGAATCTAAATTGGGTTAATATAAGTTAAAATAGAATGATAAAAATGAGAAATGGTCAGCCATACAAAGGAGGTTATGGCAAAATTTTCCAAAATTATGTGGAAAAGAAAGTTTGTTTTTATGTTATTCCAAAAGAGTAATTCCCACCATTTTTGCATCTAAAAGAAACATTCTGATTACTCCATGTACATATATTCACCTATGAAGAGTTGAACTTTAAACCGAGCATGCATGAACCGAGCAGAGATAGAAACCGAGCATGCAAAGACCGAGCGGAGCAATAAAAAGGAACAACACGAAGAGAAGTGATAGAATTCAACCACTATTGAACCAAAATCACACCTCTTATCTACTCTACTTGTTTATTGAAAACTCTTAAACCTTACAACACCATGACTTGAAGCGATAAAAAAACACTCCGTGCATGCTCAAATTTGATAATTAAACCATATGATAGAGATTAAAAGACCCGAGGTTATCAAATTTGAGAAACCAACCCATACAATACTCATAGTCTTAGCACAATAGTCATTGTCTTAACACAACACCAAAAGCTCAATACACTTCACACCCTCTCTTCTCCACACTCATCATCTACAAAACAACATCCCACTCTTCTCCCTTTATTGGTTTTTGTCTTGATTGTATCATAGGAGGCATCCTTGCTCATCTCCCTTGCAACTTCCTCCGCATAACATGGTAGTGCACTACAATAAGAATTTTATAAATTGCATTTCATTAACATTTCAAAGCACATGGCAAAAACTCACACACAAAAGCATATCATCCTCCTAGAGTGCATATAATGTCCTAAAATAGTAGTAACCTTAACAAACCATGACAAAACATAAGTCTATAGTAGTAACCATACTAATCAAAAGGGCAGCCATATGCATCGTCCATCACTGGGTCACTCTCTGAAATCTCCTCGTCTGAGCTGGACTGATCTCTAGTACCTGCAGAAGGTCCCTCTACCAAAGGTTGTAGAATGCGACCACCAACAATGTGAGGGTCACTATCAAAAGAATAACAGGGGTGGCCAGATGCGATGCATGCACGCATCAAAGGGGCTGTACCACTACCCATCTCCAAAGCCAATCCTCCGGGAGGACAAAGAGTCTCTAGAAAGCATCGCACAAATCCGACACTCTGTTGCACACCTGATCTCAAATGTGCCTCCTCTCCAGCCTCCAATACCCTCGCAGTATCTGGCAAATAGTGACGAATGACATGCCGCAAGAACTGCACACCATGATCATGTCGTAATGTGGCACTCTCCTAAAGACGTAAAGAGGCCATGTAGCCTCGACATCGTAGCATGTACAAGTAGAAGGCATCCCTCTGTCGCACAATAATGACAAAAAATAGAGACATGTCACAAACTAATCAAGAACAACAAAGCACCAAGAAAACTAAGTGTCAATAACCATGTCAAATACCTCTACGGCAATACCCTCAATCGTAACCTCATCCATGAAGGCTAAGTCCTCAACTATGAATCTACTCACAATCTCTAGCTCACACCGCGGGGCTTATTTCTCCACCCATGAGGGAGAGTCCCCTGACAGAAAGAAATACATTTTAAACATTGACAATTACCTAACAATCTTATTCACAAGTACCTAACAATCCTATTTACATATTTCTAACTGAAAGAATCACTTGAAATGGAGGCAAGACAAACAACCCATCTTGAGTCCGCCAAACAAGCTACTGCCACTCCAAGCCCATGCCGAATATGATCCTCCGACACCTTGTTCCACAATGGAACACCGTCTCGTCCATGTGCAGAGTCCATGGGAAAATCCAAGAGCACAAAGTCAGCAGCCCATGCCACCATCTTTTTCTTTTTCTTATACTCCACCCCCAATTTATTGTTTTCAAAAAAAAATGTATGGATCTTTGCATAATCCTCATTCCTAATAGAGGATGCAAAATCCTTACCCATAGAAATATAATCTCCACATCCAAATGAAAAGATAGAGCGATCCAAAGAAGCCCCCCCTTGTATGGACAAGAGTGGCACATATTCTTTTTGGGATGGTGGTCTAGGACATGAGGATGGACCTAAATAATCACGGCAAGTATAATGAATGAACAACAAGCATAACATACAAAACAATCGACTTGCGTATATCCATAAAAATAAGTATACCACTATGAAAGCTACCATGCATACCAACATCGAGTGGTGGTGAATTGTCATCAACAAAAATTTCACGATCTAAAACAAAACAAACAAAGAAACATAAATCTTTATTTTACAAGGAAGGTATATAAAGTATCCAACATAGATAGCTAGACATGAATATGCAAAGTGAATTAAGCAAAAGTCACATGTACTCTGTGTCTCACTAATGTGAGCTTGCTTGCCCTTTTGAGCTTGCTTGCCTCTTTGAGCATGCTCACCCCTTTGCGCTTCCTTGCCCCTTATTTGATCACCTTCAAAACCACTTCTTTGTTAGAAAAGTAAAGCTTAAGGAAAGAGAGGAGACAGTTGTGGAAGCCACTTTACCTTGACTCAGATAGCCACCACTGGCACCCTTTTTCTTTGATTTTTGCCATTCCTCAAACTTAGCTTTCTCACTTGGCAATACATGGGGCGAGGGCATGTCAATCCACCAAGGGCATGTCTCAATCTCAAAAGGTGAGAGAGCAATCATATTCTCCTCATACATAGTGGACTCTTTGTTAGTGATATCCACCGATGTGGATGTATGTATGTATGTGGATATAGATGTGGATGTATAGATGTGAATGGGAATGTGGATGTGGATGTGGATGTATGTATGTATGTGGATGTAGATGTGGATGTATAGATGTGAATGGGAATGTGGATGTGGATGTATAGATGTGAATGGGAATATGGATGTGGATGTATGTGAATGTGGATGTAGATGTATGTGAATGTGGATGTATGTGAATATGGATGTGGATGTATGTGAATGTGGATATAGATGTATGGAAATGTGGATGTGGATGTATGTGAATGTGGATGTAGATGTGGATGTATAGATGTGAATATATGATATGTGATGTAAAGGAATCTGAAGTGAAGAGATGGAAAATGATGTGATTAGATGAGTACATATATAAATGGATGTGGATAGGGATATGGAGGTGGATGTGAATATATGATATGTGATGTGAAGGAATCTGAAGTGAAGAGATGGAAAATGATGTGATTGGATGAGTACATATATAAATGGAATGTGGAATAAGTAATGTGATTAATGAGGGATAATGTGAAAAAATGAGAGTTAATATAGAAACTGTATTTGTAAACTGTTGTAAATGCTGTTTGTAAATGGCTGTTTTATGTCAAGAATACTGGGAAAGCATTTTGACCGTCTTGTGATTAAGGTCGTGGAGCCTAACTGATAAAGTTGCAACTGCTGACGGAGAGTCGATGGAGGACGTCTCGCGTAGCAAGGTCGGCCGAGGTCTTGACCAGCCTCGGTTCGATTAAAATGGTAAGCTTCCGGTACGGTGGATGAGGGACCAAGGAAGCGGCCTATGAGTGAAGCGCTAGGTCACCTGCGAAGGATCCTAGAGGGTGCTGACCATATGGTGCTCGGGCTCTGGGTCGCCCAGGATACCCACGCGTGCGTCGAGGAAGATATTGGAACAAGGAGTAAGAGTTGTTTTGTGAAACCGGGCATGGATCTGGTTGATTGACCTTGCTGGTCTTCAATGGATGAGTCCATGGCTCTTTATATGGATCTGTTGGTTGATCTTGCTGATCTTCAACAAGAGTCCATCTTGATTTTTATAAGTGATTATATTGCCGAGTATTATGGGCTAGGAACTATTGAAAAGGCCCCTGTGTGGACAGGTGGTGAGCGTTCTAGTTGCCAATGATGCCATAGATACTCTGATGAAGGAATGATGGAAAATTATGAATCAACCGGATAAATTGGAAGATTGTGATCAGTGGTACTATGGTTTCATTAAAGGATTGTTTTAAAGTTAGTTGATGCTAAGAAAAAGGCAATTTCATATTGGGTGTGTAAGTGGTGTGGCTAGTTTTATGTTTGCATGAACTTCCGGCTAAGGGGCCTTGGAACTCTTTTCCTTGGTACCCGGGACAAAACCTAACCAAATTTCAAATTGGATCCCATCACTACAGTGGTTGGGCGGTTGGCTAACCCATGGGATCGGATGGGGTTAGGCTGGACTGATGGATCCGTAAATCGAGATTTAATCTCTATTATTACGATAGATGAAGTAAATCCCAGATAGTAAATTGTTCTATGGATAGGAATCAACGGTTGTGCCTCTTAATGGGGAAAAAAGTGTTGATCCCAATGATCCAAGTGCAAGTTTCTTCCTTGATCTGACCAAGTACCGTTAGAGGAGTAGTCGGATCGGTTTGATCAGTAATGATCTTGACTACGTTAGAGTAAAGAGTTATCCTGGTGGAATCGCCCATGCTTTCCGGGTAAGGGAAGTTTTTTCGGATTCGGTTTTTGAAAAACCGACGGATTAGTCTCTTGTCCGGATATCCGTGGACGAGGCCCGAGTGTGGGACCCTACCTCGCGCAAGAAGTGCTACTTCCGCTGCTAGTATCCCGAATCCGTTGCGCGGTGGGAACAGGGATCTCACAGATCCATATAAAGAGCCATGGACTCATCCATTGTTGAAGACCAGCAAGGTCAATCAACCAGATCCATGCCCGGTTTCATAAAACAACTCTTACTCCTTGTTCCAATATCTTTCTCGATGCACGCGTGGGTATCCTGGGCGACCCAGAGCCCCGAGCACCGTATGGTCAGCACCCTCTAGAATCCTTCGCAGGTGACCTAGCGCATAACTCATAGGCCGCTTCCTTGGTCCCTCATCCACCGTACCGGAAGCTCACCATTTTAATCGAACCGAGGCTGGTCAAGACCTCGGTCGACCTTGCTATGCGAGACGTCATCCATTGACTCTCCGTTAGCAGTTGCAACTTTATCAGTTAGGTCACCATGACCTTAATCCATAAGACGGTCAAAATGCTTCCCCAGCATTCTTGACATAAAACAGTCATTTACAGACAGTCACAAAATACAGTTTCTATATCAAACACTGTCTTTTCTCATTATCCCTCCTCAATCCACATTACTTATTCCACATTCCCTTCATATGTACTCATTCTCTTCCATTCATTCATATCAACAACACATTATTTCCCATACACATTCACCTTCATTATTCTTCATACACATCCATGCATACATCCATTTTCACATCCTTATTTATACATCCACATCCACATACATACATCCATACATACACATCCACATGCGTACATCCACATCTACATGCATACATCCATACATCCACATACATACATCCATTTCCTCATTCCCATTCATATAACCCCATACGCCTTCACATCTATTCTTTTACATCACGTCCATTCTCGCCTTATGAGACCACCCATATACATCTTATCTCATCACATACACTTCTTATCTCATCCCATACACATCTTATCATATCTTAACTCATCTTATCACATCCTAACTCATCTCATATGCATCTTATCACATCTTATCACATCTCATACACCTCTTATCACATCTCATACACCTCTTATCACATCTTAACTCATCTTATCACATCCTAACTCATCTCATATGCATCTTATCTCATCACATACACTTCTTATCTCATCCCATACACATCTTAACTCATCTTTTATGCATACCTCTATGCAAGAATTTCAATTGTGATAAAAGTAACACTTTTACAATAAAATAATCTTTTTTTGTAATATTTTTATAATAAAATAATAATTTATTTATTTTTTTCATTTCTTTGCACGAAATTCAATATGATGAAAATAACATAAAATAATCATTTTTTTTCTTTACAGTTTTACAATAAAATAATCATTTTTTTTCATACCTCTGCATGAAATTCAATATGCTAAAAGTAACACTTTTATAATAAAATATTCATCTTTTATGCATACCTCTATGCATGAAATTCAATTATGCTAAAAGTAACACTTTTATAATAAAATATTCATCTTTTATGCATACCTCTATGCATGAAATTTAATTATGCTAAAAGTAACACTTTTATAATAAAATATTCATCTTTTATGCATACCTCTATGCATGAAATTCAATTATGCTAAAAGTAACACTTTTATAATAAAATATTTATCTTTTATGCATACCTCTATGCATGAAATTCAATTATGCTAAAAGTAACACTTTTATAATAAAATATTTATCTTTTATGCATACTATAAAAATTCAATTTTCTCATGATTACAATGAAATTCTTTCAATTAATCTAGGATGATAATTCCTAGAATATGGTAGGAAGTCCTCTTTTCATGCTTTGAATGAAATTATTTTATGTGTAAATTTTTACAAAATTTTACCATAGCTCCACTACTCATTGATAAATCTAAATTATTTTAAAATATAAGGTTTATCTTTAAGGGAATGATTAGAATGATCCCTAATTGGATCATTAACCCTTAATGGATTGAATCAAAAATAATCATGGAATACATAAACTAAAAGCATAGATTAAAAAAACCATTAATTTGTTCTCAAGCATAGATTAAAGCTTTATGAAAAGCTTCATTTGGATTGAGAATGGGTCATGAGTATGACCATTTCTTAAGTGAGAGAGAGAAATTACATAAAAACCATTAGAATTAAACATAAATAGAAA
Organism: Cibotium barometz; assembly: GCF_041138505.1. Lineage (NCBI taxonomy): Eukaryota > Viridiplantae > Streptophyta > Polypodiopsida > Cyatheales > Cibotiaceae > Cibotium > Cibotium barometz. Next base: position 27,398,867 of record NC_141069.1, read on the forward strand.
TTTATGTAATTCTTTACTATCATTAATCAATTAACTTCAATAGTATTCATCAAATTATGTAACTCTTCACTACTATTCATCAATTAACTTCAATAGCATTCAAAAACCATACCAATTAAGCTTCTCAAGCTTGAGAGGGGTTGAGAAGAGAGAAACATTGAGAAATTATAGAAAAAATCAAAATTCACCATTTACCTTACAATTTGCTTGATTCTTTGTTCACGGTAGAGACCCCCAACCAATCAATTGGTTTAGTATGTTGATGGAGCCACCAATGGGGATTGAAGAAAGAGGGAAGTGTCAAAAACTAGTGAATTATTAATGAATTCACAGTTCTTGGCTTAGGTGGAGTAGAGTAACAATGCATAAACACTATATTTTTTTCAATAAGGGAAGGCTTCTATTTATAGGAAAAATTGAGCTCCTAACCAAACAAACTGATTCTAGAATTTTCCAAGTCAGTTTGGTCACTTTTTGACCATTTTTAGGTCAGTTAAGCTAACTTTTTGGAACTAGACTTGAATGAGGAGAGAGGAGAGATAAAATATCTCAATTTTTATGAGTTTAAAACTCATTCAAGCATGTGAATTAGGTGCCTCATTGAAGGACCTCCTTTTCCTTAATGATGTATCAAAAATGGAATCACTACACTCAAAATATCTCATATTTTTATATTACTCACAGTTTCTTACTATTAAACCTTGTACATTTTCAACTCTTCATCTTATGTGAGCATTGAAGGGACTCACCTTCCTTACCTAGGTGTCAAAATGGAATCATTATACCCAAAATATCTCATATTTTTAATATTGCTCATAGTTTCTTACTAATAAACCTTGTACATAGTCAACTCTTCATCTTATGTGAGCATTTACTCATTTTTGGGTATCTTCTTTTAAAAAATTAGATTTATCTCCTCCCTACACATGGATTGATCCTATTGGCCCCTAGGAACCTTAATTAGACCATAATCCAAAGATTTTTGAAAATCTAGACCCTTAGACTAAGGTTCTTTATACCTATTTCCAATTAATTTCAATTGCACATTGGAAAGTTCTTTTTGAATTTCTGTTTCATGGGAACTTATTTTAATAAGATGAGATAATTTTCTATCCAAAAATATTAAAAATCTAAATATTCTCTCTCTAAAATATTTTCTCTCTCTAGGTTAAAACAGTTAGAAACAAGGTCTTTATATTTCTGAAGAGGGATTGACAGGGAAAGATACTAGACATCAAAAAGGGGGTTGGGGGAGGAATCTTACATATATAATATAATATAAATTTCTATTAAATCTCTATTGGTATATATTATATATATAAATCTCTAATGGTATATATAAATGTCTATTATATTATGTATTATTTATTATTTATATTATATTATGTATTATTTATATTACATATATAAATCTCTATTATATTAAATCTCTATTATATTAAATCTCTATTATATTATATATATTAATCTCTATTATATTAAATCTCTATTATATTATATATATAAATCTCTATTGGTATATATAAATCTCTATTATATTATGTATTATTTGTTATTTGTATTATATTATGTATTATTTATATATTACGTATTATTTATATATGTATTTATTTTTATTTGTATATTATGCATTGAAATGCTATGAATTGATTTTACAAGCGTGTAGTGGAGATATAGTCATTAAATGCATCGTAATCATTCTTCAGTTATTTGAAAAAGACATATACTAGTGGTGCAAATATTCGGTTTTAAATGTAATCATATCTGGAAAATATCAGTACTCATATCTTGAAAAGTGAGAATGATGTTGGCCTTCTTGATATATTTTCAGACATTTGTCAATAGCTGCATCTCGCAAGCAGCTTGGTGCATGTCATTGATATTCTTTGCTTTGGCTCTTTGAAAATTTTATCCATCCGTTTTGATTCAGAAGATGTTATTTTGACAGAGAGAGAGCTTCAAGAGTACTTCTCCTTAGGTACTAATAACTTATCCATGGAGAATCAAAGCAGTGTAGTGCCTAGGATCAAGCTAGCTAATGGTGTTTATGCATTTAAACTTACTGCAACAATGCCAAGGGAATGCACTGTGTCTACTTTATCTCTACATTCCAAGGATGTTGTACATGGTAGAGATGACGGTGGGCATATATTCTCATCTCAGTACAAAATCCCTCTTTTTCTTGTTTGGGAACTCCAACAATCCTTGAACCCTGTCTATCTAGTTTAGGGACACCCATAGAAAATAAAGTTCTCAGTATCTTGTCTCTGATTAGACGATTGCCTGTTAACGACACTCTTCTCAATGCTTTAATGAATGCATCTGAAGTTAGGAAAGTTGATGAACTTCCATCACAGTACGATGGGGATATTGTTTTTGAGCTCCCTGTTGCACCACAAGGTAAGCCAATGGCTCGGGTGGAGCAAAGATATGATGGTCATGTGTGGGTGGATTATAACACATGTACAAAGGAATGTTTTGATGGTGTTGTTAGGCGTAGTTCTTGTGGGGGGGCATCTAAGATGTTGTAATGTGGAGTGCCCTTATTATGAGCGGACGAAGGGAAGCAATCAATCTCAATGGAAGGGAAAACTTAAACAGGTGCCCAGAATTGGGTTTTTAAGTTCTGAAACCGGCACTTTAGTTTGTCAACATTGCTCTACTTTACCGGAATGCTTGGCTGTGTGTGAGTCTTCTATTTATTATTGCTACCCTACAGATAGAACTACTACAACAAGATGTGTCATACATCAAGGTAGTCATCACAGGCATCCAGTGGCAGTTGGGGTGTTGAAAACAAATGAGACTTTTGTGCATACTTTGGTGCAAGATAGAGCTTCCCATACTTTACCGGAATGCTTGGCTGTGTGTGAGTCTTCTATTTATTATTGCTACCCTACAGATAGAACTACTACAACAAGATGTGTCATACATCAAGGTAGTCATCACAAGCATCCAGTTGGCGGTTGGGGTGTTGAAAACAAATGAGACTTTTGTGCATACTTTGGTGCAAGATAGAGCTTCCGATACCTATATGCAAAGTGTAAAAAGGTTGAGACAGGTGTAGCTTAAGATATAATTATCGACATGCTCTTTGATGACACTAATATCACTCCTGATATGGGAGATTTGGGGGTCGAGCAGCTTTTGGAAAGAGTTACACCACTTGTACAAAGAAAAAGGTTAGGTCTAAACTTTGTTTACATTTTTTTGAAACTCACATGTTGCAATGGTTGACTTTTGGTATTTTATTAGGATTCAGAGATCCATGGATATTGCCCGTCAAAATGTGAAGGGATCGGTTCTTGGGCTTGAAGCATTACTGGATCTTAAGGAGAAAACAAATAGGCGATACCCTTTCTTTCATAGCCTCTTATTTCCAAACCAGCTGGCAAGCAATGTGGAGCCTCATGTATTTAAGATGTCCTCTATGGGTCCTGGAAGTGGGATCGACTTGGTTAATCAAATGAGGCCAGGTGGACCATTAGAGAAACAATTTGTCCACTTTGATCATGTGCACAGGACAAGTGGCTGGACCACAATGAGTGCACATGTTTACCACCCTTTTGTCATAGAATTGCTTACAATTGCAGTAGGTGAGTTCAAGGTGGAGAATACAAATGCACAGGTTTTATTTTGGACTTTGATGAATGAAAGGTTGCAGCAATGTGGATTTGAGAGTGCAGAGTTTGCAGGTTTCATGGCTGATGAGGCACAAGCAAATTGGCTTGCAGTGCGTACTGTTTTCAATAAAGGTAAAAGGAATGTGATGATGTTCAAGGAACGCTTGTGTTCTTTTCACTGGGAAAAGAGTATGCTGGAACATACATGAATTTGTATCAAACCACAATTTCAAGAAGAGCATAAGGATTTGTGTCGACGATGGAGAGATGCACCAAGTGAAGTGTCAGTCGCATCAGCAAAGGACAAACTTGTTACATTTTGGAGTTTGGGACATGCGCATGAGACAGAGCTACATTCATTAGAGACATGGTTATCTTGGTGGGAGGTGTGGGGATTTCACTGGGCAAAATGGGTATTGACACAAGGGGGTGGAGGTCCATTTGTGCCTACGGTTAATCTCTCAGAGTCTAAGCATGCATCCATGCGAGCAGCTTTGGGATACGCTCAACAAGTTAGCTTGTTCTCTGCTTCAGCTCTGCAGACCTTGCCATGTCAGTCTTGCAAAGTGCCCATTATAAGGCCTACTTGACAGGAAGACATGAGGGGTCTGGGCCGGGTTTAAATCAAATTAAGAAAAGATTTATGTTCGAAGACGAAGGGGTTCGAGCAAAAAAAAATCTTGTGGACCTTGCATCAATAGTGTTGGAGGAACAAGATATTGTTGCTCCAGATGTTCAGAGGACAGTCCTGAAAAGTGTGATGCGTAAGAGAAGAAAAATGGATGCAAAAATTATACTTGATACAGATAGTCATCGGCCAGAATATGAGAACGTTACTATTCGTGTTCCAAGACCAAAAGGGGGTGCTTCATGCATTTATGGGACCCCAAAAGAGAGTGAGGTTGATGTGGAAGAATGGGTTATCCGGAGAATACCACCCAAATGTCAATCTACATGCTGGGGTATTTTGGAAGGGAGAGCCAAACGCTGTGGAGCTTTCGTTCTCGACAAGAAGGAAAAGCCACTAAAGGGTATTCCTGCATCTTGCTTCAAAGGACGTCGACAGTATAAGGATAAGGAGAGTTGGTAGATGTTCTACTTTTGTCCATCGAGTGTAATTCATTCCGCTAGAGTGGATGAGCAAATTCAGAAGTCTTGTGGGCCAACTCCTCTTCTTTGGAAGGTTGTTAGAGGCACATGTTTGTCTACGGAAGAGACAACCAAACTCATCAACGCGGGTTTTATTTTGGAGGGTGTAAAACACAGTGTTTCCACTATTCAGACAACACCATGCAATGTTCACCCAACCAGCAGAGGTGATGGCTGCATTGTAAGATGGAAGGAGAAGATAAGCAAGGCAAGCCAGGATTGCATCAATAGAGCACTTATAATGGAAGGAGAGGTAGTGCGTGAGACAGTTGTAAGTCAAGCAGAGTCACACATTTTTGGATTTCAACAACTGATTCAAAGAAATCTGGAATCTCCTTTGCGGTTAATGTATGCGAATTTCCAAGGTGCTCTTGTCCAGAGTTTGCTTTGAGGGATTTGAAAAAAGAGTCGTACGTGCCATGTGAGCATATATATTTTGTGTTCATTAGAGTGTTTGGTTTGCAACCTGCAATACATAAATTTATGCACCAAGCTGCATTTACAAAGTTAGAGCTTAGTCAAGCACTCTCGGGACACCGCAATATTCCTTCTACTAGTGTTATATAGAAGGAATGTATAAGGGATGTTTGGAATTTGGTTGGATTTTTTGATCCATTGTGGAAATGCAAAAATTACAGGGAAGCAAGAAATTATGTAAAGCAAGAAATTAGGTTTGCGCCATAAATAAGTCAGTAACTTTTCGAACATCTATAATTTCTTCTTCTAGTGTCTTATAGATGGTTATATGTTGTCATTCCTTTTTTGGTTCATTAAAACAGAGTCGCATTTTGAATTATGTTTGCGCTTTCTTGATTGAGACATTATAAGTTTCTTTTACTAATGTCAATAAGTTGTTGCTATGTTGTAAGTTGTTGCTGTGTTGTAAGTTGTTGCTGTGTTGTTCTTGTGAGGTTCCATTACTAGGCTTGTGTATGCACTTTCTTTTGAGAATCTAAAACTTTAAGATATGACTACGGGTTCTGAATGACACTGTCAAAAGAGCTTGCTCGGTCTCTTGTTGTTGTGTTGTTCTTGTGAGGTTCCATTACTAGGCTTGTGTATGCACTTTCTTTGAGAATCTAAAACTTTAAGATATGACTACGAGTTCTGAATGACATTGTCAAAAGAGCTTGCTCGATCTCTTGCCGCTCGGTTTGGGTCCTCGCTCGGTTTATCCGTGCTGCTCGGTTTTTGGTAATCCTCACCTATGAATATGCATGGATATCACTGATATTAATTATTAAAATTGATTTTTATGCATAGAAAGATGCATAAAGGAATTATTTTCATTTCAAAAGTCATTAAAATTGCTTTTTATGCATAGAAAGATACATAAAGGAATTATTTTTATTTCAAAAGTGTTATTCTCATTAAAATTGATTTTTATGCATAGAAAGATGCATAAAGGAATTATTTTTATTTCAAAAGTGTTATTCTCATTAAAATTGACTTTTATGCATAGAAAGATACATAAAGGAATTATTTTTATTTCAAAAGTGTTATTCTCATTAAAATTGATTTTTATGCATAAAGAATTTTTATATCAAAATTAGAATTCTCTTAAATTCTATGTTTAAATTCTATGAATAGAGGTGATGGGATGTGAGGTGAATAGATGTGATGTAAATCAGATAAATGTGAATGGATGGATGGATGGATGTGATGTGAATAGATGTGAAGAGATGTGATGTGAATAGATGTGAAGAGATGTGATGTGAAGAGATGTGAGGTGAATAGATGTGAATAGATGTGAGGTGAATAGATGTGATAAGATGTGATGTGAATCAGATAGATGTGAATGAATGGATGGATGTAATGTGATGTTAATAGATGTGATGTGAATCAGATAGATGTGAAAATGAATGGATGGATGTGAATGAGTATGTGAAAGAATGGATGTGATGAATATGGATGTGAATGTGTATGTGAAGAATGGATATGAATGTGTGTGTATGTGATGAAAATGGATGTGAATGTGTATGTGAAGAATGGATGTGAATGTGTATGTGAAGAATGGATGTGAATGAGTATGTGAAAGAATGGATGTGAATCTACATGTGAAGAATGGATATGAATGTGTATGTGAAAGAATGGATGTGAATGTGTATGTGAAGAATGGATGTCAATGTGTATGTGATGAAAATGGATGTGAATGTGTATGTGAAGAATGGATGTGAATGTGTATGTGATGAAAATGGATGTGAATGTGTATGTGAAGAATGTGAATGTGTATGTGAAGAATGGATGTGAATGTATGTGATGAAAATGGATTTGAATGTGTATGTGAAGAATGGATGTGAATGAGTATGTGAAAGAATGGATGTGGATGTATGTGAAAGAATGGATATAGATGTGTATGTGAAAGAATGTGATGTGATGTGACATGAATATATGTGGATGTGAAGTGATAGATATGAATGTATGGATAGATGTGAGTAGTTGTACATGTGAACGATTGGATGGATGTGGATGAATGAGATGAGATGTGTATGAATGAGATATGATGTGGATAGAAGTGATGTGCTATAATGTGGATAGAAGTGATGTGATATAATGTGGATAGAAGTGATGTGATATGATGTGGATAGAATGTATGTGATGGGATGGTTATGAGAATGTATGTGGTGGATATGAACGAATAAATGTGATGGATATGAATGAATGTGATGTGATGGATATGAATGAATGTGATGTGATGTAAATGGAGATAGACGTGATGTATGATGTGGATGAATATAATGTGATGAGATGTGGATATAGGTAGATGCAAGTGGATGAGATGATCTGATGCGAATAAATGAGAAAAGATGTGATGAGATGGAAAATGATGTGATGAGAATGGGAATACATATGAAATAAATTAGGATTGATGTGGAACAATATGGAACGAGAGTTCATTATAGAAACTGTATTTATGACCTATTTTTAAATGACTGTTTTATATAAAAAATGCTAGGAAAGCATTTTGACCATCTTGTGAATGAGGTCGTAAGGAGACCTATGTGTTAAAGTTGCAACAGAGCTGATGGAGAACGTCTCGCGTAGCAAGGTCAACCGAGGTCTTGACCAGCCTCGGTTCGATTTAAATGGTGAGCTTCCAGTACAGTGGGATGAGGGACCAAGGAAGCGGCCTATGAGTGAAGCGCTAGGTGACCTACAAAGGATCCTAGAGGGTGTTGACCATACGGTGCTCGGGCTCTGGGTCGCACGAAGATACCCACCCGTGCGTTGTGGAAGATATTAGAACAAGGAGTAAGAGTTGTTTTCTGAATTTAGGCATGGATCTGGTTGATTGACCTTGCTGTTCCTCAACGGATGAGCCCATGGCTCTTTTATATGGATCTGTTGTGGTCGATCTTGCTGATCTTCAACGGAGATTCTATTTTGATTTTTATAAGTGAATATATTGCTGGGTACTATGAGCTAGGAACGAAAAGGCCCCTGAGTGGACAGGTGATGAGCGTTCTGGTTGCCAATGATGCCATAGGTACTCCGATGAAGAAAAAATTAAAAATTAAGACTCAACCGGATATTTTGGAGGATTATGATGCTATAGTTTCATTAAATGATTGTTTTAAAGACCGTTGAATCTGTGAAAAAGGCAATTTCATATTGGGTGTGTAAGTGATGTGACTAGTTTTAAGTTTACATGAATATCCGGCTAGGGGGCCTGGGAACTATTTTCCCTGGTTTTTCTTTTAAGCATGTCTCTCTCTCTCCCAAAGAATGGTCATTCCTATGACCTATATTCAAATGAAGCTTCTCTCATGAAGCAATTCTCTAAATCTAAAAGTAATTTCTATGCTTGTCAAATTGAGGCCAAATAAGTGGCTTTTTAATGCTTTTATGCTATTTAATTCATGAAAAAATTTGGAATCAAGTCCATAATTGGATATTGATCCAATTATCGGTTATTCTATCATATGATATTACTAAACTTTATGTTTTCAAAATAATAGCAGCGAAGCTATGGCAAATTTTTAAAAAAAATTAACACATAAATCATTTTCATTCATAATATGAAAAGAGGACTTCCTACCATATTCTAGGATTAATCATCCTAGATTAATTGAATGATTTTCATTATAATCATGGAAAATTTAATTTTTATGTTTATGCATAAATAGTTAATTAAGAAAAAGAGAAATTTCTAGTAATTCATTTTTATGTTAAAAGAGTAATCCCCCATGACAATGGAAATCCATGTATTCCAATGAAGTAAGAGAAAAATTGGGATGCTAAAATAATGTATATTTTATTTAAAAATTAAAGAAGAATTTTAGTTAAATTTATCCTTTTGCATAGATAAATTTAAATGGTAAAAGAGGAATTCCTATGACATTTGGAATTCCATCATTTAGATCGGAAAAGAGAAATTCCTAGCATATTGGACTTAATGAGTATTTTATTTAAATTCAAAGATGAATTTTAGATAAATTTATTTTATCTATGAGAAATATTTAGATGTTAAAAGAGGAATTCCTATGGCATTCGAAATTCCATCATTTAGATAGGAAAAGTGAAACTCCTAGCATATTGGAATTAATGAGTATTTTATTTAAATTCAAAGATAAATTTTAGATAAATTTATTTTATCTATGAGAAATATTTAGATGTTAAAAGAGGAATTCCTATAACATTTAGAACTCCATCATTTAGATGGGAAAAGAGAAATTCCTACCATATTGGAATTAATGAGTATTTTATTTAAATTCAAAGATGAATTTTAGATAAATTTATTTTATCTATGAGAAATATTTAGATGTTAAAAGAGGAATTCCTATGACATTCGGAATTGCATCATTTAGATGGGAAAAGAGAAATTCCTAGCATATTGGAATTAATGAGTATTTTATTTAAATTCAAAGATGAATTTTAGATAAAGATAAATTCATTTTATCTATGAAAAATATTTAGATGTTAAAAGAGGAATTCCTATGACATTTGGAATTCCATCATTTAGATGGAAAAAGAGAAATTCCTACCATATTGAAATAATGGATATTTTATTTTAGATGAATTTATTTTATGAGAAATATTTGATGAATAAAAGAGGAATTCCCATGAGATTGGAATGCAAATAATTAAATGCAAAAAAAGAGGAATTCCCATGGTATTTGAGATCCAAGAAATTAAATGGAAAGAAGAGGAATTTTTAGTATAATTCAATTTATGATTATTTACCAAAAGTGGAAATATGGGTAGAATTGATTTCTACAAATCCCATGAGTTCTTTTATTCTAAAGAGGAATATTTAAATATTCAATTGAGAAATTGAGAAGGAATATGAAAATAGTCGATCGAGAAAAAGAATCTTTATCTAAGCCAAGCAATTGGCATAAATTTAGAAAAAGTCCCATTATCGGTATCAAAGTAGAAAAAGCTACTAAACAGGAGAGGATACTAGCTCGCTGAAGCTCCCGCCCCCCCTCCTTGCTCACGCTGCCTGCATACCTGCGCCCCCCGCCCTTCCTGCCTGCTCTCTCCTTGCGCCCCTCCTCTCTCCTCGCGCCTCCCCTTGTCACCCCCGCCTGCTTCGCTTCTGCACCCCCCTCCTTCGCTCACAGCCCGCCGCCTTTTTTGCTCCCCCCGCTTGCCTTCGCTGCTGCGCCCCCTCCCTCACTGCATTGCCCGCCTCCCCTCCTCGCCTTCGCGCCCACCTCCACTCTGCAACGCCCTGCCCCTCCCCTCCGCCAGCTCTTTTTCTCTACCCCTCCCCTCTTGTGCGCAGCTCCCACCTCCCCCCCTAGGGTTTCTCCTTTGCCGTTTCACCATCCTCCCTCCTTTTTTGCTGACTTCCGCCCCCAGGGGGTTTTTTCCCTTTTTTCTCCAGCCTTCGTCTTCCGCCTCTCGGTGTGCAGCTCGGTTCTTGCAGGATCTCCGCTTTCGCCTCGCCTTCACCACAACTTCAGACTCTGATGGAGGCTCCTCCCGCCCCGCCTTAGAGGGAATCTTCCGCAGCTCCCTCTCCCGCCCTGAGGACACCCCCATCAGGCTTTCTCTTTCGCCAGAAGAGGAAGCGAGCCTCACCCCGTAGAGGTGGAACGCCTCCAGGCTCATTCCACCATCTGTCGTCGTATAGTCGGCACTCGTCCCAGCAGAGGGGAGATCCGGGATCTTCTCCAGGCCCGCCTTCTTGCAGATGTGGGCAAGATCCTGGACGTACAGCTATTGGGCCGTGGACATTACCAGATCGAGTTCGGGTCCTTGCCATGAAGTCCCCTTGACATCAGGGGTGCTCGGGCTTTCTTCAGACATTGGCAGCAGGGCTTTGACCCAGCAGCGCGGCAGGGAGAGCGCCTCTTTCATGTTACAGTTTGCTTCCCTGGACTCCGCCAGGAGTATCTTCCGCTCCTCTCTGGGCTAGGAGCATTGGTGGGCTCGATACTAGATACTGGCCCCATAGTAGCAGCTTCAGTGGGGGCCGGAGCAGCTGGGCTACCTTCGGTCAGAGTTTTGGTGTCTGACATCTCCTCCCTTCCTAAGGTCATTCAGCTACCTAGGATAGGGGGGGATGGATTGATCAGAGAGTAGAGTTCTCGGGGCTCCCAAACCAGTGCTTCATTTGCAGGCAGGTCGGCCATCTGGCCAAGGCCTGCCCTCGCAGGAGACCCCGACCCTCACCATAGCAGCAGGCCCCTGATGGCCTGCCCACAGATACGGCTAGGCAGCCTCCGGGACACCTGCTCAAGCCACAGAGACCTCAGAGTGGCAGCCTGGACAGGGGCGCCGCCGAGGGAGACAGCCGTATAGCAGCACGCTCAGAGACCGCTTGTAGCAGCAGCCACAGTTCCTCACTGGGTTCCCGTGAGGAACAGCTTTTCTCCTCTCCAGGAGGAGACCCCTGCGGTGATGACGACTGAGGACCAGGAGATGCCAGCACTCCCTCCTTCACCCCCCCGTCCCCTCCCACCGCCCCGCTCCCACCTTCGCCTCCTTCCGTCCCCGCTCCGGTTTCGGCAGTGACTCCCTCTCCACCCCCCTCGCCGCCCCTCCTCCTCCCCCGCCCGCCTCACCTTCCCGGGAGGCCCTGGCAGTCCCCTGGCGTTCACCTACAGTCCAAAGGGCGCTGAGCACCAACCTCGCTCGAGCACCATAGAGGAGGCCTACCATGCCGATTCAGGCTTCACGGATATCATCTATTCGCATCGGCTGAGTCACCTCGGCATTAGACAACGCTCGGAGGCTTTTGATTACGCCTTCACACGGCTTTTTGGAGCAGAGGGCCCCCATGAGCCAGCACCCATCCGAGTTCATGTAGTGATACCTCCGGCCCGCGGGGAGGAGGCACTTGATTCAGCGGTGGCCTTCTCGTTCCCTCTATGTGGCCCTTGCGATTGGGAGTGGACTCTAGAGCTCGCTCTTAGCACTTTGAAGACTCAGGCAGTTGAGTTTTCTCATCATGTGAGCGATCTGGAGAGGTGACAGATGTGATAGGCCAACTATGGGAGTTGGCTCATTTTTTCTTGGATCTCGGGAGTGTGGATGCCTCAGGGATTCGACATTTGGTCGTTCGCATAGTGGCAGACTTGGCACGTGACCCTGGATATGTATGTATACACGAGGTTGCTCTGTCAGAGCAGGAGGCAGTCGCCATGGGCCATAGCCACCACTGGCGCTTGATCCGTGATTCTTGGCGGGTGGGCAGATTCGCAGCCGCTCGGATGGGGACTACTCTCCATCCAAGCCGCTGGTGAAGGCCCGCCGGGGACGGCTGAGACAGCATCCACCTCAGTAGGTCATCCATGAGGATCATCTCATGGAATGTACAGGGTCTTGGCGGAGCACATTTTATATGCTATCGTGGTTGCTTGAGGTAGGAGCTTCAGAGATGCCTGGTTGGTGGTAGCATTGATATTTTGATGATACAGGAGCACCACTTGGGTGAGAGCAGGATCCGGAGATATGGCTCGGTGATGCCTGGTAGATGGGACACCTTTTGGTCTGCAGGATTTGGTCCTCTGGGTGGACAGAAAGGAGTATGCATGGTCCTTTCTGTCCACCCAGAGGACCCGGCCGATAGGGTGGGAGGCAGGCCTCTCAGTGGACGCAGCTTGGTGATAGAGTGACTGGGGAGTTTTTTGAGACCACTGGACCCCGCCATGCTCGAGCAAGAGTCCGTCAGCTTGGTAGACCGGATGGATCGGTAGCTACTGAGCCCAGGGAGATCACAGCCATTGCCACCACATTCTATAGAGACTTGCTTTCAGCGGAGCCAGCCACTGAGGATTGAGATGCATGCAGACAGACTGTGTGGGCCTATGTGCAGAGGAGGGTCACAGATTGTATGCGTACAGTTCTTAGTGCGCCTCTTTCAGAGATTGAGCTTGCTGAGGCCTTGAGGGTCCTGTCGCGACATAGTTGCCCAGACGCCGGCCTTTTTTATGCGCTATTGGGACCTTTTGGGGCCAGGCCTCCGCAAGGGCTTTCAGTATGTTTTGGACACTGGGGTGATGCCACAGAGCTTTTCAGAGGGCTTGATCTTTCTTATCCCCAAGGGGGAGGGAGTATCAGATGATATTCGGCATCGGAGGCCTATTACAATCCTCAATACTGTCTACAAGGTCTTAGTAAAGGCCTTGAGTTTGAGGATCCAGCCCTTCTTGGGGAAGTTGATTCATGCTACCCAGATAAGATTCGTCAAGGAGCGCAGTATCCTTGATAACATCTTTACTTTCTGGGAGGCGACGGCGGCCCGAGCTAGATTTCTTGGTGGCGAGGACTTGGTCGTGATGCTTCTCGATTTTGAGAAGGCATACGATAGAGTTGATTGGGGTTTCTTAGAGGGCACTATGCTTCGCCTGGGCTTTGAGCCAGGATGGATCAGAGGGGTGGCGGCTCTCTATTCCATAGCTCATAGCCAGGTGTTGATTGCAGGAGGACGGGGGCCGAGTTTTGAGCTGACCAGATCACTCCGTCCTCAGGGGTGTCCCCTCGCCCCTTTTCTTTTTCTCTTCTTTGCGGAGGCTATGAGCATGTATTTGAGCAGAGGAGGTTGGTTTGAGAGGACTCCAGCCCAGGGGAGGACCTACTCGATGCTGAGTTTGCAGACGACACGGGCTTATTTTTGCATGGCACGCCAATCTTCTTCGGGCAGAGCAGTCGCTCTAGGTTTTTAGTGCAGCCTCGGGAGCATTGATCAATTGGCGCAAGACAATGGCCTTTTGGATCAGTAGTGCTCCCACTCCGGCATGGGTTCACGCCCTTCGAGCCAGCGGTCCCACGGTGGATGGGAGCCTTTACACAGTTGGAGATCCTGATTGCTGTCAGAGCTTACACTGAGGATGGCAGATGCCTTTACTATGAGATTCAGGATGAGGGCAGACTTCAGAGAGTGGAGGTGGAGTTGCCTTTGGTTGCAGAGTGCACCTTTCAGAGGATACGGGTAGTGGCCGCCGCTTCTCGAAAGTGGCATATTGACCCCGACCCTGCAGATGTGCTCCCGGATTGGCGCATATGGGCATATGCAGTGCGCCCCTTGTTGGCCCGGCTACAGTGGGACCTGGGGGAATACGAGTGGCATGATCCTTATGCATCCCTTGAGGCAACAGAGATCACCTTTTTCCAGTATACAGTTCGGCTGGGGCGGCATATTTTGACGGCGAGGAGGATGGTCTCTCCAGCAGAGCGGCTACTACAGGGACTCTCACAGGAGTTCCTGGAGGATTTTTGGGCTCGGCTCTGGGCTAGTCGACAGGCCCACATGATCTCGACTTTCTAGTGGGGCTGGTCGCCACACAGGGGCTCAGCAATTGGCACCTGGCTTGTTTACAACGGTCTTCCAGTGGCCTGCGTCCGATGCGGCCACCCTATGGAGACATAGAGACATTACCTTTGGGATTGCCCTCAGGCGCAGCAGATTTGGCTGCGGATGCTGCGTATTCTGGCCCCCCTCTCTCCAGAGGGTATGTTTACGTGGGGTGCCACTGCTTGGTCGACTTTGTCAGGGCCTGCTATGGGCCATGAGATGGAGCAGGACAGTCAGGCCATCAGATTCATTAGGGGCCAGTCTCGCCTAGTTCCGGCACCGGATTTCTCGTCCGCCAGCAGCTGGACACAGGAGCGGGATTTATGATGGGAGCTCCTCAGCAGCCTCACCATCTGGTTCACATGGAGGGCCCGGTGTTTCACGGCCTTTGAGGGGAGACTGGAGCCACCAGCAGAGACTGTACAGGGGATTTGGCAGGAGTTGATCCACACCCTGCGAGGACAGTATGACCGCATCCGGGGCGATGGATGAGGCGATCTTGCAGCGCAGGCCTTTCACACCACCTGGCGCAGCGGCCCCTTCTATACCTTACACATGGGATCCCCCCGTTGGCATTACAGGCCACCTGTTTGGCTTTTCTCCCCCCCTATTGTATGATTTAGCCTCTCAGTCCTTTGTATTGATGCTTGTATTTTGCAGCACCTAGGGAGTCTCCCGGGCTGCCTTGCTGTATTCAATCACTGCTCTGTTTCTCTTATGAGCAGGAGAGATCTTTTGTAGCCCTACGGGAGTTTTTATATAACTAATGAAAGGATCTTTTCTCGGAAAAAAAAGCTACTAAACGGGAATAGGATGTGGAATGGATGTGATAAGATGTAAACGGGATGCGATAGGATGTGAATGGATATTATAGGATGTAAATGAGAGGTGATAAGAGGTTGTAAGATTCCTCTCCCAACCCCTTTTTGATGTCTAGTATATTCCCGTGTAATCAATTCCTTTTCTAAAATATAAGAGATCTTGTTTGTGGCTGTTTTAACCTAGAGAGAGAAAATATTCTAGAGAGAGAATATTCAGATTTTGAATATTTTGGATAGAAAAATATCTCTTATAATTCAGATGAGTTTCCCTGAAACTAAAATTTAAAAAGAATTTTCCAATGTGCAATTGGAATTAATTGGAAATAGGTATAAAGAACCTTAGCCTAAGGGTCTAGATTTTCAGAAATCTTTAGACTATGGTCCAATTAAGGTTTCTATGGGCCAATAGCATCAATCCATGTGTAGGGAGGAGATAAATCCAAATTGTAAAAAGAAAATACCCAAAAATGAGTAAATGCTCACATGAGGTGAAGAGTTAAAAATGTACAAGGTTTATTAGTAAAAAACTATGAGCAATATTAAAAATATGAGATATTTTGGGAATAATGATTTTATTATGACACATATGTAAGGAAGGGGAGTCCCTTAAATGCTCACATAAGATGAAGAGTTGAAAATGTACAAGGTTTATTAGTAAAAAACTATGAGCAATATTAAAATGATTCCATTATGACACATATGTAAGGAAGGAGAGTTCTTTAAAGAAGGTGCATATTTCACATAAGATGAAGAGTTGAAAATGTATAAGGTTTACTAGTAAAAAACTATGAGCAATATTAAAATGATTCCATTATGACACATATGTAAGGAAGGGGAGTTCTTTAAAGGAGGTGCATATTTCCCTTAAATGATTTTATTATGACACATATGTAAGGAAGGGGAGTCCCTTAAATGCTCACATAAGATGAAGAGTTGAAAATGTACAAGGCTTATTAGTAAAAAACTATGAGCAATATTAAAAATATGAGATATTTTGAGAATAATGATTTTATTATGACACATATGTAAGGAAGGGGAGTCCCTTAAATGCTCACATAAGATGAAGAGTTGAAAATGTACAAGGCTTATTAGTAAAAAACTATGAGCAATATTAAAATGATTCCATTATGACACATATGTAAGGAAGGGGAATTCTTTAAAGGAGGTGCATATTTCACATGCTTGAATGAGTTTTAAACTCATAAAAATTAAGATATTTCATCTCTCCTCTCTCCTCATTCAAGTCTAGTTCCAAAAAGTTAGCTTAATTGACCTAAAAATGGTCAAAAAGTGACCAAACTGACTTGGAAAATTCTAGAATTAGTTTGTTTGGTTAGGAGCTCAAATTTTCCTATAAATAGAAGCCTCCCCTTGTTGAAAAAAAGATAGTGTCTTATGCTTTGTTACTCTACTCCTCCTAAGTCAAAATAGATAGTGTCTTATGCTTTGTTACTCTACTCCTCCTAAGCCAAAATAGATAGAGTCTTATGCTTTGTTACTCTACTCCACCTAAG
The DNA here is from genome assembly GCF_041138505.1 of Cibotium barometz. Taxonomy (NCBI): domain Eukaryota; kingdom Viridiplantae; phylum Streptophyta; class Polypodiopsida; order Cyatheales; family Cibotiaceae; genus Cibotium; species Cibotium barometz. Next base: position 27,415,722 of record NC_141069.1, read on the forward strand.
ACAAATTAGATAGAGTCTTATGCTTTGTTACTCTACTCCACCTAAGCCAAATTAGATAGAGTCTTATGCTTTGTTACTCTACTCCACCTAAGCCAAAATATATAGTGTCTTATGCTTTGTTACTCTACTCCACCTAAGCCAAAATATATAGTGTCTTATGCTTTGTTACTCTCCTCCACCTAAGCCAAAATATATAGTGTCTTATGCTTTGTTACTCTACTCCACCTAAGCCAAAATATATAGTGTCTTATGCCTTGTTACTCTACTACACCTAAGCCAAAATATAGAGTGTCTTATGCATTGTTACTCTACTCTACCTAAGCCAAGAGTTGTGAATTCTTTAATAATTCACTAGTTTTTGATACTTCTCTCTTTCTTCAATCCCCATTGGTGGCTCCATCAACATACTAAACCAATTGATTGGTTGGGGGCCTCTACCGTGAATAAAGAATCAAGCAAATTATAAGGTAAGTATATTGAATTTTGATCTTTCTATAATTACTCAATGATTCTCTCTTCTCAACCCCTCTCAAGCTTGAGAAGTTTAATTGGTATGGTTTTTTAAATGCTATTGAAGTTAATTGGTGAATAGTAGTGAAGAGTTACATAATTTAATAAATGTTATAGAAGTTAATTTCCATTTATGTTTAAATTCTAATGGTTTTTATGTAATTTCTCTCTCTCACTCAAGAAATGGTCATACTCATGACTCATTCTCAATCCAAATGAAGCTTTTCATAAAGCTTTTCCTTAATCAAGCTATGCTTGAGGCCAAATTAATGGCTTTTTGCTATACTTTTAGTTTATGCACATTGATGATTCAATCCATTATGGATTAATGACCCAATTAGAGACCATTCTAATTATTTCCTTAATGATAAGCTTTATCCCTTAGAAAAAAAATTGAGATTTATCAGTCATAGTAGCGGAGCTATGGCAAAATTTTTATAGAAATCACGCATAAAATAAATTCATTCAAAGCATAAAAAGAGAACTTCCTACCATATCCTAGGAACTATCATCCTAGATTAATTAAAAGAATATTATTATGCATGGAGATATGGATGTTTGCATGTAGATGTAGAGGTATGGTTGTGAGTGTGAATGTGGAGGTGGATGTATGCATGTAGATGTAGATGTGGATGTGGAGGTGGGTGGATGCATGTAGATGTAGATGTATAGGTGTAGGTGAGAATGGAGATGTGGATGCATACATGTAGATGTAGATGTATAGATGTAGATGTGAATAGAGATGTGGATGTATACATGTAGATGTAGATGTATAGATGTAGATGTGGATGTAGAGGTGGGTGGATGCATGAAGATGTAGATGTATAGATGTAGATGAGAATGGAGATGTGGATGTATATATGTAGATGTAGATGTATAGATGTAGATGGGAATGGAGATGTGGATGTATACATGTAGATGTAGATGTATAGATGTAGATGTGAATGGAGATGTGGATGTATGCATGTAGATGTAGGTGTATAGACGTAGATGTGGATGTAGAGGTGGATGTATGCATGTAGATGTAGATGTATAGATGTGGATGTGAATGTGGAGTGGATGTATGCATGTAGATGTAGATGTATGGAGGTGAATGTGAATGTGGATGTGGAAGTATGCATAGGGATGTAGATGTATGCATGTAAATGTGAATGTACGCATATAGTTGTGGATGTATGGATGTGAATATACGATTGTGATGTGAGGGAATCTGAAGTGATGAGATGGAAATGATGTGATGGGATGAGAATACTTATAAATGGAATATGGAATAAGTAATGTAGATTGAGGAGGGATAATGTGGAAAAATGAAAGTTAAAATAGAAATTGTATTGTAAACTGTTTGTAAATGCTGTTTGTAAATGATTGTTTTATGTCAAGAATGCTGGGGGGAGCATTTTGACCGTCTTGTGATTAAGGTCGTGATGAGAAAGTTGCAACTGCTGAGACGGGGAGTCAATGAAGGACGTCTTTCGTAGCAAGGTCGGCCGAGGTCTTGACCAGCCTCGGTGCGATTAAAATGGTGAGCTTCCGGTACGGTGGATGAGGGGCCAAGGAAGCGGCCTATGCGTGAAGCGCTAGGTTACCTGCGAAGGATCCTAGAGGGTGCTGACCATACGGTGCTCGGGCTCTGGGTCGCCTAGGATACCCACGCGTGCGTCGAGGAAGATATTGGAACAGAGTTGGAGTTGTTTTCTGAAATCGAGCATGGATCTGGTTGATTGACCTTGCTGGTCTTCAATGGATGAGTCCATGGCTCCTTATATGGATCTGTTGGTTGATCTTGCTGATCTTCAACGAGAGTCCATCTTGTTAAGTGATTATATTGCCAAGTATTATGGGCTAGGAACTATCGAAACGGCTCCTAAGCGTTCTAGTTGCCAATGATGCCATAGATACTCTGATGAAGGAATGATGGGAAATTAAGAATCAATTGGATAAATTGGAAGATGGTGATCAATGATACTAGGGTTTTATTAAAGGATTGTTTTAAACTGGTTGAATCTGGTTGAAAAAGGAAATTTCATATTGGGTGTGTGAGTGGTGTGACTAGTTTTATTTTGCATGAACATCCGGCTAGGGGGCCTTGGAACTCTTTTCCTTGGTACCCGGGACAAAACCTAACCAAATTTTTAATTGGATCCCATCACTACAGTGGTTGGGCGGTTGGCTAACCCATGGGATCGGATGGGGTTAGGCTGGACTGATGGATCCGTAAATCGAGACTCAAACTTTTGTTTTTACGATAGAAAAAAAAAAATCCCGGACAGTAACTGTTCTATGGATAGGAATCAACGGCTGTGCCTCTTGAATGGGGAAAAAAGCGTTGATCCCAATGATCCAAGTGCAAGTTTCTTCCTTGAACTGACTAAGTATCTTATAGATGTAATTGGATCATCTCGATCAGAAATGATCTTGACTACGTTAGAGTAAAAAGTTATCCTGGTGGAATCGCCCGTGCTTCCGGTTAAGAAAGTTTTTCCGAGTTCGGTTTTGGAACAACCGACGGATTAGTCTCTAATCCGGATATCCGTGGGCGAGGCCCCGAGTGTGGGACCCTTGTCCCGCGCGAGAAGCGCTACTTCCGCTGCCAGTACCCCGAATCCGTTGCTCGGTGGGAACAGGGATCTTACAGAGGTAAATGGGATGTGGTGTAATGAAAGGATGTGTATGTGAAAGAATGAATGTGGATGTGTATATATGGATGTGGATGTATGTGAAAGAATGGATGTGGATGAGTATGTGAATAATGGATGTGGATGTGGATGTGTATGTGAAAGAATGGATGTGGGTGTATGTGAATAATGGATGTGGATGTGGATGTGTATGTGAAAGAATGGATGTGGATGTATGTGAATAATGGATATGGATGTGAAAGAATGGATGTGGGTGTATGTGAATAATGGATGTGGATGTGGATGTGTATGTGAAAGAATGGATGTGGGTGTATGTGAAGAATGGATGTGGATGTGTATGTGAAAGAATGGATGTGGATGTGTATGTGAAAGAATGGATGTGGATGTATGTGAAGAATGGATGTGGATGTGTATGTGAAAGAATGGGTGTGGATGTGTATGTGAAAGAATGGATGTGTATGTGAAAGAATGGATGTGGATGTGTATGTATGGATGTGGATGTATGTGAAAGAATGGATGTGGATGTGTATGTGAAGAATGGATGTGGATGTGATTGTGAAAGAATGGATGTGGGTGTATGTGAAGAATGGATGTGGATGTGATGATGTGAAAGAATGGATGTGGATGTGGATGTGTATGTATGGATGTGGATGTATGTGAAAGAATGGATGTGGATGTGTATGTGAAAGAATGGATGTGGATGTGTATGTGTATGTGAAAGAATGGATGTGGATGTGTATGTGTATGTGAAGAATGGATGTGGATGTGAATGTGAAAGAATGGATGTGGATGTATGTGAAGGAATGGATGTGGATGTATGTGAAAGAATGGATGTGGATGTGTATGTGAAAGAATGGATGTGGATGTGTATATGAATGAATGTGATATGATGGATGTGAATGGATGGAGGTGATGTGAGGTGAAATGGATAGATGTGAGTGAATGAGATGTGATGTAATGTGATGTGAATCGGGATGTGAATGAATGAGATGTGATGTGATGTGAATCGGGATGTGAGTGAATGAGATGTGATATGAAATGGATGTGATGGGATGTGAATCGGGATAGATGTGAATGAATGAGATGTGAGGTGAAATGGATGTGATGTGATGTGATGTGGGTGTCAGGGTAGATATGAATGGATGAGATGTGAATGAATGTGAAGTGATGAGATGTGGATATATGGGTAGATGCGAGTGGAGGAGATCTGATGAGGATAAATGAGGAAAGATGTGATGATATGGAAAATGATGTGATTGGATGAGAATGGGAATACATATGAAATGGATGTGATTGGATGAGAATGGGAAAACATACGAAATGGATGTGGATCAGATAATGTGGATTGATGTGGAACAATGTGGAAAGACGAGAGTTCGTTTTTATAGAAACTGTATTTATGACCTGTTTTTAAATGACTGTTTTATGTCAAAAATGTTGGGGAAGCATTTTGACCGTCTTGTGAATGAGGTCGTTGGAGAGCTAACTCATAAAGTTGCAACTGTTGACGGAGAGTCAACGGAGGACATCTCACGTAGCAAGGTCGGCCCAGGTCTTGACCAACCTTAGTTCGATTTAAATGGTGAGCTTCCGGTACGGTGGATGAGGGACCAAGGAAGCGGCCTATGAGTGAAGCGAAAGGTCACCTGCGAAAGATCCTAGAGGGTGTTGACCATACGGTGCTCGGGCTCTGGGTCGCCAAAGATACCCACACGTGCATCGGGAAAGATATTGGAACAAGGAGTAAGAGTTGTTTTCTGAAACCGGACATGGATCTGGTTGATTGGATGAGTCCATGGCTCTTTTATATGGATCTATTGGTTGATCTTGCTGATCTTCAACGGAGATTCCATCTTGATTTTTATAAGTGAATATATTGTCAGGTACCATGAGCTAGGAACTATCAAAAAGGCCTCTGAGGGACAGGTGGTGAGCGTTCTGGTTGCCAATGATGCCATAGGTACACCGATGAAGGAATGATTGGAAATTAGGATTCAACCGGATATTTTGGAGGATTATGATCAGTGACACTATGGTTTCGTTAAATGATTGTTTTAAAGATAGCTGAATATGTGAAAAAGGCAATTTCATATTGGGTGTGTAAGTGGTGTGATTGGCGTTAAATTTGCATGAATATCCGGCTAGGGGCCCTGGGAAATCTTTTCCCTGGTACCCGGGACAAAACCTAACCAAATTCCTAATTGGATCCCATCACTACAGTGGTTGGGAGGTTGTCTAACCCATGGGTTAGGCTGGACTGATGGATCCGTAAAATGAGACTCAATTCTATTATAGTACGATAGATGAAGTAAATCCCGGATAGTAATTGTTCTATGGAAAAAGAATCGACTGTGCCTCTCGATGGGGAAAAAAGCGTTGGTTTCTATGATCCAAGTACAAGTTTCTTCCTTGAACTGACCAAGTGACTCACAGGTTCGGTCAGATCAGTTTGGTCAGTAATAACCCTGACTATGTTAGAGTACAAATATCCTGGAGGAATCGCCCATGCTTTCCGGTAGGGGGAAGTGTTTCTGGGTTCGGTTTTTGAAGAACTAAGGGATTAGTCTCTTGTCCGGATATCCGTGGGGCGAGGCCCCCGAGTACAAATATCCTGGAGGAGTCGCCCATGCTTTCCGGTAGGAGGAAGTGTTTCTGGGTTCAGTTTTTGAAGAACTAAGGGATTAGTCTCTTGTCCGGATATCCATGGGCGAGGCCCCGAGTGAGGGATCCTGCCCCATGCAAGAAGTGCTACTTCCGCTGCTAGCACCCCCGAATCCATTGCGCGGAGGGGGCAAGGATCTTTCATGTTCGATGCATGATTACCATGCAGCCCTTGAGTGATCATGATTAAGGGGTATTAAAACATTTGACTTTTTAGGTGAATATACGATGATTGTCCCTAGAAGCATGCCCATATCAACGTGATCAATTTCCAGGTAGTGGATTAATAGAACCGCCCCATAAATGAAAGGGTTAGGTGGCATGGCCTGTTGTACGATCTTGTGCTTCTCGAAGCACTCCCCTATGAGTGTCCTGATTAGGAATGTTCCATCATAGAAATTTTCCACAATATAGAAGGGTCCACTCCACCTTAGATTCTTTTTCCCCCGATGTGATACCGTTCGTTTGGAACAGTAGGACCAGATTGTTTTCTTGGAACAACCAGAATCGGGAATGGCGGTCCACCCAGCTATAGAACCTATCCTCATCTAGTGGTAAGGAGCTGATCCAAGCAATGTTTTAGGGATTCCTCAGGACTTAGCTTTTCGACAACGGGTGATCCGGAGGCTCAACACTAGGAACTCCATTAGCACCACCAACTTGAACAAAATCATCCCTATGGAGACCTTATAGGCAATGCAGAATGCCCATAGTGCTGAATATACAGGTTCTCATCCTAATCTAAGTGATTCTCATTTACCAGCTTGTTAAGAATCCATTGCAATATCTTGGTGGACTCTGCTTGACCACTGGCCTATGGGTAATAAACAATGGATTTCTTATGGATGATTAGGTGAGTGTTGAGTGACCAGTTGTTGCCGGATAACATCATTCACAAGGAAGGTGTTTGCTGTGTACATGGCCTCTAAAAGGTTCTGTACAAGACATTAGCAAACAATACTCACTGAACACCATTCAGAGCACAGACTCTGATTTATCACGACAGCATAATGATTGCACAAACATCAAGAAAGACAAGATAAACACTGAGCCAGGACATAGCAGAACTTCTCCTTCGTTCATTAACGATCAGAATCATCGCCCTTCCCTAGATGAATCCGAGCTAAAACACTGCTCCACTTCTTTGCTTGGTGCTGAATGCTCTCATAGGGACCGTAAAACTGATGTGGTCGTCACCTTAGGTCTCCCTTACGGCATAGCCTGCTTACCCTTCACCATGGCCAACCTCTGCCTAACAGTATTCAGAGCAAGAAGGTCTGGCCTAGTTGTAGAACTACGGGGCATGTGAGCAGGGGGATAAGTAGAACAAAGAGGAAAAGAATGAGGCACACATCACACAACACAATGAGGCTTCTGGAATGGACGCCTCTGAAATGTAGATGTCTCCTCACGCAATCTCCTCTTCCATGCACTGCTAGAACGGGCTGGATGAAGTCGTGTATGCCATCCCCTCACTGCTGCGGATTTATAGGGATTCTCATGCATCACGTCGGCCATTACCGCAAATAATATCGAACAAAAAGTTAAATCAAGCCAATTGACAGCCGACTCATGCGAAACATATTCCCCACCGTTCAAATTGAAAAATCCATACGGACTCTGATCCACACACAAGCTCTGAATTTCCTCTATTCTCTGATCTTTTGCTCCACCCTGATCTGAACATGTACTCTAAACTACAAGGGGAGTGCCCACAAATGGCTTAAGTCTAAAACCATTCACCCCCTTTGGTACCAATGTTCCAAAGGCATCTGAAAGCATGAAGGTTCCTTGCCCCAAGTCTTTTTCAATTCTGTAGGGCCTAATGTACCTGAGCCTCAACTTCCCTGGGTGTGGCCCTCTAACTTGGAATTGTAAAGCATGACCCAATCTCCCACTTTGAAGACTTTTAACTTGACATTCCTATTTACCCAAGCTTGTCTCCTTTTTTGACTGATCTCTGAAACATAAGCACTCATTGCTCTGTCTTCCTCCAACTGATTCAGATTGTGCTATCTATAGATCAGAGATTCTCTGAGTGGAAGTCTGCTTTCTGCAGCAACTCTCAAACTAGGCACCACAAACTCCATGGATACTACTGCTTCTAACCCATAAACAAGCCTAAAAGGGTCATTCCAGTGGTTACTTTAAAGGCTGTTCAAAATGACCATAAAGCTGAGTCCAATTTCATATCCCAATCAAACTTGTTGTCCTGAACAATCTTCTTAATGATTTTAAGCAGGATTTTGTTTGAACTCTCAGCCTGTCCATTTGCCTGAGGATGATAGGGAGTGGACTTCTTATGCAAAATCATATGGGTTTGAGTTAGCTCTCTGATAACATCAATCAAGAAGTGTGTTCCCTGATCACTCACAAGCTCAATGGGACATCCAAACCTTGTCATGATGTTACTATACAAGAATTTGGCTACACTAGCTGCTTTATTGTCTCTAAGAGACACTGCTTCCACCCATTTAGTACAGTAATCTGTAGCCACCAGAATATAACTCTTACCTGTCTTGCTCTTTGGCTTGATAGGACCCACAAAATCTAATCCCCATTTCTGAAATGGATCTAGAGGTAGCACAGGGTGGTCTGACATCCTATCTTTAGAATTGGGTTGGCCCACTTGCCTGACAAACCAAACATTCCTTGGCATATGTGTGAGCATCCTTCAAAAGTGTTGGCCACCACAGACTTGATTGTAAAATCTTCTTTCCTGTTATCTCCCCTGAGAAGTGACCTCCAGACAACCTTGCATGTGCCTCTTGTACCACTACTGCTTGTTCAAAATCAGGAACAAATCTTCTTATTATCTGATCTATCCCCTTTCTATACAATGCTCCTGTAATGACTAAAAATGGCTTGCTTTTCAGCACAAACTTCTTTTTTTGATCCAGACTCATCTCTTCTGGTAGCAATCCATCAGTGAGAAACAGCAACATTTGATCATAAATGGAGTCAGAGCTCCAGCTCTGAACAGCAAAGAGATCAGAGTCAGGGAAATAATCATTAATTCCTATAGCATCCTCTTTACTTTCAAGTTTGCTTAAATAATCAGCCACACAGCATGCTGATTCCCTGGAGTATGTACTATCACAAAGTCAAATTCTTTTGCAACAACAACATCCATCTTGCTAACCTTCCTGTCAACTGTGGTTTCTTCACAAGAAATAACAGAGCTTGATGGTCAACATGGAAAAAGGCTTTGTTAGCCAAGAGATAATGTCTAAATTTTTGTAAAGAGAACACCATTCCCAAAGCTTCTCTCTCTGTAACTGAGTAATTCCTCTCAGCCGAAGTTAGCATTCTAATTGCATAGTAGACAGGTCTGAACCAATTCTTGATTTTTGCCTGCATAAGAATAGCTCCTACTACAATGTCTGAGGCATCAACAAATACATGGAATGGTAAAGACCAATCAAGAGGCTGCAAAAGTGGAGCTACCACCATCATCTTCTTTAAATTCTGAAATGCCTTTTCCTAGGCCTCTGACCACCTGAATTCTACTCCTTTCTTGGTTAAATGTAACAAGGGTGCACATACATCTGACAAATATCTTAAATGTCTACTGTGCCACTTGATCTGACCCACAAACCTAGATGTTTCATTCAGGTTCACTGGGCTCTTGGACTTTATGATACTCTGAATTTTTCTTGGATCCACCTATATACCTTCCTCTGAAATTACATGGCCCAACAAGACTCCTCTTTTAACTGCAATTGCACATTTGTATGGATTCAATGACATACCATACTTCCTGCATCTCTCAAAACCTTTCCTCAAGTGCTCCAAATGCATCTCTTTGGATCCAAACACACAGAAATCATCCATAAATACCCTCATAAAAGAAGACAAATAGGGCTCAAACACTCTGCTTGCCAGCTCTGAGAAAGCTGGTGGTCCATTTTTTAATCTAAAGCTCATTACTGTGAACACAAATGCTCCCCACTCTGTGATGAAGGCTGTTTTGTGTTCATCATCAGGGTGATCTTGATTTGATTATATCCTAAGAACCCATCCAAAAAACTATACATTTGATGCCAGCTAAATCTTCATAAAAATCTTGGGCCTCATCATCAGGAGATTCCACTTTACTCAATAGATCCCTCTAATCCCCACTAGCTTCATTCTTGTGATTATGGGCTAGTTAGTATTTCTCCATGATACGGACCACATCGATCTCAAATAGGTTGATCAAATTTGCATTTTGTTGTTGGAGATATTCCTCTTCTTCATCCAAGGCCAGTCCCTCTAGCATGTTTACTCCTTCGGCTACTTTCAACCGAGACAAGTTCTCCACTTTCCTATGGTGGCTGGCCACCACTGAAAGCCTGCCTTTCTTCTTGCCTCTCGAGATGGTTATCCTATCCGCATTTGAATCTTTCTTTATCCATGCCTGCCTTAGCCATGGTCTTCTTGATAACATCAAGTAGGAACCTTTTATATCCTCCATGCGGAGCACCACCACTACAATGTGGAAGGTGAATCCTGAGACTTCCATTGTGAGCCCATAGATTAATCTGAGTGGCTAGACTCGGTGCTGATCTGCCATTTTTACTATGAATAGGGATAGATCCTAGCTGCTCAATCCCATATTTAGACATGTCGTATCCGAAAAAATGTTGACTCTCGATCTACCATCCAGCAGTACTTCTGCTATGGTCACTCCAGATAGTTTGACTTGTATCATCAGTATGGCTTCATCATAGATCAGGGCTTCCTTTGCCAGAGTCTTCTCCTTCTCAATGTGCATGGCTTCCAGAGTTTGTGATGGTCCCGTTCGCTCCTTTTGGGGCATCAAGCAGCATACCAGTTTCCCTCCAAAGTTCGGCACTAGTGTGAGCAGCTATTCCACCGGCAAATGAATTGGTTGTTGCTTCAAATCTTCCCACAGATCATACGGTATCATTTCTCCCTCTGCGAGCTTGATCTGACCTTCCTTCTTTCTCAGTGCCTCTGCACCTTTCTAAGGGTTTTCCTTTGCCCGTGTCATGGACACTTCTCCTTCCTAGTTTGTGATTTGTTGGACTATATTAATCGGTAGTTTGGTGACTTCTGCAACTTGCCGACCGATCGGTCGGGGCCATTCTAGCTCCTTCTTCCATAGCACTTCCCGAGCTTGCTGCTTCTCCACCCAATCGGACACCTCTGTGTGAACCTTGTGTTTCTCATGTCAGGTGACCACCTTTTTCTTCCCCTTCTTATTCGAGGTCAGCTCTTTCCTCACCTCCGGAGTCTTAGGCTGCATGGACCTGGTGGGGGCTGATGATTCTGTCACCTCTTGCCAGGTGACAACCTTTTTCTTCCCCTTCTTATCCAAGGTCGGTTAGATTCCTTTGTGCTCATCTAGAGCTAGGATTTCCACCACGACATTCACTTTTGGCAGGCCTGATGTTGAAGCTTAGGCTTCTTCCACCTCCGCCCTAACTTTCTCTAGATCTCGCAGTCAGATTTTCGCGCGATGACCTAGTGCATGGCAATAGAAGCATGTGAAAGTGGGCAGGTGAGCACCTGGTACATCCCTGGGAGGGAAATTCCTGCATGGGTGGAATGGTGGCCTTTTGTATGGATCCTACAGAGCCATTGGTGGGGTGGGTTGAACTACTACCACCATAGTGGGTTGTACTGTAGGTTGCTAATGCGCTCTCCTCCCATTGTATCTACATGCATCGGTGTTGTGTGTGCCTGTTTTGCAAATGGAACACTAGATCTCATTTAAGCCGCATTCTTTGACTCCATGGGACCGTGATTTTAACACCTCAAGCACCAAGTGCCTGACCGGACTTTGGGAGGGGACTTTTCTCCTTCTGACTTTTGCATCCTGCCAGTAACATTTCTACACTCTACACTCTGTATCCTTGCTAGTAACATTTTTACACTCTACACTCTACATCCTTGCTAGTAACATTTCTACATTATATACTAGCATTTTTTATACACTTTGTAGGCCTCTTCATTGTTAGTGATTTGCCATCTTGGTTGCATTCATCAGTGTGGGCATTGATAGTATTGCAGGTTGTGGGTGGGATATTATATTTTGTGTTAGAGATTTGTTATTTGCAAGTTGAAATGGTAAGCAATGATGTATTTCGGATACTTTCCCACTGAGGGGGTAAGCTTGATAAAATCAACTATCCATTGTGGTCCTATATGATGCATCATGTGTGGTTGACAAAGCGCTTTGGAACATTGTTACTGGCATTGTGGCATGGTCTATGTCGCTAGCACAAGATAGTATAGGTACTTTGAATGGTGGGATGCAAGGCTTGTACATGCACATACCCTGGTGCACATGATTTGGTGGTACTTTTCATGAAAAGAAGAATTATTCCTCATTTTCATTCATGTAAAATTATCGAGAGCAAGCTTGGGATATGCTTGCTGCACTTTACCAGGTGAATAATGAGGCATGTGTGACCTAATCTTGCAAAGTAGTAAGAGTTTGAGCATATGAATGAGGGAGATTTGATGGATGAGTTTCTCACAAGGATTAAAGATCTTAGAGAGAAGCTTGCATGTATTAATGAGGCCTCCTATCCAAATATTTCATTAGTGTCTACTATTCTCTTGATGGAAGAGTTTATCACAAGGATCAAAGATCTTAGAGAGCAGCTTGAGCACTTTGCATGTATTGATGGAGACCTATCCAAATAGTTCATTGGTGCCTACTATTCTCATAGCTCTACTAGATTTATACCAAGGTTTTGCATCTAAAATTTGGCTTATAATGAAGGGTAATTCTAATGCCCTTACTATTATGTGTGTGGGAGATCCGACATTCATTGCAAGTCAAAAAGACAGGTAAAGCCTTCTCTCAGGGTGACTATATGATGGCAAAGATAAAATAGAATTAATGCAATCTTCTAGCAAGGATGCCAAGAAGGGGATGATAAGCCTAAGAAGAAAAACAAATGTAACCATTATCGGAAGCCTGGCCATTATAGCAATGACCATAAAAAAAGGCTAGAGAAGGAGAAGAAGAAAAAGTCAGGTGGTTAATACATCAACACCAAAAGGAGTTAACAAACTATGCGCATGATGATTGGGTGTTCATGTGCACTGTAATTATGACCCTTCTATCCATGTTATAGTTTGTTAACTTCTTTTCAACACTTGAGTTAACAAACTATGTGCATGATGATTGGGTGTTCATGTGCACTGTAATTATGACCCTTCTATCCATGGTATATGCATACATCAGTGACATATCAGCATGTCTGGTATTTTGTGAGAATCCTACCTCCTATCTATATGACAAAATCTAGTGGAAGCTATTTTGATTCGGGTAGAGTGACTCACATGGGGCCTCTCCGTATGGTATCCTATGCAAATATTATCCTAGTAGCTTGCATGCTTGACTAGGAAATACCCTTATCTAAGAAAACAGGGGGATTCCTTTGGATTGTCACCAATCCTAGGGCTTTCCTCTATAACCTCTATGAAGGCTTTCCTCTATAACCTCTATGAAGGCTCGTCTGTGAGGCTCAATTAGCAAGTAACTGTTGATATAAAAATTGAGGAGGAATACTCCAGGACTATCTATTAACTATGGTTAGGTCTAAAGTACTCTCAACCTTAACTAATCTTGTCCAGCCCTCAACCCCCTTATAAAAAAGAAAAAAACACATTGATTAGATCCAATGACCATGCCTACTAACCCCCATCCGGCCCATGGATTAGCCACCACACAATCACATAGTCATGAGATTTGATTCAATTTAAGGGTGGAGGTTGTGCTTGGTAGGGATTTCTCACCTAAGCTCCCTAGCCAATACTTCAATAGACAATTAAAAAAATAGACACACTATCATAATATGAGACCTTGACTCACACACCCACAAAATGAGACCCTGGCTCACACATCCACTCAGACACCCACAATGTCAACTATGAAAAAGAAAACAATTCATATAAAACAATATAAACTGTCTCAATTACATAAAATATTAAAACAATTTATTCTTCTTTTGAATCCCTCGGTAACTGTGGCTAGATTTGATCCTCGATTAGAACCAACCGCCACCATGATCATATCTTCATCGTTTGCATGTCCTAAGTTTACGAGTACTCAGGAGACCTTCATCTCTGAGGTCTGTCAAGAGTGAAGCGTTGGTCGTACCACTCCCTCGATTAGCACCAACTACCACCATGATCATATCTTCATCGTTTGCATGTCCTAAGTTTACCAGTACTTGGGAGACCTTCATCTCTGAGGTCTGTCAAGAGTGAAGGGTCAGTCGTACCACTCCCTCACCTATGATTGGATTCACTTGCTACCATGATGCCATGGATAGATTCCCCAACACTCCTTGCCTTTCCTATAGTGACCGTCTACCTTGTCCCTCCCCTAGACATATAAGAAGCTCACCCACACTCAACTGTGAGGGATCAAGCTCCTAGTCAAACCACTATCATATGAGCCACCCCACAGGTGTAACTCACACAACGAGATAGTAGCCCATGCGGTACCTCCACAAGCAAGCTCCACATTCTCCAGGCAGCTCACCCCATACTAGTGATCAATTCAAAAACTTTATCCAATTCAAAAAACAAGTATGAACCCTCCCCTAGACATATAAGAAGCTCACCCACACTCAACTGTGAGGGATCAAGCTCCTAGTCAAACCACTATCATATGAGCCACCCCACAGGTGTAACTCACACAACGAGATAGTAGCCCATGCGGTACCTCCACAAGCAAGCTCCACATTCTCCAGTGTGGGGCAGCTCACCCCATACTAGTGATCAATTCAAAAACTTTATCCAATTCAAAAAACAAGTATGAAAACAATGTAAAACATTTGTACATAAGCAATACTTTGACTTTTTGACCTAGTATTTCCTTCCTTGCATTGAAATTCCTCAGGTGGTTCAACTTTCTTTGGTCTATCATTATATATCCACTCATAAGGCTTGGCCTTACCTGTGACTTGGAAGTGGATGGCCGATTTGGAAATCATCTCCCTTTGACTTCCCCTATTCGGAGACGGAGGTCTTGCATTACTTTGGATTGAACTGGTTAGAGAGTCTACCTCTAGGATTTCCCTAATTTTGATGGAAAGGAACCTGATCATTCTGGAAGGAAGGAGCTGAAGTCTAGAATCTTGGTCCTTGACTTCCCTGCCCCGCAAACCTTGATCCAAAAGGAGTTGGGTAATCCATACTACGATGTCCAAATCCTTGACAGTTATAGCATTTCACTTCTTTATTCAAGGGTGGAACTTCTGAAGTTGAATTCCAGGGGAATGAGTTCCGCGAAAAGGACCTTTCTTCCATTTTGGAACTTCCCATATCCTGAGATTGACCTTGTTGTCTCTTAGTTGGTGGGAAGTTGGAATCACATTTCGAATCTAGAAATCTTTTGGAAGATGATGGTGCTGGCTTTGGCGGGACCTTGACATCAAAGGCCTTGGCGAAATCCTTCGCCATCTACACTGCTTCGGCCATGGAAACTGGCTTGGCATTCTTGACATTCAAAGGTTCGTTCAGTCCCCGAATGAACCTGGCCACCATCAGCTGTTCTTCATCCAGCAGTGGTGGCGAGTACTCGAGGAGGAGAGAGAACGCTTGGTGATACACTTCAATAGCTCTGCTCCCTTGGGTTAACTCTAAGAATTCATTCATCTTGGTTTCCAAAAAGTCGGGAGAACAGAATCTCTTCCTTAGGTAAAGCTTGAGATCATTCCAGGTTTGGGTGTTCCAATCCAGATGGTTAGTCTCGCAGTGGTTTCTCCATGCCACTCTAGCTGTTTCTACTATCTTCAGCCTTGCAAGAGCCATTTTACTCTTCTCATTATACTCGGTGACATCGAAGTATTCTTCCATTGCTTCGATCCACTTCTCCACAGCTTCGCCCAAGTTTTTCGCTTAACCCTTGAAAGGTCCAGGCTGCAATCTATGAAGAGTTTTACAAACATCCAGGTCGAGCTCTTCCTCATCGAGTTGGGGATTAACATTTCTACCATGACGACCTCAATCCATGATCCTATCAATACGAAAATCCTTGTTAAGTCCCTTTTTCCCAATTTAACCAAGACGCTCAGGTGAAGAGATCACTTAATAATTCAATTTTGACTTTAGATCTGACTGAATTCTGGGGTTCCTTATAGGCTGGTCAACCCACGCAAAATCCTGGGATAAAGATCCCTTCTACAAGAAGAACACACAAAACAATTCATTCAAAACATATCATTCATATCCTTAACACAATAATGGCCCATTATACCAAAAATTTTATCTGAACATTCCTCCACGAGAATTTTAGTTATGCAGGTTCTCAATTTGTCATCCCTTAATTAGATCCACTGGGTCAAAGGTTAACAGCAGCAATCTATTAGCATAATCCACTAATCTCATAGTGATTTGCTAAAGTCATCATTACTAACATCATCACTGGGATTCGTCCCATTCATCCTCATTGTGGCTTTGTTTAACTTATCTTCCTTCAACCAGAATTCAAGAATCATCATCTTTCAATCAGAATCCAAATCAACTCATCAATTCTCAACCAAAATGCTAAAATCATATCAACCAGCATTTGGATTCCTCATCTGGATAGCACTTTGCTTATAATTTCAAGGTCTTAGATCTACTCGTTTATATTGCCAGTAAAGAGCTACAATTATACTCACGGTATATACAGGTAGTCATGGTCCTTAGAGTTATAAGGTAAATACCATTATATCTAGGCCTCAAGGAAGTCAAGGCTTCCATACAATTGCGGTACTTCCATATGAAGACCCAATTTCCAATTTATGAATCTTCATTCTGAATATCAATTTGTATGAATTTCATCACACAATTACAATCTTTTATTGATACTTCATAAATTTTTAACTTTCTGGCTTCTCGGTTGTTCCACTTTAGCCAATTCGCTCTGAAACCAACTGAAAGATCCTTGCCCCCTCCGTGCAACGAATTGTGGGGGTGCTAGCAGCAGAAGTAGCACTTCTTGCATAGGGCAGAGCCTTTCACTCAGGGCCTCGCCCATGGATATGTGGACAAGAGACTAATCCCTCGGTTCTTCCAAAACCAAACCCGAAAAAACTTCCCTCACCCAACAAACATTGGCGATTCCTCTAGGAGGATAATTTTATTCTAACGTAGTCAAGGTCATCACTAACCAAACTGATTCGATTGAACCCGTAAGTCTCATGGTCAGATCAAGGAAAAGACTTGCACTTTGATCATAGAGTCCAATGCTTTTTTTCTCATCAAGAGGCACAACCGTTGACTCTTTTCCATAGAACAAGGGTTATCTAGGATTTACTTCAACTATCGTAACTTAACAGAATTGAGTCTCATTTTAGGGATCCATCAGTCCAGCCTAACCCCATCCAATCCCATGGGTTAGCCAACCACCCCCAACCACTGTAGTGACATGATCCATTTAGAAATTTGGTAATGATTTGTCCTGGGTACCAAGGAAAAGCGTTCCCAGGGCCCCTAGCGGTGCTTCAAGCAAACTTCAAGATAGTCACACCACTTACACACCCAATATGAAATTGCCCGTTTTCATAGAATCCGCTATCTTTAAAATAATCTTTTAATGAAACCGTAGTATTACTTATCATAATCCTCCAAAATATCCAGCTTGAATTCTAATTTCCAATCATTCCTTCATCGGTGTACCTATGGCATCATTGGCAACCAGAACGCTCACCACCTGTTCACTTAGGGGCCTTTTCAATAGTTCCTAGCTCATAGTACCGGGCAATATAATCACATAAGAAAATCCAGATGGACTCTTCATTGAAGATCATCAAGATCAACCAACAGATCCATATAAAAGAGCCATGGACTCATCCGTTGATGACCAGCAGGACAATCAATCAGGCCGAGTTCAGAAAACAACTCTAACACCTTGTTCCATTTTCTTCCTCGACGCACGCGTGGGTATCTTTGGCAACCCAGAGCTTGAGCACTGTATGATCAGCACCCTCTAGGTTCCTTCGCAGGTCACCTAGCGCTTCACTCATAGGCCGCTTCCTTGGTCCCTTATCCACCGTACCGAAAGCTCACCATTAAAATCAAACCGAGGCTGGTCAAGACCTTGGCCGACCTTGCTATGCAAGACGTCCTCCGTTGACTCTCCGTTAGCTGTTGTAACTTTATCACTTAGGTCACCACAACCTCATTCACAAGATAGTAAAAAATGCTTCCATAGCATTCTTGACATAAAACAGTCATTTAAAAATAGGTCATAAATGCAGTTTCTAATGAACTCTCATCTTTCCACATTGTTCCACATCAATTCACTTTGCTTATTCCACATTCAGTCATATCTATTCCCATCATCCTTCATCCATTCTCATCCAATCATACCATATTATATCTCATCACATCTATCCACATCACATCACATCCACATCACATCTCATCACATCACATTCATCCACATCACATCTCATCACATCCAATTACATCTATTCAGATCCTCATCACATCACGTCACATCCATCCTCATCACATCTCATCCATTCACATCTACCCATATCCACATCACATCTCATCCATTCACATATACTTCGGTCCACATCACATTTCATCACATCCGTTCACATCACATCTCATCCATTCATGTCTCATCACATTATATTCACATCCCATTTATATCTCATCATATCATATTCACATCACATCCATTCAGGTATTATCACATCACATTCACGTCCATTCATACCTCATTGCATTATATTCACATCCACATCTATTTACATCGCATCACATCTTATCCTCATCTCATCACATCCATCACACCCATTCACATCCATCACACCCATTCATATCCATCACATTCATTGCATCCACATCACATCACATACATTCCATCCACATTACTCTATTATATATTGGTATATGATATAGCATAACGTATGTTCAACTTCTATCTTTTCATGTTGTTTGTATGTGCTATATAGCACAACATAACATGTGGATTACATCCTTTATGCATGTTCTATATAGCAGCACAATCTGACATGTGGATTATTTTTTGCACAACATTATATAGCACTAAAATGTCATATAGCACAACAAAATATGTGCTATGTAGCACAATCTATGTGCTATGTAGAGCTCAAATTCTATGAATATTTGATACACACTATGTTGCATGTTTTATGTGCTAGCAATCATTAACATTTTTGCTATATAGCACCATGTACATGCTACAAACATAGTCTGATGTGTTAAATGTATATAGCACCATGTACATGCTACAAACACAGTCTAATGTTTAAATGTATAGGCCACAAAATATATGCTATATCGCATAGTTTGATGTGTTTAATGTATAGGAGGCCACAAAATATGTGCTATATAGCACAATGGATTATTTTTTGCACAACATTATATAACACTTAAATTTCATACAGCATAACAAAATCTTTGATACACACCATGTAGCATGTTTTATGTACTAGCGAGTCAAGTAGATCTCTACTATATACCACAATGTATATGCTATATAGCATGTTTTATGTACTAGCGATTCAAGTAGATCTAGGCTTTGGGATAGGAAAGTCTCAAGAGTTAGTCCCCTTAACTAATATTGCTTTGTAAAACTTGTGGGGGGCCAAGTGGGTTTAAAAGCAGGATAGACACATCTCTTTTTGTTCTCAATCACTAACTGTAACTTGTGAGGAGTACAATTTTTGTGGTTCAAATCTAATGTGTTGTTCAATTCTTGGAAGCTAGATCTTCCTAGCTCCCCCTTCTTGCCTATAAAACCTTGGTATTACAACATTAAGGATCCCTAGAACTGAGTTGTTAGATATTAGTTCTTTGGTTGTTTCTATAGGACTTTGGTGGAAATGTTGATGTTGATGTATTTATTGTGTTGATTATGTAGACTGGGGTATCTTAAAGGTCTTTTGTGCTTAGTCTTCTTATGAGAATAGAGGTATGGGGATCCATAGAATTGAGTTATAGATTATCTCTCTAGTTGTTCCTATAGGACTTTTGTGGAAATGTTGATGTTGATGTATTTATTCTATTGATTATGCAGACTGGGGTATCTTAAAGGTCTTTTGTGTTTGGTCTTCTTCTTCTGAGAATAGATGTAGTGAAGGAGGATGGTAGATTAAAAGAGTGAAGTATTGAAGAAGGATATAATTTTTGGATTTGGTTTTTTGAATAAAATATGATATGTTTAAGAGTTAATAGTTGAGATGTGTTTCACATTGAAACCTTATATCGAAATGCATTGTATATAGCTTCATGTACCTCAGTGGATAGGTAGTATATGTTACATTTGAGATCCACCAACTCCATTCAAACTTCAAGGCTCTAACAAGATGAGAGAAGATAAAGGCAAGATGCTTGTTTTCAAGCAAACAATGATGATGTTCTAGGATTTTCATAGTACCATCCAATAACAAATTATGAGCCCTTACAGTAAAACAATAGGCTTGTTTTTCAAGAAAACAATGATGATGGCCACTATTCTTTTCATAGTACCATCCAGTAACAAAGTGTGCATCCTTTGGCAAACAATTCCCCACTGGACTTTAGGCACTTTGTCGATTATTTGTTTTGCTGCATGACTCCATTTGAGAATGAAGAAGTCCACACTTTCATCATTTCACTTTGGTCTTTAAGCACTTTGTTGTTTGTTTGCTTTGCATGAATGCATTTGAGGGAAATGAAGAATTCCATTTCCCTCTTCTTCATTGATAGAAAATCATCTCCTTCAATAAGATCAAATAATTCCTTCTCCCCAACCTTGAACGTAGGACTTGTTCTCTCAAGATCTCCAAGCATTGTGCATGCATGCATGGCAATAGCAAGAAAAATTTTCCCTTTTCTTGATACATCATGCTTGTGAAATCTAAGAATGCTATGTAACTGTCGAGACTCCTCCACACTTGCACATCCCCATGTCTTGGTCCTACCCACATCCCCAACCTTTATCTCCCAAAACACTCTTTTAGTTGGTCTTTCATTACTCTTGTAGCTTATAGAAGCACTACTAGTCATTGTATTAATTGCACTACATCAACTGCATGCTTCCATACCACACCATCAGTCTTAAGTTGCTCCTGTGTAAGGGCCTATTTAATCACTGCACCTACACCATCGTGTTTCCCTTTGCCATAGTTTGATATAAAAAAATCCCGTCATCTCGACATTATTCAGTGAAATTAATTTGCAATAAAGTAAAGTGGCCTTGCTACCTTAAACTAAGATGTTACTCCATCTGGCCACACCGAAGTGCATGCTTTTCCACATGAAAACCATGTCAGCAAGGTTATTAGATGTCATATGTTTAGATGTATGGGGACTGCTGACCAAGACTGCAACAATTGTAGGTTACAGGTATTATGTTACATTCATTGATCCACCACACTAGGAAAGTGTGGATTTACTTCATGAAGGAGAAAAGTAAGGTGTTTGCTCACTTTGAGAGATTTAAAACCTTGGTCAAGAAGGAAAAAGGCATGAAAATAAAATGCTTGAGATCAAATGGTGGGGGAGAATATTTCTCCAATGAGTTCAGCGATTTTTTGAGGAAGCAGGGAATCAAGAGACAGTTTACCTGCAGGTACACTCCGCAACATAATGGTGCTATAGAAAGAAAAAATAGGCACATTGCAGAAGTGGCACATGACTTGATGGTTGAAAAGAATATGCCACATTATTTTTTGTCAAAAGCACTGTGTACATTATGAACAGGACACCCACTGTAGCTGTTCATGGTATGATGCCTGAATGGAAGTTTACAGGCATAAGACCGAATGTGTCTCACTTATTGTATTGCATATGTGCATGTTCCAAATGAACTGAGAACAAAGTTGGATCAAAAGGCAGAGAAATGCATCTTTATTTGTTATGATATGGAGCAAAAAGACTATAGATGTTATAACCCTAGCACTCATGAGATGCAAGTAAGAAAAGATGTTGTCTTTGACAAGATGAGTAGTTGGTATGCACCAATAGTGAAGACAATAGAAGATGCATATGTAAGAAGTATTGATGCTGCACCACATGTAGAGCATCAATCACAGGTGCTTAGTGGACCTAGAGAGTCCTCTCTAGAGTGGATCCAGTGTTAGTCCATGGTGAAGCAGGTTGAGGAAAGATGTAGGTACACATATATCACACAAAGGGAAGGTAAACATGTAGGTACACATATATCACACAAAGGGAAGGTAAAGGTAGATTAACCCTTTTATGCCTGATCTATCAGCAAGCCACTCATATGTGGATGGTAACTCTATTGGCTCTGAGTAGAGCCTTCATGAGGAGATTGGCATTCCATCTGTGGTTACTCCTAGTGTAAGGAGAACGAGGGCCGTTTTGAGGACACCTCTGGCAATGATCTAGGTGTATGTATTAAGAGACTAAGGTTATGTAGAAGGGGAAGAGAAGGCTGTGAGTGTGAAGGGACTTAAGGTCCACTAGCTCATCTATTTAAAGGTGAAGCTAGGAGGCATTTTGTATTAAGCAAGGCCTAGTTGTATTCATAAACAACTTAATAAGCAAGATATTTTTCTTGTATTTTGTGAGTTCCTCTCCTCCACACACTTGATCTAGCATGAGCACCACGAATTCTAACATGGTACCTAGACCTTTGGTTGAGTAGGTCCCCTTTGTAGTGTAGAATAGGTCAAAATTTTCACTTTTCCTTATCCCTTCACTTGTGGAGCTGAACCTCTTGCTGGCAGTGGAGGAGCTCTAGGAGCTCATGGAGGCAACAACTCACCAAGCTTTCTTCAAGGGAAATGTAGAGGACATCCGGGCACATGTCGTATAGATCATTAGCTGAATTGTGCATTTTCCATATTGGCATTGCCGTCTGTGCAGGCCGATGCATATCTTGGCTGTAGGCATGGTCGTCCAAAAATACGATGCCTAGAGTTGATCATTAGCAACATTGCCTTAGGGCTTTTGAAGCCCACACCCTGAAGAGTCTACAGCTCAAGTTTCAAGGCCAATGGTGCATCCTCGCGTGTGCTACAACAAAAAAACGCAGCATTTTCTCAACTCCATTTAAGCTCTCCATTAAAGCTTCAAAGCTTTTTCTTTTCTTGCTTTAATCCTCCCCTCTTTGCCCTAATCACTTAAGTGATCTTGTGAGGGCTTGCTGATCGTATTCTTGATTTTGAAGCAGTGGCCAACCACATGAGGCATTCATAAGTCTCATTCATCAAAATGTCATCAAGCTTCCTCTTTCTGTTGAAATTCGAGCATTGTGATGAGCTATGGTGGATCAAACACTAGAATCAACATCATTAACAAAGTGATTAGCAAATAATTAAGATGTGGGTAATTAACAAAAAGATTAATGTAGGCATGGATACTCAAAAACCAGCAAATTCTCATTAGGGCAATGCCTCAATTTATAGAGTTTACATCAAGCATCAAATCCCATTGATTTCTCCTTGATTCACTCCACCAGGCTTTTCCCTGATTCTCTCCACCTCTTCACTTTTCCCAGAATATCTCCACACTTCCTAAATCTTCACATGCTACCCTTTATTCTCTCCCAGTAGATTCTTCTCACCTTTTCACAGGTTCTTTCACATTTACTCATTCTCTTTTATAGCCTCTAACCAAGGGCTTGTTCCTGCACACACCCTATTCACTTGTATTTTCAACACCTCCCCTCAAGTGAATAATCCTAGCACACCTGGACCCTATACCAAGTTTCCCTCTTACTTGATAGCCCGCGACCAGTGCCTCAAGTCCCTAAACTCCATAGTCCTTGACACTCTCTCTCTCAATGTGTCCAAGGCTGCTATAAGTGCCCCCCGTGACCTTGACTAAAGTGCTCACACATACATCTACCACTTGGCCTACATCATCGGTGGCTCAGAGGTGGTTTTACTTTATTGGGGCAGGTTACATTGGGTTGTGGGGTCTCTCTCTCTCTCTCTCTCTTAGAAAAGATGATCCGACTCCACTTCCTTTGGAGCCTCCATGAAGTTTGCCGATGTCGTTCCTTCTTCACTGGGTTTGCTGTAGCAGTCTCTCGCCATGTGTCCTGGCTTTCCACATTTGTGGCAAGTGAAGGTCCTCCCTCCTACTCTGCCTCTTCCTCGTCCTCGTCCTCGAGAGAATCCTCCTCGGGTGAAGAATGCTTTTTCCTCTCCTGCTGTTGAGTCGAGCCCTTTCTTCTCTTTGCCTCTGCTCTCTTGCTCTAGTAGAGCTGCTTCTATCTCATGTATCTTCAATTTAGGTACATTCTTTAGTGTTGCTACAATGTTTTCATAATCTCCTTTGTCCACACTCTTCATAAGTACAGCTAATGCTTCATCATCTTCTACCTTTTTGCCAATAGCTGCCAACTGTTGCTTAATGCTTTTATATTTGTTCAAGTGTGTGATTAAAGGTTCACTTTCCTTCATGTCCAATTTGTAGAATTGCATTAACAGATTTATCTTTGATTTTTTTGCTTGTGTACCAAATAATTTATTGAGTTCATCCCATGCATCTTTTGCCCATTGTATCCCTGTGATGTGATAAATGATTTCATCATTTAAACTGAGTGCAATAAGTCCCAATGCTTTTTCATTCCTACTCTTCCACTCATTTTTCCCTCTCTCTGGGCATTCATCTCTCCCTTCAACTAATCCCCATAGATTTTTCCTCATCAGCAAATACATGGTTTTTGTCTGCCATGTATAAAACTGTTCCCCATTAAATTTGTCTGCCATGTATAAAACTGTTCCCCATTAAATTTGGCTATTTCCTGTGCTAAACTCATGGTGATGTGAAGGGGGTCTTACCTCTTGATCCAATTTCAAGATTCAAGGGCAGTGTCTACCCTTTTACAACTCAATCTGGTGTTTAATAGATGATTACAACAAATTTATTAGCATAAAATCACCAGAAATTACACTAAATCAAGGGTAACCAATTTGTACGGGATGGTTGGAGTATCAAACCAACTCCGAATTGAAATCTAAATTTATAGGGATCTGTATCAGATACCTAATGGTTAATTTGAACCCTCAATTACACCAAAATACAGTGATTAGCACTGATTAATCACTGATTAGCAAATTAATGCTCTGTTTTGTGTGTAGAAAACAGAGTAAGCGGGGAGTCCAAATCTGGTGCCTTAGACTTAAAATGAGCTCAAATGCTTTCAAAGGCATCAATAGCAAGCCAAGAAACACAAGATTTGACCAAATATTGAAAGCTTAATCTCTGTTTTACCAAAGTCACCTAGATGAAGAGCTTGGATCTCACTGTAGACTTGATGAAACTGAATTCTATCTTCACCAGCTTATAGAGCATGCTTAAAAACACCTTGGGCTAAGAGGAATTAGAGTGAATCACCCTGAGTGAGTGTAGATCTGAGATCTTCTGTTGAAAAACGTAGCCTGCTAAAACAGCGATTTCTCCTTCATCCGGCAGCGGTTTGCTACGTTGTTTGGATAAGCTTGAAGAGCTATGAGATATCTATCATGTACTAGAAGGGTTTGGCCTAATTTTATGTGTGCAAGGAGAGGGAGCTCCTCCACTAGGCTGGGGGTACAGAGGTGAGTTGAAAAAAGAGGGAAAATTATAATTTTCTACTAGTCCTAATTAGTAAAATAATTAGCAAGATAATGGGCTCACAAATTAGCATGGCTCTGATACCATGTTGAAATTCGAGCATTGTGATAAGCTATGGTGGATCAAACACTAGAATCAACATCATTAACAAAGTGATTAGTAAATAATTAAGATGTAATTAGTGGGTAATTAACAAATAGATTAATGTAGGCATGGATACTCAAAAACCAGCAAATTCTCATTAGGGCAATGTCTCAATTTATAGAGTTTACATCAAGCATCAAATCCCACTGATTTCTCCTTGATTCACTCCACCTCTTTTCCTTGATTCTCTCCACCTCTTCACTTTTTCCAGAATATCTCCACACTTCCTAAATCTTCACATGCTACCCTTTATTCTCTCCCAGTAGATTCTTCTCACCTTTTCACAAGTTCTTTCACATTTACTCATTCTCTTTTACAGCCTCTAACCAAGGGCTTGTTCCCGCACACACCCTATTCACTTGTATTTTCAACATCCTCATCGTCTTCAAGTTCACAAAGCTCTTCAAAGTGTGCTTATGAGCACTAATAGTGTTGTGATTAATACTAATGAGGCTTCTAGTCCAACAAAGGGAAGTTATTCCAAAGTATTTTTAAAACACTAAGAGTGTTATTAAACACTAATGGGAATCTAATCACCAATACAAGTGTCATTAGATACTAAAAATATGCTCTTAAGCACTAATCGTGTTTTTAAACACTAATGGTGATCTTAATCACCAAACAAAGTGTTGTTTAACACTAATGTGGTCCATCAAAGGAGGAGGTCTTTAACACTAAGGAGGCTCTTCTCCATCAACATTGGAGGCCGGGCACACACCATAAGTGCCACATTATAAGTCTTCATCATTGTCAGTTCAACCCGCTTCTATGCTTACCTTGGCAATCTTCCAAGGAGAAATGGTGCAACCATAAGCCATTATCTTTATCCCATAAGTCAAAGAGGTTGAAGATTTCTAGTTTTTCATCATCATCAAACTCAGTTTTTGAGTGGTTTAAAGCTAGGCACATGTACACTAAGTGCACATCTTTAATGTTGTTGTGTATCACCCTTGAGGCTCTTGTTTGTAAGAGGCATAGGCATGTCATAAGCCATATGCTCTCATTTCCCAAGCCCAAGGCATGTTATTTCGGTGCATATTCAACATTTTCATCTTCTAAGATGAGTTGTAAGGTTGAGCATAGCATCACTAAGTGCTCTACCTTGTTGTTTGTCATGTTTTTAAGCATATCTTGGCATTATCTTTGTAAGAGGCATAGGCAACATTATGAGCCATGCCCTCTCCTTCTTGAGCCAAGAATGATGTACCTTATTGGTTTGAGAATTTACCTCAACCACTTATTCACTTTCATTAAGCTTGTACCTTCAAACCCTAATGGGTATCACGTAACCAACATGCACAAAAGCTTTTGTTGTATTTATGGAGTAGACACTGCCCTTGACCAATCCATAAGGCAAGTGGTAAGACCCTCCCTTTCCCTTTCCCATATAAATCTACCTCATAACCATTACTGTAAGAAGGAAGGCCCTCATTGCCCATGGAGGAGGTATGGTATTTAAGGAAGCATCAAGCATGTTGAAGGAACACCTATGTGCAAACCACTTAAGCAAGGGTGGCAGCCTTGTTTTGATCATTGTGTGAGAATGGTCAAGGTGGAAAGCATGTGGAAGCAATGGCATGTACGTCTAAAGTATGTCAACTACAAGAGGTCAAGAAAGCACAAAGAGTGGGGGGCACCATCATTAAGGTGTACATCTTCATCGACATCAAATAAAGACTTAGATGGCATCATTGTATTAGCCTCTAAGGCTCTAGGAACATAGTTGTAAGTCCTAGATAACCACACAACCATGACATCCTTGTATGCCTAATGTTATAAAGGCAACCTATGTCCAATACTACCTATTCCAATTTTCTTTCATAGTTGGTATTGAGGGGGGGTATTAAGAGACTAAGGTTATGTAGAAGGGGAAGAGAAGGGTGTGAGTGTGAAGGAACTTAAGGTCCACTAGCTCACCTATTTAAAGGTGAAGCTAGGAGGTATTTTGTATTGAGCAAGGCATAAACAACTTAATAGGCAAGATATTTTTCTTGTATTTTGTGAGTCCCTCTCCTCCACACACTTGATCTAGCATGAGCACCACGAATTCTAACAGTATGCAGGTCTACGACAGTCAGGTACCTTGTTGTCAGGTTAAGATATGATGGATATATAGCCCATCATTATGCTTACATGGTTAAAGCAATACAAGAATTGGAGCCCACTTATTTTGAGCAGGCACTTGGAAATAAGAAATGGAAAGATGCCATGAATGAAGAGATAGCACCATTGGATACAAATGCAACATGGGAGTTAGTTCCTTTGCCGCCCAAGGAAAATAAAACAACTAGATGTAAGTGGGTGTATAAAAGTCAAGAATACCGCTGATGGTTCAGTCCAGCAGGTATAAGGCAAGATTGGTGGCCAAAGGCTATGCATAGACTTATGGCATTAACTTCCCTATCCACCACAGGCTCACCCATATCACCAAATAGATTTTGAAGCCAAGCTACCTCACAAGTTGCCATAGTAGCACCCCTATTCTCTGCCTCTATACTCAACAAGGCAACTGTGGCTGCTTCTTATTGCTCCAACTCATAGCAACACTCCCAAATGAGAACATAAATCCACTAGTAGATCTCTTGTCTGTAACACTACCAGCCCAATCAGCATCTGTGTACCCATGTAACTGTATCTCTATACTAGCCTCATACTAGCCCCATGTAACTGTATCTCTATACTAGCCTCATAGAAAAGTCCGTCATCAACTATGGACTTAATGTACCTGAGAATCCGTCTAGCTGAATGCAAGTGTGGCTTCCTAGGGGGCCTGTATAAACTGACTCACAACTCCAATAGCATAACTCAAGTCTGGCAGCCTAGTAATGGTCATGTAGATCAAGCTACCCACTATGCACTTGTATGTAGTGGTGGGGTCCTCCAAAAGCTCACATGTATCTATGGAAAGCTTTGTCTTCTACTCCAATGGCACTGAAATAGGCTTACAGCCTGTCGTACCATACTTGGACAACATGTCCAAGCCATATTGCCTCTACAAATAAAAAAAATGCCATGACGTGATCTCACCACCTCTATGCCCAAGGAATACTATAGCTCACCCAAATCCTTCATCTCAAAATTTTGCTTCAAAATCCTCTTGACATCATGTATGTCAATGTCACTATCACCAGTGATAATCAAGTCATCCACATAGATTACTGGTAGGATGACCCCTCTATCTATCCTTTTCACATAAAGTGGAAAATCTGCATTAGATATCTAAAACAAGATACTCACCGATCTTGTTTGACCATGCTCTGGGTGCTTGCTTTAAGCCATACAAGGCTTTGCATAACCTGCACACAAAATTTGGGTGTGCATCACTCTCATAACCTGGTGGCTACATCATAAACTTCTTCTTGCAAATCACCATGCAAGAAGGCTTTCTTTACATCCATATGATGTAAAGACCAACATGAGTAGCATACAGTTGGCTAGTAATCGAGTATACCATGCTAGAACGAAGCACATATCACCAAATAGCTTGGTTTCAAAAGCTATTTGGTGATATGGGTGAGCCTGTGGATAGGGAAGTTATTATTTATTATGACAACATGAGTAGCATCTAGTAATCCAGTATACCATGCTAGAACAAAGCACAATGAGGTGTATTATCACTTTTTGAGGGAGAAGATTCTAGCGGGGTGATGTAGATGTGATATATGTCAGCACAAAGGATCAAGTGGCTGACATCTTCCATGAAGGCATTGGGCACATAGAAGCTCCATAGGTTTAGGAGCTTACCTGGAGTGGAGTGTATGGAGTTGAGCTCGAGGGGGAGTGTTGAGTTATTGAGCTCAACTAGTGTTACTAAACGGCGAACATTGATGACCCGGCTGGGTGATAGCTTCCGCACTTATGCCACTAGCATGGTTGGTGAGATTATGGTCGATATGCTGCCAGTGGATGATAGCCTATGTGATAGCCACTTTAGAGTACTAGAGTTATGACATAGTCATAGCGCCAGCTCATATAGTTCACACTATAGACCGACTACTTTGTATGTTGTTGTAGGAGTGTAAGGTTCCTCCTCAGCCCCTAAAAGATGTATAAGTTCTCCTCTCAGTCCCCTGTAATCATCCCCTATTTTAGAATGCAAGAAAACACTGTTTTCCCTTGTTTTTGGTCTAGAGAGAGATAATACATTTTTGAGATATTTTTGGATATAAATTTATCCCTTTTATTTAAGATTAATTCCCCTGAAACAAAAATTTAAAATGAGTTTTCTAATATGCATTAGGAATTAATTGAATATGTGCATAGACACCTTAGCCTAAGGGTCCACATTTCAAAAAATTATGGATTAAGGTCCAAAGAGTGTTCTAAAGGGCCAACAGGGTTAATCCAAGTGTTGGAATGAGAAAAATGCAAGAATAAAATAAAATCCCCCAAAAAGGTGTAGATTCTCACATAAGATGAAGAGTTGACTAGTACAACACTTTTTAATAGTAAAAAATGAGGATTTATTAGTAAAAAATTAGAATTTTGACACCTCATGAGTTCATGAAGGAGGTGCCTAGAATCTCATCATTGCTCCCAATTTTTAATTTTAAAAAAAAAAGATATTTCATCTCTCCTCTCTCCTCTTTCAAACTGGATCAGAAAAGTGAGCCTAACTCGTCCAAAACTTGCCCAAATTGGATCAAACTGAAGCTGGAAGCCTCTAGATCCCAATTGGACTTGGTTGGTGGCATCCCTCTCCTATAAATAGAGCCCCATTCCTTTGTATTTTCATATTGGAGTAACTCTATGCTAGTGTAATTTTCAATTTAACTGTATTTCTATTATCCCTCTACCTTGCCTCTCCATTGTGAAGATTTGGAGCTTCACTAATCCTCTTCTTCTCTTGGAAATTTCCCTCTTCTTCTTGGTGTCCAAGCTTCCTCTTGTGGGATTCACTTTGCTCTAAAGAATGAAGCCAAAAACTAAGGGTAAGCCTTAAAAAATGGTGTTTTACTCTCTTCTTCATCAATGGTAATCTTCTTCCCAACCTCTGTAATGCTTGGGAAGATTTTTAATCCATGGTTTCTTCTTAAAACCATTCTTTTATTGATTTATGTTGTTTAAATGCATTAATGTTAATCTCTTATTCTTAAAAGTAATGTTTTTGAATTGTAAATCTCTCTTTTTGAAAGAATACTCACCTATATCGCTAAATCCTTCTTGGAAGGATAGATCTTAGTCCTACTCTCATTGGGAATTTTCATTTTATTCTATGGATAAACATTTCAATGCTAAAAGAAGGATTTTCGTTATATTTTTCTAGTATGTGCATGCATTAAAAAATTTAGATGCAAAAAGAGGATTTTTCACGATATTCTATGCATAAAACATTTTCAATGCTAAAAGATAGATTTTTGTCACATTTTTAAATATACATTTATAGTATGTATGCATAAATGTCTAAATGGTAAAAAGAGGAATTTTTGGAATATTTTAAAATAGGTATATTCATGGTATGTATATATATGGGTATTTTTATTTAATTATCAAAAGAGGAATTTTCATTGTATCTTCAATTAGGAAAATGCATAAATTAATTTTGGTATTAAAAGTGAAAGTTTCATCATATTTCTATGTCGATAATTAGGATATGCTGATTCCTAGGTCCAAATCGAGAAAAGAATATTTTAGTATAATTCTATGTGAATATTTTAAATAAATGATGTATGCAAATTCATTAAAAGGATCATTCGAAAAAGAAATATCCTTGTTAAATTCCATTATTCACACAAATAGAATTATTTATAGTTCTATTATGTCCAAGGAAGGATGAATTTTCATAATTTTGGATATTTACCCTTACACTTAGAAATCACAGTTATTTTATCACATAAATGGAGAATTATCTTTAGGAATAAATTCAAGTAATTTGGTGCTAGACCATGCCCGCATGAGAAAGGTGGGTCAGTAAGATGTCTGCCCATCTCTTGATTCGTAAATTAAGTCAAGACTCGAACTGACTAATTTAGAGAAGTTTGTCTTCAACGGAGAGTCCGGATGAGACTTATCTGTAAAAAATTGAACTGGAATATTGAGCATTATGATGAAAACAATATGGTGTTATTTAATTCTGTCTTGAAGATAGTTGAATCTGAGAAAAAAAGGTGATTTCATATTGGGTGTGTAAGTGGTGTGTGTATTCAATAATTGCATGAGTGTCGGCTAGGGGGCCTGGGAATTCTTTTCCCTGGTACCCGAGACAAACATAACCAAATTTTTACAAAGAGGGATCCCACCTATAAAGTGGTTGGGCGGTTGGCTAACCCATGGGGCTAGATCTCGGTGGATTCTTACAATAAATTCAGTTATGTTCAAGTTACAATAATTAAAGTAAGTCACAGGGAGATTCTTGTTCTATGGGAAAGAATCAACAGTTGTGCCTCACTTAAGGGGAAAAAGGTGATGATCTCTATGGACCAAGTGCAAGTCCCTTCCTTGAGTTGGGAATAGAAAGGATAGTAAGGGTTCAGTTGGGAATAGAAAGGATAGTTAGGGCTCTTGACCCTGTTAGATAAATTCTTGTTTAGAAGATTTTCCTCGAGGAATCGCCTTGTGGTTTTGGAAGAACCGATAGACTAGTACTACCCTTGCCCGTGGGTGAGGCCCCGAGTGGGAAGCTCTACCCCGTGCAAGAGGTCGCTACTTCCACTGCTAGCACTCAAGAGTTCGGTGCGTAGAGGGGGTAGGGGTCTCACAAGGAGAGTACTTTCCCTTTATGTATGTACTCTTATTTTCTAGTTATATGGTTGTAGAAGAGAAGAAGACAAAAGAAAATTCAGCCATCCATCTCTCTTGTGTCTTGCACTCTCGTGTGTGTGCGTGTGTGTGTGTTTGCTTACAAGGAACTCAAGCTCTCTCTCTCCTCCACATTCTCCTTATAAACCACATGACCAGTCATGGGGCAAGTGGTTCAAGGATATGAACCACTTACCCCATGACCAGTCATAGGGCAAGTGGTTCAAGGATATGAAAAATCCTAAAAAGATAGGTTTTGTTGAAGCAGTGGGATGATACCACTCATCCAATTGCCCATGTTGGAAATGTGCCACTGTCTATGCAGAATGGTAAGGTGGAGTATCTCGCAAATGTACTTCACGTTCCAAATATTACAAAGAATATAAATCCTAAAAAGATAGGTTTTGTTGAAGCAGTGGATGATACCACTCATCCAATCACCCATGTTGGAAATGTGCCACTGTCTATGCAGAATGCTAAGGTGAAGTATCTTGCAAATGTACTTCACGTTCCAAATATTACAAATAATATAAATTCTATTGGCTAGATGATTGAGTAGGGTTTGCAGGTGTGCTTTAACCCTGATTGTTGTTATGTCGAAGACTTGAAAGACAAGACTAGTGCAGGTTGGTTGCAAAAAGCAATAGAGTAGATAGAATGTTTATACTAGATGTAAATATGCCTGAAGTGAAAGCTACAATGTTTGCATAGGGTTCAGGAGTTGTTGCAGATACAGACATTTGGCATAAGATAATTTGGCATGTAAATGTGCAAAGAATGAAGTCTATGCAGACTAAAGAAATGGCTACCTAAGTTTAAGGTTGATGGTATGTAGAAAGTATGTGAAGCATGCCAATATAAAATGTAGACAAAGCAACCACATGACAAAAATGTGAGCTAGAATGTACTAAATGTGTATTCAGATGTATGGGGTCCTGCAAAAACTACGCCTATGGGGTCCTGCAAAAACTACGCCTATGGGTGGTTGCAGGTAGTATTACGTAGCATTCATTAATGATCACACAAGGAAAGTGTGGGTATATTTCATAAAGGAGAAGAGTAGAGTTTTCACTCATTTTTAGAATTTCAGAGTGAGAGACTGAAAAAGCAAACAAGAAAACATGTGAAGTTCCTAAGGTCAAATGGAGGGGGGAGAGTACTTCTCCAATGAGTTCTCTAATTTCTTGCAAAAGAATGGCAGAGATAATTTACATGTAGATACACTCTGCAACAAAATGGAGTTGTTAAGTAGAAAATAAGCACATTGTAGTGATTGCATGAGCGTTCATTGGGGACAGAGAAGAATATGCCGCATAGCTATTGTGTTGAAGCTATTTCTACAGCAGTATATCATGAACATGACTCCTACTAGAGGAGAAGTTCAATGTAAGGCAAGAAACTTGATTTGTTCAATGTAAGGCAAGAAACTTGATTTGTCTCACTTGAAAGTTTTTAGATGTATTACCTATGTGCATGTGCCATATGAGTTGCATATGAAGCTATATCTAAAGATAGAGAAATGTGTGTTTATTGGATATTCCCTTGAGCAAAAGGGATGTAGATGTTATAACCCTACTACACGTGAGTTGAGGGTAAGTAGAGAAGTTGTGTTTGATGAAATGAGTACCCTGGTATGATGCTAAGAAAGATGTCGTTGGGGTTGATGTAGCTGGAAATGTGATTGCACAGAATGTAATTCAGCAATCATAGTTATTGAGTCGACCTAAAGAGTCCTCTTGTGTTGGGTCTGTTGAGAGACCATGGAGTGGCAGGCTGCCTCAAAATACCAGTCTTGAAAATGTAGTTGGTACATCATGAAAAGGTAAAGAGAAGGTTGGTGAGACTCTTGGTATGCCCAATATTTCTACATGGCATTCTTATGTTGAGTCTAGTGGCTCGAAGCAGAGATATGATGATGAGCTTAGGATTCCATCTATTAGAACACTTAGTGTAAGAAAGGCAAGAGAAGCTGCAAAAATGCTAGGTAGTGATGGACAATGCAGGTTAGGGAGATTCAGAAAACTTGTTGATAGGTTGACATGTGATGGCTATGTCAGCATATATGGCTAAAGTTGTGCAAGATGTTGAGCCCACATGTTTTGAAGAAGCTCTTGGGAATTTAGATTGGGAGAAATCCATGGACAAAAAAATGGCTGCATTGAATGCAAATGAGACTTGGGAATTGGTGCCATTGCCTAAGGATAAGAAGGCTATTGGACGCAAGTGGGTGTACAAAATAAAGCACAACTCAACAGATGGAAGGAGGATGGAATTATTAGTAGTAGGTATAAAGAAAGATTGGTTACCAAAGGTTATGCTCAGACTTATGGCATTGATTATGAGGAGATGTTCAGCCCCGTTGCCAAGATGACAATCATAAGAACTGTTATTGTGGTGGATGCATCAAAAGGATGGGTTTTACAACAAATGGATGTTAAGAATCCATTCCTGCATGGTGATTTGCAAGAAGAATTGTATATGGATCAACCACCATGATATGAAGATGTGGGTCATCTTGATTTTATATACAAGTTGCGTAAAGCCTTGTATGGCTTGAAACAGGCACCTAGAGCATGGCATGATAAGATAGCACAATATCTTATCACCATTAGTTTTCATGTAGTAGATGCTGATCATTCACTCTATGCTTAAGTGATAGGGGCCTTGTGGTCATCACAATCTATGTGGATGACTTGATTGTTGGGGGTGAGAGTGGAGAGGAAGATGACTTGATTGTTGCGGGTGATAATGGAGAGGAAGTTGAGAGTGTGAAATGTCTCCTCCTCAAGCAGACATTTTGACATGAAGGATTTGGTTGAGCTAAGGTACTTCCTTGGCATTGAGGTCATTAGGATGGACAAGGGTATATGGCCATCATAGAGGGATTATGCATTAGACATGCTATCCAAATATGGTATGGCTGGTTGTATGCCAATTTATATGCCATTAGATTTAAATGGCAAGCTGAGTGCAGTTACAGGTGAGATTTTGGAAAACCCCACTATGTACAATAAGATTGTGGGTAGCTTGATCTACATGACAATCACTAGGCTAGATTTGAAGTATAAAATTAGATTACAGAGAGTTGGTTTATGCAGGTTCTTTGGAAGCCACATTTGGATGGTATGAGGCGCACATTGCGCTATGTGAAGTCTATAGTAGACTATGGTTTCTTTTATGAGGCCGGTACAGAGTTGCAAGTGTTTGGATACACTTATGTAGATTGGGCTGGTAGTATCGTAGATAGGAGATCTACTAGTGGATTTATGTTTTCCTTTGGGAGTAGTGCTATGACATGGAGCAGTAAAGAAGCAGCCAAAAGTTACCTTGTTGAGTACAGAGACAGAGTATAGGGGTGTTGCAATAGCAGCATGTGAGGTAGCTTGGTTGCACCAGCTACTTGGTGATTTGGGACTGCAGGTTATCATCTATTGTGACAACCTTATCATTATACAGTTGGCAACAAGGAACCTGACTTTTTATGCGCGCAGACCAAACACATAGAGATCCACTATCACTTCCTCAAAGAGAGATTCTTAGTAGGAGATATTTATCTCATGTATGTTAGCACAGAGGAGTAGGTAGCTGACATTTTCACAAAAGCCTTGGGAGCAGCAAAGATTCATAGACTCCAGACAATGCTTGGAGTCCTAGAGATGGAGTTAAGATTGAGGGGGAGTGTTAAGATGTCAAGCTCAACATGAGTTGACACTTATGATATGCCTGGGTGACCATTTCTACC
Organism: Cibotium barometz; assembly: GCF_041138505.1. NCBI lineage: Eukaryota > Viridiplantae > Streptophyta > Polypodiopsida > Cyatheales > Cibotiaceae > Cibotium > Cibotium barometz. The sequence continues at coordinate 27,451,662 of NC_141069.1, forward strand.
ACTTATATCACTTGCATGTTTGGTAGGATGTTGACATGATAGATCTTTGCTAGTGATTCTATAGCTAGACTACACCAGCTATACTAGTCCACCATTGAGTTATGGCATAGTTATCTTGCTAGCTCACTCATTTAACATGTTCACATTATGGACCACATGTAAAGAGTAATTTAGTACTTATGTTGTATTTCCCTTATCTTTTTTGGTAGAACCCTTTTGTGGAGAAGAAGAAGAAGAACAAGTTTTAGTCTCTCATCTTGTGTGTTCTCTTCTAGGGTTTGTGTGAGTGTGTGTGTGCTTGCAAGAGCTCAAGCTCTCTTCCTCCTTACATCTTTTCAGAGATGTCATTAATAAAAACTTTGATGAATTTCCCAAGATAACGTGCAAACACAAAATTAGTCCTCCTTTGAAAAGATGAAGGCCCATTAGTCAAACCAAAATGTAACACTTTGTAGTAGAAACAACGTGGCGTTATGAAGGTGGTTTTATTTTGACCTTCAAGAGAAATTTGAAGTTGAAAATAACTTGAATAACCATCGCAGATGCTATACCTTTCATGACCTTCTACTAAATCCAAAACCTCATCTATATAAGGAAGAGGATAAGGATCCCTTTTGTAGCTGCATTAAGTGGCTTGTGGTCCACACAAATTCTTCACCTTCCATCCTTCTTTGGTCACCAATGTAGAAGTTGTAATTGGGTAGATGAAATTGGCCACAACTTTTCCACTTTGTCCTTTAATGCATCTTGTTGACCTTTCCTAAATGCCTTAGCCTTTGACTTGACACCTTCCTTGATTTCAATTTTTGAAGAGTCTCTCCTTTAAAGCTTCGAATCTATTCATATGATGTGATGAAGAGATTAGGAAATTCTTGCAACATAGTTTTTTATTGATGTTGTTCCACCAAAGTAAGATTAGAACTTAACACTTTGTTAGCAAAATCTATCTTTACATTCCTTTTTGGTTTAAGAAACTCCTCTATTTCTTCAAAAACATCTCCTCTCACTACCCTTCACTTGTCCTATATCCCCTTCATTCATGGGTTCTAAAGTAAGAATGGATACATCAACATCACTTGAGTATGAACTTGTGCTTCCCTCATACTATCCCTTCACTCTCATCCTCACTCTCAGTATTTTCCTTTTCCTCTTCCTCATCTTTCCCTAACAACTTTTTATCAATCATGCTAAACTTTCTCCTCATTATTTTTTTATCATAAAGTGTAATGGTACCCTTTTCCCCAGTCTCGAATTGCACCCACTAACCTAAGCCATGGCCTCCCTACTAGGATCAAAGGAAAAGAACCCATCCCTACAGGCATAATGTGACAATTCACTTTAACATTTACACCAAAAACTTTTACATCAAGATCCTTGAGGATATCTAAACACCTTACTTTAGAATGATTTGCAAGTTGGATTATAAACCTAGAAATCCCACTTGTCTCTAATCCAAGCATCTCTACATAAGATTGTATAATCACACATATTTGTGAACCCCCATCAATGTAGGCTTCTCCAATACCTTGTCCTTTGTGCCAAGCATCAATAATTGGGAATATATCGGGAAGCTCCTCTACTGAGTGCACCTTGTTAGTGCCTTTTCTTGGTTTCTCACTCTTTTTGGATTCACCAACCTTTTCCACTCTCTTCTTAGTCTTGGACAAAGCTCCATGAGTTGGCCATATTGAAAAGATGCAAGGGAGAAGAGAGCTTGAGCTCTTGCAACAAGCACACACACACTCACAAAACCCTAAAAGAGAACACACAAGGTGAGAAGCTGAAAATCTTCTTCTTCTTCACTCAACACTCAACACACCATCTACAAAGATAAGAGTACATGCAATATGAAAAGGTAATCAACCAAATACATACTAGGGTTCTCTTTAATGTGAACCCAACTAAATACTAGGGTGCTATAACTATGCCAGTCTCTAGAATGGCTGTCACACAGCCTGTCATTCCACTCGCCGCATATCACCCATGATCTCACCAACCATGCCAGTGGTGTAAGTGTGCGGCCTATCCCCCAGGACGGTCATCAGTGTCCACCGCCTCACTAGATGAGCTCAATATCTCAACACTCCCCCTCGAGCTTAACTCCATCTCATGTACACCAAGCGAAGCCCCGAATCTACGGAGCTTCTCTGTACCCAATGCTTTGGTGAAGATGTCAGCGACTTGATCCTGTGTGCTGACATAAACAAGGTCAACGTTTCCTACCAAAACCTTCTCTCTAACAAAATGGTAGTGGACCTCTATATGCTTTGTGCGAGCATGAAAAATTGGGTTCCTGGCCAATTGTATATTGCTAATGTTGTCACAGAAAATGACAACTTTTCTATCTATTGATAGATAGATAGACCCAAATCCGAAAGTAGCTTTCTCAACCAAGATATTGATATATTGATAAGTTGTCACAAAAAATGATAACTTATCTATCTATTGATAGACCCAAATCTAAAAGTAGCTTTCTCAACCAAGCTACCTCACATGTTGCCATAGCAGCACCTCTGTACTCGGCCTCTGTAACTGGATAGAGCAACCGTAGGAGGCTGCTTCTTGCTGCTCCGAGTCACAGTAGCACTTCCCAAAGAAAACATGAAGCCACTAGTAGATCTTCTATCTGAGATACTACCAGCCGAATCAGCATCTGTGTACCCATGTACACATATCTGTATCCCAGTTTTATAAAATAGTCCACAATGCAAAGTAGACCTCACATACCTCAGTATGTGTCTCAATGCATCCAAATGCGGCTTCCAAGGAACTTGCATAAACTGACTCACCAACCCAACAACATAGCTTAAATCTGGCCTGGTAATCATCATGTAGATCAAGCTTCGTACTATGCACTTATACATAGTAGGATCCTCCAAAATCTCTCCTGAATCTGCACTCAACTTGCCATTCTGATCCAATGGCACTGAGATAGGCTTACAGCCTGTCATACCATACTTGGACAACATGTCCAAGCCATACTGTCTCTGCAGTAATCCAATACCATGTGGTGACATAATCACCTCAATGCCCAAGAAATATCTGAGCTCCCCCAGATCCTTCATCTCAAACTTCTCTCTAAGCAAGATCTTTAAATCAAAGATCTCTATATCATGGTCCCTCGTAATGATCATGTCATCTACATAAATGACAACAAGCACAACCCCTTTATCACTGTGTCCCACATACAATGAGAAATCTGCATTGGCTATATGAAAGCCAATAGTGACAAGATATTCAGAAATCTTGTCAGACGACCATGCTCTTGGTGCTTGTTTTAAGCCATACAAGGCTTTCTTCAACATGCACACATGCTCGGGGTGACACATCCTCATAACCAGGTGGCTGCAACATATACACCTCTTCTTGCAAATCCCCATGCAAGAATGCATTCTTTACATCCATCTCATATGTAAAGACCATTGCTTTGACGCAGCCACTGCTATCACAACTCACACTGTTGCCATCTTTGCAACTGGGCTGAAAGTTTTCTCATAATCAATGCCATATGTCTGCGCATATCCTTTGGCTACAAATCTAGCCTTGTACCTGCTTATGCTTCCATCACTGTTATGTTTTACTTTGTACACCCACTTGCATCCACCAATGGCTTTCTTGCCTTCAGGCAATTGCACTAAATCCCAAGTCTCATTTCCATATAGTGCATCCATCTCCTCATCCATAGCTTTCTCCCAACACACATTTCCAACAGCCTCATCAATCATGTGGTCTCTACAACCTGTACAACTTTTGCCATGTATGCATAATGATGTGCCACATAACCATCATAGGTAAACCTCTGCTGCACAGGATTCTTCACTCTCTCAGATCTTTGCAGTTTTGCATTAATGGCTTCCATAGCCTTCTTTACACTAGGTGTTCTCATAGCTGGTATCCCAAGATCCTCATCAAGGCTCATCTTTGAGCCACTAGACTCTCCATTAACACATGCAGAAACGTCAGGCATACTAAGGGGCTCAACCACTTTCTCTTTGCCTTTATATGATGTACTAATCACATTTGCAGGACTGGTATTATGATGTAGCCTGCCACTCCATGGTCTATCAACTGAGCCACTAGATGAGGACTCTCCTGGTCCACTCAAAGACTGTAATTGCTGACTTGCATTCTATGCAACCACATTTCCACTCACATCAGCCCCAAGAGCTTCTTTTTCAGTACTGTCTCTGAATACCATTATTCTTCAAAAATTTAGAGAACTCATTGGAGAAGTACTCTCCCCCTCCATCTGACCTTAGGCACTTTACATGTTTCCCTGTTTGCTTTTCAACCATAACTCTAATTCTGAAAATGAGTGAACACCTCACTCTTCTCCTTCATGAAGTATACCCACACTTTCCTTGTGTGGTCTCATCAATAAATGTCACATATAATACCTGCAACCTCCTATAGACATGGTCTTCGTGGGACCCCATACATCTGAATGCACAACATCTAGTGCATTTCTGCTCACATTTCTATCACATGGAAATACATGCTTTGTTTGCTTTCCAAATTGGCATGCTTCACATATTTTCTGCATACCTTCAACTTTAAACTTTGGCAACCCTGTCACACAATTCCTTTAGTCTGCATAGACTTCATTCTCTGCACATTCACATGTCCAATTCTTTTATGCCAAATGTCTGTGTCTGCAACAATTCCTAAACCATTTGCAAACATCGCAGCACTCACTTTAGGCATGTTTACATTGAATGTAAACATTCTGCCCACTTTATTGCCTTTTGCAACCAACCTGCACTTGTCTTTAAAGTCTTCAACATAACAACCATCAGGGTTAAACCAAACTTGCAGACCCTGCTCAATAATCTAGCCAATTGAAACCAGATTCTTTGTTATGTTCGGAACATGAAGTACATTTGCAAGGTACTTCACTTTGCCATCCTGCATAGACAATGGCACATCTCCAACATGGGCAAGTGGATGAGCAGTGTCATCCCCTGTTTCCACAAAACCTGGTCTTTCAAGGTTTTCATCTCTATGAACCGCTCCCCATGACTTGTCATGTGGTTCGAAGCACCTGAATCAACGTACCATACATCATCTTTGTGTGCTGCTTCAACATTTTCAGACATGGCATTAACGACATGCTGCATAACAAATAACCTTTCATTATCCTCATTGTTTCTCCTTGAGGATGCATAGTTGTTTTGCTGCAATTTCCCATTTTGCATGTCAGCCCACTTCTTATAACAATCTGCCTGCACATGTCCAGGCTTACCACAATAAAAGCATCCACGTGTATCATTATAGTTCCTTTGCCAATTTCCACGACCTCTTTGACTCCCCCTGCCTCTGAATTGGCCTCTTCCACCTGCGTGTTGTTGTGAATTCTGGGACTGTTGTTGCTGCTGTTGTTGGCCATAATTCTGATTACTTGTTTGGCCACCTCCTTGGCCGCGTCCATGGCCTCCTCTACCTCGTCCTCTTCCTGAACTTGTGTAGAAGGCCTGTTGCTCTAAACTATTTTTGTTTTGTGAAGACTGTTGGTCTTCACCCAAGCTCTTCTCTTCTATAATCAACATAGACACCAAATCTATGTGTAAGATCCCTGTTCCCACCGAGCAACGGATTCGGGGTACTGGCAGCGGAAGTAGCGCTTCTCGCGCGGGACAGGGGTCCCACACTCGGGGCCTCGCCCACGGATATCCGGATAAGAGACTAATCCGTCGGTTGTTCCCAAACCAAACCCGGAAAAACTTTCTTAACCGGAAGCACGGGCGATTCCACCAGGATAACTTTTTACTCTAACGTAGTCAAGATCATTTCTGATCGAGATGATCCAATTACATCTATAAGATACTTAGTCAGTTCAAGGAAGAAACTTGCACTTGGATCATTGGGATCAACGCTTTTTTCCTCATTCAAGAGAGGCACAGCCGTTGATTCCTATCCATAGAACAGTTACTGTCCGGGATTTTTTTTTTTCTATCGTAAAAACAAAAGTTTGAGTCTCGATTTACGGATCCATCAGTCCAGCCTAACCCCATCCAATCCCATGGGTTAGCCAACCGCCCAACCACTGTAGTGATGGGATCCAATTAAAAATTTGGTTAGGTTTTGTCCCGGGTACCAAGGAAAAGAGTTCCAAGGCCCCCTAGCCGGATGTTCATGCAAAATAAAACTAGTCACACCACTCACACACCCAATATGAAATTGCCTTTTTCAACCAGATTCAACCAGTTTAAAACAATCCTTTAATAAAACCATAGTATCATTGATCACCATCTTCCAATTTATCCAATTGATTCTTAATTTCCCATCATTCCTTCATCAGAGTATATATGGCATCATTGGCAACTAGAACGCTCAGGGGCCGTTTCGATAGTTCCTAGCCTTTAATAATTTTCCATCATTCCTTCATCAGAGTATATATGGCATCATTGGCAACTAGAACACTCAGGGGCCGTTTCGATAGTTCCTAGCCTTTAATACTTGGCAATATAATCACTTATCAAGATGGACTCTCGTTGAAGATCAGCAAGATCAACCAACAGATCCATATAAGGGGCCATGGACTCATCCATTGAAGACCAGCAAGGTCAATCCACCAGATCCATGCCCGATTCAGAAAACAACTCCAACTCTGTTCCAATATCTTCCTCGACGCACGCGTGGGTATCCTAGGCGACCCAGAGCCCGAGCACCGTATGGTCAGCACCCTCTAGGATCCTTCGCAGGTAACCTAGCGCTTCACGCATAGGCCGCTTCCTTGGCCCCTCATCCACCGTACCGGAAGCTCACCATTTTAATCGCACCGAGGCTGGTCAAGACCTCGGCCGACCTTGCTACGCGAGACGTCCTTCATTGACTCCCCGTCAGCAGTTGCAACTTTACCATCACGACTTTAATCACAAGACGGTCAAAATGCTCCCCCCAGCATTCTTGACATAAAACAATCATTTACAAACAGCATTTACAAACAGTTTACAATACAATTTCTATTTTAACTTTCATTTTTCCACATTATCCCTCATCAATCTACATTACTTATTCCATCACATCATTTTTCCACATTATCCCTCATCAATCTACATTACTTATTCCATATTCCATTTATATGTATACTCATCCCATCACATCATTTCTATCTCATCACTTCAGATTCCCTCACATCACATATCGTATATTCACATCCATACATCTACATCTATATGCGTACATTCACATCTACATACATACATCTACATCTCTATGCATACATCTACATCCACATTCACATTCACCTCCATACATCTACATCTATATGCATACATCTACCTCCACATTCACATCCACATCTATACATCTACATCTACATGCATACATCCACCTCTACATCCACATCCACATCTACATCTATACACCTACATCTACATGCATACATCCACATCTCCATTCGTATCTACATCTACATCTATACATCTACATCTACATGCATCCATCCACCTCCACTTCCACTTCCACATCTATATCTATACATCTACATCTACATGTATACATCCACATCTCCATTCACATCTACATCTATACATCTACATCTACATGCATCCATCCACCTCCACATCCACATCTACATCTATACATCTACATCTACATGCATACATCCATATCTCCATTCCCATCTACATCTATACATCTACATCTACATGCATACATCCATATCTCCATTCCCATCTACATCTATACATCTACATCTACATGCATCCATCTACCTCCACATCCACATCTACATCTATACATCTACATCTACATGTATACATCCACCTCCACATCCACATCCGTATCTATACATCTACATCTACATGTATACATCCACATCCACATCTATACATCTACATCTACATGCATACATCCACATCTCCATTCACATCTACATCTATACATCTACATCTACATGCATCCATCCACCTCCATATCCACATCTACATTTACATGCAAACATCCACATCTCCATGCATGATAAAATTCTTTTAATTAATCTAGGATGATAGTTCCTAGAATATGGTAGAAAGTCCTCTTTTTATGCTTTGAATGAATTTATTTTATGCGTAATTTCTATAAAAATTTTGCCATAGCTCCGCTACTATGACTGATAAATCTCAATTTTTTTCTAAGGGATAAAGCTCATTATTAAAGAAATAATTAGAATGGTCTCTAATTGGATCATCAATCCATAATGGTCTCTAATTGGATCATTAAGAAAACAATTAGAATGGTCTCTAATTGGATCATCAATCCATAATGGTCTCTAATTGGATCATTAAGAAAACAATTAGAATGGTCTCTAATTGGGTCATCAATCCATAATGGTCTCTAATTGGATCATTAAGAAAACAATTAGAATGGTCTCTAATTGGGTCATCAATCCATAATGGATTGAATCATCAATGTGCATAAACTAAAAGCATAGCAAAAAGCCATTAATTTGGCCTCAAGAATAGCTTAATCTTGGATTAAGGAAAAGCTTTATGAAAAGCTTCATTTGGATTGAGAATGGGTCATGAGTATGACCATTTCTTGAGTGAGAGAGAGAAATTATAAAAACCATTAGAATTTAAATATAAGTGGAAATTAACTTCTATAGCATTTATTAAATTATGTACCTCTTCACTACTATTCACCAATTAACTTCATTAGCATTTAAAAAAAAACCATACCAATTAAACTTCTCAAGCTTGAGAGGGGTTGAGAAGAGAGAATCATTGAGAAATCATAGAAAAGATCGAAATTCAATATACTTACCTTATGATTTGCTTGATTCTTTATTCACGGTAGAGGCCCCCAACCAATCAATTGGTTTAGTATGTTGATGGAGCCACCAATGGAGATTGAAGAAAGAGAGAGGTATCAAAAACTAGTGAATTATTAAAGAATTCACAGTTCTTGGCTTAGGTAGAGTAGAGTAACAAGGCATAAGACACTATATATTTTAGCTTAGGTGGAGTAGAGTAACAAAGCATAAGACTCTATCTAATTTGGCTTAGGTGGAGTAGAGTAACAAAGCATAAGACTCTATCTAATTTGGCTTAGGTGGAGTAGAGTAACAAAGCATAAGAGACTATATATTTTGGCTTAGGCGGAGTAGAGTAACAAAGCATAAGAGACTATATATTTTGGCTTAGGTGGAGTAGAGTAACAAAGCATAAGAGACTATATATTTTGGATTAGGTGGAGTAGAGTAACAAAGCATAAGAGACTATGTTTTTTTCAACAAGGGGAGGCTTCTATTTATAGGAAAATTTGAGCTCCTAACCAAACAAACTGATTCTAGAATTTTCTAAATCAGTTTGGTCACTTTTTGACCACTTTTAGGTCAGTTAAGCTAACTTTCTGGAACTAGACTTGAATGAGGAGAGAGGAGAGATGAAATATCTCAATTTTTATGAGTTTAAAACTCATTCAAGCATGTGAAATATGCACCTCCTTTAAAGAATTCCCCTTCCTTACATATGTGTCAAAATTGTATTGCTCATAGTTTTTTACTAATAAACCTTGTACATTTTCAACTCTTCATCTTATGTGAAATATGCACCTCCTTTAAAGAACTCCTCTTCCTTACATATGTGTCATAGTTTTTTTACTAATAAGCCTTGTACATTTTCAACTCTTCATCTTATGTGAAATATGCACCTCCTTTAAAGAACTCCCCTTCCTTACATATGTGTTTATTTACTAATAAACCTTGTACATTTTCAACTCTTCATCTTATGTGAATATGCACCTCCTTTAAAGAACTCCTCTTCCTTACATATGAGTTTATTTACTAATAAACCTTGTACATTTTCAACTCTTCATCTTATGTGAGCATTTACTCATTTTTGGGTATCTTCTTTTACAATTTGGATTTATCTCCTCCCTACACATGGATTGATGCTATTGGCCCATAGAAACCTTAATTGGACCATAGTTTAAAGATTTCTGAAAATCTAGGCCCTTAGACTAAGGTTCTTTATACCTATTTCCAATTAATTCCAATTGCACATTGGAAATTTCTTTTTGAATTTCTGTTTCAGGGGAACTTATTTTAATAAGATGAGTTATTTTTCTATCCAAAAATATTCATAATCTGAATATTCTCTCTCTAGAATATTTTCTCTCTCTAGGTTAAAACAGTTAGAAACAAGGTCTTTATATTTCTGAAGAGGGATTGATTACGGGGGAAGATACTAGACATCAAAAAGGGGGTTGGGGGAGGAATCTTACATTCTACCCCACTTAAAAAACGCGAGATGTCCTCATCTCGCAACTTGGGATAATTTCGCAAGATGCACGAATATGAGACTTAGAGAAAATTTTTATTCAAGATTAACCACCAAGAAAAGTCTTAAAGAGAGCAAGATTCAAAATAAGAACAAGATTTAAACTTTACTCATTCACGGGACTTATACAGTAAAGATAGAAGAACTCTTTACACTTCCATAAGCCCATCCATCATATGGTCACAAAAGCAGTCCTCACAAGCTGCACAAGTATAGGGTAACTCATCTATGGGAATGATTCTGCTGGTTATTGCCGCACCTATCTCAGTGGTATGAGGTGATCTAACAAAAGGACCTCTGAGAGGCAAGCCAAAAACGGGGTAAAGGCATATCTTCTCATGAGGAAGAAAACATGCCAGTAAAAAGACCCGCTCAGAAAACCCAAGATGCCTTGATCTCATGACACAGTAGTATCGGGGACCCAAACCCAAAGCTTCAATAACCATGGCCAAGCGGACATTGTTACGAAAGTGTTGCTGACCCCAGGGTGTTACCCTAGTTATGTTTTGATAGGTCCGCCATTTGGTCTGCGCTACAGAAGTTCCTAGGTGAGGAAAAAGTGAGCGCTCATACTGTTCTATAAAGTCTTTCTTCACAGACTCTCTTGCGTCTTGAAGGTGAGAAATCATCAGGGATAAAACTAATTCCTGTTGCCAGGCCGCCATGAAGGAGATTAAGAAAGAAAGGAGATTGATGGGAGAAAGATTACTGTGAGCGGCAAGTAAAAGTTACGACTTATATAAAGGAAGGAGCTAGCGTAACCTAGAAGCCAACGATAACTTGTCACTGAAGTTTTACCGTCTTTCCATGATTTGTGTTTGACACATTTTTCTATAGAAGGCATTAAGAATTTTTGAGATGAGGAGATAAAAGAAACTTGTAGGCTAAGTCACCTACTTTCATTGAATTCAGATATAAGGATCACAATATCTGGGGGATAACTTCTTATACTCCCAAGAGATAAAGAACTTCTTTTGGGCCGTACTCGAATGAAAACCAAAACCTTGGTATCCAAAACACCGATTCTCACTTCTAAACTCATTGTTCTAAATCCTTAAAACAGGTGGGACTCCTGAGAGTATTCTAGGGAAAGGGTCTTCCTTTTTTTTAAACAAAAACTTTCTTTTATTTTAGAGAGGGAATAATTATAAGATCAGAAAGGGAGATTCTTACTCCTGTATACCTCAAAGGCTGGGGAGGAATCTTACATCCTACCCCACTTAAAAAGTGCGAGATGTCCTCATCTCGCAAGGTAGAGGACAGCTCTTATTCTTAAGATCCAATTTTTATTCTGGGGTTGCTTATATTCTGGTCAACCCAACAGAACACTGGGATAAATATCCCTTATATAGAACTCATCATTAAATAACAATTCATTCAGATTATATCATTCATATCTTTAACATGATAATGGTCCATTAGACCGAAAAGTTTCCTTCCGAACATTCCTCTACGAAAATTTCAGTCAAGCGAGTTCTCAATTTGACATCCCTTAACTTGATCTATCGGTCAAGTATTAACAATAGCAATCTGACAGCACAACCCACTAATCTCATAGTGATTTGCTGAATTCGTTATCATCATTCTAGTTATGAATATCATCACAGGGACTCGTCCCATTCCCCCTCATTGTGGTTTCATTATATTTCAACTAATTTTTAAAAATCAACATTTTTCAATCAGCATTTTCAATCAGAATCCAAATCAATTCATTCATTCTCAAACAGAATTAAAAATCATATCAATCACATTCGAAATCATCATCTATATAGCATTAACGCTTATAATTTCAAGTCTTAGATTTACTCGTATATACTGTCAGTAAAGAGCTGCAGTATACTCTCGGTATATACGGGTAGTCACGGCCCTTGGAATTATAAGGTAAATACTATCATGTCTAGGCCTCAAGCAAGTCCGGGTTTCTATATAATTGCGGTACTTCCATCTGAAGAACCAATTACCAAATTATGAATTTCAGTTTGAATATCAAATTGTATGAGTTATATCACACAATTATAACCTTTTTGTGTTTCTTGATAAATTTTTGACATATTTGTCTTCTCAGTTGATCTTTATTAACCAATTGCTCTGATACCAACTGTAAGATCCCTGTTCCCACCGAGCAACGGATTCGGGGTACTGGCAGCGGAAGTAGCGCTTCTCGCGCGGGACAGGGGTCCCACACTCGGGGCCTCGCCCACGGATATCCGGATAAGAGACTAATCCGTCGGTTGTTCCCAAACCAAACCCGGAAAAACTTTCTTAACCGGAAGCACGGGCGATTCCACCAGGATAACTTTTTACTCTAACGTAGTCAAGATCATTTCTGATCGAGATGATCCAATTACATCTATAAGATACTTAGTCAGTTCAAGGAAGAAACTTGCACTTGGATCATTGGGATCAACGCTTTTTTCCTCATTCAAGAGAGGCACAGCCGTTGATTCCTATCCATAGAACAGTTACTGTCCGGGATTTTTTTTTTTTCTATCGTAAAAACAAAAGTTTGAGTCTCGATTTACGGATCCATCAGTCCAGCCTAACCCCATCCAATCCCATGGGTTAGCCAACCGCCCAACCACTGTAGTGATGGGATCCAATTAAAAATTTGGTTAGGTTTTGTCCCGGGTACCAAGGAAAAGAGTTCCAAGGCCCCCTAGCCGGATGTTCATGCAAAATAAAACTAGTCACACCACTCACACACCCAATATGAAATTGCCTTTTTCAACCAGATTCAACCAGTTTAAAACAATCCTTTAATAAAACCATAGTATCATTGATCACCATCTTCCAATTTATCCAATTGATTCTTAATTTCCCATCATTCCTTCATCAGAGTATATATGGCATCATTGGCAACTAGAACGCTCAGGGGCCGTTTCGATAGTTCCTAGCCTTTAATAATTTTCCATCATTCCTTCATCAGAGTATATATGGCATCATTGGCAACTAGAACGCTCAGGGGCCGTTTCGATAGTTCCTAGCCTTTAATACTTGGCAATATAATCACTTATCAAGATGGACTCTCGTTGAAGATCAGCAAGATCAACCAACAGATCCATATAAGGGGCCATGGACTCATCCATTGAAGACCAGCAAGGTCAATCCACCAGATCCATGCCCGATTCAGAAAACAACTCCAACTCTGTTCCAATATCTTCCTCGACGCACGCGTGGGTATCCTAGGCGACCCAGAGCCCGAGCACCGTATGGTCAGCACCCTCTAGGATCCTTCGCAGGTAACCTAGCGCTTCACGCATAGGCCGCTTCCTTGGCCCCTCATCCACCGTACAGGAAGCTCACCATTTTAATCGCACCGAGGCTGGTCAAGACCTCGGCCGACCTTGCTACGCGAGACGTCCTTCATTGACTCCCCGTCAGCAGTTGCAACTTTACCATCACGACTTTAATCACAAGACGGTCAAAATGCTCCCCCCAGCATTCTTGACATAAAACAATCATTTACAAACAGCATTTACAAACAGTTTACAATACAATTTCTATTTTAACTTTCATTTTTCCACATTATCCCTCATCAATCTACATTACTTATTCCATCACATCATTTTTCCACATTATCCCTCATCAATCTACATTACTTATTCCATATTCCATTTATATGTATACTCATCCCATCACATCATTTCTATCTCATCACTTCAGATTCCCTCACATCACATATCGTATATTCACATCCATACATCTACATCTATATGCGTACATTCACATCTACATACATACATCTACATCTCTATGCATACATCTACATCCACATTCACATTCACCTCCATACATCTACATCTATATGCATACATCTACCTCCACATTCACATCCACATCTATACATCTACATCTACATGCATACATCCACCTCTACATCCACATCCACATCTACATCTATACACCTACATCTACATGCATACATCCACATCTCCATTCGTATCTACATCTACATCTATACATCTACATCTACATGCATCCATCCACCTCCACTTCCACATCTATATCTATACATCTACATCTACATGTATACATCCACATCCCCATTCACATCTACATCTATACATCTACATCTACATGCATCCATCCACCTCCACATCCACATCTACATCTATACATCTACATCTACATGCATACATCCATATCTCCATTCCCATCTACATCTATACATCTACATCTACATGCATACATCCATATCTCCATTCCCATCTACATCTATACATCTACATCTACATGCATCCATCTACCTCCACATCCACATCTACATCTATACATCTACATCTACATGTATACATCCACCTCCACATCCACATCCGTATCTATACATCTACATCTACATGTATACATCCACATCCACATCTATACATCTACATCTACATGCATACATCCACATCTCCATTCACATCTACATCTATACATCTACATCTACATGCATCCATCCACCTCCATATCCACATCTACATTTACATGCAAACATCCACATCTCCATGCATGATAAAATTCTTTTAATTAATCTAGGATGATAGTTCCTAGAATATGGTAGAAAGTCCTCTTTTTATGCTTTGAATGAATTTATTTTATGCGTAATTTCTATAAAAATTTTGCCATAGCTCCGCTACTATGACTGATAAATCTCAATTTTTTTCTAAGGGATAAAGCTCATTATTAAAGAAATAATTAGAATGGTCTCTAATTGGATCATCAATCCATAATGGTCTCTAATTGGATCATTAAGAAAACAATTAGAATGGTCTCTAATTGGATCATCAATCCATAATGGTCTCTAATTGGATCATTAAGAAAACAATTAGAATGGTCTCTAATTGGGTCATCAATCCATAATGGTCTCTAATTGGATCATTAAGAAAACAATTAGAATGGTCTCTAATTGGGTCATCAATCCATAATGGATTGAATCATCAATGTGCATAAACTAAAAGCATAGCAAAAAGCCATTAATTTGGCCTCAAGAATAGCTTAATCTTGGATTAAGGAAAAGCTTTATGAAAAGCTTCATTTGGATTGAGAATGGGTCATGAGTATGACCATTTCTTGAGTGAGAGAGAGAAATTATAAAAACCATTAGAATTTAAATATAAGTGGAAATTAACTTCTATAGCATTTATTAAATTATGTACCTCTTCACTACTATTCACCAATTAACTTCATTAGCATTTAAAAAAAAACCATACCAATTAAACTTCTCAAGCTTGAGAGGGGTTGAGAAGAGAGAATCATTGAGAAATCATAGAAAAGATCGAAATTCAATATACTTACCTTATGATTTGCTTGATTCTTTATTCACGGTAGAGGCCCCCAACCAATCAATTGGTTTAGTATGTTGATGGAGCCACCAATGGAGATTGAAGAAAGAGAGAGGTATCAAAAACTAGTGAATTATTAAAGAATTCACAGTTCTTGGCTTAGGTAGAGTAGAGTAACAAGGCATAAGACACTATATATTTTAGCTTAGGTGGAGTAGAGTAACAAAGCATAAGACTCTATCTAATTTGGCTTAGGTGGAGTAGAGTAACAAAGCATAAGACTCTATCTAATTTGGCTTAGGTGGAGTAGAGTAACAAAGCATAAGAGACTATATATTTTGGCTTAGGCGGAGTAGAGTAACAAAGCATAAGAGACTATATATTTTGGCTTAGGTGGAGTAGAGTAACAAAGCATAAGAGACTATATATTTTGGATTAGGTGGAGTAGAGTAACAAAGCATAAGAGACTATGTTTTTTTCAACAAGGGGAGGCTTCTATTTATAGGAAAATTTGAGCTCCTAACCAAACAAACTGATTCTAGAATTTTCTAAATCAGTTTGGTCACTTTTTGACCACTTTTAGGTCAGTTAAGCTAACTTTCTGGAACTAGACTTGAATGAGGAGAGAGGAGAGATGAAATATCTCAATTTTTATGAGTTTAAAACTCATTCAAGCATGTGAAATATGCACCTCCTTTAAAGAATTCCCCTTCCTTACATATGTGTCAAAATTGTATTGCTCATAGTTTTTTACTAATAAACCTTGTACATTTTCAACTCTTCATCTTATGTGAAATATGCACCTCCTTTAAAGAACTCCTCTTCCTTACATATGTGTCATAGTTTTTTTACTAATAAGCCTTGTACATTTTCAACTCTTCATCTTATGTGAAATATGCACCTCCTTTAAAGAACTCCCCTTCCTTACATATGTGTTTATTTACTAATAAACCTTGTACATTTTCAACTCTTCATCTTATGTGAATATGCACCTCCTTTAAAGAACTCCTCTTCCTTACATATGAGTTTATTTACTAATAAACCTTGTACATTTTCAACTCTTCATCTTATGTGAGCATTTACTCATTTTTGGGTATCTTCTTTTACAATTTGGATTTATCTCCTCCCTACACATGGATTGATGCTATTGGCCCATAGAAACCTTAATTGGACCATAGTTTAAAGATTTCTGAAAATCTAGGCCCTTAGACTAAGGTTCTTTATACCTATTTTCAATTAATTCCAATTGCACATTGGAAATTTCTTTTTGAATTTCTGTTTCAGGGGAACTTATTTTAATAAGATGAGTTATTTTTCTATCCAAAAATATTCATAATCTGAATATTCTCTCTCTAGAATATTTTCTCTCTCTAGGTTAAAACAGTTAGAAACAAGGTCTTTATATTTCTGAAGAGGGATTGATTACGGGGGAAGATACTAGACATCAAAAAGGGGGTTGGGGGAGGAATCTTACACTATGAAATTGGGAATGTTTTCCCGAGTCTGAATAGACATCTTGAATGCCTTGTATTGTGGCCTGAGACCCCGTAGATAGACTTCCACCTTATCATCATCATCTACTGAAATGCCAATAGATGCAAGGGATTCCACAATACCCTTGATCTTCAATGCATAGTCATTCACACACATACTCTTTTTCTCCACAGTAGTATGAAGTTCATTCTTCAAGTGTATCTTTTGTGCCTTGGTATTTGTTTCATAGAGTTTTACCAAGGTGTCCCATGCCTCCTTGGGGGACTTGGCATCCTGTATATATGTGTCCAATCACGGTGTCTTGTATAGTGATAGAGAGCCGATACATAACTTTTCTGGCTCTCCTTGGTTCCAATCCTTGAACTCTTTCACATCTGCAGTAGAGTCAGATTGATCTTTGGTATCTCTAGTGCCTCTTCATGCTCACCTTCTATGTAGTCCCACCAGTAACCCTTTCCCATCACTAAATTTGTCAACCTGAACCTCCAAGCATGGAAGTTGTTCTTGTCAAGCTTCTCACAGCAACAATCTGGTTTATGCCATCATTTGACATCTTGCCAGACACAAATTTACCAGAAACAGCACTTTGGTTTGTCCTACACTTTGGTTTGTCCTGCACAAACTGCTGTATTTTCTGCAGCGGTACTACACTCAAATATCACAGCCAGTGACCTCAATGTGCATACATACACCCAATGGCAACTGTTGACCTCCTTGCAGTGCACACAATGTCTGCACAACCAATCTGTCTTCTTGCACTTCTTAAAACAGAGTTCTGCATAGAATCCACGACTTACCTGCTTGAAATCGCCTGCTTTCTGAAAAACGGAGGTCTTAACGCACCCGAAACGCGTTTTTGGCCCGAAATTTTTTTGTCCAATAGGACAGTATAGTTTCCCTATAGCTTTACTCCCGCGAAGAAAGCTCCTCAACCAGAGATCATTTGCCGGTGCCTCCCGTAGAGCTCCTGAGACAAGGGTGTAGTCGCCAACATAAATAGGGAAGAATAGATGAAGCTCTTACCCTTGTACTTCCCCTGTGCTTCTCTTGCTTGCAGCTCAGCCCTTAGCATGAACCAAGCTCTGATACCATGAAAAATTGCAAAGGAGAAGAGAGCTTGAGCTCTTGCAAGCACACACACACTCACAAAACCCTAAAAGAGAACACACAAGGTGAGAGGCTAAAAATCTTCTTCTTCTTCACTCAACACACCATATACAAAGATAAGAGTACACACAATATGAAAAGGTACTCAACCAAATACATACTAGGGTTCTCTATAGTGTGCACCCAACTAAATGAGCTGGCGCTATAACTATGCTAGTCTCTAGAATGGCTCACATAGCCTGTCATCCCACTGGCCACATATCACCCATGATCTCACCAACCATGCCAGTGGTGTAAGTGTGGGGCCTATCCCCCAGGCGGGTCATCAGTGTCCACGGCCTCACTAGATGAGCTCGATATCTCAACACATATGATATGTCTGCATTCTTGTTGAAGATACTCCTTTAACACATAATTTGTTTGACCATCTCCAAGAGGCAAATTTTCTTGTTGATGCTTCTTCTTTTTGTTTCCCCTTCTTGGACTTTGTTTGGTCACCTTCAAATTCTTTCTCTCGAGTTCTTTTCATGGGCATAACATCAAGCTCTTGATCTGTGGTCACTTTTTCCACTTGTATTGAACTTATAACTGCTTTTCCTTTCTCCTCAAGTGTCAAACCACTAGAGCTTGACTGGTTATTGATTTCAACTACAAAATCATTACTCTAATTAGGCAAGGTTGATGGGTAAAGGATACATAACTCCCCCTCTTCTAGAAGGCTTATCACAATTAGGGCTTGTATGGCCCTATTCAGCACAATCAAAACATTTATAAGGTTCAAACCTTCTTCTAAGCACTCTCTCTACCTCTACCATTCCCTTCATGGTGTCCTTCACCATATGCTTCATGTCCTGGACCAGGTGGCCTATATCCTCTACCTCTTCCTCTTCCACCCCCTAACAAATTCAAACTAAGGTTCTTGAAGAGGTTGACTACTTCATGCAACTCCTTTTTTAATTCATCATCATTTTGACTTTTTACTAATAGTTGAGGGCAAGTTTACACTAAATTCTTAAACTCTCCTTTCATCCCCTCCTCCATAATCTTAAACTCTCCTTTCATCCCCTCCTCCATAATCTCCAACTATGACTTACTTCCTTCCCAAACTGACCCAATCTAATCATCTTCCACAGCTAACTCCACAGCTTCTTCAAAAGTTTGAATATTTTTTAACTCCACTTTCAACCTTAAATTCTCCCTAAACCAGCAACAAATTTATCTTTTTTCAACATAGATGGAGGGGTTTCATTCCCTGAAGTAACACACCACCTATCCCACAATTTTGTGAAGTGTTGCACATAGATATCCACATTGTCCTTCAGAGTTAACCCCAAAATTTCATGCCACACCTGATGATTACGATCTTCAGTCTTCTGATAGTGTTACAAGAAATCTTGTTTTGTAGCTTCATAGGTGAGCTCTTGTGGAGAGTCTCTTTCTTCCAAAGAAACTTCATATCCCTTCAACCATTGTCGAGCCTCATAGGTGAGCTCTTGTGGAGGGTCTCTTTCTTCTAAAGAAACTTCATATCCCTCCAAAGAAACTTCATATCCCTTCAACCATTATCGAGCCTTATCCTATAAGAATCCTTAGGGTAAAGATAGGCTCTTGCTTGTTTTTGATCAAGCAAATGTGATTTTTGATTTCTCCACAAATTTTTAGGCATCTTTGTGCCGCAACCCATGGAAAAGTGGGAAATCTTTAGCCATGTCAGCCTAATTGACAAACCAAAGGTGCTTGTTGAAATAGGTTCCTCAGTGGGGGCACCAAAAAGATGTCAGGTGATGAGAAACAATTAGTCTTTGCCTCTACAACTCTCCTATATCAAACTCTCGATCCTTAAAACATACAAGAGGAACACCATATGATTCTTTGTTGAACCCCAAAGACAACTATGTTTCACGTCTTCTTCTTGCACTATTTCTACATCAATGACCCATTCTGGTAAATCTGGATCAATACTTACATTACCTAATCCTAGTGATAGTTGGAGTAAGATGAACCATTCATAGTCAATATATGAAAACATCCTATGATGTTTAGTGGAAGACACACAATTGAGATGTGTTGTATCCATAGTTCTAGTACAAGAGACAAAATCATGATGTTAGTTTTCTGACCACACCCACACACATAATACAATATATAAGACTTTGGTAGTTACAAGTTGGGGAAATTCATTAGGATGTGACTCTAGCTTAGATATAAACTTGCCCTTATGCCTTCACTCCCACTCCAGGAACACATTATAACAAAATTGCTTAAAGAATCCACACTTTCATCCTCAACATAAACTCCAAATTTTCTTAAACCCTTCTCTCCTTGGAGATGGACTTTGTCTTACTAACTCAAAACAAAGCTCAACATAATTCCCATAAGTGGATACATAAAGAGAATGCACTCACACAACACCCAACACATCCCAACAACCAACTACCTCCAAGCTTAGGAGACAAACTTTCCACAAACAGAAACCCACCAGTTATGAAATGAGCAAACCAAAAGACACCTAATTTTTGCTAATGTTGATAGACATATTAGTAGTGAGCATGAGGATGACTACACTCAACTCACAAATGCATTAGCAAACAACGACAAGGATGTTGATTGCATGGATTTAAGAAACTCATTGATGAACTGAAGCTGATTGAAGCTCCACAAGAACCCCAAGCCTTCATGTTCTTCTTCATCGCCTTTAATATCTTCACAAGAAGGACCTCACCATGAGCAGTTTCTCTTAATCAGCATCACGATCTTCCCATTCTGATCCTATGTGACATTAGCTTGAAAAAATCACCACCTTTAGCATGGCAACTTCTTCACTTTCACTTGAGTGAAACCTTTAATATAAGTAGCATGAAGAACATAACTAAATCTATGCTAGTCTCCACCATAGAGAATACTTGACTCTCTCAGCAATGTCCCCTCAACACTTATGGCACAAAGCTCCTAGATATTGTCCCACCATGTCTGTTTATAATGACTGAGGCTCAAGATTCTTCTGAAAGGACGAGGTCTTTCTCGTGCCATCTTCAGTGCGAGATGCACCGGCCATCTCCACGTGCTTATCATACTGCCCTAATACAATACTCAGACAGTGGGGACGACTCCTTCCCATGATGCTCCCATGCACCTACTAATCCTTTCTTGTTTTCTTCTTCCCGTGAGATTGATACAGTTCTTGCAATTTTCCTCCTACTGACTTTGTTTGGCTTTTATCACCTTTGGTGCCTGTTTTCCTGAAGTGGTGGGGGCCACTATGGTGTTACACACCATAGTTAAACCCCTTAAAAGGTTTTGTTCAATACCTTTGGTGCCCGTTTTCCTCAAATGGTAAGGTGTTAAACACCGTAGTTAAACCCCTTAAAAGGTTTTGTTCAGTATCTTTACATAATTGATATAAAAATCTGCCTCGCTGTAGCACCATGGCCAATAAAAATATTGATCATACCTTAATGCTACACAACCTCGGCCATCACCAAAACATTATCACATTAGAAGAAACCCCAAAAATAGCCTTTGTAATGACAAATTCCTAAAGTGATGAACCATTGCACATAGTATTCTCAGGCAACCATTGTCAGAGTTTGCTATTCCTAGGTATCATTACCAAGGTTACTACCATTGGGTTCAAAAACATATCAACCATGGAGAGCTCCTAGCAAGGTACATCATCATTTCTCGAGCTGTAATATTCACACACATGATACATCAAACACAATGCTATAAATATATAAAACGTAATGATGCATGTCAAGGTACAACCCCCTCTACTCTGAAGAACAAACATGCTGTAACACCTACCCTAAGTACAATCCAAACATGCTAGTACATCTACCCCCTAAGTACAATCCAATCATCATTGCTTAACATAAAAACACTAGAGTTTTATACATACATACATGTTTTTTTAGTTTGTTTGTCCAGCCTCACAGTGGCATGAGGGGAAGAGGAGAGGCCCCTATCATGTCACCTATAAGTTTAAGAATATATGGAATGAGGACCGGAGAAGAGGCCCAAAGAGATCCCTATCGAGTCACCTATTAGTCCAAGAATACGGCATGAGGGCTAGAGAAGAGGCCAAGAGAGTCCCTACTATCGAGTCTCCTATAAGTCCGAGAATACGGCATGAGGGCTAGAGAAGAGGCCAAGAGAGGTCCCTATCGAGTCTCCTATAAGTCCGAGAATATGGCATGAGGGCTGAAGGAGATGCTAGAGAGGTGCCCTCCCGAGTTGCATATAAGTCCAAGAATAAACATGAGGTCCGAAGGAGAGGCCCAGAGAGGTCCCTACCAAGTTGCTTATAAGTCCAAGAATAAGGCATAAGGGCTAGAGGAGAGGCCCAATGAGGTCCCTAGTCCTATAAGTCCAAGAGACATGAGGCCAGAGGAGAGACCCAAAGATGTCCCTACCAAGTTGCCTATAAGTCTAGGAAAAAAGGAAAGAAAACCAAAATGAAAATGTTAAAAGCATAAGAAAATTATGGACGAAAATGATGTAATGATTACTTGTTGGGTGTTGTAATTTCAAGACCCAAGGGAGGACTCTGTGGACACTCAAAGCAGAAGAAAAATTCTTGTACTCTCAAAGTCGGATTTTTGGAGATGAAGCTCACTTCTTGAACACATGGAGTAGGTGGCTACATCGAATCACCTACACCAATTTATGATGGGGTTGTCAATGACATGGTCCACATTTTTAGCATCCCATGTGTGGTCTCTCAACCCTTGATTTCACAGAGAAACTTTGAATGGGCATCTTTTATTGAAAGTTTTCAACTAATGATACAATATTAACTTGGCAAGTAGAATGTACTAACATATGGTCTAAGTAGAAGACCTTGCATCAATAATATCTCTACCATAGAGACTTCACACTTTGAGGCCATAAAGATCACTGCCCCCTCTGCGCAACGAACTCAGGGGTGCTAGCAGTGGAAGTAGCACTTCTTGTGCAGGGCAGAGCCTCTCACTCGGGGCCTCGCTGTTGAAATTAGAGCAATGTGATGAGCTATGGTGGATCAAATACTAGAATCAACATCATTAACAAAGTGATTAGCAAATAGCTTAATGTAGGCATAGATTATAAAAAACCAGGAAATTCTCATTAGGCCAATGCCTCAATTTATAGAGTTTACATCCAAGCATCAAATCCCACTGATTTCTCCTTGATTCACTCCACCTCTTTTGCTTGATTCTCTCCACCTCTTCACTTTTCCCAGAATATCTCCACACTTCCTAAATCTTCTCATGCTACCCTTTATTCTCTCCCAATAGATTCTTCTCACCTTTTCACAGGTTCTCTCACATTTACGCATTGTCTTTTACAGCCTCTAACCAAGGGCTTGTTCTCGCACACACCCTATTCACTTGTATATTTCAACACCTCCCCTCAAGTGAATACTCCTAGCACACCTGGACCCTATACCAAGTTTCCCTCTTACTTGATAGTCCATGACCATTGTCTAGCACACCTCCCCTCAATTAACTTAGCACACCTGGACCCTATACCAAGTTTCTCTCTTACTTGATAACCCGCGACCAGTGCCTCAAGTCCCTAAACTCATAGTCCTTTGACACTCTCTCTCTCTATGTGTCCAAGGCTTACTATAGTTGCCCGTGACCTTGACTAAAGTGCTCACACATACATCTATCTACCATGTGGCCTACATCATGAGTGGCTCAGAGGTGGTTTTACTTTGTTGGGGCAAGTTACATTGGGTTGTGGGGTCTCTCTCTCTCTCTCTCTCTCTCTCTCTCTCTCTCTCTCTCTCTCTCTCAGAAAAGATGATCTGACTCCACTTCCTTCCATCCGATGTCATTCCTTCTCCATTGGGTTTGCTGTAGCAGTCTCTTGCCATGTGTCCTAGCTTTCCACATTTGTGGCAAGTGAAGGTCCTTCCTCCTACTCTGCCTCTTCTCCTCGTCCTTGTCCTCGAGAGAATCCTCCTCGGGTGAAGAATGCTTTTTCTTCTCCTACTGTTGAGTCAAGCCATTTCTTCTCTTTGCCTCTGCTCTCTTGCTCTAGTAGAGCTGCTTCTATCTCGTGTAGCTTCAATTCAGGTACATTCTTTAGTGTTGCTACAATATTTTCATATTCACCTTTGTCCACACTCTTCAGAAGCACTGTTAGTGCCTCATCATCTTCTACCTTTTTGCCAATAGCTACCAGTTGTTGCTTAATGCTTTTATATCTGTTCAAGTGTGTGATTAAAGGTTCACTTTCCTTCATGTCCAATTTGTAGAATTGCATTAACAGATTTATCTTTGATTTTTTTGCTTGTGTGCCAAATAATTTATTGAGTTCATCCCATGCATCTTTTGCCCATTTTATCCCTGTGATGTGATGAATGATTTCATCATTTAAACTGAGTGCAATAAGTCCCAATGCTTTTTCATTCCTACTCTTCCACTCATTTTCCCCTCTCTCTGGACATTCATCTCTTCCCTCTACTAGCCCCCATAGATTTTTCCTCATGAGTAAATACATGGTTTTTGTGTGCCATGTGTAAAATTGCTCCCCATTAAATTTGGATATTTCCTGTGATGTACTCATGATGATGTGAAGGGGGTCTTACCTCTTGATCCGATTTCAAGCTTCAAGGGCAGTGTCTACCCTTTTACAACTCAATTTGGTGTTTACAACAAATTTATCAGCATAAAATCACCATAAATTATATTAAATCAAGGGTAACCAATTTGACGAAATGGTTGGAGTATCAAACCAACTCCAAATTGCAATATGAAGTTATAGGGCTCTGTATCAGATACCTAATGGTTAATTTGAATCCTCAATTGCACCAAAATATAGTGATTAGCACACTGATTAATCACTAATTAGCAAATTAATCCACTATTTTGTGTGCAAAAAACAGAGTATGCAGGGAGTCCAGATCTGGTGCCTTAGACTTCAATTGAGCTCAAATGCTTTCAAAGCCATCAATAGCAATGAGTCTAGTAGAAGATTAAGCCAAGAAACACAAGATTTGACCAAATATTGAAAGCTTAATCTCTATTTTACCAAAGTCACTTGTAGAGCAATTTGATTGGATGAAGTAGCAATGTCAAACTCTCCTCAGAAAAACGACGCTTGATAAATCGTCGATTTCTGCAGAGCAGTCGGCAGTGGTTTGCACTTTTGTCTTGACTGGCTGGAGCTCCTATGAGTTGGCTAGCTAGGGTTAAAAGGGTTTGGCCTAATGATGAGTGTGCAAGGAGCTAGAGCTCCTCCACCAGCCATGGGTACAGAGGCTAGTTGAAAACTAACTAAAATTTTGATTAATTTCTATCTATGAATCCTGATTAATTAGATAATGGGCTCATAATTAAACCTGATGGATTCTAGGCATGGCTCTAATACCATGTTGAAATTAGAGCAATGTGATGAGTTATGGTGGATCAAATACTAGAATCAACATCATTAACAAAGTGATTAGCAAATAATTAAGATGTAATTAATGAGTAATTAGCAAATAATTAAGATGTAATTAGTGAGTAAATAGCTTAATGTAGGCATGGATAATCAAAAACCAGCAAATTCTCATTAGGCCAATGCCTCAATTTATAGAGTTTACATCCAAACATCAAATCCCACTGATTTCTCCTTATTCACTCCACTTCTTTTGCTTGATTCTCTCCACCTCTTCACTTTTCCCAGAATATCTCCACACTTCCTAAATCTTCTCATGCTACCCTTTATTCTCTCCCAGTAGATTCTTCTCACCTTTTCACAGGTTCTCTCACATTTACACATTCTCTTTTAGAGCCTCTAACCAAGGGCTTGTTCCCGCACACACCCTATTCACTTGTATATTTCAACACTCGCCCCATGGATATTCGGACAAGAGACTAATCCCTCGGTTCTTCCAAAACCAAACATAGAAAAACTTACCTTGCCCAGAAAGCACGGGCGATTCCTCCAGGATATTTTATTCTAGCGTAGTCAAAAGCCTTAACTAACCAAATTGATCCGACCGAACCTATAAGTCACATGGTCAGATCTAGGAAAAGACTTGCACTTGGATCATAGAGACCAACACTTTTTTCCTCATCGAGAGGCATAGCCGTTGATTCTTTTCCATAGAATAAGGACTATTCGAGATTTACTTCATCTATCGTACCATAACAGAATTGAGTCTCGTTTTTGGGATCCATCAGTCCAGCCTAACCCCATCTAGTCCCATGGGTTAGCCAACCGCCCAAACCACTATAGTGATAGGATCCATTTAGGAATTTGGTTATGTTTTGTCCCGGGTACTAGAGGGAAAAGAGTCCCCAAGCCCCCTAGCCAGCGCTTCATGCAAACTTCAAGATAGTCATACCACTTACACACCCAATATGAAATTGCATATTTCACAGATTTAGCTGTCTTTAAAACAATCTCTTAATGAAACCATAGTATCACTGATCATAATCCTCCAAAATATTTGGTTGAATTCTAACTTCCAATCATTCTTTCATTGGTGTACCTATGGCATCATTGGCAACCAGAACGCTCACCACTTGTCCACTCAAGGGCCTTTTCAATAGTTCCTAGCTCATAGTACCCAGAAATATGTTCACTTATAAAAATCCAGATGGACTCTTTGTTGAAGATTAGCAAGATCAACCAGCAAATCCACATAAAAAAGCCATGGACTCATCTGTTGAGGACTAGCAAGGTCAATCAACCAGATCCATGCCCGAGTTTAGAAAACAACTCTAACACCTTGTTCCATTTTCTTCCTCGACACATGCGTGGGTATCTTTGGTGACCTAGAGACCGAGCACCTTATGGTCAGCACCCTCTAGGATCCTTCGCAGGTCACCTAGCTCTTCACTCATATGCCGCTTCCTTGGTCCCTCATCCACCGTACACCGGAAGCTCACCAATTAAATCGAACCAAGACTGGTCAAGACCTCGGCCGACCTTGCTACGCGAGACATCCTCCATTGACTCTCCATAGCTATTGTAACTTTATCAGATTAGGTCTCCACGACCTTATTCACAAGATGGTCAAAATGCTTCCCAAGCATTCTTGACATAAAATAGTCATTTAAAAACAAGTCATAAATACAGTTTCTAACGAACTCTCGTCTTTTCACATCGTTCCACATCATTTCCCGTTATTGCACATTCTTCTAAATCAATTCACTTTGCTTAATCCTTATCCAATCATATGTATTCCCATCGTCCTTCATCCAATCACATCATATTACATCTCATCATATCTATCCACATCTATCCTCATCACATCTCATCCATTCTCATCTACCCATATCCACATCACATCACATTACGTTTATTCACATATCATCTCATCCATTCATATCTACCCCGATCCACCTTACATCACATCCCATCCATTCACATCACATCACATCCATTCACATCACATCTCATCCATTCACATCTATCCCGATTCACATCACATCACATCTCATCCATTCACATCTATCCCGATTCACATCACATAACATCCACTCACATCATATCTCATCCATTCATATCTATCCTGATTCACATCACATCCACTCACATCACATCTCATCCATTCATATCTATCCCGATGCACATCACATCCACTCACATCACATCTCATCCATTCACATCTATCCTAGTTCACATCACATCTCATCCACTCACATCACACCTCACATCTCAACCATTCGCATCACACCTCACATCTCATCCATTCGCATCACATCACATCTCATCCATTTGCATCACATCACATCCATTCACATCTATGTCGATTCACATCACATCACATCCATTCACATCCACATCCACATCCACAATCATTTACATCACATCACATCCATTCACATCCACATCCACAATCATTTACATCACATCACATCCATTCACATCCACATCCACATCCACATCCATTTACATCACATCACATCCTTTCACATCCACATCCACATTCATTTACATCACATCACATCCTTTCAAATCCACATCCACATCCACATCCACATTCATTTACATCACATCCTTTTACATATTCTCACATCTCATTCCCATCTCTTCATTCATATCCACATCTATTTATATCACATCCTTTCACATATCCTCACATCTCATTCCCATCTCTTCATTCATATCCACATCTATTTATATCACATCCTTTCACATATCCTCACATCTCATTCTCATCTCTTCATTCATATCCACATCTATTTATATCACATCCTTTCACATATCCTCACATCTCATTCTCATCTCTTCATTCACATCCACATTCATCTATATCACATCCTTTCACATATCCTCACATCTCATTTCTCATTCTCATCTCTTCTTTCACATCCACATCCATTCCACATTTAGTAACATTTTCTATTTTGATACCGATGGGACTTTTCTAATATTTCTACCAATTGCTTGGCCTAGGGTAAAGGTTCTTTTTCTCAACGGATATTCTCATATTCTTTCATAATTTTCTCAAGTGAAATATA
Source organism: Cibotium barometz (assembly GCF_041138505.1). NCBI lineage: Eukaryota > Viridiplantae > Streptophyta > Polypodiopsida > Cyatheales > Cibotiaceae > Cibotium > Cibotium barometz. Next base: position 27,480,234 of record NC_141069.1, read on the forward strand.
TTCAATATTCTTCTTTTTGAGTAAAAGATTCATGGGATTTACAAAAATCAATTCTACCCATATTTTCCAATAATGCTCAAAATTCCACTTTTTATAAATACTCATAATTTGAATTATGCTAAAAATTTCTCTTTTTCCCATTTAATTTCTTGGATCTCAAATATCACGGGAACTTTAATAAAAATATTCATTAATTCAATATGCCAAGAATTCTACTTTTACTATTTAAAAATTCCAAATGTCATGGGAATTCCTCTTTTATCATTTAAATATATCTCATGCATAAAATAAATTTATCTAAAATTCTTCTTTGAATTTTAATAAAAATATCCATTAATTCAATATGCTAAGAATTTCACTTTTTCCATTTAAATGATTGAATTCCAAATGTCATGGGAATTCCTCTTTTATCATTTAAATATTTCTCATGCATAAAATAAATTTATCTAAAATTTCTCTTTGAATTTTAATAAAAATATTCATTAATTCAATATGCTAAGAATTTCACTTTTTCCATTTAAATGATTGAATTCCAAATATCATGGGAATTTTCCTTTTATCATTTAAATAAAACTACCACAAATTTCTCTTTTCTTAATTATTTAATTATGTAAAAATCTTAAAAATTAGTTTTCCATCAAGAATGTGATAAAAATAATTCTTTTAGCATAGGATGACCAATCCTAGAATATGGTAGGAAGTCCTCTTTTTATGTTATGCATAAGAATGAATTATGTATCAATTTCTTAAAAAATTTACCATAGCTTCGCTGCTATTACTGATAGTTTTCAATATTTTTGAAAAGAAAAACTTAGTAATATAATTATGATAGTATAACTATCTTTTTAACTTAAATCCAATTTATGGATTTAAATCATAAGATTATCATAATTTTAGAAGCATAAAAGTATAAAAAGACACTTTCTTAACCTCTATCTTCACAAGCCTAGAGTTTGATTTGTGAATTGAGAATGAGAAGCATCATTTGAATAGAGAATTGGTCATAGGAATGACCATTCTTTTTGGGGAGAGAGAGATAAACATAAAAAGCATCCTAATTAAGCATAAATGTAAACTTTTCTTAATTATTCATTATTACAACTCTTAAGAAAAGCTTGATTTGCATTATAAACACTTAATTTAGAAACTTCTCAAGCTTGAGAGGGGTTGAGAAGTGAAAATAAAAGCTGGAGGGAGGAATCTTACAATTATGTTCTCTTAAAAATTAAAAAGAGGCATCTTAAGAGTGTTGAGAGGAATCTAATATTGAAATTGGCATCAAAATTTTATGGACCATTTAGGGTCACCAAAAGCTTAAAGACCTTGTATATTGATTATATCTACCACCAACATCACATAGGCACATTCATAATTCATTTCCACATTATTTTGTTAAAACCATTTATAGGATCACTTCCTTCACATACTACTTATGAAAAGCCACCTCTAATTGTTAATCAAGAGGAAATACTTGAAGCTGAGAAAATCATCGTTGGTTGAGATCAATGCTTAAACTTGAAAAAATCATCCACATTAATACTACCACATGCACGAGAAACACTAAGTATATTTTTACCTTTAAGAATCAACCTATAGAAGATGCTTAGTGGGATGAGTGGGTGAAATTTTTGCACTTGTCCAGACCTCATCCTCTAATATAAGTAAACATGAAATTGTGGATAATTACAAACTCAAGTAAGACGGAATGTTAGCTAGATCCTTTTATGGGGTAGATAGGGGCTGCCTGAATTTCCATTTCACCTTGTTATAGTTGGTAGTTGGTATCATGGCGGGTGATTCCATTATTTAATACTAACATGATAGTGTTATTAGTGTGAAAGTTTGGGGCCATGCTAGTGTTATAAGAATTGTGGGTGATTCCATGTTATATACTAAGCCATGTTAGTGCCATGGTATCATGAGTGATTTCATTATTTAATACTAACATGCTAGCGTTATTGGTGTGTACATTTTGGGCCATGTAAGTGTTATTAATATTACAAGTGATTCCATGTTATATGCTGAGCTAGTGTTATTAGTGTTTATGTTTATGCCTATCATATGATGTCATCATGTTAAGATTGATTGTGAGGAGTCCAATTGATTGTATATAACTAACATGGTAACTTGGAATTGTTAAGTAATAAAAGGTGTGATGAGCATGCCACGATGAAAGAGTTGACTAGGAAATTGGATGGATTTAGGGTTGTGCATGGTGCATATGTATTATTTGTGGTATCTACAGAGTTACTTCATTTATTTTTCCAGTGTTGCAACATTTTGTTATTATGTCCTCCGTCCATTTTGTATAGCTTGGGCATATGGTTGCAACCTTAGTTACAAGACTTATGGTTATTTTTTTAAAAGTCAAGCCCAATTTTGTAAGAAAAACTATTTATGTCTCCTTGGGCTATTTTAAAATAAATATAAAAAATACTTGTGTGTGGGAAGTGCCACTCATGCTCGGGGGAAGAGGGTTGGGAAATACACCCAATATTCATGCCATGTTCTAAGGTTATTTGGGGTATATAAATCCTTGTCTTTACTTTTATAAAAAGCACTAGAATATACCTAGAAGAAGCCACCTACCATAAGAGGATGAAGGATTAATCCTATGCATTTAACGAGGCTACATTGTTGACTTATGCTCCTATATCAATGGAGAAATTTTAGGTGAAGTTATAGGGAGAGAATCATGGAGATTTATCAGCTCCTAATCACCAACTACTAATGAATTTATACTTAGCCTATATAAGAGTCTTGATCTAATCAAAATCTACAAGTTCTTCTTCCACTTCAATGTCATGATTAAGTGTTATATTAAATCTTCTCTAATCATGTGCTAACCATGGTCCCCATATGCTTTGATCCACCTTAATCATCTCATCCTTATCACTCTCATGTCTAACATTTGGTATCAGATATCCAAATCCATAGCCTTAAGACCTACATCAAGCTTTAATCTCATGCTTAAAACTTAATTAGTGATCAAACTAGTTATTAGTCTTTTCCCTCTTCTCTATTAGTACCATTGTCCATTGCATTTCTTAAACCTTATTTAGTGATTAAACTATTTTCCCTCTTATATGTTTTACCACTACCTGTTTGGAGTGCTTAAACCTTAATTAGTGATTAAACTAGTTGTTTGTTAGTCTTTACCACTACCTGTTTGGAGTGCTTAAACCTTAATTAGTGATTAAACTAGTTGTTTGTTAGTCTTTTCCCTCTTCTTTGTTAGTACCAAGCCAATGTTTGATTAATCCCATCACACCTCATCATAATGACCAATCCTAAAATGAAGGTGATAATCAATTAAGTAAGTCAAAGATTAGGCCCAAGAATAAGATTAACAAGCTCAAGCCTAAGCCTCATTACTACTATTATGCTAAAGCATGTTTTTTTTAAAATTCCTATGTATCATGGCTTCTTCAATGCACATTGAAAGTTTTAATAGAGTAGGCTTTCACACATGGCAAGTAAGGGTAAAATTCATCATTATGAAGAAGGGATTATGGGCTATTGCAACTGGGAAAGAGGAAGCTAAGGATGAGAATTCCTTTACCATCATTTTTAAAGGCCTTAGTGATAATTACATTTATCAACTCTTCTATCGTATGGGAGATTATGGAAAATATATTTGGGGAAAAAGGGAAGCATTCAAAAAATAGCCTTAAAATCTAGTTCTTTAAACTTGAAATAAAAGCTTCCGACTCATTTCTAACTCATCTTAATCACATGAAAATTTAAATGTCTCAACTAGCAGCTCTACTTGAGCACCAATAGTAGATGATGAAGATGTAGTTACTATCTTATTAAAAATTATACCTGATGAAGAGTATGGACACTTGGTATCTACTTTAACAAATCTTCCAACAACAAATCTTCCAGAACCTTCTTTTGAAAGGACATTGAAGATGTACTCCTTGAGGATTATAAGAAGAAGCAAGAGAAGATTATGATATATGAAGGGGCATGCAACACAAAGAACAAGTTCTTCAACAAGAACTTCATCAATAAGAAGAGCTTCAAGGACTTTTGAATGCAAAGGAAAATAAGTCTTTTAGATTCTATGGTAAAGATAATCATATTGAGGATAAGTTTTTTAAAGAAAAAGGCTCAAAAGGCCTATCTTGTAGGTGAAATTTTAAATGAAGAAGAAGAGGTCAATGAAGAAGCCTCAGTGGTGAAGGAAGAAGCCTCATCCACCACCACTGTCAAGTCTAACTTTATTGAATCAAAGTGGGATTTTTGAGTAGTCCAAGGTTATGCCCCCCACCATCTTAATACCTCAACATTCTAAACATAACTATTTAACCTTGAAGCTTTGTAAGCATCATTAGGATTTCTCACATGACCATCTAGCATTGTCATCATAAGACCTACGGCGGTAGGCGTGGCATTGTAAACGTAACTAGTAAGTCTAATGAACTATATAAGTGTCATCATAGCTAGGGGGTGTAACATTTCCATGAATATTGGTTAAGGGACAATTTGTGGGAAGTATACCCAATATCCATGCCCATGTTCTAAGGTTATTTAGGGCACATAAATTCTTGCCTTTAGTCCTATAAAAAGCATGAGGGTCTACTTAGAAGAAGGATCCTACCATAAGAGGATGGAGGATTATTCCTAAGATTAATTGGAGCACATAAATCCTTAGCTTTGCTATTGTAAAAAGCACTAGCCACATAATAAGACCATTTTTATTTTCTTAACAAATTTTTCTAACGAAGTCAAGATACTGAACTAACCATCATCTGAATAAACCAGATAGAAGGGAAACTATTACAAACTTAACTACAAACTTAACTTGAAGGAATCAATGCTTTTTTCCTAATTGAATCAGGCACAGCCGTTGATTTATTCATTAGAGAAGTCTTCAGGCTTTTATTTAACTACTTGAGTTCTAAACGTATTCCTATTAAAATAAATTTTATTATTAAAACTCTATTGATTCCAGCCTACCCCATCCGGCCCATGGGTTAGCCACCACCCAACCACTGGAATTGGTAGAACCAAACAAGTACTCATCCACCCATAATTGATTGCCTTTCTTAACTTTTGCTTTAGAATACAGATACACACACACTCCTCTTTTAACTTTAACTTATAAAACAATCCATTAACAAACAATTATTGGTTACAGATGTCATAACTCAAAATTTTCATTCAATCCTTGTTTCTCACAAAAAAAAGTATCACTCCGGACTCTCCGTTGAGACCAGCTGATCAGCCAACGAGATCCAGTAATAACAGATTACAATAAACATTGGTCCATCATATAATATATATCTTCCACGACATACACATGGGTGTCCTAAGCACCGCAAGCCCATACATCGCCTAGTCAGAACCCTCCAGGATCCTCCTTAGGTATCCTAGCACTTCACTCACGGACCACTTCGTCGGCCCTCGCCCATCGTACCAGAAGCAGACCATTTTTCACCATACCAAGGCTGGTCAAGACCTGGGTAGGTTTTTGCCGCATGAGCTGTCCTTTGAACACTCCCTGTGCCAGCTGTTGCAACCAAACTTCCCTTAGAAATACACATATACCAAATGCTCCCTCCAGCATTCTGGCGTAAGACAGTCCTTTAAGAAAAGTGTTTCTATGCATGTTTTCATTTTTTATTTTCTTTTGAATATAATGAGTATATCTTAAATCCATATCCCAAGACTTTCTGATCGCAGGTCTGAATTCCAAACAGAATTCCTCGAATTCTGTAACCTTGATCCTCAGATCAAAATCAAAGAGTCTCAACTTAGTTTCAGATTCGGTGGGTGATTTGAGTGTATTTTCTTGAACTGGTCACATCGTCTTTTGTTGAAACTGACGAAGGAGTTATGTCTTGGTCATAGACTGATTTAGGGTTTGAGTCTGGAAAGGTTCTCCCTGAACTATCTTTCTGGAAGGGTAATATTTCAATTACTACTTTACTGAATTTCATTCATTGAGTATTTGCTTAACTGAATTCAAAACTAATCATGAATTCCTATGAGGAATAAATTAATCATTTATCTAATAAAATTCTGACTTCGATAGTTTTTCTAAGTTTTCTCATTACCATCCTAGAGAATATGAAACAGTAGAATTTTCTCTCACAGAGTATTTACTTATTCATTTACCAATATTCATGGGATTTAAACATAGGATTAAAGAGAACTCTTATTTTGATATAAAAATTCTGTATGCATAAAATCCAACTTCTATGGAAATAACACTTTTATATAAAAGAAAATCCTTTTATGCATAAAAATCAATTTTGATGAAAGTAACACTTTTATAATAAAAAAATTCTTTTATATGCATAAAAATTAATTTTGATGAAAGTAAGACTTTTATAATAAAAAAATCTTTTATGCATAAAAATAAATTTTGACGAAAGTAACACTTTTATAATAAAAAAATTCTTTTATGCATCTATTTATACATAAATATCAATTTTGATGAAAGTAACACTTTTATAATAAAAAAAATCTTTTATGCATCTATTTATGCATAAAAATTAATTTTGATGAAAGTAACACTTTTAGAATAAAAAAAATTCTCCAATATGCATCTTTCTATGCATAGAAATCAATTCTAATGGAAATAACACTTTTATAATAAAAATATTTCTAAAATCCATTTTTCTATGCCTAGAATGAAAATAACACTTTTAGAATACACAAACGGTGGGGATTACTCTTTTTGAATAATAAAAGATAAAACTTATTTCACAAAATTTAAGAAAATTTTGCCATAATCTCCTTTGTATGGCTGACCATTTTTCAATTTTTTTCATTTCAAGCTACTTAGAAATTATCCCAAATGGTCTAAACTAATCAAATTCCACTTTTTAAAAAGAAACAATATGAAAAGCTTAATTCTAAGAATTTGATTACATATCTAGGATAAAGAAAGGCTGAATTCAAGAATGAAGAGAGGGGGAAAGCCTTTCCAACAAGGCATAACATCATTTTTCATTTTAAAGAAAACAAAAATTAGAAAACCATTAAATGGAATAAAGAAAAAGTAGGACTTCTAGCTTACATGAATTTTTTTGAGCTTTCCTTTGGCTTGATGGTTTGAGGGATCTACTCTTGTTTGCAACAAGAGTGGCCACCAATTCTTTTGAAGAGGAAATGGTCAAAAACTAATGAATTATCAATAAATTCACTGTTTTTGGCTCTGGGGGAGGAGTAGAGTAACAGTGCATAAAACACTGTTAAGCTTCTACAAAGGGGGAGACTTCTATTTATAGGAAAAAGTGAGCTTCTAACCAAGCAAACTGATTCTAGAATTTTCCAGATCAGTTTGGTCAATTTTTGACCATTTTTGGGTCAATTTAGTTCACTTTTTGGATCCAATTTTGAATTAGGAGAGAGGAGAGATGAAATACCTAATTTTATTGATTTAAAATTCAAAATCAATGATGGAAAAATGCGTCTACTTCATGAGGGGGAATCCCCACTCTGAGGTGTCAAAAATTTAATTTTTTCTGTATTTCCTTTAGTCCTTAGTCCACTCTTCATCTTATGTGAGTATTTACTCATTTTTGGGGGATTTTATTTATTTCTTCAATTTGCCTCCTTCCTAAATTTGGATTAATCTTATCGGTCCATAGGAACCTTAATTTCAAATTTTCAAAAAATCTGGACTCTTAGGATAAGGCCTTTTGAACAGATTATAATTTATTTCTAATGCACCTTCTGAAATTCTTTTTGAACTTCTATTTTGGGAGAATTTATTTTAATAAGATGAGATATTTTTCCATCCAAAAATATTTAAAAACTGAATCACCTCTCTCTAGAAGATTTTCTCTCTCTAGGCCAAAATAGGTAGAAACAAGATCTTTTATATTTCTGAAGAGGGATTTGATTATAGGGGAAGATACTGGACTTCTTGCGAGGCTGGGTAGGAATCTTACATGAAGGATAATTCCTATGCATTCAATGAGCCTACTTTGTTGACTTATGCTCCTATATCAATGAGAGATCTTAGGGAGAGGATCATGGAGATTTATTAACTCATATTCACCAACTAATGAATTAATAATTATTCTATATGAGAGAATTTATAAGGAGAGGATTATGGAGATTTATTAGCTCATATTCACTCACGAACTAATGACTTAATACTTAGCCTATATAAGAGACTTGATCTTATGAAAATCTATGAGTTATTCTCCCACTTCAATGCCATGATCGTGTTCTTGATTAGTTGATTAAGTTTTATATTAAATCTTCTCTAATCATGTGCTAACCATGGTCCCCATATGCTTTGATCCACATTAATCATCTCATCCTCATCACTCTCATGTCCAATAGGGGGAGGAGGATTGCACCCACCAATGATTATCTTGGTGTGAATTTTTCTCATGCTTTCAAATGCTTTTGCCATGGTTGATTTATTTGTACATGTTCAGTGAATTTTTCTCATGCTTTCAAATGCTTTTGCCATGGTTGATTTATTTGTACATGTTCAATTCTAGTTTAAAAGGTAAGTGAGTGGAGAGATATTTCTCCTTGTACCTAGATTCTATCAACTATTGATTACTTTAGCCTATCCATTTGGTTTTAGATGGAAGGCTATGGAAAAATCTAACTTGGTGTGCCTAGGTTAAAGAATAGTGTCATCCAAAATTTAACACAAAGAACTTAAATCTCTATCTTTCAAACAATGACCTTAGGTATCCATGATGTATAAAAATATATTTGACAATAATAAGTACACGGCTTGATGGTGGGAAGTCAGAGTTTTCTTACATTTTAAGAAGCAAGCTTGTTTGCTAAACTTATAATGGTCCAAACCATATCTTATCAGTAGTAGTAGATAAGAGAATGAGGCATACCAACGGCCCTATCAACAAAAATATAATGATATGTCGCACTTCATTTTTCTAGTGGTAGAAGCACTATTATGGGATCGCTAGTAAAAGTGCTAGTAGGAGCGCTAGATATAGTAGCGATAATTTTGTTGGTAGGAGCACTAGATATACTAGTAATAACTTTTCTAGTAGAAGCGCTAGATATACCAACAATAATTTTGCTGGTAGGAGCATTGGATACTAGAAAAAAGTTAAAAAATAAAAAATATAAATAGAACTTGAAAAATGCTCCACCACTTTTGCTTTTTATAGTATGTTGTTCTGAGCTCTAGATCAAAAGTCATGTCTATTTTAAGTCACACATAGCTTTAAACTACATTTTGCATGAACAAGCAGCCAAAAGAAAAGTATGAGGCACTTTTCATGCTCTCTATAGATAATTATTACATTGTTGCACTTCAAGTATGATCCACACTTACATAGGCTTGGTCATCCACACATATGTCAACATGAGACATGGATGTGGAAATGGGTGTAGACATGGATGCTTAACGACTTGATGCCCACTAAATCTAAACAAATGCTCTTTGATTGAGCATAAAGTATGCATGGATAAATGATGGAAGCCATGTATGCTTCATGTTCACCCTTGGCCACATAAGCTTGGATGTTAAGATTTTCCTCTTGGCGATGTCAGTTCCATAATGACCTCCACATCCCTCTTCATGGTGGCAAGCTCCTAGATCTCATATTGACATCAAACCCTCCTTATAATACCATTAGTTCCTTTGTGGTAAAGGTGACCAATCAACCCATACCTCATGGCTTTCTTGACAACAGCTCTCCTCTTTGAATAATCCAAGCTTTTCCTTACAAAACGTGTAAGAAGAACATGATCTTTCTAATAAAGAGACTCTCTACCTTGATACAAAGGATCCAAGCTCTTCCTTGCAAAACCTGTAAGAACAACATGATATTCCTCATAAAGAGACTCTCTACCTTGATTATACTACAAAGGATCTTGATCAATTATAGCAGGCCCATTTTATATAATTGACCCACAATTACCAAAAAGGTTTTACTTTAGAGAGCTAAACACTTCTAAAGATCTCTGCTCATACCATTTAGAAAATTTCCTTCTGTTAAAAACATAAGCATTTCATCATACCAATTTGAAGCTGCAGTAATCTAGAACAAATCCGCATCTGATAACTGATCTGATACACCTTTCGGAGCTTCTCCACTGCTTATCTAGGACTAAAAATATGCATAACTTCATGTTGATTGCCCATTGTATGATGAACAATAAATTCAAATTCTTGTAATATCAACATCCACCTTGCTAATTTTCCTGATAAATTGAGCTTGTTGACCAAGAATACCAAAGCTTGATACATGAAAAGTAAATTTATTGCCCAAAAGATAATGCCAAAATTTCTTCACTTAATAAATCATTCCAAGTGCTTCTCGGTCTGTAGTAGAATAACTCCTTTCTGCTCTCTTGATAACATTCGGCTAGCATAATAAACTTGTCGGAACCATCCATCCTCAAATTATTGCATAAGTAGACTTCCAATTGCTACATTAGAGGCATCAACAAAGACATGAAATGGTTTGGACCAATCTGGCAGGGTTGAACAATCAGTGCAACTACCAACATCAGTTGTAAATACCGATGATAGGCCTCCATCCACACATATGGAACATCTTTCTAAGTGAGAAGATACATTGGACTCTTTTATGCCATTTAATCTGACCCAAAAATTTTTGTAATTCTTTGATATTTCGGGGTTCCAAAAAAGCTTTATTTACTTCCAGCGTCTTGGAATCTACCGCAATTCTTGTTGCTGACACTACATGCTTTCACTGGTGACTGCAAATGCACATCTAGCCGGATTGAGACTCAAATGAGCGGTCCGGCACCTTTGAAGATAGAGTGTCAAAAACAAGAGATGCTCCACCATTTTGCCAAAGACACTAAAATCATCCAATAATAATTTCATAAATGTAACCAAGTAATCATAAAAAATTTTGTGAACCATTCATTGAAATGTCACTGGAGCATTCTTCAAACCAAATGTCATCTCACATTGGAAGTAAATGCTTCCCATTCTGTAACAAAAGTTAACTTTTCACGATCATCTGGGGCCATCAGAACTTGATTGTATCCACTAAAATGATCCAAGAAAGAATACATCTCATGTGGCCCGCAATAGCTTCTAACAAGGAATCTGTGAGAACAGGAGCGGAAAAGGATGTGTCTCTATTGATCATAGGCATTGAGCTTCTAGTAATCCACACAAACTCGAAGCTTTCCATTATTTTTTGGCACAAGTACGAGATCAGCGAGATAGCCATGTCACCTTATCCACTGGATATATGAATCTCACTTTCAAAATTTTATCAATTTCCTCCTTAACCTATTTTGCTTAATTCAGATTCATCCAGTACCACTATTACTTTTTGAAGGACATCCTCGTTGAGATTGATATAGTGTTGATAAAACTAAGGATCAACTCCCTTCATATCTTTGTAGCTCCAAGCAAATACATCCACATATGATTTTAATAAGGTATGAAGTTTTGCTTTAAATTCTACATCCAGCTTAGTGCTGACATGAACTATCTTTAGATCCCTTGCATCACCAAGATTCATGTCTTCTAGCTCATCTATTGATGTGATCCTGTAGGGTTGTGCTTCATTGCTTTCTCATGGTTTTCTTCTGCCTAGATGAGATCTTGAACTTCCTTCGGTACACATACATCATATAGGACAAAGCTCTCCAACACAAAAGTTTGGGCCATATCTAGAGTTAGACTGTAATGGGAAACAATCTTATCCACATCCACTTCAAACAGTGATACTAAATCTAGATTCTGGTTAAGGATTTCCTCCTCTTCATCTGCATCATTTCCTTCTTACAGTGGACGGGCCCATACCAGATATTTTCTCTAGACTCGGCACTGGCACTTTTAATTTAGTGACATTGGATGGTTTAAAACTTTTGAAGCTTGTAAATGGTTTCTAATTAAAACCTTATTTTGGACGATTAACTGAATCGACGTCTATTCTAGTGCCCACTGTTTTTTCCATACATGCATCTACCACATGTCGTAGTCCACATTGCACTCATGTATTGGTTTGTGCATTACCAAATTGGGCTATTATTACCATACAATGGGGCAACCTTTATTTACTCATTATTAGCTCACCTCGCCACCCTATTCTTTTGAATTGAGTGCATCTTCATTATTGTCATTATCGTGAAATCGTGGGTAAATCTTTTTTCCATTTAGATTATCATTACCATGGTTTAACGTTCATATTATCTATTATTCATATTTTTCCTACAATCTTTTATCAAAGTTTGTGTTTTCTTGGTTTTCTGCTCTCTTTCTATTATTCGCCTTCACACCTTACATTGCCTGCATAGCCTACTCTATTATCCACATTCGACACCAACCATGGTGGATTTTGAGAGGCTCACAAAAACCATGGACATCAATCTAAACAAAAATAGGGCATGGCTAGAGAAAGTGGACTTATTACAGTTTGCATCCATGCCATAGAATTAGATACAACCTGGCCTTGAAGTTCTCAAACAATTGTTGCTGGAGGTGCAGAAGAATGCAACTCATCAAAACTACAGATGGAAACTTTTCCTTCATGGTTGAATATGTTTGTCAAGTTTTTAATCTTCCCTTAGAAGGCACAATCAATGTACCAATTGCAACAGAGGAGGACATGGAGTCCTATTTTGGCTCCAAAGGATCAGCTAAAGAATACAAGTTGAGCAACCATCAAGACACCCACAACAAACTGCACTTCAGATTCATCTCGTCAAAATGACCATTTAACCCATAAGGTAACTTACATGTCAAAGAAGTCCATGAGGTTATATTTGTATGCCTCTACAGGAAAGCATGGTGCATGGGCCATAACATTGTACCATTAGGCTAAAGGTGGAGTTAAAAAATATTGGGCCTAATTCAAAGACCAAGATTGATCTATTTATTAATTTCATGCACCAAAAAGCTATGCAGAGTACATCATGTTTGTAGTTGGTTGGCAGGAGGCGCATCTGCTTCATGCACAAGGATAAACGTAGCAAGAAGAATCAAGTGCAAGGAAGTGCTGCTTTAAAAGAAACACAAGAGGAGTAGAAGCATACATGAGGAGGCACTCTTCCGGATCCGAATGATCAACAACAAGGCTCTACACAAATCACTTTTTCGGATATAATAGATGATATCAATCTGGAAAAAGGTTCAGGCTGCTTGTAAATATATCTCCCTATGTGCAGACTCAAGCTATTTCACTTCAGTTAGGGAGTAGATGATATTAAAGAAGAGCTCTAAAAAACAAAGGAAGAATTGCACCAAACACTTACAATAGTCAAACAAAGAGTACAACTACTGGAAGGGGAGCAAAAACATTTTAGAAGTATTATTGATTTGTAGGCTAGGGAGCTCTCTCAACTCAAATAGCAAAAAGTGCAAATGTAGTAGGAGATCAGGACCTTACAAAAGAAGTGTACAGATGCTGAGCTAAAGTGACCATTTGTTAAGCCATAGAGTAGCATGAAGGCAAGGGCGGATAGAGCAACTCAACTCAAATGTGCAAATGCAGTAGGAGATTAGGACCTTACAAAAGAGGTGTACAGATGCTGAGCTACAAAGTGACCATTTGTTAAGCAAACATATGTTTACCATGGAGCAGCATGAAGCTTAGGCAAGGGCAGATAGAGCAACTCTGTAGATGCTACAAAGTAGATTCAACGCTCTGGATGCATCAGATGACATAGAAGTGTATGAGCTATCCGCATGTGAAGTAGACACATATAAAGCTTGCATTCAAGAGCTTATGGACAATCTCTATATGGGTTAAATTAAAGAATTCAATAAGATTATTCAAATGATATTTGTCCAAATGTCCTCCAACAACAACATCAAGATGATGAATCTAGAGTAGGTGGATCCGGCAGAGGAGATGAAGAAGCCGGAGGAGTAGGACCTTTCGGGCAACTGGATAGACTCAAGAGATAGCCGGAGAGACCATTCAAACAACTCAAGAGAAATTTATAGGAAAAGGTAAAGCTAACTAAGCTGGTTCATCAGAAGATCTTGCATTAACCCAGCTTAGAATGTAATATGTTTTAATTCAAGAGTAAGCCAGAGCCTTTCACCATAATGCAGAGCAGTTCAAGAATGAAGCTGTAGTGTTAAAGCTAGTGAATCAACAATTGGAAGAGTGTAATGTCCAACTAGAAGATTTGGCAGCTCAAGATTTGACAAGATTGAACAAATTGAAGGAAAAAGTTACAAGAAATAAGGAAACAATGAGAAGAATGGAAGAATACAAGTCAAAGCTTCAAAGACTACAAGAAGAGCACAATGGTGCGGGTCGTGCACAATGCTGAGGTGCCGTTACCTGATTATATAGTTACAGTAAAAATTCCCCCGAAACAGAAGGTTAAAAAGAAATTCCTAAGGTGCATTAGAAATAAATTATAATGTGCCCAAAAGACCTTAGCCTAAGTGTAAGATCCCTGTTCCCACCGAGCAACGGATTCGGGGTACTAGCAGCGGAAGTAGCACTTCTCGCGCGGGACAGGGGTCCCACACTCGGGGCCTCGCCCACGGATATCCGGACAAGAGACTAATCCGTCGGTTTGTCCAAAACCGAAACCGGAAAAACTTCCTTTACCCGGAAAGCACAGGCGATTCCACCAGGATAACTCTTTACTCTAACGTAGTCAAGATCATTACTGATCAAACTGATCTGACTGCACCTTTAACGGTACTTGGTCAAATCAAGGAAGAACTTGCACTTGGATCATTGGGATCAACGCTTTTTTCCCCATCAAGAGGCACAGCCGTTGATTCCTATCCATAGAACAATTTCTATCCGGGATTTACTTCATCTATCGTAATAATAGAAATTAAATCTCGATTTACGGATCCATCAGTCCAGCCTAACCCCATCCGATCCCATGGGTTAGCCAACCGCCCAACCACTGTAGTGATGGGATCCGATTTGGAATTTGGTTAGGTTTTGTCCCGGGTACCAAGGAAAAGAGTTCCAAGGCCCCCTAGCCGGAAGTTCATGCAAACATAAAACTAGTCATACCACTTACACACCCAATATGAAATTGCCTTTTTCTTAGCATCAACTAGCTTTAAAACAATCCTTTAATAAAACCATTATGTCACTGATGACAATCCTCAAAGTCTCTGGTTGAATCCTTATTTCCAGTCATTCTTTCATCGGTATACTTATGGCATCATTGGCAACCAAAACGCTCACCACCTGTTCTCTCAGGGGCCTTTTCCATGGTTCCTAGCTCATAGTAACCGGCAATATATTCATATAATAGAATGGAGTCTCCGTGGAAGATCAGCAAGATCAACCCACAGATCCATATAAAAGAGCCATGGACTCATCTGTTGAGGACCAGCAAGGTCAATCAACCAGATCCATGCCCGGTTTCAGAAAACAACTCTTACTCCTTGTTCCAATATCTTCCACGACGCACGTGTGGGTATCTTCGGCGACCCAGAGCCCGAGCACCGTATGGTCAGCACCCTCTAGGATCCTTCGCAGGTGACCTAGCGCTTCACTCATAGGCCGCTTCCTTGGTCCCTCATCCACCGTACCGGAAGCTCACCATTTAAATCGAGTCGAGGCTGGTCAAGACCTCGATCGACCTTGCTACGCGAGACGTCCTCCATTGACTCTCCGTCAGCAGTTGCAACTTTAACAGTTAGGTCTTCATGACCTTAATTCCACAAGACGGTCAAAATGCTTCCCCAGCATTCATGACATAAAACAGTCATTTACAAACAGTCACAAAATACAGTTTCTAAATCGAACTCTTGTCTTTCCATATTATCCACTCTCGGACCACATTACTTATTCCACATTCCATTCAGTGTGTACTCGTTCTTATCCATTCACTCATATAGACTACATTATCTCACATACATCTTCATATTCATTATTCTACATACATATCCATGTTCGTACGTCCACATCATACATCCAATTTCACATTCATACATACGCATCTACATGCATACATCCACATCTACATTCATACATCCATACCTCCATTTCCACATCCACACATCCACATTCATATTCATACATCCACATTCACATGTATACATCCATTTTCGCATCCTCATTCATACATCCACATTCACATACATACATCCACATCCGTATCTACATCCATACATTCACATCCACATCAACATTCACATTCATACATATACATCTATATACATACATACACATCCGTATCTACATCCATACATCCACATCCACATCAACATTCACATTCATACATATACATCTACATGTATACATCCACATCACATTCATACAACCATATTACATCCATTCTCGTCCTAACACATCCCATATACATCTTAACACATCCTAACTCATCTTAACACATTCTATCACATCTCATACACATCTTATCACATCTTTTTACATCTCATACACCTCTTATCACATCCTATCACTTTCCATACGCATCTTATCAAATCTTATCACATCTCATACACATCTTATCACATCTTTTTACATCTCATACACCTCTTATCACATCCTATCACTTTCCATACGCATCTTATCAATTCTTATCACATCTCATACACCTCTTATCACATCCTATCACTTTCCATACGCATCTTATCAATTCATATCACATCTCATACACCTCTTATCACATCTTATCACATTTCATATCTTTTTTTTAAAAAGAGAATTCTTATATTTGATATAAGATTTCTCTACACATTTATTTATACATAAATTCCATTTAAGGAGACTAACACTTTCGAAATTAAAATCAATCTTTTATGCATCTTCTTATGCATAATTTCAATTTGGTAGGGAATTATACTTTTAGAATAAAAGAATTTCTCTTATGCATCTAAGTTAAGCATAAAATCCATTTATGAGGAAAATCACACTTTTAGTATAAAAAGAATATCTTTTATGCATACCTATATGCATGAAATCCAATATGATAAAAGTAACACTTTTGATATAAAAATTTTTCCTTTATGCATACTTCTATGCATGAAAATTAAAAATGATAAAAGTAACACTTTTGATATAAAAAATTTTCCTTTATGCATACTTCTATGCATGAAAATTAAAAATGATAAAAGTAACACTTTTGATATAAAAATTTTCTTTTATGCATACTTTTATGCATGAAAATTAAAAATGATAAAAGTAACACTTTTGATATAAAAAATTTTCCTTTATGCATACTTCTATGCATGAAAATTAAAAATGATAAAAGTAACACTTTTGATATAAAAATTTTCTTTTATGCATACTTTTATGTATGAAAATTAAAAATGATAAAAGTAACACTTTTGATATAAAAAATTTTCCTTTATGCATACTTCTATGCATGAAAATTAAAAATGATAAAAGTAACACTTTTGATATAAAAAAAATTTCCTTTATGCATACTTCTATGCATGAAAATTAAAAATGATAAAAGTAACACTTTTGATATAAAAAAAATTTCCTTTATGCATACTTCTATGCATGAAAATAAAAATGATAAAAATAACACTTTTGATATAAAAATTTAACCATTATGCATACTTCTATGCATGAAATAAAAATGGTAAAAGTATCCTTTATGCATAATATTAAAATTCAATGTCTCCATGATTATAATGAAATTCTTTCAATTAATCTAGGATGATAATTCCTAGAATATGGTAGGAAGTCCTCTTTTTATGCTTTGAATGAAATTATTTTATGCATAATTTTTATAAAAATTTTGCCATAGCTCCGCTGCTATGACTGATAAATCTCAATTTTTCTAAGGGATAATGCTAATCATTAAGGAAATAATTAAAATAATCTCTAATTGGATTATTAATTCATAATGGATTGAATCATTAATATACATAAACTAAAAGCATAGAAAAAAGCCATTAATTTGGCCTCAAGCATAGTTTAATCTTGGTTTAGGAAAAGCTTTATGAAAAGCTTGATTTGGATTGAGAATGGGTCATGAGTATGACCATTTCTTGAGTGAGAGAGAGAATTTACATAAAAATCATTAGAATTTAAACATAAATGAAAATTAACTTCAATAGCATTATGTAACTCTTCACTACTATTCAAACTTCAATAGCATTTAAAAAAAAACCATACCAATTAAACTTCTCAAGCTTGAGAGGGGTTGAGAAGAGAGAAACATTGAGAAATTATAGAAAGATCAATATTCACTAATTACCTTACAACTTGCTTGATTCTTTGTTCACGGTAGAGGCCCCCAACCAATCAATTGGTTAAGTATGTTGATGGAGCCACTAATGGGGATTGAAGAAAGAGGGAAGCTCCAAAAACTAGTGAATTATTAAATGAATTCACAGTTCTTGGCTTAGGTGGAGTAGAGTAACGATGCATAAACACTATATATTTTTCAACAAGGGGGAGGCTTCTATTTATAGGAAAAATTGAGCTCCTAACCAAACAAACTGATTCTAGAATTTTCTAAATCAGTTTGGTCAATATTTGACCATTTTTAGGTCAGTTAAGCTAACTTTTTGGAACTAGACTTAAATGAGGAGAGAGGAGAGATGAAATATCTCAATTTTTATGAGTTTAAAACTCATTCAAGCATGTGAAATATGCACCTCCTTTAAAGAACTCCCCTTCCTTACATATGTGTCAAAATGGAATCATTATACCCAAAATATCTCATATTTTTAATATTGCTCATAGTTTTTTTACTAATAAACCTTGTACATTTTCAACTCTTCATCTTATGTGAAATATGCACCTCCTTTAAAGAACTCCCCTTCCTTACATATGTCATACTTTTAATATTGCTCATAATTTTTTACTAATAAACCTTGTACATTTTCAACTCTTCATCTTATGTGAAATATGCACCTCCTTTAAAGAACTCCCCTTCCTTACATATGTCATACTTTTAATATTGCTCATAATTTTTTTACTAATAAACCTTGTACATTTTCAACTCTTCATCTTATGTGAGCATTTACTCATTTTTGGGTATCTTCTTTTACAAAATTGGATTTATCTCCTCTCTACACATGGATTGATGCTATTGGCCCATAGGAACCTTAATTGGACCATAATCCAAAAATTTCTGAAAATCTAGACCCTTAGGCTAAGGTCCTTTATACACATTTCCGATTAATTCCAATTGCACATTGGAAAATTCTTTTTGAATTTCTGTTTCAGGGGAACTTATTTTAATAGGATGAGATATTTTTCTATCCAAAAATATTCAAAATCTGAATATTCTCTTTCTAGAATATTTTCTCTCTCTAGGTTAAAACAGTTGGAAACAAGTCTTTTATATTTCTGAAGAGGGATTGATTACAGGGGAAGATGCTGGACATTTTGAGAGGCTGGGGAGGAATCTTACATTCTCTCCCACTTAAAAAACACGAGATGCCCTCATCTCGCAAACTGGGGGTAATTTCGCAAGATGCATAAGTTATGAGACTGAGAGAAAATTTTTTAATTTAGATTAACCACCAATTAAAAAAATCTCAAGAGAGCAAGATTCAAGATAAGAACAAGATTTAAACTTTATTCATTCTCGGAACTTATACAGTAAAGATAGAAGAACTCTTTACACTTCCATAAGCCCGTCCATCATATGATCACAAAAGCAGTCCTCACAAGCTGCACAAGTATAAGGTAACTCATCTATGGGAATGATTCTGTGGGTTATTGCTGCGCCTATCTCAGTGGTATGAGGTGTTCTAACAAAAGGACCTCTGAGAGGCAAGCCAAAAACGGGGTAAAGGCATATCTTCTCATGAGGAAGAAAACACGCCAATAAGAAGACCCGCTCAGAAAACCCAGGATGTCTTGATCTCATGACGCAGTAGTATCGGGGACCCAAACCCAAGGCTTCAATAACCATGGCCAAGCGGACATTGTTGCGAAAGTGCTGCTGACCCCAGGGTGTTACCCTAGTTATGTCTTGATAGGTCCGCCATTTGGTCTGCGCTACAGAAGTTCCCAAGTGAGGGAAAAGTGAGCGCTCATACTGTTCTATAAAATCCTTCTTCACAGACTCACTTGCGTCTTGAAGGTGAGGAATCATTATGGATAAAACTAATTCTTGTTGCCAAGCCATGAAGGAGATTAGGAAGAAAGGAGATCGATGGGAGTAAGATTACTGTGAGCGACAAGTAAAAGTTACGACTTATATAAAGGAAGGAGCTAGCGTAACTTAGAAGCCAACGGTAGCTTGCCGCTGAAGTTTTACCGTCTTTCCATGATTTGGGTTTGGCACAATTTTCTATAGAAGGCATTAAGAACTTTGAGATGAGGAGATAAAAGAAGTACGTAAGTTAAATCACCTACTTTCTTTGGTCCACAATATCTGGGAGATAACTTCTTATACTTCCCAAGAGATAAAGAACTTCTTTTGGGTCGTACTCGAGACCAAAACCTTGATATCCAAAACATCGATTCTCACTTCTGAACTCGTTGTTCTGAATCCTTAAAACAGGTGGGACTCTTGAGAAGTATTCAGGAAAAAGGTTCTTCCTTTTTTAAACAGAATCTTTCTTTTATTTTAGAGAGAGAATAATTATAAGATCAGAAAGGGAGATTCTTACTCCTGTATACCTCTAAGGTTGGGGGAGGAATCTTACATTCTACCCCACTTAAAAGGTGCAAGATGTCCTCATCTCGCAAGTAGAGGACAACTTTTTTGCTTAAGATCCAATTTATTCTGGGGTTCCTTATATTCCGGTCAACCCAACAGAATATGGGGATAAATATCCCTTATATAGAATTCATCATTAAATAACAATTCATTCAAATCATATCATTCATATCTTTAACACGATAATGGTCCATTAGACCGAAAAATTTTCTTCTGAACATTCCTCCACAGGAATTTTAGTCAAGCAAGTTCTCAATTTGTCATCCCTTAATTTGATCCGCCAAGTCAAGTATTAATAGTAGCAATCTGATAGCACAATCCACTAATCTCATAGTGATTTGCTGAAATCATTATCATCATTCCAGTTATGAATATCATCACAGGGACTCATCCCATTCATCCTCATTGAAGCTTATTACATTTCAACCAAATTTCAGGGATCATCATTTTTCAATCAGAATCCAAATCAATTCATCAATTCTCAAACAGAATTAAAAATCATATCAACCACATTCGAAATCATCCTCTGGATAGCATTAACGCTTATAATTTCAAGTCTTAGATTTACTCGTATATACTGTCGGTAAAGAGCTGCAGTTATACCCTCGGTATATACGGATAGTCATGATACTCGAAACTATAAGGTAAATACCATCATGTCTAGGTCTCAAGCAAGTCAGGGTTCCATACAATTGCGGTACTTCCAATTGAAGACCCAATTACTAATTTACGAATTTCAATTTGAATTAACAATTTGTATGAATTATATCAAACAATTACAACCTTTTTGTGCGTCTTGATAAACTTTTGACATAATTTGCTCCTCAGTTGATCTTATTGGAGATCTATGACTTAAGTCTGATAAATAGATTTTTCTTTATCCGATCGTCCGTAAAAAAAAACATTTGTATATTTATATACAAGTTGCAATAATTACATAGAGTGGCTCGGCTCCAAAACTCAAAATCTCTTCGAGAGACGCATAAGACGACGGTACTGGGCCATAGTCATGCCCTGTTACATAAGTTCTCTAACTGCGAAGGGAGTTATTATTTTCTCCTTAGGGATAAATCGACTAAGGAGTCTATAAATTCGACATGAA
Organism: Cibotium barometz; assembly: GCF_041138505.1. Lineage (NCBI taxonomy): Eukaryota > Viridiplantae > Streptophyta > Polypodiopsida > Cyatheales > Cibotiaceae > Cibotium > Cibotium barometz. The sequence continues at coordinate 27,501,850 of NC_141069.1, forward strand.
AGTCTAAAATTTCGAGGTGTCGAATGATATAGAATGACACCACGCACCATTTTCAGCTTTAACAGGATCATAGTCAATGAGAGATTCTGCCACAGCATTGTACGACGATTGCAATGGGCGTGGACATATTGCCCTGCAAACCACTTATGTTGTATTCTCTCCGCTGGGGTAGGAAAATATAAATCCGCGAAATGGCGTGCGAGTCTTGCTCAGCTTGTTTGAGTTGAAGCAGAAGAGATGAGATGCTCGAAGGCAAATGCAATCATATCTTGAGACTGGGTGAGGTCGGAAATACCAGATAAATGTGGAACTTCCATCTATAAAAATAATTTCTTTGATTAAAATTTCTCCATTAAAGAAGCTTACGGAATGAAAATACATTATGAAAATACTGTTTCTAAATTCTTATTACCAATTTCAGATAAGAATTTAATTATCCTTATTAGCTTTCAATTTCGCTCTGATACCAACTGTAAGATCCCTGTTCCCACCGAGCAACGGATTCGGGGTACTAGCAGCGGAAGTAGCACTTCTCGCGCGGGACAGGGGTCCCACACTCGGGGCCTCGCCCACGGATATCCGGACAAGAGACTAATCCGTCGGTTTGTCCAAAACCGAAACCGGAAAAACTTCCTTTACCCGGAAAGCACAGGCGATTCCACCAGGATAACTCTTTACTCTAACGTAGTCAAGATCATTACTGATCAAACTGATCTGACTGCACCTTTAACGGTACTTGGTCAAATCAAGGAAGAACTTGCACTTGGATCATTGGGATCAACGCTTTTTTCCCCATCAAGAGGCACAGCCGTTGATTCCTATCCATAGAACAATTTCTATCCGGGATTTACTTCATCTATCGTAATAATAGAAATTAAATCTCGATTTACGGATCCATCAGTCCAGCCTAACCCCATCCGATCCCATGGGTTAGCCAACCGCCCAACCACTGTAGTGATGGGATCCGATTTGGAATTTGGTTAGGTTTTGTCCCGGGTACCAAGGAAAAGAGTTCCAAGGCCCCCTAGCCGGAAGTTCATGCAAACATAAAACTAGTCATACCACTTACACACCCAATATGAAATTGCCTTTTTCTTAGCATCAACTAGCTTTAAAACAATCCTTTAATAAAACCATTATGTCACTGATGACAATCCTCAAAGTCTCTGGTTGAATCCTTATTTCCAGTCATTCTTTCATCGGTATACTTATGGCATCATTGGCAACCAAAACGCTCACCACCTGTTCTCTCAGGGGCCTTTTCCATGGTTCCTAGCTCATAGTAACCGGCAATATATTCATATAATAGAATGGAGTCTCCGTGGAAGATCAGCAAGATCAACCCACAGATCCATATAAAAGAGCCATGGACTCATCTGTTGAGGACCAGCAAGGTCAATCAACCAGATCCATGCCCGGTTTCAGAAAACAACTCTTACTCCTTGTTCCAATATCTTCCACGACGCACGTGTGGGTATCTTCGGCGACCCAGAGCCCGAGCACCGTATGGTCAGCACCCTCTAGGATCCTTCGCAGGTGACCTAGCGCTTCACTCATAGGCCGCTTCCTTGGTCCCTCATCCACCGTACCGGAAGCTCACCATTTAAATCGAGTCGAGGCTGGTCAAGACCTCGATCGACCTTGCTACGCGAGACGTCCTCCATTGACTCTCCGTCAGCAGTTGCAACTTTAACAGTTAGGTCTTCATGACCTTAATTCCACAAGACGGTCAAAATGCTTCCCCAGCATTCATGACATAAAACAGTCATTTACAAACAGTCACAAAATACAGTTTCTAAATCGAACTCTTGTCTTTCCATATTATCCACTCTCGGACCACATTACTTATTCCACATTCCATTCAGTGTGTACTCGTTCTCATCCATTCACTCATATAGACTACATTATCTCACATACATCTTCATATTCATTATTCTACATACATATCCATGTTCGTACGTCCACATCATACATCCAATTTCACATTCATACATACGCATCTACATGCATACATCCACATCTACATTCATACATCCATACCTCCATTTCCACATCCACACATCCACATTCATATTCATACATCCACATTCACATGTATACATCCATTTTCGCATCCTCATTCATACATCCACATTCACATACATACATCCACATCCGTATCTACATCCATACATTCACATCCACATCAACATTCACATTCATACATATACATCTATATACATACATACACATCCGTATCTACATCCATACATCCACATCCACATCAACATTCACATTCATACATATACATCTACATGTATACATCCACATCACATTCATACAACCATATTACATCCATTCTCGTCCTAACACATCCCATATACATCTTATCACATCCTAACTCATCTTAACACATTCTATCACATCTCATACACATCTTATCACATCTTTTTACATCTCATACACCTCTTATCACATCCTATCACTTTCCATACGCATCTTATCAAATCTTATCACATCTCATACACATCTTATCACATCTTTTTACATCTCATACACCTCTTATCACATCCTATCACTTTCCATACGCATCTTATCAATTCTTATCACATCTCATACACCTCTTATCACATCCTATCACTTTCCATACGCATCTTATCAATTCATATCACATCTCATACACCTCTTATCACATCTTATCACATTTCATATCTTTTTTTTAAAAAGAGAATTCTTATATTTGATATAAGATTTCTCTACACATTTATTTATACATAAATTCCATTTAAGGAGACTAACACTTTCGAAATTAAAATCAATCTTTTATGCATCTTCTTATGCATAATTTCAATTTGGTAGGGAATTATACTTTTAGAATAAAAGAATTTCTCTTATGCATCTAAGTTAAGCATAAAATCCATTTATGAGGAAAATCACACTTTTAGTATAAAAAGAATATCTTTTATGCATACCTATATGCATGAAATCCAATATGATAAAAGTAACACTTTTGATATAAAAATTTTTCCTTTATGCATACTTCTATGCATGAAAATTAAAAATGATAAAAGTAACACTTTTGATATAAAAAATTTTCCTTTATGCATACTTCTATGCATGAAAATTAAAAATGATAAAAGTAACACTTTTGATATAAAAATTTTCTTTTATGCATACTTTTATGCATGAAAATTAAAAATGATAAAAGTAACACTTTTGATATAAAAAATTTTCCTTTATGCATACTTCTATGCATGAAAATTAAAAATGATAAAAGTAACACTTTTGATATAAAAATTTTCTTTTATGCATACTTTTATGTATGAAAATTAAAAATGATAAAAGTAACACTTTTGATATAAAAAATTTTCCTTTATGCATACTTCTATGCATGAAAATTAAAAATGATAAAAGTAACACTTTTGATATAAAAAAAATTTCCTTTATGCATACTTCTATGCATGAAAATTAAAAATGATAAAAGTAACACTTTTGATATAAAAAAAATTTCCTTTATGCATACTTCTATGCATGAAAATAAAAATGATAAAAATAACACTTTTGATATAAAAATTTAACCATTATGCATACTTCTATGCATGAAATAAAAATGGTAAAAGTATCCTTTATGCATAATATTAAAATTCAATGTCTCCATGATTATAATGAAATTCTTTCAATTAATCTAGGATGATAATTCCTAGAATATGGTAGGAAGTCCTCTTTTTATGCTTTGAATGAAATTATTTTATGCATAATTTTTATAAAAATTTTGCCATAGCTCCGCTGCTATGACTGATAAATCTCAATTTTTCTAAGGGATAATGCTAATCATTAAGGAAATAATTAAAATAATCTCTAATTGGATTATTAATTCATAATGGATTGAATCATTAATATACATAAACTAAAAGCATAGAAAAAAGCCATTAATTTGGCCTCAAGCATAGTTTAATCTTGGTTTAGGAAAAGCTTTATGAAAAGCTTGATTTGGATTGAGAATGGGTCATGAGTATGACCATTTCTTGAGTGAGAGAGAGAATTTACATAAAAATCATTAGAATTTAAACATAAATGAAAATTAACTTCAATAGCATTATGTAACTCTTCACTACTATTCAAACTTCAATAGCATTTAAAAAAAAACCATACCAATTAAACTTCTCAAGCTTGAGAGGGGTTGAGAAGAGAGAAACATTGAGAAATTATAGAAAGATCAATATTCACTAATTACCTTACAACTTGCTTGATTCTTTGTTCACGGTAGAGGCCCCCAACCAATCAATTGGTTAAGTATGTTGATGGAGCCACTAATGGGGATTGAAGAAAGAGGGAAGCTCCAAAAACTAGTGAATTATTAAATGAATTCACAGTTCTTGGCTTAGGTGGAGTAGAGTAACGATGCATAAACACTATATATTTTTCAACAAGGGGGAGGCTTCTATTTATAGGAAAAATTGAGCTCCTAACCAAACAAACTGATTCTAGAATTTTCTAAATCAGTTTGGTCAATATTTGACCATTTTTAGGTCAGTTAAGCTAACTTTTTGGAACTAGACTTAAATGAGGAGAGAGGAGAGATGAAATATCTCAATTTTTATGAGTTTAAAACTCATTCAAGCATGTGAAATATGCACCTCCTTTAAAGAACTCCCCTTCCTTACATATGTGTCAAAATGGAATCATTATACCCAAAATATCTCATATTTTTAATATTGCTCATAGTTTTTTTACTAATAAACCTTGTACATTTTCAACTCTTCATCTTATGTGAAATATGCACCTCCTTTAAAGAACTCCCCTTCCTTACATATGTCATACTTTTAATATTGCTCATAATTTTTTACTAATAAACCTTGTACATTTTCAACTCTTCATCTTATGTGAAATATGCACCTCCTTTAAAGAACTCCCCTTCCTTACATATGTCATACTTTTAATATTGCTCATAATTTTTTTACTAATAAACCTTGTACATTTTCAACTCTTCATCTTATGTGAGCATTTACTCATTTTTGGGTATCTTCTTTTACAAAATTGGATTTATCTCCTCTCTACACATGGATTGATGCTATTGGCCCATAGGAACCTTAATTGGACCATAATCCAAAAATTTCTGAAAATCTAGACCCTTAGGCTAAGGTCCTTTATACACATTTCCGATTAATTCCAATTGCACATTGGAAAATTCTTTTTGAATTTCTGTTTCAGGGGAACTTATTTTAATAGGATGAGATATTTTTCTATCCAAAAATATTCAAAATCTGAATATTCTCTTTCTAGAATATTTTCTCTCTCTAGGTTAAAACAGTTGGAAACAAGTCTTTTATATTTCTGAAGAGGGATTGATTACAGGGGAAGATGCTGGACATTTTGAGAGGCTGGGGAGGAATCTTACACTAAGGGTCCTTGTTTTCAGAAAATTTTGGATTAAGGTCCAAACAAAGGTTTGACAAGCCAATGAGATTAATCCAAATGTAGGGAGGAGATAAATTGAAGAATAAAAGAAAAACCCCCCAAAAATGAGTAAATGCTTACATAAGATAAAGAGTGGACTAAGGACCAAAGAAAAGAATTAAAAAACTAAATTTTGACACCTCAGTGTGTGGGGATCTCCCCTCATAAGTAGGTGCCTTTTTCTCATCATTATCCCCAATTTTCAATCAATAAAATGAGATATTTTCATCTCTCCTCTCTCTTGTTTCTATATCCAAAAAGTAAGCTAAACTGACCCCAAAAATGGTCAAAAATTGACCAAACTGATCTAGAAAATTTTAAAGTCAGTTTGCTTGGTTAGAGTCTCACTTTGTCCTATAAATAGAAGCCTCCCTCTTTGTAAAAGCTTAATGGTGTTTATGCATTGTTACTCTACTCCTATCCTGAGCCATCTATATTGAATTTTTAATAATTCAATTGTTTTTGGCCTAATCCTCTCCAAAGAGAATTGGTGCCCACTATTGCTTCAAACAAGAGTAGAACCCTCAATCCTTCAAGCCAAAGGAGAGCTTACAAGCTCCATGTAAGCTAATTTTCTTACTTTGTTTACGAATTTTAATGAAAAATCTATGGTTTTCTTGATTTTTATGTTTTGCAAAAATGATTGAATTAAATTCAAATGCTATGCCTTTGATGAAAAGGCCACCCCCTTCTCTTCTTTACATTCCAACCTTTCTTAATCCTAGAAAGATTAACTAAGTGATAAATTAAACTCTTCTTATTATTTACTCTCTTGAATTTAGAAAATTGTATAGATTAGAGTTCTATAATTCTAAATTGGGTTAATTAAGTTAAGTAAAGAAAGATAAAAATGAGAAATGGTCAGTCATGCAAAGGAGGTTATGGCAAAATTTTCCAGAATTTTGGAAAAAAGAAAGTTTGTTTTTATGTTATTCCAAAAGAGTAATTCCCACCATTTTTTGCATCAAAAGAAATATTCTAATTACTCCATGTACATATTCACCTATGAATATGCATGGATATCACTGATATTAATTATTAAATTTGATTTCTATGCATAGAAAGATGCATAATGGATTTTTTTAACTAAAGTGTTATTCTTATTAAATTTGATTTCTATGCATAGAAAGATGCATAATGGAATTTTTTTAATTCTAAAAGTGTTAGTACGCAGGTGCAGAAGGACGGTACCAACAAACTGACGGTATGACCTTGTTGCAGGGTGTGCACTACACAAAGGGGTGATGGCCATGGAGTACCTCGGGGGTTTATATAGCTGCAGGGTACAGGTGCGGGCACTCAGAAAAGTACGATTGAAAGGATGGTGTACCATAAAAGTGTACCGATGAGTGGTCTGCATGGGCCCGGGGAAAGGTACGGTGGTGGTACACGGGTAAAGGTGTGGTACGCATGTACCCTTTTGGTGAGAGGCAGCCTATGGATGTCCACGTGGCGATACGTGTAGACCATACAGTGGGTGGTCGGCCTTTGGTCCTTACGCGACCATTGTACGAGCGCCTTGGTGTGTGTGTATGGTCCTTTTTGGGGCAGGGTCCCCAAAATGGGGGCGTCGGCCTTGATTTGCATGTCGGACCGCCCGGGGGGTAATTTTTTTTTCCAGCAAAAATGTCTAGGATGTTCCTGTGGTTATTGGGGTGCATACTGTTCGTCAATTGATGCCCGGTCGTGCATTTATTAAGGTTTAAAGGTCGTCCTTTTTTAAACTAAAAATAATCAAAATTCGCGTATAAGCTTGATCCAGTGTCCGTTTTGGATGCTGTAAAATCCTATATTAGGGTAAAATCATGTGCTGATTCCAAATTTGGACTCAAAATTTGAAGATTCTAAGTGGAAATCTCTTGTTTACTAAAATCATTGATTTTTACACCATAAAAACTCATAAATTCATGTATTAGAGGAACATTTCTTTATTAATGAGGATGGGCATGTTACAGATTTCTCTCTCTTCCATGTATCAAGGAAAAGTGGTGAAAAAATGTTATAATATTGCTATTCTCTCTCCTCTTTAAAAGTTAAGGAGATCTCTTTATAACATTTTTATAAGATTTATTTAACTACGGTCCCATGTCCAAAGTTAGGACCACCTGTCCTCAAAATTCTCAAATCTGAAATAATAATATTCTATTTGATCTAAGAATATGAAGAATCTAGGATGTGACACTCTTAAATGCCCACATGACTTTTCAACTTCTAAATCCTTCAAAATATAATGCATTTATGTATTTCAAAATGGGAGAAGTTAAAAAATAGAATAACTTGATGTAGACATTACATTTTTAAATTTCTTTTTACCCATGCCTACCTCTATGCTGTAAGAGTGTGACTGTTAATTTTCATCATTTTTCATTAAGTATACAGGGGTTTATGAATTTTTTCTTCATTTAGAGACTTCTCTAGATTTTTAGAATAAGAAAAATAGGGCTTTTAATGTAGGAAAATTCTAGTATGCTTTGATGAGATATTGCTTTAGGTTTTTCACTCTCCTTCATTTGTACATAGAAAATTCAAATATGCGTTTGTTTTCTTTAGTAACTATTCTCAAAAGCTTTCTTTCTGTCCTAAACCACATTAATGACTTTAGATCTTCTCAATCATGGGGTTTCTTCTCTTCTGTAGTAACAGAGAAATTGAAGGGTATGTTGATTATTTGGTGCTATTTAGTTGGAACCACATATTCATCTTCCCCTTCAATCATCTTTATGTCTTTGCAAAAGAATCAAAAAACAAGAGAGAAATGGAGGTATGTCCATCTTGTTATATGTTATGTTGTTTTGTTATGGTTTAATTTTCTGTGAGTTATTATGTTTTCTTTTCTATTTTAACCATCTTATTGTTCTGAATGTCATTTATTCATGTGTAAAATTGAAGATAATAGTTGAGTTTAATGATGTTATTTCTGTGTTATTTGGATTGTTCATTAATGATTTTTTGAGTGAAAGTGGGTGAAATATAATTGTTGATTAATAATTATGATTTAGTTTTGGGATATATTGAAGTCTATATGTTATGTTCAATAATGTTATTTCCCATTTAAGTTATGTTATTTGTTGAATTAAATTTTGAGTTATATAAATGTTTTTTGTTAATTTTTTGAGTTATACAAATGTATAAAAGCTAATTTGGGGTTAATAGTTGTGCTTAATGATGTTTGCTTTCCTATTGTGACCATCTTATTATTCTAAATGTCATTTAGTCATGTGTGAAATTGAAGTCAATACTTGAGTTTTATGATATTATTTCTATGTTATTTGGTTAAAAAAAGTGTGTTATTTTAATTAAAAGTTATAATTTAGTTGTAGGTTATATTGAAGCTATATCTGGTTAATGTTGTGTTCAATAATGTTATTTCTAGTTAAAGTTGTGTTATTTGTTAAATTTTTGAGTTGTACAAATTCATAAAAGCTATTTTTTTGTTAATAGCTATGTTTTGTCTAAAGCTAAGTTTTGGTTAATAACTCTATTTTGTCCAAGTGCTAATTTTAGGATGTAGGTTGGAACAGGAAGAGAGACATTCACTTCCAATTGGAGGCCAAGTATGCACCGCTATACAAGAGAACGACAACAAGTGAAAAGCAACCAAAGATAATGCAACAAGAGAGAAATGCTGGGGAAAAAAACATGTCGATATTTGGGTTGAGGGGTATATTTATCCACCCGATCCAATTACCCTAAGACCTCCACAATTTAGTGGGCTTACAACTTTCATTAATAAGTATGTGTGTGAAGGCAATGCAAGGTTATTGGGATACACAAAGAGGCTAGCAATGCATGCTCATAGTGTTTACACATCTATTCAGTGCACCACCATGATGGGAATGGATGCAAGGATCAAAGAGCTCACAAAATCACTAAGTGAAAAGGAGAGAGAGTATCAGAGTCTGCAAAGATGCGATGCATGCTATGCGGTGCATGTTGTCGAGGTAGACAATGAAGAACTGCATTGCAAAATGCAAGGTTTGGATGTAAGATTCCTCCCAGCCCCTCAAGATGTCCAATTTCTTCCCCTCTAAAAATCAATCCCCTTTTTCAGAATAATAAAAGATCTTGTTTCTACCTGTTTTGGCCTAGAGAGAGAAAATATTCTAGAGAGAGATAAATCAATTTTTAGATCTTTGGATGGAAAAATATCCCTTCTTATTAAAATAAATTCCACCGAAACAGAAGTTCAAAAAGAAATTCCTAAGGTGCATTAGAAATAAGTTATAATGTACACAAAAGACCATAGCCTAAGGATCCAGATTTTTTGAAAATTTTGGATTAAGGTTTTTATGGACCAATAAGATTAATCCAAATGTAAGGAGGAGATAAATTGAAGAATAAAAGAAAATCCCCCCAAAAATGAGTAAATGCTCACATAAGATGAAGAGTGGACTAAGGACTAAAGAAAACAAGTAAAAAACTGAATTTTGACACCTCAGAGTGGGGATCTCCCCTCATGAAGGAGGCACCTTTTTTCTCATCATTACCCCCAATTTTAAATCAATAAAATGAGATATTTCATCTCACCTCTCTCCTATTTCAAAACTAGATCAAAAAGTAAGCTCAACTGACCCAAAAAAGGTCAAAAATTGACCAAACTGATCTTAAAAATTCTAGAATCAGTTTGCTTCGTTAGAGACTCACTTTTTCCTATAAATAGAAGCCTTCCCCTTTGTAAAAAATTAATGGTGTTTATGCACTGTTACTCTACTTCTCTCGTCTTGAGCCATCTACATTGAATTTCTTAATAATTCAATTGTTTTTGGCCTAATCCTCTCCAAAGTGATTTGGTGGCCACTCTTGCTTCAAACAAGAGTAGAACCCTCAATCCCTCAAGCCAAAGGAGAGCTTACAAGCTTCATGTAAGCTAATTTTCTTACTTATTTATAAATTTTAAATCTATGATTTTCTTGATTTTTATGTTTTGTAGTTAATTGAGTTAAATTCAAATGCTATGTCTTGATGAAAAGGCCACCCCCTTCTCTTCTTTACATTCTAGCCTTTCTTATTCCTAGAAAGATTAACTACGCGATTAATTAAACTTTTCTTATTGTTTACCCTCTTGAATTTAGAAAATTATTTAGATTAGAGTTCTATGAATCTAATTTGGGTTAATTTAAATTAAAATAGAATGATAAAAATGAGAAGTGGTCCAGCCATACAAAGGAGATTATGGCAAAATTTTCTAAAATTTTGAGGAAAAGAAAGTTTGTTTTTATGTTATTCCAAAAGAGTAATTCCTACCATTTTTGCATCTAAAAGAAATATTCTAATTACTCCATGTACATGGTCACCAATGAATATGCATGGATATCACTAATATTAATTATTAAATTTGATTTTTATGCATAGAAAGATGCATAAAGGATTTTTTTTTGTAAAAGTGTTATTCTCATTAAATTTAAATTATATGCATAGAAAGATGCATAATGGAAATTGTTTTATTATAAAAGTGTTATTCTCATTAAATTTGATTTTTATGCATAGAAAGATGCGTAAAGAAATTTTTTTAATTATAAAAGTGTTATTCTCATTAAATTTGATTTCTATGAATAGAAAGATGCATAATGGAAAATTTTTTATTATAAAAGTGTTATTCTCAATAAATTTAATTTTTATGCATAGAAAGATGCATAATGAAAAAAAATTATTATAAAAGTGTTATTTTGATTAAATTTGATTTTTATGCATAGAAAGTAGCATAAAGAAATTTTTTTAATTATAAAAGTGTTATTCTCATTTAATTTGATTTCTATGCATAGAAAGATGCATAATGGAAGTTTTTTTTATTATAAAAGTGTTATTCTTGTTAAATTTTATTTTATGCATAGAAAGATGCATAAAGAAATTTTTTTAATTATAAAAGTGTTATTCTCATTAAATTTGATTTTTATGCATAGAAAGATGCATGAAGGCATTTTTTTAATTATAAAAGTGTTATTCTCATTAAATTTGATTTCTATGCATAGAAAGATGCATAATGGAAAATTTTTTATTATAAAAGTGTTACTCATAGGAATTCATAGCTACTTTAGAAATCAGTTAAGTGTATATTCAAAGAAAGAAATTCAGTAAAATAGTAACTGAATTATCAAACCTTTTCGAGAAAGATAGTTCACGAAAAATCTTATCAGACGACTCGAACCCTGAATCAGACTATGACCAAGACCAAACTCTTTCGCGAGTTTCAAGGAAAGAATGTGTGACCAGTTTAGAAAAGTACACTCAAAACTCTCGCCAAATCTGAAACTAAGTTTAAGACCCTTCGAATTGATATATGGATCAAGGTTATAAAATTCAAGAAATTCTGGTATGAAATTCAGAATTCCGTTCAAGAAGCTTTGGGAATACTAGTTCAATAAATACTCATTGTATTCAAAAGAAAATCAACTGAAAACTTGCATAGAAACCCTGTTTTCTTATAGGACTGTCTTACGCGAGAATGCTGGAGGGAGCATTTGGTATATGTTTTTCTAAGGGAAGTTCGGTTGCAACAGTTAGCGGGAGTGTTCAAAGGATGGCTCACGCGGCAAAGCTTACCCAGGTCTTGACCAGCCTCAATATGGTTGAAAAATGGTGTGCTTCTGGTATGATGGGCGAGGGCCAACGAAGCGGTCCTCGAGTGAAGTGCCAGGACACCTAAGGAGGATCCTGGAGGGCTCTGACTAGGCGATGCATGGGCTCGCGGTGCCTAGGACACCCATGCGTATGTCATTGGATGATATGTATGATGGACGGAATGATTATTGTAATCTGTTTACTGGATCTCATTTGCTGACAAGTGGGTCTCAATGGAGAGTCCAAATTGATACTGTTTTTTGAGAAACAAGGGACTGGATGGAAATTTTGAGTTATGATATCTATAACCAATAACTATTTGTCAATGGATTATTTTATATGTTAAAGTTTTAAAGAGGAGTGTGTGCATATCTGTATTCGAAACAAAAGTTAAGAAAGGCATTCAATTATGGGTGGGTGAGTAATTGTTTGGTTCTGAGTAGATCAACGGCTGTGCCTGATTTCAGTTAGGAAAAAGCGTTGATTTCTTCAAATTAAGTCAGTGATAGTTTTCCTTCTATCTGGTTTATTCAAGTGAATAGTTTAATCCCTTGAATCCGTTAGAAAATTCGTTAAGAAAATAAAAAAGGTGGAATCATCCCCGTTTTTCGGACAAGGGAAATTTTTCCAGTTTTGGTTTCGGAATGACCACCAGATTAGTCTCGTGTTCGGACATTCGAGGGCGAGGCCCCGAGTGGAAAACCCGACCTCGCGCAAGAGGAAGCTACTTTCGCTGTGCTAGTAACCGGGAATTCGGTGCACGGAGGGGGCAGAGGGGTCTCACATTGGAGAAGGTGAACAAAAAGATGGTAGCAATGCTTTGCAAAGACTATTGTTGATGGACCCTAAAAAAAAACCAAAGCATCATGTGATCAGGTGAGGTTGCTCAAACCACTTCATGAGTTGACTAAAGAAGGGAGTGAGCAATATAATCGGTAGGTCTATGCACAAGGTGCAAACATAAAGAATATGTTTTCCAACCCAAGTGAAGAGGTTGATGATGTAATTACAAAGGTCTTAAGAAAAATTTGGTGAATTTTGCATTGGAAAACCCCAATTTAAAACCATTGGTGATGATAGTGCAAGAGTACACTTAAAGGAGGTAAGTAACACCTTCACAGCTACAAATGCTCAAGGCATATGTGACAAGGTAGGTATTAGCTCCAAATCTTATGCTATGATTTATGTAAGATTCCTCCCTCAGCCCCTCAAGATGTCTAGTTTCTTCCCCTGTAATCAATTCCCTTTTCAGAATAATAAAAGATTTTGTTTCTACCTGTTTTGGCTTAGAGAGAGAAACTATTCTAGAGAGAGATAATTCAGTTTTTAGATATCTTTAGATGGAAAAATATCCCTTCTTATTAAAATAAATTCCCCCAAAACAGAAGTGTAAAAATAAATTCCTAAGGTGCATTATAAATAAATTTTAATTGTACACAAAAGACCTTAACCTAAGGGCCTCTGTTTTCAAAACATTTTGGATTAAGGTCCAAACAAAGGTTTGACAAGCCAATGAGATTAATCCAACTGTAGGGAGGAGATAAATTGAAGAATAAAAGAAAACCCCCCCAAAAATGAGTAAATTCTCACATAAGATGAAGAGTGGACTAAGGACCAAAGAAAACAATTAAAAAACTAAATTTTGACACCTCAGTGGGGATCTTCCCTCATGAAGTAGGTGCCTTTTTCTCATCATTACTCTAAATTTTTAATCAATAAAATGATATATTTTCGTCTCTCCTGTTTCAAATCTAGATCCAAAAAGTAAGCTGAACTGACCCAAAAATGGTCAAAAATTGACCAAACTGATCTGGAAAATTATAGAATCAATTTGCTTGGTTAAAGGCTCACTTTTTTCTATAAATAGAAGCCTCCTCCTTTTGTAAAAGCTTAATGGTGTTTATGCACTGTTACTCTACTCCTGTCCTGCGGAGCCATCTACATTGAATTGTTTTAATAATTCAATTGTTTATGCACTGTTACTCTACTCCTGTCCTATGGAGCCATCTACATTGAATTGTTTTAATAATTCAATTGTTTTTGGCCTAATCCTCTCCAAAGTGAATTGGTGGCCACTATTGCTTCAAACAAGAGTAGAACCCTCAATCCCTCAAGCCAAAGGAGAGCTTACAAGCTCCATGTAAGCTAATTTTCTTACTTTGTTTACGAATTTTAATGAAAAATCTATGGTTTTCTTGATTTTTATGTTTTGCAAATGATTGAATTAAATTCAAATGCTATTCCTTTGATGAAAAGGCCACCTCCTTCTCTTCTTTACATTCCAACCTTTCTTAATCCTAAAAAGATTAACTAAGTGATTAATTAAACTCTTCTTATTGTTTACTCTCTTGAATTTAGAAAATTGTGTAGATTAAAGTTCTATAATTCTAAATTGGGTTAATTAAGTTAAGTGAAGAAAGATAAAAAATGAGAAAATGGTCAGCCATACAAAGGAGGTTATGGCAAAATTTTTTAAAATTTTGTGAAAAAAAAAAGTTTGTTTTTATGTTATTCCAAAAGATTAATTCCCACCATTTTTGCATCTAAAAGAAATATTCTAATTACTCCATGAACATATTCACCAATGAATATGCATGGATATCACTGATATCAATTATTAAATTTGATTTCAATGCATAGAAAGATGCATAAAGGAACTTTTTTATTATAAAAGTGTTATTCTTATTGAATTTGATTTCTATGCATAGAAAGATGCATAAAGAAAATTTTTTAATTATAAAAGTGTTATTCTTATTAAATTTGATTTCTATGCATAGAAAGATACATAAAGAAAAATTTTTAATTATAAAAGTGTTATTCCTATTAAATTTGATTTCTATGCATAGAAAAATACATAAAGGAACTTTTTTAATTGTAAAAGTGTTATTCTTATTAAATTAATTTCTATGCATAGAAAGATGTATAAAGGAAATTTTTTTATTATAAAAGTATTATTCTTATTAAAATTGATTTCTATGCATAGAAAGATGCATAAAGGAATTTTTTTTAAATTATAAAAGTGTTATTCTTATTAAATTTGATTTTTATGCATAGAAAGATGCATGAAGGAAAATTTTTTCTTTTTAAATTTTATTTCTATGCATAGAAAGATGCATAAAGTTATTTTTTTAAATTACAAAAGTGTTATTCTTATTAACTTGGATTTCTATGCATAGAAAGATGCATAAAGAAATTTTTTTTATTACAAAAGTGTTATTCTTATTAAATTTGATTTTTATCCATAGAGAGATGCATAAAGGAAATTTTTTATTATAAAAGCGTTATTCTTATAAAAATTGATTTTTATGCATAAATAGATGCATAAAGAAATTTGTTTTATTTTAAAAGTGTTATTCCTATTAAATTTAATTTTATGCATAAATAGATGCATAAAAGGATTTTTTTAATAAAAGTGTTATTCCCATTAAAGTTGATTTTTATGCATAAATAGATGCATAAAGAATTTTTATATCAAAATTAGAATTCTCTTAAATTCTATGAGTATTTGATAAATGAATAATTAAATACTCTAAGAGAGAAATTTCTATCGTTTTATATTCACACGGATTGTAAAAAGAAAATTTAGAAAATCTATCAAGATCAAAATATTCAGATAAATGATTAATTTATTCCTCATTAGAATTCATAAACTAATTTAGAAATCAGTTAAGTGAATATTCAAAGAAAGAAATTCAGTAAAATAGTAACTGAATAACCAAATCTTTTCGAGAAAGATAGTTTAGGAAAAATCTTATCTGACTCGAACCTTGAATCAGACTATGACCAAGACAAAACTCTTTCGAGGAAAGAAGGTGTGACCAGTTTAGAAAAATACACTCAAAACTCCCGCTAATTCTGAAACTAAGTTTGAGACCCTTCGAATTGATCTGTGGATCAAGGTTATAGAATTCGAGGAATTCAGGTATGAAATTCAGAATTCCGATCAAGAAGTTTTGGGGATACTGATTCAAGAAATACTCTTTGTATTCAAAAGAAAATCAAACTGAAAACTTGCTTAGAAACCCTGTTTTCTTAAAGGACTGTCTTACGCCAGAATGTTCACCAGAATGTTGGAGGGAGCATTTGGTATATGTTTTTCTAAGGGAAGTTTGGTTGCAACAACTGGCGGGGAGTGTTCAAAGGACGGCTCACGCGGTAAAGCCTGCCCAGGTCTTGACCAGCCTCGCTATGGTTGAAAAATGGTGTGCTTCCGGGTACGATGGGCGAGGGCCGACGAAATTCTTTCTCAAATTTCTCAAGTGAAATATATTCAATATTCTTCTTTTGAGTAAAAGATTTATGGGATTTACAAAAATCAATTCTACCCATATTTTCCAATAAAATTAATAATGCTCAAAATTTTACTTTTGATAAATACTCATAATTTGAATTATGCCAAAAATTACTCTTTTACCATTTAATTACTTGGATCTCAATTATCATGGGAATTCCTCTTTTTGCATAAAAAAAATTTACCAAAAATTTATCTTTTACCATTTAATTACTTGGATCTCAAATATCATGGGAATTCATCTTTTTGCATAAAAAATAAATTTACCAAAAATTCCTCTTTTACCATTTAAATACTTGATTCTCAAATATCATAGGAATTCCTCTTTTTGCATAAAAATAAATTTACCAGAAATTCCTCTTTTACCATTTAAATACTTGTTTCTCAAATATCATGGAAATTCCTCTTTTTGCATAAAAAATTACTCTTTTCTCTTAATCAATTAATTAAGCATAATTATAAAAAAATATTTCTCATGAATATGATAAAAATCATTCTTTTTTCATAAGATGTCCAATCCTAGAATATGGTAAGAAGTCCTCTTTTGGTATTATGCATAAAAATAAGATATTTATTATTTTTTAAAAATTTTACCATAGCTTCGCTGCTATTACTGATAATTTTTAATTTTTTCTTAAAAGAATAAAACATTGTAATGCAAATATGATAGAAGATCTATTCTTAAGCTTAAATCTAAACTATGAATTTAAATCATAATTTAAACCATAATCATAAACTTAATTATGATTATTCTACTAGATTAAGCTATTTCCATTATTCCTCTTTTTCCAAATTGATAGGATTATCTCTTTCCCATTTAGAATCAATTAAAGTAGTTTTTAACTACTTATAAATAATTTAAAATAATTAACCATTATTTTGCTAACACCTTCAATTTATCTCCTCCCTACATTTAGATTAATCTTATTGGTCCATAGGAACCTTAATTGGACCATAATCTAAAAATTTCTGAAAATCTGGACCCTTAGGCTAAGGTTTATACCTATTTTCAATTAATTCCAATTGCACATTGGAAAGTTATTTTTGAACTTCTATTTCAAGGGAAACCATTTTAGACACTAGGAGGATTTTTCTATCCAAAAATATCTCAGTTTTGAATTACCTCCCTCTAGACATTTTCTCTCTCTAGGCCAAAACAGCCTAAAACATGATCTTTCTTTTATTTCAGAGACGGGAATAATTATAAGATCAGAAGGGGAGGTTCTTAAACCTATACATCTCAAAAGTTGGAGGGAGGAATCTTACAAATTGGAACGACAACTGGCCCAAGATAAGCTTTCTAATTTTACGAAGTCCATGGTTGATACATGGGGTGAAACCAACATTACGCACTACATGGTAAACACATTTGCTCCTTCCTATTGGATATTAAGAAACGAGTATGAATAACTACTTACTCTCTTAATTTTTTTGCAGCACATTCTTTATGCTCATGGTGCATATTTCATGAATGAGTATAGTTCTCTAGACATGTGGAGCACACAAGGAATGGAGAAATCTCACTATCAAGCTAGGTATGTTTTAAAAACACCCGGCATGGAGGAGGGAAGACTCATACAAATTACCTCAAGGAGATGTTTAACTGGTTTTACAAATACACTTTTGGGCAAAAATTATCCATGGAAAGGGCACGTATGAGTAATCTAGCAAGGGCAGCACGAAATAATGCCAAATAGAGAAGATCACTAAAGTGGAAAGTTGGCACAGGACCAGCACGTCATGCAGCATGGAGATCTTCATGAAGACGCATAGGAAGAATTTGGAAGTAGAAACAACACTTTGAAATTGAAAGTATTTGGAATAAATTTGTAAACATTTTTTACTTAGGAAGTAAACATTTAGAAGAAAGTTGTAAAGCTTTTTGACTTGAAAATAGAAAATAATTGCACCATTCCATTACATTGAAGATTTATAGTGAAAATATTTACAACGAAAAGAGCTAAGTGCTCTTGAGTCTCTTCTCTTCTTGCTCCCCCTCTTTGGTAGTAATTTTCCCTCTATAATGTGAAAACCTCTTACGACTATAGCCCTTGAGTGACTTTACATCCTCCACTCCTACACCTAGGACATAGCTTGAATAACATAGAAAACAACCTGCTCGAGAAGGCCAAAAACCAGGGCCGTATCCAAAGATACGGATGGCAACACACTTCTCTATAAGCATCCCTGGAGTACTTGCTATGATATATAGTAAATATATTTTTGTCGACGATAGAAGAGACGTAGTGTGCAAGAGCAGCATCTTGCCCACTCTTCCACGACCAGCACTACCTCATCCAAGAAATCCATTGACATCGTCAAGCTCTATCTACATTGACAAAGAACCAGGAGGGAACAAACTAAAGTAAGAAATAATTCAAACAGACTGAAGCAATAAGAATTAAACCATACAAACTAAAGTAAGAAATAATTCAAACTAAAGGAAGAAATAATTCAAACAGACTGAAGCAATAAGAATTAAATCATACAAACTAAAGAAATAATTAATTCAGGCAATAGACAAGCAATAAATTACCTTCTGGTTCTCATCCTCCTCCAACTTCACTGCACCCAAAGGTTGAGGAGCCCTCTTCATTTTCTTGGTCAAGTTTGGGGAACAGGTTCCTTGCGGAAATGCCCATATCCTGCTGAAGGGCTTGAAATTCTTCCTCTGAAGGAAGAGAAGCTTCATTCTCCTTGGCTTTTTTAAAGCACAAGGACATTGCTTCTGGGGCCTCTAAGAAGTTTTCTGTCACTTCTCTGTCCAATGCGAGAAGTTCATCCTTATGCTCATTCTCTACATCGAGAACACCGGATGCAGCTTCACAACCGTCTGCTATTATAGCAAGATAGTAATCCTCCGTAAAATTGTAGAGTTTTTGAATGTGGGAGAGGAGGAGGTAATACTTCCCACCCATTAAAGGAAGGATGGTAGCCTAGGGATGACAAAATTGGATGTCAATCGCTCCCCACCATGGATGGATGATGTTCCTTCATCAATGATGGTGGAGGCCTTAAACTCTACCACATCAAAAGTTGTGCTGAGAAGTTCCTCCTCCTTCTCGGACACAAGGTCCAAGACCTCTTCTTCTGCAGACTCAGCACTTGAAATAAAGGACTGTTCTGATTTATCAGTCCATCCTTTGAGCTCCTCTTTTGTGTAATCCTCCTTATCAGCATGAAGAAAGAGATAGGCAACAAACCCAAAATGATATTCTAGCAACCTACATTTCCTACCATGCACTGGGCACATGTCAACACAAATCTTGATATGTTGATCATCTGAGTAAGTGTCCGACCTCTTCGACATGCTTGAATTCTGAGATGAGGTGACTATGAGGCTTGACATGTGGACATACGTAATGGACCCATAAGAGATGGTCCCTCCGTCGACCAACCTGCAATACTCTGTCCACTCTCCCTCAGGGATGTCCTTGCCATGTCCTTGATAATCTCCTCCAGACTAAAAGAAACGTTGAACATAGGCTCTACATGGCAAAGGAATTTCTCCTATTGCCCAGCCCTCCTCAGTAGATCAAAGAGATGCTCTGTGGCGCTAGGCTCGTCCTTAATCTCCTCCAGCAATAAATCATCCACATCATCTGCAGCATTGTACAAGTGAGAACTCTTAACCTCCTTCGCTTCTCTGATCCGGGTGGAAACCATTCACCATGCGATAACAACGCAGGAATGTAACTATCGCACCATGGTGGACGGTATGGGCCATGGAAAAAAATGACTCGCACCGTGGACGGTATGGAAAGCGAGAAAATTTCGAGCGCAAAGAAAGCAGAAAAAAACTCGCACCATCTTTATATAGATCAAATAATATGGCTGACATCACATGATTGAGCGAACGCCACATGTGGTAGGGCTTATGTCATCGTCGATTCATGAATTGCCACGTGTAGGGCTAATGCAGTCGACGTCATGATTGCATTTTTCTCTATAAAAAGGAGGAATATTTTCTTTTCCATGCTTTTTTCTTCCATGATTTTTTTCACGCTTTTTTTCCATTGCATTTCTCCACACTTTGCTTGTGTAGCTCACTGAATCCATCCATCCCAGCCCTTGTTTCAAGCACATGTAAGTTTTTCTCTCTCTTCCCCTTTTCTTTCATTGATTTTGTTCATAGTGCGATATGGCAATTCTCCATGTTTCTGAATCGACATATCGCTCCATGGACGGTTGGGTGAATTTTATTGATAAGTTCTCTCTTCCCCTTTTCTTTTGCTGATTTCGTTCACGGTGTGATATGGGTATTCTCCATGATTTTGAATCGACATATCGCTCCGTGGAATGGTTGGATGAATTTTATTGATAAGTTCTCTATTCCCCTTTGCTTTCGTTGATTTCGTTCATGATGCGATATGGCTATTCTCCATGTTTTTGAATTGACATATCGCTCTGTGGACGGTTGGGTGAATTTTATTAATAAGTTCTTGTTTCGTTCACCGCGTGAAATGAACATTGGTCCACATTTGGATTCACCTTATCGTGTGGTGGATGGTGGTTGTGTGACTTTTGGCTAATTACTCTGCCTTCTCTTTTCTAGTACTACAATGGCGTGCACAAAACACACCGTCAGGAGAGTTTCAGTACTGGCGCTAAATTCAGCGCGCCAAATCTAGCACGGAATCCAGTTTCGGTTCCAGATCTTCCAAAGGACATCAAGTGAACCTATGCTTTCTGATGTAAAACCCAGCACCAGCAGGAATATTCCAAAGGCCAGGGTTACTTTGTAGAGGCAAAGAAAAATGTTTGCGGAGATAAGGAAGGCGCATTATGCGGCTATCAATCTCCTCATCCCCAAAGCTCCTTTCTTGAGGATTGTCAGATCCATTAGCGACATAATAAAGTGAAAAGGTTACTTTAAATGGCAGAGTAGTGCCCTCGCATGTCTTCAAGAGTCATGTGAGGACTTCCTTATAGACTTATTAAATGATAGTAACATTTGTGCTGCTCATGCCAGGAGGGTCACACTAATGGACAAGGACATGACATTAGTAAGGAGAGTTAGGTGGTATAGGTATGATAAGTTCATGCGACCTCTACCATTCAGAGATAGGAAGGCAGCAAAAATCCTCTCCATTCCTCTTGATTTGAAGAGGAACAGGGCTTTTGACAAGGTGGTTATTATGAAGAGGTGATAACACTAGGTCCACAAGGGCTGAAGAGGCTTGTAAAGGGGGTGGAAAGGAGACATTATTAGAAGAGAATGTCATTAGGGATTAATTGGTAGAAAACCTTCTAAAGTTGGAGGGAGAGAATAACGACAGGCTTAAGGTGGTGCCTAGTTAGATCATATGCAATGTCTCGTATAGCGCCGAGTAGGAGGAGTTCCTCCATATCGCTCCAACGGATGTTTATATGCTCATTGAAAAGAATAAAGAGATCAATGATAGTATTGTGCTTACTTGTTTAAGGTGTGTACTCTTCGCCTTTTTTTGAATGCTTTCTTATTTTGATTTCTTTTTCCCTTTCCTAATGTTTTTAATTCAATTTGTAGGGTACTATTGAAAGAGCTTTTGCCAGACCAGGTAAAGCAAGTATATATTTGTAATCCTTTGGTATCAACTATCCTGATTGACCCACCAAGGTCTGAAGAGGACCTTTCTCCTTATTTCCAGGGAGTTAGTCCGAGTACCTGCTTTGTTATGCTGCCATATATAGAGAAGTATGTATTTTCTTTAGATTTTAAGCTGTTAATGGAATTTAAGTTATTAGTTGCATGTGTTAGGTTTCTTATATTTTTTGTTTACTTTCTCAATTTCAGAGGACACTGGTCTGCTTGTTTAATTAATGTGGTGAAATGCCGGACAATGTTTATGAATAGCCTTCTCGGATAGTCTAAATTCTAAGTCATTATACTTCATATTGTTTCCTTCTTGCTTCCTAATTGTTGATTGTAAGTCATTCCTAATTGTTAATTGTAAGTCATTCTTTATATCGTTGACTATAGGGCATGTAAGAGGGCGGTTGCATTGATTGAAACTCTATGTCCTGAATTGAAAAAGGATATAGAGTGGAAATTTCTCAACCAACCCATTTCTATGCAAAAGGATTCGCACTCTTGTAGCTGGCACGTAGTCGCAAATTTCTAGAAGTTTCTCCTTTCCAAGTACACTAATTTTGACAGCTGTGTAAGTTTCTTGTGTCACTGTAACATAATTTCTCTATGTTCATTTCATAAGAGATCCCGCATTATTCTAATTGACTTTTATGTTGTTTTGTAGTCTGTTCGCTCAGACGAGTTCAGGCTGTGGAGTGTGCAGGCAAAGGCAATAAACATTATCCTCAATAATGCAATTACGCGCCTGATGACCCTAACTCACCACTTCCACCAGTTTGCTGGCACTAGTGCATCAAAGAAGAGAAAAAAGATGCCGTTTCATTCCCCTACTATTAAGCATTTCAGCTTTAAACAAGGAGTCCCTGAGAAGGGAAGCAAGGGGCAAGGCAAAGAGGAAGCTTCCATTTGTAGGCAAGAGCAAGGACAAGGCACGCAAGGTGCCAACAAAGGAGACGAGGAGGCCAAGGCACCGAAGGTTAAGTCAAAGGAGGAGGCCAAGGTGCCAAAGGTTGAGTCAAAGGAGGAGGCCAAGGCTGAGGCTACAGAGCCCGAAACCTCTTAGAGGCATTTTGTATATGTCCAGAGCCAACGCTGTAAAGATTTTGTATTTTTATTGAGCTCAGCTCATTTTTGTATAAGAATTCTATATTTTTATTGAGCCCTACTCATTTTTTTATTTTGTGAGTATTGTGCTTTGCCATTGTAAGATTCCTCCCCCACCCCCTTTTTGATGTCTAGTATCTTCCCCTGTAATCAATCCCTCTTCAGAAATATAAAGACTTGTTTCTAACTGTTTTAACCTAGAGAGAAAAAATATTCTAGAGAGAGAATATTCAGATTTTGAATATTTTTGGATAGAAAAATATCTCATCTTATTAAAATGAATTCCCCTGAAACAGAAATTCAGAAAGAATTTTCCAATGTGCAATTGGAATTAATTGGAAATGGGTATAAAGGACCTTAGCCTAAGGGTCTAGATTTTCAAAAATTTTTGGATTATGGTCCAATTAAGGTTCCTATGGACCAATAGCATCAATCCATGTGTAGGGAGAAGATAAATCCAATTTGTAAAAGAAGATACCCAAAAATGAGTAAATGCTCACATAAGATGAAGAGTTGAAAATGTACAAGGTTTATTAGCAAAAAACTATGAGCAATATTAAAAATATGAGATATTTTGGGTATCCAAAAATGAGTAAATGCTCACATAAGATGAAGAGTTGAAAATGTACAAGGTTTATTAGTAAAAAACTATGAGCAATATTAAAATGATTCCATTATGACACATATGTAAGGAAGGGGAGTTCTTTAAAGGAGGTGCATATTTCACATAAGATGAAGAGTTGAAAATGTACAAGGTTTATTAGTAAAAAACTATGAGCAATATTAAAATGATTTCATTATGACACATATGTAAGGAAGGGGAGTTCTTTAAAGGAGGTGCATATTTCACATAAGATGAAGAGTTGAAAATGTACAAGATTTATTAGTAAAAAAACTATGAGCAATATTAAAAATATGAGATATTTTGAGTATAATGATTCCATTTTGACACATATGTAAGGAAGGGAAATTCTTTAAAGGAGGTGCATATTTCACATGCTTGAATGAGTTTTAAACTCATAAAAATTTGAGATATTTCATCTCTCCTCTCTCCTCATTCAAGTCTAGTTCCAAAAAGTTAGCTTAACTGACCTAAAAATGGTCAAATATTGACCAAACTGATTTAGAAAATTCTAGAATCAGTTTGTTTGGTTAGGAGCTCAATTTTTCCTATAAATAGAAGCCTCCCCCTTGTTGAAAAATATATAGTGTTTATGCATCGTTACTCTACTCCACCTAAGCCAAGAACTGTGAATTCATTTAATAATTCACTAGTTTTTGGAGCTTCCCTCTTTCTTCAATCCCCATTAGTGGCTCCATCAACATACTTAACCAATTGATTGGTTGGGGGCCTCTACCGTGAACAAAGAATCAAGCAATTTGTAAGGTAATTAGTGAATATTGATCTTTTCTATAATTTCTCAATGTTTCTCTCTTCTCAACCCCTCTCAAGCTTGAGAAGCTTAATTGGTATGGTTTTTTTTAAATGCTATTGAAGTTAATTGGTGAATAGTAGTGAAGAGTTATATAATAAATGCTATTGAAGTTAATTTCCATTTATGTTTAAATTCTAATGGTTTTTATGTAATTTCTCTCTCTCACTCAAGAAATGGTCATACTCATGACCCATTCTCAATCCAAATCAAGCTTTTCATAAAGCTTTTCCTTAACCCAAGATTAAGCTATGCTTGAGGCCAAATTAATAGCTTTTTTCTATGCTTTTAGTTTATGTATATTGATGATTCAATCCATTATGGATTAATGATCCAATTAGAGATCATTTTAATTATTTCCTTAATAATAAGCTTTATCTCTTAGAAAAATTGAGATTTATCAGTCATAGCAGCGGAGCTATGGCAAAATTTTTATAAAAATTATGCATAAAATAATTTCATTCAAAGCATAAAAAGAGGACTCCCTACCATATTCTAGGAATTATCATCCTAGATTAATTCAAAGATATTCATTGTAATCATAGAGAAATTGAATTTTATATTGTGCATTTTTAATTTTCATGCATAGAAGTATGCATAAAGGAAAATTTTTTATATCAAAAGTGTTACTTTTATCATTTTTAATTTTCATGCATAGAAGTATGCATAGAGGAAAATTTTTTATATCAAAAGTGTTACTTTTATCATTTTTTATTTTCATGCATAGAAGTATGCATAAAGGAAAATTTTTATATCAAAAGTGTTACTTTTATCATTTTTAATTTTCATGCATAGAAGTATGCATAAAGGAAAATTTTTTTATATCAAAAGTGTTACTTTTATCATTTTTAATTTTCATGCATAGAAGTATGCATAAAGGAAAATTTTTTTATATCAAAAGTGTTACTTTTATCATTTTTAATTTTCATGCATAGAAGTATGCATAAAGGAAAATTTTTTATATCAAAAGTATTACTTTTATCATTTTTAATTTTCATGCATAGAAGTATGCATAAAGGAAATTTTTTTATATCAAAAGTGTTACTTTTATCATTTTTAAATTTCATGCATAGAAGTATGCATAAAGGAAAATTTTTTTATATTAAAAGTGTTACTTTTATCATTTTTAATTTTCATGCATAGAAGTATGCATAAAGGAAAATTTTTTATATCAAAAGTGTTACTTTTATCATATTGGATTTCATGCATAGAGATATGCATAAAAGTTGATTATTTTATTATAAAAGTGTGACTTTTATCATAATTGAATTTCATGCATAGAGGTATGCATAAAAGTTGATTATTTTATTGTACGAGTGTTACTTTTATCATATTGGATTTCATGCATATAGGTATGCATAAAAGATAATCTTTTTATACTAAAAGTGTGATTTTCCTCATAAATGGATTTTATGCATAACTTAGATGCATAAGAGAAATTCTTTTATTCTAAAAGTGTAATTTCCTACCAAATTGAATTTATGCATAAGAAGATGCATAAAAGATTGATTTTAATTTCGAAAGTGTTAGTCTCCTTAAATGGAATTTATGTATAAATAAATGTGTAGAGAAATCTTAAATCAAATATAAGAATTCTCTTAAAAAAAGATATGAAATATGATAAGATGTGATAAGAGGTGTATGAGATGTGATAAGAATTGATAAGATGCGTATGGAAAGTGATAGGATGTGATAAGAGGTGTATGAGATGTAAAAAGATGTGATAAGATGCGTATGAGATGTGATAAGATTTGATAAGATGCGTATGGAAAGTGATAGGATGTGATAAGAGGTGTATGAGATGTAAAAAGATGTGATAAGATGTGTATGAGATGTGATAGAATGTGTTAAGATGAGTTAAGATATGTTAAGATGTATATGGGATGTGTTAGGACGAGAATGGATGTATTATGGTTGTATGAATGTGATGTGGATGTATACATGTAGATGTATATGTATGAATGTGAATGTTGATGTGGATGTGGATGTATGGATGTAGATACGGATGTGGATATATGTATGTGAATGTGGATGTATGAATGAGGATGTGAAAATGGATGTATGTATGTAGATGTAGATGTATGGATGTGAATGTGAATGAAGAGGTGGATGTGGATGTATGGATGTAGATAAGGATGTGGATGTATGTATGTGAATGTGGATGTATGAATGAGGATGTGAAAATAGATGTATGTATGTAGATGTGGATGTATGGATGTATGTATGTAGATGTGGATGTATGGATGTGAATGTGAATGAAGAGGTGGATGTGGATGTATGGATGTAGATACGGATGTGGATGTATGTATGTGAATGTGGATGTATGAATGAGGATGTGAAAATAGATGTATGTATGTAGATGTGGATGTATGGATGTATGTATGTAGATGTGGATGTATGGATGTGAATGTGAATGAAGAGGTGGATGTATGGATCCATGTAGATACAGATGTGGATGTATGTATGAGAATGTGGATGTATGAATGAGGATGTGAAAATGGATGTATGCATGTGAATGTGGATGTATGAATATGAATGTGGATGTATGGATGTGGAAATGGAGATATGGATGTATGAATGTGGATGTGGATGTATGCATGTAGATGCGTATGTATGAATGTGAAATTGGATGTATGATGTGGATGTACGAACATGGATATGTATGTAGAATAATGAATATGAAGATGTATGTGAGATAATGTGTAGTCTATATGAGTGAATGGATGAGAACGAGTACACACTGAATGGAATGTGGAATAAGTAATGTGGTCCGAGAGTGGATAATATGGAAAGACAAGAGTTCGTTATAGAAACTGTATTTTGTGACTGTTTGTAAATGACTGTTTTATGTCAAGAATGCTGGAGAAGCATTTTGACCATCTTGAGGATTAAGGTCATGAAGACTAAACTGATAAAGTTGCAACTGCTGACGGAGAGTCAATGGAGGACGTCTCGCGTAGCAAGGTCGATCGAGGTCTTGACCAGCCTCGATTCGATTTAAATGGTGAGCTTCCGGTACGGTGGATGAGGGACCAAGGAAGCGGCCTATGAGTGAAGCGCTAGGTCACCTGCGAAGAGGGTGCTGACCATACGGTGCTCGGGCTCTGGGTCGCCGAAGATACCCACACGTGCATCGTGGAAGATATTGGAACAAGGAGTAAGAGTTGTTTTCTGAAACCGGGCATGGATTTGGTTGATTGACCTTGCTGGCTCCATGGCTCTTTTATATGGATCTGTGGGTTGATCTTGCTGATCTTCCATGGATTCCATTCTATTATATGAATATATTGCCGGTTACTATGAGCTAGGAACTATGGAAAAGGCCCCTGAGAGAACAGGTGGTGAGCGTTCTGGTTGCCAATGATGCCATAAGTACACCGATGGAAGAATGACTGGAAATAAGGATTCAATCAGAGACTTTGAGTATTGTCATCAGTGACATAATGGTTTTATTAAAGGATTATTTTAAAGCTAGTTGATGCTAAGAAAAAGGCAATTTCATATTGGGTGTGTAAGTGGTATGACTAGTTTTATGTTTGTATGAACTTCCGACTAGGGGGCCTTGGAACTCTTTTCCTTGGTACCCGGGACAAAACCTAACCAAATTATTAATTGGATCCCATCACTACAGTGGTTGGGCGGTTGGCTAACCCATGGGACTGGGGATGGGGTTAGGCTGGACTGATGGATCCATAAATCGAGATTTTAATTTCTATTATTACGATAGATGAAGTAAATCCCGGATAGAAATTGTTCTATGGATAGGAATCAACGGCTGTGCCTCTTGATGGGGAAAAAAGCGTTGATCCCAATGATCCAAGTGCAAGTTTCTTCCTTGAATTGACCAAGTACCATTAAAGGTGCAGTCAGATCAGTTGATCCGTAAATGATCTTGACTACGTTAGAGTAAAAAGTTTTCCTGGTGGAATCACCCGTGCTTTCCGGTAAAGGAAATTTTTCCGGGTTCGGTTTTGGAACAACCGACGGATAAGTCTCTTATCCGGATATCCGTGGGTGAGGCCCCGAATGTGGGACCCCTGTCCCGCGCGAGAAGTGCTACTTCCGTTGCCAGTATCCGCTCGGTGGGAACAGGGATCTCACAGTTGGTATCAGAGCTTTTTGGTTAATGAGGATCAATCGAGAAGCCAAATATATCAAGAAAAAAAAAGGTTGTAATTGTGTGATATAATTCATACAAATTGATATTCAATCTGAAAATTCATAAATTAATAATTGGGTCTTCAAATGGAAGTACCGCAATCATATGGAACCCTGACTTGCTTGAGACCTAGACATGATGGTATTTATCTTATAGTTTCGAGTATCATGACTATCCGTATATACCGAGGGTATAACTGCAGCTCTTTACCGACAGTATATACGAGTAAATCTAAGACTTGAAATTATAAGCGTTAATGCTATCCAGATGATGATTTCGAATGTGGTTGATATGATTTTTAGTTCTGTTTGGGAACTGATGAATTGATTTGGATTCTGATTGAAAAATGATGATCCCTGAAAATGGGTTGAAATGTAATAAGCTGAGCGAAACCACAATGTGGATGAATGGGACGAGTCCCTGTAATGATAAATGATGAAAATGATTCAGCAAATCACTATGAGATTAGTGAATTGTGCTGTCAAATTGCTACTGTTAATACTTGAGACTGTAGATCAAGTTAAGGGATGACAAATTGAGAACTTGCTTAACTTAAATTCCGTGGAGGAATGTTCAGAAGGAAATTTTTCGGTCTAATGGACCATTATCGTGTTAAAGATATGAATGATATGATCTGAATGAATTGTTATTTAATGATGAGTTCTATATAAGGGATATTTATCCCCATATTCTGTTGGGTTGATCGGAATATAAGGAACCCCAGAATAAATTGGATCTTAAGCAAAAGAGTTGTCCTCTACTTGCGAGATGAGGACATCTTGCACCTTTTCAAGTGGGGTAGAATGTAAGATTCCTCCCCAGCCTTCGAGGTATACAGGAGTAAGAATCTCCCTTTTTGATCTTATAATTATTCCCTCTCTAAAATAAAAGAAAGATTCTGTTTAAAAAAAGGAAGACCCTTTCCCTAGAATACTTCTCAGGAGTCACGCCTGTTTTAAGGATTCAGAACAATGAGTTCAGAAGTGAAAATCGGTGTTTTGGATACCAAGGTTTTGGTCTTCATTCGAGTACGGCCCAAAAGAAGTTCTTTATCTATTGGGGAGTTTAAGAAGTTATCCCCCAAATATTGTGAGCCTTATCTGAATTCAAAGAAAGTAAGTGACTTAGCTTACGAGCTTCTTTTATCTCCTCATCTCAAAGTTCTTAATGCCTTCTATAGAAAATTGTGCCAAACCCAAATCATGGAAAGACGGTAAAACTTCAGTGGCAAGCTACCGTTGGCTTCTAAGTTACGCTAGCTCCTTCCTTTATATAAGTCGTAACTTTTACTTGTCGCTCACAGTAATCTTACTCCCATCGATCTCCTTTCTTCCTAATCTCCTTCATGGCTTGGCAACAAGAATTAGTTTTATCCATAATGATTCCTCACCTTCAAGACGCAAGTGAGTCTGTGAAGAAGGATTTTATAGAACAGTATGAGCGCTCACTTTTCCCTCACTTGGGAACTTCTGTAGCGCAGACCAAATGGCGGACCTATTAAGACATAACTAGGGTAACACCCTGGGGTCAGCAGCACTTTCGCAACAATGTCCGCTTGGCCATGGTTATTGAAGCCTTGGGTTTGGGTCCCCGATACTACTGCGTCATGAGATCAAGACATCTTGGGTTTTCTGAGCGGGTCTTCTTACTGGCGTGTTTTCTTCCTCATCAGAAGATATGCCTTTACCCCGTTTTTGGCTTGCCTCTCAGAGGTCCTTTTGTTAGATCACCTCATACCACTGAGATAGGTGCGGCAATAACCAGCAGAATCATTCCCATGGATGAGTTACCCTATACATGCGCAGCTTGTGAGTGCTGCTTTTGTGACCATATGATGGACGGGCTTATGGAAGTGTAAAGAGTTCTTCTATCTTTACTGTATAAGTTCCGAGAATGAATAAAGTTTAAATCTTGTTCTTATCTTGCTCTCTTTGAGACTTTTCTTGGTGGTTAATCTTGATTAAAATTTTTCTCTAAGTCTCATATTCGTGCATCTTGCGAAATTACCCTAGTTTGCGAGATGAGGACATCTCGCGTTTTTTAAGTGGGGTAGAATGTAAGATTCCTCCCCCACCCCCTTTTTGATGTCTAGTATCTTCCCCTGTAATCAATCCCTCTTCAGAAATATAAAGACTTGTTTCTAACTGTTTTAACCTAGAGAGAGAAAATATTCTGGAGAGAGAATATTCAGATTTTGAATATTTTTGGATAGAAAAATATCTCATCTTATTAAAATGAATTCCCCTGAAACAGAAATTCAGAAAGAATTTTCCAATGTGCAATTGGAATTAATTGGAAATGGGTATAAAGGACCTTAGCCTAAGGGTCTAGATTTTCAGAAATTTTTGGATTATGGTCCAATTAAGGTTCCTATGGACCAATAGCATCAATCCATGTGTAGGGAGGAGATAAATCCAATTTGTAAAAGAAGATACCCAAAAATGAGTAAATGCTCACATAAGATGAAGAGTTGAAAATGTACAAGGTTTATTAGCAAAAAACTATGAGCAATATTAAAAATATGAGATATTTTGGGTATCCAAAAATGAGTAAATGCTCACATAAGATGAAGAGTTGAAAATGTACAAGGTTTATTAGTAAAAAACTATGAGCAATATTAAAATGATTCCATTATGACACATATGTAAGGAAGGGGAGTTCTTTAAAGGAGGTGCATATTTCACATAAGATGAAGAGTTGAAAATGTACAAGGTTTATTAGTAAAAAACTATGAGCAATATTAAAATGATTTCATTATGACACATATGTAAGGAAGGGGAGTTCTTTAAAGGAGGTGCATATTTCACATAAGATGAAGAGTTGAAAATGTACAAGATTTATTAGTAAAAAAACTATGAGCAATATTAAAAATATGAGATATTTTGAGTATAATGATTCCATTTTGACACATATGTAAGGAAGGGAAATTCTTTAAAGGAGGTGCATATTTCACATGCTTGAATGAGTTTTAAACTCATAAAAATTTGAGATATTTCATCTCTCCTCTCTCCTCATTCAAGTCTAGTTCCAAAAAGTTAGCTTAACTGACCTAAAAATGGTCAAATATTGACCAAACTGATTTAGAAAATTCTAGAATCAGTTTGTTTGGTTAGGAGCTCAATTTTTCCTATAAATAGAAGCCTCCCCCTTGTTGAAAAATATATAGTGTTTATGCATCGTTACTCTACTCCACCTAAGCCAAGAACTGTGAATTCATTTAATAATTCACTAGTTTTTGGAGCTTCCCTCTTTCTTCAATCCCCATTAGTGGCTCCATCAACATACTTAACCAATTGATTGGTTGGGGGCCTCTACCGTGAACAAAGAATCAAGCAATTTGTAAGGTAATTAGTGAATATTGATCTTTTCTATAATTTCTCAATGTTTCTCTCTTCTCAACCCCTCTCAAGCTTGAGAAGCTTAATTGGTATGGTTTTTTTTAAATGCTATTGAAGTTAATTGGTGAATAGTAGTGAAGAGTTATATAATAAATGCTATTGAAGTTAATTTCCATTTATGTTTAAATTCTAATGGTTTTTATGTAATTTCTCTCTCTCACTCAAGAAATGGTCATACTCATGACCCATTCTCAATCCAAATCAAGCTTTTCATAAAGCTTTTCCTTAACCCAAGATTAAGCTATGCTTGAGGCCAAATTAATAGCTTTTTTCTATGCTTTTAGTTTATGTATATTGATGATTCAATCCATTATGGATTAATGATCCAATTAGAGATCATTTTAATTATTTCCTTAATAATAAGCTTTATCTCTTAGAAAAATTGAGATTTATCAGTCATAGCAGCGGAGCTATGGCAAAATTTTTATAAAAATTATGCATAAAATAATTTCATTCAAAGCATAAAAAGAGGACTCCCTACCATATTCTAGGAATTATCATCCTAGATTAATTCAAAGATATTCATTGTAATCATAGAGAAATTGAATTTTATATTGTGTATTTTTAATTTTCATGCATAGAAGTATGCATAAAGGAAAATTTTTTATATCAAAAGTGTTACTTTTATCATTTTTAATTTTCATGCATAGAAGTATGCATAGAGGAAAATTTTTTATATCAAAAGTGTTACTTTTATCATTTTTTATTTTCATGCATAGAAGTATGCATAAAGGAAAATTTTTATATCAAAAGCGTTACTTTTATCATTTTTAATTTTCATGCATAGAAGTATGCATAAAGGAAAATTTTTTTATATCAAAAGTGTTACTTTTATCATTTTTAATTTTCATGCATAGAAGTATGCATAAAGGAAAATTTTTTTATATCAAAAGTGTTACTTTTATCATTTTTAATTTTCATGCATAGAAGTATGCATAAAGGAAAATTTTTTATATCAAAAGTGTTACTTTTATCATTTTTAATTTTCATGCATAGAAGTATGCATAAAGGAAATTTTTTTATATCAAAAGTGTTACTTTTATCATTTTTAAATTTCATGCATAGAAGTATGCATAAAGGAAAATTTTTTATATCAAAAGTGTTACTTTTATCATATTGGATTTCATGCATAGAGGTATGCATAAAAGTTGATTATTTTATTATAAAAGTGTGACTTTTATCATAATTGAATTTCATGCATAGAGGTATGCATAAAAGTTGATTATTTTATTGTAAGAGTGTTACTTTTATCATATTGGATTTCATGCATATAGGTATGCATAAAAGATAATCTTTTTATACTAAAAGTGTGATTTTCCTCATAAATGGATTTTATGTATAACTTAGATGCATAAGAGAAATTCTTTTATTCTAAAAGTGTAATTTCCTACCAAATTGAATTTATGCATAAGAAGATGCATAAAAGATTGATTTTAATTTCGAAAGTGTTAGTCTCCTTAAATGGAATTTATGTATAAATAAATGTGTAGAGAAATCTTATATCAAATATAAGAATTCTCTTAAAAAAAGATATGAAATATGATAAGATGTGATAAGAGGTGTATGAGATATGATAAGAATTGATAAGATGCGTATGGAAAGTGATAGGATGTGATAAGAGGTGTATGAGATGTAAAAAGATGTGATAAGATGCGTATGAGATGTGATAAGATTTGATAAGATGCGTATGGAAAGTGATAGGATGTGATAAGAGGTGTATGAGATGTAAAAAGATGTGATAAGATGTGTATGAGATGTGATAGAATGTGTTAAGATGAGTTAAGATATGTTAAGATGTATATGGGATGTGTTAGGACGAGAATGGATGTATTATGGTTGTATGAATGTGATGTGGATGTATACATGTAGATGTATATGTATGAATGTGAATGTTGATGTGGATGTGGATGTATTGATGTAGATACGGATGTGGATATATGTATGTGAATGTGGATGTATGAATGAGGATGTGAAAATGGATGTATGTATGTAGATGTAGATGTATGGATGTGAATGTGAATGAAGAGGTGGATGTGGATGTATGGATGTAGATAAGGATGTGGATGTATGTATGTGAATGTGGATGTATGAATGAGGATGTGAAAATAGATGTATGTATGTAGATGTGGATGTATGGATGTATGTATGTAGATGTGGATGTATGGATGTGAATGTGAATGAAGAGGTGGATGTGGATGTATGGATGTAGATACGGATGTGGATGTATGTTGAAAGAACGGTAGAGGAGGAGGAGACACACACACAGGAGCAAACCCTAATGTATATTGCAAACCCTAACCATAGAGGGAAGCCATGTCCACTCTCACACAAAGCATAATGCACTAATCCATAATCCACACAACACACAATGAGTTGTGTCCACACTCTACTAACCCTAGCTAATGTCCACACACTATGACCAGCTGGACACGCGGTCATTTATGTCTCACACATGTTCCTACCTAATCTGCCAGCACATAACATAGCTGGCTCACACTGACATATCGAGCTTGAATCTCAACAGCCCCTCTCAAGCTCATGATGTACTGCCGATGAAGATGTAGATGAGCTTGGGATATCAAGACTCTCAACACTCCCCCTCAAGCTCATCCCATGTACTCCCAACATAGTCCGGAAGTACTCGAACTTCTCCCTGCTAAGTGGCTTCGTGAAGATATCAGCCACCTGCTCATCAGTCTTCACATAGTGAAGATCAACTGTACCATCCAGCACCTTTTCTCTGACAAAGTGATAATCAAGTCATCCACATAGATGACTAGTAACACAATCCCATGCTGTGTCTTCTTCACATAGAGTGAAGAATCTGCTGTAGAAATCTGGAAACCAAGTGAGATAAGATATCTGCTCATCTTATCACTCCAGGCACGTGGTGCTTGCTTTAGACCATACAATGCCTTTTTCAACCTGCATACGTGAGTAGGATATCTAGGGTGTACATACCCTTCTGGCTGTGCCATGTATACTTCCTCTTATGGATCTCCATTCAGAAATGCATTCTTTACATCCATCTGATGCATTTCCCAGCCATTAGCTGCAGCCATAGCAATGACTGCTCTCACTGTGCCCATCTTAGCCACTGGGCTAAACGTCTCATCATAATCCAATCCATGGGTCTGTGCATATCCCTTTGCTACCAATCTTGCTTTATGTCTTTCAATAGAACCATCAGATTTGCACTTCACTTTGTAGACCCATTTACATCCAATAACATTCTTGTCCTTTGGTAGTGCAACCAAATCCCATGTATCATTATGGACCAATGCGTCCATCTCAGCATCCATTGCTTTCTCCCATACATGCTCTCCAATAGCCTCTGTGTAGCATGTAGGTTCCACATGCTTTACCATAGATGTCATGTATGCATAGTGCATAGCAAAATCTCTGTATGTCAACCTGTCAACAGGATATCTGACCCTCTGGGATCTCCGCAATGCATGCGGGTCACTCTGTACACCTGTGACTCTAGCATGTGGTGGCACATATCTGTCCTGTCTAGCACCAGGTGTGCGTAAAACAGGTATGCCAAGCTCCTCATCCAAACTTTCAGAACTGGATGACTCATATCCTGTGATGCCAATTCCTTCGACTTTCTTTTTGCCTTTATCCATAGCACTACTCCCAGTGCTTACGCTCTCATGCCTCAAACGTCCTGACCATGGACGTACACTGCTACTCTCAGCTTCTGCTGCTGCTGCTGGCCCAGACATAGTAGTCGAACTAGAACTTGCTTGTGATGGCAAGTTCACATGTACATCAGCCTCAAGTGTCTCAATAACACCCTCATCTTTTGCTTTATATCAACTAGCAAGCTCATCAAACACCACATCACGTGAGATGACCACTTGTCTAGTTTGTGGATTATAACACTTGTAGGCCTTTCGATCCTGTGCATATCCAACAAATATACATTTCTCTGCCTTAGGATCCAACTTTCTTCTCCTTTCATCAGGCACATGCACATAGGCTATGCATCCAAAAACTTTAAGATGTCCAATGTCTGGCCTGTAACCTGTGAGCCGCATCTCTGGCGTGCTTCCATGAATGGCTGCTGTAGGTGTTTTGTTCAATATGTATACTGCAGTAGCACATGCTTCTGCCCAATAGTAATCTGGCATGCTCTTTTCATTAAGCATTGCCCTTGCCACTTCACATATAACTCTATTCTTTCTCTCAGCCACACCATTCTGCTGAGGTGTATACCTGCATGTCAATTGTCTCCTTATTCCATGCTTCCTCAAGAAGTGCTCAAAAGCTTTCGAGGTGTATTCACCACCTCCATCTGTCCTCAGACATTTAATCCAACAGCCATACTGCTTTTCTGCAAAAGCTTTGAAATCCATGAATTTTTCCAATACTTCACTCTTCTCTTTCAGAAAATATATCCATGTCATCCTGCTAAAGTCATCAATGAATGTAACATAGTATAAGCTGCCTTTGATAGATGGGTTTTGTGCAGGACCCCATACATCACTGTGCACAATCTCAAGTGGCCTGTTACTCATATTTCCTTCTCTAGGAAATCTCAACCTTGCCTGCTTCCCAAACTGACAGGCTTCACAAACATGCATATGTCCATCATATTTGAACCTAGGCAATCCATTCACAATGCCTCTTGTTTGCATGTTCTTTAATCTCTGTATATTGACATGGCCAATCCTCTTGTGCCACATATCAATAACCTGTACCACATTCCTGCTCTTTGAGAACATGGCTGATTTTAGCTCAGGAATTCCAGCATCCAGCTTAAACAGTCTTCCTTCTTTCTTGCCTTTAGCAATCACTCTACATCCATGTTTAAAGTCTTCAACAAATCATCCATGCTCGTTGAATCTAACCTGTAATCCCTGTTCCACCATTTGACCAACCGAGGCCAAGCTTTTAGTGATTGAAGGCACATACAGCACATCTGACATAGACTTTGTCTGACCATTATGCATGACCAATGGTACACTTCCAACATGTGTAATGACATGCTGGGTATCATCACTTGTTTCCACATAGCCTTTGACATCCATTGGCTTCATGTGCTCAAACCATTCACCATGGCATGTCATATGATTTGATGCTCCTGAGTCCATATACCATGTATCATCATTCTCAGCATTTGTTATCATAGAACCCACAACATGCTTCATGGCAAACAAATGATTTGCAGTTCCATCATTGCTACTTGATGCATAGTTACCACCATGTTGTGCATAGTTTCCACCATAATGACCACCACGTTGTGCTCTTCCCCCCCTCAAATCATTCTGTTTGCGAAAGCAATCTCTCGCCATATGACCATATTTGCCACAATAATGGCATTCCACATCTTGCATAGAATTTTGTTGGCCTTGCCAACGTCCTCGACCACGGGGGGTACCTCTACCTCGCTGAGGTGCATAACCACGACCACCTCGAGCACCATAAGAAGGCTGAAAATTCTGTTGTGGAGGTCTATCCTGCCATCCACGACCATTACCACCACGTCCACGTGATGCGAATCTCCCCCTGCCTCTAAAACCTCTCTGCGAGTAAAATGCCTGATTTCTGCCATCATCATGGCTAGTAGATGCATCCAGAAATGAATCACTGAGCTTGATTTCCTCAACCAACAAGAGGGAAACCAACTCATCGAAGTCGGGTAGACCTGTACTCCTCACTGAGATAGATGTATCAAAAGATTTGTATTCCTTGCCAAGACCACGCAAGGTAATATCCACCAAATCATCATCAGGCATGGGGGCATTTATTGTGGCCAATGCATCTGCAAACTTCTTGATTTCTTGCACATAGTCATGTATGCTCCTTTTATTTCTTTTCACATTGTGTATCTGCTGTCGCAATTGAGACTTGCGACGAGCACTCGTATCTGTATCAAACATTTTGACCAAAGTATCCCATGCATCTTTGGGATTCTCAGCATCCTGAATGTGTATGAGCATAGCATCAGATATACATATAGACAAATAATGCAGCACTTTGAATGCTCTCTCAGACCACTGCTTATGAGCAATAAGCTGCTGCTGTGTAGGTTGCCGAGGTAGCTCAGGCTCTGGCTCAGCACCTGTAATGAGATTCCAGAATCCTTTCCCTTTCAAGAAACTCTTTATCCTGTACTTCCATGCCTGGAAGTTCTTCCTATCCAGCTTCTCACCAACAATCTGAACTGGATTGTCAGACATGTTCGCTCAATGCATACACCTTCCGCACACTTCAAATCTGTAAGTGAGCCTTCCTCAGCTCAACCACACTCCAATGAATGTTGCAGATACTCCAAGATAGCTAACAAACTCCAAATTTGATGTAGAAAATCAACCTGTAATCATCTGAGATGAACTGACTCACGCAGTGCGGAATACCCTGTATTGACACGCCTTCCAAGGCTCCAAATCGCAATGTAATGGTGCAATCAAGTCTAGGCAACTTGCATTGACACCTAATGAACCTCAATGTTGAGTATCAACTCCATCTGACATGTGTAATCATCAATTTTTGAAAACCCCTTTTTCTGTTTTTGGAAAAACCAGAAAAACCAAAAAAACCAGTAATGATTTGGCTCTAATTCCTTCAATATTCCACCAAATTGAGCAACCAGGCATTCATTGGCTTAGCAATAGTGTCCATCAACTCCATGTAAGAGGAATTTGTCCAATTGTAAAACACCAAAGATTAATTGCTCGATTAAAATGCTCTGTTTCTCTGCAACCAGTGGACAGCCTGTTTTAATCAGCTCATTCCCAGCTCAATTAAGCATCATTTGTCAAACAAATCACATAGCCCTCTTCTCCAAGATGTAAAGCATTCAATTGCTAAGAAGATTGTGGAAGATATCAAGCACCAAGTAAGAAATCGACCTCCTCGTAGTGAAAAAACCAGTTTTCTGCCCTGTTTCCTCTGTATGGGCTGCGCCGCCTGCAAATCAGGGGTTTGGGAGTGTTTATCAAGTTGTTTGATGATGGTTATAGGTGCCCAACACACTTGGGTATGTGTGCAACCCACCAATGCTTTGATTTTCACCAAAAATAGGCTCCAAATGCATCAATTTTTGAGTGTCTTCTCTCTGTTTTGTGTGAGCTCAAAAACCAGAGATTTCCATACATTTAAATGCTTCCAAAATGCTCCAAAATCACAGTAGGGCTTGCATAGAAGTTGCCAATACATCCCTCATTGTCAGATACATGTTTGCTTTGCCAGAATCACACATATTTCCACCATACATCAATGTTGTCAAGCTTTAATGGAAAGCTTCAAAAACCAAAATTTTGCCTTGCTTTGATTTGCTCTAAAATGCTTTGCTTTTGCCTGTTTCACCTGCAATCCGCTCAAGGATGTTTAGAGGACCTTACCCGATAGGCCAAGCTCTCAGATCTGATAGTATTTGGTGTGCTCCAAGCTTCACAGCTCCAATGGCAGCTTCACAGCTTCTTTTCACAGCTTCTTCTTCTTCCTCTTCACTCACTCACTCATAAACCCTAATAAACAGCACAAGGCTCTGATACCATGTTGAAAGAACGGTAGAGGAGGAGGAGACACACACACAGGAGCAAACCCTAATGTATATTGCAAACCCTAACCATAGAGGGAAGCCATGTCCACTCTCACACAAAGCATAATGCACTAATCCATAATCCACACAACACACAATGAGTTGTGTCCACACTCTACTAACCCTAGCTAATGTCCACACACTATGACCAGCTGGACACGCGGTCATTTATGTCTCACACATGTTCCTACCTAATCTGCCAGCACATAACATAGCTGGCTCACACTGACATATCGAGCTTGAATCTCAACAATGTATGTATGTGAATGTGGATGTATGAATGAGGATGTGAAAATAGATGTATGTATGTAGATGTGGATGTATGGATGTATGTATGTAGATGTGGATGTATGGATGTGAATGTGAATGAAGAGGTGGATGTATGGATGTAGATACAGATGTGGATGTATGTATGAGAATGTGGATGTATGAATGAGGATGTGAAAATGGATGTATGCATGTGAATGTGGATGTATGAATATGAATGTGGATGTATGGATGTGGAAATGGAGGTATGGATGTATGAATGTGGATGTGGATGTATGCATGTAGATGCGTATGTATGAATGTGAAATTGGATGTATGATGTGGATGTACGAACATGGATATGTATGTAGAATAATGAATATGAAGATGTATGTGAGATAATGTGTAGTCTATATGAGTGAATGGATGAGAACGAGTACACACTGAATGGAATGTGGAATAAGTAATGTGGTCCGAGAGTGGATAATATGGAAAGACAAGAGTTCGTTATAGAAACTGTATTTTGTGACTGTTTGTAAATGACTGTTTTATGTCAAGAATGCTGGAGAAGCATTTTGACCGTCTTGAGGATTAAGGTCATGAAGACTAAACTGATAAAGTTGCAACTGCTGACGGAGAGTCAATGGAGGACGTCTCGCGTAGCAAGGTCGATCGAGGTCTTGACCAGCCTCGATTCGATTTAAATGGTGAGCTTCCGGTACGGTGGATGAGGGACCAAGGAAGCGGCCTATGAGTGAAGCGCTAGGTCACCTGCGAAGAGGGTGCTGACCATACGGTGCTCGGGCTCTGGGTCGCCGAAGATACCCACACGTGCGTCGTGGAAGATATTGGAACAAAGAGTAAGAGTTGTTTTCTGAAACCGGGCATGGATTTGGTTGATTGACCTTGCTGGTCCTCAACAGATGACTCCATGGCTCTTTTATATGGATCTGTGGGTTGATCTTGCTGATCTTCCATGGAGATTTCATTCTATTATATGAATATATTGCCGGTTACTATGAGCTAGGAACTATGGAAAAGGCCCCTGAGAGAACAGGTGGTGAGCGTTCTGGTTGCCAATGATGCCATAAGTACACCGATGGAAGAATGACTGGAAATAAGGATTCAATCAGAGACTTTGAGTATTGTCATCAGTGACATAATGGTTTTATTAAAGGATTGTTTTAAAGCTAGTTGATGCTAAGAAAAAGGCAATTTCATATTGGGTGTGTAAGTGGTATGACTAGTTTTATGTTTGTATGAACTTCCGACTAGGGGCCCTTGGAAATCTTTTCCTTGGTACCCGGGACAAAACCTAACCAAATTATTAATTGGATCCCATCACTACAGTGGTTGGGCGGTTGGCTAACCCATGGGACTGGATGGGGTTAGGCTGGACTGATGGATCCATAAATCGAGATTTTAATTTCTATTATTACGATAGATGAAGTAAATCCCGGATAGAAATTGTTCTATGGATAGGAATCAACGGCTGTGCCTCTTGATGGGGAAAAAAGCGTTGATCCCAATGATCCAAGTGCAAGTTTCTTCCTTGAATTGACCAAGTACCGTTAAAGGTGCAGTCAGATCAGTTGATCCGTAAATGATCTTGACTACGTTAGAGTAAAAAGTTTTCCTGGTGGAATCACCCGTGCTTTCCGGTAAAGGAAGTTTTTCCGGGTTCGGTTTTGGAACAACCGACGGATTAGTCTCTTATCCGGAAATCCGTGGGTGAGGCCCCGAATGTGGGACCCCTGTCCCGCGCGAGAAGTGCTACTTCCGCTGCCAGTATCCTGAATCCGTTGCTCGGTGGGAACAGGGATCTCACAGCCATAATAAAATAGATTGTTGAGAATTTTTATTCTCATAACTTATCTTTGGTTAAAACTTAATTTTAAAAGACGTTTGCTTCAAAATCGTTATGAGTACTGTAGACACATGTCCATGTAGAAATTTTTCATCACATTAGTCATTGCTAAGATAGAACAGTTCAGTATAAGTCTTACAATGACTTCTATTGGGCCTAAGTCCCTCGATACACGACCTTTTGAATTCTGCACAATAGATTTTTCCTTCGTCTTCTTCTCTGGGTTGTTCATCTGAAGAATTCTTTGAAGCATCTATTTGGCCTCATCTATCAGTTTGTCTACATCTTCAATGTCTTTCTTGAAGCTTTCAGATATCTGGATAAGTTGATCATCTGTATCCCGAATAGAGAAATAGGAGTCATCATTAGAAGAAATAGCTAAAATAGCTGGCCTAGCAACCTTGCTAGGAACAGTCCTCTCATTAGAAGAATTTGCATCCCATGGGCGGCTTTTGTATAGAGCTTATAAATTGTAAGATATTATGTTCTCAATTCCCTTATGGACTCGTCTTTATATACTATTTTGGATGGACTCCGAAACCATCGATATAAAAAAACCATGTGCTATAAATCTATGTGTGTCGCTAAACCATTTTGGAATAGAAACCCTAGTACCTACACTGAGCTGACCATTATTGTGCACATACAAGATAGCTTTAGAATAAATTTGTTGAGTTATAACTTTAATATAAAAATATAAATTCATAGCTGTTACAAGACCATAAATTCATTGCTCAGTACAATTTTTGAGGGCAAGGACTTTACAAAATTAACGTACTTGAAGTAGCTTCAAAATTCAAAATCCCCATTAATTGAGTGATATACCATCAACATCCCAATCGGGATCTACCAAGGTCTTTGGCTCTGTAGTCGTTTTCAAGTCTTCCTATTGTTCACCTTGAATTATGCTCTGCTAATATCCTCACCTCCCATGATATGGAGGTGCTCTCTAATATTTAGGAGGCTCCAATGTCTGCTTGCACCTACAACTTCCACTGCACCACTGGGCAACCGAATGTATATGTCGAGAGGCAAAACAACTTGTTCATTTTCCTACATATTGGGACCCAACAACTATTCTTTTTCATCCACCGCTCATAATAGAAGCGTATGTGTAGTGTGGCACAAGCTTTGAGATACCGAAATGAGACACTAGATTGTACTAAATTGCACTTGAATGTGTCATCCTTATGTATCCCTTCTACAGTCCTCCATCTACAGTCCTCCACTGGTCTCCAAGCAAGGCTACCATGTCATCACCTAATACCTTCTTGCACACAAACACGGTAGGTGTTTGTGAGAAACAAAATTGATTGAACATCTTGGCAAAAAGATGTATTGGGCATATCCAACTGAGACTCACAAATCGAGAGGGCTTTGCAAACTTCAAAGACCCTTGTATATCACAAAGCATCTTTGATTTCATGACCATTACAGTCCAAGCATTTGGAATTGGCCATGCTATAGAAGATAGGGGTGGAGTTGTGATTATCTTCTCTGTAGCTTACCAAACGCATGCAATTGGAACAAACAAACTTAAGTGGACATTTCTTGCACCAATGCTAGGCTTCATAGCACATTTAATATCATTAAACATTTTGGTCCTGTATGACTCTATCACTTCTGTGTCAAGTAATGGCCACTCAGGACTATCAAGTGTGGGCAACGGAATACGTTCCAACTTTCCATGTCGACTTGATTGAGTGGGCAAGGTATAAAATGAGTCATAGAAATATGTTCTACTTCTTGCGAGATCACTTGGTGCACAACCTTCATATTGAAGTTCCCCCACCTCACCATGTACGACATTCAAGAATCTCGTCAAGCATTGTGCAGGCTCCCACTCCTGAAGATTGGATGGGTACAAATCTGTGCAAGGCAGAAAAATGTATATCAATCACCTTATTTGCAACATTGAAATACAAAACACAAGCACTTACAATGTGGTCTGTGTCTTGGAAGTCCTTCCAATGGTCCCACGTTGATCTCTTTTTGCATGAATACATGCTGGATAGTTTTCCCTCCTAGTGCCATCTTAAAGTCAAGGATTCTTCCTTTCCAATGTTTGGCCAAGTCTTCAGATGCCTTTCCCTTTACTCGGTAGTGGCCTCGTTTTCCTGGCTACATAGTGACCCAAGAGTACTTCCTGTATACTTCGGGAATCCATTCTTTGTTCTCGTCTTTTATGTTATACAACACAACAGATGAAATACTGCTCCTTGCTCGTTTCAGTCCACTTTCGAGTGCCATGATAGATTAACAGACGTATGAGAAAGAAGAAGTAGCAGAAAGTGGATGACTGAGCTAACCGCTTTTGTGGATCAAGGAGGGAAGAAGAAATGAGGGACGGTGTGTTCTTTTGGGCGCCAAAGATGTTTCGAGATTCAAAAGTGGAACCAAGTTGAGGGAATAACCAGGAGAATGTGTATCTATCTATTCCAAGCATTCAAGCTTCATTAGTTCTAGGGGTGGTGGAAAGAATTTTTTAGTGCTCCACGT
This sequence comes from Cibotium barometz, assembly GCF_041138505.1. NCBI lineage: Eukaryota > Viridiplantae > Streptophyta > Polypodiopsida > Cyatheales > Cibotiaceae > Cibotium > Cibotium barometz. Next base: position 27,545,965 of record NC_141069.1, read on the forward strand.
CTAACACAGGAATGTGGAAAACATTCTTTTATTGTGTTAGGTGCTGACAAAAAAACGGTTTTAAATATTTTAAGACAAGGTGATGGTTTTTTTTAATATTTCATGAAGATAAGAGTTTCTCCACATTTTGGGTGGGTTTGTACAGAGGTCCCACCACCGGTGAATATCGTTCGTAGATTACATGTCACTCAATCTATGTGTCTATTATTATATTATTGTTGAAACAGCCCTCTTTTGAGTCCAGAATTTTCCTAATGTCAGTCGTATCACTCCCTCACCTATGATTGGATTCGCTTGCTACCATGATGCCATGGATAGATTCCCCAACACTCCTTGCCTTTCCTATAGTGACCGCCTACCTTGTCCCTCCCCTAGACATATAAGAAGCTCACCCACACTCAACTGTGAGGGATCAAGCTCCTAGTCAAACCACTATCGTATGAGCCACCCCACAGGTGTAACTCACACAACGAGATAGTAGCCCATGCGGTACATTCTCCAGTGTGGGGCAGCTCACCCCATACTAGTGATCAATTTAAAAACTTTATCCAATTCAAAAAACAAGTATGAAAACAATGTAAAACATTTGTACATAAGCAATACTTTGACTTTTTGACCTAGTATTTCCTTCTTTGCATTGAAATTCCTCAGGTGGTTCAACTTTCTTTGGTCTATCATTATATATCCACTCATAAGGCTTGGCCTTACCTGTGACTTGGAAGTGGATGGCCGATTTGGAAACATCTCCCTTTGACTTCCCCTATTCGGAGATGGAGGTCTTGCATTACTTTGGATTGAACTGGTTAGAGAGTCTACCTCTGGGATTTCCCTAATTTTGACGGAAAGGAACCTGATCATTCTAGAGTCTAGAATCTTGGTCCTTGACTTCCCTGCCCCGCAAACCTTGATCCAAAAGGAGTTGGGAAATCCATACTACGATCTCCAAATCCTTGACAGTTATAGCATTTCACTTCTTTATTCAAGGGTGGAACTTCTGAAGTTGAATTCCAGGGGATTGAGTTCCACGAAAAGGACCTTTCTTCCATTTTGGAACTTCCCATATCCTAAGATTGACCTTGTTGTCTCTTAGTTGGTGGGAAGTTGGAATCACATTCCGAATCTAGAAATCTTTTGGATGTGATGGTGCTGGCTTTGGCGGGACCTTGACATCAAAGGCCTTGGCGAAATCCTTTGCCATCTACACTGCTTCGGCCATGGAAACTGGCTTGGCATTCTTGACATTCAAAGGTTCATTCAGTCCCCGAATGAACCTAGCCACCATCAGCTGTTCTTCAACTAGGTGAGTACTTGAGGAGAAGAGAGAACGCTTGGTGATACACTTCAATAGCTCTGCTCCCTTGGGTTAACTCTAAGAATTCAGTCATCTTGGTTTCCAAAAAGTCCGGAGGACAAAATCTCTTCCTTAAGTAAAGCTTGAGATCATTCCAAGTTTGGGTGTTCCAACCCAGACGGTTCGTCTCGCAGTGGTTTCTCCATGCCACTCTAGCTGTTTCTACTATCTTCAGCCTTGCAAGAGCCATTTTACTCTTCTCATTATACCCGGTGACATCGAAGTATTCTTCCATTGCTTCGATCCACTTCTCCACAGCTTCGCCCAAGTTTTTCGCTTAACCCTTGAAAGGTCCAGGCTGCGATCTATGAAGGGTTTTACAAACATCCAGGTCGAGCTCTTCCTCATCAAGTTGGGGATTAACATTTCTACCATGACGACCTCGATCCATGATCCTATCAATACGAAAATCCTTGTTAAGTCCCTTTTTTCCAATTTAACCAAGACGCTCAGGTGAAGAGATCACTTAATAATTCAATTCTGACTTTAGATCCGACTGAATTCTGGGGTTCCTTATAGGCTGGTCAACCCACGCAAAATCCTGGGATAAAGATCCCTTCTACAAGAAGAACACACAAAACAATTCATTCAAAACATATCATTCATATCCTTAACACAATAATGGCCCATTATACCGAAAATTTTATGTGAACATTCCTCCACGAGAATTTCAGTTATGCAGGTTCTCAATTTGTCATCCCTTAATTAGATCCACTGGGTCAAAGGTTAACAGCAGCAATCTATTAGCACAATCCACTAATCTCATAGTGATTTGCTAAAGTCATTGTTACTAACATCATCACTGGGATTCGTCCCATTCATCTTCATTGTGGCTTTGTTTAACTTATCTTCCTTTAACTAGAATTCAAGAATCATCATCTTTCAATCAGAATCCAAATCAACTCATCAATTCTCAACCAGAATGCTAAAATCATATCAACCAGCATTCGGATTCCTCATCTGGATAGCACTTTGCTTATAATTTCAAGGTCTTAGGTTTACTTGTTTATATTGCAGTAAAGAGCTACAATTATACTCACGGTATATACAGGTAGTCACGGTCCTTGGAGTTATAAGGTAAATACCATTATATCTAGGCCTCAAGGAAGTCAAGGCTTCCATACAATTGCGGTACTTCCATATGAAGACCTAATTTCCAATTTATGAATCTTCATTCTGAATATCAATTTGTATGAATTTCATCACACAATTACAATCTTTTATTGGTACTTCATAAATTTTTAACTTTCTGGCTTCTCGGTTGTTCCACTTTAGCCAATTCGCTCTGAAACCAACTGAAAGATCCCTGCCCCCTCCGTGCAACGACCGAATTGTGGGGGTGCTAGCAGCAGAAGTAGCACTTCTTGCACAGGACAGAGCCTCTCACTCAAGGCCTCGCCCATGGATATGTGGACAAGAGACTAATCCCTCGGTTCTTCCAAAACCAAACCCGAAAAAACTTCCCTCGCCTAGCAGACATAGGCGATTCCTCCAGGAGGATAATTTTATTCTAACGTAGTCAAGGTCATCACTAACTAAACTGATTCGATTGAACCCGTAAGTCTCATGGTCAGATCAAGGAAAAGACTTGCACTTTGATCATAGAGTCCAACGCTTTTTTTCTCATCAAGAGGCACAACCGTTGACTCTTTTCCATAGAACAAGGGTTATCCGAGATTTACTTCAACTATCGTAACTTAACAGAATTGAGTCTCATTTTAGGGATCCATCAGTCCAGCCTAACCCCATCCAATCCCATGGGTTAGCCAACCACCCCCAACCACTGTAGTGACATGATCCATTTAGAAATTTGGTTATGATTTGTCCTGGGTACCAAGGAAAAGCGTTCCCAGGGCCCCTAGCGGTGCTTCAAGCAAACTTCAAGATAGTCACACCACTTACACACCCAATATGAAATTGCCTGTTTTCATAGAATCCGTTGTCTTTAAAACAATCTTTTAATGAGACCGTAGTATTACTTATCATAATCCTCCAAAATATCCAGCTTGAATTCTAATTTCCAATCATTCCTTCATCGGTGTACCTATGGCATCATTGGCAACAACCAGAATGCTCACCACCTGTTCATCACTGAGGGGCCTTTTCAATAGTTCCTAGCTCATAGTACCCGACAATATAATCACATAAGAAAATCCAGATGGACTCTCCGTTGAAGATCATCAAGATCAACCAACAGATCCATATAAAAGAGCCATGGACTCATCCACTGATGATGACCAGCAGGACAATCAATCAGATCCATGCCCGAGTTCAGAAAACAACTCTAACACCTTGTTCCATTTTCTTCCTTGACGCACGCATGGGTATCTTCGGCGACCCAGAGCTTGAGCACTGTATGATCAGCACCCTCTAGGTTCCTTTGCAGGTCACCTAGCGCTTCACTCATAGGCTGCTTCCTTGGTCCCTCATCCACCGTACCGAAAGCTCACCATTTAAATCAAACCGAGGCTGGTCAAGACCTTGGCCGACCTTGCTATGCGAGACGTCCTCCGTTGACTCTCAGTTAGCTGTTGTAACTTTATCACTTAGGTCACCACAACCTCATATATAAGATGGTAAAAAATGCTTCCATAGCATTCTTGACATAAAACAGTCATTTAAAAACAGGTCATAAATGCAGTTTCTAATGAACTCTCATCTTTCCACATTGTTCCACATCAATTCACTTTGCTTATTCCACATCCAGTCATATCTATTCCCATCATCCTTCATCCATTCTCATCCAATCATACCATATTATATCTCATCACATCTATCCACATCACATCACATCCACATCACATCTCATCACATCACATTCATCCACATCACATCTCATCACATCCAATTACATATATTCAGATCCTCATCACATCACGTCACATCCATCCTCATCACATCTCATCCATTCACATCTACCCATATCCACATCACATTACATCACATCTCATCCATTCACGTATACTTCGGTTCACATCACATTTCATCACATCCGTTCACATCACATCTCATCCATTCATGTCTCATCACATTATATTCACATCCATTTATATCTCATCATATCATATTCACATCACATCCATTCAGGTATCATCACATCACATTCACGTCCATTCACACCTCATTGCACTATATTCACATCCACATCTATTTACATCGCATCACATCTTATCCTGATCTCATCACATCCATCACATCCATCACATCCATCACACCCATTCACATCCATCACACCCATTCATATCCATCACATTCATTGCATCCACATCACATCACATACATTCCATCCACATTACTCTATTGTATATTGGTCTATGATATAGCATAACAACTGCTATCTTTTCATGTTGTTTGTATGTGCTATATAGCACAACATAACATATGGATTACATCCTTTATGCATGTTCTATATAGCAGCACAATCTGACATGTGGATTATTTTTTGCACAACATTATATAGCACTAAAATGTCATATAGCATAACAAAATATGTGCTATGTAGCACAATCTATGTGCTATGTAGAGCTCAAATTCTATGAATATTTGATACACACTGTTGCATGTTTTATGTGCTAGCAATCATTAACATTTTTGCTATATAGCACCATGTACATGCTACAAACACAGTCTGATGTGTTAAATGTATATAGCACCATGTACATGCTACAAACACAGTCTGATGTGTTAAATGTATAGGCCACAAAATATATGCTATATCGCATAGTCTGATGTGTTAAATGTATAGGAGGCCACAAAATATGTGCTATTTAGCACAATGGATTATTTTTTGCACAACATTATATAACACTTAAATTTCATACAGCATAACAAAATCTTTGATACACACCATGTAGCATGTTTTATGTACTAGCGAGTCAAGTAGATCTCTACTATATACCACAATGTATATGCTATATAGCTGTTTTATGTACTAGCGATTCAAGTAGATCTAGGCTTTGGGATAGGAAAGTCTCAAGAGTTAGTCCCCTTAATTAATATTGCTTTGTAAAACTTGTGGGGGGCCAAGTAGGTTTAAAAGCAGGATAGACACATCTCTTTTTGTTCTCAATCACTAACTGTAACTTGTGAGGAGTACAATTTTTGTGGTTCAAATCTAATGTGTTGTTCAATTCTTGGAAGCTAGATCTTCCTAGCTCCCGCTTCTTGCCTATAAAACCTTGGTATTACAACATTAAGGATCCCTAGAACTGAGTTGTTAGATGTTGGTTGTTTCTATAGGACTTTGGTGGAAATGTTGATGTTGATGTATTTATTCTGTTGATTATGTAGACTGGGGTATCTTAAAGGTCTTTTGTGCTTAGTCTTCTTATGAGAATAGAGGTATGGGGATCCATAGAATTGAGTTATAGATTATCTCTCTGGTTGTTCCTATAGGACTTTTGTGGAAATGTTGATGTTGATGTATTTATTCTATTGATTATGCAGACTAGGGTATCTTAAAGGTCTTTTGTGTTTGGTCTTCTTCTTCTGAGAATAGATGCAGTGAAGGAGGATGGTAGATTAAAAGAGTGAAGTATTGAAGAAGGATATAATTTTTGGATTTGGTTTTTTGAATAAAATATGATATGTTTAAGAGTTAATAGTTGAGATGTGTTTCACATTGAAACCTTATATCGAAATGCATTGTATATAGCTTCATGTACCTCAGTGGATAGGTAGTATATGTTACATTTGAGATCCACCAACTCCATTCAAACTTCAGGGCTCTAACAAGATGAGAGAAGATAAAGGCAACATGCTTGTTTTCAAGCAAACAATGATGATGGTCTAGGATTTTCATAGTACCATCCAATAACAAAGTATGAGCCCTTATAGCAAAACAATAGGCTTGTTTTTCAAGAAAATAATGATGATGGCCACTATTCTTTTCATAGTACCATCCAGTAACAAAGTGTGCATCCTTATGGCAAACAATTCCCCACTGGACTTTAGGCACTTTGTCGATTATTTGTTTTGCTGCATGACTCCATTTGAGAATGAAGAAGTCCACACTTTCATCATTTCCCATTGGTCTTTAAGCACTTTGTTGTTTGTTTGCTTTGCATGAATGCATTTGAGGCAAGTGAAGAATTCCATTTCCCTCTTCTTCATTGATAGAAAATCATCTCCTTCAATAAGATCAAATAATTCCTTCTCCCCAACCTTGAACGTAGGACTTGTTCTCTCAAGATCTCCAAGCATTGTGCATGCATGCATGGCAATAGCAAGAAAAATTTTCCCTTTTCTTGATACATCATGCTTGTGAAATCTAAGAATGCTATGTAACTGTCGAGACCCCTCTACACTTGCACATCCCCATGTCTTGGTCCTACCCACATCCCCAACCTTTATCTCCCAAAACACTCTTTTAGTTGGTCTTTCATTACTCTTGTAGCTTATAGAAGCACTACTAGTCATTGTATTAATTGCACTACATCAACTGCATGCTTCCATACCACACCATCAGTCTTAAGTTGCTCCTGTGTAAGGGCCTATTTAATCATTGCACCTACACCATCGTGTTTCCCTTTGCCATAGTTTAATATAAAAAAATCCCAAGTCATCTCGACATTATTCAGTGAAATTAATTTGCAATAAAGTAAAGTGGCCTTGCTACCTTAAACTAAGATGTTGCTCCATCTGGCCACACCGAATTCCTTGTGAAGTGTACGTGTTGATATTTAAACCACTTGCAATGAAGAAAAATACAATTTCGTACAAAAAGGGTGTCATGTAAAAATGCATCTCCTTGATCATTTTATCATACATGGTGTTGTGGGCGATAAGTAATAAGAAAAACGATTGTACATTGATCAACATGCAAATGCATGTGACATCTAAAGGGAAGCTCTTCAAACACTCTCTGAATTGATTCACCTGCCATTTGTGTTGTGTCTGATGAACTTGATTGTACATGCCATTGTCTGGCATCACTTTGACCTATAAAACTTTACAGCTTTTCTTTTTCCCTGGCTTGTTCAGCCCAACATCGATATCCTCAAACATCAACATAACCAGTCAACCACCTTTTTTGGCATCTTTGCGGCTTTTCTTTTTCCGTGGCTTGTTTAGCCCAACATCGATATCCTCAAACATTTACACAATGGGACATTTTTGCGAGCATTTTCGAGCGAGGACTTTTTGGGAATCGAGCGAGCGGATTTCAAAAAGATTTCCCCCTCCCCAAGACAGAGGGCCTAAAATTGAGGTTATTGGTTTGAACTGAGAATAAAACCTAGTTCTTTAATGTACATCTTCCAATTACATAAATTCCAAGCCCCCCTCCATGAAGAGAGAGGGGCGAAGCAAGTTAGAGAGAGCAACATGACATAATTACTTCGGTGAGAGTGAACACATAAACACATGTCAACATCACATCCTCTACATTGGGGTTATTGGTTCGAATTGAAAATAAAACCAAGTTCATTCATGTACACCTTCCAAATGCAGAAATATAAAAACCATTATCACATCCTCTACATTGGGGTTATTGGGTTCAAACTAAAAATAAAACCAAGTTCATTCACATACACCTTTCAAATAAAGAAATGTGAAAACCAACATCTTTACTACTATGGGCCACGCTTGTTCTCCGAGGCGTAGGCACAAAGTAAGCAAACGATGTTCGTACCCTTCCATACTTCCTCTAGCAAGACACACTCAAACGATTCATTCAATAAAACCATGGACTCACCAAATTGCAATTAAGTCCACCACTTGGTCCTTACTTGAGAAATTTTTCATCATTTTCAGGAAGTGGAAAGGATGTGAGACCTTTCCATGCTTGTGCACCATCTATGGTCTTTTGCTTGATCTCCACATCAGTGGCCTCCCTCTTGATACGTGTAGCAACAACTTCAATGCTAACATTTGATGAAGCTATCATAAACAAAAAGGAGGGTTTGGGTTGTTTTACTCTTCTAACAAGGCTGGTGGCAATGTTGTATAACAAATTGCTTTGGATCTTGCCTCTATATTTATAGTAGTGGGAGAGGTTCAACACTCAAAATAAAAAACTATATTTATTTTTTTAATGTTATTTATAAAGGTTTATTTCCTCAAATTTTGGCACCACAATAAAGAATACATATTTTGAACTTCTTTAGGAAAGAGCGAGCACGTATTTGAAGGAGATAGACATTGCACAATAGAACCCTCTACAATGAGGTGATTCCACAAAGTTAAGCTCAACTGATTATCCTTGCATTCAAATTTCTAAATTAGGGTAGGTTCTCCTACGAGATAAGGCATTGTAAAGCTCAAGGTCAGATAGGATAGGTTGGTGAACATATTCTCGCTCTGGCTTAATCCTAGCACACATAAATAAATGAAGTACAAGTGCTTGCATGCAAGGTACGGCTTCTTCTAAGCGTCTCTATCTGTAAAATCTGGACATGTACAAGATGGTTTGTCTTTCACATGCACATCATATTTTCCCATGTGTGCATCATCCCCATGCGATTCGATCTTGAAAACTTCATACTTATGCTCCATTCTCTGCACTTCTTCTACCACTATAGCTTTCATTTTCAAAGTAGTCTTTTATTTTCTTGGTTGCTTCCTCTGATATTGACATGTGGTACTTGATTCTTATGCCATTTTGCAAGCTTGACTTACCAGCCTCTATGTTAGTAGGACCCATATGGTGGATCTTATGAAGTTGCAATTGTAAAGAACCTTGAAGCCCCACTGCTACGCGATGGGGTGGGCATAACACCTTTGTGGCTACCACGTGGGAGGCCCATGTTAGTGGACTTAACACATGGCTACTTACTAGTGTGTGCAAGTAGGTCTTTGTTCTGGTCATCTCACTATCTTCATACACCCCAGTGAGAGTACGCCCACTCGTCTCCAAAGTATGATAGGCAGGGAGGCGAGGTAGCGTAGATTGAAGAGGTTTTGAGATTGGTGATGATATCGTCTTGGAGCCGAAAGAAGCAGAGAGGAGGAAACCCCCCCATACCAATTGGATGCAGACGGGGATCCCCTCGGATATACTGTTGAGCGTAGTGAGCCTTTTGCAAGGTAATCATGTGCACGATTCAAGTAGTGAAATCATTATATAATCAATGTCTTAGACATTGTCGTCCATTTGTACATATGGTAATTGTGGGCTTCTACTATGGCAGGAGGTTTCTTGGGACGTTCACTGATCACGCGGGGACGTTGTCCTAGATTGCTTTGCTGATAGTGGGTGCATGGCTAGAGCATGCAAGACACTGCTCTTCAATCGGTAGACCTTGCAGACAAGAACATGCTAGAGGTGAAAGTAGCTTCAACCATTAGGATGTGGAGAGCTTTCGGCATCATTGAAGAGGGAAAGGAGGATCCTCTAAGAGCTGAAGTTTCCACCTTTATTCGCAAGCTAGGGGGGGTAGACGAAAAAGGCGTAGGTGTTTGCCATGTAATATTGTGGCCTTGTAAGTTTTCTAGGGAATATAAAATGGAAGTTTAAGATCATAATATGTGACTTTGTAAATGACTTGCAATAGTAGTTATAACTTGATATGCCTTGAGAGTTGTAAATGAGTTGCAATGTGTATAGTGCTCTTATATCCATCCACTCCTCTCCTCTACTGTCACCATGAGTCCTAATGTTCGAGACCATAGACAGTTTTTGATAGACACTCAGAAGTGTAGAGAGAGAAACCACTCGCCTAAACACCAAAAAGTGCTCGCTCAATAAATGCTCGCCAAAAAAACATACCCCTGCACAACGAGTCAACCACCTTTTTTAGCATCTCTACTTCTTCACACAGGTAGAGAGGGGAAGAAGAGAGTTAATAAGGAAAATAGAGAGTAACAGAGAAAAAGATGTGCTAGTAAAAAAAATGGTAGAAGAGTGAGGGAGAGAGACAAATTGTGCTAAGCGAGAGAAAGAGAAAGAGAAAGCGAGTGTGAGGAATAAAGAATGTGCGTCCATGTAGTGGATGGGTCCATACAGTTAATCTTTAAGTGTTTAAATGTTTTTTGTTATGAAAAAAGACATTTTCACCTTTGCTTTTGTGCTTTTATAACACATGTTTGGGACTACTATTTTGGACACCTTACTATGCTTTCACCCAGCTCTTAGCTCCTTCAATTTTCTTCTTCTCATGTGCTCCTTTTTTCCTCTTTTTTCTTTTCTCCCTAATTTAAGAGATTATCCCATCTCTTATCTATTCAAAATCCATCCAAAATGTTCTCCAAGAGTGGCAAAATTCCAAATTTAACTTAGGTCTTTTTGAAATTTCACCATAATTAGGTGAAATTGGAAACCACCCGAATTGAACATGAATTTGGAGATTTTTGTAGTTCCGTGAAATCAAAGCTAAATTGCAAATTGCCCCAAATCTAAATTGCGAATTGCCCCAAATCAAGAGATTTAAGCAAAAATGAAATGAAAGCGTGGTAAAGTAATTAAGGCTAGATTTCATTAAAAAAAAGGAGTTGCGCTAACCAGTGCTCGAAAAAAACGGCATTCTAGTGTATGTATTGGCCAAAATTAGAAAAAATCGGCTTATAGTAGAGATTTTGGAAAACAAAAAAATGGATACAAGAGTTGCCCTTATTTTGAGTGGTTAAAAAATATGCTTTTTTAGAGCACTAGTGCCAACTTGCCAAGATTCCTCTTATCTCTAATTATAATTAAGAGGTAAGGCCCACACAAGGGTGAAGACCATTCATTGCTTACCAAAAATGGCATTAAATTTTAGTGTATTTTTTCTCACCACTAGTGCCAACTTACCAAGATTCCTCTTGTCACTATTTAAGAGGTAAGGTTAAAGGTTAAAAAAATTTAAAAAGAGGATTTTTTAAACTAATACCGTGAATTTATTAATGATATGCCAAAATTGTGTCTTTTAATTTATGTAGAAAAATGGATAGATCTTGTTATTATTTGTAGGTCATTCTGATGTAGTTTTAAAAGTATATATATGTGTGTGTAAAATTTCCTGTACCTTCGGAAAAAAAAGAGTATATATATGGTTTGTATACGTTAATGAAAAGCGGAAGATCATTTAAGAGTGAAATGTATGTACTTTTATATCATTGCAATCTTTTCACTTAAATAGTTTATTGCATTTTTTAGAAAAAAAATGAAGAGAAAAAGTGTTTTATTTTTAATGGACAGAATTCTAGACTCCTGAGCGAAAACTTTTCGAAGGATGAGAATTTGAAATATCCCACTGCATTTTTCAATAGTAGGCGGTTTTTCCATTGCAATAGTAGAATGGTTTTTTCGAGAGCACTAGTGAACATTGTAATAAAAAAAAACCGTTCTTTAGTGAAATTTTTACACGGATCAAATTGTTTTTTTTATCATTTATAATTTTTGTTTGAATTTGAAGATTTAAAAAGTTTTAAATTTTAATTATAAAACCGATTAATCTATACATTTTTTGAGGTAATATTTTTGTTCTAGCCATCTTTTTTTCACTGGTTAGAAAAAAAGGTTTATTTCTGAGGCCCACAGCTCGCACAGCAGGCGTGCAAGCTGATGCAAGAGTCCAAAATCATGATCAGAACGGGAACACCTTTCCTGCCTTGATATGACGAAATCTTGCAGAGAAGGTTCAACGCTGCCGGTGCCGGGTCAACTTGCGAGGGTGAAGCTGAGCTGCAGTGAGCTTAATCTGGGATCAGAATTCATTATCGAAACTAATTATAGCTTAATCTGATTGAGTACCCTGTGGCATGATTGCTAATCAGCTCGACCTTCTTCTTCTTCTTCTTCTTCTGCGAGAACTCTCTGATCAGATCGAAATGAACGGGTCGACTATCCGCCCAGATAACAACATAACATTCGGCAAGAGGAAGCCTAACCTGCACACCATATACGCTTGCGATGCATCATACAACGAGCACAGAGCGACTCTGGAGGACTGGAACAAGCAGTTGGATGCCAGCGAGAGGAAACTCGCTCGGAAGCAGGCGAGCTGCAGCAGCTCCCGATCAGATCTCTACCAAATACTCGGCCTCTTCTTCGTTTTCCAAGGCGTTGTCCTCACAGCCGTGGCGCAGGCCAACCTGCTCACGTGCCCCAACTGGTACCTGCCGTTTTTCCTCTCGTTGCTGGTCTCCGTGGCGGCGCTCGGCGCCGCCGTGCAGAAGCTCAAGGAGATCGCGGAGTTCTCCGAGCAGCATCGACTAGAGAAAGCTTTGTACAGCGCCATCCACAAGAGCCTAGACGATCTTAAGGACGATGGCACCGACTTCGACATCGCAGAAGGCCAGCCGGAGCTGACGGGCTCCTACACCGAAGCTGAGCTCAAAGGCAAGGGCTCCGTGGATAACTTCTACAGTACTATCTCCAGATTCGGGAGCGTGTGGCTATTCAGCTACGCCGGCGCCGTCCTCCTCCTCCTCCTCCTCTTCTCCGCCATCACTCTCTTGGCCGTCCGCCAGATCTTGTGCCATCACGGCGATGATTGCAGTTGTCCGCCATCGTCTGCCCCACAGGTAAAACCTCTCTCTCCTTACATCATGTATTTGTCTCACATCTACAATCAACCTTTGAGAGAAGATGAAGAAGGATGCGATGATGCTTATCATTATCTTGTCATTAGAAACCTCCCTCAAAAGGGCTTTTTGAGGGAGATCCACACGAGATCTGCTTGTGAGCTTTACATGTTCGCCCATAGAAATCAGGCATGCAGCTTTCGCTGCTGCTCACACAAGAATGATAACACTTGCGGTCTTTAGGCTCTGGGGTTTTTGTGCAGATTTGCCAATTCGTGATTTGTAGAGGGAGAATGAGCCTAAGTTTTGTACAGTGGCTATAATAAGCTACGTCTAACAAAGTGAGAGAACGCTTGTTTTTCAGGGATAAAGTGGGGATTTCCATGCGGTGCCACGAGACGCACAATCCCAATTAGCAAGAGTAAGAGATGATTCAGAAGACAGACATGGCTGCTGGATGATGCACAAGGCCCTTTGCTAAATACATGTACAGCTAGGCATCCCATGGTTGATACCTTGCCCATTGCTTTGGTCTATTAGTTGTGCTTAGGTCATTCATTTTCTTTCACTCTAATGTTTAGAGTGACATGTGTACCCTGACAAATTGTGTGGTTGAACTAGTAGATCCACTCTGCATCCATTTGGATGACGATATTGTGTGGTCAACAGAAACATCTACCAAGGTATGAAAGCTCTTCGAGAATCTATGCTGTCCTTTGACTTGATTATAGTTATGGTGTCTTAGCCTTTAGCGTTTGTTTGGGCTGTTGCCTTGGGTAAGATTGCTTATAAAATGGGTCATTAGGAATTTACACTCTGACAAATATGTACAGAATGAGTGTGTACACACATTCCCACAGATATATACAGAATGTGTGTGTACACACACTCCCACAGATATATACATACAAATACACAGAAATAAACATACAAACACTCAGCTTGTCAAAGAGAACTCCCATTCTCACATTTGTGATTGCATGGTATCTGAAGGTATGCAGCCCTGTTGCTGACCTAGCAGGGCAGTGGTGTACCACCCCTCCCTTTACCCCTGACCTAGCAGGGCAGTGGTGTACCACCCCTCACTTTACCCCTTCCTGGACAGCCCTACTACCTTGATTTTTCAACACAATTTCACATGTTTCATATATTATATGAACTTTCAAGATGTGCCCTTGTTAGTACATGTAGGTGACTATTATTTACAAAAGGATCCATCAATCTACAACACCACCCTCTTCGTACCATAAGTTTGAGTCCCTAACAGTTACCAAGACAAGCACAAAAAAAATGGTATCAAAATGCGTTTGTTACGATCCTTTTGGGGCAACATAGAGATCTATCTTGAAGCACAGGAAAACAGCATCAAAATGTGTTTGCTACCACTCTTTTGGGGTGCACAGATATCAAGACACTGATGTTACTTTATACATCAAACTCCTGGACTCTTTTTTACATCACTTGTGCACTAATTACGGAACATGGATACTACACAGTCTAGCCATTGAAATGCCTTTGCAAGCAATTCGTATCATCTTGTTGATGATGCTTCAAAACCCATATACCCACTGATAAAATAACTTGAAGGATGGTGTGCTAGACCATGATCCTTTAAGAGGCAATAGACCTATTTGGGTTTTCAGCTTCGTATGTATTGTCCAATACCTGTCAGGCACACATGAGAAAAATTGTGAGGCATCATCAACATCTACTTGACCTTGTTGGCATCGTAAAACAACAACATTCTAGTGTATTTGTACTAAAAAAAACCGGCTCAGATTTTAAGTAGCCCTTATTTTAAGGAATGATTTTTCATATATTTTAGCTATAAAACCGGCATATTGTAGAGATTTTGAAACAAAAAACCAAATACATTTAAGATTGGTCCTTGTTTTGATTGGTTGAAAACATTCTCTGCTATGCATCGGAAATTCGCATTGCTCAATCTCATAAGAATCCAGTGTTCTTTTTGTTGAGATTTTAAAGAGAACTACCTTAGGAGGGACAACGGCATGTGATGCCCTCATAGCTCTCTTCCTGCCTTTGGCGAGTAAGCCTCTGGATATGGGTGATATGAGACTATCAGTGGGACTCGTATACCTGTTAACACACACAACACTGTGTGATGAGTGAGGGCTTATAATGCAAAAATGAAAAAAAAAAATTTGCATCAAAGTTTTTCAATTTGCAAGAGTGAGAAAAGAAGTTGCTAACCTTCCTGCAGGAAACCCTGTATTCTGGTCAGCAGAAACCCCTGATCTCTTGCTGTTGGGTGGTAACCCTGCATTCCCATGGGCAGCACTGGAAGCTTTCCCCCGCTTCTGCAGCTTAAAGAGGACTGGGGAGACCATATTGTTCTGCTTTTTGCTTTCTGAGAGCACCGGGGGAGTGATGGCCACGCCATCAGGAGAAGCTTTTTCAACCTGTTTCTCTTCTGTGGTGCTCGCCATAGCCGGATTCTCCATGAAAACTCACTTGATGGACCAGGTTCCTCGGTGGCGAAATTCTGGAGAATAGTGGGGGTGATCTTGCACCTTTTGGGATTAATGGCCAGCAGAGACGTTAGGGCCCCTAACGGCTACTACACCTTTATTTCCGTTCTTCTCACTCACGCTCCCTGAAGTTGTGAAAACAATCAAATTTTAAATAGTAGGAGACTAACATACACTAAAATTTTAAATAATAGGAGACTAACATACACTAGCTCGTAAACAAAAAGTGGCCAATATACATCTAATAAGTACTCTAATAATCTAAACTCACAGGCCTTCATCAGAGTCCTAGGATGTTGCCAAACTCGCCTTTGCCTTAGCACACACATTTGTTGGAATCTTAATCTTTTGTGGTACTTTTTGTCCCTTAGTAACCCATGTAAAAACTATAATGTCTGATAGTTTCCAAGCGTACATGATCCTTCTTGTTACACATCCAAAATTTGTTCCAAAAATCTCTATAAAGCTCAGCATCACTAACATTTCTCTTTTTGCATACAGGTGCCCAATATTGTATTAAAATCCTCTTGTAGTTTTTAGATGGTGTGTTCACATCTACGTTAGTCTAAGCTACACCTAACCATAGAGGATATATTGGTTCTGATGATCAATAAGAACAAAGTCTTTCTTTCTAACATCAACCATGGGCTGAAAAGCTTGCTTCGTCCTTTTACTTTGTGGTCTGCAATAGTGATCACATCAAATTCCTCCAATCCCAAGAATTTATCATTAATATTGAGTTATATCATCCACATGTGTACCTAGAGTTCTTAGCCAAAATTTATGATAAAAGCCTCCATCCTGGACACTTTGTCCCTCTAGTGCATGAACCATAGTCTCCCAATACTCAATCTGTGTAACCTTTTTGTGCTCTAGGTGTTCGTATGCCGATGAAAGACGTTAAGGAGACTAGGCCCCAAATGCTTGCCTCTCACACAAGCCCTCATTGAGAGAGAGAGAGAGAGAGAGAGAGAGAGAGAGGGTTGGAGAAAACCTACACTACCGAACACCCTAATGAATGAAATAAACAAAGGAATATGAAACCATAGAACACGCGTTTATACACATCCCTTGATAGCCCTCTCTCCAACAACACCATGAACCTCCCATAAACAATCCCAAAGATAAGGTTAAGGGCTCACTCACACATAGAGTGCTCTCACCATTCTACATGCAAGGAACCCAAGAAAGGTGACACTCTTCCCATCTTCCTCCAAGCAAGATGCAAAACTCTCAAGCGCACAAACCTCCCTCTTGCAACACAACCTTACACCTCTCACTAGCAAGACATGGAAAGGGTTGGAAGGTAAGAGATCTCTCACACACACCAACACTCTCACACAAGCACTACCAAAAGGGCAAGGGGAACACAAGGAGACTTGCACAAGAGTAAGCTCACTCTCTCACTCTCACACACACCAACACTCTCACACAAGCACTACCAAAAGGGCAAGGGGAACACAAGGAGACTTGCACAAGAGTAAGCTCACACTCTCACTCAAGGAAAAGACACAAGTGGATTCCAACTCTAGGGTAGAGGGGAATGAACTCTCCCTCACCCATGCTCTTATTATATAGCAAAAACAAGGCTATCCATATGCCACATGGCAAGCATAGGAGAGTCATACAAAATACAACCAATGAGGTGTGGACAAGCCCATCATCCTCATTACCTAAGGTAAATACCTTAGGCTATGTACACCAAATAAATAATACAATGGGTGTAATGTGTAGCACTAAATAAATCATACAATATGTGCAAGGTGCATGTACACCTAGCGTGGTCAATGAAGCTCAATGTTGACCTAGGAGTAACATTCCCTCACCTCTGCCGGTCCCATCATATGTGTGAAAGGATGTCTAAGGTGGAAGTAAAAGAAAGAGATAAAATGATGTAGCATAATAGGCCAAAGAAGATCAAAGGATGTGTTGATGAAGGAGGTATAGGAAGTCCCCCCACATCTAATGTGAAACACATGTTGACGATGAAGAGAGGCAAGAGGCACCCCTACCTCTAATGTGTATCCCATCCACAAGGATCCCAAATGAAGATGGGAAAATCAATGGGTTCCCATAAGTGTATGCATGGATCCCAAACATATGATGCTAAGGTGGGTGCCCTAGCAAATTGCAATGTAAAAGGGACAGTCGATGAAGCATATGTCGAAGCATACATCGATGGTGAGGAAATGGTCCAAGGCTCCTCCAAAGTGGATCTTGGATGCCAAATGAAAGTGGCTAGAGATGGTACTCTAGTAAAGGCCATAGATGTATAAGTACCATGAACCATAAAGCGTAATGATGATGCATGTGGAGCTGATGACTTCAGATAAGGCCCTGAATCACAAAGTGTATCAAGAGACTTCCCCTCAATGAATGTATCACTAAGTGGGGAGAAGTCATCCCGAAGAGTAAGCCAAAGCATAGAAAATAGTCGATGTCAAGTCTATCTGCTGCATCATGTCCATAGACATGGCCCAAGATGATGTGAAGTGGATAAAGATAAATGTAGCTCAACCCACTAATGTAAGATAATATGGATACCTGATGGTGGGTATGCTAGAGTCAAAGCACATGCTGCCTCACTGGAGGGGACAAGATGTGTGTCAATGTGTGTAATACCTCCATGTGAACCTCTGGATAATAAAAATCAATGTGATCCTGGAGTGCTGCCCTCAAGAATGGAACTGAATCCCAAATATCCTCATAATATCGAAAGATTTGCATGAAATTGGTGATGCAAGTGTGGTCATGGGGGATGGGTAGCTGATAAAGCAGTGATACCAATGAATCCATGCTAGATAAAAAAGAATGGAGCAAAAAATGTAGTCGTGTGATCAATGTGCATATGAAATCTTCGTGCTTCAGTGTTCACACATGGGGGGTACACGATGCAAGAGCTTATATGTTCGTGGACGTGCAAATACAAAAGATAAGCAAATCACCACACACAGTGTGTGTTCGGTGTCTCTTCCCAAATCATGAAAAAGATGGCCTCCAAAGGTAAAAAGGGGCACAAAAATGTGTTAACCCTCATAAAATTTTTTGAAGATAGTTAATCAATTTTATTTTCTTTTGTTTTGTTTCATGGTTAAAAATGGGTTAAAGGGTTAGAAAAGGTGCTAATAAGTTTTAATTTTAATTTTAGTAAAAGTAAGGTTAGTAAGAATAAGTTAGTAAGAGGTAGAAGGACATAAGTGCATGTGTGTGTGTGTGTGTACTAATTTTATGTGTGTGGTAGAGAGGAGCGTTAGGTAGATTGTACTAATTTTATGTGTGTGTACTAATTTTATGTGTGTGGTAGTAGAGAGGAGGGTTAGGTAGATTGGGGAGTATTGAGTGCGATTGGATCCTCCTACGTGTCGCGCATGCGAAAAGCGAGTTGGTTAGTGGAGAGTTTGATCCTCTCGTGTGGTTGCATGCCCATCATACCTTGACGGGTGGTCAACATATTGGGTCTTGCATGGCAGTGGCCTCTAGCAAGTGGCTTCTTTGCGAGGATGAGGGGGTGATTGGATGGGGAGATTGGGATCTGGAGAGGCAGAGGAGGAGATGAAGCGTAGAGGTGAGGAGGTCGAGGTGGAGTGTGTCAAGAGGAAATGTGTCCCTAACTGGCTAAACGAAATACTCTATAATCATGTAAAAAGTAAGGTATGCCTAAAGCTGAGCCAAGAGTTTATTAGAAGCCAAGTAGGGTTATTCTCAGTGTGTAGTGTGTTTCTTTTTTGCCTGAGCAAGCCTCTGTCGAAGGGTGACTTCGGCAAGTGGCTTCAAGAAAGTATTTTGCATGACTGTTCTATGTCTAAGATTTTCTATTTGGGAAAGGGTTTTTTCAATGTGTTGTTTATCAAAGGGCAGTCTGTGTCTGAGTTGTTTGCCAAGGGACCCTTGGTTTTTGGTTAAAGGTTAATACTTGTTTTTTCGTTTGATCCTTTGTTTAATGTCGATAAAACATTATGTGCATCACATGGAACCCTTCTAATGAGACTCCAAAATCTGTGGATGTAGACTTAGGCCAACTAGGTAAACTAGAGTTAGGCCTCAAGTTTGGTGCATTTCCTGGTGCATGCTTCAAATGTGGAGCCTTTGGGCATGTTGCCAAAGATTGCTCTGCCGTCGTAGAATCCACAAGGGAGGAGGCTAAAGTGGAAAATCGAGGGGGAAGCAACAAGGAGAGTATTCCTCTGGAAACTTAGAAAGTAGAATCTAAAGGGAAGGAAGTAGTGTTAGAAATTGGGGAGAATAAGAAAGAAGGGGGCTGGGATAAAGTCAAAACCAAAGTCAATGTTAGGCAAAGTAAGGCTGAGCCGCCTAAAGCAACCGAGGTTATGAGAGTAGAAAGAATGGGAGGGGTGAGAATCCGGATTCTATCATCTTTTCTAACCCTTATAGCCCACTGCTTGAGAGAGATAACTCCTTGTTGGTAGAATAGTTTTCTGAGAGGGTACTGAATGAAACAAGAAAAGAGATTGATCTTGTTCAGAGTAGTCAGAAGGATGGTGAGGAAGTGGAAATGGTCTCTCGAAAACTGCATTAACATGATGAACATTGATTAGTTCAAGGGGTGCACATGGAATGTGAAAGGGATTAAAGATAAGAAGAAAGAATTACTCATGTAAGAGGTTATCTCCAAAAAACAACATGGCTTTATCAAAGGTAGGTCTATTTATGATAATATATTTGTTGCTCTACTAGGTAGAGATGTGGCCACCATTAAAACTCAACAGAAATGCATTATGATGCAATTGGACCTTGAGAAAGCTTCAGTGGGTTATTCATTACTAGGGTGATGGAAAAAATGGGGTTTGGAGCTAAAATGGCTTCATGCATTTACACTCTCTCTTGGGTGGATATTCTAAAGTGCTTTTTAATGGAAGAGTAGTAGGGGGATTTGAAATCAACAGGTCAGTCAAACAAGGTTGCCCATTAGCCCCCCTACTTTTTGCTATTGCTTCTCACCCTCTAATTTTGTCATTAGAGCTAGCTTGCAGGTGAATGCAAGATTACAGGTCTAAAACTCAAGCACAGTGAGCAACTGGTAATTCAATGCTTTTAAAGGCTCAAAACAACAATGTGAGAAGGACCCTATAACTTGTACAGGAGTTTGCCAGTGCATCAGGTTCTAAATGTAACATTCTGACTTTGATCTTCAGAGGTGGGGATGTGAGGTGGACTTACTAATGTGGGCCATTTATTAGGTTTATGGAGAAACTGAAGAAGTGGGAAGGTTTGAAAGTTCCCTTCCATAACAGAATTGATATTTGCAACTCAGTGTTGAATGTTTATATCATGTTTTTAAGCCCTGTATTAAAATTTGGGAAGTGTCATTGGAAGGAAATCATAGGACCTATCAGAGACTTTTTGTGGAGAAATGGTATTGGTAAGAAAAGAGTTCCTACTTGGTTGGCCTGGGAGAAGGTGTCAATGCCCAAAAGGGAAGGGGGTATTGGTATCATTCACTTGCCCACTCATTGTGCTGCCCCATAAGGACTTTGATGCTGCCTAGGGTGATATCTCAAAATGCTATTTGGGCCTTAATGATAAGGGAATTGGTGGAAATGGTTGATGTGTTGGCCAAAGGTAGATGGGGGAACTTAAATTGGAAAGTGACATTGTTTGCCAAAGGTAGATGGGGGATGTGTTGGCCAAAGGTAGATGGGGGAACTTAAACTGGAAAGACATTGTTTTCACATGCTCCTCTGAAAATCACATGCTCAGATTTTTAGATGGTGGAGATGGTTGATGTGTTGGCCAAAGGTAGATGGGGGAACTTAAACTGGAAAGACATTGTTTTCACATGCTCCTCTGAAAATCACATGCTCAGATTTTACAAAATGCTCTACAATTGCTGGGGAAAGATAATTTGGGCTTCATGGCTTGGGATGGTGGGGGGAGGGTAACTGGGAACTCCATGTTGTCCTTGGGGTTATGGTAGACTCATAAGTTTAATCCCCCCTTAGCTACACTTGATACTGAAGTGGCAAAGATTCTTAATAACAAATGTATTAGATATCTGGGGGGCTGACTGTTAGGACAGGGATGTGGTTGGGTGGAAAGAGGTGAACCTCTTATCTGAGGAGTTTCAATCAACTAGGAGAGAGAGAGAGAGTTGATGACTCAGGTGATGGCATTGTTGCATAGTGAATTATTCTCCATAGCCACCACTGATGTTTCAGTTTGGCTAGTCTTGGATTAATGGTGTCAAACTAAAGGAGGGAAAAACTAGGGATATTTATGCATTAACTAGAAGAGGGGATGCCAATGTTATGTATTGTAACAAAATTTGGAATGTAAAGTGGAGTGCTTCTAGTTGGAAAAAGAGATAGCAATTGATCTGGAACTGTCAGGTCCTTAGGAAATCTCAAGCTGTTTTGTAGAAGGTTTGCATGTGGGCACTACCTATTGGTTATAAGTTGCAAAAAAGAAACATGGCTAGTGGCATTTTCCCTAGATGCAGGTCTTCAATAGAAGGTGGCAAGCATGTGTTTTGGGAATGCCCAACCTTGAGAAGCACCTGGTGCAAAATGACTAAGTGGATAGAGAGGGGTCTGAATATGCAAATCTTTTGGGAGGATTGGCTACTTGGGAAGTGCAGTTAATGATAAGCACAATGGGTTGGTGTTTAACATTGTCAGAACTTGCATTCTATGGGAAATCTTGAGTAGAAATGAAATTGTGTTTTTGAGGGCTACATGTATAGGATTACAGGATACTGAGCTGATGTATAAATGTATATGCATGTTCTGGTCTGTATCTAATGTAAACAAAATTAGATCTTTGGAGTTGGATTTGCTGATTCAAAATTTGTAGAGATGTGGACAAGGTAGTAGGGTTACTACCAATGTCATGAGTAGGCGGTGAACTTAGAGGTGGCCATAAGCAACTCCCCCTTATTTCTTTCTCTCTGCTTCTTTTGATAGGTAGCCCACATCAGGCAAGGTTGGAAGAAAGGGAGTCGATGAGTGCTCATCCAACTCTTCACCCCTCCACTGTCGGTGATGCCCATAAATAATCGGCTCTTCCACAGTTGGTGGGCTCAAACCTCTAACTGCCGTGACTCAGTTTTTGTGAGCGATGCTAATTTGAGTGTCGTCCCTTCTATGTGTACAATGGCCTTGTTGGCTTTTGTTAAGGCTCACCCTAACCCTCTTTGAAACACATCCAAAAAGAGATTACCTGGTGAACCGCAACTATCATGATTGAGGATCTTTCCAATGGTCGAGCTCATAACCCTCAAGGTCTCCAAGCTCTACAACTCCTTGAGAAGCAATTCCAGCGTCCCCCATGAGCATTGTCACACCGCCGCGTTGCACTACGGGTCCACGTCCCTCCTCTCACCTCACTTCATTCACACACACTCACTTAGCATGCATTAGGGAGAGAGATTAGCAAGAGCAAGACTCAATTGCACAATGGGAGAGTATGTTGTATTATGAGAGAAATTCACTTATACATAAGTGCTCACACTCAAACTATGGCCGGTCGGGCACTTTAGGCTCATAAGAGGCCTAATGCTATTACAATGACTACTCTCATAATATATCCATGAAGTACATCACTTAGGACTTCATCCTAACTTGCTACCACATGCTCTTGAAGCGGGAATTGCCATAAATACTCTATCACACCATTACAGGCGCTCGTCCAAGTTGTAGCTTTGGACACTTTGCTTCATATCTTGAATGTATGACCCTTTGGTTTATCTACCACCATGACTCCTTGATATAAGATAATGGCGGTAGCTCTTGTTAATCCTAGAATTGGATTAACATTCCCCCCTTCTTGTGATGACGATCGCATCCGCGTGATGGCGTTGAAGACCTTTGTGTGGGAAGAATGAACAAGCTTTGTCGTCGATGGCTTTGATGTCCAATGACGTTCAATGGTCTTTGGTCCTCCAGAAGGAATAAGAAAAGCTAGTTAATGATTGCATTTTTATTTTTGTGTGAGCCTTTTTTTTTGGGCCCACTTTGTTTTTGGATATCATCGGCAACGTTACATGTGATTTTTGTTAGTGGGGACACTAAGAGAGGTTAATAATGGGAGAGAAGAAAGAGAAAGATCCGGAGGAACGTAGACTTAATCATCAGAATGAGATGATGATTCTCAGTTCCTCATTTGATTCATTGAAGCGACATTCATCATTTGAAGTAATTGACATGTGATGATGTCCCTTTGTGTGGCAGGATTCTTATCAAATGTTTGTTGAGTAGGACTTGATCCTCTCTTCTTCTACCCATGTGCTTTTTATGTTTTTATGTATATTTAAGTGCTCTTAGAAGAAGCAAATTTTCATGAAGTACAAGAATTGAGTCATATACTCTTATTGAGACTGCTCTGTGTTGAAGTAGCCACTTGTTGGTGAGGATTAAAAGAATTACATCGATTTGCGAGGCTAATATAGATGTCTTCATCACTAAGGATTAAAGATCATTGATTTGTGAAGATGGTGGCATCATTTGGAGAGGTTTGTAATTGGAAGGAAAATTCCAAGCGATGGGTTGTACCATTGAACAGGATTTCGCCCACCATGCCCCCCCATCTAGAGATGTACCTGGAAGTTTTCGATGGTGAGGCTTTGGTGCAAATATTCTCGAGTGCATGAGTATAGATATGCACTCATGGAGCAGCTGCTACATTAATTTAGCCAAAAGAATAGTAAGCAATAAGCTTGACAAATATAAAGTGGCTATTAAGTGATATGGCTTAATCCGTAAATGAGGCTTAAATGTGAAAGTGCAGGTTCTTAAGCCGTGAGATGGAACTCCATGAATTGTAATTCCGTGATATGGAATTCCATGAATTTGCAGGTTTTAACCTAGAGGTGTTTTATTTTTAAATCTTCTAGGTCATGACTTGCAAGCAACAACTTCTTGTGCGCTTATTTCTCACTACCAGAGGGGTGACAAGAGCATTGTTATTCTGTTCTTGATGTGCTCCTAAGTCTCCATGTTGATTCTTGAATTTGTTGCAGTAGGGAAGGCTGGTGATTGTTTTCTTCAAACAGACAAGCTCTTGTGTTGGTGCTGGATGCACGAGAGTGGAGTGATTTGCTTGCTATTGCTTGGGCCTCCATTTTTATCAAACTTTAGAGGTGAAGTTGTTGGTTGAAATTGGTGGTGAGGTTTTCTTCACATTGTTTGCTTTTGGCAACCATATGATGGAATTACCATCATAGTATCCTTGTTGTTGAAGTACATGCACAAGCACCCATTTTTTATGGACACTGTAATTTGGTTGCCGATGTGCTTGGTGTTGAGGCTTTCTTTGTGCAAGCTTAGGGGACTTTGTGATGCGCTTGGGGACCCAAGCTTTGGTATTTCTTTGGTAGTACCCTTGTGCTTGCAGCAATGTTTTTGATAGCCACACTTGTTGTATTGGTGGAGTTCTTTGAGGAACTCGCATAGGTTCTTGTGGACAGTGTTGTGGAGTACTCTTCTTCTTCCTTGGCTTTCGAGTGCTTCGTTGAGGAAGAGTTTGTGATTGTCGATGCACCCAAATTTGATCGGCACCTTCATAGTAGCCTTGAGCTACAAGTAGATGCTTCTCCACTCACATTTTGATACTATTAAGATATCGTGATTATGGGAATCTTGGTGGAGTTTTCTTTTGGGTTGGTGTGGATGGTTTGGGGCCCTCCTTGACTTGGGTTGGCACTGAGGCTGCAGGTTTGAGACTCATTGGCATTGTTGATGATGAGGTTAAAGTTGCGTGTGGAGTGGTTGTCGGTGATGAGGCCTTTGAGCGTGTGGTTGTCTCCTTTATTGAAGGTTTGTTGTTGATGAAGATGCATAGGAGCCAGGGCCTTTCCTTTGAGTTCCCTGTTAGAGTTAGATGGTTGGGCTCTGGGAACTTCTTCAAGAATAGCTGCTGCTGATTACAAGGTTTTGGCATCGAACTTTGTAGGTGAGGATGGGGTTGAAGGAATAGAGGCTTTATCCGAGTCAGTCATTGGTGCAGATGGTAGGTCATTGTGTAGAGGGGATTTTGTGGAAGAGGCTTGTATCCTTTTGCATTAAGAATCATAGATATCCATTAAAGTTGGATCCTCTTCTTGGTAGTATGGTATTGTCAACTTTTTGTTGGTGATCGACATGATGACTCTATCGCTAGCAAAGCACAGTGGTGCTTGGGCAGCAAACTAGTCCATTTATGTCCCAAGATCATATCTACTTCCAACACATACTTAACCACAAAAAACTTATAAGTGAGGGGGTTAGTTTCAATATATATTGTATGTTAAAAGTACCCCAGACATGGCATGTTCAAGTCTTGTGTAAAGGTAATCCTTGTAGGATGTGCCGTGAGTGTTGGTTGACCTAACAAATCCCATAGCTCGAGGGTCATGAGATTGTGTTCTCGTGTTGGATAAAGGTGTGCTTGAGCTGTGGTGATTTTATTTGCAATTTTCAATCCAACCAGAATCCTAGGGATCTTTTTAGTAAGATATGTTAGAAGTTCCAGCTCCTGCAAAGTTTCTTCCTCCCGTAATAGCAATTGTACATTGCATGATGCAAGAGTGTTCAAGGTGACTGTTTGCATGGATTCATCTAGTGAATACAATGATTCACTTATCCAAGGTCTGCCAATGATGACATCATAATCAAGGGAATCTAGGGTGACATGAAATGTAAATTCCATATCCCCATCAATTGTTCGAGTAGTGTATCTAAAGTAACCTGGAACTTCAATGTTTTGTTCATTGGTTCCTTTTGCAATACTATTGCTTGTTGTCGGGGTGAGTTTAGGTTGTCCCAAATGACACCCAAGTGTCTATTGTCATGATGTTATGACGTGCTTGAGGGCTAATTAATGCGCGTTTGCACTGAACATCATTGCCTATAGGGAAATCCAACTATACCATGATAGAATCTTCCAAAAGAACCATGGGTGTTTTGGTTATTGTTTCAGCTTCAGATCTTGTGTCTGTTTCATATTCCCATTAACTTTCATCCTCTGTTTGAGTCTCAGCTTTTTCAAAAGTACCCAATGCATACAATGGCACACTTTGCCCTCTGACAATTCTTAATGAGGGATGTTTGGAAACTTGCGAATCTGAGAGTCCTGTTTTATGTAGTTCGTTATGTCCTTATATAACTCAGGTTGAGCCATTAAAGGTGCAAGTGTGTTGATATGATGCTGGCTTTATCACATGAGAGAAGAGAATTCCTTCGAATGAGGTTTTGAGAGACTATTTTAATCTTGTAAAGGAATTATCGAATTCCTCACGTGATTTCTCAAGCCTATAGTTTGTACAATCTATCTCAAATGACTCTTATGTAGAGAGTATGTCTTCCTCTTAAAAGGGAAAGTGGTACTCCTCTAGGCTTTGTATCTTAACTGCTGGTGTAGGTTTGGATAGGGTTGGTTACTAAGGTCCAATGGATACCCACACCCTGGACATACTAACTAGTCTAGGAAGGGGGAAAGCCTAAGGACTCAGTGAGTCTCTTCCAACAAGAGCACTCACATACGGCCTCAATGATTCATACACAAATACCGTCGTCATCCAAATTTCCAAAATTATGGGCAAATACGACGGAACAACAGACCCTATTCAATTCATTCAACTGTTTGAACAATTGTTTGAACAGAGATGTGAAGCCTTTGGAAATCCCAAATTACCCCACTAAGGTACATGCATTGAGAGGAAAAAGCTAGTCGATGGTTCATCGCATTGATGCCAGCGATCAAGACTAACTTCAAAACCTTGAAATCAGCCTTTATACATGGCTTTTCTAGACAAGGTGATTGGTGGAGTGCAGTAACAGAACTCTATTCAATTGAGCGTCGACCAAATGAATCCATTAGAGATTTTAACCTTAGGATAAAACTCTTGGACTCACGTTGTGAGTCATGGGAAAAATTAAACGATGTTCAATTGAAGAGGTGTTTCATGATAGGCTTGAAGAATAACAGCTTACACAACTTGATCATTGTAACCAATATGGAAACATTCAATCAATGTTGTAAAGAAGCAATACGTTTAGATGACAACATGCTAGAAGATGGTCATGCTATGAACTCGCTATGAAGTGTTCCTCATCTAAACCAAGTGAAACAATGGCAAAAGAAAGATCGATCTCGGAATTGACATTCCCAAAATTTTATGCAGCCTTGCTTAAAACCTTACAACCAACATCCCTAAGAGAGGATGAAAACCTTCAAAACCAGACATCCTTAATGCCTCTAAAAGTGAGGAACAAAATGCCTCGTGCTGAGTGCAATCACTACGACCATCCCAATCCTCATTGTGCATACAAGGCACTTGTTCTTCTATACTGCATATATTGTAAAACCTTTGACCATGATACTAAAAAGTGTCCCTCTTCATCCACAATTGACTTAAAACCTCCATCTCTCGTGCACCAAACAGAAACAATCCAAAGGTGGTAGAAACTGCTCATCAGGCATTAGGAAAAAATGGAGCTCATTTTGGGGCCCTGTAAGAAATTCGCTATTTTCTCATTTATTTGTCTCCTAAAAGACATGAAAAATAGTAAAATACGGAAACGTGGTTCAATACTGTCAGTAAGGACTGCACATCTATCACTTTAAAAAAGAATAAGATAATCTTTTACATAACTAACAAGATATTGCATTAAATACATTCTTAGATTTCTTTGTTTCCCGTAGATTCTGCATCTCTTTTGACGACGTGTTTAAGCCTCTCATAAAGAGTCCATCACTCAACTTGGTGATTGCTTGTTTTTTTGAATATTTGGATAAATACCACCACACTTCAACAATTCGAGTTACAAAAGGCATATGAGATTAACTAGCAAAGATGCAACCTCAGAAGCTCAAGGAATGGCCGACGCTAGTGAAGAACAATCTCAGAAGAAGCGATTCCACCATCTTCATATTGACTTAGAGGAACAATATGCTCCAGCACAGAAATGAAAGGGTGCACTGTTGAATGCTCAGAAATGGGAAAACATGAGAAGAGAAGGCTTGCAACACATTGACTTATGGTGCGATGGTGGCATATACCCAAAATGGCTAGTGAAAGACTCTACACCTCCGTTTGTCAATCCAACTACACTACGAAGGTTCGTGGTGGGCGATGGACAAAATGGACTTCATGGTTATATTTTGGCACAGTCTGCTGCCTTGGCAGAAACGTATAAAACATTGTATGTACAAGAAAGGGTGGCCAAAATACAGGAGATAGCCATTCATGTAAACTTGGAAAAGCAGTTGTGCAGAATGAAATAGAAGAGCATTCGAAGACTAAGAAAGAATTGACAAAGAGCAAGAAAGAAAGAGGACAGTACTAGGAGACAGAAATCGAAGTAGGAAAATAAAAAACATTGCAAATTTGAAGGCTGGCGGATGCAAGCAAAGAATCCAGCAAAGCAAGGTTAATTTGAATATTTTTCTTTTGTATTATCAAAAACGCTTTCAAATGAATATGTCTATTTCTTCCATTATTGCAACACAAGAACTGAGGTATTCAATCATATAGCCATCATTGTGTTGTTACTGTAGGAAACTATTGGAGCCTACGAAAGAAAACATGGATCCCAATCTTCTTCCTGTAAAGCAAATGAAAGGATTACTTTCTAGTGGTGTTGCAAAAGGTTTGATCGAGGAAAAAAAGTTCAAAAAACAATCAAACGCAATGTTGTAGAGAACTTTATATCCAATAATAAAGTTGATGCCAATACAATTCAAGAGGCTCTTGATGTTAGCGGAGTCAGCTGGAAAGGATATAGTTCTATTTTCAATGCGATATCCTCAACTTTAAAAGATCAAAGGATTAAATGTGTTTTACTACCAAACCCAGCAACTGTGTGGAAGTTAAGAGGCCCTTTGAATGAAAATATAGATGATTATATTGGACAATATATCCATATAGAAGACATCTATCATGGTGGCAAGGGAAGCACTGTGTATAATCCTTAGAACAATATATATGTTGACCTTCAACAACTTCAAAGAAGAATGGTTGAGTTTTATGGTTTAACATTTGAAGAGTGCAAAGGCATTTTGATATTTGTTATCAAATTGGATGAGTGCGAGCTGGTAAAAGAGAAAAAAATGGAAAGAGTTACTATTACATTAATGAATCGAGCACTTGATACATCATTGACTAAAGTGAGTTCAAAGTATTTCAGTGTGTGCAATCTGAAAAACACATATGGTGGTTAGGCTCCGTTGAGGTATGCTCACATTTTGTTTCGTCCTATGACTTGAGTCATTCCGTTCTTTGCTTTTACACCAATGACTAACATTTTGGTTTTGTAATCACAGGTAAAGACAGAAGACCATGAAACACTAAACTGGGTGTTTCACAACACAGAAATACCAACAATAATCAAAAGGCAAGTGCAAGGAGAGCATCTCCATGTTGCAGGCAAAGATGACTTTCAAGTGGAGTGGCATATGGCAGGTGATCTGAAAACCCTTAAGTGCATGTATAACATAAGTAAAGGAGGCAACTCAAAGTCTCCTTGTCTTTACTGTAAAGAATCAGCTCAGGTATTGGATTCTAAATGGTGGAAGAGAGCACCTAATAGAGATAAAGTTGACCCCGATTTCAAGGCCATTCTTGACATACCATTATGTAATGTACACATATGCACATTGCATGCTTTATGTCGGATTATTGAGAAATTAGTATTTATATATATTGGATTTGCTTGGAAACTCCGTCTTTAAAAAAATAGAAAAGACGCTCTTCAAGCATTAGAAAAGGTGTTATCTGATTGGGTCTTCATGGAGGAGATGTTCATATAACAAAGGATTATAAAAAGTTTACTAATGGCAAGGAGGTACCTATCAAGCCATCTATTGGTGGTGTTAAGGCAAGAAGATTCTTGTCCCAACCCATACACAGTCATAAGCAA
The DNA here is from genome assembly GCF_041138505.1 of Cibotium barometz. Lineage (NCBI taxonomy): Eukaryota > Viridiplantae > Streptophyta > Polypodiopsida > Cyatheales > Cibotiaceae > Cibotium > Cibotium barometz. The sequence continues at coordinate 27,576,102 of NC_141069.1, forward strand.
GGAAGGAAATGTAGAAGAGTTTCAAGGATTAATTATGGATTATGGAAGCAAGTCCATAATGCGGTCAAAGATCATGAGGCAGATGGGGAAGCACAAAACGTGAAACCAGAGGTGTGGAGGTCTCTTGATCAACTATTCATGTTCTGTGACAATGTGGCATGGAAGAAGAGTGATTGCCAAAACTTTGAAGAGGCAGCTGAAAGTCCATGAAAGACCCGTGGACAGCCTGCATGGACAGCCTGTAATATAACTCACTACATGGTAGGGTTCTCTCTTTCTTTTTTTAAAATGCTTGTTCCTCTTTTCTTTGTTCACTAACTATGCATTGTTATGTCTTTGTGAAAACAACATATTATCCACAACCACATTCCCTATTTTGTCAAAAATTATGGATGCCTTGCAATTTGGTCCACCCAAGGCATGGAAAAATCACACTATATGGCACGTAATGCGTCTTTCAGACATACACAACACTACGGAGGGAGTCAACATAAGAAGGCAAATAGTATGAAAGAAGTCTTCCAATGGTTTTACCGAGGCATACTACAGAGGCTTTTCATGTTAAAAGAAAAGTTGCCAGCTCCAAAGTCAAGCTTGCTTTCATTCTAGCCCAAAAGCAAAGAAGAAGACAAATTTTAGATAATTCTAGCGCACAGCAGGCAGACATATGCAATGGAGGAATTCAAAGATATTTGTGTTCAGATATCGAGCTCATCTAGTGAGGCGGTGGACACTGATGACCCGCCTGGGGGATAGGCCCCACTTACACCACTGGCATGGTTGGTGAGATCTTGGGTGATATGCAGCCAGTGGGATGACAAGCTGTGTGACAGCCATTCTAGAGACTGGCATAGTTATAGCGCCAGCTCATTTAGTTGGGTTCACACTATAGAGAACCCTTGTATGTATTGGTTGAGTACCTTTCATATTATGTGTACTCTTATCTTTGTATATGGTGTGTTGAGTGTTGAGTGAAGAAGAAGAAGAGTTTCAGCCTCTCACCTTGTGTGTTCTCTATTAGGGTTTTGTGAGTGTGTGTGTGTGATTGCAAGAGATCAAGCTCTCTTCCCTCCTGTATCTTTTCATGGTATCAGAGCCTGGTTCATGCTAAGGGCTGATCTGCAAGCAAGAGAACCACAGGAAGCGGTACGAGGGTAAGAGCTTCAACTACTCTTCCCTATTTGTGTTGGTGACTACACCCTTGTCGGGAGCTCTACGGGAGGCACCGCAAACGATCTCTGATTGAGGAGCTTTCTTCGCGGGAGTAAAGCTGCGGGAGTAAAGCTATAGGGCCAAAATCACGTTTTGGGCGCGTCTGGACCTCCGTTTTTTAGAAAGCAGACAATTTTGAGCACTGCGGGTAAGTCTTCGATTCTCTGCAAAACTCTGTTTTAAGAACTGCAGGAAGACAGATTGTCTGTGCAGACATTGTGGGTGCTGCAAAGAGGTCAATAGTTGCCATTGGGTGTATGTATGCACATTGAGATCACTAGTTGTGACATTTGAGTCTACTTCAATACCGCTGTAGGAAATACACCAGTTTGTGTAGGAAAAACCAGAGTGCTGTTTCTGGTAAATTTGTGTATCTGGCAAGATGTCTAATGATGGCATAACACAGATTGTGGCTGAGAAGCTGGATAAGAATAACTTCCATTCTTGGAGGTTCAGGTTGACGAATTTCTTGATGGGAAAGGGCTGTTAGGACTACATAGAAGGTGAGCATGAAGAGGCACCGGAGATACCGGATATCAATCCGACTACTGCAGATGTGAAAGAGTTCAAGGATTGGAACCAAGGAGCCAGAAAGGTTATGTATTAGCTCTCCATTAGTATACAGGACACCATGATTGGGCACATTCAGGATGCCAAGTCCCCCAAGGAGGCGTGGGACACCTTGGTAAAGCTCTATGAAACAAATACCAAGGCACGTAAGATACATTTGAAGAATGAACTTCATACTGTGGAGAAAAAGAGCATGTCTGTGGATGATTATGCGTTGAAGATAAAGGGTATTGTCTATTGGTGTGTCAGTAGATGATGATGATAAGGTGGAAGTCTGTCTACGTGGTCTCGGGCCACAATACAAGGCATTCAAGACGTCTATTCAGACTCGGGAAAACATTCCCAATTTTACAGATTTGGTGTCTATGCTGATTATAGAAGAGAAAAGCTTGGGTGAAGACCAACAGTCTTCACAAAGCAAAAACAGTTCAGAGCAGCAAGCCTTCTACACAAGTTCAGGAAGAGGACGAGGTAGAGGAGGCCGTGGACGCGGTCAAGGAGGTGGCCGAACAGGTAATCAAAATTATGGCCAACAGTAGCAACAACAACAGTCCCAGAATTCACAACAACAACAACACGCAAGTGGAAGAGGCTAATATAGAGGCAGGGGGAGTCAAAGAGGCCGTGGAAATTGGCAAAGGCAATATAACGATGCACGTGGATGCTTTTATTGTGGTAAGCCTAGACATGTGCAGGCAGAATGTTATAAGAAGCAGGCCGACATGCAAAATGGAAAATTGCAGCAAAACAACTATGTATCCTCGAGCAGAAACAATGAGGATAATGAAAGGTTGTTTGTTATGCAGCATGTCATGAATGCCATGTCTGAAAATGTTGAAGCAGCACAAAAGGATGATGTGTGGTATGTTGATTCAGGTGCTTCGAACCACATGACAAGTCATGGGGAGTGGTTCGAGGAGATGAAAAACCCGAAAAGACCAAGTTTTGTGAAAACATGGGATGACACTGCTCATCCAATTGCCCATGTTGGAGATGTGCCATTGTCTATGTAGGATGGCAAAGTGAAGTATCTTGCTGATGTACTTCATGTACCGAACATAACAAAGAATCTGGTTTCAGTTGGCCAGATAATTGAGCAGGGTTTGCAGGTTCGGTTTTAACCCTGATGGTTGTTATGTTGAAGACTTCAAAGACAAGTGTAGGTTGGTTGCAAAAGGCAATAGAGTGGGCAGAATGTTTACGTTGAATGTAAACATACCTGAAGTGAGTGCTGCGATGTTTGCAAAATGGTTCAAGAATTGTTGCAGACACAGACATTTGGCATAAAAGGATTGGACATGTGAATGTGCAAAGATTGAAGTCTATGCATACTAAAGGAATTGTGACAGGGCTGCCAAAATTTAAAGTGGAAGGTATGTAGAAAATATGTGAAGCATGCCGATTTGGGAAGCAAACAAAGCATGTGTTTCCACGTAATAGATATGTGAGCAGAAATGCACTAGATGTTGTGCATTCAAATGTATAGGGTCCTACGAAGAGCATATCTATGAGAGGCTACAGGTATTATGTGACGTTTATTGATGACCACACAAGGAAAGTGTGGGTATACTTCATGAAGAAGAAGAGTGAGGTGTTCACTCACTTCCAGAATTTCAGAGTTATGGTTGAAAAGCAAACAGGAAAATATGTAAAGTGCCTAAGGTCAGATGGAGGGGGAGAGTACTTCTCCAATGAGTTCTCTGAATTTTAAAAAAAGAATGGTATTCGGAGACAGTTCACATGTAGATACACTCCGCAACAAAATGGAGTCGCTGAGCGGAAAAACAGGCACATTGCTGAGATTGCGCGAGCATTGATGGAAGAGAAAAATATGCCGCATAGCTATTGGGCTGAGGCTGTTTCTACAGCAGTTTACATCATGAACAAGACACCAACTGCAGCCATACATGATGTAACTCCAGAGGAGAGGTTTACTGGTAGAAAACCTGATTTGTCTCATCTGAAAGTTTTTGGATGCATTGCATATGTGCATGTGCCAGATGAGCTGAGAACTAAGCTGGATCCAAAAGCTGAAAAATGTGTGTTTATTGGATATTCCCTTGAGCAAAAGGGTTATAGGTGTTATAACCCTGCCACACGTGAGTTGAGGGTAAGCAGGGATGTTGTTTTTTATGAGATGAGCAACTGGTATGCTGCTAAAAAAGAAGCTATTGGGGCTGATGTGAGTGTAAGTGTGGTTGCACAGAATGCAGGTCAGCAATCACAGTCTTTGAGTGGACCAGGAGAGTCCTCATCTAGTGGGTCTATTGATAGACCATGGAGTGGCAGGTTGCGTCATAATACCAGCCGCCCTACAAATGTGATTAGTACATCACGTAAAGGAAAAGAGAAAGTGGTTGAGCCCCTTGGTATGCCTGACATTTCTGCACGGCATTCTCATGTTGATGGAGAGTCTAGTGGCTCAGAGATGAGCCGCCTTGATGAGGAGCTTGGGATCCCAGCTATGAGAACACCTGGTGTAAAGAAGGCTATGGAAGCCATGAATGAAAAGCTGTGAAGATCTGGGAGAGTAAAAAATCCTGTGCAGAGATTTACTTATGATGGTTATGTGGCACATCACTATGCATATATGGCAAAAGTTGTGCAGGTTGTTGAGCCCACATGCATTGATGAGGCTGTTGGAAATGTGTGTTGGGAGAAAGCTATGGATGAGGAGATGGATGCACTATATGGAAATGAAACTTGGGACTTAGTGCAATTGCCTGAAGGCAAGAAAGCCATTGGATGCAAGTGGGTGTACAAAGTAAAACATAACAGTGATGGAAACATAAACAGGTACAAGGCTAGATTGGTATAGCCAAAGGATATGCGCAGACATATGGCATTGATTATGAGGAAACTTTTAGCCCAGTTGCCAAGATGGCAACAGTGAGAGTTGTGATAGCAGTGGCTGCGCCAAAGCAATGGTCTTTACATCAAATGGATGTAAAGAATGCATTCTTGCATGGGGATTTGCAAGAAGAGGTGTATATGTTGCAGCCACCTGGTTATGAGGATGTGGGTCACCCTGAGCATGTTTGCAGGAGGTTGAAGAAAGCCTTGTATGGCTTAAAACAAGCACCAAGAGCATGGTCTGACAAGATTTTAGAATATCTTGTCACTATTGGCTTTCATGTAGCCAATGCAGATTTCTCACTGTATGTAAGACATGATGAAAGAGGGGTTGTGCTTGTTGTCATCTATGTAGATGACTTGATCATTACGGGGGACCATGATGCAGAGATCTTTGATGTAAAGATCTTGCTTAGATAGAAGTTTGAGATGAAGGATCTGGGGGAGCTCAGATATTTCTTGGGCATTGAGGTGATTAGGTCACCACATGGTATTGGATTACTGCAGAGACAGTATGGCTTGGACATGTTGTCCAAGTATGGTATGACAGGCTATAAGCCTATCTCAGTGCCATTGGATCAAAATGGCAAGTTGAGTGCAGATTCAGGAGAGATTTTGGAGGATCCTACTATGTATAGGCGCATAGTAGGAAGCTTGATATACATGACGATCACCAGACCAGATTTGAGCTATGTTGTTGGGTTGGTGAGTCAGTTTATGCAGGTTCCACGAAAATCGCATTTGGATGCATTGAGACGCATACTGAGGAATGTGAGGTCTACTTTGCATTGTGGACTATTCTATGAGACTGGGACAGAGATATGTGTATATGAGGTATGTGAGGTCTACTTTGCATTGTGGACTATTCTATGAGACTGGGAGTGTACATGAGGTATGTGAGGTCTACTTTGCATTGTGGACTATTCTATGAGACTGGGACAGAGATATGTGTACATGGGTACATAGATGCTGATTGGGCTGGTAGTATCTCAGATAGAAGATCTACCAGTGGCTTCATGTTTTCTTTGGGGAGTGCTGTTGTGACTTGGAGCAGCAAGAAGCAGCCTACGGGTTGCTCTATCCAGTACACAGAGGCCAAGTACAGAGGAGCTGCTATGGCAGCATGTGAGGTAGCTTGGTTGAGAAAGCTACTTTGCAGATTTGGGTCTATCAGTGGATAGACAAGTTGTCATTTTCTGTGACAACATAAGCAGTATACAGTTGGCCAGGAACCCAGTTTTTCATGCTCGTACGAAGCATATAGAGGTCCACTACCATTTTGTCAGAGAGAGGGTCTTGGTAGGAGATCTTGACCTTGTTTATGTCAGCACGGCACAGAGGATCAGGTAGCTGACATCTTCACCAAAGCATTGGGTACATAGAAGCTCCGCAGATTCAAGGCTTCGCTTGGTGTACATGAGATGGGAGTGTTGAGATATTGAGGCAGTGGACACTGCTGACCCGCCTGGGGGATAGGCCCCACACTTACACCACTGGCATGGTTGGTGAGATCTTGGGTGATACGTGGCCAATGGGATGACAGGCTGTGTGACAGCCATTCTAGAGACTGGCATAGTTATAGCACCAGCTCATTTAGTTGGGTTCACACTATAGAGAACCCTTGTATGTATTGGTTGAGTACCTTTCATATTATGTGTGCTCTTATCTTTGTATATGGTGTGTTGAGTGTTGAGTGAAGAAGAAGAGGAGTTTCAGCCTCTCACCTTGTGTGTTCTCTATTAGGGTTTTGTGAGTGTGTGTGTGTGCTTGCAAGAGCTCAAGCTCTCTTCCCCCCTGCATCTTTTCAATTTGTAAACCATAAATGGACAAGTATACAATTATAGCAGTTTGTAAACCTTGGTGTGTTTTGAGACTCAATGCTTTGGTGTTATGTTTACATGTGATCTATCAATGGGTTAGCAAGCTCATGGTTCTATTGATGCTTGCTAATATGGCAATTGAGGGGTCCCCTTTAGGGGCAAGGGACCTATTAGCAAGCATCAATAGATTCAATCAATACTACTTAATTTAGAGACTCGCCTATATTGATGATTTCCAATGTCCATTTAGTCTTTTGCTAGAAGACATCATTAAAGATAAATAAATACTTACTGAAATGGAAACAAGTAATTCACAAAGGGAGAGCAATAATTTGAAAAGCAATAGCATATTTATACAAATAATACTAGACATCATAAATTTTATTGAGGCTTGCTAATATGGATTTTGAAGGGTCCCGTAAAAGGGACAAGGCCATATTTTCAAGACATCAAAAACTTTGGTCATGCTTGCTAATATGGCCAATTAATTTTTCAATATAAAACATTATTAACAATCAATAAATACCAAACATCATTAACAATGAAGGCATACAAATGCTTTTTGAAGGTACTGAGTGTGGGAAGAGTACTGAAGTGTCATACGGAGATGGGAATGATGCAAAAGTGTACTCATCGTCCATACGGACAAGGAACTGAAGACAAGATAGATGCATGTCAATCCACCACACCATCGAGGAGGGAATATCCATTCAGAATGATATCTTGAAGTGTGGTCTTCTCAAATATTAATTCGAAGTGGTGGGTGGAGATCTTGCAAAATAAGAAGGATCTCAACTCCGTGACGCGGATAATCTTACATATCAAAGGGGCCGGCAGAGGAAGACTAAGATGGCGGATGAAGGCATGACATTGGACGTAGTTCTGCAACTTCTATGAGAGCAAGGGAGAGAATTAGCCCTCCTGGGGCTTATCCTGCCAGAGCTCAAAGAAAGGAATGCACCAATTCTCAAGATGTTGAAGAAAGTTATGATTGCCCTCGAACGTCAGTTTCCAGGTGAGACCATTGTCTCTTCTATCCTCTTCCTGTTCACGAGTGTCTCCTCTCTCAGCGAAATCCTCTTCTTCTTCTTCTTCTGATGGTCCTTCCTCTTCTGAACCCTGCCTAGTTTCTTGGTACTTAAGGCTGTAATCTCTCACAATTTGATTGATATGAACAAACGTCCTGCCACCTTCCTCAACTATACCTACCTGTGTCAATTCCTGGAATGCTGCCAGGTGGTCTGATAGAAAATCCTTGTGCTTCTCCAGTACAAAGCTCATCTTAAACACCCTGTTGAAAATATTGTGGTATATGTGAAAATATCTCTGGGCCTTGCACCTGTGAAGGAACTTAAACAGGAGCAAATCTGGAGATGTCTCGTCTCCTACTTCCTTACCCCTTGGTTTTAAATGGGAACCCTGACCCTTATGCACCAGTCTGTGTCTCTTCTCTGTATAAAAATGTATATATTATCGATTGTATATGAATGCATCTATAATCAGGCACTATAGAGGATTGTTGAGCTAAATTTGACTAATAGCAGAAAAGTGTTAACTTACCAGCAGAGGCACTGCAGAGGATTGTTGAACTAAATTTGACTAATAGCAGAAAAGTGTTAACTTACCAGTTGTTTTCGTTGGACTTACTATAGCAGCAGAGAAATCAACTTTCCTCTTAATAGGAAGGTTCTTGGTATCTTCGACTGCAAGACAACTTAGTATTCAGCATCATGAAAGGTGTGCAAAGGGTCACATGACCATGAAGGTGTCAATTTTGAGAAACTACATAAAAACTAAAATTAGCATGAAAACGCGATACGGGTTCTTAGGGAAAAGCAAAACAGTCTCTGCACGTTTTCATGCTAATTCCTCTATTCAACATAAATGCAGCTCGATATATTATTTCTCAACAAAATTCATGACATTAAGGTGACAATTTTGACAAACTACACTAAGACAGAAAATTAGCACGAAAACGCGATATGGGGTCTTTAGGAAAACTAAAACTCTCTCTGCGCATTTCCATGCAAATTTTCCAAAGGAAGAAATAGGGACATCTGAATAAGATACACCTATTTCCTAAGAAACACATGGATCATGGATCTTGAATTTGTGACAAAAAGATTGAAAGTCTGTTCAGGGAATCATGTCTACAGTGAGGCATAGTGGGAAGGATGAGGATGGAAGGGTGTTGGAAGGATGAGGATGGATGATGAGGAGGAGAAAGAAAGTATGCAGGGAAGTGTGGACTGAGGAGGAAGTGTGGCCTAAGGAGGGAAGAGTGAGGCGCAGGAGGGAATCCAAGAAGCATTTATAAATGGCACAAATTCCAAGGCAGTAAAGGTCACATCTAGATATGTCAAAATTCAATTTCCTAGGGTGCGTGGGTCCCACCCACACGTGTGAGATATGACTTGTACTCGCACGTGTGGTATTTATTAGAGTATCTCCCTTCCTACTCTCCATCATCAGCATCCTCTTCATCACAGACTACACTCAGATTACAGAGGCATCACTGAGACTACAGAGGCACCACTAAGACCACAGAGAAGCATTACTCAGACTACACAAAGGCACCACCTTCATCATCTAGCACATCCAGAGACAGCCTGCAAGTCAGTACAACTCAAACTTTCTTGTCCTGCATACTTTTAACTATTCAAACAAGTTTCTGTCTAAATGGGGAATAGCCAAACTTCTGCGTCATTGAAATGGCCTTGTTTTTCCATACACTTACAAACACAAACCATTAGGAAAGCCAAAAGTTCCTTTTTGTAGGCATGCAGGACACCCTTTACATATTTTTACAACATGATCAAGTAGAAAATCTCAAGAATAGGGCTGAGGGATTGCCCTTTTGGTTATTTCCTGCTCATCATACAAATTTGCATGAAAACATGATGGCTGGTGTTTGCTCTTCCTTGAGTGTCATAATAACATTTTCATGCAAATCTGCATTTTAGCCTTTTTCTTTACACACTGCGGACTTCTGAAGCATTTCATGACCTGTTCTTCCAAGTTTTGGTTTCTACAACTACAATTTTTTTGTCTTTCCATACATTTACAAGCACAGACTAGTAGGAAAGCCAAAAGTTCTCATATTTCTTTCACACAATCCTTGATGTAGGCATGAAATAAACCCTCTTCATAATTTGCAACACCATCCTTGATGTAGGCATGAAATAAACCCTCTTCATATTTCTTTCACACAATCCTTGATGTAGGCATGAAATAAACCCTCTTCATAATTTGCAACACCATCCTCAGGTATAAAATCTCAAGATTTGCATGTAAATGCGAGGGAGAGTGTTTGATGTTTTTGAAGTAGCATAATTGCGTTTTCAATCAAATGTCTGTATGAAATTTTTTTGTGTCACTTTGAGGACTTTTGATGCATTCCAAAGAGTGCAATTGGCCTATGATGCCATGCCAATAGATCCAGATTACTGCAAAGGTCCTAAATTTAGGGAAGTTTTAAATTTGCATGAAAACGCGAGGAGAGGCCGTTTAGATTTCCATACTGCCCATATCGCGTTTTCATGCAAATAACTGTTCTTGCATTGGAATACTCTTGTGCTGTATTTTCTCTGTTTGTTTGCAGTCTGTTGATGAGAAACCGCTCTTTGTTTATGATGACAGATATTATCGGTTTCTTTCTTCTATGGCTAGAACCAAGTCTACAGTAAGAAAACCTGGCAAAGGCCTAGGATTAGCAGCAACGGTTGCAGGGAAGCCCAAAAAAGGAGGGTTGCCCCCAAAAGGAAGAGGTAAACATGGTAGAAAGGGGAAGCCTATGAGTCTTCTCCAACAAAAGAGCAGGAGATTGAAACAGGGTACCTCTATCCTCAGGGAGATCAGGAAGGCACAGAAGGTTGTAGGCTTTGCGATCCCCAAAGCCCCATTTCAAAGACTTGTGAAAGAAATTTGTGATAGCTGGCACATAGGGTTTAGTTGGAATAGAACTGCCATTCTTTCACTACAAGAAATGGTAGAGGATTATTTGGAAATTTTTTTTGAAGATGCTATGCTTGTTGCTGCCCACCCTCATAGGGTAACACTCATGGCTAAGGACTTCAACACTTTGGCCAGGGTAAGGTGGAGGTATGACAAGTTAATCCATCCTGTAGAATGGCAAGATATAAAGATGAGAGATATTCTGCTGATTCCACCTGCAAGAAAGTCAAAGCAAGATGAAGTCAAAGTTGTTGAGGTCACCCATCATAAGAATACGAGAGGGAAAGCAGCCTATGAGGAGCCCCTCAGGAATCAAATGAGGGCCTCTAAATCTGCTGTGGTGGTTGAAACTGTACAGAAGGAGCTTTAGATACAGAGAAGGCTGCTGGAGCTGGGCCCTCATGTAGTGGTGCATATTGAGGAGGAAACCTCAGTAAGAGATTTTGACCTTACCAAAGAGTGCTTCTTAGCCCTGGCTTACAAGAATCAAAACGTATTAGACACTATCATTGTTGCAATACTATGGTAAGGGTCCATCTTGTTCAACTTGTGTGCAATGCAACTTGATTCTTGTACGTCTTTTACTTTGTAGAATAACATTTTTGTGGTCTTATGTAGCATGTTCAAGAGTTGGTTAGACCATTCTGTACAGCATACTGTACATATCATTGATCCTGCCATCTCGTCTCTAGACTTAGAGATGCAAAGGAAACCCTTGCAAATCTTGCAAAGTGGTTCAAATTTTGCAACTTCAAGGTCTTAGATGTTTTGATGCTTCCCTATCATAGCAGGTGTGTAGAAAGAAAGGGTTCTTTTTGGGATTGAAAACTCTCGTACTATTTATATTTTCTAATGGTTGTTCTTTAATCAATTCCACCTACAGTGACCATTGAAGTTTAGTTTCCATAGATGTCCAACAAAAGCAATGCTTCTTGCTCAACTCTCTTTGCTCAACTCTCTTTCAAACACCCACAAAGAGCTCACTCTGTAAGTCTTATGAATCCTTTTCTTTTGTACAGACTTGGTGAGAGTTCTAAAGTTGAAGAGGCAGTGCTGGTCAGGAATAGGATGAGGAGGAAAAACAACCAAGTGGACTTGGAGTGGAGAGCTTCCAGATCCCAGGCCTTGAAGACCTTGAAGATGCAGTGGAGACCTCGGGGCTCCAAAATCTTAGTGGGGATATTGACCAAGGACAGCCTGATGATCATTTGGGATGATTTGGAATGATTATTTGTATAACATTCTTTTAATCTCGTGATGCTTATATGATTTGGGATGACTATGTATAAAATTAAAATGGAAGATGCTTTGCAAATGAATCCCTCTATCTCCATAGACTTGTCATGATATTTATAAATAGATTTAAATGTATGAAGAGAGAGAGAGAGAGAGAGAGAGAGAGAGAGAGAGAGAGAGAGACTTTGAAAGCATATAGTAATTTGGTTTAAAATTGATCAATATATTAACAATGTCATTGTAAATCTTAACAAGTGGAGAATTGAGATCCTAACCAAGAGCAGCTACAAGATCATTTGGGATGATTATATGTATTAACTTCTTTGAATCTAGTAATCTATCAATCAAATGAAAGATGTTTTGCAACAACTGATACCCTCTATCTCCATAGACTTGACATGATATTTATAAATGTAGGAAGAGAGAGAGACACTTTGAAAGCATGTAGACATTTGGAATAAAATTGATCACTTTATTAACAATGTCATAGTACAGATCCCAGCCGGTCGAGGACCAAAAGGTCATTGACTCTTTCTTGTACTCGCTCTTCATTCGAGCTTACAAAGAATGTTGAGCAGTCCAATGTGTCTGACTGTCACAAAAAAAAAATCATTTGCAGACTCAATGCAAGAGCCTTCCCTTGCAGGACCGTCCACATCATCCATTGTTGTCTCCACAGCAACCTAGAGAGCAAGGGTTGCAAGAGCCTTCCCTCACAGGACCATCCACATCATCCATTGTTGTCTCCACAGCAACCTAGAGAGCAAGGGTTGATAAGGATTGAGAATCAATATATTATTTGTAGAAAAACTGAACAAAATATATGTTCTTTAGTACCTCCAATGATCAATTTAGCTGGATGTCAATAATCCCATCGGCCGCATTGAATTAATGAATTAAATAAACATAGTAAGTTTACCTTCTTGTTGTTGAGCATGAATGCAAATCCTGCTGAAATTGTTCTGTTTGCCTCCATATGAATGTCGTGCCGCAATTGAGCAAGTGTACATTTCCGTCTGACTGATATAAAACTCACCAAGTTTCCATTCTCATTCACAGTAATGTCAATTGATACATTGTCTCAGGAGCAAACCCGTTTAGGTCTTGATCTAACGGAACAAGTTTATTTCCAATCATCCTACTTCGTTTATAGAAAAAGATACCTAATTGAGAAAGTTGTGTTGCAGATCTACCTGGATACTGCAATTCCCCGATGGATCCATGTAAAACATCCATGAACCCTAAAATGCATTCCCCTGGTTGCCACTCCTGATAGGATGGAGGGTATATATCTAAAACAAAAAACACAAACAAGTTAGTCAAATATAAAGTCAAAAACTTATGTTTAATTTCTCTAAACTCTCAAGTAAGTTATTCACAATTTGGTCTGTGGTGTGGGAAATTGTCTGGTTCATCCAATAAGACAAGTTCTCTATGCATGTACACATGTTGAATCAATATTTCCATCTTTGTTTTTTTCCCATCCTTTGTTCTAAGATCCAACACTCTACCCTTCCAAGATATCAAAAAGTTGTTTCCGGATCGTCTTTTCCTTCTTCTATTAGGCTGCATTAGCACCCAACTTCCTTTTGATACACTCAATGTTTGTCAATGAAAACACGATTTTCAATCATGGCAATAGGGGTAAGGTAAAGTTAAGAAAACACCTAGATATTTGTGGCTTTTTGGGTTGTCCTCACCACTGCCTCCTTCCAAGCCTGTCGAACACAATCCAGTCTGAATTTTGAGCATTAAAAAAATCAAAAGCAAGCTTCTTCCAAACCTGTCGAACACAATCCAATCTAAAACATGAGCATCAGAAAAATCAAAAGCAAGTACCTTTTACAAAACAATACAATTTAAAATGGAAGCGCTTATAAAATGAAAGAAACATCTTGGCGAAGCAAAGTGCTCATGTTTATACTTTGGTCGTAGATACCTGCCTGAACCCATCATTTCGTATAAGGATATGCAGCACAGTTGCACTATCGTGTCGGCACTCAAAGTTTACAGGCGAGTGGATCTGATTCAAAGATTGAACATTGAAAATAATTATAAACCGTATAGATAAAAATAAAGAACTACAAGCATGAGAATCATTTTGGCAAGGAACGCAAACTTTTGTCCTTGAATGTTTCAGATTGGAGGGCTGGCCATGCCTCTAGGTACAAGATGAAGGTTGGAAGAGAGCGAGTGAGAGAGAGAGGGAGGGAGGAAGGGCGCTGGAAGACTAGTTTGGGAGGGGAGAGTAGTTTGGGAGGGAAACCTAGTTTCAGTAAGTAGTTTTTTTTGAAAAAGACATCAATGTCAGACTCAAAATCGTGATAGTATCTTTAGTTTTTTTTTAAAAGACCTTGTGAGACTCAAAATCGTTATAGTATCTTGAACATTAACTATGGCACGCTTCTTACGAACATAAAGTACTATTTGTTTTTCCTATTTTCACTTGTTTTTGGTGAAATTTCAACGTTATGTTGGCCTTCTCCTCATTGGTTGAGAGACTATTTTTCCAAATCCTAAAAGGCCCCAAAATGAGGTCCCTTTTTTCCTAATGATACAGTTAATTGAGCAGTTCAGTGTTTCTATTGTCGTGGACCTCACAAGGTGGCACACTGCACCATTTGGAATACTTCGATGCCCATAGTCACCACTGACACCTTGTGACTAATGTGTGAACAATGTGGCACTGAACACGTGTTCCAAGATTACCCAAGATGAGTTGCGTAAATGCAATTCGTCTCACAAAATACAACTCTTAACATCTTAAGTGTACAAAAAAGGCAATTGTCCACGGTGCCCTTGAATGTACTTACACGTTTACAAGCCAAGGTACGAGAAATAGTCAAAAGGAATGCAAAAGACAATACCTCAACATTGGTAGAAGAACATGCTTTAAAATAGAACCCAAAAGAGAAAACAAAACCTTCTAAACCCAAGAAAGACAAGGGACAACAAACTATCGAAACCAAGGTGGAATTAAAAGTCAGGGAGAAGAAGCCTCTAGAGGACATAAACCCAAAAGGGGACATAAACACAAAAGAGCCAAAAGCTATACATGATGTAGAAGCATCCACCTCAAAGACCACCACACAAACCTGGACACCCATATGTGCGACACATGATACAAAAACCCAAAAGGAAATTCAATCTCATCGCTTGGGTAAACATAATAAAAAACTGACAAACCAAAGAAAGTCAGAGAATGAAACAAGTTCTAGTACATCACTAAGAGAAGATGAAACAAGTTCTTACTCTTCACTCAGTGCACCACATAGACCAACAATCAAGAAACTAGAACAACCCACCCAACCACCCCAAATGGATAATAATGATCACATGACATATGCGGAACACAAAAAGCAAGCTCAGGAGAGCATGCTTAGCTTGGTTGAATATCTTATAGGGTCACCAGTTGTGATTGAGCCTCATAATGCCAATCCTAGCAACCAAAATACAAAGCCTAGAGGAGTACCGCTTCCCCTTTCAAGAGGAAGACATACACTCTATAGAAGAGTCATTTGGAACAGATTGTACGAACTATATGCTTCAGAAAGCATGATTAAAACAGTCTCTCAAAACCTCATTTGGAGGAATACTCTTCTCTCATGATAAAGCCATCATCACATTAGCACTTGCACCTTTAAGGGCTCAACCTGAGTTATACCAAGACATAAAGAACTCCACAAAACAAGATTGTGAGGATTTGCAAGTTTCCAAACAGACCTCATTAAAAATTGTCAGAGGGCCAAGTGTGCTAGCGTACGCATTGGGTACTCTTGAAAAAGCTGAAAGCCAACATGAGGATGAAAGTAAATGGGAGTATGAAACAGAAATGGGATCTGAAGCCAAAACAATAACCAAAACACCCATGGTTCCTTTGGAAGATTCTGTCATGGTATGGTTGGATTTCCCTCAGGCAATGATGCTAAGCACAAACATGCATTTATTAGCCCTTGAGCTAGTCTCATAACATCGTGACAATAGACACTTGGGTGTCATTGGGACAATCTAAACTCATCCCTACAAGCAATAGTCTTGCAAAAGGAGCCAATGGACAAAACATTGAAGTTCCACGTTACTTTAGATACACTACTCAAACAATCGATGGGTGATATGGAATTTACATTCCATGTTACCTTGTTTTCCCTTGAGTATGATGTCATCCTTGGTGGAACTTGGATAGGTGAATCGTTGTATTCAATAGATGAATCCATGCAAACGGTCACCTTGTGAACACTCCTGCAAGCAATGTAAAATTTCTATTATGGGAGGAAGAGACCTTGCAAGAGCTGGAACTTCCAACATATCTTACTAAAAAGATCCTTGGGATTTTGGTGGAATTAGAAATTTCAAATAAAATCACCACAGCTCAAGCACAAATTTATCCAACACGAGAAAACAATCTCATGACCCTCGAGCTATGGGATTTGTTAGGTCAACCAACACTCACGGCACATCTTGAAAGGATTACATTTACACAAGACTTGAACATACCATGTTTGGGGTACTTTGAACATACAATACATCTTGAAACTAACCCACTCACTTACAAGTTTTTTGTGGGTTGATGAGTATGTGTTGGAAGCATATTTGATCTTGGGACATGTAAGATTCCTCCCTCCAGCTTTTGAGGTGTAAAGGTGTAAGAACCTCCCCTTCTGTTCTTGAAATTATTCCCCTCTCTGAAATAGGAGAAAGATCTTGTTTTACCGTGTTTTGGCCTAGAGAGAGGGAAAATGTCTAGAGACACATAATCCAAAATTTAGATATCTTTGGATATAAAAATCCTCTAGTGTCTAAAATGGATTCCCCTAAAACAGAAGTTCAAAATGAACTTTCCAATGTGCATTAGGAATTAATTGAAAATGATATAAGGGACCTTAGCCTAAGGGTCTACATTTTTAAAAATTTTTGGATTATGGTCCAATTAAGGTTTCAATAGGCCAATTGGATTAATCCAAGTGTTGGGATGATTTAAATCCAAAGAATAAAAGAAAATATCCAAAAATGAGTAAATGCTCACATTAGGTGAAGAGTTAACTTAGTACAAGGTTTATTAGTTAAAAATTATGAGATATTATTAAAAAAATGAGATATTTTAGAATAATGATGCATTTTTGACACCTTGGTAATAAGGAGAGGGGGACTCTTGAGGTAGGGACCTTTTTCACATGTGTGGAAGGGTTTTCAATTAAAAAAATTGTGATATTTTTATCTCTCCTCTCTCCTGGATCAAACCAAATCAAAAAGGGAGCCAAACTGGTCCAAATCTTATCCAAATTGAGTCAAACTGAACCTAGAAAATTCTAGAACCCAGTTGGACTTGGTTAGTGGCCTTCCTCACCTATAAATAGACCCTTAGTCTTTTTTTAAAAAATCTATGAGCTATACCATGCCAGTATTACATTAAAATAATCACATTTTCTATTATCCCTTAAAAATCCTCTACTTTTGGGGAGCTTAGAGCTTCTCTCTCTCTTCAACAACTCTTGGAGCTCTCTTCTCCACTTGCTAAACCAATTGATTGGTTGCGGGCTTCACTTCTAGAAAAAGAAGCAATCTAATCCTTGAGGCAAGAATGAATTTTATGGTTTTTTGTTAATATTCTCAAATGACTTCTCTTCTCAACCCCTCTCAAGCTTGAGAAGTTTCTAATTGGATGTTTTAAATTCAAATCAAGCTTTCCCTAAGAATTTTAATGTGTAATCAAGAAAAAGTTAATCTTTGTGCTTATTTAGAATGCTTTCTTATGTATATCTCTCTCTCAAAAAGAATAGTCATTCCTATGGCTAATTCTTTAGCAAAAGAATGCTTCTCATTGTTGATAAATTCTTAATTCAGAATCAAATTCTAAGCTTGTTAAGCTAGAGAATAAGAAAATGATATTTTTATGCTTTTATGTTAACAAAATAATGGTTAATTCTTTTAAATTATTTATAAGTAGTTAAAAACTACTTCAATTGATTCTAAATAGGAAAGAGATAATCCTATCAATTTGGGAAAAGAGGAATAATAGAAATAGCTTAATTCTAATAGAATAATCATAATTAAGTTTATGATTATGGTTAAAATTATGATTTAAACTCATAGTTTAGATTTAAGCTTAAGAATAGATCTTCTATCATATTTGCATTATAATGTTTTATTCTTTTAAGAAAATTTTGAGAATTAGTAAAATTATGATTTAAACTCATAGATTAGATTTAAGCTTAAGAATAGATCTTCTATCATATTTGCATTATAATGTTTTATTCTTTTACGAAAATTTTAAGAATTATCAATAAAAGCAATGAAGCTATGGTAAAATTTTCAGAAAATAATACATATCTTATTTTTATGCATAATGCTAAAAGAGGACTTCCTACCATATTTTAGGATTGGACATCCTATGCAAAAAGAATGAATTTCATCATATTCATGAGAAATATTTTTTTTATAATTATGCTTAATTAATTGATTAAGAGAAAAGAGTAATTTTTGGTAAATTTATTTTTATGCAAAAAGAGAAATTCTCATGATATTTTAGAATCAAGTATTTAAATGGTAAAAGAGTAATTTTTGGTAAATTCATTTTTATGCAAAAAGAGGAATTCCCATGATATTTGAGATCCAAGTGATTAAATGGAAAAAGAGAAATTATTGGTAAATTTATTTTATGCAAAAAGAGGAATTCCCATTGGTATCAAAGTAAATTGGCTAATCTGGAAGCAAAAAATGTCAAAAAGTTATGAAGTAGCAGTAAAAGGTTGTAATTGTGTGATGAAATTCATACAAATTGATATTCAGACTGAAATTCATAAATTAGTAATTGGGTCTTCAGATGGAAGTACCGCACTTGCATGGAATCCCTGACTTGCTTGAGGCCTAGACATGATGGTATTTACCTTATAATTCCAAGGACCATGACTACCCGTATATACCGAGGGTATAACTGCAGCTCTTTACTGGCAGTATACGAGTAAATCTAAGACCTTGAAATTATAAGCAAAAATGCTATCCTGATGTGATGAATTCGAATGTGGTTGATATGATTTTAAAATTTTGGTTGAGAACTGATGAGTTGATTTGGATTCTGATTGAAAAATGATGATTCTTGAATTTTGGTTGAAAAGTGATAAGTTGAGCAAAACCACAAATGAGGATGAATAAGAGATGAGTCCCTATGATGATGTTCGTAAACTAGAATGATGATAATGACTTTAGCAAATCACTATGAGATTAGTGGATTGTGCTGACAGATTGCTACTGTTAACACTTGACCTAGTGAATCAAGTTAAGGGATGACAAATTAAAAACCTGTATAATTGTAATTCCCCATCGAGGAATGTTCATGATGGAAATTTTGGTCTAATGGACCATAATTGTGTTAAGGATATGAATGATATGATCTGAAGGAATTGTTATCTGATGATGAGTTCTATATAAGGGATCTTTATCCCAGGATTCTTTTTAGTTGACCAAAACTATAAGGAACCCTAGAATCATTTGGATCTTAAGGGAAAGAGTTGTCCTCCACATGAGGACATCTCGTGTTTTTTAAGTGGGGTAGGATGTAAGATTCCTCCCTCCAGATTTTGAGGTGTACAGGTGTAAGAATCTCCCCTTCTGATCTTATAATTATTCCCCTCTCTGAAATAAAAGAAACATCCTATTTTACCCTGTTTTGGCTTGGAGAGAGAAAATGTCTAGAGAGAGGTAATTCGAAATTGAGATATTTTTAGATATAAAAATCCTCCTAGTGTCTAAAATGGTTTTCCCTAAAATAGAAATTCAAAAAGAACTTTCCAATGTGCAATTGGAATTAATTGAAAATAGGTAGTATAAAGGACCTTAGCCTAAGGGTCCAGATTTTTAGAAATTTTTAGATTATGGTTCAATTAAGGTTCCTATGGACCAATAAGATTAATCCAAATGGTTTTCCCTAAAATAGAAATTCAAAAAGAACTTTCCAATGTGCAATTGGAATTAATTGAAAATAGGTAGTATAAAGGACCTTAGCCTAAGGATCCAGATTTTTAGAAATTTTTAGATTATGGTTCAATTAAGGTTCCTATGGACCAATAAGATTAATCCAAATGTAGGGAGGAGATAAATTGAAGAATAAAAGAAAAACTCCCAAAAATGAGTAAATGCTCACATATGATGAAGAGTTGACTGAGTACAAGGTTTATTAGTTAAAAATTAAGAGATATTTAGAGGAAATGATGCATTTTTTACACCTCAGTGTTGTGGGGATCTCCCCTCATGAAGGAGGCTCCTATTTCACATGTGTGGAGGAGTTTTAAACTAAAAAATAATGAGATATTTTCATCTCTTCTCTCTCCTATTTTAACTAGATCCAAAAAGTAAGCTGAACTGAACCAAAAATGGTCAAAAATTGACCAAACTGATGTGGAAAATTCTAGAATCAGTTTGCTTGGTTAGAGGCTCACTGCCAAAGGAGAGCTTACAAGCTCTACGTAAGTTAATTATCTTACTTATTTATAAATTTTAAATCTATGGTTTTCTTGATTTTATGTTTTGCAGTTAATTAAACTAAATTCAAATGCTATACCTTGATGAAATGTCCACCCCCTTCTCTTCTTTACATTCCAGCCTTTCATAATCCTAGAAAGATTAACTAAGAGATTAATTAAACTCTTCTTATTGTTTACTCTCTTGAATTTTAGAAATTTGTGTGGATTAGAGTTCTATGAATCTAAATTGGGTTAATTTAAGCTAAAATAGAATGATAAAAATAAGAAATGGTCAGCCATACAAAAGGAGGTTATGGTAAAATTTAAAAAGAAAGTTTGTTTTTATGTTATTCCAAAAGAGTAATTCCCACCATTTTTGCATCTAAAAGAAATATTTTGATTACTCCATTTTTGCATCTAAAAGAAATATTCTGATTACTCCATGTACATATTTACCTATGAATATGCATGGATATCACTGATATTAATTATTAAAATTGATTTTTATGCATTGAAAGATGCATAAATGAATTATTTTTATTTTAAAAGTGTTATTCTCGTTAAAATTGATTTTTATGCATAGAAAGATGCATAAAGGAATTGTTTTTATTTCAAAAGTGTTATTCTCATTAAAATTGATTTTTATGCATAGAAAGATGCATAAAGGAATATTTTTATTTCAAAAGTGTTATTCTCATTAAAATTGATTTTTTATCCATAAATAGATGCAAAAAGAATTTTTATATCAAAATTAGAATTCTCTTAAATTCTATGTTTAAATTCTAATGCTTCCCGAGCATTTTGTGATATAAAACAGTCATTTAAAAATAGGTCATAAATACAAATTCTATAACGAACTCTAGTCTTTCCATTTTGTTCCACATCAATCCTCATTTATTTCATATGTATTCCCATTCTCATCACATCATTTTTCATCTTATCACATCTTTTCTCAACATTTATCCACATCAGATCTCATCCACTCACATCTACCCATATCCACATCTCATCACATCATATTCATTTACATCACACATCACATCTATCTTCATTTACATCACATCAAATTCATTCGTTCATATCCACTACATACATTCTCATAACCATCCGATCACATACATTCTATCTACATTATATCCACATCATATCTCATTTTCATGCACATCTCATCTCATTCATCCACATCCATCCATTTTCATCACATACACATTCATATCCATTCTTTCACATACACATCCATATCCATTCTTCACATACACATTCACATCCATTCTTTCACATACACATCCATATCCATTCTTCACATACACATTCACATCCATTCTTTCACATACTCATTCACATCCATTCTTCAGTACACATTCACATCCATTTTCATCACATACACATTCATATCCATTCTTCACATACACATTCACATCCATTTTCATCACACATACACATTCATATCCATTTTTCACATACACATCCACATCCATTTTCATCACATCCATTCTTTCACATGCTCATTCACATTCATCCATTCATTCACATCTATCTGATTCACATCACATCTCATTCTTTCACATACATTTATTCATCCATTTTCATCACATCCATTCTTTCACATACACATCCATATCCATTCTTCATATACACATTCACATCCATTCTTTGACATACTCATTCACATCCATTCTTCAGTACACATTCACATCCATTTTCATCACATACACATTCATATCCATTCTTCACATACACATTCACATCCATTTTCATCACGCATACACATTCATATCCATTTTTCACATACACATTCACATCCATTTTCATCACATCCATTCTTTCACATGCTCATTCACATCCATCCATTCATTCACATCTATCTAATTCACATCGCATCTCATCACATCTATTCACATCACATTACATCCATCCATTCATTTACATCTATCTGATTCACATCACATCTCATCACATCTATTCACCTCACATCTCTTCACATCTATTCACATCACATCCATCCATCCATTCATTCACATTTATCTGATTCACATCACATCTATTCACCTCACATCTCAACGGGGGTGGAGACCTATTTGTTAAAGTTGCAACAGCTGATGGAGAGTCAACGGAGAACGTCTCGCATAGCAAGGTCGGTCTTGACCAGCCTCGGTTCGATTTAAATGGTGAGCTTCCGGTATAGTGGATGAGGGACCAAGGAAGTGGCGTATGAGTGAAGCGCTAGGTGACCTGCGAAGGATCTTAGAGGGTGCTGACCATACGGTGCTCGGGCTCTGGGTCACCGAAGATACCCACACATGCGTTGTGGAAGATATTAGAACAAGGAGTAAGAATTGTTTTCTGAATTCAGGCATGGATATGGTTGATAGACCTTGCTGGTCCTCAACGGATGAGCCCATGGCTCTTTTATATGGATCTATTGGTCGATCTTACTGATCTTCAACAGAGATTCCATTTTGATTTTTATAATTGAATATATTGCCAGGTACTATGAGCTAGGAACGATCGAAAAGGCCCCTGAGTGGACAAGTGGTGAGCGTTCTGGTTGCCAATGATGCCATAGGTACTCCGATGAAGGAAAAATTAGAAATTAGGATTCAACCGGATATTTTGGAGGATTATGATCAGTGATGCTATAGTTTCATTAAATGATCGTTTTAAAGACAAGTGAATGTGTGAAAAAGGCAATTTCATATTAGGTGTGTAAGTGGTGTGACTAGTTTTAAGTTTGCATGAATACCCGGCTAGGGGGCCTCGGAACTCTTTTCCCTGGTACCCAGGATAAAACCTAATCAAATTATTAAATGGATCCCATTGCTACAGTGGTTGGGTGGTTGGCTAACCCACGGGACTGGATGGGGTGGACTGATGGATCCCTAAAATGAGACTCAATTCTGTTATGGTTCGATAGATGAAGTAAATCTCGGATAAAAATTTGTTCTATGGAAAAGAATCAACGACTGTGCCTCTTGTTGAGGAAAAAAGCATTGGTCTCTATGATCCAAGTGCAAGTCTTTTCCTTGATCTGACTATGATACTTACACGTTCTGTCAGATCAGTTCAGTTAGTTAAGGCTCTTGACTACGTTAGAGAAAAAAATATCCTGGAGGAATCACCCATGCATTCTGGGCGAGGGAAGTTTTTCTGGGTTTGGTTTTGGAAGAACCGAGGGATTAGTCTCTTGTCCGGATATCTATGGGCAAGGCCCTAAGTGAGGGACCCTGCCTCGCGCAAGAAGTGCTACTTCCACTGCTAGCACCCCTGAATTCGTTACACGGAGGGGACATGGATCTCTTAGCTGGTATCAGAGCAAATTGGCTAATGTGGATCAACTAGGAAGCCAAAAATGTCAAAAAGTTATGAAGTAGCAGTAAAAGGTTGTAATTGTGTAATGAAATTCATACAAATTGATATTCAGACTGAAATTCATAAATTAGTAATTGGGTCTTCAGATGGAAGTACCACAATTGCATGGAATCCCTGACTTGCTTGAGGCCTAGACATGATGGTATTTACCTTATAATTCTAAGAACCGTGACTACCTATATATACCGAGGATATAACTGCAGCTCTTTACTGGCAGTATATACAAGTAAATCTAAGACCTTGAAATTATAAGCAAAAATGCTATCCTGATGATGAATTCAAATGTGGTTGATATGATTTTAAAATTCTGGTTGACTGATGAGTTGATTTGGATTCTGATTGAAAAATGATGATTCTTGAATTTTGGTTGAAAAGTGATAAGATGAGCAAAACCACAATGAGGATGAATAAGAGACGAGTCCCTGTGATGATGTTTGTAACTAGAATGACGATAATGACTTCAGCAAATCACTATGAGATTAGTGGATTGTGCTGATAGATTGCTACTGTTAACACTTGACCTAGTGAATGAAGTTAAGGGATGACAAATTAAAAACTTGTATAATTGAAATTCCCCTTCAGATGGAAATTTTGGTCAAATGGACCATAATTGTGTTAAGGATATGAATGATATGATCTGAAGGAATTGTTATCCAATGATGGGTTCTATATAAGGGATCTTTATCCAAGGATTCTTTTTGGTTGACTAGACTATAAGAAACCCCAGAATCAGTTAGATCTTAAGGGAAAGAGTTGTCCTCCAACTACTGCGAGATGAGGACATCTCGTGTTTTTTAAGTGGGATAGGATGTAAGATTCCTCCCTCCAGCTTTTGAGGTGTACAGGTGTAAGAACCTCCCCTTCTGATCTTATAATTATTCCCCTGTCTAAAATAAAAGAAAGATCGTGTTTTACCCTATTTTGGCCTGAAGAGAGAAAATTTCTAGAGGAAGGTAATTCAAAATTGAGATATTTTTAGATATAAAAATCCTCCTAGTGTCTAAAATGGTTTCCCCTGAAACAAAAATTCAAAAAGAACTTTTTAATGTGCAATTGAAATTAATTAAAAGTAGGTATAAAGGACCTTAGCCTAAGGGTCCAGATTTTCAGAAATTTTTAGATTATGGTTCAATTAAGGTTCCTATGGACCAATAAGATTAATCCAAATGTAGGGAGGAGATAAATTGAAGAATAAAAGAAAAACCCCCAAAAATGAGTAAATGCTCACATATGACTGAGTATAAGGTTTATTAGTTAAAAATTAAGAGATATTTAGAGGAAATGATGTATTTTTGACACCTCAGTGTTGTGGGGATCTCCCCTCATGAGGGAGGTGCCTATTTCACATGTGTGGAGGAGTTTTAAACTAAAAAATAATGAGATATTTTCATCTCTCCTCTCTCCTATTTCAACTAGATCCAAAAAGTAAGCTGAACTGAGCAAAAAATGGTCAAAAATTGACCAAACTGATGTGGGAAATTCTAGAATCAGTTTGCTTGGTTAGAGGCTCACTTTTTCTTATAAATAGAAGCCTCCCCCTTAGTAAAAGCTTAATGGTGTTTATGCACTGTTACTCTGCTCCTGGTCCTGAGTCATCTACCCTCAATCCCTCAAGCCAAAGGAGAGCTTACAAGCTCTACGTAAGTTAATTATCTTACTTATTTATAAATTTTAAATCTATGGTTTTCTTGATTTTATGTTTTGCAGTTAATTGAATTAAATTTAAATGCTATGCCTTGATGAAAAGTCCACCCCCTTCTCTTCTTTTCATTTCAGCCTTTCTTAATCTTAGAAAGATTAACTAAGAGATTAAGTAAACTCTTTTTATTGTTTACTCTCTTGAATTTTAGAAAATTGTGTGGATTAGAGTTCTATGAATCTAAATTGGGTTAATTTAAGTTAAAATAGAATGATAGAAATGAGAAATGGTCAGCCATACAAAGGAGGTTATGGCAAAATTTTCCAGAATTATGTGGAAAAGAAAGTTTATTTTTATCTTATTCCAAAAGAGTAATTTCCACCATTTTTGCATCTAAAATAAATATTCTGATTACTCCATGTACATATTCACCTATGAATATGCATGGATATCACTGATATTAATTATTAAAATTGATTTTTATGCATATAGAAGGATGCATAAAGGAATTATTTTTATTTCAAAAGTGTTATTCTTAGTAAAATTGCTTTTTATGCATAGAAAGATGCATAAAGGAATTATTTTTATTTCAAAAGTGTTATTCTCATTAAAATTTATTTTTATGCATAGAAAGATGCATAAAGGAACTATTTTTATTTCAAAAGTGTTATTCTCATTAAAATTGACTTTTATGCATAGAAAGATGTATAAAGGAATTATTTTTATTTCAAAAGTATTATTCGTATTAAAATTGATTTTTATGCATAAATAGATGCATAAAGAATTTTTATATCAGAATTAGAATTCTCTTAAATTCTATGTTTAAATTCTATGAATAGATGTGAATAAAGGTGATGAGATGTGAGGTGAATAGATGTGATGAGATGTGATGTGAATGAGATAAATGTGAATGAATGGATGGATGGATGTGATGTGAATAGATGTGAAGAGATGTGAGGTGTATAGATGTGATGAGATGTGATGTGAATTAGATAGATATGAATGAATGGATGAATGTGATGTGATGTGAATAGATGTGATGAGATGCAATGTGAATCAGATAGATGTGAATGAATGAATGGATGTGAATGAGCATGTGAAAAAATGGATGTGAATGTGTATGTGAAGAATGGATATGAATGTGTATGTGATGAAAATGGATGTGAATGTGTATGTGAAGAATGGATATGAATGTGTATGTGATGAAAATGGATGTAAATGTGTATGTGAAGAATGGATGTGAATGAGTATGTGAAAGAATGGATGTGAATGTGCATATGAAGAATGGATATGGATGTGTATGTGAAAGAATGGATGTGAATGTGTATGTGAAGAATGGATGTGAATGTGTATGTGATGAAAATGGATGTGAATGTGTATGTGAAGAATGGATGTGAATGAGTATGTGAAAGAATTGATGTGAATGTATGTGATGAAAATGGATGTGAATGTGAAGAATGGATGTGAATGAGTATGTGAAGGAATGAATGTGGATGTATGTGAAAGAATGGATATAGATGTGTATGTGAAAGAATGTGATGTGATGTGTAAAGAATGGATATAGTTGTGTGTGTAAAAGAATGGAGATAGTTGTGTGTGTAAAAGAATGTGATGTGATGTAAAGAATGGATATAGATGTGTATGTGAAAGAATGTGATGTGATGTGACATGAATATATGTGGATGTGGAGTGATAGATATGAATGTATGGATAGATGTGTATGTGAAAGAATGTGATGTGACATGAATATATGTGGATGTGGAGTGATAGATATGAATGTATGGATAGATGTGAGTTGTCGTACATGTGAACAATTGGATGGATGTGGATGAATGAGATGAGATGTGTATGAATGAGATATGATGTGGATAGAAGTGATGTGATATAATGTGGATAGAAGTGATGTGATTAATTGTGATGGATATGAACGAATGAATGTGATGGATATGAATGAATGTGATGTGATGTAAATGGAGATAGATGTGATGTGTGATAAGAATGAATATGATGTGATGTGATGTGGATATGGGTAGATGCGAGTGGATGAGATCTGATGTGGATAAATGAGAAAAGATGTCATGAGATGGACAATGATGTGATGAGAATGGGAATACATATGAAATAAATGAGGATTGATGTGGAACAATATGGAAAGATGAGAGTTCGTGATAGAAACTGTATTTATGACCTGTTTTTAAATGAGTGTTTTATATCAAAAATGCTGGGGAAGCATTTTAATCGTCTTGTGAATGAGGGCGTGGAGACCTATCTGTTAAAGTTGCAGCAACTGATGGAGAGTCAACGAAGAACATCTTGCGTAGCAAGGTCAGCCAAGGTCTTGACTTGCCTCGGTTCGATTTAAATGGTGAGCTTCCGGTACAGTGGATGAGGGACCAAGGAAGCGGCCTATGAGTGAAGTGCTAGGTGACCTGCGAAGGATCCTAGAAGGTGCTGACCATATGGTGCTCAGGCTCTGGGTCACCAAAGATACCCACACGTCCATCATGGAAGATATTAGAATAAGGACTAAGAGTTGTTTTCTGAATTCAGGCATGGATCTGGTTGTTTGACCTTGATGGATGAGCCTATGGCTCTTTTATATGGATCTGTTGGTCGATCTTGCTGCTGATCTTCAATGGAGATTCCATTTTGATTTTTATAAGTGAATATATTACCGGGTACTATGAGCTAGAAACTATCGAAAAGGCCCCTGAGTGGACAGGTGGTGAGCGTTCTACTGCCAATGTTGCCATAGGTACTCCGATGAAGGAAAAATTGAAAATTAGGATTCAACCCGATATTTTGGAGGATTATGATCAGTGATGCTATAGTTTCATTAAATGATTGTTTTAAAGATAGTTGAATCTGTGAAAGGCAATTTTATATTGGGTGTGTAAGTGGTGTGACTAGTTTTAAGTTTGCATGAATATCCGGCTAGGGGGCTTGGGAACTCTTTTCCCTGGTACCTGGGACAAAACCTAATCAAATTCTTAAATGGATCCCATCACTAAAGTGGTGGGGCGGTTGGCTAACCCACGTGACTGGATAGGGTTAGGCTGGACTGATGGATACCTAAAATGAGACTCAATTCTGTTATGGTTCAATAGATGAAGTAAATCCCAGATAAAAATTTGTTCTATGGAAAAGAATTAATGACTGTGCCTCTCAATGAGGAAAAAAGCATTGGTCTCTATGATTCAAGTGCAAGTCTTTTCCTTGATCTGACTATGATACTTATGGGTTCGGTTAGATCAGTTCAGTTAGTTAAAGCTGTTGACTATGTTAGAGAAAACAATATCCTGGAGGAATCAACCATGCTTTCGGGCGAGGCAAGTTTTTTCGGGTATGGTTTTGGAAGAACGGAGGGATTAGTCTCATGTTCGGATATCCGTGGGCGAGGCCCGGAGTGAGGGACCCTGCCCCGTGCAAGACGTGCTACTTCCGCTGCTGCTAACACCCCTGAATTCGTTGCGTAGTGGGGACAGGGATCTCTCAGCTCTGGTACTAGAGCAAATTGGCTAATGTGGATCAACCGAGAAGCCAAAAATGTCAAAAAATTTATGAAGTAGCAATAAAAGGTTATAATTGTGTGATGAAATTCATACAAATTGATATTTAGATTGAAATTTTTAAATTACTAATTGGGTCTTCAGATGGAAGTACCGCAATTGCATGGAGTTCCTGACTTGCTTGAGGCCTAGACATGATGGTATTTACCTTATAATTCCAAGGACCGTGACTACCCGTATATACCAAGGG
The DNA here is from genome assembly GCF_041138505.1 of Cibotium barometz. NCBI lineage: Eukaryota > Viridiplantae > Streptophyta > Polypodiopsida > Cyatheales > Cibotiaceae > Cibotium > Cibotium barometz. The sequence goes on from NC_141069.1 coordinate 27,604,970, forward strand.
TATAACTGTAACTCTTTACTGGCAGTATATACGAGTAATTCTGGTTTTTCATCATAAAACTCAGATTTTTGAGTGTTCTGAAAGTTGGGCACATGTACATTAAGTGCTCATCTTCAATGTTTATGTGTGTTACCCTTGAGGCTCTTGTTTGTAAGAGGCATAGGCAAGCCATAAGCCGTATGCTCTCGTTTCCCAAGCCCAAGGCATTTCATTCCACTGCATATTTTGCATTTTCATCGTATAAGATGAGTCGTAAGGTTAAGCATAGCATCCTTAAGTGCTTTACCTTATTGGTTGTCATGATTTTAAGCATTTTTTGGCATTACTTTTGTAAGAGGCATTGGCAACATTATGAGCCATGTCCTCTCCTTCTTGAGCCAAAGATGATTAACCTTATTTTTTTGAGTATTTACCTCAACCAATTGCTCATTAAGCTTGTAACTTCAAACCCTAAAGGGTATCACATGCACAAAACTTGTTGTAATTGTGGAGTAGACACTGCCCTTGACCAATGCATAAGGCAAGTGGTAAGACCCTCCCTTTCCCTTCCCCATTTAAATCTACCTTATTACTCATGGAGGAGATATATTATACATGGAAGCATAAAGCATGTTGGAGGACCATCTACAAGAAAACCATTAAAGCAAGGGTGGCAGCCTACTTATGATCATTGTGTGAGAATGGTCAAGGTGGAAAGCATATGGTGTGGAAGCAATGGCATGGATGTCACAAACATGTCATCTACAAGAAGTCAAGCAAACACAAAGAGTGGGGTGCACCATCATTGAGGTGTACATCTTCATCGACAACAAATAAAGACTTAGATGGCATCAATGTAATAGCCTCTAAGGCTCTAGGAACACTTTTGTAAATCCTAGATAACCACACCTATATTCAAGCCTTGTACGCATAATGTTATAAAGGTATCTTATGTCCAATACCACCTATTCCATCCTTCCATAGTTGGTATTGAGGGGGGGGTATTAAGAGACTAAGGTTGAGTAGAAGGGTGACAGAAGGGTGTGAGTGTGAATGGACTTGAGGTCCACTTGTTCACCTATTTAAAGGTGACGCCATGAGGCATTTTGTTAATAAGCAAGAGTTTGTTCTTGTACTTTTTGAGTCTCTCCTCTCCACACACTTGATCTAGCATGAGCACCACATTTTCTCAACAGTGAGGCCCCGAGTCAGGGACACTACCCCGCATAAGAAGTGCTACTTCTGCTGCTAGCATCCCTAAATTTGTTGTGCGGAGGGGACAGGGATCTCTCACAATTCTTGTATAGCGGAGTCATTGGTGCTGAGGAGGTTTGAATGGTTGTTTCTCTGACCATCCTTGCAGCATCCAACTCCTCGAAGCGCCTTGTTGCTTCCTCTTGTGCACGTATGGCAGTAGCCTCCCTTCCCTAAGCTTTTGTGATTCTTTGACAGCCAATCTTTGACTGTCTTGTAACTATTGGGTGACTTGTGCCATTGCCTCTTGGTGTGCAATCACCATTATCTACATCTCAACTTGATTGGTGCTAATGGTATAATTAAGGTCTCTAACCTTCTCTCCATGTGCCTTGTTTGTTTGTTCTCTTTCTTGTTGCAAGTGGGTAGCTTTTCTTTTTGCTTCCTTTAGACTTAAGGATAGCGTCTGGATCTAGCCTTGTAGCTCTTCTTCTTTGGCTAGGGACGTATGCTGGAGCTCCTGTACCTGCTGGGCATGAATGGCTACTAGCTCTTGGTTATAGTAGGTAACTTCCTTCTGAAGTTTCTCTTTAGCTTGCTCCAACTGCGCTTTCAGATCCATATTCTCTTTAATTCTTTACACAACAGTTTGGATGAGAACCAAATTATTATTTTCCAGCGCTTGGTACCTGGCCTCTTGCTCCTCGGTGGCCTTTAAACTCTTCATGATCACATCTCTATGTGCGGCCTTTGCCGCTATGTGGTGTTCTTGTAAGGTCTGTACTTGGTTGTTTGATTCTTGAATTTGTTTCTAGAGTGTAGCATTATGATAATGAAGCATATGTGTCATGAGGAGATGGCACCTCCATACTCGTCGTTGCTCTTTCTCCCACAGTGATGCACTTGTGGCCACTGCCCCTTCTAGTCTTGCATGCGACACATTCAGTAGCTCATCTAATCCTTCGACAGTGATGAGGAGATGGCACCTCCATACTCGTTGCTCTTTCTCCCACAGTGATGCACTTGTGGCCACTGCCCCTTCCAGTATTGCATGCGACAGATTCACTAGCTCATTTAATCCGACAGTTTCCTGATAGAATTTTTCATAGTCTAGATTCTATAGGAATGACAACTCTGGGATCATCTCTTCATTCTCTAGACGCCTTCTTTTGCTTGGACTAGGTGCATCTTCAACTCTTGGCCTTTTACCTGTATCCACCAATGGTATTTCTGGGACTTGCACTAGGAGCGATGTTGTTTCTTCAAGCTCTTGTGTATATAATATGCCCAGTCCTACTCCTTCACTTCATGGACCTTTGCGATTCTGTTCAGTGGTACCCTATCCACTGGTTTCACATGCATGATTAAAGACATTGCCCTACATGCCTTCTCTATGGCTTCATCTCTGATGTTCTCATATTCAGCTCCATTAGAGTTATAAGAGCTCTTCTTCAACATAGCATCCAAAGGCATCTTGTCAAAGGCATGTGTGTGTATCTTGACTGGTGGAAGCTGCAGAGCTTCACGTATGAGATCTTCAATGAGATTAGGACTTGTTCTGTGGTGCCATCGGCTTTTGTTTTACTGTACCCCGCTTGGTGGCTTTGTCATATGTCTTTATGTATTCTTCACAAATCTTCATGTCTATATTCTTGGGGGAGAACCTGTGCCATCGTGCCGAGGCCCACCTTCTCCAGCTTGTTCTTCACTTCTGCCTCTTCTAGAATTTGGAGGCACTCTAGGCTGGAATACTACAACAGCGCCTTTCCATGTGCCATGTGGATCTCCTTGCTGCTAATGATGGCACCATGGAAGGTCTGGGCGTATGGACCTAGGTAGTTCATCTTTGGGCCCCGTGTTGGCCTTTTCTTTTGGCTCAACGGGGATCTGTAGCGATGGCTTGTGTTACGAGCTTCCTCCAGCTTTTGAGGTGTAAATGTGTAAGAACCTACCCTTATGTTCTTGTAATCATCCCCCTCTCTAAAATAGAAGAAAGATCTTGTTTTACCCTGGAGAGAAAAAATGTCTAGAGAGAAGTAATTCAAAATTGAGATATCTTTGGATACAAAAATTCTCCTAATGTCTGAAATGGATTCCCCTGAATCAGAAGTTCAAAATGAACTTTCTAATATGAATTAGGAATTAATTGAAAATGGTATAAGGGACCTTAGCCTAAGGGTCTACATTTTTCAAAAAATTTTAAATTATGGTCCAATTAAGGTTCCAAGGGCCAATAGGATTAATCCAAGTGTTGGGATGACATAAATCCAAAGAATAAAATAAAATACCCAAAAATGAGTAAATTCTCACATAAGATGAAGAGTTGACTGAGTACAGGGTTTATTAGTTAAAAATTAAGAGATATTAGTTAAAAAATGAGTAAATTCTCACATAAGATGAAGAGTTAACTTAGTACAAGGTTTATTAGTTAAAAAATGAGATATTTTAGAGAAATGATGCATTTTTGACACCTTGGTAAGGAGAGGGAGACTCTTGGGGTAGGTGCCTTTTTCACACGTGTGCTTGGGATTTTTAATTCAAAAAAATGTGATATTTTTATCTCTTCTCTCTCCTAGAGCAAACTAGATAAAAAAGGGAGCCAAATTGGTCCAAATCTTGTCCAAATTGAGTCAAACTAAAGCTAGAAAAATCTAGAACCCAGTTGGACTTGGTTAGTGGCCTCTCTCACCTATAAATAGACCCTCATTCTTTTGTATTCTCATATTTGAGCTATACCATGCCAGTATTATCTTAAAATAATCATATTTCTATTATCCCTTAAATTTTCCTCTCTCTTGGGAGCTTGGAGCTTCTCTCTTTCTACAACAACTCTTGAAGTTTCTCTTCTCCTCTTGGTGGACCAATTGATTGGTTGGGGGCTTCACTGCTAATTAAGAATCAAGCCAAACATAGAGGTAAAATTAATTTTTATGGTTTTTTTTTCAATTATCTCAATGACTTTCTTCTTCTCAACCACTCTCAATCTTGAGAAGCTTTCAAAATGATGGTTTTTATTCAAATCAAGCTTTTCCTAAGATTATTAATGTCTAATTAAAATTAAGTTAATCTTTATGCTTATTTGTAATGCTTTCCTTAAGTAAATCTTTCTCTCTAAAAGAGTAGTAAATACTCTTTCTGAGTTTTTACTATAAAATTTTGATAAGGTTCATTTTTCCTTCAACAACACTCTGATACTTTGATTTAATGGGATTGAGAAAAAGTTACCTTTAACTAAGCCAAGCAATTGATAGAAACTTAGAAAAGTTCTACCAGTAGTATCAAAAGTAGAGAAACCGTACTGAATGTGATGTGAATGGATGTGATGAGATGTGGATGGATGTAAATAGATGTGAATGGATGCGATGAGATGTGAATGGATGTAAATAGATGTGAATGGATATGATGAGATGTGAATGGATGCGATGAGATATGAATGGATGCGATGCGATGTGAATGGATACGATGAGATGTGAATGGATGCGATGAGATGTGATGAGATGTGAATGGATGCAATGAGATGTGAATGGATGTGAATGTGATGTGATGATATGTGAATGGATGAGATGTGATGTGGATAGATGTGATGTGGAACTAGGTAGACGTGAATGGATGTGATGTGATGTGGATTTGGGTAGATATAAATGGATGTGATGGGATATAAATGGATATGAATGTGATGTGATGAGATGTGAATGGATGAGATGTGATGTGGATCTGAATGAATGTAAATGGATGCGATGTGGATCTGAATGAATGTAAATGGATGCGATGTGATGTGAATGGATGGATGAGATGTAATGTGGACAGATGTGATATGGACCTGGATAGATGTGATGTGGATGGATGCAACGTGATGATACCCACGCGTGCATCGAGGAAGAAAATGGAACAATGAGTTAGAGTTGTTTTCTGAATGCGAGCATGGATTTGGTTGATTGGCCTTGCTGGTCTTCAACAACAGATGAGTCCATGGCTCTTTTATATGGATCTCTTTGTTGATCTTGCTGCTGATCTTGCTGCTGATCTTCAAACGAAGAGTCCATCAGGAGTTTCTTATGTGATTATAATTTCCAGGTACTATGAGGTAGGAACTATTGAAAAGGCCCCTGAGTGAGCAGGTGGTGAGCATTCTGGTGCACAAAGAATGCCTTAGAAGAATGCCTTAGGTACACCGATGAAGGAATGATTGGAAACTAGAATTCAAGCTAGATATTTTGGAGGATTATGATCAGTGATACTCTAGTTTCATTAAAAGATTGTTTTAAAGACAGTTGAATCTGTGAAAAAGATTTTTTTAAAGACAGCTGAATTTGTGAAAAAGGCAATTTCATATTGGGTGTGTAAGTGGTGTGACTATCCTAAATTTTTCTTGAAGCACCGGCTAGGGGGCCTGGGAACTCTTTTCCTTGGCACCCGCCGGGGTAAAACATAACCAATTTCTAAATGGATCCTATCAATACAGTGGTCAGGCGATTGGCCCATGGGATTTGATAGGGTTAGGCTGGACTAATGGATCCCTAAAATAAGACTCAATTTTGTTATGTTACGATAGTTGAAGTAAAACACGGATAATCCTTGTTCTATGGAAAAGAATCAACGGCTGTGCCTCTTGATGAGGAAAAAAGTGTTGGTCTCTATGATGCAAGTGCAAGTCTCTTCCTTGATCTGACCATGTGACTTACGGGTTCGATCGGATCAGTTTGGTTAGCTAAGACCTTGACTTGTTAGATTAATTCTCACGTCGTTAGATGATTTTTTCTGATGGAATCGCCCTTGTCTTGCGGACGAGGGAAGTTTTTCTGGGTTTGGTTTTGGAAGAACCGAGGGATTAGTCTCTTGTCTGGATGAGGCCCCAAGTGGGAGACTCTGCCCTGTGCAAGAACTATTACTTCCGCTGCTAGCAACCCCGAATTCGATTCATAGTGGAGATAGGGATCTTTCATACCGTGTGAGTTTCCAGCTTCTGGGTCTGAGGTCGACATCTGTACATGTCAAAAAGATTAGTTTATAGACTGGTAGGGCATGTGCCACTCCTTGTTGTTGTCTTTTTTTCTCTCTTAAAAAACAACATAATGGCAAGAAGGTTAATTGTGATGAGAAGGGTGTTAGTGGTGTGAGAAATAAACGAGGTTTGTTAGTTGTTGTGATATTGAAAAGGTCAAATTATGTAACATGAAAGTGCAGGTGTTAAAACCGTGAAAGTGCAGGTCGTGAGGGGTAATGAGATGGATTTGCGTGAGGTTTAGTTTTGTGAGTTAGTTTCGTGAGATAAGAATCTGTGAGATGGATTTCCATGAGAAGGAAATCCGTGAAATGGATTTTTGTGAGACTACAGGTTTTGGTCGTAGCCATGAAATAGCACATTTTGGCCATTTTTGTGAAGTATCTATGATGATTAATGCATGATTGGATCAAACCGCATAGCGGAGTTTTGTGCAAGGATGATCAAGCACAAGGTAATTAATGATGATAACATTGATTGACAATCAAAGTCCTTTGTTGAAATGCAAGAAATTTGTATGACATGTAAGGACTTGTTTGTCCGACATTTAATTGATGACAATCAATGTTTTGGAAAGATGGAAAAAAAAAACAAAACAAAGAAAGGCCCAAGCTCCCACCTCAATATGTAAGTGTTGATTTGAACTTGAAGAAGCAAGGGGGCATGCGATGTAAAGAATGTGCGATTGCGTTTGAGCACAGAATGAAAGGCAATTGCAAAATGATGGAAAAAGGAAAGAATTTCAAATTTATGGTGCAGTAGGACTGGGTGGCTGCCTTAATGAATAATGCCACATGTCATCCTACGATTGGTTTGGAAAAAGTACCGTTTCATGGCATGAAGCACTTTGGACCAGTTCACAGCATGAGTTGTTTTGCACCAGTTTATGGCGTGAACTGTTTTTGATCAGCTCTCACGACGTGAACCTAATAAAATCGGTTCACGCCGTGAACCTTTTAAAATCGATTCACGCCGTGAACCTTTTTGTACCAATTCACGGAATGAACTTTTTTGGATCATGCATGTGCAAGATCGATACCTTCTATTTCTCTTCATGATCAGACATTCAAACATACATTTAGAGTGAATGATGCCCAGTTTTACCTTGTATCCATTTTGTGAGACTAATGGATACCTTCATCTTTTTATTGCCATGCTTAGACTTCTGGGTAGGTCTTGTTGGGCATTTTAATTCCGTGTGGGAGTGTTTGATTCTTCCCTCCACTCAACTGAACAATTTCGCGATTGAGCCCTATGGATTGGGACTTGTATCAATGTCCATTTGTTGAACCTTCTCTTTTCTCCCTTCATGGTCCTTGTCTAGCTCCTTATCGAGGTGGTTACATGTATTGGTTTGGCCACATTTAACCCATCTTGTTGGGTTGGCTTCTTTGTGAGATCCCTGTTCCCACCGAGCAACGGATTCAGGATACTGGCAGCGGAAGTAGCACTTCTCGCGCGGGATAGGGGTCCCACATTCGGGGCCTCACCCACGGATATCCGGATAAGAGACTAATCCGTCGGTTGTTCCAAAACCGAGAACCCGGAAAAACTTCCTTTACCGGAAAGCACGGGTGATTCTACCAGGAAAACTTTTTACTCTAACGTAGTCAAGATCATTTCTGATCAAGCTAATCCAATTGCATCTTCAAGATACTTGATCAGATCAAGGAAGAAACTAGCACTTGATCAGATCAAGGAAGAAACTTGCACTTGGATCATTGGGATCAATGCTTTTTTCCCCATTCAAGAGGCACAGCCGTTGATTTCTATCCATAGAACAATTACTGTTCGGGATTTACTTTATCTATCGTAATAACAAAAGTTGAGTCTCGATTTACGGATCCATCAATCCAGCCTAACCCCATCCAGTCCCATGGGTTAGCCAACCGCCCAACCACTGTTGTGATGGGATCCAATTAGGAATTTGGTTAGGTTTTGTCCCGGGTACCAAGGAAAAGAGTTCCAAGGCCCCTTAGCTGGAAGTTCATGCAATTATAAAACTAGCCACACCACTTATACACCCAATATGAAATTGCCTTTTTCTTAGCATCAACTAACTTTAAAACAATCCTTTAATGAAACCATAGTACCACTGATCACAATCTTCCAATTTATCCGGTTGATTCATAATTTCCCATCATTCCTTCATCAGAGTATCTATGGCATCATTGGCAACTAGAACGCTCACCACCTGTCCACTCAGGGGCTGTTTCAATAGTTCCTAGCCCATAATACTCGGCAATATAATCACTTATCAAGATGGACTCTCGTTGAAGATCAGCAAGATCAACCAACAGATCCATATAAAGAGCCATGGACTCATCCATTGAAGACCAGCAAGGTCAATCAACCAGATCCATGCCCGGTTTCAGAAAACAACTCTTACTCCTTGTTCCAATATCTTCCTCGATGCACGCGTGGGTATCCTGGGTGACCCAGAGCCCGAGCACCGTATGGTCAGCACCCTCTAGAATCCTTCGCAGGTGACCTAGCGCTTCACTCATAGGCCGCTTCCTTGGCCCCTCATCCACCGTACTGGAAGCTCACCATTTTAATCGAACCGAGGCTGGTCAAGACCTCGGCCGACCTTGCTACGTGAGACGTCATCCCATCAACAGTTGCAACTTTATCAGTTAGGTCACCATGACCTCAATCCATAAGACGGTCAAAATGCTTCCCCAGCATTCTTGACATAAAACAGTCATTTACAAACAGTCACAAAATACAGTTTCTATATCGAATTCCGTCTTTCCACATTATCCCTCCTCAATCCACATCACTTATTCCACATTCCTTTCATATGTACTCATTCTCATCCATTCATTCATATCAACGACACATTATTTCCCATACACATTCACCTTCATTATTCTTCATACACATCCATGCATACATCCATTTTCACATTCTTACTCATACATCCACATCCACATACATACATCCATACATACACATCCACATGCATACATCCACCTCTACATGCATATTCACATCCATACTCCATATACATACATCTATTTTTTTTTCCTTCCCATTCATATAGCCCCATACACCTTCACATCTATTCTTTTACATCACATCCATTCTCGCCTTATGACAACCCATATACATCATCTTATCTCATCACATACACTTCTTATCTCATCCCATACACATCTTATCACATCTTAACTCATCTTATCACATCCTAACTCATCTCATATACATCTTATCTCATCTTATCACATCTAATACACCTCTTATCTCATCTCATACACCTCTTATTCATCTTAACTCATCTTATCACATCCTAACTCATCTCATATACATCTTATCTCATCTTATCACATCTCATACACCTCTTATCACATCTCATACACCCCTTATCATCTCTTAACTCATCTTATCACATCCTAACTTATCTCATATGCATCTTATCTCATCTTATCACATCTCATACACCTCTTATCACATCTCATACACTTCTTATTACATCCTAACTCCTCTTATCACATCCTAACTTATCCTTTATGCATACCTCTTATGCAAGAATTTCAATTGTGATAAAAGTAACACTTTTATAATAAAATAATTATTTTTTTTGTAATATTTTTATAATAAAATAATAATTTATTTATTTATTTCATTTCTATGCACGAAATTCAATATGAAGAAAATAACATTTTTATAATAAAATAATCATTTTTTTTCTTTACAGTTTTATAATAAAATAATAAAATATTCATCTTTTATTCATATCTCTATGCATGAATTTCAATTATGTTAAAAGTAACACTTTTATAATAAAATATTCATCTTTTATGCATACCCCTATGCATGAAATTCAATTATGTTAAAAGTAATACTTTTATAATAAAATATTCATCTTTTATGCATACCTCTATGCATAAAATTCAATTATGCTAAAAGTAACACTTTTGATATAAAAATTTATCCATTATGCATACTTCTATATATGAAAATAAAAATGATAAAAGTAACACTTTTGATATAAAAATTTATCCATTATGCATACTTCTATGCATAAAAATAAAAATGATAAAAGTAATACTTTTGATATAAAAATTTATCCATTATGCATACTTCTATGTATAAAAATAAAAATGATAAAAGTAACACTTTTGATATAAAAATTTATCCATTATGCATACTTCTAAAAATAAAAATAATAGAAGTAATACTTTTGATATAAAAATTTATCTTTTATGCATAATATAAAAATTTAATTTTTCCATGATTACAATGAAATTCTTTCAATTAATCTAGGATGATAATTCTTAGAATATGGTAGGAAATCCTCTTTTCATGCTTTAAATGAAATTATTTTATGTGTAAATTTTTATAAAATTTTACTATAGCTCCGCTACTATGACTGATAAATCTCAATTATTTTAAAAGATAAAGCTTATCTTTAAGGGAATGATAAGAATGATCTCTAATTGGAGCATTAACCTATAATGGATTGAATCAAAAATAATCATGGAATACATAAACTAAAAGCATAGATAAAAAAAATTATCAATTTGTTCTCAAGCATAGATTAATCTTGGATTAAGGAAAAGCTTTATGAAAAGCTTCATTTGGATTGAGAATGGGTCATGAGTATGACCATTTCTTAAGTGAGAGAGAGAAAAAACCATTAGAATTAAACATAAATGAAAATTTATGTAATTCTTTACTATCATTAATTAATTAACTTCAATAGCATTTCAAAAACCATACCAATTAAGCTTCTCAAGCTTGAGAGGGGTTGAGAAGAGAGAAACATTGAGAAATTATAGAAAAGATCAAAATTCACCATACTTACCTTACAAATTGCTTGATTCTTTGTTCACGGTAGAGGCCCTCAACCAATCAATTGGTTTAGTATGTTGATGGAGTCACCAATGGGGATTGAAGAAAGAGAGAAGTGTCAAAAACTAGTGAATTATTAAAGAATTCACAGTTCTTGGCTTAGGTGGAGTAGAGTAACAATGCATAAGACACTATATTTTTTTCAATAAGGGGAGGCTTCTATTTATAGGAAAAATTGAGTTCCTAACCAAACAAACTGATTCTAGAATTTTCCAAGTCAGTTTGGTCACTTTTTGACCATGTTTAGGTCAGTTAAGCTAACTTTTTGGAACTAGACTTGAATGAGGAGAGAGGAGAGATGAAATATCTCAATTTTTATGAGTTTAAAACTCATTCAAGCATGTGATTTAGGTGCCTCATTGAAGGCCCTCCTTTTCCTTACTGATGTGTCAAAAATGGAATCCTTACACTCAAAATATCTCATATTTTTATATTACTCATAGTTTTTTACTATTAAACCTTGTACATTTTCAACTCTTCATCTTATGTGAGCATTGAAGGGCCTCCCCTTCCTTACATATGTGTCAAAATGAAATCATTATACCCAAAATATCTCATATTTTTAATATTGCTCATAGTTTTTTACTAATAAACCTTGTACATTTTCAACTCTTCACCTTATGTGAGCATTTACTCATTTTTGGGTATCTTCTTTTACAAAATTGGATTTATCTCCTCCCTACACATGGATTGATCCTATTGGTCCCTAGGAACCTTAATTGGACCATAGTCCAAAGATTTCTGAAAATCTAGACCCTTAGACTAAGGTTCTTTATAATGTCAGATCAAGGAAAAGATTGCACTTGGATCATAGAGACCAACGCTTTTTTCCTCATTGAGAGGCACAGCCGTTGATTCTTTTCCATAGAACAATTTTTGTCCGGGATTTACTTCATCTATCGTACCATAACAGAATTGAGTCTCAATTTAAGGATCCATCAGTCCAAGCCTATCAGTCCAAGCCTAACCCCATCCAGTCTCGTGGGTTAGCCAACCGCCCACCAACTAGTGTAGTGATGGGATCCAGTTAAGAATTTGGTTAGGTTTTGTCTCGGGTAGCAGGGAAAAGAGTTCCCAAGCCCCCTAGCCAGATATTCATGCAAACTTAAAACTAGTTACACCACTTACACACCCAATATGAAAATGCCTTTTTTCTCAGCATCAGCTATCTTTAAAATAATCATTTAATGAAACCATTGTGTCACTGATCACAATCCTCAAAATCTACGGTTGAATCCTTATTTCTAATCATTCCTTCATCGGTGTACCTATGGCATCATTGGCCAACCAAAACGCTCACCACCTGTTCACTCAGGGGCCTTTTCAATAGTTCCTAGCTCATGTGGTACCGGCAATATATTCACATATCAAAATGGAATCTCCGTTGAAGATCAGCAAGATCAACCAACAGATGCATATAAAAGAGCCATGGACTCATCCGTTGAGGACCAGCAAGGTCAACCCACCAGATCCATGCCTGAATTCAGAAAACAACTCTTACTCCTTGTTCCAATATCTTTCCCGACGTATGTGTGGGTATCTTTGATGACCCAGAGCCCAAGCACCATATGCTCAGCATCCTCTAGGATGATCCTTCGCAGGTCACCTAGCGCTTCACTCATAGGCCACTTCCTTGGTCCCTCATCCACTGTACCGGAAGCTCACCATTTAAATCAAACTGAGGCTGGTGAAGACCTCGACCAACCTTGCTACGCGAGACGTCCTCCATTGACTCTCCGTCTCAGCAGTTGCTACGCGAGACGTCCTCCATTGACTCTCCGTCGTCTCAACAGTTGCTATTGAGATATCAAGCTCCAGTGAGGTGGTGGACACTGATGACCCACCTGGGATAGGCCCCACACTTACACCACTGGCATGGTTGGTGAGATCATGGGTGATATGCGGCCAGTGGGATGACAGGCTGTGTGACAGCCATTCTAGAGACTGGCATAGTTATAGCGCCAGCTCCTTTAGTTGGGTTCACACTATAGAGAACCCGTGTATGTATTGGTTGAGTACCTTTCATATTATGAGTACTCTTATCTTGTATATGGTGTGTTGAGTGTTGAGTGAAGAAGAAGAAGATATTCAGCCTCTCACCTTGTGTGTTCTCTATTAGGGTTTTGTGAGTGTGAGTGTGCTTTTGCAAGAGCTCAAGCTCTCTTTCCCCCTGCATCTTTTCATGGTATCAGAGCCTGGTTTGTGCTAAGGACTGAGCTGCAAGCAAGAGAACCACAGGAAGCGGTATGCGGGTAAGAGCTTCAACTACTCTTCCCTATTTGTGTTGGTGACTACACCCTTGTCGGGAGCTCTACGGGAGGCACCGGCAAACGATCTCTGATTGAGGAGCTTTCTTTGCGGGAGTAAAGCTATAGGGCAACTATTCTGTCCTATCGGACTAAATTTCTGGGCCGAAAACGCGTTTCGGGCGTGTCTGGACCTCCGTTTTTCAGAAAGCATGCGATTTCGAGCACTGCAGGTAAGTCATTGATTCTCTGCAGAACTCTGTTTTAAGAACTGCAGGAAGACAGATTGACTGTGCAGACACTGTGGGTGCTGCAAAGAGGTCAACTGTTGCCATTGGGTGTATGTATGCACATTGAAGTCACTGGTTGTGACATTTGACAATACTACAGTACCGCTGCAGAAAATACAGCAGTTTGTGCAGAAAAACCAGAGTGCTATTTCTGGTAAAATTGTGTGTTTGGCAAGATGTCAAATGATGGGATAACCTAGATTGTGGCTGAGAAGCTTGATAAGAATAACTTTCATGCTTGGAGGTTCAGGTTGACTGATGGGAAAGGGCTATTGGGACTACATAGAAGGTGAACATGAAGAGGCACCGGAGATAACTGCTTTGCAGATGTGAAAGACTGGAACCAAGGAGCCAAGAACGTTATGTATTGGCTCTCCATCAGTATACAAGACACCATGATTGGGCACATTCATGATGCCAAGTCCCCCAAGGAGGCGTGGGACACTTTGGTAAAACTCTATGAAACAAATACCAAGGCACGTAAGATACAGTTGAAGAATGAACTTCATACTGTGGAGAAAAAGAGCATGTCTGTGAATGACTATGCATTGAAGATAAAGGGTATTGTGGAATCCCTTGCATCTATTGGTGTGTCAGTAGATGATGATGATAAGGTGGAAGTCTGTCTACGTGGTCTCAGGCCACAATACAAGGCATTCAAGACGTCTATTCAGACTCGGGAAAACATTCCCAACTTTACAGATTTGGTATCTATGCTGATTATAGAAGAGAAGAGCTTGGGTGAAGACCAACAGTCTTCACAAAACAAAAACAGTTCAGAGCAACAGGCCTTCTACACAAGTTCACGAAGAGGACGAGGTAGAGGAGGCCGTGGATGCGGTCAAGGAGGTGGCCGAACAGGTAATCAGAATTATGGCCAGCAGCAGCAGCAACAACAACAGTCCCAGAATACACAACAACAACAACAACAACACGCAGGTGGAAGAGGCAAATTCAGAGGCAGGGGGAGTCAAAGAGGCCGTGGAAATTGGCAAAGGCAGTATAATGATGCACGTGAATGCTATTATTGTGGTAAGCCTGGACATGTGCAGGCAGAATGTTATAAGAAGCAGGCTGACATGCAAAATGGGAAAGTGAGATCATGGGTGATATGCGGCCAGTGGGATGACAGGCTGTGTGACAGCCATTCTAGAGACTGGCATAGTTATAGCGCCAGCTCCTTTAGTTGGGTTCACACTATAGAGAACCCGTGTATGTATTGGTTGAGTACCTTTCATATTATGAGTACTCTTATCTTGTATATGGTGTGTTGAGTGTTGAGTGAAGAAGAAGAAGATATTCAGCCTCTCACCTTGTGTGTTCTCTATTAGGGTTTTGTGAGTGTGAGTGTGCTTTTGCAAGAGCTCAAGCTCTCTTTCCCCCTGCATCTTTTCATGGTATCAGAGCCTGGTTTGTGCTAAGGACTGAGCTGCAAGCAAGAGAACCACAGGAAGCGGTATGCGGGTAAGAGCTTCAACTACTCTTCCCTAGTTGTGTTGGTGACTACACCCTTGTCGGGAGCTCTACGGGAGGCACCGGCAAACGATCTCTGATTGAGGAGCTTTCTTTGCGGGAGTAAAGCTATAGGGCAACTATTCTGTCCTATCGGACTAAATTTCTGGGCCGAAAACGCGTTTCGGGCGTGTCTGGACCTCCGTTTTTCAGAAAGCAGGCGATTTCGAGCACTGCAGGTAAGTCATTGATTCTCTGCAGAACTCTGTTTTAAGAACTGCAGGAAGACAGATTGAATGTGCAGACACTGTGGGTGCTGCAAAGAGGTCAATTGTTGCCATTGGGTGTATGTATGCACATTGAAGTCACTGGTTGTGACATTTGACAATACTACAGTACCGCTGCAGAAAATACAGCAGTTTGTGCAGAAAAACCAGAGTGCTATTTCTGGTAAAATTGTGTGTTTGGCAAGATGTCAAATGATGGGATAACCTAGATTGTGGCTGAGAAGCTTGATAAGAATAACTTTCATGCTTGGAGGTTCAGGTTGACTGATGGGAAAGGGCTATTGGGACTACATAGAAGGTGAACATGAAGAGGCACCGGAGATAACTGCTCTGCAGATGTGAAAGACTGGAACCAAGGAGCCAAGAACGTTATATATTGGCTCTCCATCAGTATACAAGACACCATGATTGGGCACATTCATGATGCCAAGTCCCCCAAGGAGGCGTGGGACACTTTGGTAAAACTCTATGAAACAAATACCAAGGCACGTAAGATACAGTTGAAGAATGAACTTCATACTGTGGAGAAAAAGAGCATGTCTGTGAATGACTATGCATTGAAGATAAAGGGTATTGTGGAATCCCTTGCATCTATTGGTGTGTCAGTAGATGATGATGATAAGGTGGAAGTCTGTCTATGTGGTCTCAGGCCACAATACAAGGCATTCAAGACGTCTATTCAGACTCGGGAAAACATTCCCAACTTTACAGATTTGGTGTCTATGCTGATTATAGAAGAGAAGAGCTTGGGTGAAGACCAACAGTCTTCACAAAACAAAAACAGTTCAGAGCAACAGGCCTTCTACACAAGTTCACGAAGAGGACGAGGTAGAGGAGGCCGTGGATGCGGTCAAGGAGGTGGCCGAACAGGTAATCAGAATTATAGCCAGCAGCAGCAACAACAACAGTCCCAGAATACACAACAACAACAACAACAACACGCAGGTGGAAGAGGCAAATTCAGAGGCAGGGGGAGTCAAAGAGGCCGTGGAAATTGGCAAAGGCAGTATAATGATGCACGTGAATGCTATTATTGTGGTAAGCCTGGACATGTGCAGGCAGAATGTTATAAGAAGCAGGCTGACATGCAAAATGGGAAAGTGCAGCAAAACAACTATGCATCCTCAAGCAGAAATAATGAGGATAATGAAAGGTTATTTGTTATGCAGCATGTCGTGAATGCCATGTCTGAAAATGTTGAAGCAGCACAAAAAGATGATGTGTGGTATGTGGATTCAGGTGCTTTGAACCACATGACAAGTCATGGGGAGTGGTTCAAGGAGATGAAAAACCTGGAAAGACCAGGTTTTGTGGAAACAGGGGATGACACTGCTCATCCAATTGCCCATGTTGGAGATGTGCCACTGTCTATGCACGATGGCAAAGTGAAGTACCTTGCAGATGTACTTCACGTTCCGAACATAACAAAGAATCTGATTTCAGTTGGCCAGATGATTGAGCAGGGTTTGCAGGTTCGGTTTAACCCTGATGGTTGTTATGTTGAAGACTTTAAGGACAAGTGCAGGTTGGTTGCAAAAGACAACAGAGTGGGCAGAATGTTTACGTTGAATATGTAGACATGCTTGAAATGAGTGCTGCGATGTTTGCAAATGGTTCAAGAATTGTTGTAGACACGGACATTTGGCATAAAAGAATTGGACATGTGAATGTGCAGAGAATGAAGTCTATGCAGACTAAAGGAATTGTGACAGGGCTGCCAAAATTTAAAGTGGAAGGTATGCAGAGAATATGTGAAGCATGCCAATTTGGGAAGCAAACAAAGCATGTGTTTCCACGTAATAGATATGTGAGCAGAAATGCACTAGATATTGTGCATTCAGATGTATGGGGTCCTACGAAGACCATGTCTATGGGAGGCTGCAGGTATTATGTGACTTTCATTGATGACCACACAAGGAAAGCGTCGGTATATTTCATGAAGAAGAAGAGTGAGGTGTTCACTCACTTTCAGAATTTCAGAGTTTTGGTTAAAAAGCAAACAAGGAAATATATAAAGTGCCTAAGGTCAGATGGAGGGGGAGAGTACTTCTCCAATGAGTTCTCTGAATTTTTGAAGAAGAATGGTATTCGGAGACAGTTTACATGCAGATACACTCCGCAGCAAAATGGAGTTACTGAGCAGAAAAATAGGCACATTGCTGAGATTGCACGAGCATTGATGGAAGAGAAGAATATGCCACATAGCTATTGGGCTGAGACTATTTCTACAGCAGTATACATCATGAACAGGACTCCAACTGCAGCCATACATGATGTAACTCCAGAGGAGAGGTTTACTGGCAAAAAACCTGATTTGTCTCATCTGAAAGTCTTTGGATGCATTGCATATGTGCATGTGCCAGATGAGCTGAGAACCAAGCTGGATCCAAAAGCTGAAAAATGTGTGTTTATTGGATATTCCCTTGAGCAAAAGGGATACAGGTGTTATAACCCTGCTACACGTGAGTTGAGGGTAAGCAGGGATGTTGTCTTTGATGAGATGAGCAGCTGGTATGCTGCTGAAAAAGAAGCTGTTGGGGCTAATGTGAGTGTAAGTGTGGTTGCACAGAATGCAGGTCAGCAAACACAGTCTTTGAGTGGACCAGGAGAGTCCTTATCTAGTGGGTCTGTTGATAGACCATGGAGTGGCAGGCTGCGTCATAATAGCAGTCCTGCAAATGTGATTAGTACATCACGTAAAGGAAAAGAGAAAGTGGTTGAGTCCCTTGGTATGCCTAACATTTCTGCAGGGCATTCTCATGTTGATGGAGAGTCTAGTGGCTCAGATATGAGCCTTGAAGAGAAAGTGGTTGAGCCCCTTGGTATGCCTGACATTTTTGCAGGGAATTCTCATGTTGATGGAGAGTCTAGTGGCTCAGATATGAGGAGCTTGGGATCCTAGCTATGAGAACACCTGGTGTAAAGAAGGCTATGGAGGCCATGAATGAAAAGCTGCGAAGATCTGGGAGAGTGAAAAACCCTGTGCAGAGATTTACCTATGATGGTTATGTGGCACATCACTATGCATATATGGCAAAGGTTGTGCAGGTTGTAGAGCCCACATGCATTGATGAGGCTGTTGGAAATGTGTGTTGGGAGAATGCGATGGATGAGGAGATGAATGCACTATATGGAAATGAGACTTGGGTTTTAGTGCAATTGCCTGAAGGCAA
Organism: Cibotium barometz; assembly: GCF_041138505.1. NCBI lineage: Eukaryota > Viridiplantae > Streptophyta > Polypodiopsida > Cyatheales > Cibotiaceae > Cibotium > Cibotium barometz. The sequence goes on from NC_141069.1 coordinate 27,623,450, forward strand.
GAAAGCCCCATTGGATGCAAGTGGGTGTACAAGGTAAAACATAACAGTGATGGAAGCATAAACAGGTACAAGGCTAGATTGGTAGCCAAAGAATATGCGCAGACATATGGCATTGATTATGAGGAAACTTTTAGCCCAGTTGCCAAGATGGCAACATTGAGAGTTGTGATAGCAGTGGCTGCGTCAAAGCAATGGTCTTTACATCAGATGGATGTAAAGAATGCATTCTTGCATGGGGATTTGCAAGAAGAGGTGTATATGTTGCAGCCACCTGGTTATGAGGATGTGAGTCACCCCAAGCATGTTTGCAGGTTGAAGAAAGCCTTGTATGGCTTAAAGCAAGCACCAAGAGCATGGTCTGACAAGATTTCTTATCACTATTGGCTTTCATGTAGCCAATGCAGATTTCTTGCTGTATGTGAGACATGGTGATAGAGGGGTTGTGCTTGTTGTCATCTATGTAGATGACTTGATCATTACGGGGGACCATGATTGTTGCGTGACGAGCTTATTTAGGGCTCTTGCAAAGAGTTCCAAGTTGTGGATGAGTGTGGGAGTGGGCTTGACAATAATCCCACATGGGAACTTTTGGGAGTTTTAGAGTTTTTGTATAAAAAGTGACTCATTTGAGAGCTTATGGACACATTGGGCAAACTCATGTTTGAGCTCTCTTGAGACTAGCTCTCCCTCTTTTCCCATAGAGGTGCAAGCTCTTCTCTCTCCCCATCTACATTGTTGTAAGTTCTATTTTTGTTAATTCAATGCAATGAGTTGATGTTTGTCTCTCTTCTCATGTCAATTCTCTAGTATGCATGTTTCTTGTTGATAGCTTCAAGGTTTGTGTGCATGCTAGGGAAATGAGTGTTTGAGAATGAAGAATGCTTTGATCTTGCGTATGCAATAGCTTAGCTTTCTTCTTGTTTGGATGCATGGATGAGTGGGATGATGAGTGAGTGAGCAATAGCAAGATTGAGCTTGTGTGTGTGTTAAGTCTATGTCAATGGTAGTAGTATTCCTAGCATTCTCTCCATCAAATGGATAAGCTTTTGTGCACCGGTACGGGTTGAATCCCTAGCTCCGAAAGGGATGCAAATCCCATTGGATTGAGCTACATGTGGATCATACTACTCTTGCTACAAGTGAGAGAGTTTTCTGTCTCTCCATTGGCGCCGCTGCCGGGGAGAAGACTCAAATCCGGTTCAGAGCGTGTGGAAACCACCACTATTTCCTCTTTTGGTTGCAAAACCATTGAGTGATTAGGTTAAGTTCGGGTGTGCGATCCCGGTGTGAGTGGATAAGGTTAGGATAAGAAAAAAACCATTGAGCGGTTGAGGTTTCTCTCGCATTTTTTATGTTTTATTGCTTTTATTCCTTTTCAAGTACCGTCATTATGCTTACATTCATTGTTTTTTTTGTCATTTCATGCTTTCATGCTTTTCGCTAACATGTAATTAGTAAAAAAATAAAAATAAAAGAGGTGCGCTGCTAAGCTCTTCCATAGCTTATGCAAGCTCCATAGGCTCCCAAGCGTGAAGCCCGCTTAAGGAAGAGAGGAGAGAGGGAAAGAGAAGGGAGAAAGGAAAAAAAGAGGAGGAGAGAGGTTGCAAATTTTATTTTTTATTTTTGTTATATATATATATATATATATATATATATTTCAAAAAAAATACACAAAAGGCGGTGGCTGTTTTCGAAAACGTGAAGTTGGCCGGCGTTGAAGTTGGCCGTGTGGGAGAGGCGTGGAAGTTGGCCGTGTGAGAGAGGTGTGGAAGTTGGTCGTGTGGGAGAGGCGTGAAGTTGGCCGGCATGAGGAGAGGCCGTTGTGTGATGTTTTGTGAGAACCTCAAACTCAACTTGTACATGTGTACATGAGTGATGTTCGTGTTGTGATAAAGTCATGGGAGCACCCATTGACTCAGTGTGGACATCGTGGATGCGGCAATCAGGCTTTTGGTTTTGATGGAAGTGTATGTGTAGGGACAATGTTGAGATCTTGGAAGCACAGGCTTGTCCAGAGCGTGGTCCGCTGGAGGTGGTGAGTGACAGTTATTCGGCCGCTTTGTTTGTGTACACGTCCCCAAAAATAAATGGACACTGGTAGGTTGTGCTGGAAGGTGTGTGGAAAGAATGGGCAATGAAAGATAAAGGGGCCGGTATTGCCTTGGACATTGGTGTGGAAAGGAAAGGTGGCCATCATTGAAGTTCTAATAAAAATATAATAATATCCACAAGATCAACTTATAGAATAGCCACATGGATGTTTGCCCTACTGCCAGCGCATCTTCTGGAAAGTTGGTGAAGCTGGCAAAGCATGGGAGTCGGTCGGGGAGATAGAAAAGGTGTGTCCCCTTGTTTTGTAGGTGGGGGGGCTCTTGGGCGCAACAGCAGGTATTGCAGAGGAAGGCGCAGCTACGCGTATATGCAGAGAGAGACGCCTTTGGGTGTGTGGCCATTGGGGGCCCCCTTGTGAAGTGCAGCCACAGACGCGTAAGAAGAGAAGTGGGTTTGTGGTGAACGACGGACTGGTGGTTGGCGTGGCTGCCAGCGTAATGGAGAGAAGCTCGTAGAGCTGTTGCGACTTTGGAGGGCGCAGCTGTAGGTTCTAGCTGGTGGAAGCCGACGGGCTGGCAAAGTGTGAAGAGTAGCGGAGCCTGGAGCGAACAGAGTCGACACCTTCTGTGGGCCGCCTTGTGAAGTCGAAGTGTAGCTGGGGCGCAGCACACAGGCACTGAGGCAAAGGGTGGGGTACGAGAAGTGGTGACGAGCTGGAGGGCCCGGGTCAGTCTGCGAAGAGAGAGGGCCACCGTTGGATGCAAAGGAGGTTACCTTCGCTTGGGCTAGGTGAAGATGGCGTCTAGGTGATAGGCTGGGGAAGCACTGCAATGGCTGGCGCAAAAGATGGGGGCTGTTCGAAGAGGCAAGGAGAGCTGCCTTGGTGTTGTGTTTTGGGCTAGCTGTTGTGCTGGCGACAAAGAGTGCCTTGCTTTGTATTGGACACGGCTAGTGGCTGGTGAGGACAAAGAGGTTGCTTTGGGTTTTTGTTTTGAGAACTGGCAGTGTGCTGGAGAGTGGTCTTCAGCTAAGGTGCAGGCAGTGCAGAGAACGAAGGGGTTGGCTGCAGAGAAGCAGAAGAGTGAAGGGATTTGGAGCGATCAGGAGCTGGAGTGGGCTGATTGCGAGTAGATGCCAGATCAAGCTGGTTCTGAGGATATCCAACTCTGTAGAGGTGAAGGTCTGTTCTGAAATATAAGTCTTGTTCATGCTCTTTGGTCTGGTGTTCTGGTGTGTTTGCATGCGTGTGTGGAAGTGTGGCACTCTATAAAGGCGTAAACAGCTTTACCGCTTCCGTGTCATCACTTTTTGGTGCCTCCACAGAGGAAGAAATTTCCTTCGGTTTGTGAAAGAGAACAGAGGTTTGTGTGAAGCAAGATTTGGGAAGATGGGTCAGGATTTTCCAGAGTATTGGGGATTGCCACAAGAGAGTGCAATCAGGTTTTTGGAGAAGATGGAATTTACAGCTTTGATGAAAGACAGGGCAACCCCGGAGATCCTTTCTCAGATTTTGACTTATTGCTTGCAGGGTGATGCAAAAGCATGGCTACAGATGTTTGTGACTACACACACAGGAATTCTCATCGAGAGGATCCTGAGTACTGTGTAGTCAGAGCTGCATTTTTAGCACAGTTTGTCCATGTGAAGAGTCCGAATGAGGTATGGAAGGAGTTGTGTAATCAGGATGTGGATCTGTATTTGATTGAGTTTGGTAGACTGTGGAGTCTATGGTGTGAGGCTTTGATTCCTGAAGTACCCCCGCAGATGATAAAGAGAGAGCGGTTTGTGGCTGGTTTGGAGCCAACCGTCCGTCTGAAGGTGGAGCTGTGATGAAGAACCTGGATAGCTTTGAGGAGGCTATCAGAGTTGCTCGTGAGAAGGAGTGGAAGGTGAAGCGTCTGAGGCAGTTGGGAATGCAGGAAGAGCCAAAGACGTTTGTGAAGATGCCAGAGATTGAGAGTATGCATCCTGGAAGAAAAGCTGCTGTTGTTCCTAAACAGGAGGATTCTTTGAAGAGGGAGGTTCATGAAGCAGTGGAGCTCATGAAGTCTTTAAGCGTGAATTGGATAGAGTCTACATGAAGAGGAAGAGGCATAGGTGTTATGGGAAGGAAGACTGATGCATCATCTGGTTCTGGAGGAAATTCAACAAATATGGGAAGAGGGAGAGGGTATCCGAGTGATGTGCAATGTCGAAATTGTGGTGAGTGGGGTCATATCAGTCCGCAATGTGAGAAACCAGCCAAAGCTAATGGTGGCATATATCAATTGTCTTTGGGAATGAGTGATAAGGTGATGGACCCTAATATGCAGGTGATGGACCCTAATATGCAGGTGAAGGATGCAATTCAGCCCAATGTTTGTGAAGCCCATAAGGTCACATTTGCAGAGCAGGGTATGGGACAGATTAGCCTATTGGAAATGAAGAAGGATGAGGTTTCTGGAATCAGCCCTAAAGAGCTTTCAGAAGGTGAGGAGGAGGAGGATGGAAGTATTGATGATGCTGTGGATTGTGAAAGTGATGCTAGTGCTATGGAGCCTGATGAGTTTGAGTATGGATATGACTTGGATGATCTCTTTGATTCAGAAAAGAGTAATGATTTGCATGTGCCAGTACTTCAGCCAGTCAAGGTAGAGAGTGATGATCAAGGTGTTACTAATGAAGATACTATGGATGGAGCACATATGGATGATCTGGGTGATGAGTTGGATATTGCAGCTTGTGAGAATGAGGATGATGAGCTGAACTATGTTCTTGATAATGCATTGGATGATCTGTTGGAATTGGCTTCCTTGGAGAAGATTACTTGCATGCCAGTTGTGCAGCAGGGAGGGAGTGATGGTGTGATAGATTTCGCAGGTGCGATTGCTGATCATAAGGTGTGTGTTCCAAGGTGTGTGTTCCTTGTCATGCCCAAGAGAATGAGTCGGTTGTGAGTAGTGGGAATGCATGTGAGGCTATTGTTGTTGGTCAGGGGGACCAAGATGCTTTGCCTGGGAGTTTGGGGAGCTTAGACTTGGTAGGGATGCCTGTGCAAGATGTGGAGAATCTTGAAGGATCACCAATGGTCTTGAAGCTGGAGAAACTACAGGGAAGTGACAATGATGAGTCTACAGTGCATGAAGTTGCTGTGTGTGATATTGATGGGCTGAAGGGAAATGGGTTTATGATGGACACACCACATGTTGATGCTCAGCATATGGACGAGTGGTTTGGCTATAGTCCTTGTTTGGCAGTTTGCCCAGAGGAAGAGTTGGAAGCCAATGATGTGGGTTGCAAATTGGATGATCATGAAATGGGAGTTGAAGATCAGATGTTTGTTATTTCGGTATCAGATGTGTCAGAGGGGAGTAGAGGTGAGGAATGGTTGTTTCCATCACAAGGTTATGTGAGCTGGTATGGAGGAGGAAATGCAGTAGAATATATTGATGAAGCCATATACAAAGAGCCTAGGGGGTTGCTGAATGCGGAAGATCATGACGACAGGGTGTATCAATGGTTGTTTGATGGAGGAAAATGCTTGAAGGATTGGAAGGTAGATGCACCGAGATTTCTGTTTGATCCAGGAGGATAAATGGTTTCTGTTTGTGCAGCTGCTGGACATAAATGTCTCAGCAGAAGAAAGGGGGTTGCTAAATATGTGTGATGTTTTGTGAGAACCTCAAACTCAACTTGTACATGTGTACATGAGTGATGTTCGTGTTGTGATAAAGTCATGGGAGCACCCATTGACTCAGTGTGGACATCGTGGATGCGGCAATCAGGCTTTTGGCTTTGATGGAAGTGTATGTGTAGGGACAATGTTGAGATCTTGGAAGCACAGGCTTGTTCGGAGCGTGGTCCGCTGGAGGTGGTGAGTGACAGTTATTTGGCCGCTTTGTTTGTGTACGCGTCCCCAAAAATAAATGGACACTGGTAGGTTGTGCTGGAAGGTGTGTGGAAAGCATGGGCAATGAAAGATAAAGGGGCCGGTATTGCCTTGGACATTCGTGTGGAAAGGAAAGGTGGCCATCATTGAAGTTCTAATAAAAATATAATAATATCCACAAGATCAACTTATAGAATAGCCACATGGATGTTTGCCCTGCTGCTGCCAGCGCATCTTCTGGAAAGTTGGCGAAGCTGGCAAAGCATGGGAGTCGGCCGGGGAGATAGAAAAGGTGTGTCGCCTTGTTTTGTAGGTGGGGGGGCTCTTGGGCGCAACAGCAGGTATTGCAGAGGAAGGCGCATCTACGCGTATATGCAGAGAGAGACGCCTTTGCCATCGTATAGAGGTTGGGGGCCCCCTTGTGAAGTGTAGCCATAGACGCGTAAGAAGAGAAGTGGGTTTGTGGTGAAGCTAAGGATCGAGACGGACTGGTGGTTGGCATGGCTGCCAGCGTAATGGAGAGAAGCTGGTAGAGCTGTTGCGACTTTGGAGGGCGCAGCTGTAGGTTCTAGCTGGTGGAAGCCGACGGGCTGGCAAAGTGTGAAGAGTAGCAGAGCCTAGAGCGGACAGAGTCGACGCCTTCTGTGGGCCGCCTTGTGACGACTGGTCGAAGTGCAATTGGGGCGCAGCACGCAGGCACTGAGGCAAAGGGTGGCCGCCCTGGGGTACGAGAAGTGGTGACGAGCTGGAGGGCCTGGGTCAGTCTGCAAAGAGAGAGGGCCGCCGTTGGATGCGAAGGAGGTTACCTTCGCTTGGGCTAGGTGAAGATGGCGTCTAGGTGACAGGCTGGGGAAGCACTGCAGGTGGCTGGCACACAAGATGGGGGCTGTTCGAAGAGGCAAGGAGAGCTGCCTTGGTGTTGTGTTTTAGGCTGGCTGTTGTGCTGGCGACAGAGAGTGCCTTGCTTTATATTGGACACGGCTGGTGGCTGGTGAGGACAAAGAGGTTGCTTTGGGTTTTTGTTTTAAGAACTGGCAGTGTGCTGGTGGTGTAGGAGAGAGTGGTCTTCAGCTAAGGTGCAGTGCAGAGAACGAAGGGGTCAGCTGTGCAGAGAAGCAGAAGAGTGAAGGGATTTGGAGCGATCAGGAGCTGGAGTGGGCTGATTGTGAGTGGATGCCAGATCAAGCTGGTTCTGAGGATATCCAACTCTGTAGAGGTGAAGGTCTGTTCTGAAATATAAGTCTTGTTCATGCTCTTTGGTCTGGTGTTCTGGTGTGTTTGCATGCGTGTGTGGAAGTGTGGCACTCTATAAAGGCATAAACAGCTTTACCGCTTCCGTGTCATCACCGTGTAGGAGGCGTCAGGCTAAGCACTTGCAGCTTAGGTGAAGGAAAGTGACGGCTGTAGCAGTGGAAGGTGAGGAGAGGCCGTGTAGGAGGCGTCAGGCTAAGCACCTGTGCAGCTTAGGCGAAGGAAAGTGACGGCTGCAGCAATGAAGTGCGAAGGTACTGGCCGGCCGCGTGGAGGTAAAGCCAGCGTGGAGGGCGCCTGAGAGAGCAAAAGAAGGAGAGTGGCGTTGCTGTGGCCAACGCAAGCGGCTGCGTCATGGAGTAGCCGAAGAAGGCGAGAGCCTGGGGCTCTGACGCAGCAGACGAAGGCGGAAGGCGTGGAGACCGTTGGCTGTAGGCGGAGGCAGAAGGCAGGCCGTGTAGAAGGTGCGAAGGTGGCTGTAGAGTGAGCCAACGCTGAAAGAGGTGGCCCAGCGCAGAAGGAAGGAAAAGAAGCTGTGGCTGCGAAGGTTGCGGAGAAAGGAGTGTGAAGGCGTGAAGAAGGCGCGCAGCAGGCGGTGGAAGCGTGGAGGATAAGGTTAGCAGTGAGCGAACCCAAAGCGCACAATCCAGAGGCGACAGATAAGGTTAGTGATTTTTTCTTTTTTTTTAATTATTTTAATTATTTTAATTATTTATTTTTGTTAATTGCACTTTGGCTTCCCAAATGCCATGGTTTGCTAGGGGTAAAAGAGTGTATCAATAAGATTCCAAAAGCCACCCTTGGTTTTCCATATCAGTGGGTGCAAAGGAAATCAACACAACCTCTTCAAGATAGGATAGGTGGTTGTGTGATAGCACCTACAAATCTCCTTGTGTTGTCCTTCCCAAAACATGTATTGAATTAGCAGTTGTCCCAATTTCTCCTGGTTACACAATTCCACCATCAACTTGTGTACCTAAGACAAGTCCAACTTCACATGAGTCTCCTTTGAGCATAGATTCTAGCACTTCAATGCCTAAATCCTCTTATCTTGCTCAAATTCCTCGATAATTGCTAAAATTTTCACCTCTTAAGAAGGACATACCCAAAACCAAAGATAAGGCATTAACACTACAATTGAAGCTCTTTGGTAGATCAATGTTTGAATAGTGTGGTTCCTTATGCCTTTAGAGGATTGTGTTCTTTTTGAGATGATCTTGTCTACAATGTTTTTTGATTGGGATTGTAATGATGGATATGAGTGTTCTAAATTTCATTGTTCTAAAGAAATTTATTTTTATTTCAAAAGTGTCATTCTCATTAAAATTGAATTTATGCATAGAAAGATGCATAAAAGATTTATTTTTATTTCAAAAGTGTTATTCTCATTAAAATTGAATTTATACATAGAAGGATGCATAAAAGAATCATTTTCATTTCAAAAGTGTTATTCTCATTAAAATTGAATTTATGCATAAAAAGATACATAAAAGAATTATTTTTATTTCAAAAGGGTTATTCTCATTAATTTTGACATTATGCATAGAAAGATGCATAAAGGAATTTATTTTTATTTCAAAAGATTTATTCTCATTAATTTTGATTTTGTGCATAGAAAGATGCATAAAGGAATTTATTTTTAATTCAAAAGTGTTATTCTCATTAATTTTGATTTCATGCATAGAAAGATTCATAAAGGAATTTATTTTAATTCAAAAGTGTTATTCTCATTAATTTTGATTTTATGCATAAAAAGATGCATAAAGGATTTATTATTAAAAGAAAGAAATTTCTATCGTTTTATATTCACGGGGATTGTAAAAAGAAAATTCAGGAGATCTATCGAGATTGAAATATTCAGATAAATGATAAATTTAGTCCTCATCAGGGCAAAACCACTTGCATCAGTTACTACCTCAAAGGGTAGAGAGAAATCTGGCAGTTTCAGAACGGGATTGGTTACCAAGGCGGTCTTCAGCTTATCAAAAGAACTTTGGCACTTGGCAGACCATTGAAATGGGATATCCTTTTTGAGAAGGTTAGTCAGGGGGAAGCTATGAGAGCATATTTTGGTATAAAAATTTTATACCAACCAGTCAATCCCAAGAATCCTCTGACTTCTTTCACTGTCTTTGGCTCGGGCTAATCTATGACAGCTTGGATTTTTGCAGAATCTGGAGAAATTCCATCTTTGGATACCAGAAAGCCCAAGTATTCAACATGGTCGGCAAAGAAAGTGCATTTTCTCTTTTTGGCAAAGAGTTGATGCTTCCTTAGAATCTCAAGAATGAGTCTCATGGTCGGCTGCATTTCTTGAGTAAATCAGATGTCATCAAAGAAAACTAGAACAAAGTCATCCAAGTATTCTCTGAGGATGTCCTGCATTAGGCGATTGAATGTAGCTGGGGCATTAGTTAATCCGAATGGCATGACAATAAATTCATAATGCCCATAGCAAGTATTGATGGCTGTTTTTGGTATATATGAATCATTGATCCTGATCTGGTAATACCCGGATTTGAGATCTATTTTTGTGAAGATCTGGGCTCCATTTAGCCTGTCCAAAAGCTCATCAATCCTTGGGATAGGATACTTATTCTTAACTGTCAGCTGATTTAGACCTCTGTAGTCCACACAGAGTCTAAGTGTTCCATCTTTCTTTTTTTGAAAGAGAACTGGCGCAATACCGTCGTCATACTCAAGTTCGATGGCTTCAGGAACTGGCATTTTGTAAGAGCGTAGAGCTCCGGGGGTCAATTCAATCACATGATCTATTTCCCGAATTGGAGGCATTTCAGTTAGCTCTGCTGGGGATAGATCATCAAATTCACTTAACCATTCTGGTTCTTTAGCTTTAAGCTTTGAGTCTACAGGGTTCATTTTGACAACATAAATTTGCTGCTTCTTCCCAAGTCCTTTCAGTAACCTGGAAGCTTTTACTAAGTGAAGGTCTGGGTATCTGAAAACTCCAGTTCCATGGACTTTGTTCCCGTGAAGGTCATGGAAGGAAATGGTTCCATTGTGACAGTGTATGTCAACTTGTTTTTTGTGGAGCCAATCCATTCCCAAGGATTCCGTCAAAAACTCCTAGAGGTAAGACTTTGAACTGACAGTCGGTTACATTACCATCTAGATTGAACTGGATAAGATCTGTCTCATGGTGAGTGAAAAGAGTCTTCCCATTGTGGCCAATTCAACTTGCATAGATTTGCCTGATTTCTATTCTAAGACTAGCTTACACAAGCATCCAGGGGAAATGAATGAATGAGAACTGCCTGAATCAATCAAAAGCTTAAAAGGCTTACCCTGATACTGTGCTGGAGTATGGATGATGGAGAACTGCTAGTTAGGCCCTTGATTTTCAATTGCAGCATAGATCTGCCCTTTTTCCTCTTCTACTACATCTAAAATTGTGACTGCTCTGGCTGTTGCAGTATGAGGTAGAACTCTTTCTCTTTTTTTGTTCCAATTCTGGGAAGGACTTCTGAGATTACTCTGGATAGAGGCAGATGGCTGGGCTGGAATTCTTCTGGGGTTTCCCTGGCTTGGGCGAGACGGCGAGACTGGAATGAAGGGGTTGGTCTCTGAATTCGGGGTTCTCGACTTCCCTGTCCCCTTGACATGGCAGGAGATGGCGGGCAGTCTTTTAACTGGTGACCAAAACCCTGGCATCCAAAACATCGGTTTTCAGTTCTGAGCTGATCCTTTTGATTTTTTGAAAGCGGTGAGGTTCCTGAGAAAGTACTCTAGGGGAAGGGTCTTCCTTCACTTCTGAATCTTCCTGCATCCTGATTCTGATTCAGGCCTTGCTGCCTCTTTGGGAGTGGAAAGTTGGAAGTACTTTCCTGGGCTTGGAATCTCTTAAAGTTAGAGGGTGCAGGTTTTGGTGGGACCTTTACTACAAAAGCTTTGGCAAAATCTTTTGCCATTCTTACTGCTTCAGCCATGGACATTGGCTTGGCATTTTTGACCAGTGTGTCCAAGAGTTCGTTCATTCCTCGAATGAACCTGGCCATGAGTTGCTCTTCATCAAGAGGTGGTGAATATTTGAGTAGAAGGGCAAAGGCCTGGTGATATTCCTCGATGGTTTTGCTCTCCTGCTTTAGTTCTAAGAATTCGTTCATTTTGGTTTCTTAAAATCCAGGAGGGCAAAATCTCTTTCTTAGATAGGTTTTTAGATCATTCCAGGATTGAGTATTTCTATCCAGACGATTGGTGTCACAGTGGTTCCTCCATGCTACCCTGGCTGTTTCCACTATTTTCAGCCAGGCAGCAAGAGCCATTTTGCTCCGCTGATTGTATCCTGTGACGTCAAAATACTCTTCCATGGCTTCCACCCATTTCTCCACAGCCTCACCCAGGTTCTCCCCTTCTCCTTTGAAGGGTCCTGGCTGAGTCCTATGAAGAGCCTTACAAACATCGAGGTCAAGCTCGTCATCTTCAAAGACAGGGTCTGGCTGACGACCACACGGTTTCCTCGTCTCATGATTCTGCCAAAATTTATATATTAATAAATTTTTATTTTGATATTATTCATGAGATCCTAAGACTTAAGAGTTTGAAAAACAATTTCTTAAACAAAACAAGATCTTAGATCTATGACATATGTCCGATAACAGATTTTTCTTTATCAGCAGATCGTCAGCCGCGTAAACAATCATTTATACAACAAGAAATTTTTCTCCGAAAAATATTTTTTTATTTATATAAAAGTTACATTATGTACATAGAGCAGCTCGGCTCTAGAATTCAAAATCTCCTCGAAAAACGCATATGACGACGGTATTGGCCATGCCCTGATACAAACATCCACTTTTTACTGACAAGGGAGCTATTATATTCCATTTAGGAATAAAACAACTAAGAAGTCTGTAGACTTGGCGTGCAAGCCTGAAATTCCGAGGCGTCGAATGATATAAAATGACGCCACGTACCATTTTCAGCTTTAACAAGATCATAGCCAATGAGAGGTTCTCCCACAGCGTTGCACGGCGGGCGTGGACATATTGCCCTGCAAACCACTTATGCTGAAATCTCTCCGCTGGGTTAGGAAAATATAAATCCTCAAAATGGCGTGCGAGTCTTGTTCGGCTTATTCGAGTTGAAGCGGAAGAGATGAGATGCTCGAAGGCAAACGCAATCATATCTTGAGACTGGGTGAGGTCGGGAATACCAGATAAATAGGGGACTTCCATCTATAAAAATAATTTCTTTGATTAAAATTTCTTCATTAAAGAAGCTTACAGAATGAAAATACATTATGAAAATGCTTTTTCTGAGGTCTTATTATCAATTTCAGATAAGAATTTATTTATCCTTATTAGCTTTCAATTTTGCTCTGATACCAACTGTGAGATCCCTCTGCCCCTCCGCGTGAGGTAGGGTTTCTCACTCGGGCCTCGCCCTTGAATGTCCGGGCACGAGACTAAGCTGGTGGTCACTCCAAAAACCGAAACTGAGAAAAATTCCCAATCCCGAAAAGCAGGGACGATTCCACCTTTATGATTTTTTTATTTTTTTATTTTTTTTATTTTTTTTAAACGAATTTTTCTAATGTGAACAATTCTACGCTATCCTTCAACTGAATAAATCAGATAGAAGGAAACTATCACTGATATAATTTGATCATTTTAGTAACTTCAACGCTTTTTTCCTAGATCAAGGTTAGGCAGTACAGCCGTTGATCCACTTATTTGAAAAATTTATCAGGGAAATGTCTTACTATTCGAATCTTAGCGTAATTCTAAGATTTTTCAGTTTGATTATTAAAACTCCACTGATTCAAGCCTAACCCCATCCGGCCCATGGGCTAGCCACCACCCTACCACTAGAATCGGTGGAACCAAACAAGTACTCACCCACCCATAATTGAAATGCCTTTCTTAACTTTAGCTTTAGAAAACAGATACGCACACACTCCTCTTTATTAAACTTTAATAAAAACAATCCTTGATTACGGGTTATACATGTCATACTTCAAAATTTCCCATTGAGTCTTTGTTTCTCAACCAAACAGTATCACTTTGGACTCTCCGTTGAGACCAGCGAGTCAACAACGAGATTCAGTGATAGATTACAAAAAACATAGGTCCATCATATAATATCTTCCTCGATATACGCATGGATGTCCTCAGCACCGCAAGCCCGTGCATCGCCTGGTCAGAACCCTCTAGGATCCTCCTTAGGTGTCCTGGCACTTCACTCAGGGACCACTTCGTCGGCCCTTGTCCATCGTACCGGAAGCGCACCATTTTAACCATACCGAGGCTGGTCAAGACCTCGGCAAGCCTTGCCGCATGAGCTGTCCCTCGAACACTCCCCGCCAGCTGTTGCAACCAAACTTCCCTTAGATAAACATATATGCCAAATGCTCCCTCCAGCATTCTGGCGTAAGACAGCCTTTTAAGAAGGCAGGGTTTCTATGCAAGTTTACAGTTTTGATTTTCTTTGAATACTATGAGTATATCTTAAATCCGTATCTCGTTACTTCTAGATCCAGTTCTCAATTCTAAACAGAGTTCCTCGAATTCTGTTGACTTGATCCTTAGATCAAAATCACGAGTCTTAACTTAGTTTCAGATTCGGTGGGTGATTTGGGTACATTTTTTCTGAACTGGTACATCGTCATTGATTGAAACTGACGAAGGAATTAGGTCTTGGTCAATAGTCTGAGTCAGAGTTTAGGTCTGGAAAGGTTCTTCCTAAAATTATCTTTCTCGAAGGTACTATCTCAATTTCTCTTTTTTTTTTCTAAAATTTCTTTCAACGAATATTTGTTTACAGATTTCAAAAACATGGATTTCTTGAGGAATATTCATTTACGTCGATCTCTCCGATTAAAATTTATCTTTATGCATACTTCTATGCATTAAAATCAAATATGATAAAAGTAACACTTTTATAATAAAATTTTATCTTTTATGCATACTTCTATGCATTAAAATCAAATATGATAATAAAAGTAATACTTTTATAATAAAATTTTATCTTTTATGCATACTTCTATGCATTAAAATCAAATATGATAAAAGTAACACTTTTATAATAAAAAATTTATCCTTTATGCATACTTCTATGCATGAAAATAAAATTTGATAAAAGTAACACTTTTGATATAAAAATTTATCCTTTATGCATACTTCTATGCATGAAAAATAAAATTGATAAAAGTAACACTTTTGATATAAAAATTTATCCTTTATGCATACTTCTATGCATGAAAATAAAATTTGATAAAAGTAACACTTTTGATATAAAAATTTATCCTTTATGCATACTTCTATGCATGCAAATAAAATTTGATAAAAGTAACACTTTTGATATAAAAATTTATCCTTTATGCATACTTCTATGCATGAAAATAAAATTTGATAAAAGTAACACTTTTGATATAAAAATTTATCCTTTATGCATACTTCTATGCATGAAAATAAAAATTGATAAAAGAAACACTTTTGATATAAAAATTTATCCTTTTTTATGCATACTTCTATGCATAAAAATAAAATTTGATAAAAGTAACACTTTTGATATAAAAATTTATCCTTTATGCATACTTCTATGCATGAAAATAAAAAATGATAAAAGTAACACTTTTGATATAAAAACTTATCCTTTATGCATACTTCTATGCATGAAAATAAAAATTTTTCTAGTATACATTTTTCTAAGTCTAGAATGAAAATAACCCTTTAAGAATACTCATACGATGGGGATTACTCTTTTTAACATAAAATTTAATTACTAGAATTTTCCTTTTTCTTAATTCATCAATTATGCATAATATAAAAATTCAATTTCTCCATGATTACAATGAAATTCTTTCAATTAATCTAGGATGATAATTCCAAGAAAATGGTAGGAAGTCCTCTTTTCATACTTTGAATGAAATTATTTTATGTATGAATTTTTATAAAATTTTGCCATAGCTCCGCTGCTATGACTGATAAATCTCAATTATTTTAAAAGATAAAGCTTATCTTTAAGGAAATGATTAGAATGATCCCTAATTGGATCATTAACCCATAATGGATTGAATCAAAAATATTCATGAAATACATAAACTAAAAGCATAGAAAAAAAGCCATTAATTTGGTCTCAAGCATAGATTAATCTTGGATTAAGAAAAAAGCTTCATTTGGATTGAGAATGGGTCATGAGTATGACCATTTCTTGAGTGAGAGAGAGAAATTACATAAAAACCATTAGAATTAAGCATAAATGGAAATTTATGTAATTCTTTACTATCATTAATCAATTAACTTCAATAGCATTCATCAAATTATGTAACTCTTCACTACCATTCATCAATTAACTTCAATAGCATTCAAAAACCATTCCAATTAAGCTTCTCAAGCTTGAGAGGGGTTGAGAAGAGAGAAACATTGAGAAATTATAGAAAAGATCAAAATTCATCATTTACCTTACAAATTGCTGATTCTTTGTTCACGGTAGAGGCCCCCAACTAGTCAATTGGTTTAGTATGTTGATGGAGCCACCAATGGGGATTGAAGAAAGAGGGAAGTGTCAAAAACTAGTGAATTATTAATGAATTCACAGTTCTTGGCTTGGGTGGAGTAGAGTAACAGTGCATAAAACACTATTGAGTTTCAACAAAGGGGAAGGCCTCTATTTATAGGAAAAAGTGATCTCCTAACCAAACAAACTGATTCTAGAATTTTCCAACTAGGTTTGGTCAATTTTTGACCATTTTTAGGTCAGTTGAGCTAACTTTTTGCAACTAGACTTGAATTAGGAGAGAGGAGAGATAAAATATCTCAATTTTTATGAGTTTAAAACTCATTCAAGCATGTGAAGTATGCACCTCCTTTAAGGGACTCCCCTTCCTTACATATGTGTCAAAATGGAATCATTATACCCAAAATATCTCATTTTTTTAGTAATACTCATAGTTTCTTACTAATAAACCTTGTACATATTCAACTCTTTATCTTATGTGAGCATTTACTCATTTTTGGATACCCAAAATATCTTTTTTTTAAATATTACTCATAGTTTCTTACTAATAAACCTTGTACATAGTCAACTCTTCATCTTATGTGAGCATTTACTCATTTTTGGGTATCTTCTTTTACAAAATTGGATTTATCTCCTCCCCACACATGGATTGATCTTATTGGCCCAAAGGAACCTTAATTGGACCCTAATCCAAAATTTTCTGAAAATCTAGACCCTTAGGCCAAGGTCCTTTATACCTATTTCCAATTAATTCCAATTGCACATTGGAAAATTCTTTTTGAATTTCTGTTTCAGGGAAACTTATTTTAATAAGATGAGTTATTTTTCTATCCAAAAATATTCATAATCTGAATATTCTCTCTCTAGAATAATTTTCTCTCTCTAGGCTAAAACAGTTAGAAATAAGATCTTTTATATTTCTGAAGAGGGATTTGATTACACGGGAAGATGATGGACATCTTGAGAGGCTGGGGAGGAATCTTACATGGATGCATGAAGATAAGCTGCCCACAAGAAGACTGAAAGAAGAGGAAGACATGGATGCGTGAAGAGAAACTGCCACCACGAGAAGAAGACTGAAGATAAGAGAAGATGTGAGGCTCCAAAGAGTGAGGAGCCGTGTGAAAATCTTTGAGAGAGAGAGAGAGAGAGAGAGAGAGAGAGACCCCACAACCCAATGTAACCTGCCCCAACAAAGTAAAACCACCTCTGAACCACCGATAATGTAGGCCACATGGTAGATAGATGTGTGAACCACCTCTAAGCCACTGATGATGTAGGCCATGTGGTAGATAGATGTATGTGTGAGCACTTTATTCAAGGTCGCGGGCACTTGTAGTAGCCTTGGACACATAGAGAGAGAGAGTGTGTCAAGGACTATGAGTTTAGGGACTTGAGGCACTGGTCTCACGGACTATCAAGTAAGAGGGAAACTTGGTATAGGGTCGAGGTGTGCTAGGAGTATTCACTTGAGGGGAGGTGTTAAAAATACAAGTGAATAGGGTGTGTGCGGGAACAAGCCCTTGGTTAGAGGCTATAAAAGAGAATCTGTAAATGTGAGAGAACCTGTGAAAAGGTGAGAAGAATCTACTAGGAGAGAATAAAGGGTAGCATGAGAAGATTTAGGAAGTGTGGAGATATTCTAGGAGAGGTGGAGAGAATCAAGCAAAAGAAGTGGAGTGAATCAAGGAGAAATCAGTGGGATTAGATGCTTGGATGTAAACTCTATAAATTGAGGCATTGGCCTAATGAGAATTTGCTGGTTTTTTATTATCCATGCCTACATTAAGCTATTTGTCACTAATCACTAATCACATCTTAATCACTCACTAATCACATCTTAATTATCATCTAATCACTTTGTTAATGATGTTGATTCTAGCATTTGATCCACCATAGCTTAGCACATTGCTCTAATTTTAACACCTAGGACTTAATCTAACTAACGTAACTTAACCATAACTATTTGTATCGCAGGAATCTCCCAATCCAGCCTCTAATCCCAACCGACCCATGGGTTAGTTAGCCAACCGCCCAACTACTGTATTGGTGGGATTCCTTTATAACAATTTGGTTATGTTTTGCCCGAGTACCTAGGAAAAGAGTTCCCTGGCCCCCTAACTGGCTCTTCAAGCAAAATTCAAGGTAGTCATACCACATACACACCCAATATGAAATTGCCATTTTAACAGATTTGGCTATGTTTAAAACAATCTTTCAATGAAATCATAATATTACTCATCATAATCCTTCAAAATATTGAGTCCATTGTTTTACAAAATATATCATCCGAACTCTCCGTTGAAGCTACTCCTTCCCAGAGCCAAAAATAGTGAATTTATTAATAATTTATTAGTTTTAGACCATTTTCTCTTCAAAAGAATTGGTGGCCACTCTTGTTGTAAACAAGAGTAGATCCCTCAAACCATCAAGCCAAAGGAAAGCTCACAAAAATTCATGTAAGCTAGAAATCCTACTTTTTCTTTATTCCGTTTAATGGTTTTCTAATTTTTCTTTTCTTTAAAATGAAAAATGATGCTATGCCTTGTTGGAAAGGCTTTCCCCTCTCTTCATTCTTGAATTCAGCCTTTCTTTATCGCCGTAGATGTGTAATCAAATTGTTAGAATTAAACTTTTCATATTGTTTCTCTTTCAAAAGTGGAATTTGATTAGTTTAGAATGCTTTAAACCATTTGGGATAATTTTTAAGTAACTTGAGAATGAAAAAATTTAAAAAATGGTCAGCCATACAAAGGAGGTTATGGCAAAATTTTCTTAAATTTTGTGAAATAAGTTTTATCTTTTATTATTCAAAGAGTAATCCCCACCACTTGTGTATTCTAAAAGTGTTATTTTTATTCTATGCATAGAAAAATGCATATTAAAAATATTTTTATAATAAAAGTGTTATTTTCATTAGAATTAATTTCTATGCATAGAAAGATGCATATTGGGAATATTTTGATTATAAAAGTGTTACTTTCATCAAAATTGATTTTTATGCATAAATAGATATGTAAAAGAATTTTTTTAATAAAAGTGTTACTCTCATTAAAATTAAATTTATGCAGAAATAGATGAATAAAAGAATTTTTTTAATAAAAGCATTACTTTTATCAAATTTTGATTTTATGCATAGAAAGATGCATAAAGAAATTTATTTTCATTTCAAAAGAGTTATTCTCATCATCTTTGATTTTATGCATAGAGAGATGCATAAAGAAATTTATTTTTATTTCAAAAGATTTATTCTCATCAATTTTGATTTTATGCATAAAAAGATGCATAAAGAAAATTATTTTTATTTCAAAAGAGTTATTCTCATCAATTTTGACTTTATGCATAGAAAGATGCATAAAGAAATTTATTTTTATTTCAAAAGAGTTATTCTCATTAAAATTAAACTTATGCATAGAAAAAAGCATAAAAGATCTATTTTTATTTCGAAAGTGTTATTCTCCTTAAATTTGAATTTACGCATAAATAGATGCATAAATGGATTTTGATAAAAGTGTTATTTCCCAGTGAAATTCTTATATATAAATAGATGCGTAAAGAATCTTTATTTAAAAAATAAGAATTTTCGTACATTCTATAAATAGATGTGATATGAATCAGATAGATGAGAATGATGGATGTGATGAGAATAGAAGTGATGAGAATGAATAGATGTGATGAGATGGGATGTGAATCAGATAGATGGGAATGAATGGATGAATGGATGGATGAGAATAGAAGTGATGAGAATGAGAGATAAATAGATGTGATGAGATGGGATGCGAATCTGATAGATGGGAATGAATGGATGGATAGATGTGATGAGAATAGAAGTGATGAGAATGAGAGATGTGATGAGATGGGATGCGAATCAGATACATGGGAATGAATGCATGGATGGATGTGATGAGAATGAGAGGTAAATAGATGTGATGAGATGGGATGTGAATCAAATAGACGGGAATGAATGGATGGATGGATGTGATGAGAATAGAAGTGATGAGAATGAAAGGTAAATAGATGTGATGAGATGGGATGTGAATCAAATAGACGGGAATGAATGGATGGATGGATGTGATGAGAATAGAAGTGATGAGAATGAAAGGTAAATAGATGTGATGAGATGGGATGTGAATCAGATAGATGGGAATGAATGGATGAATGGATGTGAAAATCAGATAGATGGGAATGAATGGATGAATGGATGTGATAAGAATAGAAGTGATGAGAATGAGAGGTAAGTAGATGTGATAAGAATAGAAGTGATGAGAATGAGAGGTAAGTAGATGTGATGAGATGGGATGCAAATCAGATAGATGGGAATGAATGAATGGATGGATGTGATGAGAATGAGAGGTAAATAGATGTGATGAGATGGGATGCGAATCAAAATTGATTTTTATGCATAATAGAATTTTTTTATTATAAAAGTGTTACTTTCATCAAAATTGATTTTTATTCATAAAAGGATTTTCTTTTATATAAAAGTGTTATTTCCATAGAATCTGGATTTTATGCAGATGCATACATAATTTTTATATCAAAATAAGAGTTCTCTTTAATCTTATGATTAAATCCCATGAATATTAGTAAATGAATAAGTAAATACTCTATGAGAGAAAATTCTACCGTTTCATATTCTCTAGGATGGTAATGAGAAAACTCAGAACTTGATTTGTCTACATTTTAAATTGACATGCTTCACATACTTTCTGCATACCATCAACCTTAAACTTAGGTAGCCATGTCACAATTTCTTTAGTCTACATAGACTTCATTCTTTGCACATTTACATGCCCAATTGTCTTATGCCAAATGTCTGTATCTACAACAACTCCCGAACCCTGTGCAAACATTGCAGCTTTCACTTCAGGCATATTTACATCTAGTATAAACATTCTATACACTCTATTGCCTTTTGCAACCAACCTGCACTTGTCTTTAAAGTCTTTGACATAACAACAATCAGGGTTAAAGCACACCTGCAAACCCTGCTCAATCATCTAGCCAACAGAAACTATATTCTTTGTAATATTTGGAACGTGAAGTACATTTGCAAGATACTTCACCTTACCATTCTGCATAGACAATGGCACATTTTCAACATGGGCAATTGGATGAGTGGTATCATCCACTGCTTCAACAAAACCTATCTTTTTAGGATTTTTCATATCCTTGACCACTTGCCATGACTGGTCATGTGGTTTGTAATAAGGAGAATGTGGGGAAGAGAGAGAGAGCTTGAGTTCCTTGTAAGCAAACACACACACACACACACACACACACGACTTCTTCTCTTCTCTACAACCATATAACTAAAATATAAGAGGTGACATATATAAAGGGAAAGTACTCTCCTGCCCCCTCTGCTGAACTCTCGACGAGTGCTAGTAGCGGAAGTAGCAACCTCTTGCATGGGGTAGAGCTTCCCACCACTCAGGGCCCGGGCAAGGGACTAGTCTATCGGTTCTTCCCAAACCACGGGCGATTCCTCTAGGAAAATCTTCTAACGAGAATTTATCTAACAGGGTCAAGAGCCCTAACTATCCTTTCTATTCCGATTGAACCCTAGCTATCCTTTCTATTGCCGAATCAAGGAAGGGACTTGCACTTTGTTCATAGAGATCATCACCTTTTCCCCTTAAGCGAGACACAGCTGTTGATTCTTTCCCATAGAACAAGAATCTCCCTGTGACTTACTTTAATTATCGTCGTAACTTGAGCATAACTGAATTTATTGTAGGAATCCACCGATCTAGCCTACCCCATGGGTTAGCCAACCGCCCAACCACTTTATAGGTGGGATCCCTCTTTGTAAAAATTTGGTTAAGTTTGTCTCGGTGTTGGGATAAATCAACACAAACACAAATACAACAAGCAGACACAATTTCTCAACAAGAAACATGTTGATTAGGCAAAAACAGAAATTCAGACTCAGTAGAAACGCAATGCGCAGATACAAATTCGATAGAGTAAGGTCACACAAGAGATAAAACACTCAAAACTCTGCTTCATTCTCTCCTCCCCACATTACATTGCTTCCCCTTCTTTTCTACCTTGCTCGAAAAATGTTACTCTTTTCCCAAAACATTATTCTTGAATAACCCTTACATATCTTAACTTACAACATATCCGACTTAGCAACATTCAACCTAAGAGAACTATGCCTTCAACACATGGCACGTCCCGGTGGTAGATTTCAAAGAAATCTGACTCGGATCCACATATCCCTTGATCAGCTCAAAATGTCAGACAAAAGTAAAATCATGCTGCTACATCAAACAATTGTAGCAACATCAAAAGTCTGTTCCACCTCCTTCATAACTTCAGGTTCAGTAACGTGAACATCCTTGTCTGTTGCTGCTACATTCACACTTTGTAATGAAACTGGTTCCTTGAACTGCTCAGCAACCTGTATCTGCTCTGCACCATGCATCTCTACCTTAGGCACTTGGTCTGCAACTATCTCAACTAATTTTGCCAGCAAATCTACAACTTGTGTCTTGAAACTCTGGTTTTTCTCCAAGTCCGACACTTTCTGCATCCAAAAATTCACATGACACCTCATTCACTGGCTTGATAAAGCCTACTGCCAACAACTTATCTATCTCCCTTATCCTGCTTTGCAAAACTAGGGTTCATTCTGTACCTTTGCTGTGCAATCGGAACTGCATCTTTCTGCAAGTTATTATGATGTTAATGTAATGCAGGGTCTATACCTTTCACCTGAGAATACTCCCAAGCAAATACATCCATGTATTCTTGCAACAACTCCGGATCCTCCATCCAACAATACATCTTCAAAAATCCTTCCCTCAAACTGAACTTTGATTACAGGCACAACAAAATCAACATCTGCTAGATCAATGTTGTTTATTGTTGGGAACCCTATTTGATGAACCAATAATTGATTATCCTGATCCTGAAGTTTCCTCAACAACCTCTCCTTAAAAGTTGGCACCAAGCAAAATAACTGATCCAATGACAATTGTAAGGGAGAGTTGATGAGTACCTCAAACCAATCTTTGGCTTGATTCACCTCAAGTTTAATGTTGTCCTTTTGTTGCTATTGGTCAGACTGACTTTTTGATTCCAATGCACGCATAGCCTGCTTTCTCTGCTCCTTCTGAATTTGCTTCTATACCTGATCCCTAATTCCTTTCTACTCCTTCCAATCTATTGGCCCCTTTGCTTTGGATCTAGTGATAGCCATGACTTCAACATCATCAACTTGCATGCATTCATTACAATCACAAACCCACTCTTCCTTATCTTCTTGCTTGTGCTGCTCCTGAGTTGGTTAACTAACACCATCATACTCTTTTTGATCTGAGAGATCAAAGTACATTAGCTTAAGCAAGTTGCTGATTCTGTTGCTGCTGCTGCTGCTGCTGTTGCTGTTGCTGCTGTTGTTGTTGTTGCTGTTGCTGTCCTCCTTGCTGGTTACCCTGATTATACCTTAGCATAGGCATTCCCCATTCTTCTCTATGTCTAACCCACAATGCACAATTCAGGCCTACCCAATGATCTGGTGCACCACAGTACACACAAGGCATAGCACCGACGAGTGGTCTCCTATCATTATTCTCCTGCTCCCTCCATGGTGGTCTTGGAGGTCTAGGCCTCTGAAATGGTGTTCTGCCCCTAAATGGAGCTACTTGATTTGCTCCTACATCAACTCTACCTCTTCCTGCATCAGGTGTAGGCTGTCCTCTACTTTTAGGATTGTACCAACACTGAGTTGTGCTGTGACCATCCCTTTCACAAATGTGACAATACTGCTTCTCCTTTGGTGCTACCACAGAATACCCAAACTTTTTCAACTTACTTACCAAGTCCGCCTCTTTGGGATGCTTATCCTTCTATTTTTTCAACTTACTTACCAAGTCCGCCTCTTTGGGATGCTTATCCTTCTATTTTTTCTTCTTACTTCTCTCCTTTCTTTTTCTTTTGTCCTCCTCTTCATCACTTTCTGATGATGTATCTGAATCCTCCTCCTTGTCTGAATCTGATGTTGCATCTGACCCTTTTTTGGAATCAGAACTGTTATCTCTACTACTCTTTGCTTTTGTCATACCCAGCCTCTTTTCAACTCTTGCTATAGCAGCAACAAGATCATTGATTCCTCCAGCAATGTCAATGCTTGCCACAACATTCTTCAAACTACGCCTTAATCCTTTCAAGAAATATCTTGCCAACATCTCATTAGTGGGTCTTTCATTGCCCTGCAATCTTTCAACCAAATTTTTGAATTTTTGAGCATAGTCTTCCACCCACATATTCTTCTGCCTAATGTCCATGAGTTTTCTCAGAACATCGGTTGGAGTCTTTTCCTTCCTGAACCTCTGCAAAAATGTTGTCCTCAAAACATTATAATTAACAAAATGTGGTATACCATACTGGCTAAACCAGCTCATGGCTTTACCTTCTAATGTGGCTGCAAACTGCTGAAGTTTAATTGGATCATTGTATAAAGCCTAATAACCACTTGCTTGCCATCTAGTTTCAAACTGGGCTACATGGCAATTTGCATCTTCTTTGGACCCTCCTCTGAATTTAGCGGCTTTGACCGTGGGGTTGAGAGGTGGTTGAGCCATGAGGTTCGGCTGTGGTGGTCTCCTAGGTATTTGCTTGTGGTAGCCCCCTATAGTGGGTCAAACTGGAGACTTCTTCGTACTCTTGCAGATCTTCTTGCCAAGAGTAAAGCCCCTAACAATTGCCTCCCTTGCCTTCCCCCTGCTGCTCCACAATTCTCCCCCTGTTGGTCTACTGCTCGATTTTTAGAGAGAGTGGACTCTCCTGACCATCCTGCGCATCTTGATCGTAATGAAATGGATCAATATTGCCTGCCTAGGCCTATGCCCTTGTATAATAAACTCTAGCTACTCTTCTCTCCCTCTTTGACATGCATCCTCTCTGGCATTCATCGCCTTTGTTCAAACAGGACAAACACAACGAGATCACCAATTATGTTGGGATAAATCAACACAAACACAAATACAACAAGCAGACACAATTTCTCAACAAGAAACATGTTGATTAGGCAAAAACAGAAATTCAAACTCAGCAGAAACGCAATGCGCAGACAAAAATTCGATAGAGTAAGGTCACACAAGAGATAAAACACTCAAAAATCTGCTTCATTCTCTCCTCCCCACATTACATTGCTTCCCCTTCTTTTCTACCTTGCTCAAAAAATGTTAGTCTTTCCCCAAAACGTTATTCTTATATATCTTAACTTCCAAAATCCCAAGAAATTCATCATACATTCCTACCACCTTATATTTCCGACTTAGCATATATCCAACTTACTAAATATCCAACTTACTACATATCCGACTTAGCAACATTCAACCTAAGAGAACTATGCCTTCAACACTCGAGTACCAAGGAAAAGAATTCCCAGGCCCCCTAGCCCCACACTCATGCAATTATTGAACACACACACCACTTAAACACCCAATATGAAATTGCCTTTTTCTCAGATTCAACTATCTTCAAGATAGAATTAGAATAACACCATAGTATTTTCATCATAATTCTCAATATTCCAGTTCCATTGTTTTACAGATAAGTCTCATCCGGACTCTCCGTTTTGAAGACCAGCTAGTCAACCAACGAGATCCAATTTCATAGTTTTCTAGTTCACTTAAATAATTCCTTACCAATCCATGAATATCTCCCTTGACATACACATGCCATGTCCTAGCAATCGTGAGCCTATGAATCGCCCGGTCAGAACCCTCTACGATCCTCCTTAGGTGTCTTAGCACTTCCCTCAGGGGACTGCTTTGTCGACCCTCGCCCATCATATTGAAAATCGTACCGAGGCTGGTCAAGACCTTGGCAGGCTTTGCCGCACGAGAGACGTCCTCCGATGACTCCCTGTGTTAGCTATTGTGCACGATTTTCAATTGTATCGAGGTTGGTCAAGACCTTGGTAGGCTTTGTCACACCACGAGAGACGTCCTTCGACGACTCCTCACCAGAGACAATAGGCCAAATGCTTCCTCCAGCATTTTGGCATAAGACAGTCCTTTACAAACACATAATTTCTATGCAAGTAAAATTTTCCCATTGAGGACGGAAAGCAATTTCACAAGAGACATTTCTGGTGTTGGTTTCACAAGAGACATTTCTGGTGTTGGTTTCACAAGACCCTTTTTTTCAAAACTTAGACTTTCTTAATGAAAATCATGAATCTCATATCTAGGTGATCCATCCATTAATTACAATGAATTTCTAACTTATTTCTAGATGATTTCGGGTCTTAGGGAAAACTTCTCTAAATCAGTCAGTTATCCCTTCTTTGTATACTGAAGAATTGGGAGTGGTCACGAGTCTTGACTTAATTTACGAATCAAGAGATGGGCAGGCATCTTATTGACCCACCTTTCTCATGCGGGCATGGTCTAGCACCAAATTACTTGAGTTTATTCCTAAAGCTAGTTCTCCATTTATCTGATAAAATAAATATGATTTCTAAGGGGTAAATATCCAAAATTATGAAAATTCATTCTTCCTTGAACATAATAGAACTATAAATAATTCTATTCATGAATAATGGAATTTAACAAGGATATTTCTTTTTCGAATGATCCTTTTAATGAATATGCATACATCATTTATTTAAAATATTCACATAAAATTATACTAAAGTATTCTTTTCTCGATTTGGACCTAGGCATCAACATGCCCTAATTATCTACATAGAATTATGATGAAACTTTCACTTTTGATACCAAAATTAATTTATGCATTTTCCTAATTAAAGATACGATGAAAATTTCTCTTTTGATAAATAATTAAATAAAAATGCCCATGTATATACATACCATGAATATACCTATTTTAAAATATGCCAAAAATATCTCTTTTTACCATTTAGACATTTATGGATACATGCTATAAATGTATATATTTAAAAATGTGACAAAAATCCATCTTTTAGCATTGAAAATTTTTTAAGCATAGAATATCGTGAAAAATCCTCTTTTTGCATCTAAATTTTTTTAATGCATGCACATACTAGAAAAATGTAACGAAAATCCTTCTTTTAGCATTGAAATGTTTATCCATAGAATAGAATGAAAGTTTCTCTTTTTGCATTCTTAAAAATATGCATAAACCTTCATTTTCTAATGACAAGATTTTGCCATAACTTCCCCACATTTTCTATGACTTAAGATTGTTTAAAGTTTCACTTTTAATATAAAAAATAGTTTATGCATAAAGCTAAGCATAAATATGAACATAATTACATTTAAGCATCTTGTTTATTTCTAAAAATATCTAATTATCACTTCCCATATGAAAATAATTACAAGAATGTTAGCATAAACTCTCTTTCAACTTAAAATGAATAAATATGAATTTTCTTAACATAAAACAAGCTTAAATGAATTAATCCTCATTTTAATTAGATTAAAAATCATAAAAATGCTTAATCTCCATCTCTAGCTTGTTAGGAGTAGATTTTTGGGTAAGAAAATGAGATTAGGACTAAGATCTATCCTTCCAAGAAGGATTTAGCGATATAGGTGAGTATTCTTTCAAAAAGAAAGATTTACAATTCAAAAACATTACTTTTAAGCATAAGAGATTAACATTAATGCATTTAAAAAACTTAAATCAATAAAAGAATGGTTTTAAGAAGAAACCATGGATTAAAAATCTTCCCAAGCATTAGAGAGGTTGGGAAGAAGGTTACCATTGAAGAAGAGAATAAAACACCATTTTTTAAGGCTTACCCTTGGTTTTTGGCTTGATTCTTTAGAGTGAAGTGAATCCCACAAGAGGAAGCGTGGACACCAAGAAGAAGAGGGTAATTTCCAAGAGAATAAGAGGAATAGTGAAGCTCCAAATCTTCACAATGGAGAAGCAAGGTAGAGAGATAATAGAAATACACTCAAACTAAAAATTACACTAGCATAGAGTTACTCCAATAAGAAAATACAAAGGAATAGGGCTCTATTTATAGGAGAGGGAGGCCACCAACCAAGTCCAATTGGGATCTAGAGGCTTCCAGCTTCAGTTTGATCCAATTTGGATAAGTTTTGGACCAGTTAGGCTCACTTTTCTGATCCAATTTGAAAGAGGAGAGATGAAATATCTTATTTTTTTGAATTAAAAATGGAGAGTAATGATGAGATTCTAGGCGCCTCCTTCATGAGCTCTTGAGGTGTCAAAATTCTAATTTTTTACTAAATCCTCATTTTTAACTATTAAGTACTGTACTAGTTAACTCTTCATCTTATGTGAGAATTTACTCCTTTTGGGGGGATTTTCTTTTATTCTTGCATTTTTCTCATTCCAATACTTGGATTAACCCTATTGTCCCTTTAGAACAGTCTTTGGACCTTAATCCATAATTTTCTAAAATGTGGACCCTTAGGGTAAGGTGTCTAATGCATATTCAATTAATTCCTAATGCATATTAGAAAACTTATTTTAAACTTCTGTTTCAAGGGAATTCATCTTAAATAAAAGGGATAAATTTATATCCAAAGATATCTCAAAAATGTATTATCTCTCCCTATAATATTTTCTCTCTTTAGACCAAAAACAAGGGAAAACAGTGTTTTCTTGCATTCTAAAATAGGGGATGATTACATGGGACTGAGAGGAGAACTTATACATCTGTTAGGGGCAGAGGAGGAACCTTACACTCCTACAACAACATACAAAGTAGTCGGTCTATAGTGTGAACCTGACTATATGAGCTGACGCTATGACTATGTCATAACTCTAGTACTCTAAAGTGGCTATCACATAGCCTATCATCCAATGACAGCATATCAACCATAATCTCACCAACCATGCCAATGGCATAAGTGCGAAAGCTATCACCCAGGCGGGTCATCAATGTTCGCCGTTTAGTAACACTAGTTGAGCTCAATATCTCAACACTCCCCCTCGAGCTCAACTCCATACACCACTCTAGGTAAGCTCCTAAATCTATGGAGCTTCTATGTGCTCAATGCCTTCATGAAGATGTCAGCTACTTGATCCTTTGTGCTGACATATATCACATCTACATCACCCTGCTAGAATCTTCTCCCTCAAAAAGTGATAGTGTATCTCATTGTGCTTCATTCTAGCATGGTATACTGGATTACTAGCCAACTATATGCTACTCATGTTGTCATAATAAATAATAACTTCCCTATCCTCATTGGTACCCGAGATAACCTAACCAAATTCTTAATTGGATCCCATCACTACAGTGGTTGGGTGGTTGGCTAACCCATGGGACTACATGGGGTTAGGCTAGACTAATGGATCCCTAAATTGAGACTCAATTCTGTTCTGGTTCGATAGATGAAGTAAATCCCATACAAAAATTATTCCATGGAAAAGAATCAATGGTTGTGCCTCTCAATAATGAGGAAAAAAGCATTGGTCTCTATGATCCAAGTACAATCTTTTCCCTGATCTGACTATGGGACTTACGGGTTAGATCATGAGTGGATAGTGGGCAATTGTTTTTGTATTTTGGTTGAGATTTGGGCCAAATTGTGGGAAAACTATGGCAAAATGTTTGTGATTTTTTGTACTCTACAGTGGGCAAAGAAGTGCAATTCAGTCCCAACTTGCTCTCAAGATCTGTCAAGGGCCTTTGGAAGTCTTAAAAGGGTTCTTGAGGCGGTCCTAAAGTGGTGGATTAGGACACCATCTCAAGGTACAAAGTGGATAGTTCTGTCAAGCTAAAAACCCTAATTCAAACAAAAATGGTGTGGACTAAATTGAAGGTGTTTACATAGCTTGAGAACGCTACTAAAGAGCTTCTCAATGAGCCAACAAGTTCCCAATTCCATGACCGTTTGGATGGTCAACCCCTCAAAAGAAAAAAACAGAGAGGTATAGGGGTGTTTGAAGTAGTCATCTAAGGTGATAGAAGAGTTCTTCTCATCGAGACGAGCGTGGCAAGTATTTGATCTTTCAATTTCAACACCAGTAGCACCAAAAACCTTCATTTGGTACCATGGATGACCGTGGGTGAATAAGAGGGAATGCTTTTACATGACATGAGTGATCACATGGTGAATGAGAGCATGTTAGGGCATACAAGTGGAAAAGTGCACAAGTTTCTTTGAAGAACATTACTTTGGATATGCTAAAGGTTACTATCACTGAAGCTATGAAGGATGCACAAAGGGATATTTGCTTCCAAAACAGCGAGCATATGCAGCAAAGCAATGTTCTTATGGAGAAAATTTCCAATGCTATAAATGAGGGCTTTAAGAACGTTGGTGATAAGATACATGAAGTGCAAAGGTGTGTGGAAAAGATCGACACTTCCCTTGATATAGGACAAGAGGCTGGTCACAACTAGAGGTCATTTCCAAATCCATCATCATCTTATGGGCTTGATCGACGTGAAAAGGTTGAAATTGAAGTAGAAATTTCTAATGGGTGGACTCAAAGTATGAAGACACCTCTTCAAGAGAACCCAAATGATGTTTCTCATGTTGAATCACCATTTTCAAAGCCCTATGGAAAGGAAGGAAAGCATAGGCAAGATTTTATGGAGTTAAAACAAAAGGAAATAGCCATAATTTCCAATAAAGATAGCAAAGATAGGTATGCACAATTATATGATGAGATCATACATTCCAAGTTACCAAAGTCCTTGACAAAAGATGATTTTGTGGATCGTATGGTTTCTACTTCTATTGGAAGCTTATGGTTCAAGCATGGTGAATCATTTGTAGAAGCTTTGCTCTCTTTTGATGGGGAACGAGTCACTTGTATTCAGCTCAAGGATTGGATTTTCAATTGGGATGCCTACTTTTGTGCATTTCCATGCAATGCAAGTGACAAAGTGAAGCAAGTGACATGCAAATTTGGTGGCAAAGCTAGATAATGGTGGTTGCAAGTTATGCATGAGTACAAATGGGAATGGCAAATTTAGCCTATGAAGTGGTACAAAACTTTGTGTGGCTACTCAAAACCAATGGAGCTTAAGGGGAAAATGCATGCCATTATTACATGTGGATTCATTGCCTAAGTATGCCGAGGAATATTGGTACCTTTCCTTCTTTGTTTCTAACATTGAGGAGAAGGAGATCATAGGTGGATTTATGTAGAAATTAGGCAAAGAGTTCATGCAAGTGGTACAATAATGCATCATGGATATTGACAATGACATTGCTCTTAATGAGATCATTTTGTTAGTGGAGCTCTTCTACAAGCATACCCCATCTATGCACGGGCTTTCTACTAGGAGTTCACTTCAGTCCACATCTCTTATTGGAAGCCATTGCTATGAAGACATTTCAAGTGATGATGATGGAGAAGTTAATGATTTGTGTCAAGTGGCTTCAATGCATGCATGGATAACTGAAAATGAACCAGTACAGCCATGAAGATGCAAGTGTTGATGGGAAAGATGAAGAGCAAGTGTATGGATCTCTTCTTGGGAAAAATCATATGGATAAAGATGAATGCAATGAGACTCTTCTTGATGAAGGAGACAACTCTTACAAAGATCTTCATGGTGTTGCAATTTGTGGTTGCCGACCATGAAGATGTGGCATATGATGTGGATCACAAGGGCAAGCTTGTTGAGCTAAGCAAGATAGAAATGATTCAATTGGTGGTACCCATTCTTGGCTACATTTCATGTTTGAATGGGGAAGGAATGCTTCAGCTCATGTTGAAATATTGGGGTATCAATATTGATAAAAGAGGTTACCCGCTCACTCAATCTTTTGGTCATTGCATAGACTATGACTATGCGGGTCTTTATGCACACATTGTGGGTGTTGAAGTGGATGAGACACTTGATGTAATTTCTAGACAGTAAAAACATGAGGAGATCTCAATGCTGATTCTCTCTCAACAAGACATCACCAATGTGTTCATGGCCAATAGGAATACACAAGTTGAAAATGGGAATGCTTGAATTACTACCATAAGTGCTTTGATGGATACATTTTTTGCTTATGATTTAATGCCACAAGATCATAATGACTTGATCATTGAGGATATTTTGGATGTGCATGCAATTGGTTGACACAAGGGATGATGATTCATGTGATAATGCACATGCCTATGAGGATGCATTTGACATATGCCATGCACATGTGAGGATGAAGATTATACATATGGTGAAGACATATGCATTGTTGATCATGGTGACATTAGGCATCTTGATGATGATGCTTATGCAAGTGTTAATGATTCATCTACCATCATTACTTGTGATGAGGAGAGCATTTATGTTGATGTGGATGATGGTAGTATGCATACGCATGCTACTTATGATGAGGATGAGTTTTATGATGCTAGTGAGAATGTGGATGACATTGATGATATGGATGACATTGATGATGAGGTTATTCATGCCTCTAGTAGTGAGCAACTATTTGGAGGTTATCTAGGAGCCCAGTCTATGACCCTTTGTAAGATTCCTCCCTCCAAATTTTGAGGTGTAAAGGTGTAAGAACCTCCCCTTCTATTCTTGTAATTATTTCCCTCTCTAAAATAAAAGAAAGATCTTGTTTTACCATGTTTTGGCCTGGAGAGAAAATGTCTAGAGAGAGGTAATCCAAAATTGAGATATTTTTGGATATAAAAATCCTCTAGTGTCTAAAATGGTTTCCCTTGAAACAGAAATTCAAAAAGAACTTCCCAATGTGCATTAGGAATCAATTGAAAATGTGTATAAGGACCTTAGCCTAAGGGTCTAGATTTTCAAAAATTTTCGGATTATGGTCCAATTAAGGTTCCTATGGACCAATAAGATTAATCCAAGTGTGGGGATGAGATAAATACAAAGAATAAAATAAAATACCTGAAAATGAGTAAATGCTCACATAAGATGAAGAGTTGACTGAGTACAAGGTTTATTAGTCAAAAACTATGAGATATTACTAAAAAAATGAGATATTTTGGAATAATGATACATTTTTGACACCTTGGTAAGGAGGGGGTAGACTTTGAGGTAGGTGCCTATTTCACACATGTAAATGAGTTTTTAGCTCAAAAAAATTGTGATATTTTTATCTCTCCTCTCTCTTGTTATCAAACCAATTTAAAAAGGGAGCCAACTGATCCAAATCTTGTCCAAATTCAGCCAAATTGAAGTTGAAAATTTCTAAAACTTAGTTGGACTCAGTTAGTGGCCTCCCTCACCTATAAATAGACCCTTATTCTTTTGTATTTTCATCTTTGAGCTATACCATGCCATTATTACATTAGAATAATGATATTTTCTATTATCCCTTAAAAATCCTCTACTTTTGGAGAGAGTGGAGCTTCTCTCTGTTCTCAACCATCCTTGGAGCTTTCCTCTCAACACACTAACCAATTGATTGGTTGGGGGCTTCTTTTAAGATAGAGAAGCAAGCAAAATCAAGAGGTAAGGTGTAATTTCATGGTTTTTCTCTACTATTTTCAATGTTTTCATTTCTCAACCCCTCTCTTGAGAATTTTCTAAATTAAGTGTTTATAATGCAAATAAAGCTTTTCTTAAGAGTTGTAATGAATAATTAAGAAAAGTTTATATTTATGCTTAATTAGGATGCTTTTTATGTTTATCTCTCTCTCCCCAAAAGAATGGTCATTCCTATGACTAATTCTCTACTCAAATTATGCTTCTCATTGATAAATTCACAAATCAAACTCTAGGCTTGTAAAGCTAGAGATTAAGAAAAAAGGTTTTTTATACTTTTATGCTTCTAAATTATGATAATCTTATGATTAAAATCCATAAATTGGATTTAAGTTTAGAAGATAGTTATAATATCATAGTTGTATTACTATAAGTTTATTCTTTTCAAAAATATTAAAAATTATTAGTAATAGTAGTGGAGCTATGGAAAATTTTTTAAGAAATTGATACATAATTCATTCTTATGCATAATGTGAAAAGAGGACTTCTTACCATATTCCAGGATTGGTCATCCTATGCTAAAAGAATCATTTTCATCACATTCAATGGAAAACTAATTTTTAAGATTTATGCATAATTAAATAATTAAGAAAAGAGAAAATTATGGTAATTTTATTTAAATGATAAAAGAGAAATCCCCATGACATTTGGAATTCAATCATTTAAATAGGAAAAGTGTAATTCTTAGCATATTGAAATTAATGGATATTTTATTTTAGATTAATTTATTTTATGCATGAAAAATATTTAAATGATAAAAGAGGAATTCCCATGACATTTGGAATTTAGCCATTTAAATAATAAAAGTGGAATTCTTTGCATATTGAATTAATGGATATTTTTTATTGAAGAAAAGAGAAATTTTAGATAAATTTATTTGATGATAAAAGAGGAATTCCTATGACATTTAGAATTAATCAATTAAATGCAAAAATAGGAATTTCCATGATAATGGAGATCCAAGAAATTAAATAGAAAAAGAGAAATTTCTAGCATAATTCAAATTATGAGTATCAAAAGTGGAATTTTGAGCATTATTGGGAAATATGGGTAGAATTGATTTTTGTAAATCCCATGAATTTTTTACTCAAAAAGAAGAATATTGAATATATTCCACTTGAGAAAATTGAGAAACAATATGAAAATATCCGTTGAGAAAAAGAATCTTTACCTAGGCCAAGTAATTGGCAGAAATATTAGAAAAGCCCCATCGGTATCAAAAATAGAAAATATTACTAAATGTAAAATGAATGTGGATGTGAATGATATGTGAGGATATGTGAAAGGATGTGATATAAATGAATGTGGATGTGAATGAGATGTGAGTATATGTGAAAGGATGTGATATAAATGAATGTGGGTGTGTGAATGAAGAGATGAGAATGAGATGTGAGGATGTGATATAAGTGGATGTGGATGTGGATGTGAAAGGATGTGATGTGATGTGAATGAATGTGGATGTGGATGTGATGTGATCTGATGAGATGTGGATGAAATGTGATGTGATGTGAATATATGTGGATGTGAATGTGAATGTATGGATGGATGTGGATAGACGTGCATGTGAATGAATGAGATGGAATGTGTATGGATGTGATGAGATATGGATAGATATGGATGTGATGTAATATAGATAGATATGGATGTGATGTAATGTGGATAGAATGTATGTGATGGGATAGAAATGCAATGAATGTGATGGATGTGAATAGATGCGATGAGATGTGAATGGATGTGAATGTGACATGGTGTAAATAGGTGTGAATGGATGTGATGTGATGTGAATCAGGATAGATGTGAATGGATGAGATGTGATGCAATGTAATGTGAATCGGGATAGATGTGAATGGATGAGGTGTGATGTGGATGTGATGTGATGTGATGTGATGTGATGTGAATTAGGATAGATGTGAATGGATGAGATGTAATGTGAAATGAATGTGATGTGAATCGGGATAGATGTGAATGAATGAGATGTGATGTGAAATAAATGTGATGTGAATCGGGATAGATGTGAATGAATAAGATGTGATGTGAAATGAATGTGATATGATGTGATGTGAATCGGGATAGATGTGAATGAATGAGATGTGATGTGAAATAAATGTGATGTGAATCAGGATAGATGTGAATGAATAAGATGTGATGTGAAATGAATGTGATGTGATGTGATGTGAATCGGGATAGATGTGAATGAATGAGATGTGATGTGAATATATGTGGATGTGAATGAATGAGATGTGATGTGAAATGAATGTAATGTGATGTGATGTGAATATATGTGGATGTGAATGTGAATGTATGAATGGATGTGGATAGACATGCATGTGGATGACTGAATGGATGTGGATAGACGTGCATGTGGATGGCTGGATGGATGTGGATGAATGAGATGGAATGTGTATGGATGTGATGTAATGTGGATAGAATGTATGTGATGGGATGGGAATGTAATGAATGTGATGAATGTGAATAGATGTGATGAGATGTAAATGGATGTGAAATGTGACGTGGTGTGAATAGATGTGAATGGATGTGATGTGATATGAATCGGGATAGATGTCAATTGGATGAGATGTGATTTGATGTAATGTGAATCGGGATAGATGTGAATGGATGTGATGAGATGGAATATGATGTGATGAGAATGGATAAAGGACGATGGGGATACATATGATTGGACGTGGATTAAGTAATGTGGATTGATGTGAAACAATGTGGAAAGACGAGAGTTCGTTATAGAAACTGTATTTATGACTTGTTTTTAAATGACTGTTTTATGTCAAGAATGCTAGGGAAGCATTTTGACCGTCTTGTGAATGAGGTCGTGGAGACCTAAGTGATAAAGTTGCAACAGCTGACGGCAAAGGATGTCTCACGTAGCAAGAGCTTGAGCTCTTGCAAGCACACACACACACACAAAACTCTAAAAGAGAACACACAAGGTGAGAGGCTGAAAATCTTCTTCTTCTTCACACAACACTCAACACACCATATAAGAGTACATACAATATGAAAAGGTACTCAACCAAATACATACTAGGGTTCTCTTTCGTGTGAACCCAACTAAAAGCTGGCGCTATAACTATGCCAGTGGTGTAAGTGTGGGGCCTATAGAATGGCTATCACACAGCTTGCTGTCATCCCACTGGCCGCATATCACCCATGATCTCACCAACCATGCCAGTGGTGTAAGTGTGAGGCCTATCCCCCAGGTGGGTCATTAGTGTCCACAGCCTCACTAGATGAGCTCGATATCTCAACACTCCTCCTTGAGCTCAACTCCATCTCATGTACACCAAGCGAAGCCCTGAATCTGCGGAGCTTCTTTGTATACCCAATGCTTTGGTAAAGATGTCAGCGACCTGATCCTGTGTGCTGACATAAACAAGGTCAACGTCTCCTGCCAAAACCTTCTCTCTGACAAAATGGTACTGGACCTCTATATGCTTTGTGCGAGCATGCAAAACTGGGTTCTTGGCCAACTGTATACTCCTAATGTTGTCACAGAAAATGACAACTTGTCTATCCACTGATAGACCCAAATCTGCAAAGTAGCTTTCTCAACCAAGCTACCTCACATGCTGCCATAGCAGCACCTCTATAGTCGGCCTCTGTAGTACTGGATAGAGCAACCGTAGGCTACTTCTTGCTGCTCCAAATCACAGCAGTACTCCCCAAAGAAAACATGAAGCCACTAGTAGATCTTCTATCTGAGATACTACCAGCCCAATCAGCACATGTGTACCCATGTACACATATCTCTGTCCCAGTTTCATAAAATAGTCCACAATGCAAAGTAGACCTCACATACCTCAGTATGCATCTCAATGCATCCAAATGCGGCTTTCGAGGA
This sequence comes from Cibotium barometz, assembly GCF_041138505.1. Lineage (NCBI taxonomy): Eukaryota > Viridiplantae > Streptophyta > Polypodiopsida > Cyatheales > Cibotiaceae > Cibotium > Cibotium barometz. The sequence continues at coordinate 27,660,350 of NC_141069.1, forward strand.
ACCTGCATAAACTAACTCACCAACCCAACAGCATAGCTCAAATCTAGCCTGGTGATCGTCATGTAGATCAAGCTTCCTACTATGCGCCTATACATAGTAGGATCCTCCAAAATCTCTCCTGAATCTGCACTCAACGTGCCATTTTGATCCAATGGCACTGAGATAGGCTTATAGCCTGTCATACCATACTTGGGAAACATGTCCAAGCCATACTGTCTCTGGAGTAATCCAATACCATGTGGTGACCTAATCACCTCAATGCCCAAGAAATATCTGAGGAGCTCCCCCAGATCCTTCATCTCAAACTTCTGTCTAAGCAAGATCTTTACATCAAAGATCTGTGCATCATGGTCCCCTGTAATGATCAGGTCATCTACATAGATGACAACAAGCACGACCCCTCTATCATTGTGTCTCACATACAGTGAGAAATCTGCATTGGCTACATGAAAGCTAATAGTGACAAGATATTTAGAAATCTTGTCAGACCATGCTCTTGGTGCTTGTTTTAAGCCATACAAGGCTTTCTTCAACCTACAAAAATGCTAGGGGTGACTCACATCCTTATAACCAGGTGGCTGCAACATATACACCTCTTCCTGTTGCAAATCCCCATGTAAGAATGCATTCTTTATATCCATCTGATGTAAAGACCATTGCTTTGATGTAGCCACTGCTATGACAACTCTCACTATTGCCATCTTGGCAACTGGGCTGAAAGTTTCCTCATAATCAATGCCATATGTCTACGCATATCCTTTGGCTACCAATCTAGCCTTGTACCTATTTATGCTTCCATCACTATTATGTTTTACTTTGTACACCCACTTGCATCCAGTGGCTTTCTTGCCTTCACGCAATTGCTCTAAATCCCAAGTCTCATTTCCATATAGTGCATCCATCTCCTCATCCATAGCTTTCTCCTCATCCATAGCTTTCTCCCAACACACATTTCCAAAAGCCTCATCAATGCATGTGGGCTCTACAACCTGTACAACTTTTGCCATGTATGCATAGTGATGTGCCACATAACCATCATAGGTAAACCTCTGCACAGGATTCTTCACTCTCCCAGATCTTCGCAGCTTTGCATTCATGGCTTCCATAGCCTTCTTTACACCAGGTGTTCTCATAGCTGCTAGTATCCCAAGATCCTCATCAAGGCTCATCTCTGAGCCACTAGACTCTCCATCAAACATGAGAATGCCCTGCAGAAATGTCAAGCATACTAAGGGGCTCAACCACTTTTTCTTTGCCTTTATGTGATGTACTATTCACATTTGCAGGATGATTGGTATTATGATGCAGCCTACCACTCCATGGTCTATCAACTAAACCACTAGATACGGACTCTCCTGGTCCACTCAAAGAATGTGATTGTACTGACGTGCATTGTGTGCAACCACATTTCCACTCACATCAGCCCCAATAGCTTCTTTTTCACAGCAACATACCAGCTGCTCATCTCATCAAAAACATCCCTGCTTACCCTCAACTCACCTGTAGTAGGGTTATAACACTTGTATCCCTTTTGCTCAAGGGAATACCCGATAAACACATATTTTTGAGCTTTTGGATCTAGCTTAGTTCTCAGCTCATCTGGCACATGCACATATGCAATGCATCCAAAGATTTTTTAGATGAGACAAATCTGGTTTTCTGCTAGTAAACCTCTCCTCTGGAGTTACATCATGTATAGTTGGAGTCCTGTTCATGATGTAAACTGCTATAGAAACAGCCTCAGCCCAATAGCTATGCGGCATATTCTTCTCTCCCATCAATGCTCACGCAATCTCAGCAATGTGCCTGTTTTTTCGCTCAGCAACTCCATTTTGCTACGGAGTGTATCTGCATGTAAACTGTCTCTGAATACCATTCTTTTGCACAAATTCAAAGAACTCATTGGAGAACTACTCTCTGAATACCATTCTTTTGCACAAATTCAAAGAACTCATTGGAGAACTACTCTCCCCCTCCATCTAGCCTTAGGCACTTTACATGTTTCCTTGTTTGCTTTTCAACCATAACTCTGAAATTCTGAAAATGAGTGAACACCTCACTCTTCTCCTTCATGAAGTAGGTCTTCGTAGGACCCCATACATTTGAATGCACAACATCTAGTGCATTTTTGCTCACATTTTTGTCACGTGGAAATACATGCTTTGTTTGCTTTCCAAATTGGCATGCTTCACATATTTTTTGCATACCTTCAACTTTAAACTTTGGCAACCCTGTCACAATTCCTTTAGTTTGCATAGACTTCATTCTCTGCACATTCACATGTCCAATTCTTTTATGCCAAATGTCTGTGTCTACAACAATTCCTGAACCATTTGCAAACATCGCAGCACTCACTTCATGCATGTTTACATTCAATGTAAACATTATGCCCACTCTGTTGCCTTTTGCAACCAACCTACACTTGTCTTTAAAATCTTCAACATAACAACCATCAGGGTTAAACCGAACTTGCAAACCTTGCTCAATCATCTGGCCTAGTGAAACCAGATTCTTTGTTATGTTTGGAACATGAAGTACATCTGCAAGGTACTTCACTTTGCTATCTTGCATACACAATGGCACATCTCCAACATGGGCAATTGGATGAGCATTGTCATCCCTTGTTTCCACAAAACATGGTCTTTCAAGGTTTTTCATCTCCTTGAACCACTCCCCACCATGACTTGTCATGTGGTTCAAAGCACCTGAATCAATGTACCATACATCATCTTTATGTGCTGCTTCAACATTTTCAGACATGGAATTAATGACATGCTGCATAACAAATAACCTTTCATTATCCTCATTGTTTCTGCTCGAGGATGCATAGTTGTTTTGCTGCAATTTTCCATTTTGCATGTCAGCCTGCTTCTTATATAAAAATCTGCTTGCACATGTCCAGGCTTACCACAATAAAAGCATCCACGTGTATCATTATATTGCCTTTGCCAATTTCCATGACCTCTTTGACTCCTCGTGCCTCTGAATTGGCCTCTTCCACCTATGTGTTGTTGTTGTTGTGAATTCTGGGACTGTTGTTATTGCTCCTGTTGGCCATAATTCTGATTACTTGTTCGGCCACCTCCTTGGCTGCGTCCACAGCCTCCTCTACCTCATCCTCTTCCTGAACTTGTGTAGAAGGCTTGTTGCTCTATATGTGAGGGATCACTAGCGTCCCATACCACCATGATACCACCCATATATACCTTAACAATTTGAAAACTCCCCAGTATGCTATCTAGGAAATATGAATAAAATCTTGTATAAAAGGAATAAGATGGCCTTATCTAGACTTTCACATACTAAAACCTGTCTCTATATTCCTGAGACATCATGGAATAACTCCTTTCGAGTACATCATTAGAAAAGAAATTAAATTATTGGTGCCTTTCTAATGATAACTACCCGAAACACAATAAAGTTAAAATAGAAAAATAACTCACCTAGATATATAAGCAACTAGGTATCCGAGTTGGAATATATACAAGAGTATAAGAAATATACTCCAAAATTATGTGCAAAAAACGAAGGCAAATGCTACCTTTCAAGGCACATGAAATTATCCAAAAGGTTAAAAGATCCTTATAAAACCATGGATAAAAGCATAAAAGCTCCTTAAATCCATGAAAACCATAGTTGATCATAAAAATCAATGCATACCATCTAATGGACATTAATCATGCCAAAAGAAGCATTAAAATTGGTGGCCAACTCATCAATCCTCGGAGTATATGAACATGGTGTCGTTCAAGCAAAACTCCAAAGTAAACAAGTGAAACACATGTGTGTAGCACTCAATAAAAAACCCCTAGACACAAGTGATCTAGGCATCACCTGATGAGTCCATATAAAACTTGGAAAACATCCAATAAAATCCACCAAAACAAATCGATCAACTAACCCATGATAGAATTTGTCTTAGGTTTAAGAAATTAAGCACAAACCACACTTAACAAGTACAAAATAAGTTATTATGGAAAGTGTCAAAGGTGAAACACACTTTGAACGTAAATTATAGCCATCAAAAGAAATTAAGGAACATGTCCAAAAAGAATGGCTAAACAATGGTAAAAAATCATGAATACATCATTTAGAATTAATCCAAACATAAATATCCATTAATACGAGATATAATCGTATTAATAATATGCGAATAACTCGCATCTATCTAATGTCAGCAGCACGAGAAAACGTACTTCAACATTAAATAACCCTCAAAAATATTAAATTCTTGAGAAAAAGAATTATCATGATTTTTTCTTAATTTTTCCTAATTTTATAAGGCCTCAAAATATTATTATTTAGAATTCCACCAAACCTATCTTATGGCACTCCAAACCTATATTTTTTCAAAAAAAATTAGCAATTAAGTTTGCTAAAATACCATTGATATTTTAAAAATACCAATTTTTAGGATTTCTAAAAATAATATCTAGAATATTCCTAATTTTTCCTGAGAATCCCATCGTTCACAAAATTTCCAATTCCGCCCGACAGTTCTCAAATCCAATGAAAATTTATAATTTTAATGGATTTTTCTAAATTTTTTGGTCAAAAATATATTTTTAAAGGAATTTGAATGGTCACGAGTGCTCGAATGGACACACCACATGCCAAACACCAACCCCACATTTTTCCGAAATTTAAAATAACCTTTGTCTAATTTTCCACTAATTTTTAAGAATTTTTTAAAAATTTTAAATTACCCTGAACGCATTTAGAATACGAATGGTCAAAAATTTTTGGAATTCCAACAGTTTTCCTGGAATACAGAAAGCCAAAAGTTTCTTGGGAAAATGAAAAGACAAAAAAAATCGGAATGTGAAAGGTCAAAAGTTTCCGAAATATAGAAGGTCAAAAGTTTTTCCGAAATTCAGAAAGCCAAAAGGTTTCGGGAAAACGGAAAGCCAAAAGTTTTCCAGAAGATGAAAAGCCACAAAGTTTCAAGAAAAAAATTTCCAAAAAAATTTCAGAGATTTTTTCCTCAAATCCCATAATTTCTCACTATTTTTTAGGCTTTTTTCAAGCTTTTTTTGAAATATTATCAAAAGCTTTTTTTAAATATAAAAAACTTATTTTAAAAAAATAAAAAAATAATATTAATAAGCTTTTAGCTTATTATAGATTTGATTTTTTTAAGGGAAGCGCAGCCAGCCGGCAAAAAATCGCCCCCCCTCCCCCCGGTCTCTGCGCGGCGCAAGGAAGGAGAGAGGGAGGGAGTTAAAAAAACTCCCTCCTCTCCTTCTTCTCCCCTCTTTCCTCTCCTTCTTCTCCCTTCCATTCTCTTTCCTCCCCTCTCTCTCTGTTAATAGGGGATTATCTTTAATCATTTGATTAAACTTTTTAATTAAACATATCTTAATCATAATTAACATTAACTATGATTAATGTTAAAGAAAACCCTTTTAAGAGAAATTCTCACGGAAAAAAGAAGGAAAAATTAGAATTGAGAGGTGGAGAGGACCCCACGCACACGGGATAGCATTTCATGCATCAACATACTGTCCCCTACTGCATTTCAGCAAAAAATTGACAGAAATTTGATCGCATACCCGCAAAAAAACCCGCAAAATGTATAAAAATACATTTTAAATAAAAAATACTCAAAAAAATTCTAAAAAATTAGAAAAAAAATTCCCAAAAACTCTAGAAATTTAGGGAATCCATTCTATCAAAAATATCCACAATAAAATATGTGATATTTTTGTAAAAAATTCCATTAATGCTTATTTTAATCCATAAAAAATAGAAAAAATAGCATTAAACTCACGAAATTTCCCCGCAACGTCGATTCATCCATTGAATAGTAGTAACAAGTGTTCCAATTTCCATATCGATGATCCACATGCAATTCATCAACACAAATCAACAAAATAACATTTTTATTAGTAAATATTAAAATTTACTTCAAAAAAATCAACAACAATTAACTAGAGATTGCTCTGATACCACTGTTAAAACCCTAAGATCTCTCTAGATAATTGTTATGCATAAACATGCATAAATCAGGCATAAACTCAACCACCCTCGAGCCCAAGGGATGCACACATGAATCATAAATGAAATACATCATGCCTCTACCTTGATGTCCCATACCATCAAGAGGTATAACACAATCCAATAGCATGTAGCTATAGTGTGAAATGGTAGGTGAGTAGATATGGACCTCTACATAAGAGACCATAACATAAGCCTCCAAGCCCCCAAGCCTCCCTTGAGTGTGCCCCATGCCCCTATTATATAGGAGGGCCCTCAAGTGACTCTTGACTCTCCCTTTCCCATGTGTGACCCTTGGATGCCTGACCCTAAATTTTCCTCTAGGTTCAAATAAACAAAGAACTCCATAAAAAGTTGGATCCCCTCCGCCCCTCTCTGTCTACAGAAGAGTTTAAGAGACAGGAGGTAAAAGAGCTTGATGACCTCACAAGGAAATATAGTGACAAAATTGGGAAGGTAAGCTTGAGAATTCTTCAATGTAGTTGTAATTACTTTGTTGTTTAATGTATAATTTATTACATACAGTGTGTGTTTTTGCAAAAAGATATTAAATATTGTGGATCCCAACCTCAGTGATGGTTGGTGGCAAAGAGTGCTTTCACTCAAATGGGATGCACAAAGCTATGCCATGCTAGAAAAGATTAATCTACTAGCTATTTGTCCACAAGTTTCAACGGAGACAAAGGTTCTTTGGTTGTCACTATTGGAGGTAAATAAAGCAACCAGAGGAGTCTATGGTCTTCTAAGAGGGGATCATGAGTTCAAAAGGTGAATACATAATAATACTTTCTTTTGAGTGTCATAAGTTTTTTGCAACATATAATTATGCTTTGTTCCTTCTCTTTAGTTGGTTTCAAAGGGAGTCGGTGTTGGAGAGAATTCTTGCAAGAGCACGTGATGTGCTCAAAGATTTCATCGATAAACTTGGGGGTTTGGTCTTGAGTGAGGAGTTCCCACCATTGCAACAGTTTTATGAGCAGGTTAGGATGGAAAAATGCAAGTCGCTGAATGTGGAGTTAAAGAACTTGAGAAAGTATGACTTGATTCAGATGGTTGCACAACGAGTTGTTTATAGGTGGGATGTATAATGTGCTTGGAGTTTTCTTTTTTGATAGCTTGTGGTATTTATCTGCTGTGTCTCAAAAAGCATCTTTTTCTTGTGTTGTGTCTTCTTTGTGTGATAGATATTTCATGTTTTTATAAGAGGGTGGTCATATGTCCGCTCTTCCGGTCACTTGTTGAGCATGGATGTCTATCTCTGATGACGCTACTACCATGTATAGCCCCCCTAGACAAGCACTCCCACTCTAAGTGGGAACTAGAAAATTTCCCATGGTGGATCAACATGAGTCATGGGGAGTATCTTGAGAGAGAGAAAGAGACGCATGTGGTTTTCTCTCAGGAGAATCCGACGAGAGAGAAAGACTCTACCCCTCAAACATTCATGGTAATTCTTTTCGCTTCATTTAAGTAGTATTCTAAAGCGTTTGCATATTAGTTGAGGATTATGTGTTTTGTCCAAAGGGCGTTAGTCCAAAGACATGAATCGAAGAGGAAAAAGAGAGAGGAGTGAAAAGGAGACTTCCCCGCTTGATGATGAGGATGATGGCTCCTTATTAGGTAATCATCCTCACCATGCTCGCTCTCCATGCTCTCTCTCACTCTCTCTCACTCTCTAACCATATGCCCAACTCTACTCCTTTCATAATCATTCACATGACTCAAATGTCACTTTTCTCTCATCATGCATCCATGCCTCTCTCTCTCTCTCTCTCTCTCTCTCTCTCTCTCTCTCTCTCTATTATGTCTTTTTACCATTATACACATGGCCGTATCTTTTTCCCTTACACACATTACTATATTAAACCCTTCTCTCTCCATTCTCCCATGATCTCTCTATCCCCTCTCTCTCTCTCTCTCTCTCTCTCTCTCTCTCTCTCTTTCTCAGCCATATTGCCTTGGCTTATTGTTTAATATGCTTTGAAGAATGGCTGTTTTGATGTTATAGGGTGTGATGGCAGCACTCGTGTTGCCAATAGGACATGCACATTCACTTTTGTTAGCACACACAAGCATAACTTGTTGTATCTAGTAGGGATCAACATTGTTTGGCCATTGTGGGTGACTATGTGGCCATAGGTAGAAACTTTGCTTGTGGACATAAAAACTCTATGTACACTCAGGTGTTGAGATATTGAGCTCAACTACTAGTGCTACGGCACACGTTGATGTAAGGTCCCTCCCAAGCCATGTATGTGTCTCTTTTAATATAGATTTCAAGAAGGAAAGAGAGTTCACTTAGAGAAGAGACAGACAATAAGGCTAGAAACATTAGAAAAGTGTTAGAATAAAAATATTAGCTCCAAAAATCCTAAAAGAAATAAGAAGACAAGAATAATTATATTAAGAGATAAGTATCTCCAAAAATAGAAAATCGAATTTAGATGATAAGAGGTCATATTTAGAGTTATATTAAGAGATAAGTATCTCCAAGAATAGTTATATTAAGAGATAAGTATCTCCAAAATAGAAAATCAAATTTAGATGATAAGAGGTCATATTTAGAGTACTTTTACATATCTAGAGTCCATGCATACTAGAAATGTGAAAAAGCAATGTGTTTCTAAAGATGGTGTGTTTGCGGCTATATATAGACGTTTTTTCCTACTCTACCCGCGCTAGCTTGTACATGAGGTGCCTTCCGGTTCTTTTGACTGGTTATATGACTATGTTCTGAGTTTTTATCAGACAGTTAACTGAAATAATTCGCTGGTTCTGTCAAGGTCTCTACATAGGGAAACTGTAAGAATGTAGCTAGTAGCCATAAGGTGATTCTAGAACTTGAGATGCATATATCCCTTCATTCTTATCTAATCTCTTGAAAAAGAAAGCTAGATTGCTATGACCTTTATGAGGAAGAGACTACTACTTCATAGCTTTTCTTTTAAAGAAAGAATAGTATGCCGTAGCCCTGCAAAGGCTACTTTAGACCTTTGAAATAGAGAAAAGTCACAGTATGAGTAAGAGGAGATAAAGCTTGGGGATGATCGGATGATTTCAATCATAAGAGAAGGTATTAGAAGACTCTCTATTATCATATATCAAGTTCTGAATCTCTTATTATAACAAGCAAAGACAATGATAAACGAAGAATTTCTATAAGGTATATATATATTTTGTTTTTCAATTATTGGGGGTGAAGGTATGGCCCCGGCTTCTCTATTAATTGCTAATAGTGATCTATTTGATTGATTTACTAGTTAAAGTTTGTATTCTTTTAAACAACAGCATATGCCTTAGTAAAAGAATGTCTTATCGCAATCTCAAGTTGAAATGCTAAAATCTTTGTGAAAAGGATTGTTTTCTTCTTAAGAAGGTAACATGGATTCTAGTCCTATGGTTTAGTTGAGTAAATGGATTTTTATCTTGGTTAAATTAAGGTACATGTACAACTTCTCCCTGCCTTGACGCTGTAAAATGGGCTAAACACATGAAATAAGGGACTCTTTAGGAACAATGTTTAGATAAAAGAAGATTTCTACCTAGTGGGGACACCACTTTGGAAGAGATAGGAGGATTTACTTAGATACTACCCCAGCTCGCGAGATGAGGAAATGTCGAATGTTTTAAGTGGGGAGATTGTAAGGTCCCTCCCAAGCCATGTATGTGTCTCTTCTTTTAATATTGATTTCAAGAAGAAAAGAGAGTGCACTTAGAGAAGAGTGAGACAATAAGGCTAGAAATATTAGGAAAGTGTTAGAATAAAAATATTAGCTCCAAAAATCCTAAAAGAAATAAGAAGACAAGAATAGTTCTATTAAAAGATAAGTATCTCCAAAAATACAAATTTGAATTTAGGTGATATGAGGTCGTATTTAGAGTAATTTTACATATTTAGAGTCCATGCATACTAAAAATGTGGAAAAGCAATGTGTTTCTAAGGATGGCGTGTTTGCGGCTATATACATACGTTTGTACCTATTCTACCCATGCTGGGCTTGTAGACCAGATGCCTTTCAGTTTCTTTTGACTGGTTATATAACCATATTCTGAGTTTTCTTCAGAGAGTTATGGCTGAAACAATTCACTAGTTTATTCAAGGTCTATATATAGGGAAACTGTAAGACTGCACCAGCCAGATAGTAGCCACAAGGTGATTCTAGACCTTCAGATGCATATATCCCTTCATTCTTATCTAATCTCTTGGAAAAGAAAGCTAGATTTCTATGACCTTTATGAGGAAGAGACTACTACTCCATAGCTTTTCTTTTAAAGAAAGAATAGGATGTCGTAGCCTTGCAAGAGAAGGCTACTTTGCCATAGACCTTCGAAAGAGAGAAAAGTCAGAGTACGAGTAAGAGGAGATAAAGCTTGGGGATAATTGGATGATTTCAATCATAAGAGAAGATATTAGAAGACTCTTTAGTCTCATATATCATGTTCTAAAACTCTTATTAATGAGCAAAGACAACGATAAACGATAAATTTCTATAAGGTATATATATATATTGTTTTTCAATTATATATCATTCTTAAGGGTTGAGGTATGGCCTCGGCTTTTCTATTTATTTTTAATAGTGATCTATTTGATTGATTTACTAGTTAAAGTTTGTATTCTTTTAACAACAGTATATGCCTTAATAAAGAATATCTTATTGCTCGTCTCGCAATCTCAAGTTGAAATGCTAATTTTTTTGTGAAAAGGATTGTTTTCTTAAGAAGGTAACATGGATTCTAGTCCTATGGTTTAGTTGAGTAAATGGATTGTTAGTTTGGTTAAATTAAGGTACAGGTACAACTTCTCCTTGCCTTGACGCTGCCCTGTTCTTGTGCTTATGTAGCCAAACAGAAGAGACGTTAGTAAGGCCTAGAGTCCACCCATGGTATCCCTCATACCATACATTGGGAGAATGAGGTTCACCGATTGAGGGGAGTAATTGTGATGATGCCTAGTTCTGAGGACCCGGGCTAGTGCGGTGAATTAGCCCACCCTAGTGCGTAGACATCCCTCTGAGGGGTAGGAGGATCGAGCGACGGAGCTTGAGAGGGCGACATGCCAGCTTGAGTCCTCACCACAGTGGCCGACAATGAGGTGTATGGTCCTGTAGGGTTTTGCCTAGCATGTAGAGGGTTTTGCCCAGCATGTAGAGGGTGGAATGCTGAATTTTAGATCATCGGCAGTATAAAGCCTAAAAGAATAAGAGAGCTGGTTTGGCTTGTATGGAATTGATTTATGTATAAACCTTTTTTATAAATCTTGTCTTTGGCATTATTGTACTGTGGAAAAAGGTTATTTTAATGAACCTTGTGAAAAGGGCCTTAATTAAGGAACATGTTTATTTATGTCAAATAGTGTGGTAGGATTAATTAGAAAACAAATTGACACGTGAGTAGGGTGGAAAGTGGGAGGATGGAATGCCCCAATGGTACCATCCTATGGACGAGTGGACCCAATTAGTCGGGTAGCTTTCCAACCTATAAACTGAAAGCCCTATGCTAGATAAATAGGTTCTCGAGCAACTCTATTCTAGGAGACTAGGCCAACGACTGTGCCTTGCATGGATGAGGAAAAAAGCATTGTCTCTAGGAATCAAGATTAGTAGTTGCCGAAATTATGATAAATTACCCTATGGGTTTTAGAAGACCACGCTCCACCTGCAGGATAGGACTAGGTCTTATCTACAAATCTTATCCTTGAATCTTTACATGGTCAAGGTGTGACGACGAGTAGGAAATTTTCTTCAAGCTAAGACTTAGTAGACTATCTTAAGTGTTTTCCCTATTTTGGAAGGGGGGAACCTTACAAATGGTATTAGAGCCGATCTTAGTTCCTAGGATTTGTTTTTCAAAGGTTAACTGTCAAGGGATTAAAACAAGTGATTGTTTATCATATGAGGACGAATCAATCATCTCTACTGGCCATAGAAGTAATTTGAATATCCTCACATGTTGAGACAATCATCCTATGAAATTGTGGTTGCATCTTGGGGGTGCACACGCAAGATATTTGTACAATAAATTTGAGAAATGAGATTGGGGAGGAGACCTTTTGAGAAAAAACATAAAGTGATCAAATTAAGAAACTAGTGCCTTGGTTTGCCACTTAATAGCACTCTATGCTATTTGCATTGTGATTTATTTACTATCCACCTCAACCTCTCTGGTCTCTCTCTACTTTTAGGGTGGCCTATTCCACGTGTTTGTAAATTAGAATCCTATTGTTGCTGTCCATGATTCAAGTTTCTATACCAGTCTACGCCTTAGCCCCAAGATGAAGATTTACATGATCTTGCATATTATTGGAGGATGATTTATTCCTAACATTCATCTCCTCTCACTGATCAAAAGGGCTATAAGGTTAAGAAGGTCTGGGAAATTTTCCTAAGTTCGGAGAGATGTTCGAAATTGATCATAGTCTTTCCTATGTAAAGTGACCAACACCAAGTCATCACCAACAACTGGTTCTCTAATAAAGGTGAGGGCATTCACAATCCCTTTAATATTTTTAATGAGTAACTATTTTAATATACATATCTTGTTCCTTTGCACATTATGCAACTCTTTCTTTAATGCATATTCCACAAGATCCTCTAGTGTCTTAGTTTTTTTAAAATATTCATACACCTTCACCCTTTGTTGATTCTAGAGTCTATTCATAAAAACTGGGATAATTTGGCCTTGATTGTGGGAGGTATGATCATACTACTACATACCTCTTTAATCTTCTACCACCCCAAGAAAAGATCATTACATGAAAATCCTTGCCAAATTGCAAGAGCCATTGAGAACTTGACTCCCAACACACATAGAAACCCTTTAAAGAGCATTCTCCCATGCTCAAACACCAAATTAGAGGCAAAATCACCAAAATACCTTCACAAATCTCCTTGACAGCTTCTCCTTGATGATGACAACTCAATTTTGCATGCAAATCTTCACTTGAATTTTGACAATGGTGGCTCCATTGCATCTCCCTTGATGTAATCTTCAATTGGCAGTTTCTAGTCTCCATCTTCTAATGAAAATCTCCATCTTCTAATGAAAATCTCTCTCAAATCCTCACAAATGCAAATATAAATGATAATATGAGTGTGCATAATTTTTTTCTTAGTTAAAATCTAATGCATAATGAAATGCTTAATCAAATAAACACATAATCAAGAAATCTATACATAGATATTCACCATGACTAAGAGCCCACCCAAGCTTTGATACCATGTTAACAATCCTAATATGGGATTGATTATGGTGATTGACACAAGATTAAGCATAAGATTAAGGTGGGTTATACCACACTCCGAGTTAAATTTCTTGACAGTCCCTTCCTGCAAAGATCGACTCACTCATCTACACATGAATTCCCTGCATGATGCAAAGACTTTAAAGACAAGTGCAGGTTGGTTGCAAAAGGCAGCAGACTGGGCACAATGTTTACGTTGAATGTAAACATGCCTGAAGTGAGTAATGCGATGTTTGCAAATGGTTTAGGAATTGTTGCAGACACAGACATTTGGCATAAAAGAATTGGACATGTGAATGTGCAGAGAATGAAGTCTATGTAAACTAAAGGAGTTGTGTGACAAGGCTGCCAAAGTTTAAAGTTGAAGGTATGCAGAAAATATGTGAAGCATGCCAATTTGGAAAGCAAACAAAACATGTATTTCCACGTAATAGATATGTGAGCAGAAATGCACTAGATGTTGTGCATTCAGATGTATGGGGTCCTACGAAGACCATGTCTATGGGAGGCTGCAGGTATTATGTGACATTTATTGATGACCACACAAGGAAAGTGTGGGTATACTTCATGAAGGAGAAGGGTGAGGTGTTCACTCACTTTCAAAATTTCAGAGTTATGGTTGAAAAGCAAACAGGGAAATATGTAAAGTGCCTAAGGCCACATGGAGGGAGTGTACTTCTCCAATGAGTTCTCTGAATTTTTGAAGAAGAATGGTATTCGGAGACAGTTTACATGCAGATACACTCCGCAGCAAAATGGAGTTGCTGTGAGCGAAAAAACAGGCACATTGCTGAGATTGCGCGAGCATTGATGGAAGAGAAGAATATGCCGCATAGCTATTAGACTGAGGCTGTTTCTACAACGATTTACATCATGAATAGGACTCCGACTGCAGCCATACATGATGTAACTCCAGAGGAGAGGTTTACTGCCAGAAAATTTAATTTGTCTCATCTAGGAGTTTTTGGATGCATTGCATATGTGCATGTGCCAGATGAGCTGAGACCTAAGCTGGATCCAAAAGCTGAAAATGTGTGTTTATTGGATATTCCCTTGAGCAAAAGGGATACAAGTGTTATAACCCTGCTACACGTGAGTTGAGGGTAAGTAGGGATGTTGTCTTTGATGAGATGAGCAGCTGGTATGCTGCTGAAAAAGAAGTTGTTGGGGCTGATGTGAGTGGAAATATGGTTGCACAGAATGCAAGTCAGTCTTTGAGTGGACCAAGAGAGTCCTCATCTAGTGGGTCTGTTGTTTGATAGACCATGGAGTGGCAGGTTGTGTCATAATACCAGTCCTGCAAATGTGATTAGTACATCACATAAAGGAAAAGAGAAAGTGGTTGAGCCCCTTGGTATGCCTGACGTTTCTGCAGGGCATTCTCATGTTGATGGAGAGTCTAGTGGCTCAGAGATGAGCCTTGATGAGGAGCTTGGTATCCCAGCTATGAGAACACCTGGTGTAAAGAAGGTTATGGAAGCCATGAATGCAAAGCTGCAAAGATCTAGAAGAGTGAAGAATCTTGTGCAGAGGTTTACCTATGATGGTTATGTGGCACATCACTATGCATACATGGCAAAGGTTGTGCATCGCACCATAAGTCAATGTGTTGCAAGCCTTCTCTTCTCATGTTTTCCCGTTGTGCTGAGCATTCAACAGTGCACCCTTTCAGTTTACATCGCATCTTATCACATCCATTCACATCCCATACCATTCATTCTCATCTTGATTCTCATGCCATCACATTCATTCACATCCCTTATCATTCATTCACATCTCGATTCACAGGTTATCACATTCATTCACATCCCTTATCATTCATTCACATCTTGATTCACATGCTAACAAATTCATTCACATCCCATATCATTCATTCACATCCCATATCATTCATTCACATCCTTTATCATTCATATCTATCCAATTTACATCACATCTCATCGCCTCTAATCTCGTTCATATCCATCACATTCACATCCAGATATATTCTTCCACATATATCCACATCCATACTTATCACAATGTACACATCCACATCTATCCTTTCACATACATTCATATCCATATCACATACACATCCACATCTATCCTTTCACATACATCTACATCCATCCTTTCACATACATACAACCACATCCATTCTTTCACATACATCCACTTCCATTCTTCACATACATCCACATCCATTCTTCACATACATCCACATCCATCCTTATCACATACACATCCACATCTATCCTTTCACATACATCCACATCCATCCTTTCACATACATACATCCACATCCATTCTTTCACATACATCCATCCATCCATTCATTCATATTTATTTGATTCACATCACATCCATCCATCCATTCATTCACATTTATCTGATCTACATCACACCTATCCATTTATTCATTCTTTTATAAAAATCAACTTCTGTGGGAATAACACTTTTATAAAAATCCTTTTATACATCCATTTATGCATAAATTCAATTTTAAGAAGAATAACACTTTTAAAATAAAAATAAATTCCTTTATGCACCTTTCTATGCATAAAATCAAAATTAATGAGAATAACTCTTTTGAAATAAAAATAAATTCCTTTATGCATCTTTTTATGCATAAAATCAAAATTAATGAGAATAACTCTTTTGAAATAAAAATAAATTCCTTTATGCATCTTTCTATGCATAGAAATTAATTCTAATGAAAATAATGCTTTTATAATAAAAATATTTCCAATATGCATCTTTCTATATATAGAAATTAATTCTAATAGAAATAACACTTTTATAATAAAAATATTTCTTATATGCATTTTTCTATGCCTAGAATGAAAATAACACTTTTAGAATACACAAACGGTGGGATTACTCTTTTTGAATAATAAAAGATAAAACTTATTTCACAAAATTTAAGAAAATTTTGCCATAACCGCCTTTGTATGGCTGACCATTTTTCAATTTTTTTCATTCTCAAGTTACTTAGAAATTATCCCAAATGGTTTAAAGAATTCTAAACTAATCAAATTCCACTTTTTAAAGAGAAATAATATGAAAAATTTAATTCTAACAATTTGATTATATATCTAGGATAAAGAAAGGCTGAATTCAAGAATGAAGAGAGGGGGAAAGCCATTCCAACAAGGCATAACATCATTTTTTATTTTAAAGAAAACAAAAATTAGAAAACCATTAAATGGAATAAAGAAAAAGTAGGATTTTTAGCTTACATGAATTTTGGTGAGCTTAGAAAACCATTAAATGGAATAAAGAAAAAGTAGGATTTTTAGCTTACATGAATTTTGGTGAGCTTTCCTTTGGCTGGATGGTTGAAGGGATCTGCTCTTGTTTGCAACAAGAGTGGCCACCAATCCTTTTGAAGAGGAAATGGTCAAAAACTAATGGAATTATCAATAAATTCACTATTTTTGGCTCTAGGGAGGAGTAGAGTAACAGTGCATAAAACACTATAAAGCTTTTACAAAGGGGGAGGCTTCTATTTATAGGAAAAAGTGAGTCTCTAACCAAGCAAACTGATTCTAGAATTTTCCAGATTAAATTGTGACCATTTTTAGGTTAGTTTAGCTTACTTTTTGGTTCTAGTTGAAACAGGAGAGAGGAGAGATGAAATATCTCATTATTTGAGAGTTTAAAACTCCACCACACATGTGAAATAGGCGTCTCCTTCATGAGGGAAATTCCCCCACACTGAGGTGTCAAAAATGCATCATTTCCTCTAAATATCTCTTCTTTTTTAACTAAATAACCTTGTCCTTAGTCAACTCTTCATCTTATGTAAGTACTTACTCATTTTTGGGAGGATTTTCTTTATATCTTCAATTTATCTCCTCCTTACATTTGGATTAATCTAATTGGCCCCTCAAAACCTTAATTTAAATTTTTTCAAAAAATCTGGACCCTTAGGCTAAGGCCTTTTGAACAGATTATAATTTATTTCTAATGCACCTTCTAAATTTCTTTTTGAACTTCTGTTTTGGGAAAATTTATTTATATAAGAAGAGATATTTTTCCATCCAAAATATCTAAGAATTGAATAACCTCTCTTTAGAACATTTTCTCTCTCTAAGCCAAAATAGGTAGAAACAAGATCTGTTAATATTCTGACAAGGGGAATGATTACAGGGGGAGAGATTGGACATCTTGAGGGGCTGGGGGAGGAATCTTACATCCTACCCCACTTAAAAAATGCGAGATGTCCTCATCTCGCAGGTGGAGTATGACCTCTTTCATCTTCTTCTTCTTCAATCACTTCCAACATGTAATGTCCCTCCCAAGCCATGTATGTATGTGTCTCTTTTAATATAGATTTCAATAAGAAAAGAGAGTGTAATTAGAAAGAGTGAGACAATAAGGCTAGAAACATTAGAAAAGTGTTAGAATAAAAATATTAGCTCCAAAAATCCTAAAAGAAATAAGAACATAAGAATAGTTCTATTAAGAGATAAGTATCCCCAAAAATAGAATTTCGATTTTAGGTGATAAGAGGTCATATTTAGAGTACTTTTACACATTTAGAGTCCATGCATACTAAAAATGTGGAAAAACATGTTTCTAAAGATGGTGCTATATACAGACGTTTTGCCTATTCTGCCCGCGTTAGCTTGTAGACCAGATGCCTTCCCGTTCTTTTGACTGGTTACATGACTATATTCTGAGTTTTTATCAGAGAATTATGGCCGAAACAGTCTGCTGTTTCTGTCAGGGTCTTTACATAGAGAAAACTGTGAGAAGACAGCAAGTAGCCTCAAGGTAATCCTAGAGTTTGAGATGCATATATCCCTTCATTCTTATCTAATATCTCAGAAAAGAAGCTTAGATTGCTATAGTCTTTCGGAGGAAGAGACCAAAACTCCATAGTTTTTCTTTTAGAGAAAGAATAGTATGCCGTAGCCCTGTAGGAGAAGGCTATTTTGCCATAGATCTTAGAAAGAGAGAAGAATCACAGTATGAGTAAGAGGAGATAAAGCTTGGAGATTATTGGATGATTTCAATCACAAGGTATTCGAAGACTCTATTCTCATATGTCAAGTTCTAAAGCTCTTGTTAATACGAGCAAAGACAACGATAAACGATAAATTTCTATAAGGTATATACATATTTTGTTTTTCAATTATATATCATTCTTAGGGGTTGAGGTATGGCCCCGGCTTCTCTATTGATTGTTACTGTGATCTATTTGTTTGATTTACCATTTAAAGTTTGTATTCTTTCAAACAACAGCATATGCCTTAATAAAGAATGTCTTATCACAATCTCAAGTTGAAATGCTAAAATCTTTGTGAAAAAGATTGTTTTCTTAAAGAAGGTGACATGGATCCTAGTTATATGGTTTAGTGAGTAAATGGATTGTTTTCTTGGTTAAATTAAGGTACAGGTACAACTTCTCCCTGCCTTGACGCTGCCCCGTTCTTGTGCTTGTGTAGCCGGACGGCGGAGACGTTAGTAAGGCCCGGAGTTGGCCCATGGTATCCCTCATACCATTGGAAGAATGAGGTTTGCCGATTGAGGCAAGTGATTGTGATGATGCTGCCTAGTTCTGAGGGCCCAGGCTAGTGCGGTAAATTAGCCCACCCTAGTGCGCAGACATCCCTCTGAGGGGCGGGAGGATCGAGCGATGGAGCCTGAGAGGGCGACAGGCCGGCTTGAGTCCTCGCCAGCGGCGCCGACGATGAGGTGTATGGTCACGTAGGGTTTTGCCCAGCATGTGGAGGCTGGAAGGCCGAATTCTAGATCATCGGCGGTATAAAGGAAAAGAATAAGAGAGCCACTTTGGCTTGTATGAAATTGATTCATGTTTAACTTTGTTTTTATAAATCTTGTCTTTGGTATGATTGTATTGTAGATAAAGGCTGTTTTAATAAACCTTGTGAAAAGGGTCTTAATTAAGGAACATGTTTGTTTATGTCAAACAGTGTGGTAGGATTAATTAGAAAACAAATTGATGCGTGAGTAGGGTGGAAAGTGGGAGGATGGAATGCCCCGATGGCACCATCCTACGGACGGCGGGTGGACCCGATTAGTCGGGTAGCTTTCCAACATATTAAGTGAAAGCCCTACGCTAGATAAATAGGTTCTCGGGCAACTCTATTCTAGAAGACTAGGCCAGCGGGCTGTGCCTTGCATGGATGAGGAAAAAAGCGTTGCCTCTAGAAATCAAGTCTTGTAGTTGCCCAATTTATGTGATCAATTACCCTATGGGTGATTTGATTTTAGAAGACCACGCTCCCCCTGCGGGATAGAACTAGGTCTTACCTATGAATCGTATCTTTGAATCTCTGTATGGTCAAGGTGTCGATGAGTAGGAAATTTTCTCTAAGATAAGACTTAGCGGACTATCTTAAGCGTTTCCCCTATTTGTGGAAGGGGGGAACCTTACACAACATTACTGCCTTGGAAGTGGACGACCGATTTGGGAACAACTCTCTTTGACATCCCCTATTCTAGGGTAGTTGTCATGCATTACTTTGGATTGAAACTGCAGGTTGGTTAGAAGGTCTACTTCTAGGATTTCCCTGAATTTGGTGGATAGAAACCTGATTACTCTGGAAGGAAGGAGCTTGAGTCTGGAATCTTGATCCTTGATTTCCCTGCCCCAAAAACCTTGATCCAAAAGGAGTTGGGCAATCCATACTGTGATGTCCAAATCCTTGATAGTTATGGCATTTCACTCCCTTGTTCAAGGGTGGAACTTCTGAAGTTAAATTCCATGGAATTGAGTTTCAGAAAAAGAACATTTTTTCCATTCTGGAACTTCCCCTATCCTGGGATTGACCCTGATATCTCTTAGGCGGTGAAAGGTTGGAATCACCTTCTGGAAC
This sequence comes from Cibotium barometz, assembly GCF_041138505.1. NCBI lineage: Eukaryota > Viridiplantae > Streptophyta > Polypodiopsida > Cyatheales > Cibotiaceae > Cibotium > Cibotium barometz. The sequence goes on from NC_141069.1 coordinate 27,680,417, forward strand.
TAATAATCTTTTGAAAGGTGATGGTGTTGGCTTTGGTGGGACCTTGACATCAAAGGCCTTGGAGAAATCCTTTGCCATCCTTTGGCCATGAAAACTGGCTTGGTATTCTTCACCAAAATATTCAAAGGTTCTTTCAGTCCCCGAATGAATCTGGCCATCAGCTATTCTTCATTCAGTGGTGGCGAGTATTTGAGGAGAAGAGCAAATGCTTAGTGATATAGTTCAATAGTTATGCTCCCCTGGGTTAGCTCTAAGAATTCGTTCATCTTTGTTTCCAAAATGCCGGGAGGACAGAACCTCGTCCTTAGGTAAATTTTGAGATCATTCCATGTCTGGGTATTCCGATCTAGATGGTGTGTCTCGCAGTGATTTCTCCATGCCACTCTGGCTGTTTCTACAATCTTCAGCCATGCAAGAGCCATTTTTCTCTTCTCATTGTAACCGGTGACATCAAAGTATTCTTCCATTGCTTCAATCCACTTCTCCACGGCCTCTCCCAAGTTTTCCCCTTCACTCTTGAAAGGTCCAAGCTGCGAGCTATGAAGAGTTTTATGAACATCCAGGTCAAGCTCTTCCTCATTGTAACGTCCCTCCCAAGCCATGTATGTATGTGTCTCTTTTAATATAGATTTCAATAAGGAAAGAGAGTGTTAGAGAAGAGTGAGACATTAAGGCTAGAAACATTAGAAAAGTGTTAGAATAAAAATATTAGCTCCAAAAAATCCTAAAAGAAATAAGAACATAAGAATAAGTATCCCCAAAAATAGAATTTTGAATTTAGGTGATAAGATGTCATATTTGGAGTACTTTTACACATTTAGAGTCCATGCATACTAAAAATGTGAAAAAACAATGCGTTTCTAAAGATGGCGCATTTGTGGCTATATACAGACGTTTTTGCCTATTCTACCTATGCTAGCTTGTAGACCAGATGCCTTCCCGTTCTTTTGACTGGCTATACGACCATATTCTGAGTTTTTATCGGAGAGTTAAGGTCGAAACAATTTGCTATTTCTGTTAGGGTCTCTACACAGAGAAAAACTGTGAGAAGGCAGCAAGTAGCCTCAAGGTAATCCTAGAGTTTGAGGTGTATATATCCCTTCATTCTTATCTAATATCTTAGAAAAGAAGCTTAGATTGCTATGGTCTTTCGAAAGAAGAGACCAAAACTCCATAGCTTTTCTTTTAGAGAAAGAATAGTATCCCGTAGCCCTGTAAGAGAAGAAGGTTGTTTTGCCATAGACCTTACAAAGAGAGGAGTCACAGTATGAGTAAGAGGAGATAAAGCTTGGAGATTATTGGATGATTTCAATCAAAATACAAGGTATTAGAAGACTCTATTCTCATATATCAAGTTCTAAAGCTCTTGTTAACGAGCAAAGGCAACGATAAACGATAAATTTCTAGAAGGTATATATATATATTTTGTTTTTCAATTATATATCATTCTTAGGGGTTGAGGTATGGCCCCAGCTTCTCTATTAATTGTTAATATTGATCTATTTGATTGATTTACTATTTAAAGTTTGTATTCTTTTAAACAACAGCATATGCCTAAATAAAGAATGTCTTATCCGCAATCTCAAGTTGAAATGCAAAAATCTTTGTGAAAAGGATTGTTTTCTTAAGAAGGTAACATGGATTCTAGTCCTATGGTTTAGTTGAGTAAATGGATTGTTATCTTGGTTAAATTAAGGTACAAGTACAACTTCTCTCTGCCTTGACGCTGCCCCGTTCTTGTGCTTGTATAGTCGGACGGCGGAGACGTTAGTAAGGCCCGGAGTTGGCCCATGTTATCTCTCATACCATTGGGAGAATGAGGTTCGCCGATTGAGGCGAGTGATTGTGATGTTGCCTAGTTCTGAGGGCCCAGGCTAGTGCGGTGAATTAGCCCACCCTAGTGCGCAGACATCCCTCTGAGGGGGGCGGGAGGATCGAGCGATGGAGCCTGAGAGGGCGACAGGCCGACGATGAGGTGTATGGTCCCGTAGGGTTTTTGCCCAGCATGTAGAGGCTGGAAGGCGGAATTCTAGATCATCGGTGGTATAAAGGAAAAGAATAAGAGAGCCGATTTGGCTTGTATGGAATTGATTCATGTATAAACTTTTTATATAAATATATCTTGTCTTTGGCATGATTGTATTGTGTAAAAAGGCTGTTTTAAGGGCCTTAATTAAGGAATATGTTTATTTATGTCAAACAGTGTGGTAGGATTAATTAGGGTGGAAAGTGGGAGGATGGAATGCCCTGACGGCACTATCCTATAGACGGGTAGACCCGATTAGTCGGGTAGCTTTCCAACAGATTAAGTGAAAGCCCTACGCTAGATAAATAGGTTCTTGGTGGGTAACTCTATTCTAGAAGACTAGGCCAGCAGTTGTGCCTGCATAGGATGAGGAAAAAAGCGTTGCCTCTAGAAATCAAGTCTAGTAGTTGCCCAATTTATGATCAATTGCCCTATGGGTGATTTGATGTTTAGAAGATCACGCTTCCCCTGTGGGATAGAACTAGGTCTTACCTATGAATCGTATCCTTGAATCTCTACATGGTCAAGGTGTCGATGAATAGGAAATTTTCTCCAAGTTAAGACTTAGTGGACTGTCTTAAGTGTTTTCCCCATTTTGGAAGGGGGGGAACCTTACAAGTGGTATCAGAGCCGATCTTAGTTCCTAGGATTTATTTTTCAAAGGTTAACTTTCAAAAGGGATTAAAACAAGTGATTGTTTATCATATGAGGACAAATCAATCATCTCTACTGGCCATAGAAGTGATTTGAATATCCTCACATGTTGAGATAATCATCCTATGAAATTGTGCTTGTATCTTGGGGGTGCACACGCAAGATATTTGTACAATAAATTTGAGAAATAAGATTGGGGAGAAAACCTTTTGTGAGAAAAACATAAGGTGATCAAATTAAGAAACTAGTGAGAGACTGAATGACTAGAAGGATAGACCGAAACTTTGTTTAGAGAAATTTTTAGGATATCTCATTAATTTGTATATATTATAAATTATTAAGATTATAACTCCATTAAGATTTGAATAGTTGACATGTGAATGCCATCCATTGGATGCTTTACTCTAGGACGATCATCCAAGATCTAGAACCCATCTCAGACAAACATGGGTCTAACTTCGGATGTGTAATTCCCAGAGGATCATGCTCTTAGATGTGTTAATCCCAAGATACTAGGTGTGTAATTTTCAGAAAACTCATCATCTCAGATATGTCAATCCTGATAATCTTTGGATGTGTCAATCCCAAGGCACCAGATGTGTAATTCTCAAAAAAATGAAGATCTCGTATGTATTAATCTTGACTGCCTTCAAATGTGGTGCTATGACAAGTATTTGATAGTTTTGAACTTTTAATGGATACAATGAAAGAAGCAAGTTCACCCTTGCTCGTCTAAAAATCGTAAGAAATGCCGAATGAGTTGGAAGCACTGTTGTCAATCTAACCACTGGAACTAGAATCAGTTATGGGATGTCATGAAAGTACACCTTCGTGAAAGGTTTTGTCCTTTAGGATTTCAAGAGGATAAAATGAATGAATTTTTGGAGCTAACCCAAGAAAGGAAGACCCTAAAAGAATACCACCAAACTTTTGTTAAACTTCTCCGATTTGCTCCAGAGATGGATGAGGTAACTCTTCTCCATCAATTCATTTGGAAGCTTAATCTACCTTTGAATAACCTCATCAAGAATGTAAAACCATCCTCTATTCCAGAAGCCATAATTATAGCCACAGACTATGATAAAGTTTTTTTTTAGAAAGTGTCGAGAAGGACATGAGTCCTTCCATGTTAATCAAGAAGAGGTTGATAAAGTTTTTTTTTAGAAAGTGTCGAGAAGGACATGAGTCCTTCCATGTTAATCAAGAAGAGGTCCCCTAATTCAAGAGAGGAATGTCAAGCCCACCCCTAGCTACAAGGAATCATGAGCTAGAGCAAAAATTAGGTCAAGAAATAGAGATATCTAGGTTAAAGATAACCAAATTCAACAAGTATTTCTATGAGTAAATAGAAGAGGATTAGTGCAAGATTCATGTGAAGTAATGTGCATGATGAATAGAAGTATTCTACAAGACGATTCTAAGATTATGAAATTGCTATCATAGGTTAGATTGCGTAAAGAATTGATTCCCTTACATTTTTCCATGATAATTTGTTAAGTACTATATTACATATGGGGGTATAAAATAAGGAATTCGAAGGTTCATATCATATGAGAGGTATATGGATGCATGAACTTAGGATGATAAGGCCAATTAACTTTAGAATAATAGACATTTTGGAGGCACAATAAAACAAGCCAAACACATGAGATAAGGGACTCGGAACAATGATTAGATAAAAAAAAAATTCTACCTAGTGGGGACACCACTTTGAAAGAGACAAGAGGATTTACTTAGATACTACCCCAGCTCGCGAGATGAGGACATCTTGAATCTTTTAAGTGGGGGAGATTGTAACGTCCCTCCCAAGCCATGTATGTATGTGTCTCTTTTAATATAGACAATAAGGCTAGAAACATTAGAAAAGTGTTAGAATAAAAATATTAGCTCCAAAAAATCCTAAAAGAAATAAGAACATAAGAATAGTTCTATTAAGAGATAAGTATCCCCAAAAATAAAATTTCAAATTTAGGTGATAAGAGGTCATATTTAGAGTACTTTTACACATTTAGAGTTCATGCATACTAAAAATGTGAAAAAACAACGCGTTTCTAAAGATGGCGCGTTTGTGGCTATATACATATGTTTTTGCCTATTCTGCCTACGTTGGCTTGTAGACCAGATGCCTTCCCGTTCTTTTGACTGGTTATACAACCATATTTTGAGTTTTTATCAGAGAGTTATGGTCGAAACAATTTGCTGTTTCTGTTAGGGTCTCTACACAGAGAAAAACTGTGAGAAGGCAGCAAATAGCCTCAAGGTAATCCTAGAGTTTGAGGTGTATATATCCCTTCATTCTTATCTAATATCTTAGAAAAGAAGCTTAGATTGCTATGGTCTTTCGGAAGAAGAGACCAAAACTCCATAGCTTTTCTTTTAGAGAAAGAATAGTATCCCATAGCCCTGTAAGAGAAGAAGGTTGTTTTGCAATAGACCTTACAAAGAGAGAAGAGTCACAGTATGAGTAAGAGGAGATAAAGCTTGGAGATTATTGGATGATTTCAATCAAAATACAAGGTATTAGAAGACTCTATTCTCATATATCAAGTTCTAAAGCTCTTGTTAACGAGCAAAGGCAACGATAAACGATAAATTTCTATAAGGTATATATATATATATTGTTTTTCAATTATATATCATTCTTAGGGGTTGAGGTATGGCCCCAGCTTCTCTATTAATTGTTAATATTGATCTATTTGATTAATTTACTATTTAAAGTTTGTATTCTTTTAAACAACAACATATGCCTAAATAAAGAATGTCTTATCCGGCAATCTCAAGTTGAAATGCAAAAATCTTTGTGAAAAGGATTGTTTTCTTAAGAAGGTAACATGGATTCTAGTCATATGGTTTAGTTGAGTAAATGGATTGTTATCTTGGTTAAATTAAGGTACAGGTACAACTTCTCCCTGCCTTGACGCTGCCTTGTTCTTGTGCTTGTATAGCCGGACGGCGGAGACGTTAGTAAGGCCCGAAGTTGGCCCATGGTATCCCTCATACCATTGGGAGAATGAGGTTCGCCGATTGAGACGAGTGATTGTGATGCTGCCTCTTGTTGCAAATAAGAGTAGACTCCTTAAACCATCAAGCCAAAGGAAAGCTCACAAAAAATTCATGTAAGCTAGAAATCCTACTTTTTCTTTATTCCATTTAATGGTTTTCTAATTTTTGTTTTCTTTAAAATGAAAAATGATGTTATGCCTTGTTGGAAAGGCTTTCCCCCTCTCTTCATTCTTGAACTCAGCCTTTCTTGAATTCAGCCTTTCTTTATCCTAGATATATAATCAAATCGTTAGAATTAAACTTTTCATATTGTTTCTCTTTTAAAAGTGGAATTTAATTAGTTTAGAATGCTTTAAACCATTTGGGATAGTTTCTAAGTAACTTGAGAATGAAAAAAAATGAAAAATGGTCAGCCATACAAAGGAGGTTATGGCAAAATTTTCTTAAAATTTATGAAATAAGATTTATCTTTTATTATTCAAAAAGAGTAATCCCCACCGTTTGTGTATTCTAAAAGTGTTATTTTCATTCTAGGCATAGAAAAATGCATATTAGAAATATTTTTATTATAAAAGTGTTATTTCCATTAGAATTAATTTCTATGCATAGAAAGATGCATATTGGAAATATTTTTATTGTAAAAGCGTTATTTTCATTAGAATTAATTTCTATGCATAGAAAGATGCATAAAGGAATTTATTTTTATTTCAAAAGAGTTATTCTCATTAATTTTGATTTTATGCATAGAAAGATGCATAAAGGAGTTTATTTTTATTTCAAAAGAGTTATTCCCATTAATTTTGATTTTATGCATAGAAGGATGCATAAAGGAGTTTATTTTTATTTTAAAAGAGTTATTCTCATTAATTTTGATTTTATGCATAGAAAGATGCATAAAGGAATTTACTTTTATTTCAAAAGAGTTATTCTCATTAATTTTGATTTTATGCATAGAAAGATGCATAAAGGAATTTACTTTTATTTCAAAAGAGTTATTCTCATTAATTTTGATTTTATGCATAGAAAGATGCATAAAGGAATTTATTTTTATCTCGAAAGTGTTATTTCCTTAAAACTGAATTTATGCATAAATAGATGTATAAAAGGATTTTTATAAAAGTGTTATTCGCACAAAAGTTAATTTTTATAAAAGAATGAATGGATGGATAGGTGTGATGTGTATCAGATAAATGTGAATGAATGGATGGATAGATGTGATGTGAATCAGATAAATGTGAATGAATGGATGGATGGATGTATGTGAAGAATGGAAGTGGATGTATGTGAAAGAAATGATGTGGATGCATGTATGTGAAAGGATGGATGTGGATGTATGTGAAAGGATGGATGTGTATGTGAAAGGATGGATGTGGATGTATGTGAAAGGATAGATGTGGATGTGCATGTGATAAGGATGGATATGGATGTATGTGAAGAATGGATGTTGATATATGTGAAGAATGGATGTTGATGTATGTGAAGAATGGATGTGGATGTATGTGAAGAAAATATGTGAATGTATGTATGTGAAAGGATAGATATAGATGTATGTGAAAGAATAGATGTATGTGAAAGGATGGATATGGATGTATATGAAAGGATAGATGTGGATGTGTATGTGATAAGTATGGATGTGGAAGAGAATATATGTGGATGTGAATGATGGATATGAACGAGAATAGAGGCGATGAGATGTGATGTAAATTGGATAGATATGAATGTTAAAGGATGTGAATGAATGTGTTAGCATGTGAATTAGGATGTGAATGAATGATAAGGGATGTGAATGAATGTGATAACCTGTGAATCGGGATGTGAATGAATGATAAGGGATGTGAATGAATGTGATGGCATGTGAATCGGGATGAGAATGAATGGCATGGGATGTGAATGGATGTGATGTAAACTGGATAGATGTTAATGAATGTGATGAGATGAGATGTATGGGTAAATGCAAGTGGATGAGATCTAATGAATGGTATGGGATGTGAATGGATGTGATGTAAACTGGATAGATGTTAATGAATGTGATGAGATGAGATGTATGGGTAAATGCAAGTGGATGAGATCTAATGAGGTTAATTGAGGAAAGAAGTGTTAAGATGGAAAATGATGTGATGAGAATGGAAATGCTTATGAAATGAATGTGGATTAAGTAATGTAGATTGATGTGGAAAGACGAGAGATTCGTTATAGAAATTGTATTTATGACTTATTTTTAAATAACTGTCTTATATCAAGAATGCTGGGGAAGCATTTTGACCGTCTTGTGAATGAGGTCGTGGTGGAGACCTAGCTGATAAAGTTGCTAGCTGATAAAGTTGCTAGCTGGACGGACAGTCAACAGAGGATGTCTCGCCTAGCAAGGTCGGCTGAGGTCTTGACCAGCCTCGGTTCGATTTAAATGGTGAGCTTCTGGTATGGTGGATGAGGGACCAAGGAGGCGGCCTATGGGTGAAGCGCTATGTCACCTGCGAAGGATGCTAGAGGGTGCTGACCATCCAGTGCTCGGGTTCTGGGTCATCGTCGATGATCCCACACGTGCATCGTGGAAGATATTGGAACAAGGAGTAAGAGTTGTTTCCTGAATTCGGGCATGGATCTGGTTCATTGACCTTGCTGGTCCCCATCAACGGATGAGTCCATGGCTCTTTTTTATGGATCCGTTGGTTGATCTTGTTGATCTTCAACGGAGATTCCATTTTGTTATGTGAATATATTACCGATTACTATGAGCTAGGACCTATTGAAAAGGCCCGTGAGTGGACAAAAGGTGAGAGTTCTGGTTGCCAATGATGCCATAGGTACACCGATGAAGGAATGATTGGAAATAATGATTAACCGGAGATTTTGACAATTATGATAAGTGACACAATGGTTTCATTAAAAGATTGTTTTTAGAAGATGCTAATTCTGTGAAAAAGGCAATTTCATATTGGGTGTGTAAGTGGTGTGACTAGTTTTAAGTTTGCATGAATTTTCGGCTAGGGGGCCTGGGAACTCTTTTCCCTGGTACCTAGGATAAAACCTAACCAAGATGATGAATTTGAATGTGGTTGATATGATTTTAAAATACTGGCTGAGAACTGATGAGTTGAATTGGATTCTGATTGAAAAAATGATGATTCCTGAATTTTTGGTTGAAAAGAAATAAACTGAGCAAAACCACAATGAGGATGAATGGGATGAGTCTCTGTGTTGATGTTTGTAACTAGAATGACGATAATGACTTCAGCAAATCACTATAAGATTAGTGGATTATGCTGTGAGTGACAGATTGCTATTGTTAACTCTTGACCCAGTGGATCAAGTTAAGGGATGACAAATTAAAAATCTATAAAATTGAAATCCCCCCATGGAGGATTGTTCAGATGGAAATTTTGGTCTAATAGACCATTATTGTGTTAAAGATATGAATGACATGTTCTAAATGAATTGTTATCTAATAATACGAGTATCTTTATTCCACGAATCTTTGGGGAGCCGACCTATCTAAAGAACCCTAGAATCAGATGAATCAAAAATCGAATTTCAAACATAAATAAAGGGATCCTAACAAGATTTTTTGTATTGATAGGAGCATGGATTGAGGTCGTCATGGTAGAAATGATAACCCCTAACTCGATGAGTGTAAGGTTCCCCCCCTTCCAAACTGGGGGAAACACTTAAGATAGTCCACTAAGTCTTAACTTGGAGAAAATTTCCTATTCATCGACACCTTGACCATGTAGAGATTCAAGGATACGATTCATAGGTAAGACCTAGTTCTATCCTGCAGGGGAAGCGTGATCTTCTAAACATCAAATCACCCATAGGGCAATTGATCATAAATTGGGCAACTACTAGACTTGATTTCTAGAGGCAACGCTTTTTTCCTCATCTTATGCAGGCACAGCCCCGCTGGCCTAGTCTTCTAGAATAGAGTTGCCCAAGAACCTATTTATCTAGCATAGGGCTTTCACTTAATCTGTTGGAAAGCTACCTAACTAATCGGGTCCACCCGTCCATAGGATAGTGCCATCAGGGCATTCCATCCTCCCACTTTCCACCCTACTCACACATCAATTTGTTTTCTAATTAATCCTACCACACTGTTTGACATAAATAAACATATTCCTTAATTAAGGCCCTTTTTCACAAGGTTTAAAATAGCCTTTTTACACAGTACAATCATGCCAAAGACAAGATATATTTATATAAAAAGTTTATACATGAATCAATTCCATACAAGCCAAATCGGCTCTCTTATTCTTTTCCTTTATACCACCGATGATCTAGAATTCGGCCTTCCAGTCTCTAAATGCTAGGCAAAACCCTACGGGACCATACACCTCATCGTCGCCGGCTGGCTGGCGAGGACTCAAGCCGGCCTGTCGCCCTCTCAGGCTCCATCGCTCGATCCTCCCGCCCCTCAGAGGGATGTCTGCGCACTAGGGTGGGCTAATTCACCGCACTAGCCTGGGCCCTCAGAACTAGTGACCACCAGTTCTTTTGAAGAGGAAATGGTCAAAAACTAATGAATTATCAATAAACTCACTATTTTTGCTCTAGGGAGGAGTAGTAGAGTAACAGTGCATAAAACACTATTAAGCTTTTACAAAGGAGGAGGCTTCTATTTATAGGAAAAAATGAGCCTCTAACCAAGCAAACTGATTCTAGCTTTTTTAAGATCGGTTTGGTCACTTTTTGACCATTTTTAGGTCAGTTTAGCTTACTTTTTGGTTCTAGTTGAAACAGGAGAGAGGAGAGATGAAATATCTCATTATTTGAGAGTAGGGAATTCCCCCACACATGTGAAATATCATGAGGGAATTCCCCCACACTGAGGTGTCAAAAATGCATCATTTCCTCTAAATATCTCTTCTTTTTTAACTAAATAACCTTGTCCTTAGCTCTTCATCTTATGTGAGTATTTACTCATTTTTGGGGTGGATTTTCTTTATTTCTTCAATTTATCTCCTCCCTACATTTGGATTAATCTAATTGGCCCCTCAGAACCTTAATCTAAAATTTTCAAAAAATTTGGACCCTTAGGCTAAGGCCTTTTGAACAGATTATAATTTATTTCTAATGCACCTTCTGAATTTCTTTTTGAACTTCTGTTTTGGGGGAATTCCAAGCCAGTTTACATGGCTAAAGTAGTGCAGATGGCAAAGGATTTCACAAAGGCCTTCGATGTCAAGGTCCCGCGCCAAAGCCAGCACCATCATCTTTCAAAAGATTTCTAACTCCAGAAGATGATTCCAACCTTCCACCACCCAAGAGACAACAGGGTGGTACTTGGGCTCTGGATCGCCGAAGATACCCACGTGTGCATCGAGGAAGAAAATGAAACAACGTGTTAGAGTTGTTTTCTGAACTTGGGCATGGATCTGGTTGATTAACCTTGCTTGTCCTCAAACAGATGAGTCCATGGCTCTTTTTTATGGATCTGTTGGTTGATCTTGCTGATCTTCAACAAAGAGTCCATCTGAATTTTCTTATGTGATTATATTGCCGGGTACTATGAGCTAGGAACTATTGAAAAGGCCCCTGAGTGGATAGGTGGTGAGCGTTTTGGTTGCCAATGATGCCATAGGTACACCGATGAAGGAATGATTGGAAATTAGAATTCAACCGGATATTTTGGAGGATTATGATCAGTGATACTATGGTTTCATTAAAAGATACTATGGTTTCATTATGATCAGTGATACTATGGTTTCATTAAAAGATTGTTTTAAAGACAGGTGAATCTGGGAAAAAGGCAATTTCATATTGGGTGTATAAGTGGTGTGACTATCTTGAAGTTTGCATGAAGCGCCGACTAGGGGACCTGGGAACTCTTTTCCCTGGTATCCAGGATAAAACATAACCAAATTCTTAAATGGATCCTATCACTACAGTGGTTGGGCGGTTGGCTACCCATGGGACTAGATGGGATTAGGCTAGACCTATGGATCCCTAAAATGAGACTCAATTCTATTATGGTATTATAGATGAAGTAAATCCCAGATAGTCCTTATTCTATGGAAAAGAATCAACGGTTGTACCTCTCGACGATGAGGAAAAAAGCGTTGGTCTCTATGATCCAAGTGCAAGTCTTTTCCTTGATCTGACCGTGTGACTTACGGGTTCACTCGGATCAGTTTGGTTAGCTAAGGCTCTTGACTACATTAAAATAAAAATATCCTGGAGGAATCGCCCGTGCTTTTTGGGCGAGGGAAGTTTTTCCAGGTTCGGTTTTGGAAGAACCAAGGGATTAGTCTCTTGTCCGGATATCCATGGCGAGGCCCTGTGTGAGAGGCTCTGCCTTGCGCAAGAAGTGCTACTTCCGCTGCTAGCACCCCCGAATTCATTGCATGGAGGGGGCAAGGATCTTTCAGCTGGTATCAGAGCGAATTGGCTAAAGCGGATCAACCGAGCAGCAAGAAATGTCAAAAATTTATGAAATACCAGTAAAAGATTATAATTGTGTGATGAAATTCATACAAATTGATATTCAAAAAAATTCATAAATTGGTAATTAGGTCTTTAGATGGAAGTACCGCAATTGTGTGGAATCCTTGACTTGCTTGTGGCCTAGATATGATGGTATTTACCTTATAATTCCAAGGACCGTGACTACCCGTATATACCATGGGTATAACTGCAGCTCTTTACTGACAATATATACGAGTAAATCTTAGACGTTGAAGTTATAAGCAAAAATGCTATCTAGAGGATGAATTTGAATGTTAGTTGATATGATTTTAGAATTTTGGTTGAGAGTTGATGAGTTGATTTAGATTCTGATTGAAAGATAATGATTCCTGAGAAAGAACATAAGTTTAACAAAGCCATAATGAGGATGAATGGGACGAACCCTAATGATGATGATAGTAACTGGAATTATGATTGTGACTTCAGCAAATCACTATGAGATTAGTGGATTGTGCTGACAGCCTCAGATTCCTACTATTGACCTTGACCCAACGACTCTAGTTAAGGGATGACAAATCAAGAACCAACATAACTAAAATTCCCGTGGAGGAATGTTGTTCAGATGCCATTTTCGGTCTAATGGACCATAACTGTGTTAAGAATATAAATTAATTATTCTCTGCTAATAATGAGTTCTTTATGTTCTTTTGTTAGAAGGGATCTTTATCCCATGTTTCTGTGGGGAGGCTGACCAATCGAAAGAACCCCAAAATCAGTTGGATCTAAAGTAGGAGGAGAAACCACTGCGAGGAGACAAACCGTCTGGATCAGAACACCTAGACATGGAATGATCTCAAAATTTACCTAAGGAAGAGATTCTATCCTCCTGGCTTTTTGGAAACCAAGATGAACAAATTCTTAGAGTTAACCCAAAGGGAGCAGAACTATTGAAGTGTATCACCAAGCGTTCGCTCTCCTCCTCAAGTACTCGCCACCGCTGGATGAAGAACAGCTGATGGCCAAGTTTGGGTACTGAACAAACCTTTGAATATCCTAGTGAGCGTGAAAGGTATGCAGAGAATATGTGAAGCATGCCAATTTGGAAAGAAAACAAAGTATGTATTTCCATGTAACAGATATGTGAGCAGAAATGCACTAGATGTTGTGCATTCAAATGTATGGGATCCTACGAAGACCATGTCTATGGGAGGCTATAGGTATTATGTGACATTGATTGATGACCACACAAGGAAAGTGTGGGTATACTTCATGAAGGAGAAGGGTGAGGTGTTCACTCACTTTCAAAATTTCAGAGTTATGGTTGAAAAGCAAACAGGGAAATATGTAAAGTGCCTAAGGTCAGATGGAGGGGGAGAGTACTTATCCAATGAGTTCTCTGAATTTTTTTAAAAAAATGGTATTCGGAGACAGTTTACATGCAGATACACTCCGCAGCAAAATGGAGTTGGTGAGTGGAAAAATAGGCACATTGCTAAGATTGCGTGAGCATTGATGGAAGAGAAGAATATGCCACAGCTATTGGGCTGAGGTTGTTTCTACAACAATTTACATCATGAACAGGACTCCAACTCTGCAGCCACACATGATGTAACTCCACCAAAGGAGAGGTTTACTGGCAGAAAACTTGATTTGTCTCATCTAAATTTTTTTAGATGCATTGCATATGTGCATGTGCCAGATGAGCTGAGAACTAAGCTGGATCCAAAAGCTAAAAAATGTGTGTTTATTGGATATTCCCTTGAGCAAAAGGGATACAGGTGTTATAACCCTACTACACATGAGCTGAGGGTAAGCAAGGATGTTGTCTTTGATGAGATGAGCAGCTGGTATATGCTACTGAAAAAGAAGCTGTTGGGGCTGATGTGAGTGGAAATGTGGTTGCACAGAATGCAAGTCAGCAATCACAGTCTTTGAGTGGACCAGGAGAGTCCTCGTCTAGTGGTTCAGTTGTTGATAGACCATGGAGTGGCAGGCTGCGTCATAATACCAGTCCTGCAAATGTGATTAGTACATCACATAAAGGAAAAGAGAAAGTGGTTGAGCCCCTTGGTATGCCCGCACGGCATTCTCATGTTGATGGAGAGTCTAGTGGCTCATAGATGAGCCTTGATGAGGAGCTTGGGATCCCAGCTATGAGAACGCCTGGTGTAAAGAAGGCTATGGAAGCCATGAATGCAAAGCTGCAAAGATTTGGGAGAGTGAAGAACCCTATGTAGAGGTTTACCTATGATGGTTATGTGGCACATCACTATGTATACATGGCAAAGGTTGTGCAGGTTGTAGAGCCCACATGCATTGATGAGGCTGTTGGAAACATGTGTTAGGAGAAAGCCATGGTGGTGGATGAGGAGATGGATGCACTATATGGAAATGAGACTTGGGATTTAGTGCAATTGCCTGAAGGCAAGAAAGAAAGTAAAACATAACAGTGATGGAAGCATAAACAGGTACAAGACTAGATTGGTAGCCAAAGGATATGCATAGACATATGGCATTGATTATGAGGAAACTTTCAGCCCAGCCAAGATGGCAACAGTGAGAGTTGTGATAGCAGTGGCTGCGTCAAAGCAATGGTCTTTACATTAGATGGATGTAAAGAAGGCATTCTTGCATGGGGATTTGCAGGAAGAGGTGTATATGTTGCAGCCACCTGGTTATGAGGATGTGAGTCACCCCGAGCATGTTTGCAGGTTGAAGAAAGCCTTGTATGGCTTAAAACAAGCACCAAGAGCATGGCCTGACAAGATTTCTTAATATCTTGTCACTATTGGCTTTCATGTAGCCAATGCAGATTTCTCGCTGTATGTGAGACATGGTGATAGAGGGGTTGTGCTTGTTGTCATCTATGTAGATGACTTGATCATTAGGGGGACCATGATACAGAGATCTTTGATGTAAAGATCTTGCTTAGACAGAAGTTTGAGATGAAGGATCTGGGGGAGCTCAGATATTTCTTGGGCATTGAGGTGATTAGGTCACCACATGGTATTGGATTACTGCAGAGACAGTATGGCTTGGACGTGTTGTCCAAGTATGGTATGACAAACTGTAAGCCTATCTCAGTTCCATTGGATCAAAATGGCAAGTTGAGTGCAGATTCAGGAGAGGTTTTGGAGGATCCTACTATGTATAGGTGCATAGTAGGAAGCTTGATCTACATGATGATAACCATGCTAGATTTGAGCTATGCTGTTGGGTTGGTGAGTCAATTTATGTAGGTTCCACAGAAGCCGCATTTGGATGCATTGAGATGCATACTAAGGTATGTGAGGTCTACTTTGCATTGTGGACTATTTTATGAAACTGGGATAGAGATATGTGTACATGGGTACACAGATGCTGATTGGGCTGGTAGTATCTCAGATAGGAGATCTACTAGTGGTTTCATGTTTTCTTTGGGGAGTGCTACTGTGACTTGGAGCAGCAAGAAGCAGCCTACGGTTGCTCTATTCAGTATAGAGGCCGATTACAGAGGAGCTGCTATGGTAGCATGTGAGGTAGCTTGGTTGAGAAAGCTACTTGCAGATTTGGGTCTATCAGTGGGATAGATAAGTTATCATTTTCTATGATAACATTAGCATTATACAGTTGGCCAGGTACCTAGTTTTTCATGCTCGCACGAAGCATATAGAGGTCCACTACCATTTTGTGAGAGAGAAGGTCTTGGCAGGAGACCTTGACCTTGTTTATGTCAGCACACAAGATCAGGTAGCTGACATTTTCACCAAAGCATTGGGTACAGAGAAGCTCTGTAGATTCAGGGCTTCGCTTGGTGTACATGAGATGGAGTTGAGCTCGAGGGGGGGAGTGTTGAGATATCGAGCTCACCTAGTAAGGCGGTGGACACTGATGACCCGCCTGGGGGATAGGCCCCACACTTACACCCAACGGATGGTTGGTGAGATCATGGGTGATATGTGGCCAGTGGGATGATAGGCTGTGTGACAGCCATTCTAGAGACTGGCATAGTTATAGCACCAGCTCATTTAGTTGGGTTCACACTATAGAGAACCCCAGTATGTATTTGGTTGAGTACCTTTTCATATTGCCATGTACTCTTATCTTTGTATATGGTGTGTTGAGTGTTGTGTGGAGAAGAAGAAGATTTTCAGCCTCTCACCTTGTGTGTTCTCTATTAGGGTTTTGTGAGTGTGTGTGTGCTTGCAAGAGCTCAAGCTCTCTTCCCCCCTGCATATTTTCAGAGTATGATCTCTGCCTATTCTGAGGTAGAGGTCTTGCATTACTTTGGATTGAAATTGAGGGTTGGTTAGAGGGTCTACCTTTGGGATTCCCTTGATTTTGACGAAAAGGAACCTAATTACTCTAATTACTCTAGAAAGAAGGAACTAGAGTCTGGAATATTGGTCCCTGATTTCCTCGCCCTCCCCCAAAAACCTTGATCCAAAAGGAGTTGGGCAATCCATACTGTGATGTCCAAATCCTTGACAGTTATAGCATTTCACTTCCTTGTTCATCAAGGGTGAAACTTCTGAAGTTGAATTCTAGGGGACTGAGTTCCGAAAAAAAGACCTTTCTTCCATTCTGGGACTTTTAATATCCTGAGCTTGGTATGGTTTGCACCCTCTAGGATCCTTCGCAAGTCACCTAGCGCTTCACTCATAGGCCGCTTTCTTGGTCCCTCATCCACCGTACGGAAGCTCACCATCATTTAAATCGAACCGCGGCTGGTCAAGAGCTTGGTTGACCATGTTGTTGAGATATCAAGCTCATCTAGTGAGGCGGCGGACACTGATGACCCACCTAGGAGATAGGCCCCACACTTACACCATTGGCATGGTTGGTGAGATCATGGGTGATATGCAGCCAGTGGGATGACAGGTTGTGTGACAGCCATTCTAGAGACTGGCATAGTTATAGCACCAGCTCATTTAGAGAACCCCAGTATGTATTTGGTTGAGTACCTTTTCATATTGCCATGTACTCTTATCTTTGTATATGGTGTGTTGAGTGTTGTGTGGAGAAGAAGAAGATTTTCAGCCTCTCACCTTGTGTGTTCTCTTTTAGAGTTTTGCGAGTGTGTGTGTGCTTGCAAGAGCTCAAGTTCTCTTCTCCCCTATATCTTTTCATGGTATCACAGCCTGGTTCATGCTAAGGGCTGAGCTGCAACAAGGAAGATAAGCACAGGAAGCGGTAGGAGGGTAAGAGCTTCATCTACTCTTCCCTATTTGTGTTGGCGACTACACCGTTGTCGGGAGCTCTACAAGAGGCACCGGCAAACGATCTCTGATTGAGGAGCTTTCTTCGCGGGAGTAAAGGTATAGGGAAACTATTATGTTCTATCCTCCTATCAGACATTATTTTTTGGGCGGAAAATGCATTTCGGATGGTTAGGACCTCCGTTTTACAGGCGAGTTTGAGCACTGCAGCAGGTAAGTCATCGATTCTATGCAGAACTCTGTTTTAAGAACTGCAGGAAGACAGATTGGTTGTGCAAACATTGTGTGTGCGCTACAAGGAGGTCAAACAGATGCCATTGGGTGTATGTATGCACATTGAGAGTTCACTGGTTTGTGACATTTGAGTGTAGTACAATACCATTGCAAAAAATACAGCCTGGCAAACCAGAGAGATATTTCTGGTAAATTTGTGTGTCTGGCAAGATGTCAAATGATGGCATAAACCAGATTGTTGCTGAGAAGCTTGACAAGAACAACTTCCATGCTTGGAGGTTCAAGTTGACAAATTTCCTAATGGGAAAGGATTACTGGGACTACATAGAAGGTGAGCATGAAGAGGCACCGGAGATACCGGAGATCAATCCGACTACTACAGATGTGAAAGAGTTCAAGGATTGGAACCAAGGAGCCAATGTTGCTTTTCTTACATCACTTAGCATGTTAACCTCAACATTCAAAGACAATCTTATTTTCTAAATTCACTAGAAGTTATATTGTGGGCATTCTCTAGATAAATTTCTTTTATCTATAGCCTGCATGTTTTGATGAGGCTAATGTCATCGGCATTTTCACTTGTTGAAATCTCTTTCTTTAGAGTTCAAACAAGTTTATCTTGTTGTGTTCGGATAAGGAAATTTGGATTCTTCCTTTAATGGCATTTCTTTCTCTAGTTCCGTACTTTAGGTGATTTATATAGTCAACCTGATTGTTTACGGATGGACATATGTGACTCATCGAGATGCTGATGAGTCTTTATGTTGATATGGGTAACTCGGGATGTCGATTATACCATATGCAGATGTGGGTATGTCGGGGCACCGATGAATCCCTAGTTTTTTGCTGTTATAATGCATGTTTTCTTACTTTATTCCGAATGGTTTACAATGAGGAAGTTACTTTGAATGTGAATTGCTCTGATCATCCACAGTCTGATGGGGGCAAACAGAGAGTATGAATCAGATTATAGTGTATATGCTTCGTGCATATATCTCTAGAAAATCATCATATTGGAAAAAATATCTTCCAATGATGGAATTTGCCTATAGCAGTTTTAAATTTACGGCTATTGGTTTTTAGTCCGTGCATACTTATGTATGGGTATCAACCCAGGGCACCTATTGATATCAGTCTTAAGGACATCGAGCTTGATGCATCGAGGGGTTCTTGCGTGATATGCAGGAAATGCTGACCGAAGCTCAGGATTCTATCAGGAGTGCTCAAGATAGGGCACGGTTTTATGCTGATAGGGGACACTCATCTCGATCTTTTGAACCAAGAGCGTTGGTTTATTTTAATGTTCCTAAAGATTTTCATACTTTGCCAATAGGAAAATGCTCAAATTTATCTCCTAGATATTGTGGTCCATTTTTGAGTTATACATCGTATTGGCACAGTTGCGTTTGAACTTAAAACTACCTCCACATGTTAGAGTTCATCCAGTCTTTCATATCAATAGATTGAAAGGGAAACTAGGAGGTGAAGATAACACGGTTACTCCTCAAGAACTCATCAAGAACTCATTGAAGTTGAAGATTTATCCTATGTTCCACACATGAACTTGATAAGGTTCTTGAATTCAGGGAAAGGAAACTTTGTAGTTGACTAATCCCTAAGGTTAAAATTAGGTGGAAAGATAGGAAAATAGAGAATTCGACTTGGGAGTCAGTTGAGATTGTTCAGCGTAGCTCTCCTTCTTTTCATTGCAGAAAGAGTGCAATGTTTTGAGAGAGGGGAAGTATGTTAGATGCACATTATGTGTGCATATACTAGGAGGCTAACCCACATTAGTCTTGTGAGCATGGGAGCATGGGAACAAGCTTTAGTGAAGCATGGGTTAGGACTAACCTTAAGGGTTAAGGTTAGGGTCAGGCATCCAAGGGTCACACATGGGAAATGGAGAGTCAAGAGTCACTTGAGGGCCCTCCTATATAATAGGGGCATGGGGCACACTCAAGGGAGGCTTGGGGGCTTGAAGCTTATGATATGGTCTCTTGTGTAGAGGTCCATATCTACACCTACCATTTCACACTATAGCTACATGATGCTATTGGATTGTGTTATACCTCTTGATGGTATGGGACATCAAGGTAGAGGTATGATGTATTTCATTTATGATTCATGTGTGCATCCCTTGGGCTCGGGGGTGGTTGGGTGGTTGAGTTTATGCTTGATTTATGCATGTTTATGCACAATAATTATCTAGAGAGATCTTAGGGTTTTAACACAACCAAAGCATTATTCTTTAGGAATCCACATGAGTATGCCTTTTGCCACTCAGATACACGTAGAGGTAGAGAAATATTATTATCTAGAGGAAATGGTGGTGGTCGATTTGGAAACCAAAACTATAAATAATAACAACAAGAAAATATCTCATACTACAGGTGGAAGAGGCCATTCTAGTTGAAATTTGAGCATAATGATGAGCTATGGTGGATCAAACACTAGAATCAACATCATTAACAAAGTGATTAGTAAATAATTAAGACGTAATTAGTGGGTAATTAGCAAATAGATTAATGTAGGCATGGATACTCAAAAACTAGCAAATTCTCATTAGGGCTATGCCTCAATTTATAGAGTTTACATCAAGCATCAAATCCCATTGATTTCATGAAGTTTGCCGATGTCATTCCTTCTCCACTGGGTTTGCTGTAGTAGCAGTCTCTCGCCATGTGTCCTGGCTTTCCACATTTGTGGCAAGTGAAGGTCCTTCCTCCTACTCTGCCTCTTCCTCGTCCTCGTCCTTGAGAGAATCCTCCTTGGGTGAAGAATGCTTTTTCTTCTCCTGCTCTATTGAGTCGAGCCATTTCTTCTCTTTGCCTCTACTTTCTTGCTCTAGTAGAGCTGCTTCTATCTCGTGTAGCTTCAATTCAGGTACATTCTTTAGTGTTGCTACAATGTTTTCATAATCACCTTTGTCCACACTCTTCAGAAGCACTGCTAGTGCCTCATCATCTTCTACCTTTTTGCCACCAACTATTGCTTAATGCTTTTATATTTGTTCAAGTGTGTGATTAAAGGTTCACTTTCCTTCATGTCCAATTTGTAGAATTGCATTAACAGATTTATCTTTGAATTTTTTCCTTGTGTACCAAATAATTTATTAAGTTCATCCCATGCATCTTTTGCCCATTGTATCCCTGTGATGTGATGAATGATTTCATCATTTAAACTGAGTGCAATAAGTCCCAATGCTTTTTCATTCCTGCTCTTCCACTTATTTTTCCCTCTCTCTGGGCATTCATCTCTCCCTTCAACTAATCCCCACAGATTTTTCCTCATGAGCAAATACATGGTTTTTGTCTGCCATGTATAAAACTGCTCCTCATTAAATTTGGCTATTTCCTCTGCTGAACTCATGGTGATGTGAAGGGGGTTTTACCTCTTGATCCAATTTCAAGATTCAAGGGTAGTGTCTACCCTTTTACAACTCAATCTGGTGTTTAAGAGATGATTACAACAAATTTATCAGCATAAAATCACCAGAAATTACATTAAATTAAGGGTAGCCAATTTGTACGGAATGGTTGGAGTATCAAACCAACTCCGAATTGCAATCTGAAGTTATAGGGATCTGCATCAGATACCTAATGGTTAATTTGAACCCTCAATTACACCAAAATATAGTGATTAGTATTGATTAATCACTGATTAATCATTGATTAGCAAATTAATCCACTGTTTTATGTGCAAAAAATAGAGTATGTGGGGAGTCCAGATCTGGTGCCTTAGACTTCAAATGAGCTCAAATGCTTTCAAAGGCATCAATAGCAATGAGTCTAGTAGAGGATTAAGCCAAGAAACACAAGATTTGACCAAATATTGAAAGCTTAATTCTCTGTTTTACCAAAGTCACCTGCAGATTCGATGAAGAGCTTGGATCTCATTGTAGACTTGATGAAACTAAGTTCTGTCTTCACCAGCTTGTAGAGCATGCTTGAAAACACCTTGGGCTAAGAGGAATTAGAGACTTTTGATCTGTGCAAGCTACAATGTCAATTTCACTCAGAAAAAGAAGCGTCAGGTAAAAACACAATTTCTCCCTCCTTCGCTGGCGGTTTGCTACGCTATTTTGATGGGCTTGAAGCCAAATGAGTTGGCTACCATATGCTAGAAGGGTTTGCCCTAATTCTATGTGTGCAAGGTGAATGAGATCCTCCACTGGCTGGGGGTGAAGGGGTGAAGTGAAAAATAACTAAAATTTTGATTATTTTCTAATTATCTACTAATCTTAATTAATTAGATAATGGGCTCATAAATCTGATGGATTCTAGGCATGGCTCTAATACCATGTTGAAATTTGAGCATAATGATGAGCTATGGTGGATCAAACACTAGAATCAACATCATTAACAAAGTGATTTAGCAAATAATTAAGACGTAATTAGTGGGTAATTAGCAAATAAATTAATGTAGACATGGATACTCAAAAACTAGCAAATTCTTATTAGGGCTATGCCTCAATTTATAGAGTTTACATCAAGCATCAAATCCCATTGATTTCTCCATGATTCACTCTCAGAATATCTCCACCTCTTGCTTGATTCTCTCCACCTCTCCTCTTTTCCCTGAATATCTCCCAAAATAACTCCACACTTCCCAGAATATCTCCCAAAATAACTCCACACTTCCCAGAATATCTCCACACTTCCTAAATTCTCTCATGCTACCCTTTATTCTCCCCCAGTAGATTCTTCTCACCTTTTCACAGGTTCTTTCACATTTACACATTCTCTTTTACAGCCTCTAACCAAGGGCTTGTTCCCACACACACCCTATTCACTTGTATTTTCAACAGATTAGGGGGAGCTAGAGAAGCCGAGGTGGTTGGAAAAGAAATGAAAATAGCATGGAGTGCTATTACTATGGCAAATCAGGGCACATTGCAATGGACTATGATAAAAAGAAAAATGATTTAAAAAGTGAAAAGTTATAGAAAAATCAGTATGCATCACCAAGTACACATGGTGATCATATTAGTGAGCAGTTGTTTGTGATATAACATGTCATGCTCAATTCCATGACAAGAGATGTGTTAAGATCAAAACATATTTGGCATGTGGATTTGAGCATCTCTAACTACATGACTAATCATGAGTGGTTTAAAGATATAGAAACCAAGGTCTGTAGAAATAGGTGATGATATCTTACCCCATTATGCAGTTAATAAAGTGTCATTATCTATGTAGGACGTCAAAATGTAGTACCTAGTAGATGTACTTCATGTTCTCAATATTACAAAAAACTTGGTTTTTGCTAGACATGTGGTTACATAGGGTCTGACAAGTGAGGTTCAATCCTCAAGGGTGATTTATATGGAAGACTTCAAAAGTTAGTGCTGCTTGTTTGCAAACAGTGAGATAAATGGCAAGATATTTACTTTAGATGTTAACATGCTTGAGATGAAGATAGCCAATGTTTGCACATGTCCAAGTATCATCACATATATTGACATATAGCACAAGCACAACTATGTGAATATACATTGATTGTAGTCCATGCAGGTCCAAAATATTATCTAGCATGAAAACCATGTTAGTGTAAGGCTATTAGATGCTATACATTTTGATGTATAGAGACTAATGAAGATGGCAACAACAATTCCAAGGTTATAGGTACTATGTTACATTCATTTATATGATCACACTAGGAAAGTGTGTGTTTACTTCATGAAGGAGAAAAGTGAGGTGTTTGCTTACTTTAAGAGATTTAAAGTCTTAGTTGAGAAGGAAAAAGGTATACAGATCAAATGATGAGTTCAGTGACTTCTTAAGAAAGTAGGGAATCAAGAGGTGATTCGCATATAGGTAGACTCCACAACAATAGAATATAGTGTTGTAAAAAGGAAAAACATGCACATTGTAGAAGTTTCTCGTGCCTTAATGTCTGAAAATAATTTTTGGGATGAAGCAATAGCAATTATTATTTATATTATGAACAATACCCTCCACTATAGTTATTCATGGCATGATGCATAAATATAAGTTTATAGGTATAAAACTGGATGTGTCTCACTTTAAAGTGTTTGGATGTATTGCATATGTGTATATTCTTGATGAAGTGAGAACCAAGTTTGATCCAAAGGTAGAGAAATGTATCTTCATTGGTTATGCTTTGAAGCAAAAAGGTTATAGATGCTATAATCCTACCACTCATCATGAGATACGAGTAAGCAAAGCTGTTGATAAGATGAGTAGCTTGTATGCACTAGTAAAGGCAACCGAAGATGCAAACGTAAGAAGTAATGATGATATCACATATGTAGAGCATCAATCATCGTGATTCTTAGTGGACCTAGAGGTCTCTAGAGGTCTCTAGTAGGGGATCCAATGTTAGTCCATGGTTAGGAAAGTTGAGACCACATGCAAAAGGACTATAGATACATTATCTCATTATACTACAGGTGTCAATACAAAGGGAAGAAAATGATAGATCAACCTTTTGTGCAAGATCTATTAGCAAGTCACTCTTACATAGATGGTGACTCTAGTGGCTTCAAGTAGAGCCTTGATGAGGAGCTTGGCATTACCTCCTGTTGCATGGAGAACTAGGGTTGTTTTAAGGATAGTCGATAGTGATCCAAGTGTATGCACCTCTACTATTTAGGCTAGATACCCTATTGACAGGTTAAGATGTGATGGATATACAATCCATCACTATGCTTATATGGTTAAAGTAATATAAGAGATAGAACCCACTTCTTTTGAGCAAGCACTTGGAAATCAAAAGTGGGAAGATGATATGGATGAGGAGATGGAAACATTGGATACAAATGCAACATGGGAATTGGTACCTTTACGTAAGGATAAGAAAGAAATCAGATGTAAGTGGATATACAAGATCAAGAATGACTCAAATGGATCTGTGAACACATATAAGGCAAGACTGGTTGGCCAAGGGTTATCCGTAGATATATGGCATTGACTATGAGGAGACATTCAGTCTAAGTACCTGAATCATAACCGTAAGAGCTATTATTGCTATGGCTATAGTGAAGGGTTGTGGTATTTAAATTAGATGGATATAAAGAATGTATTCTTGCATGGTGATTTGCAAGAAATTTATATGATATAGCCACCATGTCATGAGGGCAATAACTCAAAGCCTTGTATGGCTTGGCACCCAAAAGATGATCAAACAAGATCAGAGAGTATCTTGTTACTATTGGATTTTAAATATCCACCAATGTAGATTTTTTCTTTTATGTGAAAAAGATAGATAGAGTGATCATGTTGTTAGTCATTTATGTGGATAACTTTCCTATCACTGGTGATAGTGATGCTAACATATATAATGTTAGGATGATTTTGAAGCAAAAGTTTAAGATGAAAGATTTGAGTATGAGTAGTGGTATTTTCTTAGTGTAGAGGTGGTGAGATGGCATTTTGCTCTTACAAAGGCATTATAGCTTTGGACATGTTGTCCAAGTATGGTATGGTAGTCTGTAAGCTGATTTCAATACCATTGAAGAAGAATACTAAGTTTTTTGCAGATACATGTGAGATTTTGGAGGAATCCACTATGTACAAGGCACATAGTGGGTATCTCGATCTATGTAACCATTATTAAGCCTTATTTGAGCTATGTTATTGGAGTTGTGAGTCAATTTATACATGTCCCTAGGAAGCCACATTTGGATGTGGCTAGATGGATTGTCAAATACATTAAATCCACTATGATTATGTGTTGAGATATCGAGCTCATCTAGTGAGGCGGTGGACACACTGATGACCCGCCTGGGCGATAGGCCCCACACTTTGGTGAGATCATGGGTGATATACGGCCAGTGGGATGATAGGCTGTGTGACAGCCATTCTAGAGACTGGCATAGTTATAGCACCAGCTCACTTTGTTGGGTTCACACTATAGAGAACCCGACTATGTATTGGTTGAGTACCTTTTCATATATGTGTACTCTTATCTTTGTATATGGTGTGTTGAGTGTTGAGTGAAAAAGAAGAAGATTTTCAACCTCTCACCTTGTGTGTTGTCTATTAGGGTTTTGTGAGTGTGTGTGTGCTTGCAAGAGCTCAAGCTCTCTTCTCCCTTGCATCTTTTCATGGTATCAGAGCCTGGTTCATGCTAAGGGCTGAGCTGCAAGCAAGAGAACCATAGGAAGTGGTACGAGCATAAGAGCTCCAACTACTCTTCCCTATTTATGTTGGCGACTACACCCTTGGCGGGAGCTCTATGAGAGGCATCGGCAAATGATCTCTGATTATGAGGAGCTTTCTTTGTGGGAGTAAAGCTTTAGGGCAACCATCAAGTCCTATCGGATAACATTTTTCGGGTCGAAAACGCGTTTCGGGCACGTCTGGACCTCCGTTTTTCAGAAAGCAGGTGATTTCAAGCACTGTGTGCGGGTAAGTCATCGATTCTCTGCAAAACTCTGTTTTAAGAACTGCAGGAAGACAGATTGGTTGTGCAGACACTGTGTGTGCTGCAAAGAGGTCAACAGTTGCCATTGGGTGTATGTATGCACATTGAGGTCACTGGTTGTGACATTTGAGTGTACTACAGTACCACTGCAGAAAATATAGCAGTTTGTGCAAGACAAACCAGAGTGCTGTTTCTAGCAAATTTGTGTCTGGCAAGATGTCAAATGATGGCATAACCCAGATTGTTTTACTGAGAAGCTTGATAAGAACAACTTCCATGCTTGGAGGTTCAGGCTGACAAATTTCCTGATGGGAAAGGGCTATTGGGACTACATAGAAGGTGAGCATGAAGAGGCACCGGAGATACTGAAGATCAATCCGACTGCTACAGATGTGAAAGAGTTTAAGGATTGGAACCAAGGAGCCAGAAAAGTTATGTATTGGCTCTCTATCAAAATATATAGGACACCATGATTGGGCACATTTAGGATGCCAAGTCCCCTAAGGAGGCATGGGACACCTTGGTAAAACTCTATGAAACAAATACCAAGGCACGTAAGATACAGTTGAAGAATGAACTTCATACTGTGGAGAAAAAGAGTATGTCTGTCAATGACTATGCATTGAAGATAAAGGGTATTATGGAATCCCTTGCATCTATTGGTGTGTCAGTAGATAATGATGATAAAGGGTATTGTGGAATCCCTTGCATCTATTGGTGTGTCAGTAGATAATGATGATAAGGTGGAAGTCTATCTACGTGGTCTTGGGCCACAATACAAGGTGTTCAAGACATTTATTCAGACTCGAGAAAACATTCCCAATTTTACAGATTTAGTGTCTATGCTGATTATCGAAGAGAAGAGCTTGGGTGAAGACCAACAGTCTTCACAAAACAAAAATAGTTCAGAGCAACAAGCCTTCTACACAAGTTCAGGAAGAGGATGAGGTAGAGGAGGTCGTGGACGCGATCAAGGAGGTGGCCGAATAGGTAATCAAAATTATGGCAAGTAGCAACAACAACAACAGTCCCAGAATTCACAACAACAACAACAACAACAACAACAACATGCAGTGGAAGAGGCCAATTCACAGGCAAGGAGAAGTCAAAGAGGTCATGGAAATTGGCAAAGGTAGTATAATGATGCACATGGATGCTTTTATTGTGGTAAGCCTGGACATGTGCAGGCAAGGAGCAGGCTGACATGCAAAATGGGAAATTGTAGCAAAACAACTATGCATCCTCGAGCAGAAACAATGAGGATAATGAAAGGTTGTTTGTTATGCAGCATGTCGTGAATGCCATGTCTAAAAATGTTGAAGCAACACATAAAGATGATGTATGGTACGTTGATTCAGGTGCTTCAAACCACATGACAAGTCATGGGGAGTGGTTCAAGGAGATGAAAAACCTTGAAAGACTAGGTTTTGTGTAAACAAGGGATGACACTGCTCATCCGATTGCCCATGTTGGAGATGTGGCATTGTCTATGCAGGATGGCAAAGTGAAGTACCTTGCAGATGTACTTCATGTTTCGAACATAACAAAGAATCTGGTTTCAGTTGGCCAGATGATTGAGCAAGGTTTGTAGGTTCGGTTTAACCCTGATGGTTGTTATGTTGAAGACTTTAAAGACAAGTGCAGGAGGTTGGTTGCAAAAGGCAACAAAGTGGGCAGAATGTTTACATTGAATGTAAACATGCCTGAAGTGAGTGCTGTGATGTTTACAAAATGGTCCAAGAATTGTTGCAGACACAGACATTTGGCATAAAAGAATTGTACATGTGAATGTGCAGAGAATGAAGTCTATGTAGACTAAAGGAATTGTGACAAGGCTGCCAAAATTTAAAGCGGAACGTATGCAGAGAATATGTGAAGCATGCCAATTTGGAAAGCAAACAAAGCATGTATTTTCACGTAACAGTAGATATGTGAGCAAAAATGCACTAGATGTTGTGCATTCAGATGTATGGGGTCCTACGAAGACCATGTCTATGGGAGGCTGTAGGTATTATGTGACATTTATTAATGACCACACAAGGAAAGTGTGGGTATACTTCATGAAGGAGAAGGGTGAGGTGTTCACTCACTTTCAGAATTTCAGAGTTATGGTTGAAAAGCAAACAGGGAAATATGTAAAGTGAATAACGTCAGATGGAGGGGGAGAGTACTTCTCCACCAATGAGTTCTCTGAATTTTTGAAGAAGAATGGTATTCGGAGACAGTTTACATGCAGATACACTCCGCAGCAAAATGGTGTTGTTGAGCAAAAAAAACAAGCACATTGCTAAGATTGCACGAGAATTGATGGAAGAGAAGAATATGCCACATAGCTATTGGACTGAGGCTATTTCTATAGCAGTTTACATCATGAACAGGACTCCAACTGTAGCAGCCATACATGATGTAACTCCAGAGGAGAGGTTTACTGGCAAAAAACCTGATGTCTCATCTCTGAAAGTCTTTGGATGCATTGCATATGTGCATGTGCCAGATGAGCTAAGAACTAAGCTGGATCCAAAGGCTGAAAAATGTGTGTTTATTGGATATTCCCTTGAGCAAAAGGGATACATGTGTTATAACCCTTCTACACGTGAATTGAGGGTAAGCAGGGATGTTGTCTCTTTGATGAGATGAGCAGTTGGTATGCTGCTTAAAAAGAAGATGTTATTGGGGCTGATGTGAGTGGAAATGTGGTTGCACTGAATGCAAGTCAGCAATCACAGGCTTTGAGTGGACCAGGAGAGTCCTCATCTAGTGGTTCAGCTGGCAGGCTCTGTGTCATAATAACAATCCTGCAAATGTGATTGGTACATCACATAAAGGAAAAGAGAAAGTGGTTGAGCCCCTTGGTATGCTTGACATTTCTGCAGGGCATTCTTATGTTAATGTGGAGAGTTTAGTGGCTCAGAGATGAGCCTTGATGAGGAGCTTGGGATCCCAGCTATGAGAACACCTGGTGTAAAGAAGGCTATAGAAGCCATGAATGCAAAGCTGCAAAGATTTGGGAGAGTGAAGAACCCTGTGCAGAGGTTTACCTATGATGGTTATGTGGCACATCACTATGCATACATGGCAAAGGTTGTGCAGGTTGTAGTGCCCACATGCATTGATGAGGCTATTGGAAATGTGTGTTGGGAGAAAGCCATGGATGAGGAGATGGATGCACTATATGGAAATGAGATATGGGATTTAGTGCAATTGCCTGATGAAGGCAAGAAAGCCATTGGATGCAAGTGGGTGTACAAAGTAAAACATAACAGTGATGGAAGCATAAACAGGTATAAGGCTAGATTGGTAGCCAAAGGATATGTGCAGACATATGGCATTGATTATGAGGAAACTTTTGGCCTAGTTGCCAAGATGGCAACAGTGAGAGTTATGATAGCAGTGGCTGCATCAAAGCAATGGTCTTTACATCAGATGGATGTAAAGAATGCATTCTTACATGGGGATTTGCAGGAAGAGGTGTATATATTGCAGCCACCTGGTTATGAGGATGTGAGTCACCCCGAGCATGTTTGCAGGTTGAAGAAAGCCTTGTATGGCTTAAAACAAGCACCAAGAGCATGGTCTGACAAGATTTCTAAATATCTTGTCACTATTGGCTTTCATGTAGCCAATGCAAATTTCTCGTTGTATGTGAGACACGGTGATAAAAGGGTTGTGCTTGTTGTCATCTATGTAGATGACTTGATCATTACGGGGGACCATGACGGAGAGATCTTTGATGTAAAGATCTTGCTTAGACAGAAGTTTGAGATGAAGGATCTGGGGGAGCTCAAGTATTTCTTGGGCATTGAGGTGATTAGGTCACCACATGGTATTGGATTACTGCAGAGACAGTATGGCTTGGACATGTTGTCCAAGTATGGTATGACAGGCTGTAAGCCTATCTGAGTGCCAGAATGGCAAGTTGAGTGCAGATTCAGGAGAGATTTTGGAGGATCCTACTATGTATAGGCACATAGTAGGAAGCTTGATCTACATGACGATCACCAGACCAGATTTGAGCTATGCTGTTGGGTTGGTGAGTGAGTTTATGCAAGTTTCTCGGAAGTCGCATTTGGATGCATTGAGATGCATACTGAGGTATGTGAGGTCTACTTTGCATTGTGGACTATTCTATGAAACTGGGACAGAGATATGTGTACATGGGTACACAGATGCTGATTGGGCTAGTAGTATCTCAGATAGAAGATCTACTAGTGGCTTTCGTCACCATACATATATACATCTTCCTCAACATGCGAATGGGTGTCCTAAGCACCGCGAGCCCGTGCATTGCCTGGTCAGAACCCTCCACGATCCTCCTTAGGTGTCCTGGTACTTCACTCAGGGATCGCTTCGTCGGCCCTCACCCATCGTACCGGAAGCACACCATTTTACACCATACCCAGGCTAGTCTCAAGACCTGGGCAGGTTTTTGCCGCGTGAGCTGTGCCTCGAACACTCCCCGCTAGTTGTTGCAACCGAACTTCCCTTAGATAAACATATATGCCAAATGCTCCCTCCAAGCATTCTGGCATAAGACAGTCCTTTAAGAAAACAGGGTTTCTATGCAAGTTTACAATTTTGGTTTTGTTTGAATACCATGAATAAATCTTAAATCCGTATCCCAATATTTCTAGATCCAGGTCTGAATTCCAGACAGAATTCCTCAATTTCTGATAACTTGATCCTCAGATCAAAATCAAAAGTCTTAACTTAGTTTCAGATTCGGAGGGTGTTTTGAGTGCATTTTTCCTGAACTGAGTACATCGTCATTGACGAAGGAATTAGGTGTTGGGTCAATAGTCTGAATCAGAGTTAGAGTTTGGGTCTGGAAAGGTTTTTCCTAAACTATCTTTCTCGAAAGGTACTATTTCAATTTCTCTTTCTCTAAATTTCGTTCGACGAATATTTGCTTACAGATTTCTAAAACATGAATTTCTTAGAAGGAATAAAATAATCATTTATCTCGATCTTCGACTTCGATAGTTTAATTGAATTTTTTCATTACTATCGTAGTGAATATGAAACGGTAGCATTTCTTCTCACAGATTATCTACTCATTCATTTTTCCAAATTAAACAGAGAACTATGAGAATCCTTATTTAAATATAATCATTCTATATGCATCTATTTATGCATATAATCTAATTTTGATAAAAGTCACACTTTTATCATCATAAAAATCATTTATGATGAAAATCACTCTTTTAATATGAAAGAATTTCTTTTATGCATCCATTTATGCATAAAATCATTTATGATGAAAATCACACTTTTAATATAAAAAAATATCTTTTATGCATATGTTTATGCATAAAAATCACTTATGATGAAAATCACACTTTTAATATAAAAAAATATCTTTTATGCATATGTTTATGCATAAAAATAATTAATGATGAAAATCTCACTTTTAATATAAAAATATATATTTTATGCATATGTTTATGCATAAAAATCATTTATGATAAAAATCACACTTTTAATATAAAAAATATCTTTTATGCATATGTTTATGCATAAAAATCCGTTATGATGAAAATCACACTTAAAAAAAAATAAATTTCTTTTATTAATAATGATAAAAGTAACACTTTTATAATAAAAATAATCTTTTATGCATACTTTTATGCATGAAAATCAAATATGATAAAAGTAACACTTTTATAATAAAAATAAATTTCTTTTATGCATACTTTTATGCATGAAAATCAATTATGATAAAAGTAACACTTTTATAATTAAAAAAATTCTTTTATGCATACTTTTATGCATGAAAATCAAGTATGATAAAAGTAACAATTTTATAATAAAAAAAATCTTTTATGCATACTTTTATGCATAAAAATCAAATATGATAAAAGTAACACTTAAAAAAATTTTCTTTGATGCATCCTCTTATGCATAAAAATCAATAATGATAAAAGTAACACTTTTATAATTTAAAAAAAATCTTTTATGCATACGTTTATGCATGAAAATCAAATATGATAAAAGTAACACTTTTATAATAAAAATAATCTTTTATGCATACTTTTATGCATAAAAATTAAATATGATAAAAGTAACACTTTTATAATAAAAAAATTAATCTTTTATGCATACTTTTATGCATACTTTTATGCATGAAAATCAAATATGATAAAAGTAACACTTTTATAATAAAAAAATAATCTTTTATGCATAAAAATCAAATATGATAAAAGTAACACTTTTATAATAAAAAAATAATCTTTTATGCATACTTTTATGCATAAAAATCAAATATGATAAAAGTAACACTTTTGTAATAAAAAAATATACTTTTATACATTATTTTAAGCATAAAAATCCATAATGAAGAAAGTAACACTTTCATAATATAGTCGGTTCTCTATAGTGTGAACCTAACTAAATGAGTTGGCGTTATAATTATGCCAGTCTCTAGAATGGCTCACACAGCCACTGGCCGCATATCACCCATGATCTCACTAACCATGCCAGTGGTGTAAGTGTGGGGCCCCCAGGCGGGTCATCAGTGTCCACCACCGCCTCACTAGACGAGCTCGATATCTCAACACTCCCCCTCGAGCTCAACTCCATCTCATGTACACCAAGTGAAGCCCTGAATCTGCGGAGCTTCTGTACCCAATGCTTTGGTGAAGATGTCAGCTACCTGATCCTGTGTGCTGACATAAACAAGGTTAAGGTCTCCTGCCAAGACCTTCTCTCTGACAAAATGGTAGTGGACCTCTATATGCTTCGTGCGAGCATGAAAAAGTGGGTTCCTGGCCAACTGTATACTGCTAATGTTATCACAAAAAATGACAACTTGTCTATCCACTGATAGACCCAAATCTGCAAAAGTAGCTTTCTCAACTAAGCTACCTCACATGCTGCCATAACAGCTCCTCTGTACTCGGTCTCTGTACTGGATAGAGCAACCGTAGGCTGCTTCTTGCTGCTCCAAGCCACAGCAGCAGAATTATGAAATTTGTGATCGTATCTGTATTGTCAATGGATTTTTTTATATTAAAGTTTTAAAGAGGAGTGTGTGTGTATCTGTTTTCTAAAGCTAAAGTTAAGAAAGGCATTTCAATTATGGGTGGGTGAGTACTTGTTTGGTTCCACCTGGCAGGGTGGTGGCTAACCCATGGGCCGGATGGGGTTAGGTTGGAATCAGTGGAGTTTTAATAATCAAACTAAAAAATCTTAGGATTACGCTAGGATTCGAGTAGCTAGTTAATACCCTGATAAATTTCTCAATCGAGGGGATCAACGGCTGTGCCTGATCTTGATCAGGAAAAAAGCGTTGAATTTACTCAGATGATCAAATTATATCAGTGATAGTTTCCTTCTATCTTGTTTAATCAGGTGAAGGATAGTTAGAAAAATTCGTTAAGAAAATTCAAAATGGTGGAATCGTCCCCACTTTTCGGGCATGGAAAATTTTCCTGGTTTCGGATTTTGGAGTGACCACCAGCCTAGTCTCGTGCCCGAACATTCGAGGGCGAGGCCCCGAGTGAGAAACCCTACCCCACGCATGAGGGGGCTGCTTCCGTTTGTCAGCTATCGGGAGTCCGATACGCGGAGGGGGCAGAGGGATCCCACAGTTGGTATCAGAGCGCTTGAAAATTTAAGTAACATCAGCAGAATTTGTCTAAACTTTTAATAGAAATCTGGGAAAGAAATGTTTTTCGTTAATACTATGAGAATGAACTTCAAAAATTGAAAACTTATAAATTGAATTAGAAATTTATAGATGGACACCCTGAACCTATCTGGAATTCTTGGACTCTCTCAGAGTCAGGACATGATAGCTTTTGCATTTGATCACCTCATCAACTCTGCTAAACGACCCGAATGAGCAGAGTGAGACTCGCTCGCCATTTTGAGAGTCTTTACTTTCCTGATCCTCTTGAGCGATGTCGGTATATGTGGTTCAATGGAGGACGGTGCATTAATGTCAGTACCAGCCAGCATCAGAGTTCAACTCTTTGAGCGATGTCGGTATATGTGGTTCAATGACGACAGTGCATTAATGTCAGTACCAGCCAGCATCAGAGTTCAACTCTTTGATCATTCACCTAGGAACTTCAAAACTTCATGCCAATTTTTTAGACTTCTTAGCCGCTTTATCCCGAGAAATAGAATTACAGCACCTCTTTGTGTAATGAATCGTGTGTACCATGGTATGACTTCTTCACAGTTTCGCTTCTTTATACGATTACGTTTGAGGCAGTGATTCTGGAGCCCGAGCTGCTCTATGTACATATTGCAACTTTTATATAAATATAGAAATGTTTTTCGAAGAAAAATTCCCTGTTGTATAAGTGATTGTTTACGGACGATCGGATAAAGAAAAATCTATTATATCGGACATGTCATATATCTCCAATAAGATCATTGTCTTGTTTAAAAAATTATTTTTCGAACTCTTAAGTCTTAGGATCTCGTGGATGATATTAAAATAAAAATTTAATAATATATAAATTTTTGGCAGAATCATGAGACGAGGAAACCGTGGCCGTTAGCCAGACCCTCTCTCTAAAGATGACGACCCTGATGTTCACAAGGCTCTTCATAGGACTTAGCCAAGACCCTTCAAGGGAGAAGGGGAGAACCTAGGCGAGGCTGTGGAGAAATGGGTGGAAGCCATGGAAGAATATTTTGACGTCATAGGCTAGAATGAGTGGAGCAAAATGGCTCTTGCCCGACTGAAAATAGTGGAAATCGCTAGGGTAGCATGGAGGAACCACTGTGACACCAACCGTTTTGGACAGAAATACTCAGTCCTAGAACGACCTAAAACCTATCTAAGAAAGAGATTTTGTCCTCCTGGATTTGTGGAAACCAAAATGAACGAATTTTTAGAGCTAAAGCAGGAGAGCAAAACCATCGAAGAATATCACCAGCCCTTTGCTCTTCTACTCAAATATTCACCACCTCTAGATGAAGAACAACTCATGGCCAGGTTCATTCGGGGAATGAACGAACCCTTGGACACACAGGTCAAAAATGCCAAACCAGTGTCCATGGCTGAAGCAGTAAGAATGGCAAAGGATTTTGCCAAAGCCTTTGTAGTAGTAAAGGTCCCGCCAAAGCCTGCACCCTCTAACTTTAAAAGATTCCAAGCCCAGGGCAGTACTTCAAACTTTCAACCCCCGAAGAGACAGCAAGGCCCAAATCAGAATCAGGATGCAGGAAGATTCCGAAGTGAAGGAAGACCCTTCCCCCAAAATACTTCCTCAGGAGCCCCACCTCTTTCTAGAAATCAGAGGGATGAGCTCAGAAGTGAAAACCGATGTTTCGGATGCCAAGGGTTTGGTCACCAGCTGAAAGACTGCCCGACTCCTGCCATGTCAAGGGGACAGGGAAGTCAAGGACCCCGAGTACAGAGACCCCTTCATACCAATCTAATCAAGGTCCGTCTCGCCCAAGCCTTGGAAGGAAACCCCAAAAGAACTCCAGCCCAGTCATCTGCCTCTGTCCAGAGTAACCTCAGAACTCCTTCCCAGAACTGGGGCAACCAAAGAGAAAGTTCCACCTCAAACTGCAGCAGCCAAAGCAGTCACAATTTCAGATGTAGTAGAAGAGGAAAGAGGGCAGATCTATGCTGCAATTGAAAACCAAGGGCCTAACCATCAGTTCTCAGTCATCCATACTCCAGCAGAGTATCAAGGTAAGCCTTTTAAACTTTTGATTGATTCAGGCAGTTCTCATTCATTCATTTCCCCTGGATGCTTGCATAAGCTAGTCTTAGAACAGAAATCAGGGAAACCTATGCAAGTTGAATTGGTTAGTGGGAAGATTCTTTTCACTCACCACATGAGACGGATCTTATCCAGTTCAATCTAGATGGTAATGTAACCGACTATCAGTTCAAAGTCTTACCTCTGGGAGTTTTTGACGGGATCCTTGGAATGGATTGGCTCCACAAAAATCAAGCTGACATACACTATCACAATGGAACCATTTCCTTCCATGACCTTCACGGGAACAAAGTTCAAGGAACTGGAGTTTTCGGATCCCCAGACCTTCAGTTAGTAAAAGCTTCCAGGTTGCTGAAAGGACTTAGAAAGAAGTAGCAAATTTATGTTGTCAAAATGAACCCAGTAGACTCAAAGCTTAAGGCTAAAGAGCCAAAATGGTTAAGTGAATTTGATGATCTATTCCCAGCAGAACCAACTGAAATGCCTCCAATTCAGGAAGTAGATCATGCGATTGAATTGACCCTCGGAGCTCAGCCAGTAGCCCTGCGCACGTACAATGCGCACGTACAAAATGCCAGTTCTTGAAGCCATCAAACTCAAGGAACAGCTTAGACAGCTGTTAGAACAAGGGTTTGTAAGACCCAGTGTTTCACCTTGGGGTGCACCAGTTCTCTTTCAGAAAAAGAAAGATGGAACACTTAGACTCTATGTGGACTACAAAGGTCTAAATCAGCTGACAGTTAAGAATAAATATCCTATCCCAAGAATTGATGAGCTTCTGGATAGGCTAAATGGAGCCGATATCTTCACAAAGATAGATCTTAAATCCGGGTATTACCAGATCAGGATCAATGATCAAGATATACCGAAGACAGCCATCAATACTCGGTATGGGCATTATGAATTTATTGTCATGCCGTTCGGATTAACTAATGCCCCAGCTACATTCAATCGCTTAATGCAGGACATCCTCAGAGAATACTTGGATGATTTTGTTCTAGTTTTCTTTGATGACATTCTGATTTACTCAAAGAATGCAGCTAACCATGAGACTCATGTCCGAAAAGTTCTTGAGATTTTGAGGAAGCACCAACTCTTTGCAAAAAAGAGCAAATGCACTTTCTCTGCCGACGATGTTGAATACTTGGGCTTTCTGGTATCCAAAGATGGAATTTCTCCAGATTCTGCAAAAGTCCAAGCCGTCATAGATTGGCCTGAACCAAAGATAGTGAAAGAAGTCAGAGGATTCTTGGGATTGACTGGTTGGTATAGAATTTTTATACCAAAGTATGCTCTCATAGCTTCCCCCCTGACTAACTTTCTCAAAAAGAATACCCCATTTTTGTGGTCTGCTTGCCAAGTGCTTTTGATAAGCTGAAGACCGCCTTGGTAACCAATCCCGTTCTCAAGCTACCAGATTTCTCTCTACCCTTTGAGGTAGTAACTGATGCAAGTGGTTTTGCCCTGGGAGGTGCACTCATGCAGGAAGGTCATGCAGTGGCCTATGAATCCCAAAAGCTCAGAACGCATGAGAGGAATTATGCTGTCCACGACTTGGAATTACTTTTAGTAGTCTATGCCCTCAAGTTGTGGAGACATTACCTACTAGGACAAAGATTCACTTTGATGTGACAGATCATCAGAGCTTAAAGTGGATCTTCACTCAGAAGGACCTCAACATGCGCCAAAGAAGGTGGATGCAGACCCTGCAAGAATTTGATTTTGAAATCAAGTATCGCCCAAGAAAAGAGAATGTGGTAGCAGATGCCCTCAATAGAAAAGCCTCCTTGCTTGCAATTTCAGTAGTATCAAATCCTTTGATTATTGAAGCAAGAGAGAAGATCATACAGGATAGATTCTTTGGCCCTATTGCTACCCTACTTATGCAGGAAAGCAAAACTCCACAAGAGCTGAACAGAGCTCAAGGGTACAGCCTGGATGATGGCATTATGTATTATAATCGCAGGCTATGCATTCCCAATGATGAGGGAACCAAGGATCAAATTCTGAATGAAGCCCATGACAGCCTCATAGCAGGACATCCAAGTTTCATCAAAACCTACATGTCTGTAAAGAAAAGCTTCTTTTGGCCTGGTCTGAAAAAGGATGTACTAAATCATGTACGTCAATGTCTGACATGCCAAAAAGTCAAAGCTGAAAGAGTAAAAATGCCTGGGAAGTTACATCCATTGGAGATGAAGTGGGAATGTATCAGTATGGATTTTATTACTGGATTACCTTCAATGCAATCGGGTTATAACTCCATCTTCGTGATAGTTGACAGACTAACCAAAGTTGCCCATCTGATCCCAGTAAAAGAAACCTACACTACAGTGGATGTGGCCAGAGTAGATTGCATGGCCTACCCAGAAGAATAGTAAGTGATCGAGATCCCAAATTTACTTCAAGGTTCTGGACTGCATTTTTCGAAGCCGTGGGAACTTTCTTGGATCTCAGCACAGCTTATCACCCTGAGACCGATGGTCAAACTGAAAGGGTAAACCAAGTAATCGAAGATATACTTCGGTCATGCTGTGGGGCAGAGAACCCAAGAAGTGGCTAAGCTATCTGCACCTAGTCGAGTTCGCCTACAATGCTTCTTATCACAGGAGTATTGGGATGAGCCCTTTCAAAGCCTTGTATGGACAAGATTGCTTAACTCCATTAACTTGGTCCGACCCATTGATTAGGGTCGAGATGTCCAGACAAATGCTTGACGACATGGAGCAGCAGATGCAGGCAATTCGTAAAGATATAAAAGCTGCCCAGGATAGACAGAAGCAGTATGCAGATAAGAAGAGGATAGACAGAGAATTCAAAGAAGCAAATATGGTCTTCATTCGAGTACGGCCCAAAAGAAGTTCTTTATCTCTTGGGAAGTACGAGAAGTTATCTCCCCCAGATATTGTGGGCCATATCTGATAACAAAGAAAGTAGGTGACTTAGCCTACGAGCTTCTTCTGCCTCCTCATCTCAAAGTTCATAACGTATTTTATGTAAGCCTTCTAAAAAAATATGTGCCAAGCCCAAATCATGTACTAGATGATGAAATCCTAACCTCTTCAACCCAACCTGAAGAAATTCTTGATGTTCGAGAAAAGATTCTCAGGAACAGAATTCTTAGAGAATTATTGGTAAAATGGAAGTTCTATCCTTTTGAAGATGCCACCTGGGAGAATGAAGCCGATCTGTTTGCGGGATTACCCCCAGTTTGCGAGATGAGGGCATCTTGCGTTTTTCAAGTGGGAGAGAATGTAAGACTCCTCCCGAGCCTCTCAAGATGTCCAACATCTTCCCCTGTAAATCAAATCCCTCTTTAGAAATATAAAAGATCTTGTTTCTACCAGTTTTGGCCTAGAGAGAGAAAATCTTCTAGAGAGTGGTAATTCAATTTTTAAATATTTTTGGATAGAAAAATATCTCATCTTATTAAAATAAGTTCCCCTGAAACAGAAGTTCAAAAAGATTTTTAGAAGGTGCATTAGAAATTAAGTATAATCTGTTCATCAAGAGGCATTATCCAAGGGGTGAAGATTTTTTTTTTGAAATTTTAAATTAAGGTTCCTATGGACCAATAAGATTCATCCAAATGTAGGGAGGAGATAAATAGAAGAATAAAAGAAAAATCCCCAAAATGAGTAAATACTCACATAAGATGAAGAGTTGACTAAGGACAAGGTTAATAGTTAAAAAAGAGAGATATTTAGAAGTAATGATGCATTTTTGACACCTCTGCATGGGGGAATTTCCCTCATGAAGGAGGCGCCTCATGAAGGAGGCGCCTATTTCACATGCTTGACTGAGTTTTAAACTCCCAAATAATGAGATATTTTTATCTCTCCTCTCTCTTGTTTCAATTAGATCCAAAAAGTGAGCAAAACTGACCTAAAAATAGTCAAAAATGAGATATTTTTATCTCTCCTCTCTCTTGTTTCAATTAGATCCAAAAAGTGAGCAAAACTGACCTAAAAATAGTCAAAAATTGACCAAACTGATTTGGAAAATTCTAGAATCAGTTAGCTTGGTTAGAAGCTCACTTTTTCCTTTAAATAGAAGCCTTCCCCTTTGTTAAAACTCAATAGTGTTTTGTACTGTTACCGTGCCTCTCCCAAGTGCCAAAAACGGTGAATTTTACTCATAATTTATTAGTTTTTTGACCTTCCCTCTTCCAAAAGATTGGTGGCCACTCTTGTTTCAAACAAGAGTAGAACCCTCAAACCATCAAGCCAAAGGAAAGCTCTCAAATTCATTAGTAAGTTGGAGATCCTTCTCTTTTCCATTCATTTTATGGTTTTTATAAATTTTTTATGATTTTTGTCTTCTCAAAATTGCAAATGATGTTATGCCTCATTGAAAAAAGGCATTCCCCTCTCTTCATTAGTAAATCCAACCATTCTTATCCTAGATGAATGATTAATGAATAAAATCAAGTTTTGCATAATGTTTCTCTTTGATTATTTACATTAGAATGTTTTAAATACTCTTGGTAAACTTCTAATTAATTTTAGTAAGTTAAAAATTGAAAAATGGTTAGCCATACAAAGGAGGTTATGGCAAAATTTTTTGAAAAATTGTGAAATAAAACTCATCTTTTATTAATGAAAAAGAGTAATCCCCATCGTTAGAGTATTCTAAAAGTGTCATTTTCATTCATGCAGAAAAAGATGCTTATTGATTAATTTTTATAAAAGAATGATTTTCAATAGAATTAAATTCTATGAAAGATACTTATTGATAAATTTTTTATTATGAAAGTGTTACTTTCTTCATTATGGATTTTTATGCTTAAAATAATGCATAAAAGTATATTTTTTATTACAAAAGTGTTACTTTTATCATATTTAATTTTTATGCATAAAAGATTATTTTTTATTATAAAAGTGTTACTTTTATCATATTTGATTTTTATGCATAAAAGATTATTTTTTTATTAAAAAAGTGTTACTTTTATCATATTTGATTTTCATGCATAAAAGTATGCATAAAAGATTAATTTTTTTTACTATAAAAGTGTTACTTTTATCATATTTAATTTTTATGCATAAAAGATTATTTTTTTATTATAAAAGTGTTACTTTTATCATATTTGATTTTCATGCATAAAAGTATGCATAAAAGATTTTTTTTAAATTATAAAAGTGTTACTTTTATCATTATTGATTTTTATGCATAAGAGGATGCATAAAAGAAATTTATTTTTATTATAAAAGTGTTACTTTTATCATATTTGATTTTTATGCATAAAATATTTTTATTATTATAAAAGTGTTACTTTTATCATAATTGATTTTCATGCATAAAAGAATTTTTTTAATTATAAAAGTGTTACTTTTATCATATTTGATTTTCATGCATAAAAGTATGCATAAAAGATTATTTTTATTATAAAAGTGTTACTTTTATCATTATTAATTTTTATGCATAAGAGGAGGAATAAAAGAAAATTATTTTTATTATAAAAGTGCGATTTTCATCATAAAGGATTTTTATGCATAAACATATGCATAAAAGATATTTTTTATATTAAAAGTGTGATTTTCATCATAAATAATTTTTATGCATAAACATATGCATAAAAGATATTTTTTTATATTAAAAGTGTGATTTTCATCATAAGTGTTTTTTATGCATAAACATATGCATAAAAGATATTTTTTATATTAAAAGTGTGATTTTCATCATAAATGATTTTATGCATAAATGGATGCATAAAAGAAATTCTTTCATATTAAAAGAGTGATTTTCATCATAAATGATTTTTATGATGATAAAAGTGTGACTTTTATCATAATTAGATTATATACATAAATAGATGCATATAGAATGATTATATTTAAATAAGGGTTCTCATAGTTCTCTGTTTAATTTTCGCAAAAATTGGAAAAATGAATGAGTAGATAATCTGTGAGAAGAAATGCTACCGTTTCATATTCACTACGATAGTAATGAAAAAATTCAATTAAACTATCGAAGTCGGAGATCGAGATAAATGATTATTTTATTCCTCCTAAGAAATTCATGTTTTAGAAATCTGTAAGCAAATATTCGTCGAATGAAATTTAGAGAAAGAGAAATTGAAATAGTACCTTTCGAGAAAGATAGTTTAGGAAGAACCTTTCCAGACCCAAACTCTGATTCAGACTATTGACCAACACCTAATTCCTTCGTCCAATGACAATGTACTCAGTTCAGAAAAAATGCACTCAAAACACCCTCCGAATTTGAAACTAAGTTAAGACTTTTGATTTTGATCTGAGGATCAAGTTATCAGAAATTGAGGAATTCTGTCTGGAATTCAGACCTGGATCTAGAAATATTGGGATACGGATTTGAGATTTATTCATGGTATTCAAACAAAACCAAAACTGTAAACTTGCATAGAAACCCTGTTTTCTTAAAGGACTGTGTCTTACGCCAGAATGCTGGGGAGGGAGCATTTGGCATATATGTTTATCAAAGGGAAGTTCGGTTGCAACAGCTGGCGAGGAGTGTTCGAGGCACAGCTCACGCGGCAAAAACTGCCCAGGTCTTGACTAGCCTGGGTATGGTGTAAAATGGTGTGCTTCCGGTACGATGGGCGAGGGCCAACGAAGCGATCCCTAAGTGAAGTTCCCTGAGTGAAGTACCAGGACACCTAAGGAGGATCGTGGAGGGTTCTGACCAAGCGATGCACGGGCTCACGGTGCTTAGGACACCCATTCGCATGTCGAGGAAGATGTATATATGTATGGTGACAAAATGATTATTGTAATCTGTTATTACTGGATCTCGTTTTGCTGACCAGTTGGTCCCAACGGAGAGTCCAGAGTGCTACTGTCTTTGTGAAACAAGGGATTGAATGGAAATTTTGAATTATGAAATCTGTGATCGTATCTGTATTGTCAATGGATTTTTTTATATTAAAGTTTTAAAGAGGAGTGTGTGCGTATCTGTTTTCTAAAGCTAAAGTTAAGAAAGGCATTTCAATTATGGGTGGGTGAGTACTTGTTTGGTTCCAGTGTGGCAGGGTGGTGGCTCCGATTCCAGTGTGGCAGGGTGGTGGCTCCCATGGGTTGGATGGGGTTAGGCTGGAATCAGTGGAGTTTTAATAATCAAACTAAAAAATCTTAGGATTACGCTAGGATTCGAGTAGCTAGTTAATACCCTGATAAATTTCTCAATTGAGTGGATCAACGGCTGTGCCTGATCTTGATCAGGAAAAAAGCGTTGAATTTACTCAGATGATCAAATTATATCACTGATAGTTTCCTTCTATCTGGTTTAATCAGGTGAAGGATAGCTAGATTAATCCCGTTAGAAAAATTCGTTAAGAAACTTCAAAATGGTGGAATCGTCCCCGCTTTTCGGGCATGGGAAATTTTCCCGGTTTCGGTTTTCGGAGTGACCACCAGCCTAGTCTCGTGCTCGGACATTCGAGGGCGAGGCCTCGAGTGAGAAACCCTGCCCCGCGCATGAGGGGGCTGCTTCCGTTTTGTCAGCTACCGGGAGTCCCGGTGCACGGAGGGGGCAGAGGGATCCCACACCACCAATCATTGACTTCTTCATTTACTAATAAGCCTTCCTTGTTCTTTTTGCGGAGGATTAATGACCACTGAGAATTTACTCACTCAATAGCATGTAGAACAATAACAACATATATCATGTACAATAATATGTACAAACAAAAACAATAAACTAATCACCAGGTCCTTCATTCACTAATAAGCCTTCCTCGTTCCTTCAAGAGGCATAATGACCATTGATCACTCACTCA
Organism: Cibotium barometz; assembly: GCF_041138505.1. Lineage (NCBI taxonomy): Eukaryota > Viridiplantae > Streptophyta > Polypodiopsida > Cyatheales > Cibotiaceae > Cibotium > Cibotium barometz. Next base: position 27,723,761 of record NC_141069.1, read on the forward strand.
TGAGTATCATGTATAAAAACATGTACTAATGATAATAAACTTCTCAATTCTCTCCACAACAAAGTCTTCTACTTGATCACGAATCAACATCAGGAAAAGGGGGAATGTTAATCCATTTTGGGATTAACAAATACTGCCACTAGTATTGTATATCAAAGAGTAAAAATAGACACACTAAAAGAATGTATAGCTAAGCTATGAAGTAACGGTCCAAATATATAACTAAGATGAGAACCTGTAAATGGACGGAATACTTATGACGATTCGTGCTCTAACTTGCTCCAAGAGTGTGTGATAGCAAGCTAGAATGAGTCCCTTTTGAATGTACTTCATATATGTATTATGAGATAAAGCATTATATAAGCAATAGACTCATACATTAGTTTAATTGTGTGGGCCTTGTATGTAAGTCAGTTTCCTTGTAACACACTCTCCCATTGTGCAATTAAGTGTGTAATTCTTACTTCTCTACTCTATCCTTATCCTTGTACAGCTACCATATGTGAGCTACCATATGTGTGAGAGAAGGAGTGTGTGGTTACCCAATGGATAATAATTGAGCCAATGTGGATCGATAATAATTGAGCCAATGTGGTGTCAATGGATCGAGAAGAGTACAATGACGTAGAGCTCTCTAAAAGAAGAGAGGGTTTCATACATTATGGCACATTGGTAAGTTCCTCATAATATGTTGCCTCTTGTTCTTGTTTTCCCAATGAATGAGAGAGAGTAGCTCGAGTTTTGGGGAGAGAGCTGAAAATGGGCTATAAATAACTACTGTAATGGATTTTCATCATTGTCCATATTTTTATCACTGTCGTCCATTGTCGTTGTCCGTTGAGATTTTTTTCAAATGTTGTTTATTGTGTTTTTTAAATCATAAACTATTGGCATGTCTCTATTGTGGTGGTGTGGTGGTGGCCACGCCATGTGTTGGGCTGATTAAGGCAATATGAGGGGTTGAGCAAGTAGCATCGGCGAAGAGCAGCTGAGTGATGCACAAAAAAAGAACAACGTGCTAGCAAATAGTAGGCACACACAATTATCTATTTAAATGTGATAGTGGCTTTTGTGATGGTGCTTTCATTGGTTATCATGATGTAAAGTGTCATGAAGCTATATTACCACCTCTCCCCTATGCTCCTTCGCAGCACCCACTTCCCTCCTCCCTCTACAATTTTGTGTGCCTTCTCCCTCTCCCTCCCTTCCTTTCTCCTACATGATGTCCCCCTTGGGCGTTTCTACCTCTTGCCCGCCTTTTTCCCAAGGTGTTTTTCATGTTTTTTTCCCTGCTGCCCGTTCTCTTGTGCACCCTAGCACCCCCATTTTGTCCCACCTCCTCCTTCGTGCCCCCTTTGCAGCGCTTCCATCTCTTCCTTCTCCCACCTATGTGTCGCATATTTCTCCCTCTTGTGAGCCTCCCCCTTTTCCTTGCCTCGTCCTCACTTCCCCCCAACACTTCTTCACAGTAGGTTTTGGCATTCATACTACTTTCCTTTTGTAGGTTTCGACTTTAGTCTTGAACCCTTCATGCTATGTCACCACCCCAACAAGTGAGTCCGTCCCCCCCTGCTTGTTCTTGAAAGTGGACCTCCAGCTCCTAGCATCAACTATAGCCTCCCTCAAACCCTCAACATTGGTTTTCAAGATTGTGGATAGATTCCCAATGTGCAGGGCTTCGTGACTTGCTCTAGCCTTGGTGAGCCAAGAAAGATCATACATATCTATACGCTCGAGTGCGTGGCTACTACCAATTGGAGTTTGACAACCCAACAACTTTGGACCACATGCTTAATAGCTGAGAAGACCCATTACATTATGCATGACCCATGCATTTTTTTCTTATTGGTTGCATAATTTTAATCCTACCGGTCTGACCCCCCCAGTTGGAGTGCCTAGATTCCTTGTCCACAATTTGTTTTCCAAGCCTCAAGAAATATTACCTTTTGTTTCTCCCTGTCCACCATTGAGAAAAGGGCCAGTTCGTTAGGTGTTGAAGGAGGCTAGGCTCTAGTGGGAGACTCATGTCTTTCTCTCTAAACTCTGCTAGCCTTCTCTGAGCTACCTCATAATGCCATTGGTCTCACTAAGCCCAGTATCTAGGGTTGCCGGGTTGTTGCTCCCTCCCCCATGGCTCCTTTATTTGCTTGCAAATCTTTGGGTCTTGTTTCAAGCTCTTGGATAGGCGGATAGACACCAATGGGAGAAGTTGCGAGGTGGCTTAGAACATATATACAGAAGCATAGAGATGCTTTTCTGTAGATTTATAGCATCAGTCCTTTCCTTAGGGTGAGAGATAGCGAGGTTACTTGGCATTACATGCCACCTACAGAAGACAAGGAAGATTCCCTCTCTATCCCTAACATTTTTTTCTTGATTGAGACTGGGTCATGTACTTAGCCATTTTTTGGTTGCATTTTGGTAACTAATGGAAGGATCTTTTCTTGGAAAAAAAACCATGAAAAACTCATCTAGCCGTACTACTATGAAAACCTCCATGAAAAAATCATCCTAGCTGTACTACTATGAAAAACTCATCGTAGCCGTACTACTATGAAAACCTCCATCATTAAAACTCTTTTTCCTGAGCACATGTGGTTTGGAAGCCTTTGTTCATGTGTTGTGATAAAAAGTCTTGGGTGGGAGCTTCCTCGATGATGATGGGAGCATATGTGTCATGCAAAGATGCAAGCATGCATACCCTGCAAAGGTGGCATGTGTGCCAACTTGTGATGGTGTTGGGATGTGTGGAGCTCATAGTGCATGGAAGAGTGTAAGAGGGTGGCTTGAAGGTGGAGGCTATATAAATATTTATAGAACAAGTGTTGATCAAGTCTTTGCGTGTGTAGTGTGAGTTGATTTATTATTTGGGTAGTAAAACCTTTGTGTGTATAGACTTAGTGTGAATTGATTTATTATTTGTGTAATAACACCTTTATAAAGAGCCTTAGATGTGTAGTGGGCTCTAGAAGAATCTACACGTGTGTGTACCCTTAGTGTGTAATTTAATTTATTATTTGTGTAATAATAGGCTCTAGAAGAATCTACATGTATGTGTATGCCTTCATGTGAGATGATTTATTATTTGTGTAATAACACCTTTTTAAAGAGCTAGGCTAATCTACATGTGAGTTGGAGCTTCTCTAAAAGAGAAGGACATGTCTATTTTATAAATGTGTATCTACTATACATTTGGAAGGTGGGTGACACTTGCAATGTGCTATATGTGCAAAGGTGTTGATGCCAGCTCTATTTAAGAACATTTTGTATTTGTTGATTGCTGAGCGAGATTAATAAAAGCTTTATATTGCTTTGTGGAAAATCACATCTTCTTCTCTCATTTGCTACACTGCGTTAATTTCATTTGTATGAGAGAGACTAGAGCTTTAATATGTGCTCCATCATGAGAAGGGAATATGCATGATGGTAAGGGATCAAGAGACAAGGATGAGAGAGACATGGGATTTTGTACGAGAGAGACGTGGGCTTTAATATGTGATCCAACATGAGAAGGGAATAAGCACTATGGTAAGGGATCAAGGGACAAGGATGAGAGAGACATGGGATTTTGTATGAGAGAGACGTGGGCTTTAATATGTGACATACTGTTCCATGCATGCAAAGAAATTGAGGAAATATGAAATATCTTTTTAAAATTTGCACTCATTTAGGGGAGGTGCATTTTGACATGCAATGCATTGGTTACCGACAAATACAATATTTTCTAGTTTTATATAAGATATATTTAGACTATAAAATGCTTTGTAAGACTATTTAAAATGTGTTGAAAAAACAGGCTACCTTATCATCGTGCTTCCACCCGATTTTAAATGTTTTTGAATAAAATGCGTTCACCTAAGAGGTGGAAAAATGTAAGTGTATGATGCAAACCAATAACTTTCTTAGGTGATAATCTTGAGGGTGATTGGTAGTGTATGCTCTTGTTTTTTATGATTGCAAGCCATTAGTCCATGTGATAATCTTAAAGGCTGACTGGTAGCGTATGCTCTTTCTTTTTAGGATGATTACAAGCCATTAGGATGAAGCAGCGATTAGGTAAAGACATATGTATGGATTATTCCAACTGGATGAGGGAGTAGGGGAAGGTAGAATTGTCAAGTTTCCAAAAGGCCATTGTTCATGGAGGTGTAGCACGCGACGAATAAACTTGAGTGGGTTAGTTGCAACATAATCAATATTTCAAGTATTGTGAATGTTTATTTTCTAATGTATGATTTATATGCTTTTGTTACATACATTCACACTAGCAAGAGATAAAATGGTTGGATGTGTTGAGACAAGAAACCTGGCAAACGCTTGTGCAAAATTGGGCAGAAATTTGCATCTCTATGGAGAAGGATGGAACTATTCTTGATGCATTTCTTAGGCCAAGTATACATGGAAGAGTAGGAAAGATGACTAAAAATAGTCTTAATCAATGTTTAAAACTTCTATTGTTTTGTTTTGTTTTGAGGAGACATGACTATTTTTGTTTATGTATTAACTTCATGGTTGGTCTCATGTTTTTTGTCTTTGACCTTTGAGTGTATGGATCTTCTATGTTAGAGGATCACAAGCCTTCATGGTTGATCTCATGTTTTTTACCTTTGAGTGTATGGATTATCTATATAAGAGGATCACAAGCCTTTCAAGTATATAGTCAATTGATTTGATACATTGTATCTTTTTATATGTAGCAAAACATTAAAATTAATGTTGTGAGAAGTTGCTCATGGCTTGAAGCAAATCACTTGGGACAATTCACTAAAACAACAAATCTAGATAAGAGACATGCCAATCCCAAGCATGCAAATCAATGTTTTGAGAAGTTGGGCAAAATCTCTTGGGACAATTCACTAAAACAACAAATTTAGATAAGAGACAATCCCAAGCATGCAAATGTTACAACTGGATTCTCATCACTTGAGAGATCACCTACATTTGGAAGAGCATAACTTAAGGAGAAAGATTATGATATCTTATGAGCTTGCTCGAAGAGGTGCACACGTCTAATAAATGACCTTGAGAATGGCGAGCTTATCAACCATGGCGGACTAACTATGACTATATGATATCTTATGAACTCGCTCGAGGAGGTGCACAAGGCTAATCGATGACCTTGAGAATGGTGAACTCATCAACCATGGAGCAGACTAATAAGACTAATAGACCACCATGGAGGGAGATAATATACGACCTTGAGGATGACAAACTTATCAAGTCATCTTGAATTTGGCCTTGTAAGGTCATAAACCTTGATGCCAACCTAAGGTGTTTGCATTCCTCAATGAACTTTTCACACGTGAATAATTAGACAGGCATGTTTTATAGCAATTATGAATATGGATGCTAACAAAACTAGACATGTAATGACAAAAGGATAAGGCAAAATGTAGAACACCATCACCCAAGGATAGTACCTATCCTGCATCCATCCTATTGAAAACTATGGCTAGAACATAGATAAACAATTGGGTATGCAAGTTTAATAAGTGCTACCTGATTGTTATCCCAATCAAGGTATGTCTACTTAGTAAAAGCCATTTGACATATGCAAGTTTAATAAGTGCTACCTGATTGTTATCCCAATCAAGGTATGTCTACTTAGTAAAAGCCATTTGACATATGCATAGGTAACAATGACCTCTTGTAATTATATTAATAGAAATTGTTTATGAAAACACTTTTTGTGATGTTACAATACTCCCTTTAGTCCCTCTCTGGAAATGTGAGGTATCAATCAACTTGGTTGGCTCCCATTCTAAACATAGCATACAAAGGTACATGTTTGAGAAAAATGCAATGTGTGTTTAGCATCTTTAACCCATGCTGTTTAGGTACCTAGACTCATGCTTTTTAAGGGCCCTATTTCAAGCTTAGTCCAATGCTTATTGGCTTAAACAATTCTTAAACACGTGTAAAATCATATTTTTTTCTCAGCATTTCCAAGGCACCCGACCTAGTAGTGCAAAATCTTGCCGCCTAACGCACTGCGTGGAATTCGCTTTGCATCTTCATGTTGGCTGCTGATCAAATCCTTCTCAAGTCCTTCCAGCCTGGCTTCTTCCAAACAGCCAAGTTGGCTTCCCGCAGACGAACAGCGTGCCTTCACAACCACCAAATTCACCGGGCTATAGGGACACCGGGAAGCCTGAAATGAAAAGCAAGCATGATTTGGACCATCTTTCCGACAGGTCCTAGGATGGCCTCTTCAGGTAAGCCTCTTTTTTTGAGGTTTTTCAGCACTGGCCAGCTGGGTTCTCTGAAGGGGCTCGTGTATAGTAAGTTATTTGTATAATTGATCCTTTTAAGGTAAAATAAAATAAAATTGTACATGTATTTCCTCTAAGGAGATCCTTTAAGGGTTTTGTTTTAAGGAAGGAGTGTATTTTTTCTGAGAAGTATATTGATTAGGTGGGTTGTTGGTTTGTATGTTAGTTTTGAGTATCTTGGAATTACTGGGTAGATGGGTTACTGATTCGTATGATCATTTTTATTCTTCAATTATTGGGATGGATTATGTGTAGCTTAGAGTAAGGGTTTTGGAAGAAGAAAGTTTATGGTTTGTACGCTTTACAGGATTGATCAAGCTGTTGCAGCAGCCTCTTTCTGGGAATGCAAGCTTCTCTTTTGCAGCCGGAGACCCACTCCGTTCCCAGGTTTCGAAACTAAACCAACAAGAACTCTACTTGCAGGTTTCTAAGCATTGCAATCAAGGAAGGCTTAAGGAAGCCATTGATGCCCTCTATGCTAAAGATCCATCAGCTGAACAAGCTACTTCTGAGACCTATGTTTGCCTCTTAGAATGTTGCAGCAGAGTAAGATCTCTCAAAGAGGCCAAAAGGATACATGCCCACATCACGAAAAGTGGCATGTATGGGCAGATGAGCAACCGCCTCATCACTATGTATGCCAAATGCCATAGCCTGCAGGATGCCGTGTTGGTCTTTGATACGCAGAGCCGGAAGAATTCTGTAGCATGGAATGCTGTGCTTTTTGCACATGCAGAGTTGGGTTCTTTACAACAAGCTAGGAGGGTCTTTGATATGATCCCAAACCCTAATGTTACCACATGGAATGCCATGATTACAGCATGTGCTAAACATGGATGTAGCAAAGAAGCCCTTCAGCTCTTTGAGAAGATGTTTTTCCAAGAGCAGTACTCACCAAACAAGAGCACTTTTACCAGCCTCCTGAACTCTTTCGTCAGGCTGGAATCTCTAGAAGACGGGAAGGCAGTTCATGCCCTCGTTGTAAAGGCCGGGCTTGAGTCCGCGGAGACCGCATGGGCGGTCATCAATATGTATGCCAAGTGTGGAAGAGTTGATGATGCCCAATGTGTGTTTGAAGCCACCCCCTCCAGGAATGTTTTGTGCTGGGCAGGCATGATCACTGCATGTGCAAACAATGGCAGGAATGAGGCAGCTTTTCGATATTTCCAACAGATGCTGCAAGAAGGGCTGGTGCCTACACTGGCCATTTTCATAAAATTCCTGGAAGTGTGTGCCAGCATGGGGTTCCTACTAGAGGGCAAGATCATCCATTCTCAACTTGCTGAGAATACTCACGAGTCTGTTGTGCCCGCTGCCAATGCACTCATTTTGATGTACAGCAAATGCAAGTTTTTGGAGGAGGCCAAGAGTGTGTTCGACAAGATGGTGGAACGAGATGTTTTCACATGGACTCTGATGATCAAGGCAAATGCAGAGGGTGGCACCACTGAGGAGGCCCGCCGCCTGTTTCAAGAGATGCAGCAGAAAGGTGTGAAACCGAATGCTTTCACCTTTAGCATCATACTTGACACTCTCTCCAGTCAGTCAGACCTTGAAGTGGGTGTATCGATCCATTCCCAGGTGAGTCAGTATGGTTTTGAGTCAAATATTGTGGTAAAAACTGCTCTCATCAACATGTATGCCAAGTGCGGAAGCCTTTCCAAAGCGCGTATGCTGTTTGACAAGCTTGTTAAGAAAGACAAGGTCTTATGGACCACCATGATTGGGATGTATGTGCGTTATGGTGACAGAGAGGAAGCTCTTGATTTGTTCGAAAAAATGGAGGAAGATGGTGTCAAGCCAGACAAATTGACCTACATCAATGTTCTTTCTGCCTGTGTTTGCCCAGCCGTGCTGGCTAAAGGCCAACTGATCCACACTCGTGTCAGAGAGGAAGGGTTTGAATCAGATATTGTGGTAAAAACTGCCCTAATGAACATGTATGCAAGATGTGGGAGCTTGGACCTTGCAAGAAAAATATTTAATGAGATGCAGGATCGGGATGTGGTGACATGGACTGCACTATTAGCTGCTTATGCCCAGCTGGATGACCACAAAGTTGTTCTACAGCTTTTCAAGGAGATGCGCAAAGAGTGCATGCGGCCAAACAAGGTCACATATGCCACCATTCTAGATGTATGCTCTAATGCCTCAGCCTTAGATCTTGGCAAGATGATCCATAAAGACATTTTGGACAGTGGACATGAGTGTGATGCTAAGCTGGGGGCGGCCCTAATCAACATGTACACTAAATGTGGCAGTGTGCATGATGTGCAGAGGACCTTTGACAATTTAAGTGACAGAGATGTTGATGTGTGGAATTTGGTACTGGCTGCACATGTCCAGCATGACCTTAGCAAGGAGGCTATCCAACTCTTCAAACAAATGCGCCAGCAGTCGGTATCAGTGCAGCCGGACAAAGTCACCTTCATACATGTCCTCTCTGCATGTTGTAATGTAGGTCTAGTCGATGAAGGCTGCCGGTTTTTTAATTCCATGAGATCTGACCATGGAATCGTACCGGCTGGGGAGCACTATGCTTGCATGGTGGACCTGCTTGGCAAAGTTGGGCGGCTGGAAGAGGCAGAATCTTATATATGTGAAATGCCATCTCAGCCAAGTGCTTTTGTTTGGATGACTATGCTTAATGCCTGCAAAGTCTATGGTGATTTTGAGCGGGGGGAACGAGCTGCAAGGCGAGTTTTAGATTTGGATGAGTATAATGTTGAAGCGTATGGGATGCTTGCCAGCATTTATGCTGCCACTGGCATGCAGGGGAATGAAGCAAACATCAGAAAAGAGACAGAAGCTAAGAAAGGTGTCACTTGAAAAGAGTTCAATTCTCATGGTTTTTCAAGGCTTTTAGCGCATAATGTGGACGGCTTCTACAGACCAAGGAAGAATGGATACAAGGTTTCTGGTGCTGTCGCTGGCGTGCTGGGGAATGAAGCAAACATCAGAAAAGAGATGGAAGCTAAAAAATGTGTCACTTGAAGAGAGTTCAATTCGCATGGTTTTTGAAGGCATACAAGGGACATCACATTACGGTCCCAGGAAAGAATTGTCACATGGTTTCTGGCTCTTATCAGCATGTATTTCTTCCAATTCAGACCTTCTGGAGAATCCTAATTTGTCCATTTAACCCCAGCAGGTGTACTTACCATGCCAAGGAATTTTTACCTGGAGTTGTAAATTGCATCTCCTGTTAAGAACACATTTATTTATGCTTAGTTTCTCTTTTTTATGGTTGATTAGTCACAAGTTTTTTTCTTTCATTGAAATCCCTGCTTGAGAAACTCTATGGAAGCATGTTCAGAATTCAATGGCAAGGCTTTGCAACCTACGTGGCTCAGCAGCTGGCAACAAAGGAGGTAAGACAGTACTTGCTATGTGGGAATAGCGACAAGGCACCCTCTTTGCTTTTCCTAAACAAGGGCCGGACTGGAGGATTAAAAGCAAGCACCCTGGCACCCACCATCGTACACACAACAGTAAATTGTGCAGTCAATCTAGTGCTTCTGGACAAATGCAACATTTGCCACACAGCCTTCGGAATTTGGCTTCCAACTCCCCCTGGCCCAAGATCGAGTATCCGTTCTGGTACCATGCTAGAATATGGAGTGCCAGCATTCTGCCAGTCCACGGTCAGTGGCTACATCAGGAGGCAGATCAACGCAGAGCTTGGGTGGAAAGCCCACCTCCATGCTTTGTCCCTGCTTTGCCTACGAAAGGGGCATGCCTGGGGCCGAGTGAAAGTTAATGGAGCAACCTAGCACTGGATTAAGACAGCATCATGCACATGACAACCTATGCTGCCAACCACAAGCAAAGGTTCCCCACAGCCTTCCAGAATTTGCCTCCAACAAAGTTTTTATGGTGGCTGATGGTGCGAGTTTTATGGTGGAACGAGTTTGAAGGAACATGGTCCTAGTGAGAAGTTTGATTATCTGTACCAAGCGAGTTACATAAGCCTATTCATTAGCCTTGGGGAGGTCTCTGTCAGGTGCAAGTGGGAAAGAATCAGGATGAAAAGGTGGTGATATTCTAGAAGGCAAGGTATTATATTACAAGCATAGAGAGTTCTCCATCACATTCAACCCTTGCCAACCTACAGAAGTTCCTCTCCAAGAGAAAAGTGGAAGAGTTTCCGGCTGTTTTTGCATTATAATTGACAAGGACGAGTTGATAAAAGTATGACAGCAGAAGCTTCTAATATTACACCCAATGGGACGATCTGCGGCTACCTGGTGATCCCTTTGTCTTGAAAAGCCAGATGTTTGAAAGCAATGGGATATTTGTGAACAATGTACTTCAAGTTGGGGATTGGTGAGAGAATTCGTTGTTGGCTCTCTTTGACTAGCAAATGTAAGATGGTGCATTTGTTATGACCAATAGTTCCACCCCATCAAAAAGCTACTTAGGGAATGACTTTGCCCTTTTTGGTTTTGCAAGCTTTATTGTCTTTATTCTTAGATTCCACCTGTTATGGAATGGATGTAGCTAGCCCTTGCAGATTTTAGGAGGAAGTCCAATTTTCTAATACGGGTGGTGTAACTACTAGCTGGGTAGTGATCTCCTGTATACTTGATGATCTCCTTTGTACTTATGAAATGGAGGGAAGAATTTCCTCCAAGAATCCGACATCACGGCTCAACATGATCTTTGTGAATAACCCTTCGACTCCTTGTTATAACTTATAGCTTGTGAAGATGCACTTTTCTTCTTTTAAATCCTACTCGGTTCTCTTTGAGTCTAGAACATGCACAAAAATAGTTGGTCAATAATTCTAAACAGAGTAGACCTCCTGTGTGTAATTTTGAGAACATGCTTAGTAGTGTTTAAATACTTCTTTATTGGGTAAACCTATTTGAGCCATTAAAGCACTGCATTTTGCTTCTTCAGTTTGATTTGGGATATATGCCTTTGCAATAGATAAAGAAATATTTAGACAAGAACTCTCCAACTTGATCAGTCTTAAACTTTAATTTTCTTTCCCATGTCATTTCTAATTAATTCAACCCATCCTTCTTTCCTTATCCTAAAGATTATATACCCATATTTTCTTGTTGTGGTTGTTGAAAAGGGACATACCGTAGAAAGAACCACTCATAGCTATGGTGTTTATCTTTTCTTAGATGTTAGCATGGACAAGCTTAAGAGGAGATTATGCTCTAAAACTAGGCCGGATTATGGATGTTACTTGCCCATCATGGAAGCTTTACATACATTTGACTTCTTCGTAAAAGTCAGAAGTTTGTTCCATGATGCAATCTTTTTGCAACTTTTATAAAACAAGAAAGCTCACGTGTCTAAACCTTTTGTCCCACAACCAACTTATGCCCACGTCAGCCCATGGAGTAAAAATTGGAAGCTTTTACATGTTTTACTACATACCTCTCTTTTTTAGAAAATAATTTTTGTATTAAGATATGTCTCTCAAGCAAGATAAACACCATCTAGATACTTACAAACCCCACATCAAGGGATTGGCACCCATCACATATGCAAAGGGACTAAAACAAAATCCATATCTTAGAGCACCATGCCCTATCAAGGAAGAGAGCCATTTGGCCCAACTGAACCAACAATCCCAAGCATTAAAAATACCCCAACTGATGTGAAAACCAAGGAGGGTGGATAAAACACCGTAACCAGCCACCTGATCCACATCTAGAGAACCTCTTCCAGAGTAACACCAAGGTTCCTTCTCTACTTTTTCATTGCTAGCACCTGACCCATCCAACTGAACCCTAACAAAGTGAAATCCCACTGCTAGAGGAACCCTAAGAACTTATTGCCATGATAACCTTACAACACCCACACGGAGCTGTAATGTAGAGGCCATGGCCATGCACAAATAATGTGCCAAAGGCTTATGGACATGGGGACCTACGTTTAAGTTGGGCATGGGCACTAATAAGTGGGTGTGAAAAGGGCAAGTGGTATATAAGTGAATGTAAGTCCCTAATCACATCATCATCCAATACTAATCAAGATTTATCCTTTCTTGGAGCTCCAAGGTCTTGGCTATGGTGGTACTCCCTTGATTGCATGTGATCACTCCATTATGAACGTGTGTGGTACTCCACTTGAGTGCAATCTTTCTTTCTACTCCATCCTCCATTGCATTGGTATCAAAGCCATGGCTTTGATCCACATTTAAATTGAGAACTGACAGATTTTCATGCATTAAAAAAAAATGTATAGTTAATTGAGAGATTTTCATGCATTAAAAAAAATAAAATGTATGGTTTCTTGATTTTCTTGAGTTGCAAGTTTTCATCAAATCAAATCAAGATGTTCAAGCTTGGCATTACTTGAACAAATTTGAAAGTTCTCTACACAAATTTGAGTTGATCAAGTTTGAGTGCATGGCCGTCATTTGGAGCATAGTATAGTGGCCGGCCATCATTTTTTTTAAAGTGTGAAACCGTAAGAAAAAAAACACGTGGAGAGGCTTTCTCTGTGTTTTTCTAGGGCTTGAGAATGGCCATGGGAGCTACTGAGGCATCAACGGATGTGAGCTCAGTTCGTGGTATGAAGTTTTGCCTTAATATATTCTTCATTACAAGCTCATCACCAAGGACCTCAATAATCATCACTAATTGAAACAATAATGCATCAAGTTGTAATTTCTTTGCCCCTTCTTGGTAAGCATTGTGGCATTCTTTATGCATATGACAAGCTTTTCCAAGATTACCATAATCTTCCACAAGCTTTTGCATTAATTTTCCACCTTCTATGCATTCTCTTGATCACTTGCATGAGCCTCTATCCTATGCATACAATTTCCATGAGGTTGGGGCAAAGAAAAGGGGAATGCATGGAATCTTTAATGGACATTGAGAAGAGCCTACTCAAGCAAGTACCATTGGAAGATCTTCAAATAATTGGAAGACTATCAAGCTAATGAACCATGAATGAGACAAGCCTTACCCTAATACAAGCTCTTCATCAACATTAAACTCTCGTGTCAAGGTTGAGAAAAAATGATACATGCATAGCTTTTAAGTGGTTGAACCTCTTGCCTCAGTTACACATTCTTCCCTTTTTTTAAAATATCATAGGAATGGCTGTGTAAGTGATACCTTGGCACATTGGAGGAAAAGCCAAGCTGAGTGTTTTACTCAATTAAATGGCACAAGAAGAACACGCTATTGATAATGCACAAGAAGTGGGCCATGAGGAATCATGGACAAGCCACTTTGAATGAAGATATACATGCGACATCATTGTCTTCAAAAGTCAAGGCTATGATGTAATCTATGATGGACATTATGGTGAGAGGATTTGATCGTCTTCATGATGATATATATGCAGGATGTATTGCTCCAATTCAATTACAATGGAGTATGAAGACATTAGTAATCGTTCAGTCCCACAATGTGATAGTGCAGTTGCGCTAGTAGGTGAAGAGGAATCTTGCTCTATACAATCGTCAGCTCATTCTGTAAAGAAATTGCAAGGCTTGGATTTGTTAATGGTGCGGCATTTTAACAAAGAGACAAGTGACCTTGACTTGAGCATGAAGGTTAACATTTTGGCTAGGATGTTGTAGCATCCAGAAGTTACAGAGGTTGTGGATGTAATTGAACTCCCAAATCATATTGCCTCAACAATGATTGTGGAGAACTTGAAGAGGTCTCTAGCTTATGTAAAAGGAGCGCACAATGTTGATAAGTTGGCAGTGGATATCTGTATTGCACATGATTGCCAATAGCAGTAACACATTACCAATCAGTTGACAAAAAAAGTTACAAAAGCTCTTTGTATTCATCCAAGGAGTTTTAAGAAACATTGTGTTAGCATAAAGGATCCAGATTTCAAATGGACGATTGGTGGTCGGAGGCCTAGGAATGGCGGCTTGAGTCTTGGAGACTTTTTCTTTCATTTTCTTCATTTCTATATCCTCATACTCATTAAGATCTAAATATCTATTTCATTTGGTTTTATAATATACTTTTCCATGTGGAAAGAGGACATTGGGTGTTACCCTTCTCACCATTTTTATCCTTCCCACCTTGAGAAGCCATTTACTTTAACAATAAGAAAAATGGAAAATTTCTTACAAAGCAAAAAAATGTAGCACAATGACCTTACTTGGTTGGGTAATTATGAATTATCTCTAATGATGTGAAGAACATGATTCCTCCCTGTTGATATTTGTTTCAATGATTCTTCAAGGTTGTCATGTACTCCACTTGTTGTATGCCCAATTTATTAGGCAAGAGGTATTTTGTATGGGGAGAAGATTTGAGAAATATAGATATTAACTTATGGAAATGAATAGAAAAGAGATTAAGGAGTAGAGATTAGAGTTAGCAAAATAAGTAGCTCAATGGAAACATGAAAGAGAAAGAACTTGGCTTTGATACCAATGTAATGCTCCTTGCACTATAAGCTTGAGGACTTGTAAGACTAGTACTTAACCATATCCCAAATGGACTCTAAACTCATGGTTATATAGGCCTTAGTGATGCATGACCTTCCAACTTCATCCCCTTGACCTTTCATTGGCTAGGCATGGCCTTTTCATTCCCCAATACCTCTTCAACTACCCCTAGAAGGGGGTGCCTCCTTTTGTGGCTCTTGTGCTTCCATTGTGCACCATTTACTTCCCTTTTACTTTAACTTTAATACCTATTAATCGTTGCTTTAGGTATTTTCCATTTGAAATCCCCTGAGCCTTATTTATATGCAAACCTTTTACATATAAATAATATTTTCTAGTCTTACCTTTTAGTGTTTCCTGTCAGTCTCATAATATGTAGTACTACATAATACTATGTAACTAGTACTAAATAGAGCTACATAGTATTGGACAATATTGATGCTTTGAGATAGTAGTACATAATACTATAGTAATTTGGAAAGTATAAATAGTACTAATAGCACTAAGAGTACTAATAGTACTCATAATACTATTAGTACTAATACTTCTCACACTAATGTTAATATTAATAGTACTCATAGTGTTATTAGTCCTAATAGTAATATTAGTACTAAATAGTGTAATTACAGTACAGATAGTACTAATAGTACTAAATAGTGTAATTACAGTATAGATAGTACTAATAGTGTAATTACAGTATAGATAGTATAGATAGTACTAATAGCACTAAGAGTACTAATAGTACTCACAATACTATTAGTGTAATTACAGTACAGATAGTACTAATAGCAATAAATAGTGTAATTACAGTATAGATAGTACAGATAGTACTAATAGTGCTAAATAGTGTAATTACAGTACAGATAGTACTAATAGCACTAAATAGTGTAATTACAGTACAGATAGTACTAATAGCACTAAATAGTGTAATTACAGTATAGATAGTACAGATAGTACTAATAGCACTAAGAGTACTAATAGTACTCACAATACTATTAGTACTAATTGTACTTATATTGCTATTAGTACTAATTATACTTATAGTGTTATTAGTACTAATAGTAATATTAGTAGGTTAGCAAGTCAATATAGTGTTATTAGTACTAATAGTAATATTAGTAGGTTAGCAAGTCAATATAGCACTATTAGAACTAAAGAGTTTAGTTGAAGTAGAATGCACAAGTTAAGATCTTTCACAACTATGGGATTCTTTAAAGCAACATATATATTTGTATATCACTCCTTGTTCTTGGCTGACTATGCAAGCTGAATTCTATGTAAATTTCAAAGAACAACATCCCATAGTAGTCATGGGCTTCCATGCATTTCAATATCTCAAGCCCTATTTCATTAGAAAATCAAAGGAAAGAATACTTGTTTTTGTGTGTACCATGCTTGAATGGATTTATTTCGCTTAGCTGTGAAATCCATGAGACTATCCCTACACAGAGATATAAATGATTGTGTTTGTATGGTGTGCAGACCTGATGGGCAAGAAAAGTGTGTTGCCTACACTAGCATCGATGTCACCTACCAAGACTTTGTCTCCATGATGAAGTGGTAGTGTACCTCAATGTGTTTTGTTCGCGCATGGAAAATTGGGTTCCTGGCCAACTGTATACTACTAAGATTGTCACAATATATGACAACCTTTCTCTCCACATCATAGCCCCAAATCAGCAATAGCTTGCGTAACCAAGCTACCTCACACGCTGCCACTCCTTTATACTCTGCCTCTGTACTCAACAAGGCAACGTGGGCTGCTTCTTGCTGCATGTCATAGTAGCAACAATACTCCCTAATGAAAACATAAATCCACTGGTAGATTTCCTGTTTTAGATGCTACCCTGCCCAATCTATATCTGTGTACCCATATAGCTCCAATGGTACACTTGCTGCATAAAACAATGCATAATCAATAGTGGCCCTCAAATACCGAAGTGTGCGTCGCACACTGTCAAGATGTGGTTTGCGCGGAACTTGCATAAACTCTCTCTAAGCCAACAGTAAAACTCAGATCTGGCCTGCTGATTGTTGTGAGTTTATACAACTCCCCACAATCTTCCTATACAAACTGGGATCTTCCAACACATAACCTGCATTTGCACTAAGCTTGCCATTTTGATCTAATGGCACCAAGATTGACTTACAATCAGCCATTCCATACTTGGACAACATGTCTAATACATATTGTCTTTGTGACAACCAAATAGCATTAGGTGTGTGAATGACCTCAATTCCCAAAAAGTAGCGCAGATCTCCCAAATCCTTCATCTCAAACTTCCTTTTGAGAAGACTTTTCACATGCTCAATCTCATCAAAGTTGTCACCCCCAACAATAAGATTATCTACATAGATGGTGATGATCGCAATACCCTTATCACTCTTGCACACATACAAAGAGTGATCTGCATTTGCCATATGAAAACCAATAGTGACAAGATACTCAAAAATCTTGTCATACCATGCTCGTGAAGCTTGCTTTAGCCCATACAAAGCCTTACGAAGCTTACATACATACTTCGAGCTACCTGTATCCTCAAAACCAGGTGGTTGATCTATATACAATTCTTCTTGCAAGTCACCATGCAAGAATACATATTTTACATCCATATGATGTAAAAAATCAACCTTTTGCTTGCAGGCACCGCAATCACAACTCTCACAATTGCTATCTTTATGCAATCGAAGCAAATGTCTCCTCATAATCAATCCCATGTGTCTGTGCATATCCTTTGGCTACCAATCTAGCCTTGTACCTGCTTATGCTACCATCAATGTTATGTTTCACCTTATACACCCACTTACAAACAATAAATTTCTTGCCTTAAGGCAATGGAACCAAATCCCAAGTCTCATTTCCATACAATGCATCCATCTCCTCTTCCATAGGTTTCTCCCAACACACACATTTCCAATAGCCTCATGAAAACATGTGGATTCTACAACTTGCACAACTTTTGCCATATAAGCATAGTGATGTGCCACATAACCATCATAAGTCAACCTCTGCACAGGGTTTTTGACTCTTATAGATCTTTGTTACTTTGTATTCATGCCTTTCATAGCCTTCTACACATTAGGTGTCCTCATTGTTCGAATCCCAAGCTCCTCATCATCAAGACTCATCTCTGAGCTACTAGATTCTCCATCAACAAGAGAATGCCCTCCAGAAATATTAGGCATACCAAGGGGCTCAACCACTTTCTTTTTGCCTTTATGTAATATACCAACTACATTTCTAGGAATAGTATTATGACACAACCTACCACTCCATGGCCTATAAACAACAGAACCGTTGGACGAGGACTCTCTTTGTCCACTCAATGACTATGATTGCTGACTTGCATTCTGTGCCACCACGTTTCCACTTACATGAGCCCCAATAACATCTTTTTCGGTAGTATACCAGCTACTCATCTCATCAAATACAACCTCCTTGCTTACCCTTAATTCACATGTAGAAGGATTATAGCATCTATATCTCTTTTCCTTAAGGGAATACCCAAAAACACACATTTTCTTGCCTTTGGATCCAACTTAGTACGCAACTCATCTGGCACATGCACATATGCAATACACCCAAAAACTTTCAAGTGAGAGAAATCTGGTTTCTTGCCAATAAACTTCTCCTCTGGTGTTACATCATGTATGGCTGCAGTACGAGTCCTATTCATGATATAAACCGATATAGACATAGCCTTAGCCCTTGATAGCTATGCGGCATATTCTTCTCGGCCATCAATGCTCTCGCTATCTCTACAATGTGCCTGTTTTTTTGCTCAACAACTCCATTTTGCTACGGAGTGTATCTACATGTAAATTGTCTCTTTATGCCATTCTTTTGCAAGAATTTAGAGAACTCATTGGAGAAGTATTCTCCCTCTCCATTTGACCTTAGGCACTTCACATTCTTTCCTATTTGTTTTTCAACTACCATCACTCTGAAATTTTGAAAATGAGTGAACACTTCACTCTTCTCCTTCATGAAATACACCCACACTTTCCTCGTGTGGTCATCAATGAATGTTACGTAGTACCTCCAGCCACCCATAGACATAGTCTTCGCAGGACCCCATACATCTGAATGCATAACATCTAGTACATTCCTGCTCACATTTCTATCATGTGGAAATACATGCTTTGTTTGCTTTCCAAATTGACATGCTTCACATACTTTTTGCATACCTTCAACTTTAAACTTAGGCAGCCCTGTCACAATTTCTTTAGTCTACATAGACTTTATTCTTTGCACATTTACATGCCCAATTCTCTTATGCCAAATGTTTATATCTGCAACAACTCCTGTACCATTTGCAAACATTGCAGCACTCACTTCAGACATATTTACATTCAATGTAAACATTTTGCCCACTCTGTTGCCTTTTGCAACCAACCTGCACTTATCTTTAAAGTCTTCTACATAACAGTCCCATTAGGGTTAAACTGGACCTGTAAACCCTGCTCAATCATTTGGCCAACTGAATCTAGATTATTTGTAATGTTTGGAACATGAAGTATATCTGCAAGGTACTTCACTTTACCATCGTGCATTGACAATGGCACATCTCCATCATGGGCAATCGGATGAGCAATGTCATCCCCTGTTTCAACAAAACCTGGTCTTTCTTGACTCTTCATTTCCTTAAACCACTCATCATGACCTTAAACCACTCATCATGACTTGTCATGTGGTTTTGAAGCACCTGAATCAACATACCATACCATACATCATCCTTACATGCTGCTACATCATTTCGAGACACAACATTATCTACATGTTTCATAACAAACAACCGCTCATTATCCTCATTATTTCTCCTAGAGGATGCATAGTTATTTTGTTACACTTTTCCAATTTGCATGTCACTCTGTTTCTTATAGCAATTTGCCTACACATGTCTAGGCTTACCCACAATATAAACAGCCTCGTGTATCATTATAGTGGCTTTACCAATGACCACAACCTCAGTAACTCCCCCTGCTGCCTCTAAATTTGCCTCTTCCACTTGTGTGTGTGTTGTTGTTTTGCGAATCTTAGGACTATTGCTGCTGTTGATAATAATTCTGATTACCTGTTCGGTCACCACCTTGGCCACGTCCATGACCTCTACATGTACTTGTGTAGAAGGCATGCTGCTCCTGAACTGTTTTTATTTTGTGAAGGCTATTGATATTCACCCAAATTCTTCTCTTCAATGATCAGCATTTGACACCAAATCTGTGAAGTGGGGAATGTTCTCCTGAGTTTGAATAGGCATCTTGAAAGCCTTGTATTGTGGCCTAAGACCACGTAGACACCCTTCCACCTTATCATCATCATAAAGAGAAACACCAATTAATGCAAGGGATTTCACAATGCCCTTGATCTTCAATCATTCATAGACATATTTTTCTTCTCCACAGTATGAAGCTCATTCTTCAATTGAATCTTTCGTGCCTTGGTGTTAGTTTCATACAGCTTCACTCCAAGGTGTCCCATGCCTCCTTAGGTGACTTGGAATCTTGTATATGCCCAATCATAGTGTGATGTATGCTGATAGAAAGCGAATACATGAATTTCCTTGCTCCTTGATTCCAATCCTTGAATTCTTTTACATCTACAACAATTGGATTAATCTCCTATATCTTTAGTGCCTCCTTATGTTCACCTTCAATGTAGTCCCAATACCCTTTTCCCATTAGAAAATTTTTCAATCTAAACCTCCAAGCATGGAAGTTATTCTTGTCAAGGTTCTCTGCAAACACAATCTGGTTTATTCCATCATTCGACATCTTGTCTGCAACACAAATTTACCAAAAACAACACTGTTGTTCGATTTGCACAAATTGTTGTATTCTCTGTAGGTGGTACTATACTGCACCCAAACTATCACGATCACCAGTGACCTCAATTTGTATACATACACCTAATGGCAACTTTAAGAACTCTTTGCAATACACACACTGCCTGTACAACCAATTGCCCTTCTTGCAGTTCTAAAAATAGAGTTTTGCAGAGAATTAAAACTTACCGCGCAGTGCTCGTGAATGCTTGCGAACTGAAAAATGGAGGTCTAGACACGCCCAAAACGTGATTTTGGCCCAAAAATTTGTGTCCATTGAAGAAAGCTCTTCACTCGGAGTTTGTTTCTGGTGCCTCCGGAAGAGCTCCCGAACAAGGATACATGTAGTAGAGCCAACACAAAGGGGGAAGAGTAGATGAAGCTCTTATCCTCGTACTGCTTCCTGTGTAGTACGAGGGTAAGAGCTAGTGCCTCCTGAAGAGCTCCCGAACAAGGATACATGTAGTAGCCAACACAAAGGGGGAAGAGTAGATGAAGCTCTTATGGGCCATGTCAGGTATTATCACCACTTCATAATATTTTATGCTGAAATTGCCAGACCATTATATAAGCTACTCATTGTCTTTGAATGGACTGAAGAATGCCAGGAAACATATGATAGATTGAAGCAAAGCACTAGCGAGTGCGCTAATTCTGAGACCACCTAACTGGGACCTTATATTTCATGTGCACATCAATGCATGGAACTTTGCTATTGGATGCGTATTGGCACAACCTGGTGAGTTCAAGTTGGACTACCCAATTTGCTTTGCTAGTTGCCAATTGAATGATGCAGAGGTGAATTATACCACCACAGAGCGAGAAGGGTTGGCCATGGTTTATGCTATCAAGAAGTATTGACATTACCTATTGGCCAACAAATTTGTATTCTTTGTGGACCATCAGGCTTTATTATACTTGGTGAACAAGCCTTGCACCATGAGAAGAATCACATGCTGGTTGTTATTACTATTGAAATTTGTATTCTTTGTGGACCATCAGGCTTTATTATACTTGGTGAACAAGCCTTGCACCATGAGAAGAAGAAGGCCGATCATATGTTGAGAATTACAAATGGGAAACCGTCAAACTAGTGTTGATATTGACCTCCCTGATGCTTGTTTCTTCAAAAACTGGTCATGGTGCGCGAATGGAGCGAAGAAATATCATATTATGTAGCTTATGATTTTTCGCACAAGAATGACCCTTGAAAAAAGATAAAATGTGTCGGCTTGTTAAGCTAGGTGCACCTTATCAATTAATTGCTGGTGGAGAACTATACAAGATAGGTAAGGACAATATCTTAAGGAGATGTGTTCGGGAAGACAAATTCGTCACAATATTGGATGAAGCACACTCAGCTGGAGGACATTTTTCTGGGGAAATTACAGCTCGCAAGGTGCTTCAAGTAGGACTATGGTGGTCTACATTGTTCGGGGATGCCATAGAGTTTGTTAAAGATGCAAAGAGTGCCAACGATTTGCTATTCCACAATAAAGGGACATGATGCCATTTACCCGTGTTATTATACGACAACCTTTTAAGAAATGGGGAATTGATTTTGTTGGACCTATTAGTCTAGCTACACATCCATCTCACAAGCCCGATATGTGATCATGGCCACAGACTATTTCACAAAATGGGCAGAGGCCACAGCCTCTAAGCGAGCTGATACACAAAAAATAACTAAGTTCTTATATGAACAAATTATTTCACGACTCGGCTGCCCACCCATTAGAATTAGTTAGTGATCGCAGTTCACACTTCATTAATGAGGTGATTGATCACTTACTTGCTGGATTCCTTGTAGTCCATCGGAAGTCATCCCCTTATTATCCACAGGCTAATGGGTCAAGCAGAGAGTACAAACAAGATTTTGTGTACTATCTTGACAAAAACATTAGAAGCAAGTCAAACAGATTGGGAACATACGCTAATGTCAGCTCTATGGGCATATCAAACATCGTATAAGGTAGCAGGATATACTCCCTTCCATCTAGCTTATGGTGTTGAAGCGGTAATGCCTATAGAGTACCTAGTTCCAAGCCTGAGAATTGTAGTGCAAGAACAATTGACTAAGAATGCATTAGCTAAAAGGCTAATAGACTTAGAGAAACTTGATGAAACCAGACTAACTGCATCACATGGTCTTATGGTCAAAAAATTATGAAGAAAATGTTGGTTTGACAATAACTTGAAAAAAAGGGACTAGAAACGGGGGACCTTGTCCTCATATATGGTGTAGGAAGCACCAAAAAAAAGAAACCCAAGTATAGAGGATTCAGATCTTTCCGAGTGTCTGAAATCACACCCCAAGGGCTGGTTAGAATTGAAACAATTGAGGGCATACAAATGGAGGGTTACGTTAATGGAAGCAAGCTTAAAAAATATTTTGGACTACTGACCCAAGAGATGCTCATGCAAGAGCATCTTTTAAAACAATAGAAGGAGCTCACAAAAGAAAAAATCAAATAAGCTCAAGAAGAAGCTAAGGCAAGAGAGGCCAAGGCCAACAAACAGATACTCCAGAAGAGGGTATTGCATGTGAACATGGCTTCACTAACTTTCCTTGATGAGAATGAACTAGACATTAAGCTAGCCCCATTAGGAATTTTTTTGACCCAAAGAGGGCCTCTTGGATTAACTTTTGATTAGGAATGGACCAATAGGAGGAGGGCTGGGTGCACACTTTTGACTTCTTTGACCCTAGGGGGCCTAGGCTTTGGTTTGCTAATGGGGCATAATTACTACTCTTGTCCCCCTACCTCCTGGGCCCAAACTTAGAGGTCCCCCCACCTAGAATCGCGCATATTAAAAACCCTAAAAATTTATTTTTTTTAATTTTTTTCCCAAAAGTGTATTTTCCCTCTCAAACTTCCCCCCAACATACTGCAGAAACTCCATACCTCTCAAGCTCTCCCTCCTTGTCAAGCTCCCTCTCCCTCTTTCTTCCTTTTCTAAGCTCTCCATTGCTGCAGAAACTCCATCCCTCTCAAGCTCTCCCTCCTTCTCAAGCTCCCTCCCTCTCAATCTCTCTCTCCCTCCTTCTCAAGCTCCCTCCCTCTCAATCTCCCTCTTTCTCTCTCTCAAGCTTCCTCCCTCTCCATTGCTGCAGAAACTCTATCCCTCTTTAGTTTACTCTAGGTTCAGGAAGCCTATTCTCAAACTCTTACCCTCTTTTAAGCTTTCCATTGCTGCACTGAAAACCCTGAACTTTCTCTCCTCTCCACTCCTCTGTTGTAAAACAAGCTTTAAATTTCTTTTCCCTTCTCTTTTCTTACCACCATGGCCTCTTCCAGTAATGTGAGAAGACCTAGGGAGAAGGTGGAAGAGTGTGTGTTGCATAACACAAGAGATGAGGATGGAGTTTGGGCTCCAACAAGATTCAGGGTTAGGGCTTGGGTCTACATGCAGCTCTAAGAGACCACATCGAGTGCGTCAACTGGGGAATATGCTACATCATTGGAAGGGGCGGCTACAAGGCTTCAAGCATACTAAGAAGGAAGGACTAGTTGCCATAGTGCAACATGTGTATACCCTTGGAGACATGTACATTCAAGGCCAACGACCAAGGTTTCCTTCAAATTGTCAGTGTAACATAAACACAGCTTTAAAAACATGCTAATATTGGATTTTTTGTTTCAAATTTTCTTATGATCCTCCATTTTCTTATGTCTCTCTGTAGATACTTTCCCCTCTAGTTATGTTGAGGAACAACCACTCCAAAGCCTCACTAGAGTTTTCTATGCTATGCATGCATCCATTGGAGAGGCAATGTTTGTATCTCAAAGCCCAAGTGATCTTGTACAGAACAATATCTTTTTCTTTTCTCACTCATATTTTGTAGATAAAAAACCAGGTTTATTTGGCAAGCTAGAAGAGATCCCCAACCTCCTCTTAACAATCCCGAGAATGGCCCAAACTAGATGCTTGGACCATCTTATGCTTAAAGTTTAAGATGGTAAGTGATATCAAGACATCACTCAAGTTTTCAAAGGCATCTAGGTCAGTAGGGCTAAATTGGTTTTGTCCTTTACGTAATTTTGTGCACATGTTCAATTCCATGATGCCAATGCACCAAACAAAAATAATGTATATTTGTAAGGAGGTACGGTCTGACCAAATTCAAGGATTACTAGGAGAGGGTTGGGAGGTTAATGAGGGGTCACATCAAGGTGATGTGTACAAGTGCAATGTAGTAGATTCTACAGTGGCTTGCAAGTTCTTGAAGGCACGCTCTATTTTGTACATGCGTCTGCACTACCAAAGATGGATGCAAAAGCACAGGACATGGATCCCACTTCAAGCCTCAGAAGAAGAAATTATGCTTATTGAGGTAGCTGTGATGATGCAAAATGGATGGATTGAGCGGCAGCAAGCAAGCATTGGAGCCTAACACAGACATGCGTCAACACTTTAGCATCATGGGCTTTGACAATGTGGAAGACTCAAGTTTCAAGTTGATGAGAAGAAAGGTATATCTGATTCCACTACATGTCTAGAATTAACCCTTACACTTTCTGGTTATTGTGTCACTTTCTATATTTTTACATATTGGGAAGCGTAAGGAGGGGACAACCATGGGAATTATGTATAGGAAAATATTCTGATTTTTCCTTTGATTGTAGAGGGTGGTTGAAATTGACGCATTTGCAGAGAGAGGCAGCGCGGCGGCAGCAATAGAGACCAGGCCAAGGTCCATGGACATGATGCTGTGTTGGCGCACTATCTTGGTCGGCTTCTTGTGGATGGCATCGCCATTATCCACAGGGACTACACCCCTCAATCTACCTTTACTCTCTTCTTTTTGAAAGCCCTCTCTAAGGTGCTATGTGTAGCCTCTAATGGCACAAAGCACTAAATGTATAGTTCTAATTAAAAAATCCCTTACCTTCGATGTTTTTGGTTCTGGATTTAGGGGTAAGCTTCTTGCTCATATAGGTATAGCCAAAAGCATAGGCATAGAGGATCCTCAAGAAATAGCCCAATCACTCCTTGAGCACACTCTGCCCAATAACAAGAGAAGGAAGCTCAATATTGTAAGAAAGCTTTTGTAAAGATGTATCACTTCTTATTATGAATACAATACAGTTTTTGCAAACTTATTTTCATTAAGTATATCATTGTTTTTTCTAGTTTGTACCATCAATGTTTTTGTGAATGCATCAGAAATGACCTTGGGAGCCTAGGGGAGAGTGCCAAAACAGTGCGAATTTTGAGCCTGCACCGCTGCTGTAGAGCCCAAATTCGCACTGTTTTGGCATAGCTTCCTCAGCCCTTCAGGAGCAATTCTGATGCATTGGATGACAAATAATGTATTTTTACACATGATTAAAGGTATTTTTATCTTGTAAATTACTGTTTTTCATAATCAATGTACTCAACTTCATTATAAATGCATTAGAAATGATTTTGAGTGGCTGGGAGAGCAGTGCCAGAACAGTGCAAATTTTGAGCTTGCACCGCTGCTGTAGAGCCCAAATTCGCACTGTTCTGGGGTATAGCTTCCCTAGCCCTCTAGGAGCAATTCTGATGCATTGGATGATAAATAATGTATTTTTTACACATGATTAAAGGTATTTTTATCTTGTAAATTAATGTTTTTTATAATTAATGTATGCATCAGAAATGATCCTGAGTGGCTAGGAGAGCAGTGCCAGAACAATGCGAATTTTGAGCGTGCAGAGCCTAAATTCGCACTGTTCTGGCATAGCTTCCCCAGCCCTCCAGGAGCAATTCTAATGCATTGCATGACAAATAATGTAATTTTACACACGATTAAAGCTGTTTTTTATCTTATAAACTATTGTTTCTCACAATTAGTGTACTCAACTTCATTATAAATGCATCAGAAATGCATCAAAAATGAATTGTTTCTCACAATTAGTGTACTTAACTTCATTATAAATGCATCAGAAATGATTCTGAGTGGTTGGGGGAGCAGTGCCAGAACAATGCGAATTTTGAGCTTGCACCGCTGCTGTAGAGCCCAAATTCGCACTATTCTGGCATAGCTTCCCTATCCCTCCAGGAGTAATTCTGATGCATTGGATGACAAATAATGTATTTTTACACATGATTAAAGGTATTTTTATCTTATAAATTACTGTTTTTCATAATTAATGTACTCAACTTCATTATAAATGCATCAGAAATGATCTTGAGTGGCTAGGGGAGCAGTGCTAGAACAGTGCGAATTTTGAGCTTGCAGCGCCGCTGGAGAGCCTAAATTTGCACTGTTCTGGCATAGCTTCCCCAGTCCTCCAAGAGCAATTTTGAATGTAATTTTACACATGATTAAAGCTATTTTTATCTTATAAACTATTGTTTCTCACAATTAGTGTACTCAACTTCATTATAAATGCATCATAAATGATCCTAAGTGCCTAGGGGAGCAGTGCCAGAATAGTGCAAATTTTGAGCCTGCATCGCCACTGCAGAGCCTAAATTCGCACTGTCCTAGCATAGCTTCCCCAGTCCTCTAGGAGCAATTTTGATGCATTGGATGATAAACACTGTATTTTCACACATGATTAAAGGTGGTTTTATCTTGTAAACTACTGTTTCTCTCACAATTAGTGTGCTCAAATTCATTATAAATGCATGAGAAATGATCCTGAGTGGCTAGGGGAGAAGTGTCAGCCTACATCATCATTTGTAGAGGTCAAATTTGCACTGTTCTGGCATAGCTTCCTCTGTCCTCCAACCAGGAGCATTTCTGATGCCTTGGGTGACAAACTGTCACATGATAGACACTCCATGTTAAACAAACATGATGACATCGAGACATTGTAAGAGAAACTTAAAATTTTAATTATGAGAAGGTTGCAAATGAAAGTCAGATAGGCTTGTTACAAAGGGGGCTTTGAAACAAAAGAGTTGCTTCAAAAAGAAGGTTAACATCTAAGATCTCTAGATCATGTCTCGCTCACCCCGAATGCGCCGAGCTAGTTACATGTCCTTGGCAAATATGGTAATCCTCTTTGCATGTATTGCAAGGAGGTTGGTGTCTTCTCAAAAAGCCCAACAAGGTAAGCCTCGGAGGCTTCTTGCAATGCTTCAAGGGCAATCCCCTGTACACGGAACTCTGTTCTATATCGTTGGAGAATCTCCTTCACTGTGCGAGCGAAAGGGGCTCTTCTTATTAGCAACTTAGTGTTCCTCTGATAAAACTTAATTTCTTGATTTATTGTGATGCTTGTAATTGAGATTAGAGAATATGGGTTTGCCAAGCTCCACTTGTAGTCAATCTTCTGTAGTATCCTAACAAGCCAAGCTCTCCTTCACTAACAAATTGCATAAAAGATGATAAATCGCGGAAAGGAGAGTTTGATAGAGATGCCCATCAACCCAAAGATCTACATTTTTCTCCTTAGCTATCCTACGAGCTTGGACAGATTGTGCATCAAGAGGATGGGTTTTTTTAGAGCTGCCATACTCTTCTAGAATACGAATGTGTAAATCAACCTTCCATTTTCTAGCTTCACAAGGGGCTACACACACAGCTTGCAAAGGCTCCATAGCTAAGCAGAGGAAGAAGTTAAAGCAGAGAGATCCTCAGAGGGAGAGAGAGAGAGAGAGAGAGAGAGAGAGAGAGAGAGAGAGAGAGAGAGAGAGAGAGAGAGAGAGACTGTTAAAACTTTGCTGTTGGAAGTTTAACACAAATCCGTTTTTCTAAGTAGAAAATGATATTTTTGATATACAAATATACGAACATGGAGTTTCTCATTAAAAAATTACATTTATGAGAAAATTTAAAAAATAATAATTTTTGGGGTCCCCACAATTTCGAGATCTCATGGATGTAGTGGTTCTTGACAGTTAGTTATGTTTATGGGGTTGTGGGGACCTGATAGTTAGTTATGGATGTACTCCTGACAGGCTTCTGACGTGACCCTTGAATTATAAGCTTTTTGGAGGGAAAAAATTATTTTCATCGTACATATTGGTTGGGTGGTGTTTTTTCCACCTCAAAATGTAAAAAAATAAAAAATAAAAAATTTTCACTTTTTGGGGCCCACCTTAATACGAGAATGTTTTGCTGATATGGAAGGGAGATATGGTGGGAGTTAATGAGAAAGGAGATTTCAAACTGACAAGAAAGATTCAATTTGTAGAGAGTGAAGATAAAAAATTCATACATATTGGTTGGGTGGTGTTTTTTCCACCTGAAAATGTAAAAAATGTAAAAAATAAAAATTTTCACTTTTTGGGACCCACCTAAATAAGAGAATGTTTTGCTGATGTGGAAGGGAGATATGGTGGGAGTTAATGAGAAAGGAGATTTCAAACTGACAAGAAAGATTCAATTTGTAGAGAGTGAAGATAAAAAAATTCAAAAAAGTAAGAGAGAAAGTATGAGAAAAGTCAAAAAGTAAGAGAGAGAGTATGAAAATATTCCCTTTAAAAAGTGAAACTAGGGGGGTATGGCTGATGTGGCAAGGCAAACAATAGGGGTCATCATAGCCTTTGTCTCCCTTAAGCCTAACTTTTAAGCTCTAATCCCTTAAAACTAGGAATCCTTAGGAGGCCCTTTTTGGGTCCAAAAAATTCCTAATGCACGACTCAGGGTGGAAGTCTCTACGACTAAAAGTCATATGACGAGCATTGCAATGATAGATATGGGATCAAGTCATAATCTAATCTCATATGAGACATGGGTAGCTTTAGACAAACCACACCTTGAGGCCACCAATGCACAAGTACGAAGTGTGCACTTGACATCTATGAAAATTGACGGATTTCTAAGTGTGAATGTTTCCATCAGACATAATCCCCTGGTTGGGAAGGTGTTTGTTATGCCTGTAGGATCTATGGAGAGGAGGAAATGATCTTGGGAGGACGATCTTGGATTTGCGTTAGTAACTATAATATCGAATGGGAAAAGAGAACGCCACAACTGAACGAGGGTAACAATGTGATTTACGTGACCTTATGGAGCCCAATAAACAAAGGGAAGAAAGCCATGATTGAGGATATGGAAACACCAAGCATGGTAACATTAGCTCACGTACCAAAAAAGGCATCAACCCCACAATCCATATGTAAAAAATAGCCAAAGTCACCAGTTGGGTGCCTAAGGGTGAACTTGGAAACCAGCTATACAACGATGCAAAGGGATTAAATAAGGAATCAGGGAAAAAAAGTCACTAGGTACTCAGCAGTTGGAAACCAGCTATACAACGATGCAAAGGGATTAAATAAGGAATCAGGGAAAAAAGTTCAAAAATTAGACAAGGAATAGAGATGGCCTTCAAATGTGAGTTGGCAGTATTCCAAACAAAACTGCACTCCACAAGGTACTTGTAAGCAATGGGTTCGAAAGGAGTTGCTAGTGGCACAAGGCTATTACTAGGGCAATACAGCAATATGGGTGTCCAAATCCCACCCAAAGCCCATCATTGCAAATACCTTCAGAAACAAAGAAAAGGACAGTAAGAGCAACCAAAGCCAAATCCCGACTAAAACAAATACTAGGAATGCGTAAACATTGGTGTGAAGAAAGAAGCCAATTCAACAGGATGAGCTGAAGATAACAAACCTGCTACTTGTACCCACCACAATAGAGGAGCTGAGCAATGTTATTGAGAAGAAGAAGGAAAAGGTGCAACAAATGGACACAGATACAAATCCCAATCAACACGATTCATTAGAAGCACTCTTCAATTAGATGGAGGGAAAGATCAAGCACTCTCACACGGAGTTAAAACGATTGCAACAATAAATTCCCAGAAGTGCCAAAGTACCACCTTGGTTTCCATGGCAATAAACAAATGGAAGTACAAAGGTATCCATTACTCAAAATTGGTTACAAGGTAAAAACGAGTTAAAACATAAGAAAAATGATCATTCACTTCATCCAACCAACTTTGAATGCATGATTGAGTGTTTGAGCATGAAAGAAATGTAGGGCATCAACCTTGCACACACTCGGCACAAAATGGTTCATGTCGTGAACTGCTTCAAAATGGTTCACACTATGAAACTGGTCCAAATAGTTCACGCCATGAAACAGTCCAAACAGTTCACACCATGAACTGGTTCAAAATGGTTCACGCCATTAAACAATCCAAACAGTTCACACCGTGAACTGGTTCAAAATGGTTTACGCCATGAAATGATCACTTTTTCTTTGACCAATCATGGGAAGCCATGTGGCATACTTCATTAAGGCAGCTTCCCATTCCGACGGCCCTGCCATAAAATTAAATTTCTTTCCCTTTTCGTGCATTTTGCGTTTGTCATTCTCCATCGTGTGTGCGATCCTCGAGCTTGCATCTCCATGCTTTCGATTCCTGTCTGATCATCTGCCTGTGAAATTGACATATCTGGGTTGAGGTGGGAGCTTGTACCTTGCCTTCGCGTTTTCTTTCTGTTTTTTTAGTTCTTTTCTTCTTGAGCATAATCGTAATTGCATGATCAAAGATTCACACAAATACAAGAGTTTATTTTAATTGCGTAGGTGTGTTTGATTTTGCTGCCTGTATTTGTAAAAACCTACATTCTCGTCGTTTCACAAAACCCCGCGATCACATTGGTAAATCACCCCTACACTCTCACGGTACTATATTTTCACAAAAACTGACTGCATACGAGTCTTTTGTTCCCTTGACCTACCACTTCATAAACTACACTCACCAATTAACTCTCATCATTTCACAAAACTACACCTTCATAAATTGATCTATAAAAACCTACATTCTCATCATTTCACAAAACCTCGCAATCACGTTGGTAAATCACACCCTGCACTCTCACGGTACTATATTTTCACAAAAACTGATTGGTGCATATGAATCTTTTGTTCCCTTGACCTACCACTTCATAAACTACACTCACCAAATTAACTCTTAAATAGGGTATAAGACAAACTGTTTCATAGGATGATTGGACCCTGCACTTTCATGAAAAACTATTTCACAAGATTGGACCCTGCACTTTCACAAAAAGCTGTTTTGCGGGATTATACCCTGCACTTTCACGGAAATATAGTTTCATGGGATTGGACCCTACACTTTCATGGAAATATAGTTTCATAGGATTAGACCCTGCACTTTCACGAAAATATCATTTCACGGGATTGAACCCTGAACTTTCATGAAAATACCATGAGTCACGGGATTGAACCCTGCACTTTCATGAACGGAAATACCATTTCACGGGTTTAGACTTTCTCACGATTTGAGGTAGTTTCATGAGTTTAGCATGTCTCACGACAAGCCTACACTTTCATGGTTTTAGACTAACTCATGAAAAAACATCTCATGGCTTTACACCCTGCACTTTCACGGTGCTTACCCACCTCCCGAGTTTTGTACCCTGTCATCTCATGGTACATAAACCTGCACTATCACGATGTGCACCTTCTCACCTAGAAATTCATACCTCCTTATTTGCTCACACCACTAACACACTTCTCATCAAATATAACCTTCGAAATCCATACACTTCAAAGAAGAAGAATGTCTCCCCCGAACCATTGATATAGAGTTGTGTGTAGAGTACCTCAACTTATACAACAAGGCCACTAAGAGGGGAAAGGTAACTAAAGTAGATGGAACCACGTAACACGTTTTAATCTTAGAAGATTTGATATAGGAGGCCCTACAGTTATCACCATCTCAGAAGATTTGATACAGGAGGCCCCACAGTTACCACCATCTCTTAAGATACATTCTCAAAAAGATGCCCCTGGACGCCATGCTAAAGAAAAGTTCTTACAACTCCAATGGGGTTGAGTATGACAACATCAAGGATGAGGTGACAGAAAAGGCATGCAGAGAGCAATGTCACTCATAATGCAAGTAAAGTCATTAGATAGGTACAACAGGGTTCTCCTTAACAGGATAGCCAAAGTACATGAAGAAAGAGAAGATGACTGGGCATATTACATCCATGGAGAAATGGAAAATTTTCTAATGGCACACCAGTCAAAGGTATGCAACCCGTACTTGATGACAAAGGTGCTGAATCGTATAGCACAGCGACCTCTTCTAGATCCAGAACTGGAAGAATAGGTGCAACTGGCAATACAGATAGCACCACCACCACTTACCTCTGAAGAAATGTAGGAAGGACAAGCCTTATTAATGGACACAAAGGAAATCATGAAGGAGCTCAAGAAAGTCAGAATGAAGAAAATTGAAAGGAATATGAGAGGAATAATGCCTGACGTTGTAGAGGAAACACAAAGAACAGAGGCCGAGCTAGCCCAAGAGATAGCATCTTACCAGGAAGTACTGGGGCAGTGGAAAGCAGCAAGTTTTAGCTTATCAGCACCTCTAGAGGGGACCACAGCACAAACACATCATCGAACCCCCCCTCCAAGTCCAGCAAAATTGATTTTCAAAAACCTTTCCCCTCTTAGGAATTCAACAATGTTAGATACACTTGCTATCGCTAAGCTGCATAAAGAAACTCAACAGGAAGAATTACTAGGAGTAGAGCACCAAAGCCACGAAGAAGCCACATCACTCCAAGAAGGACTCCCCGAAGAACAACTGGATATAGGAAAGTGACAAAGAATTGAACGACACCAAGCCCCAGCAAGAGGCAATGTTTGGATGATGCAGAGGGGATTCAATAGATGTCCTTCCTTCATAACATGGATTACGACAAATTCCTTCATGAGACTGTGGAAGGCCTAGATGGTCTCTTACAGTTTCCACTCTTTGGACTAGAAGGAGCAACAGAAACAAGTGCTTCTCTTTGGGGACAAGATCAGAGAGTGTGGCGATGCCATCTCCTGACAACTCATATGCTTCATGACAGAAATACAACACTATGGAAGTAGGTCCAGGATGCAACCAATCAAGTTTAAGCACTCTAAGAGCATCTTACAACAACAGCAGAAGCAACACACAAAGATGTAATCCTAAAAATCTTAAAGACTACCGAGGAGCACGAAGTGAGATACCAAAAACTTAAAAATAATAATCTTGTTCTTAGCTAAACCTTAGTACAAAGAAGTAAGGAAAATACAGACTTGATAGCACAAGTGGAACATGCAAAGGAGTAGATTCAAAGAGAAGTGGCACATAACAAGGAACAAGCAAGCATCCAGGCTCAATAGCTACAGGAGTTCTAGAATACCTTCCAGCCTAAGGAAGAAGAACTATAAGGCAACCTCAAATCACTATCCGCAACCCTTAAGGATGCTCATGAACAAAGAGTGCTCCAACTCCAATCAGAAAGAGAACAAATCAATAAAGCAAATGCAGAAAAAGTACAAGCACTAAATGAGACCATCAACACCAAAAACTTGGAAATGGATACACACAAAGAAGCAATGCTGCTGGTTACACAGCAACTGCACGCTAGTTAAGCCTTGGCGCTGAAAGACTTCAAAAGATTGTAGAGGCTCAAGAAATGGAAGCTGTGGCCAAACGAGCACAAGAGGCAACAACAAGACGATTTGAAGAATTGGATGCCACAAGAATGGTGAGAGAAACCAACATATCACATCTTCTCACCACTAAGGATTCTCACATACAAGAATTGGAGCGCCAGTTGGCAATACAGAAACGCAGCTAGAGACAAAAGCCAATCGACGAGTTGCGATTACTCCTTGAGTGATCCTCGGAGATAGGTTCATGTTGCCAGTAACTCCTCAGGTCCGTCCTCAAACTTTTACTCTCTTTTTGTCTACACTAACACTCTCTTTACTACAATATGATATCAATCTGTCTGATGATTTGAGCCTAAGAGAATTAACACTTATTAAACAAAATACAGAGTGTGATGCTGACCCTGCTATAATCATGGGGATTCTCTGGAGGGACCTAGTAGTGACTGATCCTAAGGATATTTTTGTCTATCCATTGCACCCCATTGTTCTCAACCTTCATAGTTGGTGTCGGGTGCTACAAAACTCAGGCATCCTGGACAAGAGTGTTGAAAAATTAGACCTATTTGTTTGAGATGATATTCCTGATACACTGACCAATTACGAAGTTGTAGCTCGCAGTTACTAGTGGATTATAAGCCATGGGTGGTTAGAAGTACATAATACACACCAACATTTAAATCTTTGTGAGTCTACACTATATCATCCTTTTGGCATTCTTAAACTATATCAGAATATCCACAAACATCTAGAAGCCATGTTGACCATCATACTTTATAATTTTGATAAAATACATATTGAATATCCTAACATAACTCCGGAGGATATTACTGAGCTACAAGAATTTATGAAGCTCAACAAACCCTGCCACCCACCCCCTAGTTCAAGAGAGGGTCAAGAAAAAGCATGAAGGTCATCACATAATCTAGCTTACCCTGTATATTCAAATGTCACAAGTAAATTACTTAATTCATACCTAAGTGCTACTCCTACTGACAAATCTCATGCTGACTATATATTTTCTAGACTTCTTGCTCCACCTTTAGATTTTCCCACTAACACTCTCGCCTCCGAGGAGTTGTCGGCACCCGACCCATCTCCACCACAGCCAACTCAAAAGGTTACTCCAAGATACTCTTGAGCCATTTATTGATAATAATATTATTGAGTCTTTGTTTACTGCAGAGTACGAGGGTTTAATCAGAGTAGGGAATCCTCTGCTCAAGCCAAAGTTAATGTTCAAGGTGTTAATGCAAATAACACCTTTTGAACCTACTTGATGGATCTTGCCAGAGGCCTATTTGATGCTACTCCACTTGAATTGGTAGAACCAGACAAGTACTCACCCACCCATAATTGAATGCCTTTCTTAACTTTTGCTTTAGAATACAGACACACACACACTCCTCTTTAAACTTTAACTTATAAAACAATCCATTGACTAACAATTATTGGTTACAAATATCATAACTCAAAATTTCCATCCAATCCTTGTTTCTTAACAAAAACAGTATCACTCTCGACTCTCCGTTAAGACCAGCTGGTCAACAAAATGAGATCCAGTAACAGATTACAATAAACATTGGTCCATCATACAATATCTTCCTCGACATACGCATGGATGTCCTTGGCACCGCGAGCCCGTGCATCGCCTGGTCAAAACCCTCCAAGATCCTCCTTAGGTGTCCTCGCACTTCACTCAGGGACCGCTTCGTCGGCCCTCGTCCATCATACCGAAAGCGCACCATTTTAACCATACCGAGGCTGGTCAAGACCTGGGCAGGCATTGGCGTGTGAGCTGTCCTTTGAACACTCCCTGCCAGATGTTGCAACCAAACTTCCATTAGAAAAACGCATATACCAAATGCTCCCTCCCAGCATTCTGGCGTAACAGTCCTTTAAGAAAACAGGGTTTCTATGCAAGTTTTCAGTTTTGATTTATGCATATATTTATGCATAAAATCCAACTTCAATAGAAATAACACCTTATTTGAAAAAAAATATAATTTTCCTTTAGTTTTCATGGTTTCACAATTTGGGAAGAAAAAGTGGACACATGCCCCTAGCAAGTGGTGAGCTTGCCACTTTGCTAGGGGATATGTGCCCCTTTTTCTTTTCCCTACTTTTTCTCTAGCTTCATGGTTTATTTTAATAAGAAAAAAGAGGCATAAACCCCCTATTTTCTCTACTCCAGTTCCATTGTTTTTAAATCTTTTCACCTTGTATTTGGAAATCTTTGGTAAAGGAGGGAGGAAAAATTATACCATAAATTCAAAACAATCTAAAATTTGGGCAAATTATGTTGGCTACAAAATTTTGTCCACAGAATGAAGATAGGTAATGCATCCTTCCATGCATAGAAATTGAATTCAATGAAAATAACACTTTCATAATAAAAAATATCCATTATGCATCTTTTTATGCATAGAATTTGAATCACTTATAATAAAAAATATCCAATATGCATCTTTCTATGCATAGAAATTGAATCTAATGAAAATAACACTTTTATAATAATAAAAATATCCAATATGCATCTTTCTATGCATAGAAATTGAATCTAATGAAAATAACACTTTTATTAAAAAAATATCCAATATGCATCTTTCTATGCATAGAAATTGAATCTAATGAAAATAACACTTTTATTATAAAAAAATATCCAATATGCATCTTTCTATGCATAGAAATTGAATCTAATGAAAATAATACTTTTATAATAAAAAAATCTAATGAAAATAACACTTTTATATAAAACAAAATCCTTTTATGTATCTATTTATGCATAAAATAGGAATAACACATTTACAATAAAAAGAATTTCTTTTAGAATTCACAAACGGTAGGGATTATTCTTTTTGAATAACATAAAGATAAAACTTATTTCCACAAAATTTAAGAAAAAGTTACCATAACCTCCTTTGTATGGCTGACCATTTCTCAATTTTTACATTCTAAATTTACTTTAAAATTTATCCCAAGATGAAATAAAGCACTCTAATCTAATCAATTTTCACTTCTAAAGAGTAATCAATAGGAAAAGTTTAACTTAATTTATTTGTTTCTCATTTTAGGATAAAGAAAGGCTGAAATTCTTAATGAAGAGAAGGGGGAAGCCTTTTCATCAAGGCTTAACATCTATATTCACATTAAAAAGCAAAGAATTCTAAAAAACCATAGATTAGAATTAAAAAAAGTAGAATTATTAGCTTACATGGAGTTTTGTGAGCTTTCCTTTGGCTTGAGGGATTGAGGGTTCTACTCTTGTTTGGATCAAGAGTGGCCACCAATTCTTTGTGGAGGAATTAGTAAAAAACAAGTGAATTATCAAGTGAATTTAATGTTTTTGGCTCTAGGGAGGAGTAGAGTAATAGTGCATAAACACTATTAAGCTTTTACAAAGGGGGAGACTTCTATTTATAGGAAAAAGTGAGCCTCTAACCAAGCAAATTGATTCTAGAATTTTCTAGATCAATTTGGTCAATTTTTGACCATTTTTGGGTCAATTCAGCTTACTTTTTGGAACTAGACTTGAATTAGGAGAGAGGAGAGATGAAATATCTCATTATTTGAGAGTTTAAAACTCCTCCACACATGTGAAATAGGCGCCTCCTTCATGAGGGGGAATCCCCACTCTGAGGTGTCAAAATTTCACTTTTTTTTAGTATTTCCTTTGGTCCTTAGTCCACTCTTCATCTTATGTGAGTATTTACTCATTTTTGGAGGGGTTTTTCTTTATTTCTTCAATTT
This sequence comes from Cibotium barometz, assembly GCF_041138505.1. Classification (NCBI taxonomy): domain Eukaryota; kingdom Viridiplantae; phylum Streptophyta; class Polypodiopsida; order Cyatheales; family Cibotiaceae; genus Cibotium; species Cibotium barometz. The sequence goes on from NC_141069.1 coordinate 27,761,345, forward strand.
ATCTCCTCCCTATATTTGGATTAATTTGATTGGCCCCTTAGAACCTTAATCTAAAATTTTTAAAAAATCTGGACCCTTAGGCTAAGGTCTTTTTAGCAGATTATAATTTATTTCTAATGCACCTTAGGAAATTCTTTTTAGACTTTTGTTTCGAGGGAATTTATTTTAATAAGAAAGGATATTTTTCCATCTAAAGATATCTGAAAATTGAGTTATCTCTCTCTAGGCCAAAACAGGTAGAAACAAGATCTTTTATTATTCTGAAAAAGGGGGATTGATTACAGGGGAAGATACTGGACATCTTGGGGGCTGGGGAGGAATCTTACAGTATCTAACAAATTGCTTGGTTACAAAGCATGAGAACTTTCTACTCTTGCTTTGGCTTGTCGGTGTCCTTTCAAGTCTCTTGGTGCTTAAGTGGCCATGGAAAATCCGGGCCTTCCCCATACCATCGTACCCAAACATGCCCCGATGTGGACCAAACTTTGCAAACATGTGGGGGGAGCCCACCCCCACATGCTTGCAAAGTTTGGTCACAATCAGAGTATGTTTGGATTGGTAATTAGCGCCCAGTGTGTGCGAATTTTTCAAGTCTCTTGGTGCATAGGAGGCCATGGAAAATTCGGGCCTTCCTTCTCTGAGGTGGATTTTACCAAGGGCACAGAAAACAGCTTTAGACGCCCAAGTATCCAGGAGGAAGTTCAAACAATTGTTTCTCCTAGAAGTAAGCATACAATGAAAACCTTACCATCATACTTGGGAGAATATGAGAACTGTTCTCAAACCTTGAGGATACCCTCCATGCATAGAAGGTTGACAAAGGAGATGGATATGGGTATCGTGCAAGCTATTTTGTCAGCACCAGTGGCTTGTACCTTACCTTTGCTTGATTTGATAAAGCTTCGACCTGAGTTGTGGAATGATATTGCCACATGTTTGTCAGAGCAAGTATTGCTACAAAAGGGTCACCATCATTATACTATACACCCTGAGACAAAGCATGTTATGCCAGTTCCTATCAACAAAGTAGGAAAATTTTGTGAGGACGATCAGGGAAATGCTACCCTCCCATTAGAAGTGCAAAAAGTAGCTTCAACTGCAATACTTGATAGTGGTGCAGGAGTGGGCATTGTGACAAGGTCCATTTGGGAAAAGTGGGGCAAACCAACTATTCGGAGTACCAGGATGCGCTTTACAGCTAGCAGATGGAAGCTTAGAACATCCCCTTGGGCTGCTTGAGAACATATTGGTCACCACATGTGGAATTGAATATGAGCACACCTTTGCAGTAGTGGATTTTGGAAAACATCCAAACTATGAAGTGATATTGGGTAGACCATTCATGCGACAATTTCAAATGATTCAAGATTGGGGATACAATTATTTGTACCTCCGACATGATTGTGTCATCACAAGGATCAACCTAAAGAATCACTCATATTGTGATGTAACAAGGTCTCCAATAGATGAGTTTGATTCTGCTTCATCTGAGGGCTCAAGAGTTACATTGTCAGATGGGCGAGAAGATCTGTGGATGTGTGGAGCCTCATGTAGGGATTTCAACACTGAGAGACTTAAGGGTAATCGAAGTGTATCAAATGAGGCATACATTCCACAACCCTTCCCTGAGCACTTAATTGATCCACTAGAATGGAGTCATGTCCTTGCAACATTATCGACATGTGCTTTACCTAAGCCAATTCAATTTTGTGACTCACATGGATATGACATTATTCCTATACGAATGGTACAACCACGTGACCTTCTAGATGTTTTGTACTATGGGGATGCATCCACAACAGCACTGCATGTAGAGGAAGTCTCAGTGGAGGATTTAACACTCGAATCTGCTAATGATGCTGATAAGGAAGATGGATGGGACTCTGATTTTGATAATGATGTGATAATCCTTGAGGAAGAGTTAGGAAAGGCACGCCTACTCTTGAGAGGAAGGGAGGTTCAAGTAGAGATCCCTCGAAGCCGACCTAAACGTAAATGCTGTAAGAGCCATAAGAGAATCCGTAAACAAGATGAGAGGGAACGACGTAAGAGACTACAAAAAGAAAAGGCGGAGTTTAAGAATGAACACTCTCGACCACCACCTCACTTCTCAGGAAAGAACAGATATCTATACTATGTCCAAGCACAAGATAGTATCAAAGACCAAGTAAAACGATCAGATGGATTCCAACCAGGAGAAAAGCTAAAAATTGTTAGCAAAAATCGCAAAACAACGAAGAAACAAAAACCAAAACTCAAGTCTAAAACCGATTCAAAAGAGAATGTCGGCAGTGCAAAGATAACGGTTGAACAAAAAAATCTGATGCAAGATTGCAACAGAGAGCTCAAAACCGCATGGTCTTCAATTAGTGATGACTCAAGTGGACAAGAACAAGGTCTCAATGTTCCCCCGAACTTCACACAGTACACTCTTCAAGATCGGAATATTGTTCTTCAACAACCCATGCAACAAAAACCAAGCGTGCCAGGGGTTTCATATGATGGTCCAGAAGATGCAAAAAAAATTGATATCGCTAAGCCAAGAGAAGAGCCTCGCTATGTGTGGATTGCCACAGACTTGTCCTTAGATGAGGAGAAGTTATTAATTCAAACAATAAAGAAGTATCGCGATGTTTTTGCTTGGAGTTATAAAGACCTCAAAGGAGTTGATCCAAGCATATGTCAGCATACAATTCCATTGCGAGAGGATGCAAAGCCTTCCAAGCAACGTCCTTATACTTACAATGAGAATTTTGTACGAAAGATAGAAGAAGAAGAAATAGACAAGCTCTTAGAGGCAGAATTTATCTATGAGATTAAACACACTGAATGGGTCTCCCCTATTGTAGTGGTGCCGAAGAAAAATGGAAAACTTTGAGTATGTGTAAACCTCAAGAAGGTAAATGCAGCTACTGTATGTGATCATTACCCACTTCCAATCACAGATCATGTTCTGGAATGAGTTACAGGGAAAAAGGCATATAGTTTCTTGGATGGATTCTCTGGTTACAATCAAGTGTCAATTGATCCAAAGGATCAACACAAGACAGCCTTTGCTACTGAAGATGGCATCTTTGCCTATCGTGTTATGCCATTTGGTCTAACAAATGCACCAGCAACCTTTCAGCGGTTAATGAGTCATGTATTCAAGGAGTACCTTAGGCAATTTCTTGAGATCTTCATGGATGATTTATGTGTTTACTCACAAGAGCGTGATGATCATATAGAACACCTCAGACTTGTGTTTCAAAAGTGTCAAGTTTATCGTATATGCTTGAATCCTGACAAGTGCAAATTCATGGTAAGACAAGGGAAAATTTTGGGCCGTATTGTTTCTCACAATGGGTTTTCAACAGATATGGATAAAATTGATGTCATTGTCTCATTACCTCGGCCTATCAACCCTAAAGGGGTACAAACATTCATGGGACATTGTGGCTATTATCGTCGTCGATTCATCTACATGTACGCTGTCCTAGCCAGACCATTATATGCTCTTCTTGTAAAGTTTAATTGGACTGATGAGTGTGAGGAATCCTTTGAAAAGTTGAAGCAAGCATTAGTGACTGCACCCATCTTACGGGCACCAGATTGGAACCAAATCTTTCATGTCCATATTGATGCTTCAAACTTTGCAATTGGATGTATTTTGGCTCAATCGGGAGAACATAATAAGGATTTCCCAATCTCATATGCTAGTCGACAGTTGAACAATGCTGAGAAGAATTATACCACAACAGAAAGAGAAGGTTTGTCCATGATATATGCAGTGAAAAAGTTTCGCCATTACCTTTTGGCAAACAAATTCATATTTTTTGTGGACCATCAAGCACTGCTATATTTGGTCAATAAGCCTTGTGCAACTGGAAGGATTGTGAGGTGGTTTATCATCCTTCTTGAGTTTGATTTTGAAGTGGCAGTCCGAAAAGGAACAACTCATCTTAGGGCAGATCATTTGTCTCGAATCACCTATGGAGAAGCTCCTATGGGTGTGGATGATGATATGTTAGATTCAACACTTTTCCTTGTAGAGACAGCTCCTAAATGGTCTGAATCCATCTTAGAAATTTTGACAAGTGGGCAGATACAACTAGCGGGTCCTAATGTGGACCTATGGTGACCATTCAAGTTAATCTCAGGGAGATTATATTGTCAGGGTAATGATGGAGTGTTGCGGTTTATACCTAACCCTGACCAATATGAGGAGATCTTGGAATGGACACATGCGGGTATCGGTGGAATCCATGCATCAGCTACTACTTGTGTGCAACGTATATCTCAGGATGGGCAATGGTGGCCTACCATGCATGCGGATGCTGAAAAATTTGTTCGTAACTGTGCTTCATGTCAAATTCAACAGCCAATTCATAATGTCACATTATTCCAAATTTCAACTACACCAAGTTGGAGTAAGTATATTGTGGACTATCTTCAGCATGGTCATACTGATCAAAAAATTCCTAAATATCGAAAGCATGCTATTGAACAATAAAATCAACAAGCCAGGGCACTTTTCTCCCACTGGGCTTTTCCCCTCGGCTATATTAGGTGATTGGCACCAATAACAAATTTTATTCCTTTCTTTTCTTTTCTTGTTTGTTAATAAACATTTTGCAGAGATCTCAGCTAAACAAGAGCATACAACCACCCCCAATAGTCCACCTACCGTGCACACAAATTAGGAAGGGGGGAGACATGCAATGCCTACAAAGAGGAAAGAGAAGCAATCTGCACAACATCAGCAATGCATCAATGCAAACGCACAACATCAACGAGCACTACAACAGGTGTATTCAAATCATAATCTTTTGTTCTTTATGTGCTTTTAACTTTTGGATATATTGTTTGCATGTTCACACACAGTTGGCTGGTTTAAGTCTTAAATTAGTTGTTAAAATGTGGTGAGTGATTTCGAGATTCTTAGAGGACTTAGTAGAAGGTATTTCTATTTGAAGACGGTGTAAGATATATATCAACGGAGTATGCCAAGTTCTTATGCTCTCGAAGTATATTAGTTATCCTTAGTGGTAGCTACCTCTTAGGTATGGGCTAGGTGCTAGGATTAATTTTTTTTTAACAAAATCATAAAAAATAAATACAAGTGAATCGAGACATGACGTGTCTACAGCCATGTGGAATGCTTGGTAGGACCTGGGGTTGTCTTAGCACCTTGGGGCCGATGCCTTGGTTTTCATGGGGTGAACACTGACGTCTAATAGATTAAGAAAAATCTTCAAGGACTCTATCGCCTTGATAGATGCTGGTAGGACTCTGGGGTACATTATGGGCCCTCGAGACCGATGCCCTCATCTTCATGGGGTACTCCTTATGTCAAAAAGAAAGAAAAGGGTCTGTCACCCTTGAGGTACTTAGCGGCCTTTAGATTCTCTTGGCGGAGGTCTCTTGGCCATTGCTTGGGTCTCATTGGGATGGAACCTTCCTCTTTTACACACACCAAAAATAATAATAATAATAATAATAATGAAAAAAAGAAGAAGAGGTCCAATCACCATTGCTCATATTTAGGAGTAGGTTTGCCATTTAGGAATAACTTAAATACTTGTAGGACATTGAGACTGCGGTCATAACCTATGGTGTGCAAGCACACTTGCCTTTGCATAGCACTATCTAACCACTTAGTCTCACTTTGACTAGTTTTTACTCACCTCTTTTAGCACTCTTTAAAACTCTAATCAGCCTTTCACTTGTATGCTCACGTGTGAGATTGTCATTGCTGGTTTTTTTTCAATAAAAGGCTTTACTTGTATCCATTGTTTTTGCAACTTTTGCTTCTACCGCGCTCGAGGACGTGCGCAAAATAGGAAGGGGGAGTGTTGCGTGACGAGTGGAGATCAATGCAAGGATGCAACCAAAAGATGCAAGCAGGAAAACAAGTGACATTCTTATTTAGGGCTCTTGTAAAGAGTTCCAAGTTGTAGATGAGTGTGGGAGTGGGCTTGACAATAATCCCACATGGGAACTTTTGAGAGTTTTAGAGTTTTTGTATAAAAAGTGGCTCATTTGAGAGCTTAGGCACACATTGGGCTAAACTCATGTTTGAGCTCTCTTGAGACTAGCTCTCCCTCTTTTTCCATAGAGGTGCAAGCTCTTCTCTCTCCCCATCTACATTATTGTATGAGCAATGTTCTTTTTTTAATTCAATGCAATGAGATGATGTTTGTTTGTCTCTCTTCTCATGTCTTTTCTCTAGTGTGCATATTTCTTTGTTGATAGTTTCAAGGTTTGTGTGCATGCTAGGGAAGTAAGTGCTTGAGAATAAAGTATGCTTTGAGCTTGTGTATGCATTAGCTTAGCTTTCTTCTTGTATTGGATGCATGAATGAGTGGGATGATGAGTGAGTGAGCAATGGCAAGATTGAGCTTGTGTGTGTGTTAAGTCTATGTCAAGGTAGTAGTGTTCTTAGCATTCTCTCCATTTGTGGATAAGCTTTTGTGCACCGGTACGGGTTGAATCCCTAGCTTCGAAAGGGATGCAAATCCCATTGGATTGAGCTACACGTGGATCATGCTACTCTTGCTACAAGTGAGAGAGTTTTCCGTCTCTCCACCATTCCCAATTGCTCTAGTAGCCATTGTTGCCCTAGTTTCCCTACTAATAGAAACATGGCACGAATATAAAAAGTGCAAGGAGAATAGAGTGTTCTTATCATGCCATACTTCCAAAGGGCTTTTGGGTTCCTTCAGATCACTTGCAAGGCTTTTGGGTTCCTTTAGAGCACTTGTAAGGCTCCTTTAGCATCTTCTTGTGACACTATCTTCACATGCAAAGACGACGCGTACATAGGGTTTTGACTGTAGTGGATGCACAAAATCACGCCGTTCTTCTAGACCTCAAAAAATAGATATTTTGTTTATTTTTAGCTTATATAGCTGTTTTAATACATCTTGAAATGGGTTCGATAATGAAGGCATTCTTGTGGTAGAGGAAACCCCTACAGAGGCCTTAAAAGTTTTATCAGCATACTTAGGATATTTAAAGATACAACATAACGCAAAAAAGATCATGTTGATGGAGAAGATAGAAGATTTACGCATATTTGGATATTGCCCATGGTTGTGGGCATCAAAGGCAAGGTATTTTTTATGTTATGCAGCTTATGGTGGTAAGGAATTTCTTGATTCGAATATCCGTTCCCTTGGAGATTACCAACGAGAAAAGCTACTTTGAAGGTATAGAGGAAAACTACCCAAAGAAGATGAGGTTAAACAAGTATCCGAAGAGGACTATCCTCAAAAGGAGGGTGAACAAGTACCCAAAGAAAACCTTGAAAAGGAGGGCATCTCGTTGAGGAAGAGAAAAGGAAGAATGGAAAAAGGAGGGCATCTCGTTGAGGAAGAGAAAAGGAAGAAGAATGGAAAACGAAGAAGACTTTTTTAAAGAAGTCTTTCTCTACTTTTGTCTTAAAGCATAGCAATAAAGAAGTCTTTCTCTACTTAACTTCCAAGATCCCAAGAAAGTCATCATACATTCCTACCACTTTAGCATATGTCTGACTTACTAAATATCAGGCTGCTTACAGATCCGACTTACTAACTATCCGACTGCTTACATATCCGACCTACTAAATATCCGACTTAGCAACATTCAACTTAAGGGAACCATGCCTTCAACACATGGCACGTCCCAGTGGTAGATTTCAAAGACATTTGACTCGGATCCACACATCCCTTGATTAGTTCAAAATGGCAGACAAAAGTAAAAGCATGCTGCTACATCAAAGAGTTGTAGCAACATCAAAAGTCTGGTCCACCTCCTTCATATCATCACGTTCAACAACCTGCACATCCTTGTCTGTTGCTGCTACATCCATACTTTGTAATAAAACTGGTTCCGAGAACTGCTTAGCAACTTGTATCTGTTTTGCACCATACATCTCTACCTCAGGCACTTGGTCTGCAACTATCTCAACTGTTTCTGCTAGCAATTTTGCTACTTGGGCCTTGTAACTCTGGTTTTTCTCTAGATCCTACACTTTCTGCATCCAAAACCCTTTTTTCTTTAATTGAGCAATCTCTTCCACTAATATTGCTTCATGTTCTGTAATAAAACCTGTCTGTAACTTATCATAAGGATACTTTAATACAAAATACATTCTTTCTTCAATTATCCTCCACATATTTTGCATATTAGAAGTCAGCTGTTGCTTCAGCATTGTAACATCACCTTCTGCCATCAGAACTCCATTAATGTCCAACTCCTCTTGAGCTAGTACCAGCTGTTGCTTCAGCATTGTAACATCACCTTCTGCCCCATCAGAACTCCATTAATGTCCAACTCCTCTTGAGCTAGTACCTGCCTCTCCATAAGCTGTTGCTTCAGCATTGTAACATCACCTTCTGCCATCAGAACTCCATTAATGTCCAACTCCTCTTGAGCTAGTACCTGCCTCTTGAGCTAGTACCTGCCTCTCCACATATTTTGCATATTAGAAGTCAGCTGTTGCTTCAGCATTGTAACATCACCTTCTGCCACCCATCAGAACTCCATTAATGTCCAACTCCTCTTGAGCTAGTACCTGCCTCTTGAGCTAGTACCTGCCTCTCCATTAATGTCCAACTCCTCTTGAGCTAGTACCTGCCTCTCCATAAGCTGCAATGGTTGCAACCTCAAGTTCATCACATCATTATGAACTTGTAACTCTACATTCCTTTGGGCCAACTGTTGCATTCCAAACCAACTGTGAGATCCCTGTCTCCACCGCACAACGGCCTCGGGGTACTAGCAGCGGAAGTAGCACTTCTAGCGTGAGGCAGGGTCCCACACTCGGGGCCTCGTCCACGGATATCCGGACAAAAGACTAATCCGTCGGTTTTTCCAAAACCGAACCCGAAAAAACTTCCCTTATCCGGAAAGCACGGGCGATTCCTCCAGGATAACTTTTTACTCTAACGTAGTCAAGACCATTAGTGATCAAACTGATCCGACTGCACCTGTAAAGATACTCGGTCAGATCAGGGAAGAAACTTGCACTTGGATCATTGGGATCAACGTTTTTTTCCCCATCAAGAAGCGCAGCCGTTGATTCCTATCCATAGAACAATTACTATCTGGGACTTACTTCATCTATCGTAATAACAGAAATTGAGTCTCGATTTACAGATCCATCAGTCCAGCCTAACCCCATCCAGTCCCATGGGTTAGCCAACCGCCCAACCACTGTAGTGATGGGATCCAATTAGGAATTTGGTTAGGTTTTGTCCCGGGTACCAGGGAAAAGAGTTCCTAGGCCCCCTAGCCGGAAGTTCATGCAAACATAAAACTAGTCACACCACTTACACACCCAATATGAAATTGCCTTTTTCTCAGCATCAACTAACTTTCAAACAATCCTTTAATGAAACCATTATGTCACTGATGACAATCCTCAAAGTCTCTGGTTGAATCCTTATTTCCCGTCATTCATTCATCGGTGTACTTATGGCATCATTGGTAACCAGAACGCTCACCACCTGTTCACTCAGGGGCCTTTTCCATAGTTCCTAGCTCATAATAACCGGCAATATATTTATATAACAGAATGGAATCTCCGTGGAAGATCAGCAAGATCAACCCACAGATCCATATAAAGGAGCCATGGACTCATCCGTTGAGGACCAGCAAGGTCAATCAACCAGATCCATGCCCGGTTTCAGAAAACAACTCTTACTCCTTATTCCAATATCTTCCTCGACGCACGTGTGGGTATCTTTGGCGACCCAGAGCCCGAGCACCGTATGGTCAACACCCTCTAGGATCCTTTGCAGGTGAGCTAGCGCTTCACTCATAGGCCGCTTCCTTGGTCCCTAATCCACCGTACCGGAAGCTCACCATTTAAATCGAACCGAGGCTGGTCAAGACCTCGGCCGACCTTGCTACGCGAGACGTCCTCCATTGACTCTCCGGCGTCAGCAGTTGCAACTGTATCAGTTTGGTCTTCATGACCTTAATCCTCAAGACGGTCAAAATGCTTCCCCAGCATTCTTGACATAAAACAGTCATTTACAAAGAGTCACAAAATACAGTTTCTATAACGAACTCTCGTCTTTCCACATTATCCACTCTCGGACCACATTACTTATTCCCTATTCCATTCATCAATGTGTACTCATTCTCATCCATTCACTCATATAGACTACACATTATTTCACATACACATTCACATTCATTATTCTACATACATATCCATGTTCGTACGTCCACATTATACATCCAATTTCACATTCATACATACGCATCTACATGCATACATCTATTTTCACATCCTCATTCATACATCCACATTCACATACATACATCTACATCCGAATCTACATCCATACATCCACATCTATATCTTCATTCACATTCACATCCATACATCCACATCTACATACATACATCCATTTTCATATCCTCATTCATACATCCACATCCACATACATACATACATCCGTATCTACATCCATACATCCATACTACATCCATTCTCGCCCTAACACATCCCATATACATCTTATCCCATCAGGTACACTCTCTACCTCGTCCCATACACATCTTAACACATCCTAACTCATCTTAACACATTCTATCACATCTCATACACCTCTTATCATATCCTATCACATCTCATACACATCTTATCACATCTTTTCACATCTCATATACCTCTTATCACATCTCATACACCTCTTATCACATCCTATCACTTCCCATACGCATCTTATCACATCTTATCACATCTCATACACCTCTTATCACATCCTATCACTTTCCATACGCATCTTATCACATATTATCACATCCTATCACTTTCCATACGCATCTTATCACATATTATCACATCTCATTTAAAAATCAATCTTTTATACATCTTCCTATGCATAAATTCATTTTAAATGAAAATGACACTTTTGAATTAAAATTCCATCTCTTATGCATCTTCCTATGCATAAACTCAATTTAGATGAGAATTGACACTTTTGAATTAAAAATCCATCTTTTATGCATCTTCCTATGCATAAATTCAATTTGGATGAGAATAACACTTTTGAATTGAAATTCCATTCTTTTATGCATCTTCCTATGCATAAATTCAATTTAGATGAGAATGACACTTTGAATTTAAAAATCAATCTTTTATGCATCTTCTTATGCATAAATTCAATTTCGTAGGAATTACACTTTTAGAATAAAAGAATTTCTCTTATGCATCTAAGTTATGCATAAAATCCATTTATGATGAAAATCACACTTTTAGTATAAAAAGAATATCTTTTATGCATACCTCTATACATGAAATCCAATATGATAAAAGTAACACTTTTACAATAAAATAATCAACTTTTATGCATACCTCTATGCATGAAATCCAAATATGATAAAAGTCACACTTTTATAATAAAATAATCAACGTTTATGCATACCTCTATGCATGAAATCCAAATATGATAAAAGTCACACTTTTATAATAAAATAATCAACGTTTATGCATACCTCTATGCATGAAATCCAAATATGATAAAAGTCACACTTTTATAATAAAATAATCAACTTTTATGCATACCTCTATGCATGAAATCCAAATATGATAAAAGTCACACTTTTATAATAAAATAATCAACTTTTATGCATACCTCTATGCATGAAATCCAAATATGATAAAAGTCACACTTTTATAATAAAATAATCAACTTTTATGCATACCTCTATGCATGAAATCCAAATATGATAAAAGAAACACTTTTATATTAAAATAATAATTCTTTTATGCATACCTCTATGCATGAAATCCAATTATGATAAAAGTAATACTTTTACAATAAAATAATCATCAATTATGCATAACATAAAAATTAATTTCTCCATGATTACAATAAAATTCTTTCAATTAATCTAGGATGATAATTCCTAGAATATGGTAGGAAGTTCTCCTTTCATGCTTTGAATAAAATTATTTTATGTGTAATTTTTATAAAAATTTTGCCATAGCTCCGCTACTATGACTGATAAATCTCAATTTATTTTGAAGGATAAAGCTTATCATTAAGGAAATGATTAGAATGATCCCTAATTGGATCATTAACCCAATAATGGATCGAATCATCAATATTCATGAAATACATAAACTAAAAGCATATAAAAAAGGCCATTAATTTGACCTCAAGCATAGATTAATCTTGGATTAAGGAAAAGCTTTATGAAAAGCTTCATTTGGATTGAGAATGGGTCATGAGTATGACCATTTCTTGAGTGAGAGAGAAAAATTACATAAAAACCATTAGAATTAAGCATAAATAGAAATTTATGTAATTCTTTACTATCATTAATCAATTAACTTCAATAGAATTCATCTAATTATGTAATTGTTTACTACCATTCATCGATTAACTTCAATAGCATTCAAAAACCATTCCAATTAAGCATCTCAAGCTTGAGAGGGGTTGAGAAGAGAGAAGCATTAAGAAATTATAGAAAAGATCAAAATTCACCATTTACCTTACAATTTGCTTGATTCTTTGTTCACGGTTGAGGCCCCCAACCAATCAATTGGTTAAGTATATTGATGGAGCCACCAATGGGGATTGAAGAAAGAGGGAAGCTCCAATTTCTTCAATTTGGAGAGAATTTTAGAGAATAGTAGAAATTAGCATTATTTCAGCATAACTCTAGTATAGTAAAATTCTTCTATTTTTTTCAAAGGACTCATGTTCTATTTATAGGAGAGGGAAGCTCTAACCAAAGCTAACTGAATTCTAGAATTTTCCAGATTCAGTTTGGTTGAATTTTGACTAGATTTGGATCTAGTTTGGTTCCTTTTTTATTCGGTTTGGTTCCCCATTTTGATTTGGTTTGATTCAAGAGAGAGGAGAGATAAAAATATCACATTATTTTTGAGTTTAAAACTCATTCAAGCATGTGAAATATGCACCTCCTTTAATGGACTCCCCTTCCTTACATATGTGTTAAAATAGAATTATTATACCCAAAATATCTCATATTTTTAATATTGCTCATAGTTTTTTACTAATAAACCTTGTACATTTTCAACTCTTCATCGTATGTGAGCATTTACTCATTTTTGGATATCAAAAATATCTCATATTTTTTATATTACTCATAGTTTCTTACTAATAAACCTTGTACATAGTCAACTCTTCATCTTATGTGAGCATTTACTCATTTTTGGGTATCTTCTTTTACAAATTGGATTTATCTCCTCCCTACACATGGATTGATGCTATTGGCCCATAGGAACCTTAATTGGACCATAATCCAAAAATTTCTGAAAATCTAGACCCTTAGGCTAAGGTCCTTTATACCCATTTCCAATAAATTCCAATTGCACATTGGAAAGTTCTTTTTGAATTTCTGTTTCAGGGGAACTTATTTTAATAAGATGAGTTATTTTTCTATCCAAAAATATTCATAATCTGAATATTCTCTCTCTAGAATATTTTCTCTCTCTATGTCAAAACAGGTAGAGACGAGATCTCTTATATTTCTGAAGAGGGAATTGATTACAGGGGAATATGCTGGACATTTCGAGAGGCTCGGGAGGAATCTTACATTCTCTCCCACTTGAAAAACGCGAGATGTCCTCATCTCGCAAACTTGGGATAATTTCGCAAGATGCACGAATATGAGACTTAGAGAAAAATTTAATTAAGATTAACCACCAAAAAAAAGTCTCAAGGAGAGTAAGATTCAAGACAAGAACAAGATTTAAAATTTATTCATTCTTGGAACATATACAGTAAAGATAGAAGAACTCTTTACACTTCCATAAGCCCGTCCATCATATGGTCACAAAAGCAGCACTCACAAGCTGCACATGTATAAGGTAACTCATCTATGGGAATAATTCTGATGGTTATTGCCGCACCTATCTCAGTGGTATGAGGTGATCTAACAAAAGGACCTCTGAGAGGCAAGCCAAAAACGGGGTAAAGACATATCTTCTGATGAGGAAGAAAACACGCCAGTAAGAAGACCCGCTTAGAAAACCCAAGATGTCTTGATCTCATGACGCAGTAGTATCGGGGACCCAAACCCAAGGCTTCAATAACCATGGCCAAGCGATCATTGTTACGAAAGTGCTACTGACCCCAGGGTGTTACCCTAGTTATATCTTGATAGGTGCGCCATTTAGTCTGAGCTACAGAAGTTCCTAAGTGAGGAAAAAGTGAGCGCTCATACTGTTCTATAAAATCCTTCTTCACAGACTCGCTTGCGTCTTGAAGGTGAGAAATCATCATGGATAAAACTAATTCTTGTTGCCAAGCCATGACGGAGATTAAGAAGAAAGGAGATCAATGGAAGTAAGATTACTCTGCGAGAGCGGCAAGTAAAAGTTACGACTTATATAAAGGAAGGAGCTAGCGTAACTTAGAAGCCAATGGTATCTTGCCACTGAAGTTTTACCGTCTTTCCATGATTTGGTTTTGGCACATTTTTCTATAGAAGGCATTAAGAATTTTGAGATGAGGAGATAAAAGAAGTTCGTTGGCTAAGTCACCTACTTTCTTTGGTCCACAATATCTGGGGGATAACTACTTATACTAACACCATATTGGGGAATATGGGAATTTCCCACAAGTTTGGGACACGTGGTCAAAAGTTTGGATTAACCATAACTTGAACACCACTAATCCAAAATGAGCGCTTTATAGCTCTTTAGATTCCATTTTTCAAGCGCTTTCCAATGATAGGTCATATGATAGGGTTTTGAGAAACTTACAAACATGTTATCCATGTCCCCTTTTTTAAGTATTCAAAAATGGGAATTGGAAAATTCCCAAATTCACTAATATGGTGTTTACTCCCCAAGAGATAAAGAACTTCTTTTGGGCCGTACTCGAATGAAAACCAAAACCTTGGTATCCAAAACACCGATTTTCACTTTTGAACTCATTGTTCTGAATCCTTAAAACAACGTGATTCTTGAGAAGTATTCTAGGGAGAGGGTCTTCCTTTTTTAAACAGAATCTTTCTTTTATTTTAGAGAGGGAATAATTATAAGATCAAAAAGGGAGATTCTTACTCTTGTATACCTCGAAGGCTGGGGAGGAATCTTACATTCTACCCCACTTAAAAAAGTACGAGATGTCCTCATCTCGCAAGGTAGAGGACAACTCTTTTTCTTAAGATCCAATTTTTTCTAGGGTTTCTTATATTCTGGTTAACCCTACAGAATACGGGGATAATGATCCCTTAAATAGAACTCATCACATTAAATAACAATTCATTCAAATCATATCATTCATCTCTTTAACACGATAATGGTCCATTAGACCGAAAAATTTCTTTATGAACATTCCTCCACGGGAATTTCAGATAAGTGAGTTCTCAATTTGTCATCCCTTAACTTGATCTACCGTGTCAAGTGTTAACAGTAGCAATTTGACAGCACAATCCACTAATCTCACAGTGATTTGCTGAAATCATTATCATCATTCTAGTTATGAATATCATCACAGGAACTCGTCCCAATCATCCACATTGTGGTTTCGCTCAGTTTATTACATTTCGACCCATTTTCAAGGGTCATCATTTTTCAATCAGAATCCCAATCAATTCATCAGCTCGCAAAAACAGAATTAAAAATTATATCAACCACATTCGAATTCATCAAACTGGATAGCATTAATGCTTATAATTTCAAGTCTTAGATTTACTCGTATATACTGTCGGTAAAGAGCTGCAGTTATACCCTCGGTATATATGGGTAGTCATGATACTTGGAACTATAAGGTAAATACCATCATGTCTAGGCCTCAAGCAAGTCAGGGTTCCATAGAATTGCGGTACTTCCATTTGAAGACCCAATTACTAATTTACGAATTTTTCAGTTTGAATATCAATTTGTATGAATTATATCACACAATTACAACCTTTTTGTGCTTCTTGATAAATTTTTGACATATTTGGCTTCTCAGATGATCTTTATTAGCCAAATTTGCTCTGATACCAACTGTGAGATCCCTGTCTCCACCGCGCAACGGATTCGGGGTACTAGCAGCGGAAGTAGCACTTCTAGCGCGAGGCAGGGTCCCACACTCGGGGCCTCGTCCACGGATATCCAGACAAAAGACTAATCCGTCGGTTTTTCCAAAACCGACGAACCCGAAAAAACTTTCCTTATCCGGAAAGCACGGGCGATTCCTCCAGGATAACTTTTTACTCTAACGTAGTCAAGACCATTAGTGATCAAACTGATCTGACTGCACCTATAAAGATACTCGATCAGATCAGGGAAGAAACTTGCACTTGGATCATTGGGATCAACGCTTTTTTCCCCATCAAGAAGCACAGCCGTTGATTCCTATCCATAGAACAATTACTATCCGGGACTTACTTCATCTATCGTAATAACAGAAATTGAGTCTCGATTTACGGATCCATCAGTCCAGCCTAACCCCATCCAGTCCCATGGGTTAGCCAACCGCCCAACCACTGTAGTGATGGGATCCAATTAGGAATTTGGTTAGGTTTTGTCCCGGGTACCAGGGAAAAGAGTTCCTAGGCTCCCTAGCCGGAAGTTCATGCAAACATAAAACTAGTCACACCACTTACACACCCAATATGAAATTGCCTTTTTCTCAGCATCAACTAACTTTTTTCAAACAATCCTTTAATGAAACCATTATGTCACTGATGACAATCCTCAAAGTCTCTGGTTGAATCCTTATTTCCCGTCATTCATTCATCAGTGTACTTATGGCATCATTGGCAACCAGAACGCTCAGGGGCCTTTTCCATAGTTCCTAGCTCATAATAACCGGCAATATATTCATATAACAGAATGGAATCTCCGTGGAAGATCAGCAAGATCAACCCACAGATCCATATAAAGGAGCCATGGACTCATCCGTTGAGGACCAGCAAGGTCAATCAACCAGATCCATGTCCGGTTTCAGAAAACAACTCTTACTCCTTGTTCCAATATCTTCCTTGACGCACGTGTGGGTATCTTTGGCGACCCAGAGCCCGAGCACCGTATGGTCAGCACCCTCTAGGATCCTTTGCAGGTGACCTAGCGCTTCACTCATAGGCCGCTTCCTTGGTCCCTAATCCACCGTACAGGAAGTTCACCATTTAAATCGAACCGAGGCTGGTCAAGACCTCGGCCGACCTTGCTACGCGAGACGTCCTCCATTGACTCTCCGGCGTCAGCAGTTGCAACTTTATCAGTTTGGTCTTCATGACCTTAATCCTCAAGACGGTCAAAATGCTTCCCCAGCATTCTTGACATAAAACAGTCATTTACAAACAGTCACAAAATACAGTTTCTATAACGAACTCTCGTCTTTACACATTATCCACTCTCGGACCACATTACTTATTCCCTATTCCATTCAATGTGTACTCATTCTCATCCATTCACTCATATAGACTACACATTATTTCACACACATTCACATTCATTATTCTACATACATATCCATGTTCGTACATCCACATTATACATCCAATTTCACATTCATACATACGCATCTACATGCATACATCTATTTTTCACATCCTCATTCATACATCCACATTCATACATACGCATCTACATGCATACATCTATTTTTCACATCCTCATTCATACATCCACATTATACATACATCCAATTTCACATTCATACATACGCATCTACATGCATACATCTATTTTCACATCCTCATTCATACATCCACATTCACATACATACATCTACATCCGAATCTACATCCATACATCCACATCTATATCTTCATTCACATTCACATCCATACATCCATACATCCATACATCCACATCTACATACATACATACATTTTCATATCCTCATTCATACATCCACATCTACATACATACATCCATTTTCATATCCTCATTCATACATCCACATCCACATACATACATACATTTTCATATCCTCATTCATACATCCACATCCACATACATACATACATCCGTATCTACATCCATACATCCATACTACATCCATTCTCGCCCTAACACATCCCATATACATCTTATCCCATTAGGTACACTCTCTACCTCGTCCCATACACATCTTAACACATCCTAACTCATCTTAACACATTCTATCACATCTCATACACCTCTTATCATATCCTATCACATCTCATACACATCTTATCACATCTTTTCACATCTCATACACCTCTTATCACATCTCATACACCTCTTATCACATCTCATACACCTCTTATCACATCCTATCACTTCCCATACGCATCTTATCACATCTTATCACATCTCATACACCTCTTATCACATCCTATCACTTTCCATACGCATCTTATCACATATTATCACATCTCATTTAAAAATCAATCTTTTATACATCTTCCTATGCATAAATTCATTTTAAATGAAAATGACACTTTTGAATTAAAATTCCATCTCTTATGCATCTTCCTATGCATAAACTCAATTTAGATGAGTTTTGACACTTTTGAATTAAAAATCCATCTTTTATGCATCTTCCTATGCATAAATTCAATTTGGATGAGAATAACACTTTTGAATTGAAATTCCATTCTTTTATGCATCTTCCTATGCATAAATTCAATTTAGATGAGAATGACACTTTGAATTTAAAAATCAATCTTTTATGCATCTTCTTATGCATAAATTCAATTTCGTAGGAATTACACTTTTAGAATAAAAGAATTTCTCTTATGCATCTAAGTTATGCATAAAATCCATTTATGATGAAAATCACACTTTTAGTATAAAAAGAATATCTTTTATGCATACCTCTATACATGAAATCCAATATGATAAAAGTAACACTTTTACAATAAAATAATCAACTTTTATGCATACCTCTATGCATGAAATTCAAATATGATAAAAGTCACACTTTTATAATAAAATAATCAACGTTTATGCATACCTCTATGCATGAAATCCAAATATGATAAAAGTCACACTTTTATAATAAAATAATCAACTTTTATGCATACCTCTATGCATGAAATTCAAATATGATAAAAGTCACACTTTTATAATAAAATAATCAACGTTTATGCATACCTCTATGCATGAAATCCAAATATGATAAAAGTCACACTTTTATAATAAAATAATCAACTTTTATGCATACCTCTATGCATGAAATCCAAATATGATAAAAGTCACACTTTTATAATAAAATAATCAACGTTTATGGATACCTCTATGCATGAAATCCAAATATGATAAAAGTCACACTTTTATAATAAAATAATCAACTTTTATGCATACCTCTATGCATGAAATCTAAATATGATAAAAGAAACACTTTTATATTAAAATAATAATTCTTTTATGCATACCTCTATGCATGAAATCCAATTATGATAAAAGTAATACTTTTACAATAAAATAATCATCAATTATGCATAACATAAAAATTAATTTCTCCATGATTACAATAAACTTCTTTCAATTAATCTAGGATGATAATTCCTAGAATATGGTAGGAAGTTCTCCTTTCATGCTTTGAATAAAATTATTTTATGTGTAATTTTTATAAAAATTTTACCATAGCTCCGCTACTATGACTGATAAATCTCAATTTATTTTGAAGGATAAAGCTTATCATTAAGAAAATGATTAGAATGATCCCTAATTGGATCATTAACCCAATAATGGATCGAATCATCAATATTCATGAAATACATAAACTAAAAGCATAGAAAAAAGCCATTAATTTGACCTCAAGCATAGATTAATCTTGGATTAAGGAAAAGCTTTATGAAAAGCTTCATTTGGATTGAGAATGGGTCATGAGTATGACCATTTCTTGAGTGAGAAAGAGAAATTACATAAAAACCATTAGAATTAAGCATAAATAGAAATTTATGTAATTCTTTACTATCATTAATCAATTAACTTCAATAGAATTCATCTAATTATGTAATTCTTTACTACCATTCATCAATTAACTTCAATAGCATTCAAAAATTATTCCAATTAAGCATCTGAAGCTTGAGAGGGGTTGAGAAGAGAGAAGCATTAAGAAATTACAGAAAAGATCAAAATTCACCATTTACCTTACAATTTGCTTGATTCTTTGTTCACGGTTGAGGCCCCCAACCAATCAATTGGTTAAGTATGTTGATGGAGCCACCAATGGGGATTGAAGAAAGAGGGAAGCTCCAATTTCTTCAATTTGGAGAGAATTTTAGCGAATAGTAGAAATTAGCATTATTTCAGCATAACTCTAGTATAGTAAAATTCTTCTATTTTTTTCAAAGGACTCATGTTCTATTTATAGGAGAGGGAAGCTCTAACCAAAGCTAACTGAATTCTAGAATTTTCCAGATTCAGTTTGGTTGAATTTGGACTAGATTTAGATCTAGTTTGGTTCCTTTTTGATTCGGTTTGGTTCCATTTTGATTTGGTTTGATTCAAGAGAGAGGAGAGATAAAAATATCACATTATTTTTGAGTTTAAAACTCATTCAAGCATGTGAAATATGCACCTCCTTTAATGGACTCCCCTTCCTTACATATGTGTTAAAATAGAATTATTATACCCAAAATATCTCATATTTTAAATATTGCTCATAGTTTTTGACTAATAAACCTTGTACATTTTCAACTCTTCATCGTATGTGAGCATTTACTCATTTTTGGATATCAAAAATATCTCATATTTTTTATATTACTCATAGTTTCTTACTAATAAACCTTGTACATAGTCAACTCTTCATCTTATGTGAGCATTTACTCATTTTTGGGTATCTTTTTTTACAAATTGGATTTATCTCCTCCCTACACATGGATTGATGCTATTGGCCCATAGGAACCTTAATTGGACCATAATCCAAAAATTTCTAAAAATCTAGACCCTTAGGCTAAGGTCCTTTATACCCATTTCCAATAAATTCCAATTGCAAATTGGAAAGTTCTTTTTGAATTTCTGTTTCAGGGGAACTTATTTTAATAAGATGAGTTATTTTTCTATCCAAAAATATTCATAATCTGAATATTCTCTCTCTAGAATATTTTCTCTCTCTATGTCAAAACAGGTAGAGACGAGATCTCTTATATTTCTGAAGAGGGAATTGATTACAGGGGAATATGCTGGACATTTCGAGAGACTCGGGAGGAATCTTACATTCTCTCCCACTTGAAAAACGCGAGATGTCCTCATCTCGCAAACTTGGGATAATTTCGCAAGATGCACGAATATGAGACTTAGAGAAAAATTTAATTAAGATTAACCACAAAAAAAAGTCTCAAGGAGAGTAAGATTCAAGACAAGAACAAGATTTAAAATTTATTCATTCTTGGAACATATACAGTAAAGATAGAAGAACTCTTTACACTTCCATAAGCCCGTCCATCATATGGTCACAAAAGCAGCACTCACAAGCTGCACATGTATAAGGTAACTCATCTATGGGAATAATTCTGCTGGTTATTGCCGCACCTATCTCAGTGGTATGAGGTGATCTAACAAAAGGACCTCTGAGAGGCAAGCTAAAAACGGGGTAAAGGCATATCTTCTGATGAGGAAGAAAACACGCCAGTAAAAAGACCCGCTCAGAAAACCCAAGATGTCTTGATCTCATGACGCAGTAGTATCGGGAACCCAAACCCAAGGCTTCAATAATCATGGCCAAGCAGACATTGTTACGAAAGTGCTGCTGATCCCAGGGTGTTACCCTAGTTATATCTTGATAGGTCCGCCATTTAGTCTGAGCTACAGAAGTTCCTAAGTGAGGAAAAAGTGAGCGCTCATACTGTTCTATAAAATCCTTCTTCACAGACTCGCTTGCGTCTTGAAGGTGAGAAATCATCATGGATAAAACTAATTCTTGTTGCCAAGCCATGACGGAGATTAAGAAGAAAGGAGATCAATGGAAGTAAGATTACTCTGCGAGACGAGCGGCAAGTAAAAGTTACGACTTATATAAAGGAAGGAGCTAGCGTAACTTAGAAGCCAACGGTATCTTGCCACTGAAGTTTTACCGTCTTTCCATGATTTGGTTTTGGCACATTTTTCTATAGAAGGCATTAAGAATTTTGAGATGAGGAGATAAAAGAAGTTTGTAGGCTAAGTCACCTACTTTCTTTGGTCCACAATATCTGGGGGATAACTACTTATACTCCCCAAGAGATAAAGAACTTCTTTTGGGCCGTACTCGAATGAAAACCAAAACCTTGGTATCCAAAACACCGATTTTCACTTCTGAACTCATTGTTCTGAATCCTTAAAACAGCGTGATTCTTGAGAAGTATTCTAGGGAGAGGGTCTTCCTTTTTTAAACAGAATCTTTCTTTTATTTTAGAGAGGGAATAATTATAAGATCAAAAAGGGAGATTCTTACTCCTGTATACCTCGAAGGCTGGGGAGGAATCTTACATTCTACCCCACTTAAAAAAGTGCGAGATGTCCTCATCTCGCAAGATAGAGGACAACTCTTTTTCTTAAGATCCAATTTTTTCTAGGGTTTCTTATATTCTGGTCAACCCTATAGAATACGGGGATAATGATCCCTTAAATAGAACTCATCACATTAAATAACAATTCATTCAAATCATATCATTCATCTCTTTAACACGATAATGGTCCATTAGACCGAAAAATTTCTTTATGAACATTCCTCCACGGGAATTTCAGACAAGTGAGTTCTCAATTTGTCATCCCTTAACTTGATCTACCGTGTCAAGTGTTAACAATAGCAACTTGACAGCACAATCCACTAATCTCATAGTGATTTGCTGAAATCATTATCATCATTCTAGTTATGAATATCATCACAGGAACTCGTCCCAATCATCCACATTGTGGTTTCACTCAGTTTATTACATTTCAACCCATTTTCAGAGGTCATCATTTTTCAATCAGAATCCCAATCAATTCACCAGTTCGCAAAAACAGAATTAAAAATCATATCAACCACATTCGAATTCATCAACTGGATAGCATTAATGCTTATAATTTCAAGTCTTAGATTTACTCGTATATACTGTCCGGTAAAGAGCTGCAGTTATACCCTCGGTATATACGGGTAGTCATGATACTTGGAACTATAAGGTAAATACCATCATGTCTAGGCCTCAAGCAAGTCAGGGTTCCATAGAATTGCGGTACTTCCATTTGAAGACCCAATTACTAATTTATGAATTTTTCAGTTTGAATATCAATTTATATGAATTATATCACACAATTATAACCTTTTTGTGCTTCTTGATAAATTTTTGACATATTTGGCTTCTCAGATGATCTTTATTAGCCAAATTTGCTCTGATACCAACTGTGAGATCCCTGTCTCCACCGCGCAACGGATTCGGGGTACTAGCAGCAGAAGTAGCACTTCTAGCGCGAGGCAGGGTCCCACACTTGGGGCCTCGTCCACGGATATCCGGACAAAAGACTAATCCGTCGGTTTTTCCAAAACCGAACCCGAAAAAACTTCCCTTATCCGGAAAGCACGGGCGATTCCTCCAGGATAACTTTTTACTCTAACGTAGTCAAGACCATTAGTGATCAAACTGATCCGACTGCACCTATAAAGATACTCGGTCAGATCAGGGAAGAAACTTGCACTTGGATCATTGGGATCAACGCTTTTTCCCCCATCAAGAAGCGCAGCCGTTGATTCCTATCCATAGAACAATTACTATTTGGGACTTACTTCATCTATCGTAGCCAACTGCCCAACCACTGTAGTGATGGGATCCAATTAGGAATTTGGTTAGGTTTTGTCCCGGGTACCAGGGAAAAGAGTTCCTAGGCCCCCTAGCCGGAAGTTCATGCAAACATAAAACTAGTCACACCACTTACACACCCACCAATATGAAATTGCCTTTTTCTCAGCATCAACTAACTTTCAAACAATCCTTTAATGAAACCATTATGTCACTGATGACAATCCTCAAAGTCTCTGGTTGAATCCTTATTTCCCGTCATTCATTCATCGGTGTACTTATGGCATCATTGGCAACCAGAACGCTGACCACCTGTTCACTCTCAGGGGCCTTTTCCATAGTTCCTAGCTCATAATAACCGGCAATATATTCATATAACAGAATGGAATCTCCGTGGAAGATCAGCAAGATCAACCCACAGATCCATATAAAGGAGCCATGGACTCATCCGTTGAGGACCAGCAAGGTCAATCAACCAGATCCATGCCCGGTTTCAGAAAACAACTCTTACTCCTTGTTCCAATATCTTCCTCGACGCACGTGTGGGTATCTTTGGCGACCCAGAGCCCGAGCACCGTATGGTCAGCACCCTCTAGGATCCTTTGCAGGTGACCTAGCGCGTCACTCATAGGCCGCTTCCTTGGTCCCTTATCCACCGTACCGGAAGCTCACCATATTTAAATCGAACCGAGGCTGGTCAAGACCTCGACCGACCTTGCTACGCGAGACGTCCTCCATTGACTCTCCGGCGTCAGCAGTTGCAACTTTATCAGTTTGGTCTTCATGACCTTAATCCTCAAGACGGTCAAAATGCTTCCCCAGCATTCTTGACATAAAACAGTCATTTACAAACAGTCACAAAATACAGTTTCTATAACGAACTCTCGTCTTTCCACATTATCCACTCTCGGACCACATTACTTATTCCCTATTCCATTCAATGTGTACTCATTCTCATCCATTCACTCATATAGACTACACATTATTTCACATACACATTCATTATTCTACATACTCATTCTCATCCATTCACTCATATAGACTACACATTATTTCACATAGACATTCACATTCATTATTCTACATACATATCCTTGTTCATACGTCCACATTATTCATCCAATTTCACATTCATACATACGCATCTACATGCATACATCTATTTTCACATCCTCATTCATACATCCACATTATACATACATCCAATTTTACATTCATACATACGCATCTACATGCATACATCTATTTTCACATCCTCATTCATACATCCACATTCATATACATACATCTACATCCGAATCTACATCCATACATCCACATCTATATCTTCATTCACATTCACATCCATACATCCACATCTACATACATACATCCATTTTCATATCCTCATTCATACATCCACATCCACATACATACATACATCCGTATCTACATCCATACATCCATACTACATCCATTCTCGCCCTAACACATCCCATATACATCTTATCCCCTCAGGTACACTCTCTACCTCGTCCCATACACATCTTAACACATCCTAACTCATCTTAACACATTCTATCGCATCTCATACACCTCTTATCATATCCTGTCACATCTCATACACCTCTTATCACATCTCATACACATCTTATCACATCTTTTCACATCTCATACATCTCTTATCACATCTCATACACCTCTTATCACATCCTATCACTTCCCATACGCATCTTATCACATCTTATCACATCTCATACACCTCTTATCACATCCTATCACTTTCCATACGCATATTATCACATATTATCACATCTCATTTAAAAATCAATCTTTTATACATCTTCCTATGCATAAATTCATTTTAAATGAAAATGACACTTTTGAATTAAAATTCCATCTCTTATGCATCTTCCTATGCATAAACTCAATTTAGATGAGAATTGACACTTTTGAATTAAAAATCCATCTTTTATGCATCTTCCTATGCATAAATTCAATCTAGATGAGAATAACACTTTTGAATTGAAATTCCATTCTTTTATGCATCTTCCTATGCATAAATTCAATTTAGATGAGAATGACACTTTGAATTTAAAAATCAATCTTTTATGCATCTTCTTATGCATAAATTCAATTTCGTAGGAATTACACTTTTAGAATAAAAGAATTTCTCTTATGCATCTAAGTTATGCATAAAATCCATTTATGATGAAAATCACACTTTTAGTATAAAAAGAATATCTTTTATGCATACCTCTATACATGAAATCCAATATGATAAAAGTAACACTTTTACAATAAAATAATCAACTTTTATGCATACCTCTATGCATGAAATTCAAATATGATAAAAGTCACACTTTTATAATAAAATAATCAACGTTTATGCATACCTCTATGCATGAAATCCAAATATGATAAAAGTCACACTTTTATAATAAAATAATCAACTTTTATGCATACCTCTATGCATGAAATCCAAATATGATAAAAGTCACACTTTTATAATAAAATAATCAACGTTTATGCATACCTCTATGCATGAAATCCAAATATGATAAAAGTCACACTTTTATAATAAAATAATCAACTTTTATGCATACCTCTATGCATGAAATCCAAATATGATAAAAGTCACACTTTTATAATAAAATAATCAACGTTTATGCATACCTCTATGCATGAAATCCAAATATGATAAAAGTCACACTTTTATAATAAAATAATCAACTTTTATGCATACCACTATGCATGAAATCCAAATATGATAAAAGTCACACTTTTATAATAAAATAATCAACTTTTATGCATACCTCTATGCATGAAATCCAAATATGATAAAAGTCACACTTTTATAATAAAATAATCAACTTTTATGCATACCTCTATGCATGAAATCCAAATATGATAAAAGAAACACTTTTATATTGAAATAATAATTCTTTTATGCATACCTCTATGCATGAAATCCAATTATGATAAAAGTAATACTTTTACAATAAAATAATCATCAATTATGCATAACATAAAAATTAATTTCTCCATGATTACAATAAAATTCTTTCAATTAATCTAGGATGATAATTCCTAGAATATGATAGGAAGTTCTCCTTTCATGCTTTGAATAAAATTATTTTATGTGTAATTTTTATAAAAATTTTGCCATAGCTCCGCTACTATGACTGATAAATCTCAATTTATTTTGAAGGATAAAGCTTATCATTAAGGAAATGATTAGAATGATCCCTAATTGGATCATTAACCCAATAATGGGTCGAATCATTAATATTCATGAAATACATAAACTAAAAGCATATAAAAAAGGCCATTAATTTGACCTCAAGCATAGATTAATCTTGGATTAAGGAAAAGCTTTATGAAAAGCTTCATTTGGATTGAGAATGGGTCATGAGTATGACCATTTCTTGAGTGAGAGAGAGAAATTACATAAAAACCATTAGAATTAAGCATAAATAGAAATTTATGTAATTCTTTACTATCATTAATCAATTAACTTAAATAGAATTCATCTAATTATGTAATTCTTTACTACCATTCATCAATTAACTTCAATAGCATTCAAAAACCATTCCAATTAAGCATCTCAAGCTTGAGAGGGGTTGAGAAGAGAGAAGCATTAAGAAATTATAGAAAAGATCAAAATTCACCATTTACCTTACAATTTGCTTGATTCTTTGTTCACGGTAGAGGCCCCCAACCAATCAATTGGTTAAGTATGTTGATGGAGCCACCAATGGGGATTGAAGAAAGAGGGAAGCTCCAATTTCTTCAATTTGGAGAGAATTTTAGAGAATAGTAGAAATTAGCATTATTTCAGCATAACTCTAGTATAGTAAAATTCTTCTATTTTTTTCAAAGGACTCATGTTCTATTTATAGGAGAGGGAAGCTCTAACCAAAGCTAACTGAATTCTAGAATTTTCCAGATTCAGTTTGGTTGAATTTGGACTAGATTTGGATCTAGTTTGGTTCCTTTTTGATTCGGTTTGGTTCTCCATTTTGATTTGGTTTGATTCAAGAGAGAGGAGAGATAAAAATATCACATTATTTTTGAGTTTAAAACTCATTCAAGCATGTGAAACATGCACCTCCTTTAATGGACTCCCCTTCCTTACATATGTGTTAAAATAGAATTATTATACCCAAAATATCTCATATTTTTAATATTGCTCATAGTTTTTTACTAATAAACCTTGTACATTTTCAACTCTTCATCGTATGTGAGCATTTACTCATTTTTGGATATCAAAAATATCTCATATTTTTTATATTACTCATAGTTTCTTACTAATAAACCTTGTACATAGTCAACTCTTCATCTTATGTGAGCATTTACTCATTTTTGGGTATCTTCTTTTACAAATTAGATTTATCTCCTCCCTACACATGGATTGATGCTATTGGCCCATAGGAACCTTAATTGGACCATAATCCAAAAATTTCTGAAAATCTAGACCCTTAGGCTAAGGTATAAATTCCAATTGCACATTGGAAAGTTCTTTTTGAATTTATGTTTTAGGGGAACTTATTTTAACAAGATGAGTTATTTTTCTATCCAAAAATATTCATAATCTGAATATTCTCTCTCTAGAATATTTTCTCTCTCTATGTCAAAACAGGTAGAGACGAGATCTCTTATATTTCTGAAGAGGAAATTGATTACAGGGGAATATGCTGGACATTTCGAGAGGCTGGGGAGGAATCTTACATTCTCTCCCACTTGAAAAACGCGAGATGTCCTCATCTCGCAAACTTGGGATAATTTCGCAAGATGCACGAATATGAGACTTAGAGAAAAATTTAATTAAGATTAAATTTAACCACCAAAAAATTTAACCACCAAAAAAAAGTCTTAAGGAGAGTAAGATTCAAGACAAGAACAAGATTTAAAATTTATTCATTCTTGGAACATATACAGTAAAGATAGAAGAACTCTTTACACTTCCATAAGCCCGTCCATCATATGGTCACAAAAGCAGCACTCACAAGCTGCACATGTATAAGGTAACTCATCTATGGGAATAATTCTGCTGGTTATTGCCGCACCTATCTCAGTGGTATGAGGTGATCTAACAAAAGGACCTCTGAGAGGCAAGCCAAAAACGGGGTAAAGGCATATCTTCTGATGAGGAAGAAAACACGCCAGTAAAAAGACCTGCTCAGAAAACCCAAGATGTCTTGATCTCATGACGCAGTAGTATCGGGGACCCAAACCCAAGGCTTCAATAATCATGGCCAAGCAGACATTGTTACGAAAATGCTGCTGACCCCAGGGTGTTACCCTAGTTATATCTTGATAGGTCCTCCATTTAGTCTGAGCTACAGAAGTTCCTAAGTGAGGAAAAAGTGAGCGCTCATACTGTTCTATAAAATCCTTCTTCACAGACTCGCTTGCGTCTTGAAGGTGAGAAATCATCATGGATAAAACTAATTCTTGTTGCCAAGCCATGACGGAGATTAAGAAGAAAGGAGATCAATGGAAGTAAGATTACTCTGCGCGCGGCAAGTAAAAGTTACGACTTATATAAAGGAAGGAGCTAGCGTAACTTAGAAGCCAACGGTATCTTGCCACTGAAGTTTTACCGTCTTTCCATGATTTGGTTTTGGCACATTTTTCTATAGAAGGCATTAAGAATTTTGAGATGAGGAGATAAAAGAAGTTCGTAGGCTAAGTCACCTACTTTCTTTGGTCCACAATATCTGGGGGATAACTACTTATACTCCCCAAGAGATAAAGAACTTCTTTTGGGCCGTACTCGAATGAAAACCAAAACCTTGGTATCCAAAACACCGATTTTCACTTCTGAACTCATTGTTCTGAATCCTTAAAACAGCGTGATTCTTGAGAAGTATTCTAGGGAGAGGGTCTTCCTTTTTTAAACAGAATCTTTCTTTTATTTTAGAGAGGGAATAATTATAAGATCAAAAAGGGAGATTCTTACTCCTGTATACCTCGAAGGCTGGGGAGGAATCTTACATTCTACCCCACTTAAAAAAGTGCGAGATGTCCTCATCTCGCAAGGTAGAGGACAACTCTTTTTCTTAAGATCCAATTTTTTCTAGGGTTTCTTATATTCTGGTCAACCCTACAGAATACGGGGATAATGATCCCTTAAATAGAACTCATCACATTAAATAACAATTCATTCAAATCATATCATTCATCTCTTTAACACGATAATGGTCCATTAGACCGAAAAATTTCTTTATGAACATTCCTCCACGGGAATTTCAGACAAGTGAGTTCTCAATTTGTCATCCCTTAACTTAATCTACCGTGTCAAGTGTTAACAGTAGCAACTTGACAGCACAATCCACTAATCTCATAGTGATTTGCTGAAATCATTATCATCATTCTAGTTATGAATATCATCACAGGACTCGTCCGAATCATCCACATTGTGGTTTCGCTCAGTTTATTACATTTCAACCCATTTTCAGGGGTCATCATTTTTCAATCAAAATCCCAATCAATTCATCAGTTCGCAAAAACAGAATTAAAAATCATATCAACCACATTCGAATTCATCAACTGGATAGCATTAATGCTTATAATTTCAAGTCTTAGATTTACTCGTATATACTGTCGGTAAAGAGCTGCAGTTACACCCTCCGGTATATACGGGTAGTCATGATACTTGGAACTATAAGGTAAATACCATCATGTCTAGGCCTCAAGCAAGTCAGGGTTCCATAGAATTGCGGTACTTCCATTTGAAGACCCAATTACTAATTTACGAATTTTTCAGTTTGAATATCAATTTGTATGAATTATATCACACAATTTACATAAATTTTTGACATATTTGGCTTCTCAGATGATCTTTATTAGCCAAATTTGCTCTGATACCAACTGTGAGATCCCTGTCTCCACCGCGCAACGGATTCAGGGTACTAGCAGCGGAAGTAGCACTTCTAGCGCGAGGTAGGGTCCCACACTCGGGGCCTCGTCCACCACGGATATCCGGACAAAAGACTAATCCGTCGGTTTTTCCAAAACCGAACCCGAAAAAACTTCCCTTATCCGGAAAGCACGGGCGATTCCTCCAGGATAACTTTTTACTCTAATGTAGTCAAGACCATTAGTGATCAAACTGATCCGACTGCACTTATAAAGATACTCGGTCAGATCAGGGAAGAAACTTGCACTTGGATCATTGGGATCAACGCTTTTTTTCCCATCAAGAAGCGCAGCCGTTGATTCCTATCCATAGAACAATTACTATCTGGGACTTACTTCATCTATCGTAATAACAGAAATTGAGTCTCGATTTAGGGATCCATCAGTCCAGCCTAACCCCATCCAGTCCCATGGGTTAGCCAACCACCCAACCACTGTAGTGATGGGATCCAATTAGGAATTTGGTTAGGTTTTGTCCCGGGTACCAGGGAAAAGAGTTCCTAGGCCCCCTAGCCGGAAGTTCATGCAAACATAAAACTAGTCACACTACTTACACACCCACCAATATGAAATTGCCTTTTTCTCAGCATCAACT
This sequence comes from Cibotium barometz, assembly GCF_041138505.1. Lineage (NCBI taxonomy): Eukaryota > Viridiplantae > Streptophyta > Polypodiopsida > Cyatheales > Cibotiaceae > Cibotium > Cibotium barometz. The sequence goes on from NC_141069.1 coordinate 27,792,465, forward strand.
AACTTTCAAACAATCCTTTAATGAAACCATTATGTCACTGATGACAATCCTCAAAGTCTCTGGTTGAATCCTTATTTCCCGTCATTCATTCATCGGTGTACTTATGGCATCATTGGAAACCAGAACGCTGACCACCTGTTCACTCAGGGGCCTTTTCCATAGTTCCTAGCTCATAATAACCGGCAATATATTCATATAACAGAATGGAATCTCCGTGGAAGATCAGCAAGATCAACCCACAGATCCATATAAAGGAGCCATGGACTCATCCGTTGAGGACTAGCAAGGTCAATCAACCAGATCCATGCCCGGTTTCAGAAAACAACTCTTACTCCTTGTTCCAATATCTTCCTCGACGCACGTGTGGGTATCTTTGGCGACCCAGAGCCCGAGCACCGTATGGTCAGCACCCTCTAGGATCCTTTGCAGGTGACCTAGTGCTTCACTCATAGGCCGCTTCCTTGGTCCCTAATCCACCGTACCAGAAGCTCACCATTTAAATCGAACCGAGGCTGGTCAAGACCTCGGCCGACCTTGCTACGCGAGACGTCCTCCATTGACTCTCCGGCGTCAGCAGTTGCAACTTTATCAGTTTGGTCTTCGTGACCTTAATCCTCAAGACGATCAAAATGCTTCCCCAGCATTCTTGACATAAAACAGTCATTTACAAACAGTCACAAAATACAGTTTCTATAACGAACTCTCGTCTTTCCACATTATCCACTCTCGGACCACATTACTTATTCCCTATTCCATTCAATGTGTACTCATTCTCATCCATTCACTCATATAGACTACACATTATTTCACATACACATTATTCCATTCAATGTGTACTCATTCTCATCCATTCACTCATATAGACTACACATTATTTCACATACACATTCATTATTCTACATACTCATTCTCATCCATTCACTCATATAGACTACACATTATTTCACATACACATTCACATTCATTATTCTACATACATATCCATGTTCGTACGTCCACATTATACATCCAATTTCACATTCATACATACGCATCTACATGCATACATCTATTTTCACATCCTCATTCATACATCCACATTATACATACATCCAATTTCACATTCATACATACGCATCTACATGCATACATCTATTTTCACATCCTCATTCATACATCCACATTCACATACATACATCTACATCCGAATCTACATCCATACATCCACATCTATATCTTCATTCACATTCACATCCATACATCCACATCTACATACATACATCCATTTTCATATCCTCATTCATACATCCACATCCACATACATACATACATCCGTATCTACATCCATACATCCATTCTCGCCCTAACACATCCCATATACATCTTATCCCATCAGGTACACTCTCTACCTCGTCCCATACACATCTTAACACATCCTAACTCATCTTAACACATTCTATCACATCTCATACACCTCTTATCATATCCTATCACATCTCATACACATCTTATCACATCTTTTCACATCTCATACACCTCTTATCACATCTCATACACCTCTTATCACATCCTATCACTTCCCATACGCATCTTATTACATCTTATCACATCTCATACACCTCTTATCACATCCTATCACTTTCCATACACATCTTATCACATATTATCACATCTCATTTAAAAATCAATCTTTTATACATCTTCCTATGCATAAATTCATTTTAAATGAAAATGACACTTTTGAATTAAAATTCCATCTCTTATGCATCTTCCTATGTATAAACTCAATTTAGATGAGAATTGACACTTTTGAATTAAAAATCCATCTTTTATGCATCTTCCTATGCATAAATTCAATTTGGATGAGAATAACACTTTTGAATTGAAATTCCATTCTTTTATGCATCTTCCTATGCATAAAAACAATTTAGATGAGAATGACACTTTGAATTTAAAAATCAATCTTTTATGCATCTTCTTATGCATAAATTCAATTTCGTAGGAATTACACTTTTAGAATAAAAGAATTTCTCTTATGCATCTAAGTTATGCATAAAATCCATTTATGATGAAAATCACACTTTTAGTATAAAAAGAATATCTTTTATGCATACCTCTATACATGAAATCCAATATGATAAAAGTAACACTTTTACAATAAAATAATCAACTTTTATGCATACCTCTATGCATGAAATTCAAATATGATAAAAGTCACACTTTTATAATAAAATAATCAACGTTTATGCATACCTCTATGCATGAAATCCAAATATGATAAAAGTCACACTTTTATAATAAAATAATCAACTTTTATGCATACCTCTATGCATGAAATCCAAATATGATAAAAGTCACACTTTTATAATAAAATAATCAACGTTTATGCATACCTCTATGAATGAAATCCAAATATGATAAAAGTCACACTTTTATAATAAAATAATCAACTTTTATGCATACCTCTATGCATGAAATCCAAATATGATAAAAGTCACACTTTTATAATAAAATAATCAACGTTTATGCATACCTCTATGCATGAAATCCAAATATGATAAAAGTCACACTTTTATAATAAAATAATCAACTTTTATGCATACCTCTATGCATGAAATCCAAATATGATAAAAGTCACACTTTTATAATAAAATAATCAACTTTTATGCATACCTCTATGCATGAAATCCAAATATGATAAAAGTCATGAAATCCAAATATGATAAAAGAAACACTTTTATATTAAAATAATAATTCTTTTATGCATACCTCTATGCATGAAATCCAATTATGATATAAGTAATACTTTTACAATAAAATAATCATCAATTATGCATAACATAAAAATTAATTTCTCCATGATTACAATAAAATTCTTTCAATTAATCTAGGATGATAATTCCTAGAATATGGTAGGAAGTTTTCCTTTCATGCTTTGAATAAAATTATTTTATGTGTAATTTTTATAAAAATTTTGCCATAGCTCCGCTACTATGATTGACTGATAAATCTCAATTTATTTTGAAGGATAAAGCTTATCATTAAGAAAATCATTAGAATGATCCCTAATTGGATCATTAACCCAATAATGGGTCGAATCATCAATATTCATGAAATACATAAACTAAAAGCATATAAAAAATGCCATTAATTTGACCTCAAGCATAGATTAATCTTGGATTAAGGAAAAGCTTTATGAAAAGCTTCATTTGGATTGAGAATGGGTCATGAGTATGACCATTTCTTGAGTGAGAGAGAGAAATTACATAAAAACCATTAGAATTAAGCATAAATAGAAATTTATGTAATTCTTTACTATCATTAATCAATTAACTTCAATAGAATTCATCTAATTATGTAATTCTTTACTACCATTCATCAATTAACTTCAATAGCATTCAAAAACCATTCCAATTAAGCATCTCAAGCTTGAGAGGGGTTGAGAAGAGAGAAGCATTAAGAAATTATAGAAAAGATCAAAATTCACCATTTACCTTACAATTTGCTTGATTCTTTGTTCACGGTAGAGGCCCCCAACCAATCAATTGGTTAAGTATGTTGATGGAGCCACCAATGGGGATTGAAGAAAGAGGGAAGCTCCAATTTCTTCAATTTGGAGAGAATTTTAGAGAATAGTAGAAATTAGCATTATTTCAGCATAACTCTAGTATAGTAAAATTCTTCTATTTTTTTCAAAGGACTCATGTTCTATTTATAGGAGAGGGAAGCTCTAACCAAAGCTAACTGAATTCTAGAATTTTCCAGATTCAGTTTGGTTGAATTTGGACTAGATTTGGATCTAGTTTGGTTCCTTTTTGATTCGGTTTGGTTCCCCATTTTGATTTGGTTTGATTCAAGAGAGAGGAGAGATAAAAATATCACATTATTTTTGAGTTTAAAACTCATTCAAGCATGTGAAACATGCACCTCCTTAAATGGACTCCCCTTCCTTACATATGTGTTAAAATAGAATTATTATACCCAAAATATCTCATATTTTTAATATTGCTCATAGTTTTTTACTAATAAACCTTGTACATTTTCAACTCTTCATCGTATGTGAGCATTTACTCATTTTTGGATATCAAAAATATCTCATATTTTTGATATTGCTCATAGTTTTTTACTAATAAACCTTGTACATTTTCAACTCTTCATCGTATGTGAGCATTTACTCATTTTTGGATATAAAAAATATCTCATATTTTTGATATTACTCATAGTTTCTTACTAATAAACCTTGTATATAGTCAACTCCTCATCTTATGTGAGCATTTACTCATTTTTGGGTATCTTCTTTTACAAATTGGATTTATCTCCTCCCTACACATGGATTGATGCTATTGGCCCATAGGAACCTTAATTGAAATTTCTGAAAATCTAGACCCTTAGGCTAAGGTCCTTTATACCCATTTCCAATAAATTCCAATTGCACATTGGACCATAATCCAAAAATTTTTGGACCAAAATCCAAAAATTTCTGAAAATCTAGACCCTTAGGCTAAGGTCCTTTATACCCATTTCCAATAAATTCCAATTGCACATTGGAAAGTTCTTTTTGAATTTATGTTTCAGGGGAACTTATTTTAATAAGATGAGTTATTTTTCTATCCAAAAATATTCATAATCTGAATATTCTCTCTCTAGAATATTTTCTCTCTCTATGTCAAAACAGGTAGAGACGAGATCTCTTATATTTCTGAAGAGGAAATTGATTACAGGGGAATATGCTGGACATTTCGAGAGGCTGGGGAGGAATCTTACATTCTCTCCCACTTGAAAAACGTGAGATGTCCTCATCTCGCAAACTTGGGATAATTTCGCAAGATGCACGAATATGAGACTTAGAGAAAAATTTAATTAAGATTAACCACCAAAAAAAAGTCTCAAGGAGAGTAAGATTCAAGACAAGAACAAGATTTAAAATTTATTCATTCTTGGAACATATACAGTAAAGATAGAAGAACTCTTTACACTTCCATAAGCCCGTCCATCATATGGTCACAAAAGCAGCACTCACAAGCTGCACATGTATAAGGTAACTCATCTATGGGAATAATTCTGCTGGTTATTGCCGCACCTATCTCAGTGGTATGAGGAGATCTAACAAAAGGACCTCTGAGAGGCAAGCAAAAAACGGGGTAAAGGCATATCTTCTGATGAGGAAGAAAACACGCCAGTAAGAAGACCCGCTCAGAAAACCCAAGATGTCTTGATCTCATGACGCAGTAGTATCGGGGACCCAAACCCAAGGCTTCAATAACCATGGCCAAGCGGACATTGTTACGAAAGTGCTGCTGACCCCAGGGTGTTACCCTAGTTATATCTTGATAGGTCCGCCATTTAGTCTGAGCTACAGAAGTTCCTAAGGGAGGAAAAAGTGAGCGCTCATACTGTTCTATAAAATCCTTCTTCACAGACTCGCTTGCGTCTTGAAGGTGAGAAATCATCATGGATAAAACTAATTCTTGTTGCCAAGCCATGACGGAGATTAAGAAGAAAGGAGATCAATGGAAGTAAGATTACTCTGCGAGCGGCAAGTAAAAGTTACGACTTATATAAAGGAAGGAGCTAGCGTAACTTAGAAGCCAACGGTATCTTGCCACTGAAGTTTTACCGTCTTTCCATGATTTGGTTTTGGCACATTTTTCTATAGAAGGCATTAAGAATTTTGAGATGAGGAGATAAAAGAAGTTCGTAGGCTAAGTCACCTACTTTCTTTGGTCCACAATATCTAGGGGATAACTACTTATACTCCCCAAGAGATAAAGAACTTCTTTTGGGCCGTACTCGAATGAAAACCAAAACCTTGGTATCCAAAACACCGATTTTCACTTCTGAACTCATTGTTCTGAATCCTTAAAATAGCGTGATTCTTGAGAAGTATTCTAGGGAGAGGGTCTTCCTTTTTTAAACAGAATCTTTCTTTTATTTTAGAGAGGGAATAATTATAAGATAAAAAAGGGAGATTCTTACTCCTGTATACCTCGAAGGCTGGGGAGGAATCTTACATTCTACCCCACTTAAAAAAGTGCGAGATGTCCTCATCTCGCAAGGTAGAGGACAATTCTTTTTCTTAAGATCCAATTTTTTCTAGGGTTTCTTATATTCTGGTCAACCCTACAGAATACGGGGATAATGATCCCTTAAATAGAACTCATCACATTAAATAACCATTCATTCAAATCATATCATTCATCTCTTTAACACGATAATGGTCCATTAGACCGAAAAATTTCTTTATGAACATTCCTCCACGGGAATTTCAGACAAGTGAGTTCTCAATTTGTCATCCCTTAACTTGATCTACCGTGTCAAGTGTTAACAGTAGCAACTTGACAGCACAATCCACTAATCTCATAGTGATTTGCTGAAATCATTATCATCATTCTAGTTATGAATATCATCACAGGAACTCGTCCCAATCATCCACATTGTGGTTTCGCTCAGTTTATTACATTTCAACCCATTTTCAGGGGTCATCATTTTTCAATCAGAATCCCAATCAATTCATCAGTTCGCAAAAACAGAATTAAAAATCATATCAACCACATTCGAATTCATCAACTGGATAGCATTAATGCTTATAATTTCAAGTCTTAGATTTACTCGTATATACTGTCGGTAAAGAGCTACAGTTATACCCTCAGTATATACGGGTAGTCATGATACTTGGAACTATAAGGTAAATACCATCATGTCTAGGCCTCAAGCAAGTTAGGGTTCCATAGAATTGTGGTACTTCCATTTGAAGACCCAATTACTAATTTACCAATTTTTCAGTTTGAATATCAATTTGTATGAATTATATCACACAATTACAACCTTTTTGTGCTTCTTGATAAATTTTTGACATATTTGGCTTCTCAGATGATCTTTATTAGCCAAATTTGCTCTGATACCAACTGTGAGATCCCTGTCTCCACCGCGCAACGGCGTATTCGGGGTACTAGCAGCGGAAGTAGCACTTCTAGCGCGAGGCAGGGTCCCACACTCGGGGCCTCGTCCACGGATATCCGGACAAAAGACTAATCCGTCGGTTTTTCCAAAACCGAACCCGAAAAAACTTCCCTTATCCGGAAAGCACGGGCGATTCCTCCAGGATAACTTTTTACTCTAACGTAGTCAAGACCATTAGTGATCAAACTGATCCGACTGCACCTATAAAGATACTCGATCAAATCAGGGAAGAAACTTGCACTTGGATCATTGGGATCAACGCTTTTTTCCCCATCAAGAAGCACAGCCGTTGATTCCTATCCATAGAACAATTACTATCCGGGACTTACTTCATCTATCGTAATAACAAAAATTGAGTCTCGATTTACGGATCCATCAGTCCAGCCTAACCCCATCTAGTCCCATGGGTTAGCCAACCACCCAACCACTGTAGTGATGGGATCCAATTAGGAATTTCGTTAGGTTTTGTCCCAGGTACCAGGGAAAAGAGTTCCTAGGCCCCCTAGCCGGAAGTTCATGCAAACATAAAACTAGTCACACCACTTACACACCAATATAAAATTGCCTTTTTCTCAGCATCAACTAACTTTCACACCACTTACACACCCACCAATATAAAATTGCCTTTTTCTCAGCATCAACTAAACAATCCTTTAATGAAACCATTTTGTCATCACTGATGACAATCCTCAAAGTCTATGGTTGAATCCTTATTTCGCGTCATTCATTCATCGGTGTACTTATGGCATCATTGGCAACCAGAACGCTCACCACCTGTTCACTCAGGGGCCTTTTCCATAGTTCCTAGCTCATAATAACCGGCAATATATTCATATAACAGAATGGAATCTCCGTGGAAGATCAGCAAGACCAACCCACAGATCCATATAAAGGAGCCATGGACTCATCCGTTGAGGACCAGCAAGGTCAATCAACCAGATCCATGCCCGGTTTCAGAAAACAACTCTTACTCCTTGTTCCAATATCTTCCTCAACACACGTGTGGGTATCTTCGGCGACCCAGAGCCCGAGCACCGTATGGTCAGCACCCTCTATCCTTCGCAGGTGACCTAGCGCTTCACTCATAGGCCGCTTCCTTGGTCCCTAATCCACCGTACCGGAAGCTCACCATTTAAATCGAACCGAGGCTGGTCAAGACCTCGACCGACCTTGCTACGCGAGACGTCCTCCATTGACTCTCCGTCAGCAGTTGCAACTTTATTAGTTTGGTCTTCATGACATTAATCCTCAAGACGGTCAAAATGCTTCCCCAGCATTCTTGACATAAAACAGTCACAAAATACAGTTTCTATAACGAATTCTCGTCTTTCCACATTATCCACTCTCGGACCACATTACTTATTCCCTATTCCATTCAATGTGTACTCATTCTCATCCATTCACTCACATAGACTACACATTATTTCACATACACATTCACATTCATTATTCTACATACATATCCATGTTCGTACGTCCACATTATACATCCAATTTCACATTCATACATACGCATCTACATGCATACATCTATTTTCACATCCTCATTCATACATCCACATCATACATACATCCAATTTCACATTCATACATACGCATCTACATGCATACATCTATTTTCACATCCTCATTCATACATCCACATTCACATACATACATCTACATCCGAATCTACATCCATACATCCACATCTATATCTTCATTCACATTCACATCCATACATCCACATCCACATACATACATACATACATCCGTATCTACATCCATACATCCATACTACATCCATTCTCGCCCTAACACATCCCATATACATCTTATCCCATCAGGTACACTCTCTACCTCGTCCCATACACATCTTAACACATCCTAACTCATCTTAACACATTCTATCACATCTCATACACCTCTTATCATATCCTATCACATCTCATACACATCTTTTCACATCTCATACACCTCTTATCACATCCTATCACTTCCCATACGCATCTTATCACATCTTATCATATCTCATACACCTCTTATCACATCCTATCACTTCCCGTACGCATCTTATCACATATTATCACATCTCATTTAAAAATCAATCTTTTATACATTTTCCTATGCATAAATTCATTTTAAATGAAAATGACACTTTTGAATTAAAATTCCATCTCTTATGCATCTTCCTATGCATAAACTCAATTTAGATGAGAATTGACACTTTTGAATTAAAAATCCATCTTTTATGCATCTTCCTATGCATAAATTCAATTTGGATGAGAATTGACACTTTTGAATTGAAATTCCATTCTTTTATGCATCTTCCTATGCATAAATTCAATTTAGATGAGAATGACACTTTGAATTTAAAAATCAATCTTTTATGCATCTTCTTATGCATAAATTCAATTTCGTAGGAATTACACTTTTAGAATAAAAGAATTTCTCTTATGCATCTAAGTTATGCATAAAATCCATTTATGATGAAAATCACACTTTTAGTATAAAAAGAATATCTTTTATGCATACCTCTATACATGAAATCCAATATGATAAAAGTAACACTTTTACAATAAAATAATCAACTTTTATGCATACCTCTATGCATGAAATTCAAATATGATAAAAGTCACACTTTTATAATAAAATAATCAACGTTTATGCATACCTCTATGCATGAAATCCAAATATGATAAAAGTCACACTTTTATAATAAAATAATCAACTTTTATGCATACCTCTATGCATGAAATCCAAATATGATAAAAGTCACACTTTTATAATAAAATAATCAACGTTTATGCATACCTCTATGCATGAAATCCAAATATGATAAAAGTCACACTTTTATAATAAAATAATCAACTTTTATGCATACCTCTATGCATGAAATCCAAATATGATAAAAGTCACACTTTTATAATAAAATAATCAACGTTTATGCATACCTCTATGCATGAAATCCAAATATGATAAAAGTCACACTTTTATAATAAAATAATCAACTTTTATGCATACCTCTATGCATGAAATCCAAATATGATAAAAGTCACACTTTTATAATAAAATAATCAACTTTTATGCATACCTCTATGCATGAAATCCAAATATGATAAAAGAAACACTTTTATATTGAAAAAATAATTCTTTTATGCATACCTCTATGCATGAAATCCAATTATGATAAAAGTAACACTTTTACAATAAAATAATCATCAATTATGCATAACATAAAAATTAATTTCTCCATGATTACAATAAAATTCTTTCAATTAATCTAGGATGATAATTCCTAGAATATGGTAGGAAGTTCTCTTTTCATGCTTTGAATAAAATTATTTTATGTGTAATTTTTATAAAAATTTTACCATAGCTCCGCTACTATGACTGATAAATCTCAATTTATTTTGAAGGATAAAGCTTATCATTAAGGAAATGATTAGAATGGTCCCTAATTGGATCATTAACCCAATAATGGGTCGAATCATCAGTATTCATGAAATACATAAACTAAAAGCATAGAAAAAAGCCATTAATTTGACCTCAAGCATAGATTAATCTTGGATTAAGGAAAAGCTTTATGAAAAGCTTCATTTGGATTGAGAATGGGTCATGAGTATGACCATTTCTTGAGTGAGAGAGAGAAATTACATAAAAACCATTAGAATTAAGCATAAATGGAAATTTATGTAATTCTTTACTATCATTAATCAATTAACTTCAATAGCATTCATCTAATTATGTAATTCTTCACTACCATTCATCAATTAATTTCAATAGCATTCAAAAACCATTCCAATTAAGCTTCTCAAGCTTGAGAGGGGTTGAGAGAAGAGAGAAGCATTAAGAAATTATAGAAAAGATCAAAATTCACCATTTACCTTACAATTTGCTTGATTCTTTGTTCACGGTAGAGGCCCCCAACCAATCAATTGGTTAAGTATGTTGATGGAGCCACCAATGGGGATTGAAGAAAGAGGGAAGCTCCAATTTCTTCAATTTGGAGAGAATTTTAGAGAATAGTAGAAATTAGCATTATTTCAGCATAACTCTAGTATAGTAAAATTCTTCTATTTTTTTCAAAGGACTCATGTTCTATTTATAGGAGAGGGAAGCTCTAACCAAAGCTAACTGAATTCTAGAATTTTCCAGATTCAGTTTGGTTGAATTTGGACTAGATTTGGATCTAGTTTGGTTCCTTTTTTATTCGGTTTGGTTCCATTTTGATTTGGTTTGATTCAAGAGAGAGGAGAGATAAAAATATCACATTATTTTTGAGTTTAAAACTCATTCAAGCATGTGAAATATGCACCTCCTTTAATGGACTCCCCTTCCTTACATATGTGTAAAAATAGAATTATTATACCCAAAATATCTCATATTTTAAATATTGCTCATAGTTTTTTACTAATAAACCTTGTATATTTTCAACTCTTCATCTTATGTGAGCATTTACTCATTTTTGGATATCAAAAATAACTTATATTTTTGATATTACTCATAGTTTCTTACTAATAAACCTTGTACATAGTCAACTCTTCATCTTATGTAAGCATTTACTCATTTTTGGGTATCTTCTTTTACAAATTGGATTTATCTCCTCCCTACACATGGATTGATGCTATTGGCCCATAGGAACCTTAATTGGACCATAATCCAAAAATTTTTGAAAATCTAGACCCTTAGGCTAAGGTCCTTTATACCCATTTCCAATAAATTCCAATTGCACATTGGAAAGTTCTTTTTGAATTTCTGTTTCAGGGGAACTTATTTTAATAAGATGAGTTATTTTTCTATCCAAAAATATTCATAATCTGAATATTCTCTCTCTAGAATATTTTCTCTCTCTATGTCAAAACAGGTAGAGACGAGATCTCTTATATTTCTGAAGAGGGAATTGATTACAGGGGAATATGCTGGACATTTCGAGAGGCTGGGGAGGAATCTTACATTCTCTCCCACTTGAAAAACGCGAGATGTCCTCATCTCGCAAACTTGGGATAATTTCGCAAGATGCACGAATATGAGACTTAGAGAAAAATTTAATTAAGATTAACCACCAAAAAAAAGTCTCAAGGAGAGTAAGATTCAAGACAAGAAAAAGATTTAAACTTTATTCATTCTTGGAACATATACAGTAAAGATAGAAGAACTCTTTACACTTCCATAAGCCCGTCTATCATATGGTCACAAAAGCAGCACTCACAAGCTGCACATGTATAAGGTAACTCATCTATGGGAATAATTCTGCTAGTTATTGCCGCACCTATCTCAGTGGTATGAGGTGATCTAACAAAAGGACCTCTGAGAGACAAGCCAAAAACAGGGTAAAGGCATATCTTCTGATGAGGAAGAAAACACGCTAGTAAGAAGACCCGCTCAGAAAACCCAAGATGTCTTGATCTCATGACGCAGTAGTATCGGGGACCCAAACCCAAGGCTTCAATAACCATGGCCAAGCGGACATTGTTACGAAAGTGCTGTTGACCCCAGGGTGTTACCCTAGTTATATCTTGATAGGTCCGCCATTTAGTCTGAGCTACAGAAGTTCCTAAGTGAGGAAAAAGTGAGCGCTCATACTGTTCTATAAAATCCTTCTTCACAGACTCGCTTGCGTCTTGAAGGTGAGAAATCATCATGGATAAAACTAATTCTTGTTGCCAAGCCATGAAGGAGATTAAGAAGAAAGGAGATCAATGGAAGTAAGATTACTCTGCGAGCGGCAAGTAAAAGTTACGACTTATATAAAGGAAGGAGCTAGCGTAACTTAGAAGCCAATGGTATCTTGCCACTGAAGTTTTACCGTCTTTCCATGATTTGGTTTTGGCACATTTTTCTATAGAAGGCATTAAGAATTTTGAGATGAGGAGATAAAAGAAGTTCGTAGGCTAAGTCACCTACTTTCTTTGGTCCACAATATCTGGGGGATAACTACTTATACTCCCCAAGAGATAAAGAACTTCTTTTGGGCCATACTCGAATGAAAACCAAAACCTTGGTATCCGAAACACCGATTTTCACTTCTGAACTCATTATTCTGAATTCTTAAAACAGCTTGATTCTTGAGAAGTATTCTAGGGAGAGGGTCTTCCTTTTTTAAACAGAATCTTTCTTTTATTTCAGAGAGGGAATAATTATAAGATCAAAAAGGGAGATTCTTACTCCTGTATACCTCGAAGGTTGGGGAGGAATCTTACATTCTACCCCACTTAAAAAAGTGCGAGATGTCCTCATCTCGCAAGGTAGAGGACAACTCTTTTTCTTAAGATCCAATTTTTTCTAGGGTTTCTTATATTCTGGTCAACCCTACAGAATACGGGGATAATGATCCCTTAAATAGAACTCATCACATTAAATAACAATTCATTCAAATCATATCATTCATCTCTTTAACACGATAATGGTCCATTAGACCGAAAAATTTCTTTATGAACATTCCTCCACGAGAATTTCAGACAAGTGAGTTCTCAATTTGTCATTCCTTAACTTGATCTACCGTGTCAAGTGTTAACAGTAGCAACTTGACAGCACAATCCACTAATCTCATAGTGATTTGCTGAAATCATTATCATCATTCTAGTTATGAATATCATCATAGGAACTCGTCCCAATCATCCACATTGTGGTTTCGCTCAGTTTATTACATTTCAACCCATTTTCAGAGGTCATCATTTTTCAATCAGAATCCCAATCAATTCATCAGTTCGCAAAAACAGAATTAAAAATCATATCAACCACATTCGAATTCATCAACTGGATAGCATTAATGCTTATAATTTCAAGTCTTAGATTTACTCGTATATACTGTCGGTAAAGAGCTGCAGTTATACCCTCGGTGTATACGAGTAGTCATGATACTTGGAACTATAAGGTAAATACCATCATGTCTAGGCCTCAAGCAAGTCAGGGTTCCATAGTATTGCGGTACTTCCATTTGAAGACCCAATTACTAATTTACGAATTTTTCAGTTTGAATATCAATTTGTATGAATTATATCACACAATTACAACCTTTTTGTGCTTCTTGATAAATTTTTGACATATTTGGCTTCTCAGATGATCTTTATTAGCCAAATTTGCTCTGATACCAACTGTGAGATCCCTGTCTCCACCGCGCAACGGATTCGGGGTACTAGTAGCGGAAGTAGCACTTCTAGCGCGAGGCAGGGTCCCACACTCGGGGCCTCGTCCACACAGATATCCGGACAAAAGACTAATCCGTCGGTTTTTCCAAAACCGAACCCGAAAAAACTTCCCTTATCCGGAAAGCACGGGCGATTCCTCCAGGATAACTTTTTACTCTAACGTAGTCAAGACCATTAGTGATCAAACTGATCCGACTGCACCTATAAAGATACTCGGTCAGATCAGGGAAGAAACTTGCACTTGGATCATTGGGATCAACGCTTTTTTCCCCATCAAGAAGCACAGCCGTTGATTCCTATCCATAGAACAATTACTATCCGGGACTTACTTCATCTATCGTAATAATAGAAATTGAGTCTGGATTTACGGATCCATCAGTCCAGCCTAACCCCATCCAGTCCATACACATTATTTCACATACACATTCACATTCATTATTCTACATACATATCCATGTTCGTACGTCCACATTATACATCCAATTTCACATTCATACATACGCATCTACATGCATGCATCTATTTTCACATCCTCATTCATACATCCACATTATACATACATCCAATTTCACATTCATACATACGCATCTACATGCATACATCTATTTTCACATCCTCATTCATACATCCACATTCACATACATACATCTACATCCGAATCTACATCCATACATCCACATCTATATCTTCATTCACATTCACATCCATACATCCACATCTACATACATACATCCATTTTCACATCCTCATTCATACATCCACATCCACATACATACATACATCCGTATCCACATCCATACATCCATACTACATCCATTCTCGCCCTAACACATCCCATATACATCTTATCCCATCAGGTACACTCTCTACCTCGTCCCATACACATCTTAACACATCCTAACTCATCTTAACACATTCTATCACATCTCATACACCTCTTATCATATCCTATCACATCTCATACACATCTTTTCACATCTCATACACCTCTTATCACATCCTATCACTTCCCATACGCATCTTATCACATCTTATCACATCTCATACACCTCTTATCACATCCTATCACTTCCCATATGCATCTTATCACATATTATCACATCTCATTTAAAAATCAATCTTTTATACATCTTCCTATGCATAAATTCATTTTAAAATGACACTTTTGAATTAAAATTCCATCTCTTATGCATAAACTCAATTTAGATGAGAATTGACACTTTTGAATTAAAAATCCATCTTTTATGCATCTTCCTATGCATAAATTCAATTTGGATGAGAATAACACTTTTGAATTGAAATTCCATTCTTTTATGCATCTTCCTATGCATAAATTCAATTTAGATGAGAATGACACTTTGAATTTAAAAATCAATCTTTTATGCATCTTCTTATGCATAAATTCAATTTCGTAGGAATTACACTTTTAGAATAAAAGAATTTCTCTTATGCATCTAAGTTATGCATAAAATCCATTTATGATGAAAATCACACTTTTAGTATAAAAAGAATATCTTTTATGCATACCTCTATACATGAAATCCAATATGATAAAAGTAACACTTTTACAATAAAATAATCAACTTTTATGCATACCTCTATGCATGAAATCCAAATATGATAAAAGTCACACTTTTATAATAAAATAATCAACGTTTATGCATACCTCTATGCATGAAATCCAAATATGATAAAAGTCACACTTTTATAATAAAATAATCAACTTTTATGCATACCTCTATGCATGAAATCCAAATATGATAAAAGTCACACTTTTATAATAAAATAATCAACGTTTATGCATACCTCTATGCATGAAATCCAAATATGATAAAAGTCACACTTTTATAATAAAATAATCAACTTTTATGCATACCTCAATGCATGAAATCCAAATATGATAAAAGTCACACTTTTATAATAAAATAATCAACTTTTATGCATACCTCTATGCATGAAATCCAAATATGATAAAAGTCACACTTTTATAATAAAATAATCAACTTTTATGCATACCTCTATGCATGAAATCCAAATATGATAAAAGTCACACTTTTATAATAAAATAATCAACTTTTATGCATACCTCAATGCATGAAATCCAAATATGATAAAAGTCACACTTTTATAATAAAATAATCAACTTTTATGCATACCTCTATGCATGAAATCCAAATATGATAAAAGAAACACTTTTATATTAAAATAATAATTCTTTTATGCATACCTCTATGCATGAAATCCAATTATGATAAAAGTAACACTTTTACAATAAAATAATCATCAATTATGCATAACATAAAAATTAATTTCTCCATGATTACAATAAAATTCTTTCAATTAATCTAGGATGATAATTCTTAGAATATGGTAGGAAGTTCTCTTTTCATGCTTTGAATAAAATTATTTTATGTGTAATTTTTATAAAAATTTTGCCATAGCTCCGCTACTATGACTGATAAATCTCAATTTATTTTGAAGGATAAAGCTTATCATTAAGGAAATGATTAGAATGATCCCTAATTGGATCATTAACCCAATAATGGGTCGAATCATCAATATTCATGAAATACATAAACTAAAAGCATAGAAAAAAGCCATTAATTTGACCTCAAGCATAGATTAATCTTGGATTAAGGAAAAGCTTTATGAAAAGCTTCATTTGGATTGAGAATGGGTCATGAGTATGACCATTTCTTGAGTGAGAGAGAGAAATTCCATAAAAACCATTAGAATTAAGCATAAATGGAAATTTATGTAATTCTTTACTATCATTAATTAATTAACTTCAATAGCATTCATCTAATTATGTAATTCTTCACTACCATTCATCAATTAACTTCAATAGCATTCAAAAACCATTCTAATTAAGCTTCTCAAGCTTGAGAGGGGTTGAGAGAAGAGAGAAGCATTAAGAAATTATAGAAAAGATCAAAATTCACCATTTACCTTACAATTTGCTTGATTCTTTGTTCACGGTAGAGGCCCCCAACCAATCAATTGGTTAAGTATGTTGATGGAGCCACCAATGGGGATTGAAGAAAGAGGGAAGCTCCAATTTCTTCAATTTGGAGAGAATTTTAGAGAATAGTAGAAATTAGCATTATTTCAGCATAACTCTAGTATAGTAAAATTCTTCTATTTTTTTCAAAGGACTCATGTTCTATTTATAGGAGAGAGAAGCTCTAACCAAAGCTAACTGAATTCTAGAATTTTCGAGATTCAGTTTGGTTGAATTTGGACTAGATTTAGATCTAGTTTGGTTCCTTTTTTATTCGGTTTGGTTCCATTTTGATTTGGTTTGATTCAAGAGAGAGGAGAGATAAAAATATCACATTATTTTTGAGTTTAAAACTCATTCAAGCATGTGAAATATGCACCTCCTTTAATGGACTCCCCTTCCTTACATATGTGTTAAAATAGAATTATTATACCCAAAATATCTCATATTTTTAATATTGCTCATAGTTTTTTACTAATAAACCTTGTACATTTTCAACTCTTTATCTTATGTGAGCATTTACTCATTTTTGGATATCAAAAATATCTCATATTTTTGATATTACTCATAGTTTCTTACTAATAAACCTTGTACATAGTCAACTCTTCATCTTATGTGAGCATTTACTCATTTTTGGGTATCTTCTTTTACAAATTGGATTTATCTCCTCCCTACACATGGATTGATGCTATTGGAACCTTAATTGGACCATAATCCAAAAATTTCTGAAAATCTAGACCCTTAGGCTAAGGTCCTTTATATCCATTTCCAATAAATTCCAATTGCACATTGGAAAGTTCTTTTTGAATTTATGTTTCAGGGGAACTTATTTTAATAAGATGAGTTATTTTTCTATCCAAAAATATTCATAATCTGAATATTCTCTCTCTAGAATATTTTCTCTCTCTATGTCAAAACAGGTAGAGACGAGATCTCCTATATTTCTGAAGAGGGAATTGATTACAGGGGAATATGCTGGACATTTTGAGAGGCTGGGGAGGAATCTTACACCAACCTTCTCTTCCAGGTTCTGTGTCCATTCCTTGAAGATTCCCAAAGACCTCTTCACCTGTATCATTTCAAGTGAATGATGTTCCAACATATCCTTCATTTCCTTACTATGCTTCTCCTTCACCTGTTGTTGCAGTTCATTCTTAAATTGATGTATCTGCAACTCCTTTGTTTGCAACACATCAGAGGTTGCACCATACTCTACCATCTGTTGCCTGTGTTGTTCAAACTGAACCTGTTGCTTACCAATAAAAGCTTGTACGGCTGTCAACATCTTATTAGCTATGACTCCATCTTTTACATGAAACTCAGAAGGAGTAACAACAGTTTCATCACCACCAAAATCAAACTTAGTCACCAACTTCTTGATGCTGCTATATCAGCTTTTCTTCTCTTGGACAAAGTGAAAGTCTTACCCAACTTAGTTGGTGTTTGTGCTTCCATTACCTCTATTGGAGAATGTATCTCCAACTCCCCAAAATACTGCGAACACTGTGGTGAGTCAGCTAATGGTAAAGCTTCTTGTACAGTGTATCCAGCTTTCCTCAGGTTCTGAAAAACCTCCATTTTGTCCTTATCCAGCTCAGACAAATCAGACATCTTTGATTTCTGCAAAACCTGGCAAATCCCCTGCATCAACTTTCTGAGCATAGTAAAACAAAGCTGCCAAGTAAGCACACAGCCTACTGTTAGTCTGAGTCTTCCGTTTGTCAGACGCAAATACTTCATTGTACATCCTTTCATACAACCAATGTGCCCAACTGACCTGTTCACCCTTTTCAGCCCAACATAAAGCAGCATAGTTCTCTTTGGGCATATAATCAAATTTAAGAAGAAAACACAGCCTTTCCAAATACCACTTTAAGTTGCTCCCTTCTTGCATAACTGACATTCTTCAGCATATAATATTGTCTTCCACCCTCGCGAGGACCAAACTCCTTTTTCATCAAAGAGTCCTCAGTGCACTTGGGTATAGGACCTTGTGAAAAACAGGGCAACTTAAACACTTTAGCAACAATTTCAGGAGTTAAAACTACCTTTGAAGAAAGCCGTCCTTTTGTTTTCTTCAAGATCTCCACCTGTGACTTTGCATAGAGATTATTCCTCCATTCATCCTATGGCAAAGTACAAAGTTATGCAATCTAATTTTTTGCAACCAGTTGGCGTTCCTATCAGCCTGAATATCGATCTCGACCTTGAAGTCCATGAATGGGTCCATTAAGGACTACATCATCTTGCCAGCTAACATAGCTGTAGGCATGCTAGCTTCTTCATCCGCCGAACCCTCCAAGTCTTCGTCAGAGCTAGTCACCTCCACCCGCGCGCTAGCTCCCTTGCGGCGCAGCCTCGTCTTCAGCACTTCTGGCGATTCCTCATCTTGAAGAGGTCACATGGTGGCAAGGGGTTTCGGCTTAGGCATGGGAGACTGTAGGGGCTCTGAAAACACAGACGAAAAATGGAAAGGGTGATGCATGAGGGAAACGAAGACGTAATGGCTCACACTCGTGCCAACTCGCCTAGCGTAAGATCTCCACACACACCTCCATAAAATAATCATCACGCTTACTGGGCATGCAGCCCCCAACTGGAGTCTTGTGGAAAAAATAGTAATTTTAAAAACTCTGAGGTAGTAAAGTCCGACTAAGTAATTTTCGACACAGCATAATTCAATCAAACCAACCTTAACAAAAACTTCAGCAAATTTCCTTCTTTGTAACAACTGATCAAAACACCCTGTGCCAACAATTAAGCTTCTTGCCATTATCTCAACACCTATGTTCTGCCTGAAGAACATCCATCTTTGTGCTTTGTTAACTTCTGGTGAGTCGGATCTGACTTTCTCCACATGCACCAAAGCTGAAACTGGCCAATCAAGATGTGGTGGTTTCCCTTGAAACTTCTTCAGCCTAAAACCATTGATTGGCTTCTCTACCCTTGTTCCAAAGACATATGCAACAATAAAGGTACCTTGACCCAAATCTTCCACAATCTGATAAGGTCCTTTATATCTAAGTGTCAACTTCCTTGGATGAGGTCCCAATCTAAAGTTGTATACCATCACCCAGTCACCAACCTAAAACACTTTAAATTTGACATTCATACTCACCCATGCATGTCGTCTCTTCTGGATCACCTCAGTAATATATGAACTGACCAACCTGTCTTCTTCCAACTGCATCAGATATTTACTCCTGTGCTGAACTGACAGTTTAGAAGACATCTTCTCAGCTATATGATTCTAAGACTTGGCACCACAAACTCCATAGGCACCATAGCTTCTAATCCATACACCAATCTAAATGGTGTCATCCCTGTTGTTACCTTAAAGGCTATTCTAAAAGACCATAAGGCTGAGTCCAATTTGTCATCCCAATCCTTATGATTGTCTGCCACTATCTTCTTCAAAATTCCAACCAATGTTTTGTTAGTACTTTCAGCCTGCCCATTAGCCTGAGGATGGTAAGCTGTAGACTTTTTGTGCATAATCATATGGGTTTTGGTTAATTCAACTATCACCTCATTTAAGAAATGAGATCCCCTATCACTCACAAGCTCCACAAGACACCCAAATCTGGTCATCATGTTGTGATACAAGGACCTTGCAACACTTGAAGCTTTATTATCCTTCAAAGCTACAGCTTCTACCCATTTAGTACAATAGTCTATTGTTGCAACCAAAATATAGATGCATCCTTTCCTTGTTGTAGGCTTAACAGGTCCCACAAAATCCATCCCCCACTTCTGGAAAGGCTCTAGTGGTAGAATAGGATGATCTGACATTCTATCCTTATTATCTGGCTGACCAGTCTTTTGACATATGACACACCTCTTAGCATACTCATGTGCATCCTGCAAAACTGTGGGCCACCACAATCCAGCCTGGAGAATCTTCTTGCTTGTTATATCTCCTGAGAAATGTCCACCTGCTGCACCAAAATGCGCTTCTTGAATAACAGCATTCTGTTCAAAATCTGGAACACACCTTCTGATGACTTGATCAATGCCCTTCCTATATAATGCCCCTGTAATTACCAAAAAAGGTCTACTCTTCAAGGCAAACTTCCTCCTCTGATCTGCAGTAAACTCACCTGGGATAGTGCCGTCAGTCAAAAATGTCAATAATTGGTCATACCAAGAATCCGACACAGCAGGCTGAACTTCAAATAATGAAGCATCTGGTAAATCATCATTCACTCCCACTTGTTCTTCACCTGTCTCTAACCTACTCAAGTAATCAGCAATGGCATGTCCTTTTCCTGGAGTATGAAGGATAACAAAATCAAACTCCTGTAAATAACAACATCCACCTAGCCAACCTTCCTGTTAGCATTGGCTTCTTGATTAGGTACAACAAAGCTTGGTGGTCAACATGGAAGATTACCCTATTTCCCAACAAATAGTGCCTAAATTTTTTTAAAGAATATACCATGCCCAATGCTTCTCTTTTAGTGACAGCATAATTCCTCTCAGCTGATGTGAGGCCTCTACTTGCATAATACACTGGCCTAAACCAACCTCTGACTTTTTCCTCCATCAACACGGCTCCTACGGCCACATCAGACACATCCACAAAGACATGAAAAGGTAAAGACCACTCCGGAGATTGTAGAACTGGCGCAACAGAGATCATCTTCTTTAAAAGTTGGAATGATCTTTCCTGAGGATCAGCCCAAGCAAAAGCTACTTCTTTCTTAGTTAAGTGTGTTAGTGGTAAACACACATTAGCTAAATATCTGAGATACCTTGAATGCCACTTAATTTGACCCACAAATCTCATCAACTCTTTAACATTGACTGGAGCCTTGGCAGATTGGATGGCTTCAATCTTCTTTACGTCAATGGCCATCCCTTCACTTGAAACCACATGACCAAGTAGTACCCCACTTCTAACAGCTATGATACTTTTGTAAGGATTCAGTGCCATTCTGAACTGTCTACATCTCTCCAGACATAACTTCAGATGCAGCAAATGCAAGTCTTTCTTGCCAAAAACCAAAAAATCATCTACAAAACCCTCATAAAATCCTACAAATATGGCTCAAATACCTTATGGGCGACAAAATTGAATGATGGTGGTCCATTCTTCAAGCCAAAACTCATTACTGTATACACAAATGCACCCCACTCAGTAATGAAGGCTGTTTTGTATTGATCCTCCTCAGCAACGTGAATCTGATTATACCCAAAAAACCCATCCAGAAAGCTATACATTTCATGCCCTGCAACTGCATCCAAAACTGCATCACAAAATGGCATTGGAAAAGGATCAGTTAATAGTTGCTGCATTAAGCTTTCTATAGTCCACACATACTCTCAGCTTCCCATTCTTCTTAGGTACCACTATAATTGGAGACAACCATGACACTTCATTCACTGGTTGATGAAGCCTACTGTCAACAACAACTTATCTATCTTCTCCTCCTTAACCTGCTTTTTGCAAAACTAGGGTTCATTCTGTACCTTTGCTGCACAATCAGAATTGCATCTTTCTACAAGTTAATATGATGTTGATGTAATGCAGGGTCTATACCTTTCACCTGACAATACTCCCAAGCAAATACATCCATGTATTCTTGCAACAACTGTAACAACTCCTTCAAAAATTCTCCTGACAATACTCCCAAGAATACATCCATGTATTCTTGCAACAACTGTAACAACTCCTTCAAAAATTCTCCTTCAGCATGGACACTCACCTTTACCATTTTTGGGTCAGCCTCTGTACCCAAATTAATCTCTTTCAATTCATCCTCCTTAACCCTACTAGAAGTGCCAAATTTCTTGTCATAGATTCTTTCAGCCATAATTCTTGCATCCTTCTCCTCCTGCTCAATCCGTTCCTTGGTAGAAGATTCTGCTGTGTGTTCCATTAGCTGTCTGAATTCTGTTCCCTGAATCTCTTGTCCAGGTGCTACATCGGACCTTTCCTGAGCCTGTTCTTTATCCGGCTGTAATATATGTTCCACATCTACGTCAAATACTGGAACAACTGTTGGATTTGCCTTCAGAAATTCTTCTTCCTCATCATCTTCAACTTCTTCTGCCAAGTTGATAGTTTGTGCAAACAATGGTTTTTCTCCTTGAGTGGAATATTCTTCCTCCCTTGCATAGGTATAGTCACTGTCTTCTTCCCTTTTCTTATAACAACCACATTCTCTCCCCAATCTTGTCTGACTTTGGCCATTCTGAGCCAAGGTCTTCCCAACAGCATTTCATAAGAAGACGTTGAATCTGACATTTGCATGACCACAAAATTGACCAAGAAGGTCATACCTCTGCAATTGCAATATGTTGCTATTTGAGAATTCCTAATGGTTGTACTCTTGTTTGATCTGCCATCTTCACCTCAAAAGGTACTGGGGCCAACTTTCATTTGTGTATAAACAACTTCAGATAAAATGTTTACTCCGGATCCTCCATCCAACAATACATCTGCAAAAATCCTACCCTCAAACTGAACTTTGATTACAGGCACAACAAAATAAACATCTGCTGGATCAATGTTGTTTATTGCTGTGGGAACCCTATTTGATGAACCAATAATTCATTATCCTGATCCTGAAGTTTCCTCAACAACCTCTCCTTAAAGGCTGGCACTAAGCACAATAACTGATCCAATGACAATAGTAAGGGAGAGTTGATGAGTACCTCAAACCAATCTTTGTCCTAATTTACCTCAAGTTTAATGTTGTCCTTTTGTTTGTTGTTGGTCGGCGGATTGACTTTATGACTTTGATGTAGGCACAGCCTACTTCCTCTGCTCCTTCTGAATCTGCTTCTGGACGTGATCCCTAATTCCTTTCTGCTCCTTCCAATCTATTGGTCCCTTTGCTTTGGATCTAGTGATAGCCATGACTTCAATATCATCAACTTGCATGCATTCATCATCACAAACCCACTTATCTTCTTGCTTGTGCTGCTCCTGAGTTGGTTGACTAACACCATTATACTCTTTCTGATCTGAGAGATCAACCAAAAGTACATTAGCTTGAGCTGGTTCTGATTCTGTTGATGTTGCTGTTGTTGTTGTTGTTGCGGTTGCTATCCTCCTGGCTGGTTACCCTGGTTATACCTTAGCACAGGCATTCCCCGTTCTTCTCTATATGCTTAACCCACAAAGGACAATTCAGGCCTACCCAATGATCTGGTGCACCACAGTACACACAAGGCATAGCACACCTGGTGGTCTCCTTTCATTATTCTCCTGCTCCCTCCATGGTGGTCTTGGAGGTGTAGGCCTCTGAAATGGTGCTCTGCCCCTAAATGGAGCTACTTGATTTGCCCCTACATCAATTCTACCTCTTCTTGCATCAAGAAGCTCCATTTAGGTGCTCTGCCCCTAAATGGAGCTACTTGATTTGCCCCTACATCAATTCTACCTCTTCTTGCATCAGGTGTAGGCTGTCCTCTACTTTTAGGATTGTACCAACACTGAGCTGTGCTGTGGCCATCCCTTTCACAAATGTGACAATACTGCTTCTCCTTTGGTGCTACCATAGAATACCCAAACTTTTTCAACTTACTTACCAACAAGTCCGCCTCTTTGGGATGCTTATCCTTTTGTTTTTTCTTCTTACTTCTCTCCTTTCGTTTTCTTTTGTCTTCCTCTGCATCACTTTCTGATGACGTATCTGAATCCTCCTCCTTGTCTGAATCTGATGTTGCATCTGACCCTTTTTCGAAATCAGAACTGTTATCTCTACTACTCTTTGCTTTTGTCATACCCAGCCTCTTTTCAACTCTTGCTGCAGCCGCAACAAGATCATTGATTCCTCCAGCAATGTCAATGCTTGCCACATCATTCTTTAAACTATACCTTAATCCTTTCAAGAAATATCCTGCCAGCATCTCATTAGTGGGTCATTGATTGCCTTGCAATCTTTCGACCAAATTTCTAAATTTTGGAGCATAGTCTTCCACCAACATATTCTTCTGCCTAATGTCTCTGAGTTTTCTCAGAACATCGGTTGGAGTCTTTTCCTTTCTGAACCTCTGCAAAAATGCTACCTTTAAAGCATTATAATTAACAAAATGTGGAATACCATATTGGCTAAACCAGCTCATGGCTTTACCTTCTAATGTGGCTGCAAACTGCTGAAGTTTAATTGGATCATTGTATAAAGCCTGATAACTGCTTGCCATCCAGTTTCAAACTGGGCTACATGGCAATCTGCATCTTCCTTGGATCCTCCTCTGAATTTAGCGGCTTTGACTGTGGGGTTGAGAGGTGGTTGAGCCATGAGGTTCGGCTGTGGTGGTCTCCTAGGCCTTTGCCTGGTAGCCCCATGTAGTGGGTCAAACTAGAGACTTCTTCGTACTCTGGCAGATCTTCCTGCCAAGAGTAAAGCCCCTAACAGTTGCTTTACTTGCCTTCCCCCTGCGGCTCCAGAATGCTCCCCCCATTGGTCTACTGCGCGATTTTCAGAGAGTGGACTCTCTTGACCATCCTGGGTAACTTGATCGTAATGAAATGGATCAATATTGCTTGCCTGGGCTTGTGCCCTTGTATAATAAACTCTGGCTACTCTTCTCTCCCTCTCTGACAAACACAGCAGGATCGCCAATTGTGTTGGGGTTCAACAACACAGAAGAAAGTATAAACAGACACAATTTCTCAATAAAAGACATGTTGATTAGGCCAAAGCAGAAAACTCAGACATGGTAGGAATACAATGCACAGACAAAGGTTTGATAGAGTAAGGTCACACAAGAGATAAGAAAAGAACTCAAAATTCTGCTTGATTCACTCTCCATTACATTGCTTCCCCTTCTTTTCTACCTTGCTCAAAATCGTTACTCGTTCTCCAAAACGTTATTCTTGAGTAACCGTTACCTATCTTAACTTCCAAGATCTCAAGAAAGTCATCATACATTCCTACCACTTTAGCATATGTCTGACTTACTAAATATCAGACTGCTTATACAGATCCGACTTACTAACTATCTGACTGCTTACATATTCGACCTACTAAATATCCGACTTAGCAACATTCAACTTAAGGGAACTATGCCTTCAACAAAAGGCCACCCCCTACTCTTCTTTACAATTCAACCCTTCTTAATCCTAGAAAGTTTAATTAAATGATTGATTAAACTCTTTTCATTTTTCACTCTCTTAATTTTTAAAAAATGGAGTAGATTAGAGATATTAGAATTCAAATTGGATTAATTCAAGTCATAAATTGAATGTTAAAATTGAGAAATGGTCAGCCATACAAAGGAGGTTATGGCAAAATTTTCTTAAATTTTATGGAACTAAAGTTTATCATTAGGTTATTCTAAAAGAGTAATTCCTTCCGTTTGTGCATTCTAAAAGATTTATTTTTATTTCAAAAGTGTCATTTTCATTAAAATTGAATTTATGTATAAAAAGATGCATAAAAGAATTATTTTTATTTCAAAAGTGTTATTCCCATTAAAATTGAATTTATGCATAGAAATATGCACAAAAGATTCATTTTTATTTCAAAAGTGTCATTCTCGTTAAAATTGAATTTATGCATAGAAAGATAAATAAAAGAATTATTTTTATTTCAAAAGTGTCATTCCCATTAAAATTGAATTTATACATAGAAAGATACATAAAAGAATTATTTTTATTTCAAAAGTGTTATTCCCATTAAAATTGAATTTATGCATAGAAAGATGCATAAAAGTTTATTTTTATTTCAAAAGTGTCATTCCCATTAAAATTAAATTTATGCATAGAAAGATGCATAAAAGAATTTTTTTTCAAAAGTGTTATTCCCATTAAAATTGAATTTATGCATAGAAAGATGCATAAAAGATTTATTTTTATTTCAAAAGTGTCATTCTCATTAAAATTGAATATATGCATAGAAAGATGCATAAAAGAATTATTTTTATTTCAAAAGTGTTATTCCCATTAAAATTTAATTTATGCATAGAAAGATGCATAAAAGATTTATTTTTATTTCAAAAGTTTCTTTCTCATTAAAATTGAATATATGCATAGAAAGATGCATAAAAGAACTATTTTTGTTTCAAAAGTGTCATTTTCATTAAAATTGAATTTATGCAAAGAAATATGCATAAAAGATTTATTTTTATTTCAAAAGTATCATTCTCATTAAAATTGAATATATGCATAGAAAGATTCATAAAAGAACTATTTTTATTTCAAAAGTGTTATTCCCATTAAAATTGACTTTATGTATAGAAAGATGCATAAAAGATTTATTTTTATTTCAAAAGTATCATTCTCATTAAAATTGAATATATGCATAGTAAGATGCATAAAAGAATTATTTTTATTTCAAAAGTGTTATTCCCATTAAAATTGAATTTATGCATAGAAAGGTGTATAAAAGATTTTTTTTTAATTTCAAAAGTGTCATTCTCATTAATTTTGATTTTATGCATAGAAAGATGCATAAAGAAATTTTTTTTATTTCAAAAGAGTTATTCTCATTAATTTTGATTTTATGCATAGAAAGATGCATAAAGGAATTTATTTTTATTTCAAAAAAGTTATTCTCATTAAAATAGAATTTATGCATAGAAAGATGCATAAAGGATTTAATTTTATTTCAAAGGTGTTATTTTTCTTAAAATTGAATTATGCATAAATAGATACGTAAAGAATCTTTATATCAAAAATTAGGATCGTCTTAAATTCTAAGTTTAAATTCTGTGAATAGAGGTGATAAGATGTGAGGTGAATAGATGTGATGAGATAACATGTGAATCGGGATGTGAATGAATGATATGGGATGTGAATGGATGTGAGGTCATGTGAATCGAGATGTGAATGAATGATATGGGATGTGAATGGATGTGATGTCATGTGAATCGGGATGTGAATGAATGATATGGGATGTGAATGGATGTGATGTCATGTGAATTGGGATGTGAATGAATGATATGGGATGTGAATGGATGTGATGTCATGTGAATCGGGATGTGAATGAATGATATGGGATGTGAATGGATGTGATGTCATGTGAATCGGGATGTGAAGGAATGTGATGTGATGTGATGCGAATCGGGTAAATATGAATGGATGAGATGTGAATGAATGTGATGTGATGAGATGTGGATATGGGTAAATGCGAGTGGATGAGATCTGATGAGGATAATTGAGAAAAGAAGTGATGAGATGGAAAATGATGTGATTGGAGGAAAATAATGTGATTGGAGGAGAATGGGAATTTATATGAAATGAATGTGGATTAATGTGGAAAGACGAGAGTTCGTTATAGAAACTATATTTTTGAACTGTTTTTAAATGATTGTTCTATGTCAAGAATGTTGAAGAAGCATTTTGATGGTCTTGTGAATGAGGTCGTGGGTGGAGACCTAATCTGATAAAGTTGCAAAAGCTAACGAAGAGTCAATGGAGGACGTCTCGCGTGTAGCAAGGTTGGCCGAGGTCTTGACCACCTCGGTTTGATTAAAATGGTGAGCTTCGAGTACGGTGGATGAGGGACCAAGGAAGCGGCCTATTGAGTGAAGCGCTAGGTCACCTGCGAAGGATCCTAGAGGGTGCTGACCATACGGTGCTCTGGCTCTGAGAGTCACCAACGATACCCACACGTGCGTCGTGGAAGATATTGGAACAAGGAGTAAGAGTTGTTTTCTGAATTCGGGCATGGATCTGGTTGATTGACCTTGCTGGTCCTCAACGGATGATTCCATGGTTCCTTTATATGGATCCGTTGGTTGATCTTGTTGATCTTCAACGGAGATTCCATTTTGATATGTGAATATATTGCCGGTTACTATGAGCTAGGAGCTATCGAAAAGGCCCCTGAGAGTGGATAGGTGGTGAGCGTTCTGGTTGCCAATGATGCCATAGGTACACTGATGAAGGAATGATTGGAAATAAGGATTTAATCGAAGATTTTGAGGATTATGATCAGTGACACAATGGTTTCATTATGTTTTTAAAGATAGCTGATTCTGTGAAAAAGGCAATTTCATATTGGGTGTGTAAGTGGTGTGACTAGTTTTAAGTTTGCATGAATATCCGGCTAGGGGGCCTGGGAACTCTTTTCCTTGGTACCCGGGACAAAACCTAACCAAATTCCTAATTGGATCCCACACTATAGTGGATTGGGATTAGGCTAGACTAATGGATCCGTAAAATGAGACTCAATTCTGTTATGGTACGGTAGATGAAGTAAATCCCGGATAAAAATTGTTCTATGGAAAAGAATCAACGACTGTGCCTCTCAACAATGAGGAAAAAAGCGTTGGTCTCTATGATCCAAGTGCAATCTTTTCCTTGATCTGACTTTGATACTACGGGTTCAGTCAGATCAGCTCAGTTAGTTAAGGCTTTTGACTACGTTAGAAAAAAATTTATCGTAGAGGAATCGCCCGTGCTTTCCGGGCAAGGGAAGTTTTTTCGGGTTCGGTTTTGGAAGAACCGATGGATTAGTCTCTTGTCCGGATATCCGTGGGCAAGGCCCCTAGTGTGGGACCCTACCCCGGGCAAGAAGTGCTACTTCCGCTACTAGCACCCCTGAATTCGCGGTGGGGACAGGGATCTCACAAGACGGTAGTGCACGTATGCATACATTGCACATGCGCATACATTGTAATCATATGTATTTTCTTGTAATAATAGTCTAGGAAGGACAATGACAGTAGGCAGCATATAGGAGTAGGAGACAGATAGAAGGGATTTGTATGAGTTTGAAGATGTGGGGTACCTGCCCCCTCCGTGGTGCCTGCTGTTTGGCGGAAGCGGCCTTGGCCTCCCGCGCGGGGTGGGGATCCACACTTGGGGCCTCGCCCGCCCGCGGGCGGATGTTCGAGATGAGAGGCTAGCCCGGGCGGTCCCTCCGAGACCGGCGGGCCCGGAAGACTCCCCTCGCCCGGAAGGCAAGGGCGATTCCGGGCGGTCCCTCCGAGACCGGCGGGCCCGGAAGACTCCCCTCGCCCGGAAGGCAAGGGCGATTCCGACATGGGAAAAAATCTTCTAACGCGAGAATTACTCTAACAAGTCAAAGTCTTAACTAGTTAAATTGATCTGACTGAGCCTAAAGTCACAGATCAAGAAGAGACTTGCACTTGGTCCATGGAATCACCGCTTTTTTACTCATTTACGAGGAGGCACAGCCGCCGCTGATCCCCTCCCACATAACATTTGCTTGCCCTTGTCTCCTTGGTTACCACCATGACCGTTATCTTGCTTAAGTTAACCCATTGGTTGAGTTAAATTATCTTCCACCAATCCAATCCAAGTAGCCATAGTGTCAAATTTGGCATTCATCTCTATCAACATTTGAACAAGGGTATCATTTCAGATGGTATGTGAGGGTTGGGGGGCATGCTTGTGGGCACTTCCAACATTTACTTCTTCTTCAACTTCTCTTGAGGGTTTCCCAAAGGTCTCCTCTCTGGAACCTCCATATTACCAAGTTCCACCATCTCTTTGCCTTCTATATCCTCCGAGCTCAAGGCATTCTTCCTCGGCCTCCCTTTAGGCTTGGGTGCCATGGAAATTCACTGTTTTTAGCAAATTGGGTGTAACGTTGGGTAGGGACCTCGAAATGGGAAGATAAAATGCTTCATGGAAATCTTATGAGATACCCTATCCAACTATGCAAGGAACCAATCAAGATGAAATGCCTAAATATGCTCTGTTTTTACAGTTCTTGGACCTATAGACTGAAAATGAGAATTAGGCTATAGAATACTCATATCGCATCGAATTTTGATGAAAATTGGCATCTAAGCTTGTGATAATGAGTACTAGCTATGCCTAAGAGGGTTAGACTAAAGTCAAAGTACAAATATGCTTTGTTTTGACTTTTTGGTCAAAGTCAACTGCCTAGGTTTGACTACCCAAATGAAGTCGGAATGGAGAGGCTAAAGGCTTGTTGCATAGGTGTAAGGAAGTACTTTTAGCCTATATAGGTACCTAAACCTCAATCCTAATGTGCTCATACTGAATTGGAGTTTAGTACTTATGCAGAAATTCCCAAAAGTGGCTCTATTTGGCTCAATTTACACTCCCACTTGTAAAGCATTGCCTCTTTCTCTCTCCAACGTATAATGTCCACCCAAACAACTCGATTGATCAAGTGTATGGCATCAATTTAATCCATGGATCAGAATTTTAGAAAACTTTTGCCATAACCTCCTTTGTTTTATGGACAAAATCTCAATACCCAAACAAGTGCAATAGTATTCTTACAATGGCTCTTGCCAATTACCAACTCACTTAAGGCATCAAGGCATCATTGAACCACATGGAAACATGCATTTGGCATCATTTATTCTTGCAAATTTCATTAATTTTGGCAACCTCATTCCAATTCTTTTGCATGCATAAACTAGTGCCCAATTGATTCGATGAAACGCTTTTGCTTTTGCTTTTGCCGATCTCCCGGCCAAGCCTTCTAAGTTCTCATCCTCTTACCAAAGTTTGAATTCCGATGGCAAGAGTTGAGGCCATGTCTTCACTCCTTGTACCCAATCCCCCTCCTTTCCGCTTTTCCAAAAGCACTTACGACAAGGAAAGTTCATGCCATGCTTTCCCTTGGCCTCTCCACCAATGCCAAGGGTACCCTCTCAACATGCTAGATTCTAGTGCTTGTTCAAAATGAAATTATACAATTGATTAAGAATCTAGCAATGTAAAGAGAGTAGAGTGTTTGAAGGCTTACAATTAAAATCTTGTACTCATGCTCATGTACATTACAACCTTAGCATGTAATCATGCTTGCATTATGCTCTTTGTACACCTTCTTCATCAAAATTCTTTTCTCCAAGGCTTGCAATAGTCATCCAACCAAAGAGAAGAAAAACAATCTTACCAAGGCATAACCAATGCAAGAAGCATCAATGACTACATACTCTTCTCTTGTTCAATCCAAATGTTGACTCCTTTGCATGTATAGGGTAAAATTGATTGGGGAAATGTGTGGGAATGATAGAGAGCAAGTAGAGGTTCAAAGAAATGCAAGCTATATGCATGGAAGTGATGAGAATCCCATGATATGCAAGAATCTACCCTAAACCTTGTTTTCTCCCAAAAACCTAATGCCCGTGGACAATTTGATTAAGCAATGCATGATTGGGTAGAAAAGATCAAGGGAAAAAAGACTATTGATTAAAAACTCAAGAAATCCCTTCACAAGCCCTAATCTTGAAGGAAATTCCCAAAACCCTATTTCTCTCAAGAACAGGGATTTCATAAACGTGTTCACAAATTCATGATCACGTTAACAAAACGTGTTATTAACATTCTAAAACATTGATCACAACATATATTCACAAGACTTGATCTCTTACCGGCCAAAACTTACTATTCCTGTAAACCCGCCGGGATTCTTTGTTTCCCGGCGGGCCCCGCCAGGAAACAAAGAATCCCGGCGGGCATATTTCTTATTAATAAAAGGCGCCCGACACCTTTTCAGCCGGCTTTTTGGGAAGATTGTCCTTGTTTTGGGGGCGTCACATCTTTCCTTGAAGTGCTTATAGAGCTCTCGGTTGGCTAGGAGCGTCCTCTAGGGAAGAACGTCCTTATCTTAGGGACTATTATCTTTCCTTGTTGGCACTCCTAAGGCTACTGAGCCACTAGTCCTTAATTCTTTGAATTGTGGGCAGAGTGTGGTTCGTAGCTAATACTCGCGAAGATTTAGGGACAAAGTTGGAGTCACTTCAACTTTGCGTTCGAGCAGCGCAGGTAGTCTACCTTATTCTGCTCTATAAATGGTTTGATGGAGCCAAGAGTCCTCCTTAGGGGCTTGTATTGGTTCTTGATATTTGATATAGTCTTTATTAGGCAAGGGTCTATTGTCCTATACTAAAAAAACAACATATATGACGATCAACATATATGACGATCTTTTATTTTTGTCAAAATAGATTCAAACTAGTTTCAGATTTTTGCTTGGCTACATTTTAGCTTTTCAGTAATCACTTGGTTTTTTAAGGCTTCTATGTTTCTGTGGTGATATATGTTTTGTAATATGTGAGTGGCTTTGTTGTTACTTCGTTTGTGTATTCATTATTGTATGCTTGCTTGAATAGGTTATTTGAGATGGAAGAAAACGTTGGACCTAGCGATACTTCTAATAGAGCCCAAATTCAGAAGAGCAGAAAAAAAAGGCACCTGGGATAGAGTGGCAATATGCAATTAACATTGGTGACCGATTCATAGATTGGGAGTGTAAGCTATGCCACGCAGTAAAATCAGGTGGGGCGCCTCGATTAAGAGAACACTTTTTAGGTGGAGTGAAGAAAAAAGGCCGAGGATGTACCCACCCCTCTGCACCTGCAGTGGCCAAACGTTTAAGAGACGAAATGCAGAAGAAAGACGCAAGGAAACTGTGCCAATGTATCGGGACAGGAAGAACATTGTTGTTCTAATCATCAAACTCCGGAAGCATTCCGAACTTTAATGTGCAACTAGAAAGTAATCTACCCAGTGCATCTTCTTGCAAGCGTCACTTTAACATACCCATGCGTCAAACTTCAGGAAAGCTTACGTAACGGTCTGCTCGATGATGCACAGCTCGCCCTTGCTGAAGCGATCTACTTTTCAGGGAGTGCTATGGTGATGGTGGAGAGTGAGCATTGGAAGAGAGCATGAAAGAAAATCAGTGAATTTGGATCAGGGTTTTCACCGCCTTCGTATCATGCTATGTGAAATGATCTATTAGAGAAATGCTATGTAAAAGAACGTGTACATAGAATAATTCTTAGCAACATAGAGCTTTCTAGATGTAGTATAGTCAGCGATGGATGGTCCAATGTATAAAGAAAACCATTAATTAATATAATGGTTGTTTCACCTAGAGGTGAGACTTTTATGCGTGCCGTGGATTCGGCTGGTGCAATAAAATCTGGGGCGTATATTGCTGGTATCATTGCCTCTGTGATAGAAGAAGTGGGTGCCAAAAATGTAGTCCAAATTGTTATGGACAATGCAAAAAATTGCAAGAATGCATCCAAAATCTTAAAGCGACAGTATCCACATGTTTTCCCGTCTGGCTGCAATACTCATAGTTTGAATCTTGTATTGAAAGATTGGTATAAAAGTGATGATACCAAATGGTTTGCCTCAATCGTCGATGCTGTTCGCAAGCTTGTGCGATTTATGCTCAAGAGACAGAGAGTGTTAGATATTTTTCGGCCCTTGAGATACTCCACAACACGATCTTCTTGGTGCAGGGTGTCCATGGCTATTGGTTCTATTTTCTAAGGACTTAGGATATGGCCACGAGAAGTGAACGGCTATGGCTAAGAAGCGTATGGCCGTACATCTGAGAAGTGAACGACAGTTTACTTCTCAGAGAGACTAGCCAAAACTGAATGTACCCAATTTCCCTTTTGAATTGTCTGTGATTTTGGCCCTCTTGATATTTTTTTATGGTTTTCTTTTTGTGGATGTCTTAGGCTTATCCCAAGCTATCCAATGATGCCTAGAATGCTTAATGAAACCTAATATCCTAAGATTAGTTACAAGATTAAGCTACTCATACAGTCCAACGCCCCTTGGATGCAATGCCCGAAGCCGTTCAGATGTACCCTATTTATACCCCCTTTTAATGCTCTTTATGCTCCCTTTAATGCACTTTACTCCTTTTTAATGCTCACTGCTCTCATAGATGAGACACATTTGGGAGGATCTGGCACGAGAAGTGAACGGCTATGGCTAAGAAGCGTATGGCCGTACATCTGAGAAGTGAACGACAGTTTACTTCTCAAGGAGACTGGCCAAAACTGAATGTACCCAATTTCCCTTTTGAATTGTTTGTGATTTTGGCCCTCTAGATATTTTCTTATGGTTTTCTTTTTGTGGATGTCTTAGGCTTATCCCAAGCTATCCAATGATGCCTAGAATGCTTAATGAAACCTAATATCCTAAGATTAGTTACAAGATTAAGCTACTCATACAGTCCAACACCCCTTGGATGCAATGCCCAAAGCCGAGCAGCAAGAGTCGATGAGCCTCCGATACCATGAAAGAACACAAAGCGCGGGGCCCCAAGCAAACGAAGGCGCAGCACAGACCACCCAAAAAGGTGGGAGATGAGCGGAGACCAAGGGGCATTTTGCCCTATATAGAGGGCTTAAGTTGACCCTGACCCACTATGTGGGATAATAGACTACCATATGGCAACATGAGAAGTGGAGGGCAAGAATTCATTCCAACACCCCCGGGATGCAATGCAAGCAGGGGGGAGCCGACGAGGCTATGATACGTGAAAGAACATATGGCCTGTGTCGGGAGAAACGCATACATACCTACATTACAATGCACCACAGTTTCAAACACTTACTTATGGTAAGTACACTGTATCTTGCTGCAAGCTCTCTCGTCGAGAAAGGAAGCGAGAAGCTGGTGGCAATACTATGCCATAGAACATTACTTCTTCGAGAAGTCGAGTTTATATTCATCATCTTTGAAACTAATCGTAATTCTTTTGTACTCAGCCAGCTGATCACTATTTATAGTGAGTTTGGTGTCAATGCTTATCTTCTTCCCATTGCTGGTCTTGCTTTGTTGGGAGTCAGAAGTCTGCAGATTGCCTGACTCTCCATTTGTTTCTTTCCCGTCAACACTACCTTCCTCCTCATCTGCATAAGCTAACATTTGAAAGAAGGTGTGCTGCAGTGGGGACACCTCCATGTGACTGTTGCCTGGGATCTTGTACCGTGTCTTACCTTAGGTAAAGTGTCTTCTTTGTTTCATTCACCAATACTGTGGCCTGTCTTGTCTTGGCCTTCACAAAACCACCTTCCTTGGCTCCAGCAGTAGCATCCTTGTTGTTGGGACTCCCTCCTTTACCTCCTGCCATCAATAGTTCCAATATTTCAGTCCTCAAGAAGAAATCTAAAAAGATATCTGCTGTCCACACACACATTCTCATAGGCCTTTGGATTTAGGCTCCAGATCCTCCCATCACATGCATGCACCTACTCTACCCATAGATCCCCACTTCTCTATACAATCAATGGCCCTCTCCCTTTATCAATAAATCTCATGAAGGCATGTACCTCACCTAGACCAACCTGCACAATGCCCCAAAAGGGCTCACAATAGCATGTATCTAACCTTCACTTCCCTTGTTACAATAGCCATGGCTCATGTAGCATTAAAAAACTATCTGTTAAAGGATGCTAAGAAGTTCACTTCAACGAACCGATTCAGGATAATGGTGGAATTCTTTCTTTAATAAAACCCAAGATAAAAAGGCCTAACTAGCAAGCAAATGTGAAAATTCAGACCTCCTCTTTTGGTGTGGTCAAGCAAAAACAGCCACACCAAAATCTATCCTAAGAATGGCTTAATTCCTGAAACGGGGTTCCAGTCTAAAGCCCCACTTAGATCCGGCGCCCCCACACACACACACACCCACACCCCACACACACACACACACACACACAGACGCCCCACAGACAGCGCACACACAAAACAGAGAGGAATAAACCAACATGTTTCTGTGCTGATAAGAAAAATAAGACAATTAGGATTCTTGAGATGAGGTGTACCTTTGCTGGAAAACAAGAGAGATTTCCACATACTACGTGACAAGCAGAAAGATTTGCAAAATGGCCTAAGCGATAAGTCCAATTAAGAGCTATTAAGGAGAAGAAGCAGCAAGAGCGGGTCAACCAGGAAATGAGGTCCAGTGCGTCCGGCTGGCCACGCTCATCGTGTGAACCTCGAAGAAAAGCAAGTCAAGGTACTTACAAGGCAAAATGGTACAGGCTGCCAAAGGTTTTGCAAGGTTTTGGCTTTCACTAAACCTTTGCTCCTACAATCGTTGTAGGTTAACCACAATTCCCACCGTCCTTGCATTGGGGCATACAAGGGGGTGGCTTGTACAATATTCAATTCTCAACGAGAATGTCGAGGAGGAGGTGATTCTGGAGGTGGAGCAACCCGAGAATTCCAAAAGCAAAGTCTACAGGTTACGAAAGGCACTATATGGCCTATGGTACTAGAGGAGCAGCCATGATTCGCTCCCAATTCTAAAAGCAAAGTTTGTAGCTTACGAAAGGCACTCTCTGGACTGAATTATGCCCCACATGTAATCACAAACCCAAAACAATAAACCCTAATCTCAATCGCTTAAACATCGTTTAATCTATCTAATACAAACCTAAAACAATAAACCCTAATCTCAATATCTTAAACATCCTCTAATTCTAATCACTCACAACCTAGTAATCACAAACCCAATAAACCCTAATTGTAATGAAGCAATACCTTTAGTTTACGTCTAGAACCTTGGTCATGGGCTCAAGTATAAAAGGGGGCTCATGGAATATCATTGTACCTTTTTGCACCTTTACACTTTTTAATATTAGTTATCATGACTCTTGGAGCCTCATGGCTTTCAACCTAGGCCTATGGGGAGGTTGTTTCCATCCTCTTAGTGGGAGGTTAACTCACTTAGGCATCATGGCCATTGTATGATATTATCAGTAATCTTGTATTAATCCATGATGATTTGTCCCTAATCTGAGCTTTATGATTCACTCCATTCTAATTGGTATCAAAGCTCTTGGCTTGGATCCTTTGTTTTGGAGTGATTAATCCCTTAATCATTTTCGAAATTGATTTTTACACAATTTTTAGAGTTGCTATTTTCTTAATCTGAGAACATTAGTAAATTTATGATAATCATTTTTGAATTTGCATTAATCTCTATTTTCAAAACCCCTAATCCACATTATCCCTTGGTTTTCTTGATTTTCTTGAAGTTCTTTAACTTCTTGATTTTCT
This sequence comes from Cibotium barometz, assembly GCF_041138505.1. Taxonomy (NCBI): domain Eukaryota; kingdom Viridiplantae; phylum Streptophyta; class Polypodiopsida; order Cyatheales; family Cibotiaceae; genus Cibotium; species Cibotium barometz. The sequence goes on from NC_141069.1 coordinate 27,830,263, forward strand.
TGAGTTTCAAAATTTTCTTAAATTTCAAGATTTTCTTGATTTTTGAATTAGGGTTAATTGCAGTTTTCAAAGACTGGTGCAAATTGTGTAGATTAATATTGTAGATTTTCATATTACTGTGCAGAGTATTGAGATTGCAGAGTTTATGCAGAGTACAATTTGCTAAATATTCATATTGCTATGCAAAGTTCTTAGATTTTTGTTGCAGAGTTGCAGAGTGCTGTGAGATAGGTCGAAAAAGCTCGAAATGGGACGAAACTTGGGATTACGTATATCCTAGGTGTCAAGAACACAATGGATATGATAAACCCAAGTTAGCTTTTAAAAACTGCTAAATTTGGCCAAAAAGTTTCACGCACCTTAAAGTACACTTCTTAAGAGCTAATAGGTCCTAGCATTAAGCAAAAAGCTTTATTGCAACCAAAAAGTTGCCAAATTAGAATTCTTGTATATTCACAATGTGTACAACACCAAGGCAATGATGGATCCATGCTATCTCTTGAAAACTACTAAATATAGCATGAGATGGATTTGGTGCGTAGCTGGTCCGAGAAAAGAGCACCCAACCAAAATGGTCCTTTTGGGCTCAAATTTCGTGTGAAGGTAGGTTGTTTCACAAATATGGATATCATATGCTTACTTTCCTAGAACATATTCCATGCAACCTGATTACGACCTTTAGTGCCTCTTGATCTTAAGTGGCTCAAGGTGACAAATCGCATGTATTGTTCGAATAGTAGATAGTTCATATTCCATGCAACCTGATTACGACCTTTAGTGCCTCTTGATCTTAATGTTACCATATTATAGTAGTGATGTGTGTGAACACACTTAGGACCGCCGGGGCACTTTTTCCCTCACTAGGAGGTTTTTTTCCCCCGTGCATTGTATATACGCCCATTATCTTCTAGGGCTTGCAATCTTTCATTTTTGGCACTCATAATACACTACTGTGTTGTGCTCAAGCTTCCTCATCTTCTTGAAGTTGTGTGTGCATTCCTGCAACCCTAATTCCAACAATTGGTATCAGAGCAGGCTTCCTCCTCCCGGGCAGCATCACCGGCACCTGCCGCGTCATCTCCTCCGATTGCGACGAGGTTTCACGAGCGTCTGCAGGTTAGTATATGCCGTGGTAAGCCCGTAGGGCTTGGTCATTTCAGAATTTTGATCTGAAGTCATTTCGCCCTCCGTTTTTGCATTCCAAGTACTGCGCAGGCAAAATCGTCCTACTGTGCAGATTTTCTGTCAAGATTAAAATCTGCAGGACAGGTGCCCATTCGTCTGTTTTGGGCTGTGCTGCATAGCACAGGTCGATTTTATACAGGTTTACCTCTTACAGACAGCATTTACATCTAGTAGTACAGTCATTGGCCATGGCTGACAACAATGATGTGTTCCGCATGTTGGCTGCTGAGGATAAGTTGAATGGCACCAACTATCCATTGTGGGCATATATGATGCGACATGTATTGGTAGCAAAGGGGTTATGGAACATTGTGCAGGGTATTGATGCACGTCCTATTGTGGCTGGGAATGCTGCAAACACATCAGAAACAGGTACTGTTGATGATGGTGCAGGCACAAGTGCTGTAGCAGCTGTTCGAGAACCACCACTTTCAGCAGAGCAGATTCGTTGGGATGGTAGAGATGCGCAGACTCATGCCTTGATTGCGCTGTCTGTCAAACGTACCATTATCCCACATATTCGCTCCTGCAGGACTTCTAAGGATGCTTGGGATGTACTTGCCACATTGTATCAGGCAAGAAATGAGGCTCGTGTTGCTTATCTCCGAAAACAGTTGGAGAGTGAGCATATGAACGAAGGTGATTCTATGGATAGCTTTTTGACAAAGATCAAGGATTTCAAAGAGCAGCTCATTTCTGCAGATGAAATCCTGTCTGACAGTTCACTTGTGCAGACTGTTTTGAATGGTCTACCAGATTCTTATCAGGGTTTTGCTTCCACTCTTCGCTTGATGATGAAAGGCAATCCCAATGCCTTATCATTTGAGGAGTTAGTTTCTGTTTTGCTGCAAGAAGACCAGTCAAGGCAAAACAGGAATATTATGCGTGTCGCAGATCAAGCTTTCGTTGCTAGTCAGAGAAGCGGGAAAGGTAAAGCTGGCTTTTCTTCTAGTAAGCAGAAATCTGCAAATGCTGCGCAACCAAAGAAGGAAGACAAAGATGAGAAGAAGGGTGACAAACAGAAGACATTTTGCAAGTACTGTAAGGGAAATGATCATGTCATCAAAGCGTGTCCTAAGCTGGCTGCGAAAGAGGCTAAGAAGAAAGAGGCTGGTATGGCTGTTGCAGATGCCTCTCCTTCTAACAATGAATCTGCTAATGTTGTGCTAGATACAGAATGGGCATTCAATGCGCAGTGCAGTTATGACCCATCTTTGCATGACACATGTATGTCTGCAGTAGATTCAGATGTATGGTACTTTGACAGTGGTGCCACTAAGCATATCACCTCGCAGCGCAGTTTATTCACTTTCCTTGAGTCTGCTCCCACAGGGAATACTGTCACTTGTGCCAATAACTCCTCTTATCCCGTTGAAGGAGTTGGACAGATTGTGCTGAATGTTGCAAATGGCAACACCTTTACACTTTTTGATGCATTGTATGTGCCAGGGATCAAAAAGAATCTGCTGTCAGTCTCCGCATTTGCCAAAACAGGTTTGGTTGTAAAATTTGTGGATGACAGATGTACTGTTCATGATCTCTCTTGTGGTGACATCATTGTAGCATCTGGTTCACTATGTCGAGGGCTGTATAAGCTCAATATGGATGGCAAATGTGTAGAGGATTCAGCATGTGCTATTATGGATACGCAGGCTATTTCAAATGCAAAACTGTGGCATGCACGTTTTGGTCATCTGAATTTTGCAAGTTTGCTGCGCCTGCAGAAATCTGAAATGGTGTCTTCTTTGCCTAAGCTTGAGGCACCTGTCAAGCATGTTTGTGAGGGCTGCATATTGGGTAAAATGCAGCGTGCTTCCTTTCCCAAAGATGGATCAGTGAGAGCTGAACGCAGATTGCAGCTTGTTCACAGTGATGTTTGTGGTCCCATGCAAACTCCATCATTTGGAAACTACCTTTACTTCGTGACTTTCATTGATGATTTTACCAGGCATGCATGGGTATATCCTTTGAAGGCAAAGTCCGAAGTGTTTTTGTGCTTCAAACAGTTTTTGGTTATGGCTGAAAATGTGTCAGAAAGTAAGATGGGCACCCTCCGTTCAGATCGAGGGGGGGAGTATATGTCTTCAGAATTTAATGCATTTCTGGCTGAGCGTGGGATAAAACACCAATGTACAGTGCCGTATACACCACAGCAAAATGGTGTGGCTGAGAGAAAAAACAGGTCTCTCATGGAAATGGCAAGATGTATGGTTAAGAGTCAAAGTCTACCACATGGTTTTTGGCTTGAGGCTGTCATGTGTGCCACTTATGTACTAAACAGGTGTCCCACCCCAAAGCATTACAGGTTGTCACTCCATATGAGGCTTGGCATAGCCGCAAGCCATCTGTTGGCCATTTACGTGTTTTTGGTTGCCTGGCATATGCATTAGTGCCTGTGCAACATCGCAGAAAATTGGATGACAAAGCTGTCAAATGTATTTTTGTTGGATATAGTGCTGAGAGCAAAGGCTATCGTTTGTATCATCCACAGACAAAGCGCATTTTGGTTAGCCGTGATGTTGTATTTGTGGAAGATGCAGTTCAGCCCTTGGTTTCATGTACTAAGGAGACAGATATCAGCTCACGTGATGTCTATGATACATTGTTGCCTCTTTTCAGTGGTGCACAGTCAAGTGCAATACCTCATGAGGCAGTTTTTCAGCCTATGCAGGTTTTAAATGATGGCACAGATCAGCCTATATCTGATGCAGATGTGCATGATGCACTTGAGGATGAGAGACAAGAGATTGAGGGCTCTAGGAATATGCCTAGATGGCTGGTGCAGACTTTGCGTGACAGCAAGTTGGATGCCCCTTTGTCTAGTCGCACTCGTTCTGGCTCTCATGGTGCCTCTTATGCGTCAGATTGTTATGCATTGGCTGTTTCTAGTATGTGCGATGAAAGTGAGCCTGTTTCATTTGATGAGGCACAAAGTTCAGAAAATTGGATGGCTGCTATGCAAGCAGAATACGATGCTATTATGAAGAATGGTACATGGTCTTTATGTGACTTGCCCCCTGGCAAGAAGGCCATTGGCACTAAGTGGGTATACAAATTGAAGCGTAAGCCTGATGGCACAGTGGATCGCCATAAGGCTAGGCTTGTTGCAAAAGGTTATGCTCAAGAGAAGGGCATTGATTTTGATGAGACTTTTGCTCCCACATGTCGTATGACCACTGTTCGTAGCATCTGTGCATTAGCAGCTCATAATGGTTGGAATGTACATCAGCTGGACATAAAGACTGCGTTCTTAAATGGAGATTTGCATGAGGAGGTGTATGTATCGCAGCCTCGTGGTTTTGTTCAAAGAGGGCAGGAAAACAAAGTGTGCAGGTTAAAAAAGGCTTTATATGGTTTAAAGCAAGCTCCACGAGCTTGGTATGAAAAAATACATGCATATTTGACTGCACATGGGTTTCAGAATAGTCCAACAGAAAGCACTTTGTATGCTAAACGTGTGGATGGTGTACATCTAATCATTGCTCTCTATGTCGATGACATGCTGCTCACAGGACCAAATGAGAGTCATATTGCTGATTTTAAGGCTGATTTAAATGCCTCTTTTGAGATGTCAGATTTGGGGCATTTGCATCATTATTTGGGGATACAATTTAAGCAGTGTGATGGAGGTATTGCTTTGTGTCAGACAAAGTATATTGAAACATTGTTGCGGAGATTTGGCCTTGAAGACTGCAAGCCTATTGCTACTCCAATGGAGACAGGTTTGAAGTTGAGTCTTCATGATGCTGGAGATCACTTTGATGTCACACTCTATCAGACAGCTGTTGGTTGCCTCATTTATGTATGCATTACGAGGCCAGACATTCAGTTTGCAGTCTCACAGGTGAGCAGATTTATGCATAGCCCAGGCATTAAGCATTGGCAGGCAGTGAAGCGTATCTTTCGCTATTTGAGTGGTACTCGGCATCTTGGGTTGTTTTATCCCAAGGGGGGATCATTGCCGCCAGATTTACATGCTTTTTCAGATTCTGACTGGGCTGGTTGTTATGACACACGCGTGTCCACGAGTGGTTTTTGCTTCATGCTTGGAAGCTCATGCATATCATGGTTGAGCAAGAAGCAGCCTACTGTGGCCACTTCTAGTTGTGAAGCTGAGTACAGGGCAGCTTTCACAGCTACGGTTGAGTGTGTGTGGCTCAGACGCCTTATGGCTGATTTGGGTGTTGGGCAGCCATCTGCCACCACCATCTTCACTGACAGTCAGAGCGCATTGGCAGTTGCGCGGAACCCAGTGTTCCATGCTCGTACGAAGCACATTGAGGTGCACTACCATTATGTCAGGGAGAGACTCTCTGCAGGAGAGATCAGTTTGGCTTATGTGCCAACACAGGATAACCTTGCAGACCTTTTCACAAAGGCTCTGCCTCGTGAGAAGTTCGAAGCTTTTCGCAAAGCTTTGGGCTTACTCCCTTTTGTGGATTCGTCCACATAGCTAGACACTTCCCTATACATGAGTGCTAGCTCTTGTTCACCGCATCACTCCAGGGGGGATTTGTTACCATATTATAGTAGTGATGTGTGTGAACACACTTAGGACCGCCGGGGCACTTTTTCCCTCACTAGGAGGTTTTTTTCCCCCGTGCATTGTATATACGCCCATTATCTTCTAGGGCTTGCAATCTTTCATTTTTGGCACTCATAATACACTACTGTGTTGTGCTCAAGCTTCCTCATCTTCTTGAAGTTGTGTGTGCATTCCTGCAACCCTAATTCCAACACTTAAGTGGCTCAAGGTGACAAATCGCATGTATTGTTCGAATAGTAGATAGTTCATAAAAACTCAGACTGGGACCAAACTTGGTAGAATCCAAGTCCCTATGGCCAACAACACCAAGTAAAAATCAGAAATAAATTTGGATTCATGGTGTGGGAGTTAGAGTGAGGTGTGGGTTCCCCACTTGGTCAGTGACCTTTCGGAGGACAAGGTCACTTTCAACGGACTATAACTCTTTCAACGGACTATAACTCTTGACTCCGATCTCCAATTAGGGAGATTAAATAGTCAAAATTTATCTACAAAAAATAAAGAATCCAAATTTGCAACTATTGTGCAAAATAGTCTACTATAGCTTACTTGAAGGGTCCATTTCATTCCAGGAGCTTTCCAAGCGCTTTGTCCTTTAACTTCTAGCTCCAACAATGGTTCCCTCCCTTGTTTTCCACAAGATCCAAGGTTCGAAATCCACCTAGCTTATGCAATCTTGGATAAAATTTAGAAATTTTGGCAGCATTTTAGTACTGATTGCAAATGTGGAAGCTCGAGATTATGCAGCATGGTGACCCAAAAGAGTATGTTGCCAAATTGTGGAAGCTTGAGTGAAGGGCTCAAGAGAACATACCAATGCTTACTATACCTCTTATGCTTGTGAATATGCTTCGACAAAAGTCCTCTTGATGCTCTTGTTAATATGGTAGAGCCCCACACATGCCCGGATAGCACCACTTGCTCGCCCAAAGAGTGAGATGGCCAAAAGCTTATGCCCTTTACAAGAGGATTGTGGTGTTTGAGGGGGGTTATATACCCTCAAACTAAATGCATTCTCCTCAAAGAGTATGGCTTTGGCAATTACCTTTGCTTACCTAAATGTTGGTTGAATGTAAGTCCCTAAGAGATGTGGTTGGTCCCTCCAAATAATCTTGAAAGTGCCCTAAAATTAAGCTATCAACATCACTTAACCCATTTAACACAAGACTTTTCAGCCATTAAGTGAATTTTTGAAACTTCAAAATGACTCAAATGGACTTACAAAATGATAGATGTTGCCAGGTTGATTCCGAATATGTCCTTCAATACCGGATCGGATGCTCAGTTAGAAAGATAGGAGCACATGCAAGAAACCTTTGTTCAATCTGTAAAGCCTGCAAAGTGGCTACCAAATCCCTCAAAATCTCATGGAATGGGCAAAGATCAATTAGATATAACCCAAAACTCTAAATCCATTCCAGAGAAGCCCCAAATATGATTAAGTTGAGTTAATCTCAATTAAGGTTTTAATCCACTATTAATTACCTTAAAAATTAAACAATCATTAATAAATAACTCAATTTAGGTGCCCTTGTTCCAAATCCAAGCTTGGATTTTGAGTTAGAGTCCATGAAATGCAAGTTTACATGCATCTAATATTCATGGAATGCATAGTTAATGATTAACATATGGATTAATTAGTTAATTTCTAAGTAAATCATCCAATTTTGGGCTAATTAAAGGCCTTTAATCCTTCCAAATTAGGTTTTAGGATTCTCTAATGCTTTCTAATGATTATATTAATGATTAAAATAACATTTTCATAGTTTTTAATTCAACATTTACATTAATTTGGGTAAAATTTTGATTTTCATTTTTTGGCTTAAAGGCCTTTTGCAAAGGGCCTACAATAAAAGAGAAAACATAACTGAGACTTGGCTTGCCTCCCCGGCCAACGGTGCCAATGTTAAGCTTGTCTTAACCTACTCTCTGCAGAACACAACTCCCATGAAGGCTGGAGCCTAGAGCTGAGGAAGGGTATACAACCATAGAAGAAGAGGATAACCTAGCAAGAGTGGTGGGCGAAGTGGAGGACTGTCTGTACACCAAAAAAGATATTGAGCAGATGATCAATCATCCTACGTTCCTACAAGACATGGAACTTCTAATTCTGCAAAGGTGTACGGAGGCGACTAATGATGAGCCACTCCAAGGTACAACGGCAAGACCATCCCATGGACCGGAGATACCTAGAAGAAGAGCTAATACAGGAAGGGGACGAGGTCTAGGAAGGGGGGAGCAATTCCTCAAAGGCCAAGGATGGATCCAACCATTGACCTTAATGCAGCCACAAGGATAGATCAACTAAATATGGCGGCACAGAGATGGCCAAGGAATGGTCAGAGAACTAGGCACTGCTCTAGAATCTCGACCCTCCCACATGAAGCCATGTATCATTTCCAAACTCATCCAAAAATTCTCTGGGGATAGAGATCCTATCCAACAGGTAGGGATTTTTGAATCCACATGTGAAACCTGCAGGCCTGTCATCACAGTGATGTGACAATGATTCATGCCTTCGCTGACCCTGGAAGAGAAATTGCATCAGTGGTTCCGAACCCTTAAGCCCGAGGATAAGGCTAACTTCACAAGACTCAAGAATGTTTTTGTGCCCAGCATTGCCCTAAGGGCTAACCGGGTCAGGGATACAATTTTTCCATGAAACAAGCCAACCAACAAAAGGGAATTGGATGTACCTACCCCAATTCCAGAAGAAACATAAGAGGGAACCCAAGCAAACACAATCTCTAGAATGTTTGAGGAAAATGCATTGGATGTACCTACCCCAATTCCAAAAGAAACATAAGAGGGATCCCAAGCAAACACAATCTCTAGAATGTTTGAGGAAAATGCATTGGGGGAGTCCATCCATTCCTACCCTATGGAGGAATGCAAGTCACACACGGGGAGAACCCTCTATCTCCAAAGAACCCAGAGACATAGGAAGTCACGCGGGGTGTACTGTCCACACCTGTATAAATGCCATTAGGGAAACTATTATGCAATTCACCAACCCTATGGACAGATATAAAGAATGGGTAGAAGGTGGACTAAAGCCAACCGATACTATAGATGAGACTCTGCCACCTCTGGCAGAAAGAACATTGAGACACACAAGGAAAACCCGAGTCGTTAAGATACTAGTTAATCAACTGGGGCGCTATTATAAAAGCGATGACACACATGCTATAATCTCGATTCATCATAATGGGTATTAGATTGGCTATTCTAGATGGTGGGGCAGGGGTTAGCATCATCACAAAACGTTGCTGGGAAAATTGAGGGAAACCTGATATTAAAAAAGCATATCTAATCGTTAGAAACACCTAAGCTTACAAAAGCTAGGCATCGACGAAAACGTAATAAAGCCTTGGCAGAAGCAGAACGTGAGGCTAGAAAGATCATGACTAAAACCAAAAGTGAAAATGAAGACAAACCAGACTTGCTCTCAGTACCTGACCACTTCAAAACCTATACTGTTGTGATGAGTGGAAAGTGGTCCCCGACTAACGACAACAAGGGTTAAGGAGGATGGGCTGACCACATCATACGATGGCCCAGACATAAGTCAAGGAAGTGGATATTGTGGGACTAGGGGAGGAATCTCGACCCGTATATATTGCTAAGGACTTGACTTTGGCTAGCGAAGATGAGCTCGTCACTCTCCTTAAGGAATTTAACGAATGTTTTGCCTGGAATTACAATGAGATGAAGGGGGTACCACCTAAGGTAGTACAGCATATGATTTCAATCTTGGAAGGTTTGAGACACCAACCAGGCAGAAACCATACTAGATGAATCTTAGGTATGTGGCAATTGTAAAGGAGAAAATAAACAAGCTCATTGCTGCAGATTTCATCTATGAAATCGAACATACGGATTGGTTGTCACCAATCGTAATAGTGCCAAAAAAGAATGGAAAACTTAGGGTATGTGTTGATCTTAAAAAGGTCAACGGAGCTACTAGGAAAGACCATTATCTACTGCCCTATATACAGAACATGTTTTGGAAAGAGTGGTTGGGGAAGAAGATTCTTCGGTTATAATCAGGTGTCCATAGCACCAGAGAACCAGCATAAGACAACTTTCAATACAATGTGGGGGACATTTACATACAAGGTTATGCCCTTCGGCCTCACCAATTCCCCAGCAACATTTCAACGGCAGCAGATGATGTGCACAACCTTCAAGGACTACTTTTACAGAAGTGGTTGGAGGTATTCATTGACGATCTGTGTGCACACTCTCTATGGGCAGAACATCTGGCCTGCTTAAGCATTAGGAGTTTTTTTTGGACTATGAAGGGCCTTTTTGGTTAAGAAAGTAATAGCATGGACCAATAGAAAGAGGGTTGTGATGCAAATTGGGCCCCTCCTAAAAGTAGAGGAGAGGCTAGTTTGTCCCCCTCATTACTACATTGTCCCCCTAGTGTGAGAGAGGGTAAAGGGGGGTCCCTTACTTTTAGGCTCGTCCTACTTTTCCCCAGTTAGATTGGTCCCATAAAAAGAATCTCGTGGGTCAAAATACCCTAAAATTTTGAAATTTTCAAAAATTTCCCAAATCTTCTCTTTTTCCTCTGAAACCTCCCCCCAACCTATACTATGATGAAAAAACCATTTTCTCTCTCTAAAATCCCTTTTCCAAGCTTTCCCATGGCTGCATCTAACTAGTTTTGTTGCTTTCCATCCTTCTCTACCTCTTAGAAGATTTCCATCCCCTCCTCCCCCTCTCCCAAGCTTTGCATGGTTGCAGCAAACTAGCATTGTTGCTTTTAATCCTTCTCTACCTCCCTCAAGCTTTCCATCCCCTCCTCCCTCTCTCCCAATCTTTCCATGGCTACAAAAAACTAGCATTGTTGCTTCCAATCCTTCTCTACCTCTCTCAAGCTTTCCATCCCCTTCTCCTCACCCAAGCTTTTCATGGCTGCACTCTTCTCTTCCTCCTCTCCCAAACTACTTTCCTTTGCCTCTTCCAAGCAATTCTCTTCCACATCTCCTCCTCTCCAATACACTCTCTAGTATCCCTCTCCTAATCTCTCCATGGTTGCAGCAAACTATATTTATAATGCTCTTCTCTTCAAACCACTCTCTGGAATCCCCTCCCAAGCCCTCCATGGCTACACCAAATTAGCTTTTCTCTTTCTCATTCCCCAAAACTACACACATGGTCATTCTCTCCACCTCTTGATGGTGTCCGTGCAGGATCACAAGATGCCTAAAGAAGAGATTGAGGAATTAGTCCTACATAACACAAGGAATAATAACAATAAGTGGGTGGAGAAGCAATTCCACAAGGGTGGGTGGATCTTTATGCAACCCACTGCTATTGGCCCCCTCACCGTGTTCGCAGGAGGGGTGTTCTTACCAACATTGGAAAGGAAGGCTCCTTGGGTTCAAAAAGAAGAAGGTAGAAGGCACGGTGGCTGTTGTGCAACATGTTTATTCGCTTTCAGATATCCATCTTCGCTCCGAGGGTGAACAATGTTGAAATTAGGGCATTGTGATGAGCTATGGTGGATCAAACACTAGAATCAACATCATTAACAAAGTAATTAGCAAATAATTAAGACGTAATTAGTGGATAATTAAGATGTAATTAGAAAATAATTAAGACGTAATTAGTGGATAATTAACAAATAGATTAATTAGGCATGGATACTCAAAAACCAGCAAATTCTCATTAGGGTAATGCCTCAATTTATAGAGTTTACATCAAGCATCAAATCCCACTGATTTCTCCATGATTCACTCCACCTCTTTTTCTCCCTGATTCTCTCCACCTCTTCACTTTTCCTAGAATATCTCCCAGAATATCTCCACACTTCCCAGAATATCCCCACACTTCCTAAATCTTCTCATGCTACCCTTTATTCTCTCCCAGTAGATTCTTCTCACCTTTTCACAGGTTCTTTCACATTTACTCATCCTCTTTTATAGCCTCTAACCAAGGGCTTGTTCCCGCACACACCCTATTTACTTGTATTTTCAACACCTCCCCTCAAGTGAATACTCCTAGTACACCTAGACCCTATACCAAGTTTGCCTCCCCTTACTTGATAGTCTGCCCTCCCCTCAACACCTGGACACTATATCAAGTTTCTCTCTTACTTGATAGCCTGCGACCAGTGCCTCGAGTCCCTAAACTCATAGTTCTTGACACTCTCTCTCTCTATGTGTCCAAGGCTTATTATAGTTGCCTGCTGTGACCTTGACTAAAGTGCTCACACATACATCTACCACGTGGCCTACATCATCATCAGTGGCTCAGAGGTGGTTTTACTTTGTTGGGGCAGGTTACATTGGGTTGTGGGGTCTCTCTCTCTCTCTTAGAAAAGATGATTCGACTCCACTTCCTTTGGAGCCTCCATGAAGTTTGCCGATGTCGTTCCTTCTCCACTGGGTTTGCTGTAGCAGTCTCTTGCCATGTGTCCTGGCTTTCCACAGTTGTTGCAAGTGAAGGTCCTTCCTCCTACTCTGCCTCTTCCTCGTCCTCGTCCTTGAGAGAATCCTCCTCAGGTGAAGAATGCTTTTTCTTCTCCTGCTCTGTTGAGTCGAGCCATTTCTTCTCTTTGCCTCTGCTCTCTTGCTCTAGTAGAGCTGCTTCTATCTCGTGTAGCTTCAATTTAGGTACATTCTTTAGTATTGCTACAATATTTTCATATTCATCTTTGTCCACACTCTTTAGAAGTACAGCTAGTGTCTCATCATCTTCTACCTTTTTGCCAATAGCTGCCATCTGTTGCTTAATACTTTTATATTTGTTCAAGTGTGTGATTAAAGGTTCACTTTCCTTTATGTCCAATTTGTAGAATTGCATTAACAGATTTATCTTTGAATTTTTTGCTTGTGTGCCAAATAATTTATTGAGTTCATCCCATGCATCTTTTGCCCATTGTATCCCTGTGATGTGATGAATGATTTCATAATTTAAACTGAGTGCAATAAGTCCCAATGCTTTTTCATTCCCGATCTTCCACTTTTTTTCTCCTCTCTCTGGGCATTCATCTCTTCCCTCAACTAATCCCCACAGATTTTTCCTCATGAGCAAATAAATGGTTTTTGTCTGCCATGTGTAAAACTGCTCCCCATTAAATTTGGCTATTTCCTGTGCTGTACTCATGGTGATGTGAAGGGGGTCTTACCTCTTGATCCAATTTCAAGATTCAAGGGCAGTGTCTACCCTTTTACAACTCAATCTAGCAAATTTATCAGCATAAAATCACCAGAAATTACATTAAATCAAGGGTAACCAATTTGTACGAGATAGTTGGAGTATCAAACCAACTCCGAATTGCAATCTGAAGTTATAGGGATCTGTATCAGATACCTAATAGTTAATTTGAACACTCAATTGTACCAAAATATAGTGATTAGCATTGATTAATCATTGATTAGTAAATTAATCCACTATTTTGTGTGCAGAAAACAGAGTATGCGGGGAGTCCAGATTTGGTGCCTTAGACTTCAAATGAGCTCAAATGCTTTCAAAGGCATCAATAGCAATGAGTCTAGTAGAGGATTAAGCAAATAAACACAAGATTTGACCAAATATTGAAAGCTTAATCTCTGTTTTACCAAAGTCACCTCTGCAGATTTGATGAAGAGCTTGGATCTCACTCTTGTAGACTTGATGAAACTGAATTCTGTCTTCACCAGCTTGTAGAGAATGCTTAAAAACACCTTGGGCTAAGAGGAATTAGAGGCATTTGAACTGAGCAAGAAGACCCTTCAAAAAAAATGACGCCTGATAAATCGTCGATTTCTCCCTCCTTCGCTGGCGGTTTGCACTTCTTTCTTGATGAGATTGAAGAGCAATGAAACCTCTATCATGTGCTAGAAGGGTTTGACCTAATTTTATGTGTGCAAGGAGAGGGAGCTCCTCCACTGGCTGGGGGTATAGAGGTGAGTTGAAAAAACAGGAAAAATAATAATTTTCTACTAATCCTAATTAGCAAAATAATTAGCAAGATAATGGGCTCACAAATTAGCATGGCTCTAATGCCATGTTAAAATTAGGGCATTGTGATGAGCTATGGTAGATCAAACACTAGAATCAACATCATTAACAAAGTGATTAGTAAATAATTAAGACGTAATTAGTGGATAATTAACAAATAGATTAATGTAGGCACGGATACTCAAAAACCAACAAATTCTCATTAGGGCAATGCCTCAATTTATAGAGTTTACATCAAGCATCAAATCCCACTGATTTCTCCATGATTCACTCCACCTCTTGTCCTTGATTCTCTCCACCTCCACTTTTCCTAGAATATCTCCACACTTCCCAGAATATCTTCACACTTCCTAAATCTTCTCATGCTACCCTTTATTCTCTCCCAGTAGATTCTTCTCACCTTTTCACAGGTTCTTTCACATTTACTCATCCTCTTTTATAGCCTCTAACCAAGGGCTTGTTCCCGCACACACCCTATTCACTTGTATTTTCGACAAACAAAAGAGCTTCACTTCCAATTGTAAGCCCTTGAGTCACATTGTTTATCTTATTAAAAATTTGTGCTGCTCTATTTTTTGTTGATTCCTCCATTATTTTTATGATATAGACATCTTTCCATCTACTTTAATTGAGGGGAACAGCCCTTGCGTAGTCTCTCGGGGGGGGGGGGGGGGGGGACATTTTTAGCACTTCATGAAACCATTGGAAAGGTTATCCTTGACGGCGGCAAGACCCCTTCAGATCTTGCTCAAGGTAGAATTTTCTTCTATTCTCATACTTATATTGTTTCTAGTCTCATGATGGTGGATATGAGAAACTCATGATGGTGGATATGGGAAACTCAAACCCATACCCGCACCCTCCCTTCAAAGTTCTGAATGGCCAAAGCTTGGGCCAGAGAGCTTGGGCCAGAACCTGATGTTTGGTCACTAATGGCCCTTAAGCACAAGATAGTTTCGAAAATTCATACTTCATTAAAGTTTGGGAAAGCATGTAGGTCTGTTGGTCTCAGTTGGTGCTACCCTATTCATGTGTTTGTGCATATGTTTCATACCCTACCATTCACGCAAGCTCCCACAATGTTTGTGTGTAAGGAAATAGGTCATGAAGCCCTAGATTAGTTGCTTGGTGAAAAATGGGACATCGTAGAAGGTTTGCATGATGGGGACATCTATAGGTGCAAAGTAGCTCAATCAGCAGGGATATCCATCATATATTTGAAATTGCAAACCACACTATATATAAGCTTCCATTATGAACGTTTGATGAAAAAGGGAAGTAAGTTGATACCTCTCCAAGTCTCAAAGGAAGTGGTAGAGCACTTCGACATAACTGCCACAATGAGCAATGGCTTTATTAAGACCGTGCAAGCGAGCAAACATTGGAGTTTGGCAAATGTTCATGACCATCTCAAAATTATGGGTGCTGAAGATGTGGGGGACTATCATTTCAAGTTAAAACATCTCAAGGTATGCCAATTACTAGCATGACATTTGGACATAAAACTCATGTGTCATTCTCTAACATTAAAGGGTTTTTTTATTTTGCTAGATTGGGAGACAATTGGAGGCAGCATTAATGGTTCAGGAATCTTGGAGTCCCAATGACCTTATTTGTCAACATAATTATAGCCATGTCATTTGTATATGAATCTTTCTCTATGGGATCAATTGGAATTTTCCACATTTTGTACCACAAATTATTAGTATATGAATTTTTAACATTTTGATCAATGACTATTTAATTGCAAGTAAGAGGTTGGTTTTTTTTATGTTTGGTTCTTTTTAATGCTTCCAAGCGTGGCTCTGGAATCTTTTATTATTCTAAGTCTATAAAATTTGAGTATCAAAGTTATGGTACAGGTACAAATTTGAGGGTGGGGCCTCAAAAATTTAGGATGGGGCCTCAAAAATTTAGGATGGGGCCTCAAAAGTCTATAAAAGGGACCCCCTCCTCATTTCTCAATTCACAAGTTCTAGGAGCTCTACTAGCCACCAACACCCACTATTGCACTCTTTGCAGACTCTCGAGTAATATCACCTGCTATTGCACTCTTTGCACACTCTCGAGTAATATCACCCCCCATGGATCCCCGTGCACACTTCTTAGAGTGGCTTTCCACCACAGAGCATGCAGATCGCGAGGATTTGTATGACATGTTTGCTTGGGTGCCTGATTGGCACACCACCATCCTTCTGCATGATTGCCACTTTGTAGTTGTGGCCGATTACATCGACCAATACCTCTACAAGCACATGGTGGAGCTTCCAAGATACATCGGGCTATGGGTGCCCATGTACCTCCTACACTACATCCACAAGGATGACTGCCCCTACTTACAGAGGCTAAGCCGATTTGTGAAAATTTACAAACCAATGATGCAATGTGTGACCATCCCAAAAAAGTTGGTACCATCACTGAAGAAAGGAAAATTGGGAAACACCTTCTTAGCCCAAAGAGCCTGCCTCACCTTTCATGTTAGTGAGCTACCTACTGCCTCTCCCATGGAGCTTCTGCATTTGCATCTTGGTGGTGTAGTGCGGGATGAAAAGGATGTGGGAATGGAGCCCACAAACAAGCAAAAGGAGGAGAAACTCGTTCAGGAGGCTGGGCCATCTGAAGAGCCAAGGAAGGAGGAAGACACCCTTGACACCATACCTGAGGTGGAGATTCACAACCTTGGCACCATCATAATTGAGGGTGTCCCATATGTCTTCATTCATGATCTAGAAACGGTGCTAGACCTTAGATTGGATGAGTGTCTAGCTATGCTTTGCACCAAGTCCGAATTCCCCTTTGACTGAAGATGACACACTTGGGAGTGACAAGCTCTTGCCCCTCAAGACAGTGTTTCTGCAACTGTGGCCCTTGTCAATGAGGATTTTGAACAAGACCACAACAATGTTATTCCGGAAGACGATTACCAAGAAGTACAAGCCAAACTAGTGGAAGGGCGGGTCCCCATCCCCCCGAAAATGTGGCTAGATAGGTGGATTACCCACCTGTTGTGATCATTGAAAATGACGATGCTATGTAATTTTGTTATCTTTTGATCAATATAATCTTAAGTATTGGCATACGTATAATGATGTCTCTTGTGCATACAATCATGGCTCTTTTCCCTTGTCTTTGGCTATTTACACCACATTGTTTGATGAAACTATGCAGAACACTTGTATGTCTTACAATATACACAAAGGTTACACTATACACAAAGGCAAGAACATTTTGGATTCAAATTTGATGGATTTTGACTTTTCATACTGCTAAATGACATTTTAAGGCCCCTTGCACCCTTGCCACGAGGGTGCAAGTTTTGGCCAAATAGGCCTCCTTGTCTAGCCAAAACTCACACCCTTGTGTCAAGGGTGCAAGGGTGCAAGGGGCCTTTATGCCTTGATTGTGTAAAAAAGCTAAACAATAGCTCAAATTTGCTATCTACTATGTGCAATTTCTAAACACCTTTAGCAAGTACCATATGTTATAAATTATGTGTGAAACACCATAAAATGGTGGCTTTTACCCTTTTTCATGACTCCCATTACATGCTATGGCCAAATAAAGCAAAATGCACCATTGCCACAAGGGTGCAAGTTTTGGCCAAACAGGGACCTTTGTTTGGCCAAAACTCGCACCCTTGTGGCAAGGGTGCATATGGCCTTATAGCACTATCAATTGACATCACAACCCCTAACTTTGAGCCAAACTTGTGAAACAAGTGTGTCAAGAAACCAAAATGGAAACCTAAAATGTGTTAAGCAACAAAAGTGTCGTGAAGGATTCATATTGCAATTGGAATGCTAAATTTGCACAATTCAGCCCTAATTAGGACTATATAAGTGATCAAAACACACTTTATCACATCTTTACACCACACGATTGGATGCACACACATTCTAAAGAATTGTAGAGCTAGATTTCTCTTGCCAAGGTAATGGACAAAAAATTCCTTTCATTGCATAGATAAAGTGCACGTGTCCTCCTCCATACCGCGCCTGCGTGTTCTTGAAATAAATTCCTCATGCACGATAATGGGACTTCTCCATGCTATCTAGGGACCCATGTTCTTGAAATAAATTCCTCATGCACGATAATGGGACTTCTCCATGCTATCTAGGGACCCATACTTATTCATAAAATATGCACCATGAGCATAAAGAATATTGTGAAGTTAAAGTTGGATAGAGTTAGCCATGGAAATATGGTATAAGAGAAACATTATAAATTTAGAAGAGGCATACCATGTAATGTGTTATGTTCGTTTCTCCCAAGATGTCACAACTGAATTTCTAAACTCAAGTAAATTTGCTTGGAATTGAGTCCTTTGCTCCGTAGTGGTATGGCTTTGATTCATTAAGCATAGCACTTTATTGAAGGTTGCGTTGATTGACAACAATTGGATCGACCTCATTGTTTGTCAGTTGTTGTGACTTTGCACAAGTCCTTCCAGAGCTCCCACGCTTTCTTCTCTTGTCCTACCTGATTGCTTAATCTTCTATACCAAGCTTCTTTGGGGGTTTCACAAAGAATCTTTGAGCTTTCACCCCACTCATGGAGCAACCTCATGGTGGCTATCCCCTATGTCCATAACTACTATCTGAGCATTCCCCCCATGACATCCCAAGGAGTTGAGTAACTCCTCTACTTTACTACCCAATTCTTCTCTTGATCTCACTGAGTTGGTTTCGATGTGAAGCTTGAGCAAGTGATCAAATATTCACATAAATGCATGCAAGGTGCAAAAGTGCACATTGTCAAGTGGAAAAGCAATTATTGGATTCCAGATTTTGCTCTTCAAGCATGGGGCATTGCAAGATGCCTCCATCCCATTCTCTATCTCTTCGACTTGGTTGTCCTCATCCTCGAAATCTTCATTCTTGTCCTCGTCCCCTCGACCTCGACAGCTTGTGCCCTTTTCTTCCCTTTTTCTTGTAGCCCCTTATGCAGAATGGGCAAGGATATAGAGAATTTTCCCCTTGCTTGCACCCCAGCATACACTTAATAGTTTTTAAGTCCCCACCCAAGTGTCAATCCACATCAAATGTCCCTATACCCTGAACATCAAGCTTCTCACCTGCAATTTAAGCCTTAATGACCTCATAGTGATGAAAGGAATCTTGCTAAACATCTATGCAAGAACTTCATGGGTCTCTTTGGGCACTTCAAATGCACCCAACCACCATATCTCTTTCTCTAATTGAATACTAAAAGATGGTGCTCTCAATTGGACATCTTGCCCTGTGACCTTAGCGGTGTGCAAGTCTAACCAACGGCCCTTTACTATTTGACATTCATCAAGATTTAGTATAAAAGACTTTGCTCCCAAGTACTATAACAACATACGTAGACATAAGAAAAACTCATTTATCAACAGTTTAAAGTAAACAAGCAAAAGCATAAACTCATTTATCAACAATTTCATGGTGGTAAAGTAAACAAGCAAAAGCATAAACTGATGTACTCACCCTCTTGAGGTAATTTGTAGAAGGAAATCATTGCTTGTTGTATCTTTTTCAAAAATCAACAAATATATCATTGAACCTTGTGTATGCAAAACCTTTGTCCTCAACCACTTCGCTTGTACTCACCATGGGAGATTTTTTCCCACGTGCTTATTTCTTCTGACCCCCTTTCTTCTTCAGACTAGAAATTACCATTATGTCTTCTACATATTGGTATGAGCCTAACTTCACTATAATATCGACATCACTAACCTTCTTTGAAAATATTACCGCTTGAGGAGCTGGAAATAGATTTTTTGTAATTCCATTCTTCCGCAGGGCATCCCTAAGGAGTTGATGTATGGCTTCATAGCCCCTTGTGCTGATACCAGCTTCATCACAAGCACTCTGAATATCAATATCTAAGACAAAGTTAGAAATTTTTTTCAATACCTCATTAGTGACTACCTCTCAAATCAACTTTGATTTTGGTGCACAAATAATAGATAGCACATCTTCTTTGTTAAGTAAATTACTCAATAATGTTATGTGATCCTCATTGGAGGTACTATCGCATGCATTAAGTAGAAAATTTTTGAAACACAAAAACAACAAATGGACAAATTAAGTCGAAGACAGCATTTTCGCTATTTGTAGTAGTGAAACCAAAGTGAAAGTTTTTATGAAACAACATACCTGGTTGCCATTACTCTTCTCTTACGGGGCGCTGCCTTTAGGTGCAAGTATCTCTATTGAGAGGAGAGACCCTTTTTACGCTCTCTTGGGCTAAGAGGGGTACTCTTAAAATTAGATATGCTATCTTTAAGCTTAGAAATCTCTACATCCTTTTTTTATATCAATCCCTTGAGCTCCCCTACCAACTGATCTAAAGCTTGAGATTTATGCTGAAAATGATATATGGTGGAGTTCATCGCATGCAAGTGCTTATATGGTGGAGTTCATCGCATGCAAGTGCTTAAGCTCTTGTAACTTGCCGCATGCAAGTGCTTAAGCTCTTGTAACTTGCCGCATGCAAGTGCTTATAAAGCTCTTGTAACTCACCGCATGCAAGTGCTTATAAATCACCAAGGCTGACGGCACTCCAGAGAAACTCCTCATCACAGAGAAGAGCTCATACGAGATGCTCTACAGCTCGTGCCTGTAGTCAAAGTGCACACCCACACAATCGACAAAATGCCTCTAGATGCAATGCTCAAGAAAAGTTCTTACAACTCAAATGGGGCCGAGTACAAAAACATCCGTTGATGAGGCTATGGAAAAAGCTTATAGGGCCATGTCATTAATGATGTAGGTGAAGCCCGTGGATAGATATAACAAGGTGCCCTTGAATAGAATTGCAAAGGTACATGAAGAGAAAGAGGAGGACTAGGCCTACTATGTCCATAGAGAGATGGAGAACTACTTGAAGGCCCACCAATCCAGGATTTGTAACCTATACCTACTCACACAAGTTCTAAATCACATAGCAAAAAGGCCTCACCCAGAGCCCGAACCAGCTGAGCACTTGCAGCTGGCACTGCTACCAAAACAACCAACACTAACAGCTGAAGATATGCAAAAGGGGCAGGCTGTCTTGATGGAGACCCAAGAAATAATGAAGGAAATCAATAAGGGGAGAAAGAAGAAGATAGATAAGAAGATGAGGGGAGTAATTCCACATATAGCTCTACTGAATCGCAAAGATTAGAGAGGGAAGTGGCCCAAAAAATCCGAACATACCATGTACAAGGCATTGCAAGAAACCACAGCAGCCAAGCCACATAGGAGCCCCTACAACAAGTTACTCCTCCGACAAGACCAGCTCAACTAATATGTATGGATCTATCCCCACTCAAAGAATCAGCTCTGGCAGACATGCCAATAGAGACAGCACCCGAATAAGGAGCACCAGTACAGGTTGAGGAAAGACAAGGCATTGAGGCAGCCGTAGCTCAAGTACAAGAAATAGAGGCCCCCAATGAAGTAAGAAAAAGACAAAGAAGTTCAGATCCCTCTAGTCCAAGCAAAAGAAGGCAGTTGGAGGATGAAGAAAG
The DNA here is from genome assembly GCF_041138505.1 of Cibotium barometz. Lineage (NCBI taxonomy): Eukaryota > Viridiplantae > Streptophyta > Polypodiopsida > Cyatheales > Cibotiaceae > Cibotium > Cibotium barometz. The sequence continues at coordinate 27,851,445 of NC_141069.1, forward strand.
AATACCCCAGCTAGCCTCCCTATAGAAAATGGACTATCAACAATTCTTACAAGATACCATGTAAGGGCTAGATGAGCTGCTCAACCAACCACAAGATGGGTTCAAAGAAGAAGCAAGCACAAGTGCAATCATCAAGGAGCAAGAACAAAAGGTCTGGCAGTGCCACCTCCTCACAACGCACATGCTTCACAACCGTAACGCCACCCTTTGGAAGCAGGTTAACGATGCATGCACACAAGTGCAAACATTAAAAGACCACTTGGCAAAAGTTGAAGCTACCCATAAGGATGTAATCATGAAAATCTTGAAGGCTATGGAGGATAAAGAAAATAAATATAAAGCCCTGGAAAGCAATAACATGGTCCTTAACCAAACAATTGTATAAAGAATCAAGAAAAATGTGAACCTCAAGGCAAAATTAGAACAAGCTAAGGAGCAACTTCAAAAAGAGGTCACCCACACCAATGAGCTCACTACACTTCATGCCCACCCAAGTATAGGAGCTCCAAACCAATGCCAAGGCCAAAGAAGAAAAATTGCAAAGCCAAATCCAGCAGCTAACCTCACAGCTAAAGGCAGCGAAGGAGACGGAAACTCACTTACACAACAAGAGAGGGAACAAACAAACAAGGTCCATGCAGAAAAGATTAGAACACTTAATGACACAATAAGTGTGCAAGCCACGTCGAAGTATAAAGGAAAGAGTTGGCCCACCAAGAGGCAATGGCACATCTTACACAACAACTACATGACATTCAGAGGCTGGCTTCCCAAAGGCTCCAACAAATCACCAAAGCTCAAGAAAGAAAAGCAACAGCCAGGCATGCCCAAGAGGACGCAAAACCAAAAGATTCGAGGAGTTAGATGTTGCAAGGATAGTTTGGGAAACTGTAATTTCAAACCTCCTCAACAACACTGACTCTCGCTTACAAGAGTTAGAGAGTCGGTTGTTGGCGATCCAAGATAGAAGTCAGTGGTGGCCAAAGCCTAACGATGATCTCCGCCTCCTCCTTGAGCGTGCCTCCGAGTTGGGTCAGTTTGCACGTAACTTCTCGAGCCCCTCCTCAAACTCTCACCTTGTTTTTGTGTACACTAACACTCTCTTTACTTCAATATGACATAAATCTATCAGAAATTATAGGCCTAGGAGAACTAACCCTAATTAAACAAAATACTGAAAGAGATGCTGACCCTACCATAATAATGGGAGTTTTGCGTGGGGAGACTTAGTATTAACTGATCCACAAGACATCTTCTTCTACACTTTACATCCTATAGTGCTAAACCTTCGTAGTTGGTATCGGGTCCTCCAAAATTTAGAAATTCTAGGCAACAGTGTCAAAAAATTAGACCTATTTGTCCCAGATGTGACATTCTTGAGACACCAACCAACTATGAGGTAGTAGCACATAGTTACCAGTGGATTATAAGTCATGGGTGGCTTGAAGTATATAACACTCACCAGCATCTAAACTTATGTGAGTCCACATTATATTATCCTTTTGGCATTCTAAAGCTATACTCTAATATTTACAAGCACTTAGAAGCCATGTTAACAAAGAGTACAATTTTGATGCTACCCACATTCAATATCCCACTATCAATTTTGAAGAGATCCCTGACTTACAAGAATTTATAAAGTCTCAAAAGCCTGCCACCCACCCCCTAGCACAAGTTAGGGTCAAGAAGAACCCTCTTCCTCATCTTCAAAATCAACTTACCCTGTCTATTCTAATGTCGCTAGTAGTAAGCTACTTAACACGCCACCTACTAACATATCTCAAGATGATTGCATTTTCTCAAACTTCATTCCTCCACAGATAGATTTTCCCACTAACCCTCTCGCCCCTGAGGAGATACTAGCACCTCACCCATCTCCACAACAGCACTCTCGAGATATGAAATCCTATTCCTCCACAAGATAATATCGAGGCCTTCACTGATAACACCATTTTGGAATCTTTGTCAGGAGCAAAGTACGAGGGTTTCATTTGCACACTGGCAACCCTCTTTTGAAGCCAAAATTAATGTTTAAGGTCCTCATGCAGATAATTCCATTTGAGCCAACTAGACGAATCATGCCAAAAGCCTCGCCCCAACAAAATAGCACAATGTGTCGTACCCTCTCCGAGCTCCATGCCCTAATTTAGAAGAATTAATTCTTTTGGCTATAGAGGGCACATTATGGGAAAATGTGGCCAAGCACACAAAGTTGGCAAACCCCCAGTTAGCTGGCCTGTTAGAAATAAGGATCGTTACCCTCATGATCAGCTACTTCCGCAGAGGTGGAGGAAGGCACACCTATACACACAAGAGGCGGCTATGCCACCATCGTCGTCGATGAAGGACAACCCAAATTGGAAGATTTTGGCATACAACCAGACTGGCGGAAGGAGTACCTGACAATTTTGGAATACAACCAGCTCTATATGGGTGCGCCACGAACACAGCGGGTTGATCCTTTATACATGCTAGTTAAGAGAAGATGGACCCCACTGGAGTTTCAAGAAGCCAAAAGGCACGACTCACATGTTTGATATAACTTCCCAATCTTCATGCCATCAACATTTGCAAACATACAGGAGTAAAGACAACAGCTGCTTACATGGATACAGACATGGTGAAGAATTCCAGACCCAACAATTGTGGCTAGCATCAGATTTTTAAAATTGCTGGTGGTGCTAATTGATCAACCCAAGGAGTCATACGATGGCTATGAAGCTGAACAATTGAAGTTCGACACATGAACCGAGGGCCATCCACCACAATAGGGGCATGATGCTCTACTACCACCGTCTAAGATATCTTCTAGGCTACATGCATATAACATTCAAAGACATGGTGGATATAAGATTTTGGTGATCCCACTCAGCATTCTGATGCACACTCATCAGAAAGATCCAATCAAGAAGAAATTTCTACCGGCATGAGTTCAGTGACCAGGTCTTTAAACCTCGGTATAATAGGTTCTGCAAATATAACCTACATTAGGAAGGGGGGGATGTTAATCCCATTTTGGATTAACAAACATGATCCTCCAATTGAGGACATTAATAAGTGTCATGAAACGGCACTATAAAGGTTGTACATTATGAGATATTGGCCACCCAAGGCCTAGTTAAGTAAGTTTTGGGCACCCAAATGTGAATAAGGGCCAAATGTATATAAGGCATTTTCTCATAATGAAAAGACACAATCCCCTTTGTGCTATAGAGAGCTCTTCCTTGTGTCTTGAGAGAGATTGAGAGCATTCTAGAATTGTTCCTCTTCTATGCTTATATGATTCATGCTTGTGTGGGAGAGTGAGAGAGAGTGATTGCCTTATGCGATGGTGCGAGTGACTCTACACTGATAGTGTTGGAGGTGGAGCTTAATACCTTGGAGGCCTTAAAGGACTCAAGTTCAAAGCATTGGTAAGTGCCCTATGACAGTTGTGATCTATTGCTCATCCTTTAGGTGAATGCATTGAGTTCCCTCTTGGAGGTGTGGTAGCCCATAACAGAGAGGGTTATATCTTCAATGGCTAAGGGTACAAACGAGCTATGACCCTTTTATTCCCCACTTCTTTTCCCTCATATGAGGCGGCATGTGTTACCATTTTGGTGCTCTTAGGGAGGCACCCTAGCTAAGGACTTCCTTGCTACATACATTTTCATTTATAGTTGTTTTATGTTCCTCAGTTGGAATGCATATCCACCACTAGTTGTTTGAGAGTAACTTGGTAGCTTTTTATTTATTTTGATCTCCTCAAAGCATTAGAGGTGTGGAGTAATCTTTGAGTATCAAGAATCAAGATACAAGTAGGTGTTCAATCCTCTATTCCCTTTGATTTTTAGCTCTTTGGTTCAATTCTATTTTTTCAAGCTTTTAACATTAATTAGCTCAATCAACCATTAATCTTTGTATAAAAATAATTAGAATACATTGGGTAGCTCATTATAAAGATAAGGGATTTCTCATCATCTTTCCTTTTTACATCTAAACCAAAAAAAATGATATAAACAATTTCAGGGAACATGTGCTCCATAGAGAGGAATGACATATTATCTTAAAAGAAGAAATCATGCTTGATTTTTTGAGCCCCTTCCTACAACATAACTAAATTATTTTCCTTACCTAATCTTGGAGGGAATATTGGTCTTAAAGAGGAATTAAGGGCATTAAAGAATGTGACACACCTTCCTGAGGCAAAACTACCAAAAGTGGATGCATGAAATGGCTTGTCATACTGAAGTTCAAGCATAATTCTTGTCTACTATTCAAACTTGAATAACATGACATTATTCATGGGCTATTTAATTGTAGGACATTATTCACGGGCTACAAAATCGCACTACTACCAAATTGCACATCATTTGGCACCAAATCATGGGCTATTGAATCGCGCGACATTATTCATGGGCTATTAAATCACACTACTACCAAATTGCACATCATTCAACACTAGATCAATGACGAGTGGAGTCCTTTCAAAAAATATATAAAAATTTTGAAAACCTAGAAGGTACCAAAAGGGTCAAGATATGTGTCATTCTCTAGGTTGAATCGTGGCCACCAAAAATGCATCAAATAGCATGCCATTTTACTAGAAAAAGAGCCACCCACTATTGAGTTATATCAATATGCATTATTTCTTGGTGAATCATGAAGGAATCTAGTGTCAAAAATTACATGCAATTCATCTCAAATTATTGATCTATCCAATTATGTCACAAAGATTTCACAAAGCATGTGTTTTTCCTCATCAAATCATGTTGTCAAGAATTACATTTTCCCCAAAGAACGATCTACAAATTAATAAATTCAAAAATTGGGCAGTTTCTTAAGACCATTTGTATAGGGGACCAAACCTAGCCCAATTGGACACTTAGAATCCCAAGAACCCTCTAGGGTAGACTCTTCTCCACCGAGAAACCACAGCATCCTTAGAGACACAAGTACTAGTGAGATTGTGGTGATAGTGAAGATTCTATCTCACACGGGAGGCTTATTACTGGACAAGCTCTAAGACATGAGTGATAGTGAATGAGTGGTGACAGTGATGAAGATGTTGGCTCATAAGAGACTTATGGAGAGTCGCACATTAGATCCACCAAATTCCCTAACACATTTGTTTAGAAGTCTTATTATTATGAGGCTTAGAGATTTCATTATGGGAGCTCCATTAGAGCACTTCCAACCTTTGGTGGCCCCAATGATGCTCATAAGCCCCATAAGAGTGACAGAAATGGCCTATAGGAATAGCTGGATAACCATTTCAAGTCTAGACCAAGGTGCATTAGGATCAATGGATGGGATTTTAAACATGTGGCTTGTTGAGTGCCTTTAGCTCTGCTAACCTTAGAAGCTTTTTCCCATGGATCATCTCAATTTAGCCTAAGAGCTTCTAGGGAAAAAAATGTCTAGAGTATCAGGGCCGATGCAAGTGGAAGTGTAGGAACCTTAAGTTTCACATCCCTACTCTTTGGCACAAGTTCTTTGGGAAGATTTATCTTTGGAACGGCAGGCACCAGAATAGTTGGAACAACTAGTACCTAAAGATTTACACCATTGCACCTTAGAGAAAGGAGATCTAGAGGATTCCACCTAGGAGAAAGAGGATCCAAAGAAGGATGCATCCCATGGGGAGCCTATTACCCACATTATGATCTAAACATTCTCACACATATCCTCCTTAGTATTTTAGCACCCTGGCTACCATATCCAACTTACACCCCAATGCCATATATCCACTCCCATATTGTTACACCTATCCACCTTAACCTACTACTCAATCCTTGTGTCAAGAGAAAAAGGTTTAACAGCAGACATGCTTAGGATATCAATGAAAATAGGGAGGGGGTAGCCCTAAGGGTTGCACCACCATGTGTGAGTACATCCCTATAACTATAGCTGCACAGCTGCACCAAGATAAATCAAGCCATTCCAAATTGCTAGTATAATTCCAAGATTAAACGAGATTGGAAATGATCTATAAATGTTTGACTAGAACACTACCCTTTTCCATTATAGATATAGCTCTTGAGCTAGCTCCTTAAGCATCCATGTCCAAGTTTGGGCTAGACTTAAGAACACCTTGGCATATAACTTGGCTTTGTCATGAACGTGCATATTAAGAATGTCTAACCCACTCCATTTCTTAGGTTTACACACTTTCTTCCAAGCTAAAAGGGCCCAAGCCATTTTATTCCTCTTGTTTCTCTAGAAAAGGCTTTGACCATTTTTGGAATGTTTTGCCAATGCACCTTCTTGAGTCTAGCAAAGAAGAGTAAAAAGGTTAGAGAACCCAATCCCATTTTTGAATTTAGTCTCCAATACATCATTTTCCTTGGCATCAATTTGGGCTAATATGCTCTTGGCTTCTCGCTCTCCCTCTACCAAGGCTTTGTTTCTTGTGTATGCCTTTTTTATTTAGAAAGTTGCGGTTTCATTCTTTCTAAAGTTTACAATTCCTATTGTACCTTACCAAAGTTAGTAATCTTTTCTAGCTCTTCGCCTTAGTTTTTTGAAAATTCTTCCTGCACTTTTGTAGCCTTAACGTATCTTAGCTACTACACATCTATCCATTGACTTCAAAGTTATGTCTAGCTTGGTAATGCTTTCTCCTTAACCATCTTCTTATGTGCTTCCCTCTTGTGGCAATTCTTCACTATCAGATTTTTTTGTCAACTTGGTTTTTGACATTTCAACACAATACTCCCAACTCTCAATATCATGATAGAAGCTGAAGGTCCATGCGGCATCATTACAATCCATGTAGTTGGTTCTCTAACTAGGGAATAGGAAATACATTGATTGTTGACAATGTATCCTAGGGGGGTGCACTACTAAAGAAAGCCTATGTATCATGCGCTTTCCAAGGGGATCTTACATGTGAATTTTTTATGAATAAAATAACCCCTTTTCCTTTATGGACTTATGTATTTTTTTTCAAAATTGATTTAAGAAACCCCTTCTATAAATGTATTTCTATAAATTTACCTTAAAATTTTGAATTAAAAAACCCCTTCATTTGAACTCACGAGGTATACTTACATTTTTTTAAGTGAACCCCCCGAGAATGCATGCATCTAGTTTTCACTAAAATCTGGAGGTGGGAGTGATGTATCTCCTCCTAAACCTTGGTTAGCATAATCTTTGGTTTGTACACTTGTACTAACATAGTGCAATGTGGTGTGGAAAAGGGTAAGTCTTTCAAGACTATAAATCCACCTTTAGAACTTGGGCATCCTTTTATAAATAGATTAGATCCAATCTTGCCTACTTCATGAAAGGTCTGCCAAGTATAACATCTTATGAGTCTGGTTGGGCACAAGAAGTTTATCACTCCAAATGCAAGATGATAGCAAAGTGAAAAGATGTTGAATTTAGTTTGCTACAAAACTCCCATGGTTATTGCAAATGTTCCATTAGCCATTTTTGTAATAAGATCCATCCATTTTAGAGTTGTTTTTCTTTTTTCATTTTTCCCAATATTTCTTGGTGATAATGCTCACTCTTGCCCCACCATCCTGAATCATAGTTGCCCTGATACCCATTGTGGTAGATAGGAATAGCTGCATTCATGTCATTATTTTCATAGTAATGCCATTGGTTCACTAGAATATATATAAATTTAGGAGAGATTTCTCTTTTCACTCAAATTATGTGAGGTTTTGACTATTGGTTCATGTCCTAATTTAACCCGTGGTTCTAAAGTTCCTTCAACCCATTCTTCTACATCTCTCCACATTGTAGGATTGCTACAAAGCAAGGGCCAATAGGAACTATCACCTCTGAATGATAAGAATGTCATCAGGTTGGCTACATCCCATGGTCTATATGCTACCTTGATGTCCCTCACCAGACATATGATCCCATTTTTTGATCTAGGAGTATAAACCGCTTCTATTGTTTTAAACAAGGAAATATCTTTCCCAAGCGAGTTTTTTCGAATGAAAGGAAAAGTCTAGAGAAATCGGCCAAAAAACCTCTAGATAGAAAATAATAGCACCACTTTCCAAATAGGCACATGCCAACATGAAATCGCATTCTAGTTAAAAATTATAGCATTTAATCCAACAAATGACACCACACACCACAAAACAAGGGAACCTGAAAGATGCTATATTATAGCGATCAAAGTGCACTTAATTTGAGGATAATAACAAAAAGGACCATTGTACAAGCCATCAAAAACGCGAAATCAAACAACATCTACACATTATGTTGGCACATGGCATCGTCGACATCTAAGTGCTTGAAATAGCTCCACCCTAGTTAGTGCTACTTGGTGCATGAAATCGTGAGCTATTGAATCCAATCCTAGAACCTACAAGTAAACAAAGTACAAGTGCTTGCATGGTATGTATGCTAGGCACTTGCCCTCTTATTTTTTAAAACATCCACACATGCACTGTGGAAAGTTTGCTATTGACACAGAGTAGCTCACATAAAAGATGTGGAATTCATTACATAATATATTGGCCTCGCGAATAATTTGTGCATCCAAGGTCCTTCCCTTCTCTATACTCTCATGAAATTCCTTAATCAATTGAGCTCTCCACCTAACGATCTTGTCATCCCTATATTTTGGACAAAAAGCACTTGGAATGTTTATCGCATTTGCATTGGCTTGAATTAATTGTAGAGGTGGTCCTCCACTTTGAAGCACAAATCCATTTACCATGAGCATTTGAACCTCACATGCCTGCAAACAACCGTGTCCCTTCATCCACTAGCCACACCCCGCCGATGAGCCGAACAAGGTGTGCCAATCATGTGGCTTTCATCAACATCCCAAAGAGTAAGTGGGATCAGAGTTACATAACCGTACAAACCCCCCCAACCATAACATCGCAAGAGTGAGTGGGAGCCAAGTTACAAAACCATACAAACCCCCCCAACCACAACATCTCCAGGTATTTCTGTCCACCCCATGGTGCAAGCACTCCATCATGTTTGTCTCCATCTCCCTCGTTGATGTATCTTCCACATCTTCCACTAAGTCTTGGAAAATGCCCAAAGCTAATCATTTTCTTTTCTAGCTCTATCCCTCGAATAGCACACATTGTTTTAGGCACTTTTGTCTCGATAAATCTCCCTCGTTGATGTATCTTCCACATCTTCCACTAAGTCTTGGAAAATGCCCAAAGCTAATCATTTTCTTTTCTAGCTCTATCCCTCGAATAGCACACATTGTTTTAGGCACTTTTGTCTCGATAAATCTATTTGTTTCCCCTCCATATGCACCTTTCGGTGCACCTTACTGCTTGTTCACTACTATAACAATCACATATTTAGGCCTATGGCTATCTTCTTCTAGGATGACACCTGGATCTACATGCACCAATCTTTTTTTGTGAACACTACGTCAATTTATATTTCCACGTTGCATCTCTAAAGAATTTATCACCGTCTCTTACATTGATGAGTGTGCTAGATTAACCAGTCTTTTACTTGTAGAAGTACCTATTCCTCAATTATAAAATCTCTCTACCATATAACAATCACATATTCAGGCCTATGGCTATCTTCTTCTAGGATGACACCTGGATCTACATGCACCAATCTTTTTTTGTGAACAATACATCAATTTATATTTCCACGTTGCATCTCTAGAGAATTTATCACCGTCTCTTGCATTGATGAGTGTGCTAGATCAACCAGTCTTTTACTTGTAGAAGTACCTATTCCTCAATTATAAAATATCTCTACCATTTCTTTCATCCTTGGTACATTTCATGTGCATGCTCCTTTCAAGTATGCATTGTATTTAACACTTTTCATAACTGCCATTGCCATGATTGCACATGTTGCCTCCATAGAGAGAAAGCTTGGTCTTATATAATCGATACTTACTCACATGCTTACATGTTTCGAAGTGATCTGTATATGTTCAATATAGCCCATGTCTGGTTTGTATGGTCTTTGTGGCTTATATAATATGGCAATGGACTTTATATGGCACTGACATGGTTTGCACATGGTCAGAATGGGCTGACCGAGATCTTTACATGCTCAGGGTCATCTAGGTGTGGTTTGTACGGTCCACATTTTTTGTACATGGTTGGAATAAGGAAGGAGAGAGAGAGAGAGGTCTCTCTCTCTCTCTCTCTCTCTCTCTCTCTCTCTCTCTCTCTCTCTCTCTCTCTCTCTCTCTCTCTGTGAAAAAAAAGGGGGGAGGGCTACAGCGCCAAGCGTTATAGCCCTCCCTCCCCCTTTTTTTTGCTTAGGTAGAGAGAGAGAGAGAGAGAGAGAGAGAGAGAGAGAGAAATGTATTATATCCCTCCCCCCCTTTTTTTGTTTAGGTAGAGAGAGAGAGAGAGAGAGAGAGAGAGAGAAATGTGTTATATCCCTCCCTCCCCCTTTTTTTTTGCTTAGGCACAAAGAGAGAGAGAGAGAGAGAGAGAGAGACAGAGAGAGAGAGACAGAGAGAGAAATGTGTTATATCCCTCCCCCCTTTTTTTTGCTTAGCTCTAATGCTCTCTCTCTCTCAGAGAAATGTGTTATATCCCTCCCCCCCTTTTTTTTGCTTAGCTCTAATGCTCTCTCTCTCTCTCTCTCTCTCTCTCTCTCTCTCTCTCTCTTGTTGTAGCACTCGGGGGAGAGAGATAGAGAGAAGGGCATTAAACCTCAAAAAAGGGGCAGGGGGGTGGCTACTCTCTCTCTCTCTCTACCAAAGCAAAAAGGGGGGAGGGTTGTAGACCTAGCGATACAGCCCTCCCTTTTTTTCTTGGTTTAATGCCCCTCTCTCTCTCTCACTAATGCCTTCTCTCTCTCTCTCTCTCTCTCTCTCTCTCTCTCTCTCTAAGAAAAAAAAAAGAGAGAAGGGCATTAAACCAAGAAAAAAAAGGGGAGGCATTAGAGAGCTCTCTCTCTCTCTCTACCTAAGAAAAAAAAGAGAGAAGGGCATTAAACAAAGAAAACAAAAGGGGAGAGAGAGAGAGAGAGAGAGAGAGAGAGAGAGAAGGGCCTTAAACCAAGTAAAAAAAAGTCTGAAGGGCCTTAAACTAAGAAAAAAAGGTCTCTCTCTCTCTATCTCTTCCTCCCCCTCTCTCTCTCTCTACTACCTAAGAAAAAAAACTCTTTCTTTCTGTTAGATTCCTCCCTCCACAGCATTTGAGGTGTTCAGGTGTAAGAACCTCCCCTTCTGATCTTATAACTATTCCACTCTTTGAAATAAAAGAAAGATCTTGTTTTACCCTGTTTTGGCCTGGAGAGAGAAAATGTCTAGAGGGAGGTAATTTAAAATTGATATATTTTTGATATAAAAATCCTCCTAGTGTCTAAAATGGTTTCTCTTTAAACAGAATTCAAAAAGAACTTTCCAATGTACAATTGGAATTAATAAAAAATAGGTATAAAGGACCTTAGCCTAAGGGTCCAGATTTTAAAAAAAATAGATTATGGTCTAATTAAGGTTCCTATGGGCCAATAGGATCAATCCAAGTGTAGGGAGGAGATAAACTGAAGAATAAAAGAAATGCCCCCCCCCCCCCCCCCCCAAAAAAAGAGAGTAAATGCTCACATAAGATGAAGAGTGGACTAAGGACCAAAAATGAGTAAATGCTCACATAAGATGAAGAGTGGACTAAGGACCAAAGAAAATAATTAAAAAACTAAATTTTTGACACAGTGTGGGGATCTCCCATCATGAAGTAGGCACCTTTTTCTCATCATTACCCCAAATTCTTAATCAATAAAATGAGATATTTTCATCTCTCCTCTCTCCTATTTCAAAACTAGATCCAAAAAGTAAGTTGAATTGACCCAAAAAATGGTCAAAAATTGACAAAACTGATCTAGAAAATTCTAGAATCAGTTTGCTTGGTTAGAGGCTCACTTTTTCCTATAAATAGAAGCCTCCCCCTTTGTAAAAGCTTAATGGTATTTATGCACTGTTACTCTACTCCTGTCCTGAGCCATCTACATTGAATTTTTTAATAATTCAATTATTTTTGGCCTAATCCTCTCCAAAGTGAATTGGTGGCCACTATTGCTTCAAACAATAGTAGAACCCTCGATCCCTCAAGCCAGAGGGAGATCTTACAAGCTCCATGTAAGCTAATTTTCTTACCTTGTTTACAAATTTTAAATGAAAAGTCTATGGTTTTCTTGATTTTTATGTTTTGCAGATGCTTGAATTAAATTCAAATGCTATGCCTTTGATGAAAAGGCCACTCCCTTCTCTTCTTTACATTCCAGCCTTTCTTAATCCTAGAAAGATTAACTAAGGGATTAATTAAACTCTTCTTATTGTTTACTCTCTTGAATTTAGAAAATTGTGTAGATTAGAGTTATATAATTCTAAATTGGGTTAATTAAGTAAAGTGTAGATAGATAAAAATGAGAAATGGTCAGCCATACAAAGGAGGTTATGGCAAAATTTTCCATAATTTTGTGAAAAAGAAAGTTTGTTTTCATGTTATTCCAAAAGAGTAATTCCCACCATTTTTGCATCTAAAAGAAATATTCTAATTACTCCATGTACACATTCACCTATGAATATGCATGGATATCACTGATATTAATTATATTATTAAAATTGATTTCTATGCATAGAAAGGTGCATAAAGGAATTTTTTTTAATTACAAAAGTGTTATTCTTACTAAATTTGATTTCTATGCATAGAAAGATGCATAATGGAAATTTTTTAATTACAAAAGTGTTATTCTTACTAAACACACTAAAAATCAACATCTCACATAACACACCAAATGGACAATCATCCACTTTACTTCGCTTTCTTGGTGTCACGGAACAAGTTATATATCCAAACCTCTTCGTCAAGATTATCAGATCACTCTCCTTCATGGAATCTTCATGGTTGGATGCAGCACAGCAGGGCTGTCTAAAGTAGGATTCTCTATGCAATCATCCATGAAGTTCTCATCAGCACATCTCACAAAACTAAGGTGGCTTACTTTTGCACACTGAAAATTAGCATCTCCCAAAACTCACCCAAATGAGTAATCATCCACTTCACTTCTCTTGCTTGGCATCATGGTATAAGTTACACGTTAAGACCTTAACATAGGACTTAACATAGGACTATCCCTCACAAAACCTTTATGGTTTAATGGAGCAATTGGGCCTGAAGTAGGTTTCTCAAGGTAGTCATCCATGAATTCCTGAACACTAACTTGGGCTCATAATGAGAAGAACCACTTACATAGCCTTTGTGTGAACCATCCGTCTTTAGTAACTCTTTTGCAAAAGAAACTTAAACTAGTAAGTGGCATGGAAAAAAATCTTGTGATGTTAATATGAGTACCTTTGGTAGCCTTGGTCGACATCAATGAACATTGGTTCCTAAATAGAGGATTGGGCTTGAGTTGATCCTGCTAACATCCAACATACATTATTAATTTAGATAATTGACCACATTTTTATGGATCAAGTGCAATACAGGCAGTTAAAATCTAGTTTGGTACTCATATAGGTATAACATGGCCTACACTTCCTATCTAGTTCCGAATGGTTTTGGAATAGTACCATATGTTATAGACCAGTATCATACCAATTGAAAACCTTTATAATACCAGTTCCATCAGTTGGAAACCTTTATGATATGCTCCACACTTCCTAGCTGGTTCCAAGTGGTTTGTGACCAATATCATACCGGTTGAAAACCTTTATGATACCAACTGCTTAGATGTAATTACCTATGAAACGTCATAGATAGGTTAAATACCAATATAGTACTGGTTATTTTCCACATTTCCTAGCTATGATTGGTTTGAGACTAGTATCATATTGGTTTGAAACCAGTAGCATAGTGACCAGTAGCATAATGGTTTAAAACTAGTATGAAACCTCTGCTAGCAAGATATAATTAGTGGTAGATGTCATACTATTGGATACAATCCATACATCCAATAGTTGAAAAGATACATAAGAAGGTTGTAGCTAGTAGCCATGATGTAGTAGAGGTTACATGCTTGGTTAACCACACTGGTTGACACCAGTGGAGCAATGTTAATAACAAACTTGCACAAAGTGTCTCTAAGGAGCAACTGGATAAGAACTAGTCCAGTATTGGTCTGAATTTTTCTTACCCCCTTTAGGAAACCTCGGGCTAGCTACAAGCTCTTTCACCACTGCATTATCCATGATCACTAATCCTTTGATAAGGGAAGTAAGGAAGGACTTAGTCAGGATGGGTTCTTTACTCCCATAATTAATCTACTCAATCAAGAAAGTAATACTCCTCTAGGGCTAAAGAAAGTTCAAGGGTACAAGCTTGAGAAGGGATGCCTATACTTCAATAATTGACTATATCTCCCGATTGTTGTTTATTAACCACCCAGGTTGAAATATGCGCTACTTTTTCCTCTCCTCAGGGGGCTTGGTTGAGTTGCTGATGGAGCACTTAGTGCTTATCTTAAAGCTTGGTAAGCTTGTATATGTATCATGTTTCATTTCATTGTCATGGCCTTGGTGAGTAATGGGAGCTCCTTCATGCAATGGAAAGCTCCCCAATATGGCCAAAAAAAGATATGTTTTAGATTAGTATTAAGCACTAATTAACCCTTGATTAAGTGAGATTAGTGTGCTTCATGCTTGTTTTAGGCAATTGCAGGCCTTGGATTCCTTGGATGAAGGTAGGGAAGGAATTTTTCCTCTTCTTATCAAGTGGATTTTAATCAAAGTAATTAATCTATTTGATTAAGCATATAATTAAGTAGAATTAATCTATCTCTACCAATGGATTATGGATGCATGCTTGTCTCATTGAAGTAAGGTCCTCTCCTTAATGACCTTGATGAATCCATGATTTAAGGATTAAAAGTATTCAAGGTTAATGTACGTTTAAGATTTTATGATTAAGCATGATTTAAGACTATATTAGTAGGGAGAGAATCATTAAGGGTAGCCTTGAAACCCCAAGACCTACCATGATGATGAAGGAAGGTTTCCAAATGGTATCCTCTCTCTTGGGAGTCAATCTTAAACATGGTTTACATGTTAAAGTTCTTTTGGGTTTATAGATTGATTTACATAAAAGCATTAATCCTCCTTTTTTACTAATCATTATGGTTATGGTTAATCAAGACACTAACCGATGTAAGTCAATCATAGGATTTAATATGCATCTAACCCTTTTTCTTGATTGTGATCAAGTATTAGTTTCCATCATAATTAAGCAATGACATTTTTGTACACAAAGTAGTGATTACACAAAGTAGTGATTTAATGCTTATGATTACACATCCAAATGTAAGTCTTAGGTTTATGCTAATCTTACACGTATTGGTTTTTCTTTGATAACTTAGTTAAGTTAATCAAGTAATTGACATAAAAGGCAATGGTATGTACCCCATGATTACCTATAACTAAAGTAATAAGATCTTCTATAAGTAAGTAGGATTTTATCCAAGTTCTAAGCTTGTGAGCAAAGAATCTACGAAGTATAAAAGGGATTTTTGAATGATTTCCACCTATGTACATTAAGGGTTTAAGTTGAATCATGTAGCTTCTCGAATCAATTAGATAGTCCTCTAGTTAGATGCATAATCCCAAAGGAATTAGATTCTTATAACTCTTGTGTAGGTTAATGAATTTCCCATTTCATCCTATGATGTACAATTAGATAGGTTTTGTGATACATGAAGCACGAGTAACTAGTTTCCAAGGTTGTCATAAGTTAAATGCTTTTATTAGTTAATATATAGAGAAGGAATTATTATTTTTGTAAGCTTGATCATTGATGAAATGTTGCTTGTACACACACAAGACGATTGATTGGAGTATATGTGGTCATATCACACTCTCTTTTTGGCAAAAGGACACTCATCTAGAGAAGGTGGGATATGTAATAGTGATACACCAATTTTTTAAACCAAAGATAAAGTTAAAGGAAAATTCACTTGAGAATCTTTTCCAGGCTCATGTGGAAGAATTATAGGTAGTTCTATAAAATCCACTATTGCTTCTTTCCAATTACATTGTCAGTGTTTCCCATCTTGTGTTTCAGTATACTAACATGAAAGAGAGGATGTACTTTGGAACCCTTTAGGTAAAGCTACCTTGTAAGCTACACTTCCAATTTTTTAAAGTATTGTATAAAAACCACAATACCTTGGACTTAATTTTGAAAGTTTTCCAATTTTAAAGTTTTTGACTTTTCAAAAAATTTTACTTAAACTAAATCACCTTCCTCTAAATTAATTGGTCTTCTTTTACCTCCTTTCTCATAACTAATTGAACAATCATGCACTCTTTTAACGTTGCATCTTGCAATGTTTAGCATGTCTTGCATCTCTTTAAGAAAGTCTTTAATGCTTTGGAATTTTTCCTTTTGTAACCCAACTGTTATGGGTGCTCTAGGTTGAACTCCATACATTCAAATGAATGAACTAAAACTAGTAGAGTAGAATGTTTAGTACTATTATAAGCAAATTCTAATAATGGAAGATACACATCCCAATTGTTTTGCTTATGTTTAACATATGCTCAAAGCATATCTTCTAGGACTTGGTTAACCCTTTTTGTATGTCCATTTCTTTGTGGATGTTCAGATGTACTCATACTAAGTTTGGTGTCTAATTTTTTAAACACTTCTTTTCAAAAATGGCTTGTAAACTTTGTATCTTGGTCATTTACTATATTTGTTGGTAATCCATACAATCTATATAGATGATGGATAAACATTCTAGCCAATTTTGGTGTTTTACTTCTTTTTTAGTTGTTATAAATTGGACCAATTTGGTTAACCTATCCAATACTACCCACGTTGAATCATGCCCTTTACTTATTTGGGGTAGTCCCACTATGAAATCCATAGAAATACTTTCCCACTCACCCTCAGGTATTTGTAGTGGTTGTAATATTCCACATACTTTTAGGTGCTCAGCTTTATTGACTTGGCACTTAGGGCATTTTTAATAACATAATTCTAGATGCCCTTCTTTAAACCTTTCCAATAAAACTATCTTTTAACAAGTGCATAGGTCTTATAAATTCTCGGGTGCCCTGCACTTAGATTGTCATGACATTCTAGTAAAATGTTCTCACGTATATTTTCTTATTTGGGTGTAAAAACGTGACCTTTATTTCCATTATTGATGGGAAAATTTTTCCAAAAATGTTTTTCACTTATTAACCCTTCTGTAAGTGATTCCTTTGAACCACTATCTTTTACCCTCACACAGCAGCTACATTTTCTTAACTCTCTATTTGATAGTAAATTTTTTTTATTAAGTAATTCCAAACTACTTTCCAAACTACTTGATAGCTAGGGTCATTAGCACATTTTCCTTTTAAGTGAGCCAGCAATTCACTTAGTTGAGTAAAACTCAACTCATTTATCATGGGTGCTTGACTTAGAGCATCTGCCAACGACATTAACTTTTCCTTTTCTATATCTGATTTGAAAATCAATCTCTTGTAGGATTTCAGTCCACTAGCCTTTCTACCTCTTAACTCCTTTTGAGTATTTAACCATTTAAGACTTTCATGGTCAAATAATACTTCAAAATTAGCACCATACAAATCATAACGCCACTTTTTAAGAGCATGCACAATTACAAATAGTTCTTTTTCATAAGTTGAATAGTTACTTTGAGCTTTGTCCAACTTTTTACTTTCAAATGCAACTGGTCTTTCCTTTTGCAATATTAGTTCTCCTCTACAACAAAATTACTAGCATCCATTTCCAATACAAATGGTTCATTTGGATCCACTATTTGCAAAATAAGAGCAGTAGCTATGGCTACTTTCAATTTTTCAAAACTAGTTTGTGGATCATGAGTCCCAACTAAATTGTTTTCCTTTTTCTTTAAGCTATCTTAGCATAATTTCTTATAAACTTTTGATACAACCCTATAAGTCCTAAAAGGTTCTGTAACTCGTCTATATTAGATAGGGCCTTCTGTCTCAATATAGCTTCAACTTTATCAAGATCCATACAAATCCCTTCCTCGGACACTATGTGTCCAAGAAGATATTGCACTTCTTTTTTGAAGAAATCACATTTAGATTTTTTAGCTAATAATTTATTTTTCCTTAATAATTGAAATACTTTTCTAAGGTGCTCAATATGTTCTTATTCATTTTGACTAAAGATTAGATATAATCAATAAAACCACCATAAATTTTCCTAAATAAGGATGAAGTATAGTGTTCAATCATGGTCATAAAAGTAGCAAGAGCATTAGTTAGACCAAAAGGCATAGCTAAAAACTGATAGTGCCCAAAAGATGTCATAAATGTGCACATCTTCAATTCTAATTCTTACTTGATGATATCCAAACCTTAAATCTACTTACTAAAATATTTAGCATCTTTGAGTTGATCAGACAACTTATCTATCCTGGGAATAAAAAATTTATTTTTTATTGTGATTGCATTCAATCCACGATAATCTATGCAAAAGTGCATAGATCCATCGTTTTCTTCACCAATAATATTGGTGAAGCCTAGGGAGACTTAATTGGCCTAATAAAGCCTTGTTCTAAATATTCAGCCAATTGTTTTTCAACTTCTTATCTTATAAGGTGGCTTACTAATTGGCTTTGAATCCTTTAAAAATTTTATGGGATGATTTATCCCTGTATCCAGAGGTAAACCTTTTGGCAATGATTTATCCCTGTATCTAGAGGTAAACCTTTTGGCAATGCTTCCAAAAAAATTTACTGGGATGATTTATCCTTGTATCCAGAGGTAAACCTTTTGGCAATGTTTTCAAAAAAACATCTGTAAATTGTTTAAAGAAGAATTAACTACTTCACAAATACTTGAATCAAACTTTTCACAATGGTTTTTAAATTGAGGCATTGCATAACACAAAAAAAAAATTATTTTGTTTCATTATCTTAATGAAGCTTTTGGAGCTCAATATTACATATCAAAGGAGAATACGGTGCATTGTGCTCTCCCTGCAATGTAATAAATTTTTCTTTGTGCTCAAATGTTAGTGTATTATGCAAATAGCTTCTCTCCCCAATAAAAATAACAATTCTCTCCCAAGAATTACATTTGCGAGATCGACAGACGCATCACCTAAAAATTCAAAAGTGCTTCATACTCTTGAATCTTTACCCCAACTTGGTTTACCACCACAGTATCCCACTCATCTTTATCATAGGCATTGGCCAATGATACTATATACTTATGAGAACTGGGACTTGAGGTAACTTAAGTTACTTAACCAAGTTGTAATTTAAAAAGTTGTGTGTGGTCGTATCATCTATGAGGATTCTAAATTTTTTATATTTAATGTTTCCATTCACTCAAACCAAATCATGTGGTCCAAATGATGCTTTCCACATAGATTTTGCCACCATCCCCACAACAATGCTTTTCATCAGAATGACAAACCTCGGCCAATTTATATCTAGGAGAATCCTTAAGTGTCAACACTTGAATGGTGTGCACTAATTTTCATTTAGGTTTATCATTACCATTCCAATAAGTTCTTGTCCTTGGGACTTAGGACAATGCTTTTTATCATGTCCTAGCTCAAGACAAGAGAAACAAAGTTTTTCTTTAACCGCGCTTTCTCAAAATCTTGCTTTTTTAGAAACTTACCAGGATTGGATTTTTTGCTTTTTTGAAGGTTTTTCCTTTTTGAAGAAAATACCCTTTCTTTTTTGAGAGCCAAAATATTCTCCATGAGGTTTATATGAAAAAATTATCTTTTTCTTTACAATTACCATCACCCATGGTATCATCAAAAAAATTTACAAATCTTATAGCCTCATCTAAGTTTTTTGGCTCTTTAGAGAGAACTTATGTCTTGTACTCCCTTTTCAAGGCTCTAATAAAGCCTCTTTCTTACTTTTTAAAAATTGTTTATTCCCTTAAGATTTAAGACAATTTCTCTATAGCAATCTATATATTAAGTGATATTTAAATTATTTTGTTCCATAGAACAATTATCCTACTCCTCTCAATTATGGTCTTTTTTATTTTCAAGAAGATATTCCTTTAAGAATAATTCCTTGAATGAATCCCACGAATCGGGTACTTGCCTAGCTTCCACTACACTCATCCCCACTTATAAGCTTTACCTTGTAAAGGATAGGATAGCTTCAATGGGACGGTTATGATCAAGCACATTTCTTAAAAGATGCAAATCTTGCCAATTTTGTAGAAAAATATGGACCGCATCACTCTTTCTCTCTCTAAGGCTGGGCAACTTGTTGTTCTCTCTCTTAAGGCTGGACATTAGGTGCTTCTCCCTAAAGGCTAGCCCTAGCCAATTCCTCAAGCTAGGCACCCACACTTGATTCCATGGAGAGACATGATTTAGTGTGCAATTTTTCGCCAAAGCCATATAAGTATAGAGTGTCCATTGTTGTTAAGACCTTAATGGCAAGAGTTTTGTGCTCATTTCCAGAACCATGAGAACTAATGACATGTTTCTAAACATGGTATCAAAGCTAGACCGGCTAGACTTAGCAAGGTGAATAGGTTAGGTTATGCATTAGGATTAGATCTTCTTCTCTCTTTCACTCTTGAAGAGTGGCGTTGCTAAATGAAATGATGCATAGGAAGAGGAAGAGGAGGAAACTCTACACACTAGTTACACATCTTCATGTGCGATTACCACACTCTCTATATATCACTTGCCCATGCACGCACACTTACCAAGCGCATCAGCACGTTTGCATGTGTGGGTTTATGCACTATCTTAAGTTGCCCTTTGTGCACTACAAGGCCTGTAACAGACACACATAAAGACCTATCTCAATCTGTTACTCAACACTGTAGACAAAGCACTCTCTGTGGAACGGAGGACATTGCCGATGGAGAGGGAGGCTGAGGGAGACAAACTGGAGTACATGCTCTCGACTTATTACTTGTAGTAGTCAAAGTGGGCTTGAGTACATGCCCCCGGCAACCTATTGCTACTCTACGCCTTGCTTTGCACGCCAGAGCGACACTGAATTCGCTGCTAAATCAGCCCTCTGACGACATCTATTCACAGCTCTCATTCACACACAAGGCTACAAGGACATAATGGAAAATGGGATCCTTAAGACTGTGATTCGCTTATGCATTGCCCCTCATGATTTGGATGATGTTATTATCAATGCAAGGAACCTAGACTTATCATGGTATTTAATGAAATCATTTTGCATAACTACATTCAAAGAATTAGGCATGCATGATGTCCAAGTTGCCATGGCTTGGAAGAGAAGAAGGAAGTGGACGACACGCTTTGGTGCCCATGCATTTAATCTGCAATCACACATTTTTTGCATTAAAAATAAGTGTCATCTGCATGCATATTGGGTATCCTCACAACTAATCATGTGCAATCTCTCTCACTTGAGTTCTATTGCATCTCTCTCTCTCTCTCTCTCTCTTCCATATCCATGTTCGTGCTTCCACACACCATGGCTTGATCTCTCCTTCCACTCCCACTCCCTCCTAGACCTAGCCATGTTTCCGACATGGTATCACAGCTAGGCTCTATTCCATCTCTATGCTTCACCTTCTCCCCTTATACATTTTTAGGATTTATGTTTTTTAAGGTTTCTACATTTCTAAGGTTTTTGTGTTTTCAACCTTCTCTGCGTTTTCTCTTCATGAGCCACCCCTTGGACATAATTATCATTTTATCTCATGAATATTACCATGCAATAGTAGCTCAATGATTTTTCATAAAAAATCATATCCTGTAACAAACATCCTCCCTAAGCCATACAAGACATCACCTTAGGTAACTCTCACACTCACACTCCACTCAACTTACCATGTCAACCTCCTATAAAACCATTATGGAGAATCCAAAATAGTACCAATAGAGATGAAGATAAACGTTAACCTGAACAAACATTCGAGGAGGTCAAGAAAGAGTGGGTTTCCCCAGAGTACCCTAGCCAAGGTAAGTATGATGCCAAAGAAAAGAGGCTGGCAGCAATCAGAAGCCTACCCATGAGCAGAAATCGGCCAAGTAAGAGCCCCAAGAAATAAAATTTTACCCATAACCCAAGCCCCGTTAGATCCCCATGAAGATGTTAGAAGCTCGAGGCTTCTGTGAGAGAAACCCTTCCATTTGGGTTCCAAAAACCTCACCATCTCCACCGTAATCTCCTAACCAAGAAGTGTTAATAAGCGCAGTTCTGAACCTAATTTCAATCCCATAGCAATAGTAGCTGATTCTTTGGTGAATCCCAACCAAGATAGTAAAAGCTCAAGGCTTCTACAATGGTGAAGAAAGCCCATACCACAAGCCTTCGAGAACCCCTATAAGGAAACCCATACCATAAGCCTTCTACACCATCTAACAAATGTTAAACCAAAGATGGAGTGGATGTTATCCCTAACGTTAAACCAAGAATGGAGAGCAGGCCACCTCGACTCACATGCCAACAACAATTTCAAAAGAGTCGAAAAAGTTTACACCAAATAGCAAGACACATCACTAAGTCCATGCAAGGTAGCAAGCTTACCCATTTCCATTCCCATCAAAGAAGATCCATCCATGGTGCCATGCCCCCAAGAGAGTCGTGCGTTTGATTTTGTGGTGCTTCTAGGATGACCACGGTCCCACAACACCCCTATGTGCACCACACTACACACCTACTTCATTTCTTGCCTTCATGATGTAGTGAGCTCACAAGGTATGCCAAAAGACTTAAACCTCGTTTTGTACATATGTAATGTAGCCGACCCTCAACAAGTGTATAGAAATATCTAATCACAAATTATAAGAAAATAAAAATAAAAAATAATTAAAAATGGAAAACCACAACCAATAGAAAGCTTAAAAAAACCAAAAACAATAGAAAAATAAAGACCCAAAACACTAGAAAATGAAAAGAACAAAACATTGTGAAGGAAATTTCAAAAACGAACCAAATACATTTGCATACATGTGCATGCACACACGCACACACACACACACATACAAACAAAGCCATAAAAATTAACCCCCTCCCTAAAAGCAAATCACACACACACACACACACACACACATACAAACAAAGCCATAAAAATTAACCCCCTCCCTAAAAGCAAATCATTTTTTTTACTTTACCCTCCCCGCCCACTCCTTGATCTCCTCTAGCCCTGCATATTGGTTGATTGTTGTAGTCACTTACAACCCTTGTTCTTGCATTCTCATTGTAGAAGTGGGAGATGATGGCATGTCTTTAAGAACCACCTCTTCCACATACTCCTCTTCATCTTCCTATTTTGGGTTGTCTCACATTGTGGCACAGTTTGTTTTGGTGTTCGAGTGTCTTCTTCATTCATGAATTTTTTACCTTCTCTTTCTCTATCTTGGAAATTTAGTGCTAGTAAACAAAGCTTATTCTTGCATCATGGTAGAAGTGGGCGATGGTGGCATTTCTTTAAGAACAGCCTCTTCTACATAGCTTATTCTTGCATCATGGTAGAAGTGGGCGATGGTGGCATTTCTTTAAGAACAGCCTCTTCTACATACTCCTTTTCTTATGCAGCCTAACCAAGGTATCCCATGCATCCTTAGGTGTCCATGCATCCTACCATAGCATGCGACACATTAACAAACATCCAATACATCTCTTTGTTGACTCTCACATGCCATGACTTAAAATCCTGCACATGTGAGAAGTGACATTTCTTCCGAAAGCTATATCTCCTTCTTATCACCTAAAATAAACTCCTAGTATCCTTTTCCTCGGAGGAAGTTTCTCATCGTGAATTGCTTGGAAGTTGTTCTTATCTAGCTAGTGTTTCATTTTCTAGTGTTTTGGGTCTTTATTTTTCTATTGTTTTTGGTTTTTCTAGTGTTTTGGGTCTTTATTTTTCTATTGTCTATCCCATATTGTGAGCAAGAAGCTAGACATCATTACCTGCAGCAACTTACGAAGCAGTGCTTATTGGAACTTCTACACTTAAAACAAACTTATAATCCCCAACACAGTCACCTCCTACAGTACTATAAACCTTGTTATACTACAATTGTATATGGGACATTCACATAAACATATATCCACCAATAACTATAAATCTCAAATTCTTTGCATAGACTGACTGTAAGAAAATTTATGTCGCAACTTTGCACCAAACTAGAAGTTGGCATACACATCAAAATTGACACTTTGTACATACTATAAAGGCAAGTACTCTCCTACTATAACATACAAAGGTCGATCCATAGAGTAGACAAGAGAGATGGATGGTTGAATTTTCTTCTATTCTATTCTCTTCTCTACAACCATAACATAAAGACAAGAGTACATACTATAACTTTCCTACTATAACATACAAAGGTCGATCCATAGTGTGAACCCGACTACATGAGCTAGCACTATAACTATGCCATAACTCTAGTATAACAAAGTGGCCATCACATAGCCTGTAAAAACCACTAGTAGCATATCGCCCATAATCTCACCAATCATGTTAGTGGACTAAGTGCGGAGCCGTCATCCTAGCGTGTCATCCATATCCGCACTAGTGAAGCTTGATATATCAACAAAGTGCGGAGCCGTCATCCTAGCGTGTCACCCATATCCACACTAGTGAAGCTTGATATATCAACAAAGAAAACAAAAGAAGGAAATTTTTCACCTATCTTATAAAAGGTTAAGGAAGTCGCACAAGGATGTCAATAAGTATTATGATTAGTATATGCAAGCCAACAAGAGGCATGAAAACTAGGTGACAAAATGTGGAATCTTGTTAGCTTATCTTATGGAACACAACCAAACATTGCACAAACAAATGATCACATGACTTATGGACTCTCTTAAGGTGAAAGACATGGAGCTCACAAAGGTCATTGTAGAAAAAAAAAAGTAGCAAAAGCCAAAGAGGAGGATCTCCAAAACATGTCCCATTAAAAAATAAAGGATTTGTAAGAGAACGACAATCTCATAAGCTCTAAGTTTGAGTCTAGGGAGAAAAAGTAGAGGCCCAAAATGTAAAGGTACAAGAGTTACACAACATAGCATTGCCATTGTTGAGAATCTAACCCTTGGGGATACAACCTTAATAAGGCAGAATACGAAGACGTATGCCAATCCTACTATTATAATGTCTATATTCCATGCAAATTTACCTCTCTGATAACACTGCTATAGTACTTTTTTAAACTCTACCATTTTGGATGATATTGAGGACTTCTAAGATCCGGACATCCCATATCCTCTTCCCCTCAACACCTACCGCACTTGAAATTCCAACATTTTGAGATTCTTGAGTGTTGTAAAGATATCAAATCTAAATTTCCAATGATTTGTTCACTTCGCTTTTAGAGAAATGGTATGCTAGTAGGGGTCGATTCTTTTAGGATTTCCTTGCCCATGGTGATTTAACTCTACATTATAACATATTTCTCTTCTTTACAAAGATAAGGGTACACAATTAAGTTGTGGATTATTAAAAGGATATATTGTGAGCCTTGATGTTGTTTAGATGGGAGCCTTTCCCTTCGAACGTTGCCTTGTCAAGGACAGATCTACAAACACTTTATAGGGTTTGTTTTATTGTTCTTTGCTACTTGTGGAGCCTATGAGCTACACTTGCACTTTGGAAATAGAAACATAAAACTTGGCATTTCCTTCCTTTCTTAAGGATAGTATATGATTACAAGTGATGCTTATATTTTGAGGGCCATGAGATATTGAAGCCTAAATAGACTTCAAAAATATTTTTACAAGCTTGAATGTTACAAAAATTATATTCTCTACGACAATAAAGTTTGTATAGTTGACTTTCATACAGAGAAATTATAAGTGAATTGATGATTACCTTGCAATGTGATATTGTCGACTAGCTAGAGCTTTGTAACATTATAGACTAATTAGAGCTTCGTAAGAGTACTAATATGAGCTTTGTAACATTGTAGACTTTGTGATGTGACATTGTAGACTTGGTTTTCAGGCCCCCGATCATCTTCACTATTTATGCTACTCCAAAGTATCTTTGCCCTCAAACAATCATCAAGGATCTGGTCTGAAATACTTACAATCTTCTCTGAGAGCGTCACTTGACTCATTTAGAAGTGGTTCAGTGTCTATTTCCTGTGTGTAGTTCAGACAGCAAGGCTTTAACCTCCTCATGATTGGTGCCCATGTTGATGATCTTTTTCTCATCTCCAATAGCCTCTTTTACCTCTCAAAATTTAAAGATACACTTGGTTCCACCTTCTCTGACAGGCTATGGTGAGCGCGTCCAGATTAAAAACTCGTTGAGATGCTTGCAACCCAAGCTATTGGCTTTTATGTGACAATCACTCACTAGATTATCTCCTCAGGTGGTGGTTGCATCCCAAGCAATTACAGGAAAGAGAGGTTATGCACCAAGGTTTTGGGCGACGTATTAATCTGGATCATAAAACATGGAGTAAATAGAGAGGTTATAGGTTATGCAGATGGGGCCTTAAAAAAGGAACGTAATCTAAAGATCCACCATGCCCTATTAACGGCTATATTTATGTCTTCAGCATTACATCCACACAAAATTCAACCCCCATTACCAAATCTAGCATGAAGACTAAGAAAACAAAATTTCCCAACATAACTCTCGTAGTCTAGGGAGCAGCCAATTCCTCTGACATGGACTACCACCAGAGTCTCAGCATATCATGCTATGAGGAAGGTAGTGATGGAGCACCTCACAGTGCAGACCTAAAGACCCGTAAGCCTGCAAGCTGGGCATGCTGGGGAATGCCAAACATATACATACACAACACAACACAACTGCTTGCAACACACTATCGGTATGTATAGCACATGCATTTCAGGCTTGATGTATGTGACATCTGCCATACATATGCCTTCATGAGATTAGACTAAATCTGATCTTACAAACTGAGAGGATTATGGAATATAGCCACACTTATAAACTAAGAGAAGTTTGACAAAAACACTGACAACTTCTTCAGAGGTTAAAAGTTCAATTTAAGGAGAGCACATCCAATTATAATTTACAAACATGAAAACTAGTCTAAAATAAGAAGAGAAACACATACATACCTACGTTACAATGCACCACAGTTTCTCACACTTATTTATGGTGAGTACACCGTATCTTGCTGCAAGCTCTCTTCTCGAGAAAGGAAGCGAGAAGCTGGTGGCAATATAGATGCACTATGCCATGGCTGAACAAAATCAAAGAACGTTACCGCTGCAAGAACTTGAGTTTATATTCATGACCATCGAAACTAATCGTAATTTTTTTGTTGTCAGCCAGCTGATCACTATCTATAGTGAGTTTGGTGTCAGTGCTTGTCTTCTTCCCATTGGTCTTGCTTTGTTGGGAGTCGGAAGTCTGCGGATTGCCTGACTCTCCATTTGTTTCTTTCCCACCAACACTACCTTCCTCCTCAACTGCATAAGCTAACATTTTAAAGAAGGTGTGCTGCAGTGGGGACACCTCTACGTGACTGTTGCCTGGGATCTTGTACCGTGTGTTACCATAGGCAGCCCCCACTTTGTCCCTTAGGTAAAGTGTCTGGTTTGTCTCATTCACCAATACTGTTGCCTGTGATGTGAAACCTCCTGTCTTGGCCTTTACAAAACCACCTTCCTTGGCTCCAACACTAGCATCCTTGTCGCTAGGACTCCCGCCTTTACCTCCTGCCATCAATAGTTCCAGTGTTTCAGTCCTCGTGAAGAAAGCTGAAGAGAATTTTTTTACGGCCACAAGGAGTTCCTTAGGAAAAAGCTTCTCTAGCCCATTGTACCAGTTTTCAGCACCTAATTTGAAGTTGATTTCTCTTGCTCCATATCTCTTGTCCACACATTGCTCTTGCTGTTCCCAGCAAGACATTCTCATAGGCCTTTGGATTTAGGCACCAGATTCTCCCATCACAAGCATGCACCTACCCTACCCACTTCTCTATACAATCAATGGCCCTCTCCCTTTATCAATAAATCTCATGAAGGCATGTACCTGACCTAGACCAGCCTGTACAATGCACCAAAAGGGCTCACAATGGCATGTATCTTACCTTCACTTACCTTGTTCCAATAGTCATGGCTCGTGTAGCATTAAAAAACTATCTGCTAAAGCATGCTAAGAAGTTCACTTCAACGAGCTGATTCAGGATAAGCACGTGTGAAAATTTAGAACTAAAATTCCACAAAATATTCAAATGTGTAAATTTGGATGTATGTTTGAGAATTAGAAGGTGAAATTACACTAAACCCAGGTACGGCTGGGGCATGCCCCTCCTCCTCCTCTTTTGGTGTGGTCAGATTTCGCAAAACCCAAAACAGGCACATCAAAATCTATCCTAAGAATGGCATAATAGCTGAAATGGGGTTCCAGGCGAAAGCCCCACTTAGATCCCAGAGATATATGGAATCCTTTCTGCCTCCCCAACGCGCGCGCGCACACACACACACACAGAGGAATAAACCAACATGCTTCTGTGATAATAAGAAAAATAAGACAATTAGGATTTTTGTGAAGAGGTGTGTACCTTTGCTGGAAAACAAGAGAGATTTCCACATAGTGTGTGACAAGCAGAAAGATTTGCAAAATGGCGTAATATGTAAGAAGCTACCAAGGAGAAGAAGCAGGTCGACCTAGAAAATGAGGTCCCTTTTTGAGAGTCGAGTCCACACGTCCGGGGGTCGGGCAGCAGGCCACGGCAATACACTCACCGTGTGAACCTTGAAGAAGAACAGCAAGTCGGACAATGTGAGATTTCCATCCACAACTTCAACATCTATCTCCACTTAATGCATAATAAAAACCACCCTCGTAGATTTCCCTATGAGACACTTTCAAGGCAAAATACAAATCCGACGTTACTTTGCAAAAGTACCACGTTGCCAAAGATTTTGGCTTTCAGGAGACTCTTGCTCCTACATTCGTTGTAGGTTAACCACAATCCGCACTGTCCTTGCATTGGTGGTGGCAGAGATTGGTCGCTTGTAAAACTTTCTTTTCTCAACAAGAATCTCGAGGAGGAGCTATATGTGGAGCAACCCGAGAATTCCAAAAGCAAAGTTTCCAGGTTACGAAAGGCACTATATGGGCTAAAATAGGCCCTAAAGTATGGTACCAAAGGAGCAGCCAGGATTCACTCCCGATTCTAAAAGCAAAGTTTGTTGGTTACTAAATTCACTCTATGGACTGAAATAGGCCCCACAAGCATGGTAAAGGTTTGATGCTTATTTTGTGAGTTTTGGTCACTTCTATAGTCCTTTAGATGCACATTTGTATGCCTTTAATGATTAGGGAAAGCATATGGTCATTGTTCTCTATGTAGATGACCTCATCTTCACATTACATGGCAGATATGAAGAGTAGATTTTGAAACATGACTAATCTTGGGCGTATGCATATCATTGTTTTGGTGAGGATTGAAGTCTGGCAAAAGCTAGGTAACATCTTCATCTCTCAATAGAAATATATAGGTGAGACACTCAAGGTATTTGGCATACCACCAATGCAAGGTAGTTTGTATTTCAATGGTGTGGTCCAAGCTATCTATTCAAGACACTTCAGACCTTGTGGATGACATCTTACACAAGTAGCTATCCATTCAAGACACTCAAACCTTGTGGGTGAGACCTTATACAAGAAGTTAGCCGGTAGTCTTGTCTTCTTATATCTTCTTATAGGGGGGAATTTTTTGGCGAGCATTTTCCAATGAGCAATTCCTCCAAAATGGCGAGCGTTTTTTCTCTCTCTACTCTATCTCTACTCACTCCCTCATTCTCGCACTCTCTCCCTAGGACCCTCTTTCATTCTCTCTCTCAATCTCACTCTTACATCCATGCTCTCCCTCTCTCTTTAAACCCCCCTGTCTTATTTTCTATCTCTTTACACCCCTATGCTAACTCCTTATCTCTTGATGCAACTCAAAATTAATATACAAGGTACAAGATACACCCCTCCCCTCTCTCTCCCTCTCTCCATGCATGAAACAATTACAATAGATTATGTCATGCAAATTACAATTGATGATTCAAAATATCAATTTAAACCCTCAATATATAACAATTACAATAGACAATGTCATGCAAACTACAATTGATGATTCAAAATATCAATATAAACCCTCCATTACTAGAGTCTCATTCATACAATGTCAAAAGAATATGCCGTGAGAATCGTAGTTCAAAAGTAGATGCCATGAGAATATAGTTCAAAATAACAAAATAAAATCTCCATTCCTAGAGTCATTCATAAATAACAAAAGATGATGTCATGAGAATTGTAGGGCAAAATAAAACCTTCATTCCTAGAGTCATTCAAGTATGTGGAGGCATACTCAAGCTCCTGATTCTATTATGTGGCCCTTCAGAAAGAAGGAAGGAGCTGTGATGGTGCATATGGAGGATATGTCGGGATTGGCATAAAATGTCGAGGAACATGATAAGGAAATGGTGCATTAGATGGCGGTGGATAAAATGGAGGTGGCATAGATGGGGAGGGATGTGCATATGGCCTAAGACCTTGATTCCATGGCAAATGTCGCAGAGTTGCCATCATAGGTTCCACTTGTGCCCTTTGCAATGCCTCTGTCTCCTTGCCAATGAATTTATTATCACCGAGGTCTTTAGGGATGTCTTCAAGCCCTCCCAACTCAATTTCATGGCATAGCAAATCATCCTCAATGCTTATACAATGTCGGAGCATCTGCTTGCATGCCTTTGCCATGCTACCCGTCCCTGCAAAGCAATCAAGAACTAGATCCCCCTCCATAGTGAAAGTTCCAAGCAACTACCTATAAAGTGAAAAAATTTAGATGTATTCCCTACCACTTGAACATGCTTTCACAAATTCCCTACCAAGCAACTACCTATAAAGTGAAAAAATTTAGATGTATTCCCTACCACTTGAACATGCTTTCACAAATTCAAATTATAAAAAAGCTCTTTCTTGTTTCACACCTTGCATTAACCACTTGTCTCTCAGCTGGACCTCATAGAGGCCTACGGCCCCTACCCATTATCAGATTGGGTTCTTTCCTGTTGCAGTATTCACACTCTGAAACAACAATGGAATGTGGCCCAAAACCTTTCCCATCCACTGCATCATTTCCATTCTCTCGAATATATGTTGGGCTATATCTACTTGGTGGATTGCGTACAAACACTCCAATAAGTATAATGGGCTATATCTACTTGGTGGATTGTGTACAAACACTCCAATAAGTATAATGGGCACCTGCCCCACAATTACAAGTTAGACATTTTTGTTCAAACCATTGATAAAACTATTATATACTTATATTTAAACATAGTTTGTGTAGGTCACACCTCCTTAGTTCCATCATCATCAATCTGATGATGGTAAGCTCCTTGCATCTATAGATACAGTGAGAGAGAGAGATTGTGAGATTTCGCAACCTCGACAATGGTTCGAAGATGATTAGGATTGCTTTGCTGTGACAAATGTCCCGTTATCTTTTAAAAACTCATTGGCTAACACACATGTTGCAACCACAAGCTCCTTCATCCAAGCATTCCATCTAGGCACAACGGGATAATCTGGATCCACAATCAATGATGTTGGGAAATCCACCCACACTAAAGAGCATCCCTGCCCACCGCCGAATGAACAATACTCCCATACCCCCAATAAACCTTGCCATATGTGACAATCATGAAATGTCAAGGTCAATTGTTATCAGTTTCAGAAGACACAAAGCAATGATCTATTTGTTTGAATAATTGATACACTCAATGAACTAGATTCTCCAAGAATTGTGTCGGCCACATACACTATGCTTTCTTCTATCACCATATATCGTGGGTGAATATCTGGAGATGTTATTTTAAATCAAAATAGAATATTAAAAACCCAAGAAAAGAGCATTGCATGAAACTTGCAATGATTAAAATATTCTTAGAAAGAGAATGACTTACTAGGTGGAGGACCAACAGAACTAGCTGTATCCCTATTGGAGTGCGATGCTCGAGATCTCGATTGTCTTTTTGTCAAATGCCTAGATTCGGAGTGCACTTCATCTCCCTTCTCTGATGGGCCAAATTCTGATGGAGACTCCTCTCTCTCTTCTTCACTGCTTAACTCCCGAGCTTATCAAGTAAGGTGGTTGGGTTTGCAACCCCAAACCTTTGCATGAAAAATACATCATGGGCCATTGTTTGAGGCACATGCATGCGTGTCACTCTACTTAAAGTACCTCATACAAGGTCAAAGACATGCTACACTATAAAATATATGCAATAAATTTAGGTCAAATCATGAAGTCACTTCTTTAGGTTCGCCAGGAACATTAATAGCTCAGCCTCCTCTTCCTTGGTGAAGGCAATGACACGACAATGAACTAACAGATGTAAGCATTGAGATAAGTTGTACTTACTTTTAAATATTGCATTAGTCCATGCAACCACCCTGTGGTTTCCATCCCATACGATAAGTTTCTTGTTATGGAGGTGTTTCCACCTCTATGAATCAATCGTCTGTAAATTACAAAATTACATAACACAATCGTCATGTGTAAAAACCACAAAATAAAATAGCATCAATAAAATAAATATAAGGAGATATGCATCCCGCCACATTGAAACGATGGGACTGATTTGTCCAAAATCCATTAGCCCATTTTGCTTCTTGAGGGTTAAATTCCACTGGTTGTTCTCCTGGAAAATCTCTAACACAATAAATTTACCCTGTGTAGGCACATACCCATGTTGATCAAAACTCTCCTTGAGCTCTCTTAGATGATCATCTGTGGTCCTTATGGCTGGGTTCACCAAAAGCCTACACAATGGTACCCCTATAAGCCTTTCTTCCTTGTCCACAAAATGCTTGGACAACCAATCTTGCAATAATTCTGTAGTCACCAACCGGCTAAACTCATCTAGCAAAGAAGGCACATCTTGTGTTGGTGGGTCTTTATGAACTAGCCTTTTCCTAGAGCTTTAGGGGATCATTGAGCCACTAACATGACTATCCACTACATGTGTGACTACTGTAGAGGCTTCCTCACTCACACCAAGCACTTCGGTGCTTTTGGATCCTTCTGGTTGAGAGACATCCACCACATCATGTTGTGCATGAGCCTTCTTAGAACGAGTTTTAGGAGCCATCTTCTACCCTCATGTAAAGGCTAATTTGAAGGCACAACACATACAACAACACTTGTTTGGCTCTTAAAAGACAAAACACTATGATGATCAAAAAAATAAATATGAAGGAAGGGGGAGAGAGAGAGAACCTGGAAAGGGGGGGGGGGGGGTTCGGAAAGGAGGCTACAATGGAATGAAGGAGTTTTGCTCTATATTTATAAAGAATAATAAGGATTAATAAAAATTAATTATGATTAAAAACCCTAATCATCTAACTCACTTGCAGGCTTCTCATGCTCATGGCTCGCATGGCGACATCATTGTGGACTTATTCTCTCTCTCTCTCTCTCTCTCTCTCTCTCTCTCTCTCTCTCTCTCTCTCTCTCGTGCGTGCGTGCGTGCGTGGGTGTGTGTGAGAGAGAGAATTTTACTTTTTGATTAATAGTTAAATTGCATGGCTTATTTTAATTGGTAATTAAACTGCATGGCTTGATCCTCGTACTGTCTCTTAGTGAGGGGCTTGCTCCTATCTAAGTGTGTACAGCGTGCTAACTCATCGAGCGGCTGGAGCGAAATCCCAAGGGCTGGCAATGGTGCACAAGCTCTCCGACGAAGCTAGCCTCGAATACTAACGGTGGATGCACTGCCTCACGAGAACTATTATTATGCATGCTGACATTACTATTATTACCTCTACTAACGTGGCCATGCTAACGTGAACTATTATTAGTACTTGGCCCTCGCATGTCAGATGGAGGATCAATTGGGGATGATTGAATATACGCTCACTCTCAGGTTGGCATCGTCGTCTCACACTTGTAGCCCAATAGTAAGCCAACCAAGAGGTTATTTTTAAAAAACAATAATAATCTCAATCTTAATGGTTTAACATGAGAGGTTATCTTTAAACAACAATTATAGTCTTAATCTTAATGGTTTGTTGTTCACGGCTTGCTCATTTTTTAATGCGATTTTCTATAAGCAGTGGCCCTCGCTAGTGGAGGGCGAGCTTGGGGAACAAAATCTGGCAACTTCTGCTCATCCCTTTTAGAAGTGCCATGGGTAGCGTGTAGGATAATAGGAAGCTAGGACTCTGAGTGACCGGCCAAGGTGGCCAACGACACAGAATCATGAAGTAGAATGTTGTTTATGCATGCTTCTATAGCAAAGATCTACCATGTTTTCTTCTATGTCCTCAAAGCTTGAGTTGATCTTCTCCAAAGCTTGCACTTAACAAACATTTCTTTTGCTTGTCTAATTTCTAGCTTGCTTATACTCAAATATGTTGCTTTTCCAAGTTCCACACAAGCTCTGGTTGTAGCTTTTGGCCAAAAAATAGGTCACTTCCAAGCTCTAGAACTTGGCTTTGATAGTAGAGCAAGGCTAGAGTTAGCTAGATGCATTTGCATTAACAGTGCCCAACTACATGGTAGAAGCAACACGATGTGTGTAGCAATGCAAAATCTCATTTCGTCTCCGACAAATGGCCTTGTGCCTTCACGTTAGTGAACATGGGAGAGCATAGGTACCATAGTGGGGAGACTTAGCAAGCCTAGCCTGCATTGATCAGCCTCAAATGGCAAGCACAACAGCTTTGGTTTCATGTTTCTCTTTGCCCATCTGATCTTCCATTGGTTTCATGTATACGACCTAACAATCACATCACACAAGTCGCCTTCTAGGAGGGGTGCTGGTAGAAGCCACTATTAAGTACTTATCACTTGGAGGAGTTGGCATTGCCATGAACATGAAGCATACAGTCCAATCTTGTCCAAATATTACACCTCTTTTATTGAAAGCTGAGTGTTCCTATTTTGTATGAAACACTTATGCTAATTCATTTTAATAGGAGTAAGCGTTTAGACAAGTATACCTTACCAGTCAATTTCGTTTGGTCAAAAGAAACCCTTACCGCAGTAGTGGTAATCCAAACCCAAAGGATTTCCTCTCAAAACCAAATAAAGTTCCGGAGGATGAGACATGGTAACCCCCAATACAAAAGCTTCCTCCTCATGCTCATCTTGCTTCTGCCACGTCAAATTGCCGACGATCAAAAATCTGACGTGGCAAAAGCAAGATGAATATTTGCTCACAGCAATTGCGCTCTTAGCCATCTCCACATCATTTGTCATCGAAGCTTGTAGTGCCACGTCAAATAGCTGACAGCGGTCGGCAATTTGACGTGGCATATACACACACGTGGCATATACAAAACCCACAAAGTTAACAAACCAACAAAAAGTTTTACAATTATAGACTCTTGATCCATGAAAACTCAACTTTTGTTTAAATTTACTATGCATGCAACACATGCTATCGTAATCAAGATGCCTAGATGCTTGAGCCAAACGAAGCAGCATAGTAGTTCAAGTCCATAAAAGGGGGAATTTACAAAAGATGATGATAAGCTTTGGTATTTCACATCATGTAATAGCTAGCTGGTCCACTTCCAAGTCTACTGTTGCATAATTCTAGCTACTTTGAAATGCATGGCTGAGACACATAAATTGATGCCTCTGAGTACTACTTGCATAGCATAAATCACCCTTTAAATATTTCATTATTTGTCCACACCCTTAGCAATAAGAACCTACAATTCTCAGTGGGATGCTATGGGTTGAAACCACACTTTTGAAAGTCAATTGTTTGGTCACTATTGAACTTGCATGTCACTTTGATCCCTTTGCTCATAAACACCAGTGCTTCCTCACAAGCTTCTTCCAAGAAGGGTACCAAACCTCATCTCCCTCAGAGTCGGTAACTCCACCACCAAAATCATTGTCCAAATTTTTGTAAGGCATTAAAAGATGGGTGAAAAAATAAATGCTTGTAGCTCAAGGCTACTACAAGGGTGGAAATCTAATTTGGCTACCTTGATAGCCCATGCTACACACTCAAACACTTAACACAAATCTCAAAAGTCTAGAAAGAAGAATATCTAACTACCACTTCAACGTAAACCCACACGATCCCTCTACCAACTCAAACATTGTTGTAGATGGCTAGCCATGTCGTGAGACTAGTCCTTGGTAGCAAATGTTTTTCATTTTATTTCATCTGTTACCAAATTTTGTAACACAACTTCATAACTTTTATCTCCTATAGATTTATGGCCTTCTGAAGACATTTAATAGAAATTTCTCTCTCTCTCTCTCTCTCTCTCTCTCTCTCTCTCTCTCTCTCTCTCTCTCTCTCTCTCTCTCTCTCTCTCTCTCTCTACTATTTATTATCATATCAAGCTTGTCCTTTGCATGGTCTTGTGTTGTTTATCACTATAAATTATTTTCTCTCCCTTTATTGGGATATGTCAAATGTATAGGATTATTTGACCCTTATCCCTAGTGATATATATATATATATATATATATATATATATATATATATATATCGGGATACACCAAGCACATAGGATCATTTATCCCTTATTGTTTAGACCCCTTTCTTGTAATATACATCTTCATTATTTATGTACCCATTTCTTGGGATATACCAAGCACGTAGAAGCTCATTTAATCTAACTAGTTTCACCTCCTTTATTAGAGTGTGCCTCTATAGAGGACCAAAAATTGGCATAGACATAGGTCAATGCAAGTGACTACTCTACGCTCTCACTATATGATCTCTCTCTGTCTAACTTGCTCTTGCTACCATCTCTCTCTCTCTCTCTCTCTCTCTCTCTCTCTCTCTCTCTCTCTCTCTCTCTCTCTCTCTCTCTCTCTCTCTCTCTCTCTCTCTCTACTTTCCCCTCTCATGAGATATGGTAGCAAGATCAAGTTAGAGAGAGAGGGGGGAGAGAGATAGAGAGAGAAATATATCTTATCCTTACAATTCTTTATACGTTTATTTTTTAGGATACACCAAGCCCATAGGATCATTTGACCCACACCTTTTTTCATTATTCATGTCTGTATTTCTTGGGATACACTAAGTGAAAAGGCTTATTTAACTTGATTTGTTTCGTTTCCTTGCTTGATGTGTGTGCCTCTTGATTTCTTACACTCTTGGTATACCTCAAATCATTTATGTTGCTATTACTTTGGGATACACTAAGTGGTGTAGAGGATCATTTAACTTGATCAATTTTGTCTTCTCACTTACTAGTGTATGCCTCTTAATTTCTTATACTCATGAGATACATTAAATACATAGAACCATTTTATCCTTACCATCCTCCCCTTTCTTGTTGTAGATGGCTAGCCGTGTCGTGAGACTAGTCCTTCACAAATGCATTCAAGGTTAGACAATATACAACCTTGGAGTATGTTCTAATGAGATAACATAAATGGCTGGTTTACTTTGTATAGTCATCTATAAACAGAAGAGAATTGTAATTTATATAAATACATAACGATGCAATTATTATTTGTGCAACCTAATAATTAATTTATTAATTATATATTTAAGCACATTTTAGTCCCTAATCATAACCCTAAACATAACCCTAACCCTTAACCTAAACCTAACCCTAAAACTTTTAATTTAAATATTTAAGTTTCTTGGATTATCTATCTTTTGCCCTCCCATCCTCTCTCTCTCTCTCTCTCTCTCCCTCTCTCTCTTCATGGAGGCCAAGCTACTATTCCCCCAACTTATTGATGCTGACATGTGTGTTCCATTGTGCAATGGAAAAGGTATTGTTAGTAGCAAGGACTTTTTGATTAAAAAATCTTATCCCAAGGAGTTAAAGTCCTTAGATGCCATCATTCATAGAGAAAGGAAAAGCATGTGAGCCTTATTCCACATCAAGATATGGAGGGTAATGACCTCTATATCCTTGAGGGGTCACTTTCTCTCTTGTATGAGGTGACATTCACTTCAGAATGTCATACACCCATGTGTAGTCGGGTGTTTGTGGATCTTGAAAGTCCCTCCCAGTTTGTTGATGCAGTTCCCTTATTAATGAACAAAGGTTCCTCAGATAGGATCACTTTCTTGTCATAATAGTAAGAGTATCGTGGATTTCTTGCTTACAATGAAGAAGGACAACACTTTGACAAAGCTTGTATGACGAATTCAACGAGTTGTACAAGTTGAAGAGCTTTCAAGGTTTTATGATGGAGATGTGATATTTGAGTTTCCAAACATAAAGGGATCTGATTCAACAATGACAGGGATGGACCACAAGTTAGATGGTCATATTTGGACAAAGCCAGCCACTTCAAATGTTTCCTTTCAAGGAGTGTGCAGGATTAGCCATTGTATCGGCATAATGGAGTGCCCAAATACAACTTATCCTCCCTGGTATT
Organism: Cibotium barometz; assembly: GCF_041138505.1. Taxonomy (NCBI): domain Eukaryota; kingdom Viridiplantae; phylum Streptophyta; class Polypodiopsida; order Cyatheales; family Cibotiaceae; genus Cibotium; species Cibotium barometz. The sequence continues at coordinate 27,889,613 of NC_141069.1, forward strand.
TAAACACTAGCATTAGCAATGATAGTTACTTCAAAGGATGCATGAAGAGGACTTGCATAGTGGGTCTCCCAGCCATACATAATGGGAAGATCACTTGCCACTATTGCAAGAAGCCAGCTACATGCAAGGGATCATGTGGTTGTTGTGTGTATTATGTCATGCCTAGTGATGAGACCCACTTGGTTAATGATACACGTGGGTAATCATTCACACTATGTAGGCAGGAACATCGAAGAAATTATTAGACAATACAAGAGAAATGGTGGAAAAAGTGGTTAGTGTTGATAGGAATGCTGGTCCAAGAAGGGTGCAAATGTGTGTAGCCAAAGAATTGGTTCTGACATCATTGGTAAGGGAAGGGGGCCATGCAGAGAGTAGCTTGGAGAAAAGGAGTTTAGCGATTTGTCGGAGGAGCTTGGACCTCTGGTTGAAAATAACAAGTAAGAATGCATTGAGAATTACTTGAAGAGGTGATTTTAGCTTATTTAACCAACTGTATATTGCACGTTTCGCAGAGCATTATTATAAGCACATAAGGGTCCTCCACCAATCGGGTCTTTTGGCTATGATGATTTATTGTGGTTGAAGGGGGATTGTACCTACTATGATTTCTTTCATGGAAGCAAATTTCCAAGCCAAGGGAGTGAATCTGATCGATGTTTTGTCTTCAAGATGTCAACAAAGGGACCTGCATCAGGGTGTTGATCTTGTAAATAGAATGAGCGTTTTGGCAATGGTGATCTAAGGAGAGCTTGGATATAATTTGACCACACACATCGCATTTTAGATTGGGTGACAATGGCATTCCATGTGTACGATCCGAGGTAGCAAGGAATTCATTTATGAAAACACTATAATATCATTAAATGTACATCATGTCATCTCTTTTTTTGTTGTTTTTGTGTGGTAGCTTGCAGGAGCTTCTTACATTAGCTACATGTGAAATGAAAGAGGAGGACAAGACCTCCCAAGTCTTATTTTGGGAATGCTTGAATAATGTCATGGTGACACGTGGATTTGAGAACGTTGATTTTTTTGGGTTCATGGGCAAATGAGGCCCAAGCAAATTAGAATTCCATAAGAGAAGTATACAATGAAGGGCTAGAGATGAAGGGTCGAGAACGGTCATGCTTGTTCCAGTGGGCACAAAGCCTCAACCTTCATACCATAAAGTATGTCATGAAAGTAGTCCAAGGTGTACACAAGAATATGTACAATGAAGGGCTAGAGATGAAGGGTCGAGAACGGTCATGCTTGTTCCAGTGGGCACAAAGCCTTAACCTTCATACCATAAAGTATGTCATGAAAGTAGTCCAAGGTGTACACAAGAACATGTGTGATAAATGGCAAACAGCAAAACGACAAAAATAGTAGCATGAGTGCAAGCTTGTGTCATCCGAGAATGGTGGTGAAGTGGCAATGTGAGTGATCGAGACATACTTGCTATGGACGTATGGTTCAGTTGGTGGGAAATTCGTATTATCGGGGCAATATAATGATTTTTGTATGACTACTACCCCTATCTCTTGTAAAGTTTGGGTTTTTGGAAACATAACTTACGAAGAAATTATTGTCATTGGCCTATTCGAGTAATTATTGCACAGGTAGAGAAGAGTAGTGATCAAGCATGCACACCACGCTTAAACTTATCAGAATCCAAGCATGGAAGTTGGCTAGCCAGGGAGGGTTTCAAGCAAAGTATATCATTGTAAGATTCCTCCCCAGCCTCTCAAGATGTCCAGCATCTTCCCCCTGTAATTAAATCCCTCTTCAGAAATATAAAAGATCTTATTTCTACCAGTTTTGACCTAGAGAGAGAAAATCTTCTAGAGAGTGATAATTCAGTTTTTAAATATTTTTGGATAGAAAAATATCTCATCTTATTAAAATAAGTTCCCCTGAAACAGAAGTTCAAAAAGATTTTCAGAAGGTGCATTAGAAATTAAGTATAATCTGTTTAAGAGGCATTATCCTAGGGGTCCAGATTTTTAAATTTTTTTAAATTAAGGTTCCTATGGACCAATAAGATTCATCCAAATGTAGGAAGGAGATAAATAGAAGAATAAAAGAAAAATCTCCCAAAAATGAGTAAATACTCACATAAGATGAAGAGTTGACTAAGGACAAGGTTAATAGTTAAAAAAGAGAGATATTTAGATGAAATGATGCATTTTTGACACCTCAGTATATGGGGGAATTCCCCTCATGAAGGAGGCACCTATTTCACATGTGTGGGAGAGTTTTAAACTCCCAAATAATGAGATATTTTTATCTCTCCTCTCTCCTATTTCAACTAGATCCAAAAAGTGGACTAAACTGACCCAAAAATGGTCAAAAATTGACCAAACTGATCTGGAAAATTCTAGAATCAGTTGGCTTGGTTAGAAGCTCACTTTTTCCTATAAATAGAAGCCTTTCCCTTTGTTGAAGCTTAATAGTGTTTTTGCACTGTTACCCTACTTCTCCCAAGAGCCAAAAAACTATGAATTTACTCATAAGTCATTAGTTTTTTGACCTTCCCTCTTCTAAAGATTGGTGGCCACTCTTGTTTCAACAAGATTAGAACCCTCAAACCATCAAGCCAAAGGAAAGCTCTCAAATTCCTTCGTAAGTTGGAGATTCTTCTCTTTTCTATTCATTTTATGGTTTTTTTATGATTTTTGTCTTCTCTAAATTGAATGTGATGTTATGCCTCATTGAAAAAAGGCATTCCCCTCTCTTCTTTAGTAAATCCAACCATTCTTATCCTAGATAAGTGATTAATGGATAAAATTAAGTTTTTCATAATGTTTCTCTTTGATAAAGTAGAAAATGTTTACATTAGAATGATTTAAATACTCTTGGTGAACTTCTAATTAATTGTAAAGAGTTAAAAATTGAAAAATGGTCAGCCATACAAAGGAGGTTATGGCAAAATTTTTCTAAAATTGTAAAAAATAAGTTTTACTTTTTTATTCAAAAAGAGTAATTCCCATCGTATATGTATTCTTAAAGTGTTATTTTTTCATCCTAGGTATAGAAAAATGCTTACTTAAAATATTTTATAAAAAGAAAGTGTTACTTTCTTTAGAATTAAATTCTATGTATAGAAGGAAGCTTATTGAAATTTTATTTTGATCATAAAAGAATGATTTTTATCATAAATGATTTTTATGCATAAACATATACATAAAAGATACTTTTTTATATTAAAAGTGTGATTTTTATCATAAATGATTTTTATGCATAAACATATGCATAAAAGATATTTTTTTATATTAAAAGTGTGATTTTCATCATAAATAATTTTTATGTATAAACATATGCATAAAAGATATTTTTTATATTAAAAGTGTGAATTTCATCATAAATAATTTTTATGCATAAATAGGTGCATAAAAGATTTTTTTATATTAAAAGTGTGATTTTTTATCATAAATGATTTTTATGCATAAAAGATATTTTTTAATATTAAAAGTGTGATTTTCATCATAAATAATTTTTATGCATAAATAGGTGCATAAAAGATTTTTTTATATTAAAAGTGTGATTTTTTATCATAAATGATTTTTATGCATAAAAGATATTTTTTAATATTAAAAGTGTGATTTTCATCATAAATGATTTTTATGCATAAAAGATATTTTTTATATTAAAAGTGTGATTTTCATCATAAATGATTTTTATGCGTAAATGGGTGCATAAAAGATATTTTTTTAATATTAAAAGTGTGATTTTCATCATAAATAATTTTTATGCATAAAAGATAAATTTTTTATATTAAAAGTGTGATTTTCATCATAAATGATTTTTATGCATAAACATATGCATCAAATATATTTCTTTAATATTAAAAGTGTGATTTTCATCATAAATAATTTTTATGCATAAATGGGTGCATAAAAGATATTTTTTTATATTAAAAGTGTGATTTTTATCATAAATGATTTTTATGCATAAACATATGCATAAAAGATATTTTTTTATATTAAAAGTGTGATTTTCATCATAAATGATTTTTATGCATAAACATATGCATAAACATAAACATATGCATAAAAGATATTTTTTAATAGTAAAAATGTGATTTTCATCATAAATGATTTTTATGCATAAACATATGCATAAAAGATATTTGTTTTATATTAAAAGTGTGATTTTTATCATAAATGATTTTTATGCATAAATGGGTGCATAAAAGATATATATTTTATATTAAAAGTGTGATTTTTATCATAAATAATTTTTATGCATAAACATATGCATAAAAGATATATTTTTATATTAAAAGTGTGATTTTCATCATAAATGATTTTTATGCATAAACATATGCATAAAAGATATTTTTTATATATTAAAAGTGTGATTTTCATCATAAATGATTTTTATGCATAAACATATGCATAAAAGAAAATCTTTTATATTAAAAGAGTGATTTTCATCATAAATGATTTTTATGATGATAAAAGTGTGACTTTTATCAGAATTGGATTTTATGCATAATTAGATGCATATAGAATCTTTAGAATTAAATAAGGGTTCTCCTTAATCCTCTGTTAATTTTTGTAAAAATTAGAAAAATGAATAAGTAGATAATATGTGAGAGAAAATTCTACCGTTTCATATTCACACTAAGATGGGAATGAGAAAATTCAAATAAACTATCGAAGTCGGAGATCGAGATAAATGATTATTTTATTCCTCCTAGGAATTCATGATTAGTTTAGAAATCTGTAAGCAAATATTCAATGAACGAAATTTAGAAAAAGAGATTAAAATATTACCTTTCAAGAAAGATAGTTTAGGAAGAAGAACCTTTCCAGACCCAAAACTCTGATTCAGACTATTGGTCAAGACCTAATTCCTTCGTCAGTTTCAATCAATGACGATGTGCCCAGTTCAGAAAAAAATGCACTCAAAACACCCACCGAATCTGAAACTAAGTTAAGACTTTTGATTTTGATCTGAGGATCAAAACACCCACCGAATCCGAAACTAAGTTAAGACTTTTGATTTTGATCTGAGGATCAAGTTAACAGAATTTGAGGAATTCTGTCTGGAATTCAGACCTGGATTTAGAAGTATTGGGATACGGATTTAAGATTTATTCATGGTATTCAAACAAAATCAAAACTGAAAACTTGCATAGAAACCCTATTTTCTTAAAGGATTGTCTTACGCCAGAATGCTGGAGAGGGAGCATTTGGCATATGTGTTTAACTAAGGGAAGTTCGGTTGCAACAGCTGGCGCGGCAAAAACCTACCCAGGTCTTGACCAGCCTGGGTATGGTAAAAAATGGTGTGCTTCCGATATGACGGGTGAGGGCCGAGGAAGCGGTCCCTGAGTGAAGTACCAGGACACCTAAGGAGGATCCTGGAGGGTTCTGACCAGGCGATGCACGGGCTCACGGTTCTTAGGACACTCATACATATGTCGAGGAAGATATATATATGTATGTTGACGAAATGATTATTGTAATCTGTTTTACTGAATCTCGTTGGCTGACCAGCTGGTCCCAACGGAGAGTCCAGATTGGTACTGTTTTTGTGAAACAAGGGATTGAATGGAAATTTTGAATTATGAAATCTGTGATCATATCTGTTTTGTCAATGGATTATTTTTATATTAAAGTTTTAAAGAGGAGTGTGTGCGTATCTGTTTTCTAAAGCTAAAGTTCAGAAAGGCAATTCAATTATGGGTGGGTGAGTACTTGTTTGGATCTACCGATACCAGTGGGCAGGGTGGTGGCTAACCCATGGGCCGGATGGGGTTAGGCTGGAATCAGTGGAGTTTTAATAATCAAACTGAAAAATCTTAGGATTACGCTAGGATTCGAGTAGCTAGTTAATTCCCTGACAAATTTCTCAATTGAGTGGATCAACGGCTGTGCCTGATCTTGATTAGGAAAAAAGCATTGAAATTACTCAAATGATCAAATTATATCAGCGATAGTTTCCTTCTATGTGGTTTATTCAGGTGAAGGATAGTTTAGAATTGATCTCGTTAGAAAAAAATTTGTTAAGAAAATTCAAAAAGGTGGAATCGTCCCCGCTTTCCGGGCATGAGAAATTTTCCCGGTTTCGGTTTTCGGAGTGACCACCAGCCTAGTCACGTGCGTGCCCGGACATTCGTAGGCGAGGCCGCGAGTGAGAAACCCTGCCCCGCACATGAGGGGGCTGCTTCGGCTGTCAGCTCTACCGGGAGTCCGGTGTGCGGAGGGGGCAGAGGGATCTCACAGTTGTGATCAGAGCGCTGTTGTAAATTTAAGTAACATCAACAGAAATTGCTTAAATTTTTAATAGAAATCTGGGAAAGAAATGTTTTTCACTTGTTAATACTATGAGAATGAACTTCAAAAATTGAAAACTTATAAATTGAATTGGAAATTTATAGATGGACACCCCGAACCTATTTGGAATTCCTGGACTCTCTCAGAGTCAGGATATGATAGCTTTTGCATTTGATCACCTCATCAACTCTGCGACGACGACCCGAATGAGTAGAGTGAGAGTCGCTCACCATTTTGAGAGTCTTTACTTTCCTGATCCTCTTGAGTGACGTCGGTATATGTGGTTCTGTGGAGGACAGTGTATTAATATCAGTACCAGTCAGCGTCAGAGGCTCAGGCAAAATATTTCCTTGGCCATGATTGTGATAAGACTAGGGCTTGTTCAGCATGTTCTACTCTGTGATCATTCACCTAGGAACTTCAGAACTTCATGTCGATTTTTTAGACTTCTTAGCCGCTTTATCTTGAGAAATAGAATTAGAGCACCTCTTTGTGTAATGATGAATCGTGTGTACCATGGTATGTCTTCTTCACAGTTTCGCTTCTTTATACGATTACGACGCGACTGAGGCAGTGATTCTGGAGTGCTCTATGTACATATTACAACTTTTATATAAATATAGAAATGTTTTCTGAAGAAAAATTCCCTGTTGTATAAGTGATTGCTTACGAACGATCTGATAAAGAAAAATCTGTTATCGGACATATGTCATAGATCTCCAATAAGATCATTGTCTTGTTTAAGAAATTGTTTTTTGAACCTCTTAAGTCTTAGGATCTCGTGGATGATATCAAAATAAAAATTTAATAATATATAAATTTTTGGCAGAATCATGAGGCGAGAAAACCGTGGCCATCAGCCAGACCCTTTCTCTATGAAGATGACGAGCTTGACCCTGATGTTCGCAAGGCTCTTCATAGGACTCAGCCAGAACCCTTCAAAGGAGAAGGGGAGAACTTGGGCGAGGCTGTGGAGAAATGGGTGGAAGCCATGGAAGAATATTTTGATGTCACAGGCTACAGTGGAGCAAAATGGCTCTTGCCCAGCTGAAAATAGTGGAAACAGCCAGGGTAGCATGGAGGAACCACTGTGACACCAACCGTCTGGATAGAAACAATCCTGGAACGACCTAAAAACGTATCTAAGAAAGAGATTTTGTCCCCCTGGATTTTTGGAAATCAAAATGAACGAATTCTTAGAGCTAAAGCAGGAGAGCAAAACCATCGAGGAATATCACCAGGCCTTTGCACTTCTACTCAAATATTCACCACCTCTAGATGAAGAACAACTTATGGCCAGGTTCATTCGGGGAATGAACGAACCCTTGGACACACTGGTCAAAAATGCCAAGCCAGTGTCCATGGCTGAAGCAGTAAGAATGGCAAAAGATTTTGCCAAAGCCTTTGTAGTAAAGGTCCCGCGAAAGCCTGCACCCTCTAACTTTAAAAGATTCCAAGCCCAGGGAAGTCCTTCAAACTTTCCACCCAGGCAGCAAGGCCCGAATCAGAATCAGGATGCAGGAAGACTCCGAAGTGAAGGAAGACCCTTCCCCCAGAATACTTTCTCAGGAGCCCCACCTCTTTCAAGAAATCAAAGGGATGAGCTCAGAAGTGAAAACCGATGTTTTGGATGCCAAGGTTTCGGTCACCAACTGAAAGACTGCTCGACTCCTGCCATGTCAAGGGGACAGGGAAGTCAAGGACCCCGAGTTCAGAGACTAACCCCTTCATACTAGTATAATCAGGGTCCGTCTCGCCCAAGCCAGGGAAACCCCAGAAGAACTCTAGCTCAGCCATCTGCCTCTGTCCAGAGTAACCTCAGAACTCCCTCCCAGAATTGGGGCAACCAAAGAGAAAGAGTTCCACCTCTCAGACTGCAGAGCCAGAGCAGTCACAATTTCAGATGTAGTAGAAGAGAAAAGAGGACAGATCTTTGCTGCAATTGAAAATTAAGGACCTAACCATCAGTTCTCAGTCATCCATACTCTAGCAAAATATCAGGGTAAGCCTTTTAAGCTTTTGATTAATTCAGGCAGTTCTCATTCATTCATTTCCCCTGGATGCTTGCGTAAGCTAGTCTTAGAACAGAAATCAGGGAAACCTATGCAAGTTGAATTGGCCAGTGGTGGTGGGAAGACTCTTTTCACTCACCATGAGACAGATCTTATCCAGTTCAATCTAGATGGTAATGTAACCGACTGTCAGTTCAAAGTCTTACCTCTGGGAGTTTTTGACGGGATCCTTGGAATGGATTGGCTCCACAAAAATCAAGCTTACATACACTGTCACAATGGAACCATTTCCTTCCATGACCTTCACGGGAAGAAAGTTCAAGGAACTGGAGTTTCCGGATCCCTAGACCTTCAGTTAGTAAAAGCTTCTAGGTTGCTGAAAGGACTTAGAAAGAAGCAACAAATTTATGTTGTCAAAATGAACCCAGTAGACTCAAAGCTTAGGGCTAAAGAACCAGAATGGTTAAATGAATTTGATGATCTATTCCCAGCAGAGCTAACTGAAATGCCTCCAATCCGGGAAGTAGATCATGTGAGCTCAGCCAATAGCCCTGCGCACGTACAAAATGATAGTTCCTAAAGCCATCAAACTCAAGGAACAACTTAGACAACTGTTAGAACAAGGGTTTGTAAGACTCAGTGTTTCACCTTGGGGTACGCCAGTTCTCTTTCAGAAAAAGAAAGATGGAACGTTTAGACTCTGTGTGGACTACAGAGGTCTAAATCAGCTGACAGTTAAGAATAAGTATCCTATCCCAAGAATTGACGAGCTTTTGGACAGGCTAAATGGAGCCCAGATATTCACAAAGATAGATCTCAAATCCGGGTATTACCAAATCAGGATCAATGATCAAGATATACCGAAAACAGCCATCAATACTCGCTATGAGCATTATGAATTTATTGTCATGCCGTTCGGATTAACTAATGCCCCAGCTACATTCAATCGCCTAATGCAGGACATCCTCAGAATACTTGGATGATTTTGTTTTAGTTTTCTTTGATGACATTTTGATTTACTCAAGGAATGCAGCTGACCATGAGACTCATGTCCGAAAAGTTCTTGAGATTCTAAGGAAGCACCAACTCTTTGCCAAAAAGAGCAAATGCACTTTCTCTGCCGACCACGTTGAATACTTGGGCTTTCTGGTATCCAAAGATGGAATTTCTCTAGATTTCGCAAAAGTCCAAGCAGTCATAGATTGGCGTGAACCAAACACAGTGAAAGAAGTCAAAGGCTATTGCAAGAAGCCAGCTACATGCAAGGGATCATGTGGTTGTTGTGTGTATTATGTCATGCCTAGTGTGATGAGACCCTCACTTGGTTAATGATACACGTGGGCAATCATTCACACTGTGCAGGCAGGAACATCAAAGAAATTATTAGACAATACAAGAGAAATAATGGAAAAAGTGGTTAGTGTGTTGATAGGAATACTGGTCCAAGAAGGGTGCAAATGTGTGTAGCCAAAGAATTGGTTCTGACATATTGGTAAGGGAAGGGGGCCATGCAGAGGAGCTTGAAGAAAAGAAGTTTAGCAATTTGTCGGAGAAGCTTGGACCTCTAGTTGAAAATAATAAGTAAGTATGCATTGAGAATTACTTGAAGAGGTGGTTTTAGCTTATTTAACCAATTGTATATTGCACATTTTGTAGGTCAATATTGCAAGCACATAAGGGTCCTCCAATCGGGTCTTTTGGCCTATGATGATTTATTGCGGTTGAAGAGGGATTGTACCTACTATGATTTCTTTCATGGAAGCAAATTTCCAAGCCAAGGGAGTGAATCTGATTGATGTTTTGTCTCAAGATGTCAACAAAGAGACTTGCATCATATGTCAACAAAGGGACCTGCATCAGGTGTTGATCTTGTAAATAGAATGAGCATTCTGGCAATGGTGATCTAAGGAGAGCTTGGATATGATTTGACCACACACATCGCATTTTAGATTGGGTGACAATGGCATGCCATGTGTACGATCCAAGGTAGCAAGGAATTCATTTATGAAAACACTATAATAGCATTAAATACACATCATATCATCACTTTTTTTGTTGTTTTTGTGTGGTAGCTTGCAGGAGGTTCTTGCATTAGCTACATGTGAAATGAAAGAGGAGGATAAGACCTCCCAAGTCTTATTTTGGGAATGCTTGAATAATGTCATGGTGACACGTGGATTTGAGAAGGTCGATTTTTTGGGTTCATGGAAAATAAAACCCAAGCAAATTAGAATGCCATAAGAGAAGTATACAATGAAGGGCTAGAGATGAAGGGTCAAGAACGGTCATGCTTGTTCCAGTGGGCACAAAGCCTCAACCTTCATACCACAAAGTATGTCATGAAAGTAGTCCAAGGTGTACACAAGAACATGTGTGAGCAATGGCAAACGGACGACAAAAATAGTATCACGAGGGCAAGCTTGTGTCATCCGAGAATGGTGATAAAGTGGCAATGTGAGTGATCGAGACATACTTGCTATGGACGTATGGTTCACTTGGTGGGAAATTCGTATTACCGGGGCAATATAATGATTTTTGTATGACTACTACCCCTATCTCTTGTAAAGTTTGTGTTTTTGGAAACATAACCTGCGAAGAATTATCATTGGCCTATTCGAGTAATTATTGCACAAGTAGAGAAGAGTAGTGATCAAGCATGCACACCACACTCAAACTTATAAGAATCCAAGCATGGAAGTTGGCTAGCCGGGGAGGGTTTCAAACAAAGTATATCATTATATGATGCTTGTGTTACAGACATGGCCAATTCCCTCTTGCAAAGTGCAAAACAGAATTCTTACAACCTTGGCAAACACATAGGAGCAGGACCTAGTCTTGAGAAGCTTGTTGAAAAGGTAAATTATACCACTCTAGTCTAGCATAGGTCATACAGACTATGAAAAGCAGCACTGCAGGTACTCCCATGTACAAGGCACCAACTCCTTTAAGGGGTGATCGAGAGTCAACAAGGCGTAAGAGGCAATCTTCTGTATAGTGATTGATGTGGAGGATGATTCAAGCCATAGGCCTGAGTTCAATGTGCATATTCAAGATAGAAAACCAATTAGAAGACCTAGAAAGATTCATTTCTTAGATAAAGAGACAAGTGCGAGCAGTGAATCCACATATACTAGTGTTGTGGAAGCACTAATACGTCAAACCTTCTAGGCAATTAGGACGACTCCAGAAAATAGTAGGGTAAAATGTTTGGGGCATTTTAGAAAGGATGGAAAAATGTGGGCGAACTATTGTGGGATGTGCAAAGGGGGCACCTGGTCCCTTGTTTTTTTCAACAAGGTCTCATGCGGCTGAGAAGATTAATTAGATGATGTGGTTTTGCAACACAGATGTAATGCAGACATGGGCCATTGATAAGAACATTGATCATCCTCCACACAAAGTCCCTTCAGTTTGGCGTGTGTGGCAGAGGGTACCAAACTCTTAAAAGATAAGGTCAATGCATTGCTTCTTACAGGTTTCAATTTGCAAATGAAGAAAGTGGAAGGAAAGATATCCTCCTCTACAATACAAGGAGTGAGCCAGGAGATTCTAAAGGAGGAAAGATATCCTCCTCTACAATACAAGGAGTGAGCCAGGAGATTCTAAAGGAGGAAACAACAGCACATCTTGAGAGGGGCGACGCATGAGTTACACGACTAACATCTCAGAGTAAGCAGCACCAAGAATTAAAAGAGCTCTCGAAACGAAAGCAAGGGTAACACAAGAAATGGTGATTAAGTCTAAACAACATGAGGTTTTGACTGTAGAAACTTTTGGGGAAGGCATAGAAGTTGGTGTTTATGATATACATATCAAGGCCATCCAACATGCTCAGATTTCATGGGAAGGATTGAAAAGAGGAAGCCATATCTTGCATGCAAGCACCTATACTTTGTGTACCTGAGGGTTATCGGACTCAGCCAAAATGAGAATATGTTTATTCATCAATGTTGATTGAAAGGGATGTCACTGAGGCTCTGAATAAACACAGGAGTGTAAGCAAGTACAAACATTTGTATTAGGCTCACTTTTTTTAAAAGGTTTTTTTAACTTGGCTTGTGAACAATATGGATGCAAAGGGATTGGCTAGTGTCTTTGTCCACTTAGGGCATGAAGACCTTTTTTGTATGTAATGACATGACTTTTTATTAATATGGATGGAAGGGATTGCAACTATTTAAACATTTTGTGTGATTAATGGATGGAAAAAAATGCTACACTTTCTTCACTAATTTATTTGTCCATTTGCCCACTGTTTTGTTGCAAGGATATACTAACATTTTGTTCTAAGGGTGTGGAAGAATAAGTGATGGGGAGAGAGAGGTGGTGTATAGAGAGACGTTGGAGAGAGGGGGAGAGGGAGAGTGTAAATTAAGGAGTGAGAGTGAGATAGAGTGGGACAATAGATGGAGAGGAAGTGTAGGGATTGCATATGGAGAGGGGAGAATGTGAGTGAGGGAGAGAGATACATACTACGAAGAGAGTAGAGAGAGAGAGAGAGAGAGAGTAGAGAGAGGAAAAAAGCGCTCGCCAAAAAAGGAAGATTCACTCGTTGGAAATTGCTCGCCAAAAAAATGTTTTCCTTCTTATATAATACTAGACTAGACATCAGTTTTGTTTGTTGATGTTTTGAGCAGGTTCTCCAACAAATCCCAAGAGAAGAATTGGAAAGCATAAATGCCAACGTCTGAACAAGATCATGTGAAGACCCCGTTATACCAAAGTTTTAAACCTTTAAGGTTTGAACCTTAACCACAAAAGAAGAATGTGATTTTCCCTTGTGTTCTGAATCATGAATTGTTCATCGTGGTGCTCATGGTTGTTAGAGAAACCAATGTTTGATGGTGAGCTTCAATTTATTACGGCTATCTACTACTCTCTCAGAGATGAATGTGCCACCCAACTACTCGAAGATGCAAGATGTGTTATAGTAGTTATTATCACTTGTGTGCTGCAAGGCTTGATGTTGTAGTTGCTACAAGCCACTTCCTGTATGGCGCTTAATAGGAGAGAGCTTCTGATTTCATGATGTGTTAGCTCTAGGTGTGGTTTGATGAGTACTCTCTTTGACTATTACAGGCAATTGTGCTTCTATGTTGTGATGCCAGCTATGATACCATGTTGAAAAACATGGATCTAGGCTAGACTATGGAGGATCAAATCTAATTAACCTCATAGGCAAGTGATTAAGAGAAGTAGAAGGCTTGATAAAATGATGTGGATTAACTCAAGGCAAAAGACACAATAAATCATCTTGCATTAGAATTAATCCAAGTATATCCTCTTATAGCTCTCATGGAGCTCCCAAATCACAAGCTATGTGCACCCTTGTGCCACCCATGTGTTCATAAATGCTCACAGTACATGTGTCGCCATGAACTTTCCATGTGCTACCTTTTTAACCGTTGACTTCACCTTTTACATGAAACCATATAAATCAATCTTTGATCTAGGACCCTTAATGTGCATACTCTCCCCCTTGCTCTACTCATGTTGCACCCTCACACATTACTATTTAAATAATGAAGATATAAAATATAGGAACTATCGTTGTATAAGGGTGCACTACTACAATAAAGGTAGATAGAATCTCTAAAAGTTAAGATATGAGTTGGAGGAACCACCACTAGAATATACAAGGGTGCACTACTACAATAAAGGTAGATCTCAATCTCTAAAAGATAAGATATCAAATGTCATAAGGGTTCACTACTACAAGAAAGGTAGATCTCAATCTCTACAAGTTAAGATATGACGACCTGGAGGAACCACCATTAGACTATGTAAGGGTGTGCTACCACAACAAAGGTAGATGTCAATCTCTACAAGTTAAGATATGAACCATCACTAGACTATATAAGGGTGCAGCACTAGGTAGTTCTAAATCTCTAAAAGATGAGATATAAAATAGAGGAGCCACCACTAGACTATATATAGTCTCCTAGAGAGGCAACAATGTACCAGTCGACTAGTGCTAGCCATGTCCCTGATTGGATACATGGGTACATGGGTGAGGTTCCAAAAGAGGGTATATTGGTTATTATATATGCACACTAAAAAAAGGAGGTTCCAGAAGACGCTAGGTTTCTTGCACATACAAGGGCGCCCTATGTAGATCTCAATATCTATAAGATAAGATATGAAATGTAGGAACCACTACTAGACTATATAAGGGTGCACTACTATAACAAAGGTAGATCTCAATCTCTAATAGTTAAGATATTAATAACAAGAGGAACCACCACTAGATTATACAAGGGTGCCCTACTATATTGAAGGTAGATCACAATCTCTACAAGATAAGGTATGAAATGGAGGAACCACCATTGGACTATACTCCTACTGGTAGCAATGTACCAATTGACTATTGTCAACCATGTCCCTGACTACTGTTAGCAATGCCCCTATTGGGGTACATGGTTATAAAGATGCAATAAAGGAGGTTCCAAAAGATGATATAAAAAGGGCTCATGTTTCTTTATGGTAGTAAAAGAGGATTGGGGCATGAGAATGGACTAGGCATGGGATAGTGGTTGGAGTCTCTATGGTTGGACTCTAGCTCTACAAGGGCCCAAAAGTGGGAGGCTACATAGAAAACGAAGAGATAAGATCCAACTCCTTTCTCCTAGTGGCAATTGGAATCTTTTTGGTTGGACTCTAGCTACAAGGGCATAGAAGTGGGAAGCTACATAGAAAAAGAAGAGACAAGATCCAACTCCTTTCTCCTAGAAGTGTAGTCACCAAGCCTCTATTCTTGTTGCCGCTACCTTCCATTAGGGGATTTTGAGAGTCTTAAAAGGACCCTCCAAGAGATGCCATGTCATCTTTTCTTTTCTTTTTTAAATTCAACTTTATATATATATTGAGCAAATATAAAATCAAAGATGGTAGATTTAGAATCTACTGTCTCTAACGATATCCCTCATGAGAGGATTTTGATGTATAAGGGAGATCTAGTTTCCCTCCAAAATTCAATTTCAAAATTTAATAACATGTATGTAACATAGGCATGTCTCTCATAGGCCCATACCAATTGTAACCCTAAACATAACCCTAACCCTTAACCTAAACCTAACCTAAACCTAACCCTAAATGTTTTAATTTAAATATTTAAGTTTCTTGGATTATCTATCCCTTGCCCTCCCATCCTCTCTCTCTCTCTCTCTCTCTCTCTCTCTCTCTCTCTCTCTCTCTCTCTCTCTCTCTCTCTCTCTCTCTCTTCATGGAGGCCAAGCTACTATTCCCCCAACTTATTGATGCTGACATGTGTGTTCCATTGTGCAATGGAAAAGGTATTGTTAGCAAGGACTTTTTGATTAAAAAATCTTATCCCAAGGAGTTCAGGTCCTTAGATGCCATCATTCATAGAGAAGATGAGGAAAAGCATGTGAGCCTTATTCCACATTCAACATATGGAGGGTAATGACCTCTATATCCTTGAGGTCACTTTCTGTCTTGTTGTATGAGGTGACATTCACTTCAAAATGTCATACACCCATGTGTAGTTAGGTGTTTGTGGATCTTGAAAGTCCCTCCTAGTTTGTTGATGCAGTTCCCTTAATGAACAAAGGTTCCTGAGATAGGATCACTTTCTCGTCATATATAATAGTAAGAGTAACGTGGATTTCTTGCTTACAACAATGAAGAAGGACAACACTTTGACAAAGCTTGTACATCGAATTCAACGAGTTGTACAAGTTGAAGAGCTTCCAAGGTTTTATGATGGAGATGTGATATTTGAGTTTCCAAACATAAAGGGATCTAGTTCAACAATGACAGGGATGGACCACAAGTTAGATGGTCATAAGCCTCTTCAAATGTTTCCTTTCAAGGAGTGTGCAGGATGAGCCATTGTATCGGCATAATGGAGTGCCCAAATACAACTTATCCCTAGTATTTAAACACTAGCATTAGCAATGATAGTTACTTCACAGGATGCATGAAGAGGACTTGCATAGTGGGTCTCCCAGCCATACATAATGGGAAGATCATTTGCCACTATTGCAAGAAGCCAGCTACATGCAAGAAGCCAGCTACATGCAAGGGATCATGTGGTTGTTGTGTGTATTATGTCATGCCTAGTGTGATGAGACCCTCACTTGGTTAATGATACACGTGGGCAATCATTCACACTGTGCAGGCAGGAACATCGAAGAAATTATTAGTAGACAATACAAGAGAAATGGTGGAAAAAGTGGTTAGTGTTGATAGGAATGCTGGTCCAAGAAAGGTGCAAATGTGTGTAGCCAAAGAATTGGTTTTGACATCATTGGTAAGGGAAGGGGGCCATGCAGAGAGCAGCTTGGAGAAAAGGAGTTTAGCGATTTGTCGGAGGAGCTTGGACCTCTAGTTGAAAATAATAAGTAAGTATGCATTGAGAATTACTTGAAGAGGTGGTTTTAGCTTATTTAACCAATTGTATATTGCACGTTTCAGAGGTCAATATTGCAAGCACGTAAGGGTCCTCCAATCGGGTCTTTTGGCTATGATGATTTATTGCGGTTGAAGAGGGATTATACCTACTATGATTTCTTTCATGGAAGCAAATTTCCAGGCCAAGGGAGTGAATCTGATCGATGTTTTGTCTTCAAGATATCAACAAAGGGACCTGCACATCAGGTGTTGATCTTGTAAATAGAATGAGCGTTATGGCAATGGTGATCTAAGGAGAGCTTGGATATAATTTGACCACACACATCGCATTTTAGATTGGGTGATAATGGCATGACATGTTGTGTATGATCCAAGGTAGCAAGGAATTCATTTATGAAAACACTATAATAGCATTAAATGTACATCATGCCATCACTTTTTTGTTGTTTTTGTGTGGTAGCTTGTAGGAGATTCTTACATTAGCTACATGTGAAATGAAAGAGGAGGACAAGACCTCCCAAGTCTTATTTTGGGAATGCTTGAATAATGTCATGGTGACATGTGGATTTGAGAAGGTCGATTTTTTTGGGTTCATGGCAAATGAGGCCCAAGCAAATTAGAATGCCATAAGTGTATACAATGAAGGGCTAGAGATGAAGGGTCGAGAACGGTCATGCTTGTTCCAGTGGGCACAAAGCCTCAACCTTCATACCACAAAGTATGTCGTGAAAGTAGTCCAAGGTGTACAGAAGAACGTGTGTGAGCAATGGCAAACGGAAACGATAAAAATAGTAGTAGAAGCGCAAGCTTGTGTCATCTGAGAATGGTGGCGAAGTGGCAATGTGAGTGATCGAGACATACTTGCTATGGACGTATGGTTCAGTTGGTGGGAAATTCGTATTACCGAGGCAATATAATGATTTTTGTATGACTACTACCCCTATCTCTTGTAAAGTTTGGGTTTTTGGAAACATAACCTACAAAGAAATTATTGTCATTGGCCTATTCGAGTAATTATTGCAGGTAGAGAAGAGTAGTGATCAAGCATGCACACCAGGCTCAAACTTATTAGAATCCAAGCATGGAAGTTGGCTAGCCGGGGAGGGTTTCAAGCAAAGAATATCATCATATGATGCTTGTGTTACAGACTGTTACCATATTATAGTAGTGATGTGTGTGAACACACTTAGGACCGCCGGGGCACTTTTTCCCTCACTAGGAGGTTTTTTCCCCCGTGCATTGTATATACGCCCATTATCTTCTAGGGCTTGTAATCTTTCATTTTTTGGCACTCATAATACACTACTGTGTTGTGCTCAAGCTTCCTCATCTTCTTGAAGTTGTGTGTGCATTCCTGCAACCCTAATTCCAACAATTGGTATCAGAGCAGGCTTCCTCCTCCCGGGCAGCATCACCGGCACCTGCCGCTTCATCTCCTCTGATTGCGACGAGGTTTCACGAGCGTCTGCAGGTTAGTATATGCCGTGGGCGAGCCCGTAGGGCTCGGTCGTTTCAGAATTTTGATCTGAAGTCATTTCGCCCTCCGTTTTTGCATTCCAAGTACTGCGCAGGCAAAATCGTCCTACTGTGCAGATTTTCTGTCAAGATTAAAATCTGCAGGACAGGTGCCCATTCGTCTGTTTTGGGCTGTGTTGCATAGCACAGGTCGATTTTATACAGGTTTACCTCTTACAGACAGCATTTACATCTAGTAGTACAGTCATTGGCCATGGCTGACAACAATGATGTATTCCGCATGTTGGCTGCTGAGGATAAGTTGGATGGCACCAACTATCCATTGTGGGCATATATGATGCGACATGTATTGGTAGCAAAGGGGTTATGGAACATTGTGCAGGGTATTGATGCACGTCCTATTGTGGCTGGGAATGCTGCAAACACATCAGAAACAGGTACTGTTGATGATGGTGCAGGCACAAGTGCTGTAGCAGCTGTTCGAGAACCACCACTTTCAGCAGAGCAGATTCGTTGGGATGGTAGAGATGCGCAGGCTCATGCCTTGATTGCGCTGTCTGTCAAACGTACCATTATCCCACATATTCGCTCCTGCAGGACTTCTAAGGATGCTTGGGATGTACTTGCCACATTGTATCAGGCAAGAAATGAGGCTCGTGTTGCTTACCTCCGAAAACAGTTGGAGAGTGAGCATATGAACGAAGGTGATTCTATGGATAGCTTTTTGACAAAGATCAAGGATTTCAAAGAGCAGCTCATTTCTGCAGATGAAATCCTGTCAGACAGTTCACTTGTGCAGACTGTTTTGAATGGTCTACCAGATTCTTATCAGGGTTTTGCTTCCACTCTTCGCTTGATGATGAAAGGCAATCCCAATGCCTTATCATTTGAGGAGTTAGTTTCTGTTTTGCTGCAAGAAGACCAGTCAAGGCAAAACAGGAATATTATGCGTGTCGCAGATCAAGCTTTCGTTGCTAGTCAGAGAAGCGGGAAAGGTAAAGCTGGCTTTTCTTCTAGTAAGCAGAAATCTGCAAATGCTGCGCAACCAAAGAAGGAAGACAAAGATGAGAAGAAGGGTGACAAACAGAAGACATTTTGCAAGTACTGTAAGGGAAATGATCATGTCATCAAAGCGTGTCCTAAGCTGGCTGCGAAAGAGGCTAAGAAGAAAGAGGCTGGTATGGCTGTTGCAGATGCCTCTCCTTCTAACAATGAATCTGCTAATGTTGTGCTAGATACAGAATGGGCATTCAATGCGCAGTGCAGTTATGACCCATCTTTGCATGACACATGTATGTCTGCAGTAGATTCAGATGTATGGTACTTTGACAGTGGTGCCACTAAGCATATCACCTCGCAGCGCAGTTTATTCACTTTCCTTGAGTCTGCTCCCACAGGGAATACTGTCACTTGTGCCAATAACTCCTCTTATCCCGTTGAAGGAGTTGGACAGATTGTGCTGAATGTTGCAAATGGCAACACCTTTACACTTTTTGATGCATTGTATGTGCCAGGGATCAAAAAGAATCTGCTGTCAGTCTCCGCATTTGCCAAAACAGGTTTGGTTGTAAAATTTGTGGATGACAGATGTACTGTTCATGATCTCTCTTGTGGTGACATCATTGTAGCATCTGGTTCACTATGTCGAGGGCTGTATAAGCTCAATATGGATGGCAAATGTGTAGAGGATTCAGCATGTGCTATTATGGATACGCAGGCTATTTCAAATGCAAAACTGTGGCATGCACGTTTTGGTCATCTGAATTTTGAAAGTTTGCTGCGCCTGCAGAAATCTGAAATGGTGTCTTCTTTGCCTAAGCTTGAGGCACCTGTCAAGCATGTTTGTGAGGGCTGCATATTGGGTAAAATGCAGCGTGCTTCCTTTCCCAAAGATGGATCAGTGAGAGCTGAACGCAGATTGCAGCTTGTTCACAGTGATGTTTGTGGTCCCATGCAAACTCCATCATTTGGAAACTACCTTTACTTCGTGACTTTCATTGATGATTTTACCAGGCATGCATGGGTATATCCTTTGAAGGCAAAGTCCGAAGTGTTTTTGTGCTTCAAACAGTTTTTGGTTATGGCTGAAAATGTGTCAGAAAGTAAGATGGGCACCCTCCGTTCAGATCGAGGGGGGGAGTATATGTCTTCAGAATTTAATGCATTTCTGGCTGAGCGTGGGATAAAACACCAATGTACAGTGCCGTATACACCACAGCAAAATGGTGTGGCTGAGAGAAAAAACAGGTCTCTCATGGAAATGGCAAGATGTATGGTTAAGAGTCAAAGTCTACCACATGGTTTTTGGCTTGAGGCTGTCATGTGTGCCACTTATGTACTAAACAGGTGTCCCACCAAAGCATTACAGGTTGTCACTCCATATGAGGCTTGGCATAGCCGCAAGCCATCTGTTGGCATAGCCGCAAGCCATCTGTTGGCCATTTACGTGTTTTTGGTTGCCTGGCATATGCATTAGTGCCTGTGCAACATCGCAGAAAATTGGATGACAAAGCTGTCAAATGTATTTTTGTTGGATATAGTGCTGAGAGCAAAGGCTATCGTTTGTATCATCCACAGACAAAGCGCATTTTGGTTAGCCGTGATGTTGTATTTGTGGAAGATGCAGTTCAGCCCTTGGTTTCATGTACTAAGGAGACAGATATCAGCTCACGTGATGTCTATGATACATTGTTGCCTCTTTTCAGTGGTGCACAGTCAAGTGCAATACCTCATGAGGCAGTTTTTCAGCCTATGCAGGTTTTAAATGATAGCACAGATCAGCCTATATCTGATGCAGATGTGCATGATGCACTTGAGGATGAGAGACAAGAGATTGAGGGCTCTAGAAACATGCCTAGATGGCTGGTGCAGACTTTGCGTGACAGCAAGTTGGATGCCCCTTTGTCTAGTCGCACTCGTTCTGGCTCTCATGGTGCCTCTTATGCGTCAGATTGTTATGCATTGGCTGTTTCTAGTATGTGCGATGAAAGTGAGCCTGTTTCATTTGATGAGGCACAAAGTTCAGAAAATTGGATGGCTGCTATGCAAGCAGAATACGATGCTATTATGAAGAATGGTACATGGTCTTTATGTGACTTGCCCCCTGGCAAGAAGGCCATTGGCACTAAGTGGGTATACAAATTGAAGCGTAAGCCTGATGGCACAGTGGATCGCCATAAGGCTAGGCTTGTTGCAAAAGGTTATGCTCAAGAGAAGGGCATTGATTTTGATGAGACTTTTGCTCCCACATGTCGTATGACCACTGTTCGTAGCATCTATGCATTAGCAGCTCATAATGGTTGGAATGTACATCAGCTGGACATCAAGACTGCGTTCTTAAATGGAGATTTGCATGAGGAGGTGTATGTATCGCAGCCTCGTGGTTTTGTTCAAAGAGGGCACGAAAACAAAGTGTGCAGGTTAAAAAAGGCTTTATATGGTTTAAAGCAAGCTCCACGAGCTTGGTATGAAAAAATACATGCATATTTGACTGCACATGGGTTTCAGAATAGTCCAACAGAAAGCACTTTGTATGCTAAACGTGTGGATGGTGTACATCTAATCATTGCTCTCTATGTCGATGACATGCTGCTCACAGGACCAAATGAGAGTCATATTGCTGATTTTAAGGCTGATTTGAATGCCTCTTTTGAGATGTCAGATTTGGGGCATTTGCATCATTATTTGGGGATACAATTTAAGCAGTGTGATGGAGGTATTGCTTTGTGTCAGACAAAGTATATTGAAACATTGTTGCGGAGATTTAGCCTTGAAGACTGCAAGCCTATTGCTACTCCAATGGAGACAGGTTTGAAGTTGAGTCTTCATGATGCTGGAGATCACTTTGATGTCACACTCTATCAGACAGCTGTTGGTTGCCTCATTTATGTATGCATTACGAGGCCAGACATTCAGTTTGCAGTCTCACAGGTGAGCAGATTTATGCATAGCCCAGGCATTAAGCATTGGCAGGCAGTGAAGCGTATCTTTCGCTATTTGAGTGGTACTCGGCATCTTGGGTTGTTTTATCCCAAGGGGGGATCATTGCCGCCAGATTTACATGCTTTTTCAGATTCTGACTGGGCTGGTTGTTATGACACACGCGTGTCCACGAGTGGTTTTTGCTTCATGCTTGGAAGCTCATGCATATCATGGTTGAGCAAGAAGCAGCCTACTGTGGCCACTTCTAATTGTGAAGCTGAGTACAGGGCAGCTTTCACAGCTACGGTTGAGTGTGTGTGGCTCAGACGCCTTATGGCTGATTTGGGTGTTGGGCAGCCATCTGCCACCACCATCTTCACTGACAGTCAGAGCGCATTGGCAGTTGCGCGGAACCCAGTGTTCCATGCTCGTACGAAGCACATTGAGGTGCACTACCATTATGTCAGGGAGAGACTCTCTGCAGGAGAGATCAGTTTGGCTTATGTGCCAACACAGGATAACCTTGCAGACCTTTTCACAAAGGCTCTGCCCCGTGAGAAGTTCGAAGCTTTTCGCAAAGCTTTGGGCTTACTCCCTTTTGTGGATTCGTCCACATAGCTAGACACTTCCCTATACATGAGTGCTAGCTCTTGTTCACCGCATCACTCCAGGGGGGATTTGTTACCATATTATAGTAGTGATGTGTGTGAACACACTTAGGACCGCCGGGGCACTTTTTCCCTCACTAGGAGGTTTTTTCCCCCGTGCATTGTATATACGCCCATTATCTTCTAGGGCTTGTAATCTTTCATTTTTTGGCACTCATAATACACTACTGTGTTGTGCTCAAGCTTCCTCATCTTCTTGAAGTTGTGTGTGCATTCCTGCAACCCTAATTCCAACACAGACATGGCCAATTCCCTCTTGCAAAGTGCAAAACATAATTCTTACAACCTTGGCTTTGAAGTTGGCTAGCCGGGGAGGGTTTCAAGCAAAGAATATCATTATATGATGCTTGTGTTACAAACATGGCCAATTCCCTCTTGCAAAGTGCAAAACAGAATTCTTACAACCTTGGCAAACACATTGGAGCTGTAAGATTCCTCCCCAGCCTCTTAGGATGTCCAATATCTTCCCCTGTAATCAATCCCCTCTTCAAAAATATTAAAGATATTGTTTCTGCCTGTTTTGGCCTAGAGAGAGAAAATATTCTAGAGAGAGGTTATTTAGATTTTGAATATTTTTGGATAGAAAAATTTCTCATCTTATTAATATAAGTTTCCCTTAAACAGAAGTTCAAAAAGATTTCCAGAAGGTGCATTAGAAATCAAGTATAATTTGCTCAGGAGGCCTTATCCTAGGGGGTCCAGATTTTTGAAAAATTTTAAATTAAGGTTCCTATGGGCCAATAGGATCAGTCCATGTGTGGGGAGGAGATAAATCCAATTTGTAATAGAAAATAACCAAAAATGAGTAAATGCCCACATAAGATGAAGAGTTGACTATGTACAAGGTTTATTAGTAAAAAACTATGAGTATAATTAAGAAAATGAGATATTTTGGGCATAATGATTCCATTTTGACACGTGTAAGGAAGGGGAGTCCCTTCAAGGAGACGCCTACTTCACATGCTTGAATGAGTTTTAAACTTAAAAATAATGTGATATTTTTATCTCTCCTCTCTCTTATATCAAATCGAATAAAAAAGGAACCAAACTAGGTCCAAATGTGGTCCAAATTCAACCAAACTGAATTTGGAAAATTCTAGAAATCAGTTGATCTTGGTTAGAGCCTCCCTCTCCTATAAATAGAACCTGAGCCCTTTGTAAAAAAGGAGGAGAATTATACTATGCTAGAATTATGCTGGAATAATGATAATTTTTACTATTCTCTAAAATTCTCTCCAAATTGAAGAAATTGGAGCTTCCCTCCTTCTTCAATCTCCATTGGTGGCTCCATCAGCACACCAAACCAATTGATTGGTTGGGGGCCTCTACCATGATCAAAGAATCAAGCAATTTGTAAGGTAAAGTGAGAATTTTGATCTTTTTCCATAATTTCTCAATGTTTCTCTCTTCTCAACCCCTCTCAAACTTGAGAAGCTTAATTGGAATGGCTTTTTAATGCTATTGAAGTTAATTGATGAATGGAAGTAAGGAAATACATAAATTCTCATGTATGCTTAATTTTATGATTTTTATGATTTTTGTCCTCTCTAAAATGATTATGATGTTATGCCTCATTGAAAAAAGGCATTCCCCTCTCTTCTTTAGTAAATCCAACCATTCTTTATCCTAGATGAATGAATAATGGATAAAATCAAGTTTTTCATAATGTTTCTCTTAAATTAGTAGAAATTGTTTACATTAGAATGAATTAAATACTCTTGGTGAAATTCTAGTGATTTTAGAAATTTAAAAATTAAAAAATGGTCAGCCATACAAAGGAGGTTATGGTAAAATTTTCTAAAAATGTGTAAAAATAAGTTTTACTTTTTTATTCTAAAAGTGTAATTCCGACTAAATTGGATTTATGCATGGATAGATGCATAAAGAATTTAAATTAATCCAAAAAGTATGATTTTCATTAATTTTTATTTTATGCATAGAAAGATGCATAAAGAATTTTATTTTTAATTTAAAAGAGTGATTTTCATCTTAAATGATTTTATGCATAAAAGAAATTCTTTTATATTAAAAGAGTGATTTTCATCATAAATGATTTGTATGCATAAACATATGCATAAAAGATATATTTTTTAATATTAAAAGCATGATTTTCATCATAAATGATTTTATGTATAAATTAGATGCATAAAAGAAATTCTTTTATATTAAAAGAGTGATTTTCATCATAAATGATTTGTATGCATAAACACATAAAAGATATTTTTTATATTAAAAGTGTGATTTTCATCATAAATAATTTTATGCATAAATTAGATACATAAAAGAAATTCTTTTATATTAAAAGAGTGATTTTCATCATAAATGATTTGTATGCATAAACATATGTATAAAAGATATTCTTTTATATTAAAAGAGTGATTTTCATCATAAATGATTTGTATGCATAAAAGATATTTTTTTAATATTAAAAGCGTGATTTTCATCATAAATGATTTTATGCATAAATTAGATGCATAAAAAATTCTTTTATATTAAAAGAGTGATTTTCATCATAAATGATTTGTATGCATAAAAGATATTTTTTAATATTAAAAGCGTGATTTTTATCATAAATGATTTTATGCATAAATTAGATGCATAAAAGATATTCTTTTATATTAAAAGAGTGATTTTCATCATAAATGATTTGTATGCATAAACATATGCATAAAAGATATTTTTTAAATATTAAAAGTTTGATTTTATACATAAATTAGATGCATAAAAGAAATTCTTTTATATTAAAAGAGTGATTTTCATAAATGATTTGTATGCATAAACATATGCATAAAAGATATTTTTTAATATTAAAAGTGTGATTTTCATCATAAATAATTTTATGCATAAATTAGATGCATAAAAAAATTATTTTATATTAAAAGAGTGATTTTCATCATAAATGATTTGTATGCATAAACATATGCATAAAAGATATTTTTTTATTAAAAGTGTGATTTTCATCATAAATAATTTTATGCATAAATTAGATGCATAAAAGAAATTCTTTTATATTAAAAGAGTGATTTTCATCATAAATGATTTGTATGCATAAACATATGCATAAAAGATATTTTTTTTATTAAAAGTGTGATTTTCATCATAAATGATTTTATGCATAAATTAGATGCATAAGAGAAATTCTTTTATTCTAAAAGTGTAATTCCTACTAAATTGGATTTATGCATGGAAAGATGCATAAAGAATTTATTTTAACCCAAAAGTGTTATTCTCATCAATTTTGATTTTATGCATAGAAAGATGCATAAAGAAATCTATTTTTTAGTTCAAAAGAGTTATTTTCATCAATTTTGATTTTATGCATGAGAAGATGCATAAAAGATTGAATTTTAATTCAAAAGTGTCATTCTCATTTAAAATGAATTTATGCATAGGAAGATGCATAAAAGATTGATTTTTATTTCGAAAGTGTTATTCTCCTTAAAATAGAATTTATGCATAAATAGATGCGTAAAGAAATCTTATATCAAAAATAAGAATTCTCTTGTATTCTATAAATAGATATGAGGATGTGAAATGAATCAGATAGATGAAAAAGAACGAAGAATGGATGGAGATGTATGTATGTGAAAGAATGGATGTAGATATATGTATGTGAAAAAATGGATGTAGATGTATGTATGTGAAGGATGTATGGGAAAGGAAAGATGTATATGTATGTGATAAGTATGGATGTGGATGTGAAGGATGTATGGGAAAGGAAAGATGTATATGTATGTGATAAGTATGGATGTGGATGTGGATGTGAATGTATGGATGTGGATGTATGAAAATGGATGTGAAAATGGATGTATGAATGTAGATGTGGATGTGAATGTATGAATGTGAACGTGGATGTGGATGTATGTATGTGAAAGAATGGATGTAGATATATGTATGTGAAAGAATGGATGTAGATGTATGTATGTGAAGGATGTATGGGAAAGGAAAGATGTATATGTATGTGATAAGTATGGATGTGAATGTATGGATGTGGATGTGGATGTGAATGTATGGATGTGGATGTGGATGTGGATGTATGAATGTGGATGTGAAAATAGATGTATGAATGTAGATGTGGATGTGGATGTATGAATGTGAACGTGGATGTGGATGTATGAATGTGGATGTGGAAATGGATGTATAGATGTGAATGTGGATGTGGATGTAGATGTATGAATGTGGATGTATGGATGTGGATGTGGATGTGGATGTATGAATGTGGATATGGAAATGGATGTATGAATGTAGATGTGGATGAAAATGTATGAATGTGAACGTGGATGTGGATGTATGAATGTGAATGTGGATGTATGAATGTGAATGTGGATGTGAATGTGGATGTATGAATGTGAATGTGGATGTGGAAATGGATGTATTGGATGTGAATGTGGATGTGGAAATGGATGTATGAATGTGGATGTGAAAATGGATGTATGAATGTGAATGTGGATGTAGATGTGAATGTGGATGTGGATATGGATGTGGATGTATGGATGTGGATGTGGATATGGATGTATGAATGTGGATGTGGATGTAGAAATGGATGTATGGATGTAGAAATGGATGTATGGATGTGAATGTGGATGTGGAAATGGATGTATGAATGTGAATGTGGATGTGGATGTATGAATGTGGATGTGGATGTATGAATGTGGATGTAGATGTGAATGTGGATGTGGATGTGGATGTATGGATGTGGATGTATGATGTGGATGTGGATGTGGATGTGGATGTGGATGTGGATGTATGAATGTGGATGTATGGATGTGAATGTGGATGTGGATGTATGAATGTGAATGTGGATGTGGATGTATGCATGTGGAAGTGGATGTATGGATGTGGATATGGATATGTATGTATGAATGCGGATGTGGAAGTGGATGTATGGATGTGGAAGTATGAATGTGGATGTGTATGTGGAATAATGAATGTGGATGTATATGTGAAATGCTGTGACGTCGATATGAGTGAATGGATGAGATGTGACGGCATGTGAATTGGGATGTGAATAAATGATATGTGATGTGAATGAATCTGATGTGATGAGATGGAAAATGATGTGATTGGATAAGAATGAGTACACATATGAATGGAATGTGGAGTAAGTAATGTGGATTGATGAGGGATAATGTGGAAAGACGAGAGTTCATTATAGAAACTGTATTTGTAAATTGTTTGTAAATGATTGTTTTATGTCAAGAATGCTGGGAAAGCATTTTGTCCGTCTTGTGATTAAGGTCGTGGAGACCTAATTGATAAAGTTACAACTGCTGATGGAGAGTCAATGGAGGACGTCTCTTGTAGCAAGGTCCGACCGAGGTCTTGACCAGCCTCGGTTCGATTTAAATGGTGAGCTTCCGGTACGGTGGATGAGGGACCAAGGAAGCGGCCTATGAGTGAAGCGCTAGGTGACCTGCGAAGGATCCTAGAGGGTGCTAACCATACGGTGCTCGGGCTCTGGGTCGTCGAAGATACCCACACGTGCATCGTGGAAGATATTGAATCAAGGAGTAAGAGTTGTTTTTTGAAACCGGGCATGGATCTGGTTGATTGACCTTGCTGGTCCTCAACGGATGAGTCCATGGCTCTTTTATATGGATCTGTTGGTTGATCTTGCTGATCTTCAGCAAAGATTCCATCTTGATTTTTATAAGTGATTATATTGCCAGGTACTATGAGCTAGGAACTATTGAAAAGGCCCCTGAGTGGACAGGTGGTGAGCGTTCTGGTTGCCAATGATGCCATAGATACTCCGATGAAGGAATGCTTGGAAATTAAGATTCAACCGGATATTTTGGAGGATTGTGATCAGTGATATAATGGTTTCATTAAAGGATTGTTTTAAAGATAGCTGATGCTGCTGAGAAAAAGGCAATTTCATATTGGGTGTGTAAGTGGTGTGACTAGTTTTATGTTTGCATGAACTTTCGGCTAGGGGGCCTGGGAACTCTTTTCCCTGGTACCCGGGACAAAACCTAACCAAATTCCTAATTGGATCCCATCACTACAGTGATTGGGTGATTGGCTAACCCATGGGGCTAGGCTAGACTGATGGATCCGTAAAACGAGACTCCTTTCTATTATATTACGTTAGATAAGGTAAATCCCGGATAGTAATTGTTCTATGGATAAGAATCAACAATTGTGCCTCTTGATGGGGGAAAAAAGCTTTGATCTCTATGGATAAGAATCAACAATTGTGCCTCTTGATGGGGAAAAAAGCTTTGATCTCTATGATCCAAGTGCAATCTGTCCCTTGATCTGACTATGGAACTTACGAGTTCGGACAGATCAGTTCAGTTAGTTAAGGCTTTTGACTACGTTAGGAAAAAGTTATCATGGTGGAATCGCCCGTGCTTTTCGGGCAAAGGAAGTTTTTTCGGGTTTGGTTTTGGATATCCATGGGCGAGGCCTCGAGTGTGGGACCCTGCCCCGTGCAAGAAGTGCTACTTCCGCTGCTAGCACCCCTGAATTCGTTGCACACTGGGGTCAGGGATCTCACAGGAGCACGATGACCTAGTCTTGAGAAGCTTGTTGAAAAGGTAAATTATACCACTCCTGGTCTAGCATAGGTCATACAACTATGAAAAGCAGCACTTCAGGTACTCCCATGTACAAGGCACCAACTCCTTTAAGGGGTGATCGAGAGTCAACAAGGCACCAACTCCTTTAAGGGGTGATCGAGAGTCAACAAGGCGTAAGAGGCAATCTTCTGTTGTGGAGGATGATGTAAGCCATAGGCCTGAGTTCAATGTGCATATTCGAGATAGAAAACCAATTGGAAGACCTAGAAAGATTCATTTCTTAGATAAAGAGACAAGTGCGGGCAATGAATCCACATATACTAGTGTGGTGGAAGCACCAACACGTCAAACCTTTTGGGCAATTATGAGGACTCCAGAAAATAGTAGGGTCAAATGTCTGGGGCATTTTAGGAAGGATGGAAAAATGTGGGCGAACTATTGTGGGATGTGCAAAGGGGGCACCTACTCCCTCATTTTTTTCAACAAGGTCTCATGCGGATGGGAAGATTGATCAGATGGGAAGGTCTCATGTGGATGGGAAGATTGATCAGATGATGTGGTTTTGCAACACAGATGTAATGCACACATGGGCCTTTGATAAGAACATTGATCATCCTCTACACAAAGTCCCTTCAGTTTGGCATGTGTGGCAAAGGGTACCAAACTCTCAAAAGATGAGGTCAATGCATTGCTTTTTATAGGCTTCAATTTGCAAATGAAAAAAGTGGAAGGAAAGATATCTTCCTCTACAGTACAAGGACTAAGCCAGGAGAATCTAAAGGAGGAAACAATAGCAGCAAATGTCACATCTTGAGAGGGGCGACACATGAGTTACAAGACTAACATCTCAGACCAAAGTAACACCAAGAATTAAAAGAGCTCTCGAAACGAAAGCAAGGGTAACACAAGAAATGGTGATTAAGTCTAAACAACATGAGGTTTTCACTGTACAAAACTTTTGGGAAGGCATAGAATTTGGTGTTTATGATATACATATCAAAGGCCATCCAACATGCACTTGTCCACATTTCATGGGAAGGATTGAAAAGAGGAAGCCATATCTTGCATGCAAGCACCTATACTTTGTGTACCTGAGGGTTCTGGACCTCAGCCAAAATGAGAATATGTTTATTCATCAACCAATGTTGATTGAAAGGGATGTTACTTAAACAATATGGATGCAAAGGGATTCCAAAACTTCAATGGCTAGTGTCCTTGTCCACTTAGGGCATGAAGACCTTTTTTTGTATGTAATGACATGACTTTTTATTAATATGGCTGGAAGGGATTGCAACTATTTAAACATTATGTGTGATTAATGGATGGAAAAGAATGCTACACTTTCTTGACTAATTTATTTTCGTTGCAAGGATGTTGTACTAACATTTTGTTCTAAGGGTGTGGAAGAATAAGTGATGGGGAGAGAGAGGTGGTGTATAGAGAGATGTTGGAGAGAGGGGGAGAGGGAGAGTGTAAATTAGGGAGTGAGAGAGAGATAGAGTGGGAATATAGAGAGAGAGGGAGTGTAGGGATTGCATATGGAGAGGAGAGAATGTGAGTGAGGGAAAGAGATACATACTACGAAGAGAGAGAGAGAGAGAGAGAAAGAGAGAGGAAAAAAGCGCTCGCCAAAAAGAAAGATTCACTCGATGGAAATTGCTCGCCAAAAAGAAAGATTCACTCGATGGAAATTGCTCGCCAAAAATATGTTTTCCTTGTTATATAATACTAGACTAGACATCGGTTTTGTTTGTTGATGTTTTGAGCAGGTTCTCCAACAAAGACCAAGAGAAGAATTGGAAAGCATATATGCCGAAGTCTGAACAAGATCATGTGAAGAACCCTTTATACCAAAGTTTTAAACCTTTAAGGTTTGAACCTTAACCACAAAAGAAGAATGTGATTTTCCCTTATCTTCTGAATCATGAACTGTTCATCGTGGTGCTCATGGCTGTTAAAGCAACCAATGTTTGATGGTGGGCTTCAATTTATTACGGCTATCTACTACTCTTTCAGAGATGAATGTGCCACCCAACTGCTCGATGATGCAAGATGTGTTATAGTAGTTATTATCACTTGTGTGCTGCGAGGCTTGATGTTGTACTTGCTACAAGCCACTTCTTGTATGGCGCTTAATGGGAGAGAGCTTTTGATTTCATGATGTTGGAGCTCTGGGTGTGGTTTGAGTACTCTCTTTGACTATTACAGGCAATTGTGCTTCTATGTTGTGATGCCAGCTATGATAGCATGTTGAAAAACATGGATCTAGGCTAGACTATGGAGGATCAAAACTAATTAACCTCATAGGCAAGTGATTAAGAGAAGTAGAAGGCTTGATAAAATGATGTGGATTAACTCAAGGAAAAAGACACAATAATCATCTTGCATTAGAATTAATCCAAGTATATCCTTTTATAGCTCTCATGGAGCTCCCAAATCACAAGCTACGTGCACCCTTGTACCACCCATGTGTTCATAAATGCTCACAGTACAGGTGCCGCCATGCATTTTCCATGTGCTACCTTTTTAACCATTGACTTTACGTTTTACATGAAACCATATAAATCAATCTTTGATCTAGGACCCTTAATGTGCATACTCTCCCCCTTGCTCTACTCATGTTGCACCCTCACACATTACTATTTAAACAATGAAGATATAAAATATAGGAACCACCGTTGTATAAGGGTGCACTACTACAACAAAGGTAGATCTTAATCTCTAAAAGTTAAGATATGAGTTGGAGGAACCACCACTAGACTATACAAGGGTGCACTACTACAATAAAGGTAGATCTCAATCTCTAAAAGATAAGATATCAAATGTCATAACCACCACTAGACTATATAAGGGTTCACTACTACAAGAAAGGTAGATCTCAATCTCTACAAGTTAAGATATGACCTCGAGGAACCACCATTAGACTATGTAAGGGTGTGCTACTACAACAAAGGTAGATGTCAATCTCTACAAGTTAAGATATGACCTCGAGGAACCACCATTAGACTATGTAAGGGTGTGCTACTACAACAAAGGTAGATGTCAATCTCTACAAGTTAAGATATGAACTCGAGGAACAATCACTAGACTATATAAGGGTGCAACACTAGCTAGTTCTCAATCTCTAAAAGATGAGATATAAAGTAGAGGAACCACCACTAGACTATATATAGTCTCCTAGAGAGGCAACAATGTACCAGTCGACTAGTGCTAGCCATGTCCTCAATTGGATACATGGGCACTTGGGTGAGGTTCCAAAAGAGGCTATATTGGTTATTTTATATGCACTATAAGTAAAGGAGGTTCCAGAAGACACTGGGTTTCTTGCACATACAAGGGTGCCCTATGTAGATCTCAATATCTGTAAGATAAGATATGAAATGTAGGAGGTTCCAGAAGACACTGGGTTTCTTGCACATACAAGGGTGCCCTATGTAGATCTCAATATCTGTAAGATAAGATATGAAATGTAGGAACCACTACTAGACTATATAAGGGTGCACTACTATAACAAAGGTAGATCTCAATCTCTAATAGTTAAGATATGAATAACAAGAGGAACCACCACTAGACTATACAAGGGTGCCCTACTATATTGAAGGTAGATCACAATCTCTACAAGATAAGGTATGAAATGGAGGAACCACCACTCGACTATACTCCTACTGGTAGCAATGTACCAATTGACTATTGTCAACCATGTCCTTGACTACTGTTATTAGCAATGCCCCTATTGGCTACATGGTTATAAAGATGCAATAAAGGAGGTTCCAAAAAGATGCTATAAAAAGTGCTCATGTTTCTTTATGGTAGTAAAAGAGGATTGGGGCATGAGAATGGACTAGGCATGGGATAGTGGTTGGAGTCTCTATGGTTGGGGACTAGCTCTACAAGGGCCCAAAAGTGGGAGGCTACATAGAAAACGAAGAGACAAGATCCAACTCCTTTCTCCTAGTAGCAATTGGAACCTTTGTGGTGGTTGGACTCTAGCTACAAGGGCATAGAAGTGGGAAGCTACATAGAAAAAGAAGAGATAAGATCCAACTCCTTTCTCCTAGAAGTGCAGTCACCAAGCCACTATTCTTGTTGCCGCTACCATCTATTAGGGGATTTTGAGGGTCTAAAAAGGACCCTCCAAGAGACGCCATGTCATATTTTCTTTTCTTTTTTAAATTCAACTTCATATATATATTGAGCAAATATAAAATCAAAGATGGTAGATTTAGAATCTACTGTCTCTAATGATATCCCTCATGAGGGGATTTTGATGTATAAGGGAGATCTAGTTTCCCTCCAAAAATCAATTTCAAAATTTAATAACATGTATGTAGCATAGGCATGTCTCTCTCATAGGCCCATACCAATCGTAACCCTAAACATAACCCTAACCCTTAACCTAAACCTAACCCTAAATGTTTTAATTTAAATATTTAAGTTTCTTGGATTATCTATCCCTTGCCCTCCCATCCTCTCTCTCTCTCTCTCTCTCTCTCTCTCTCTCTCTTCATGGAGGCCAAGCTACTATTCCCCCAACTTATTGATCCTGACATGTGTGTTCCATTGTGCAATGGAAAAGGTATTGCTAGCAAGGACATTTTTTAATTTAAATATTTAAGTTTCTTGGATTATCTATCCCTTGCCCTCCCATCCTCTCTCTCTCTCTCTCTCTCTCTCTCTCTCTCTCTCTCTCTCTCTCTCTCTCTTCATGGAGGCCAAGCTACTATTCCCCCAACTTATTGATGCTGACATGTGTGTTCCATTGTGCAATGGAAAAGGTATTGTTAGCAAGGACTTTTTGATTAAAAAATCTTATCCCAAGGAGTTCAAGTCCTTAGATGCCATCATTCATAGAGGAGATGAGGAAAAGCATGTGAGCCTTATTCCACATCAAGATATGGAGGGTAATGACCTCTATATCCTTGAGGGGTCACTTTCTCTCTTGTATGAGGTGACATTCACTTGCAAATGTCATACACCCGACTGCACTTCTAGGAGAAAGGAGTTGGATCTTGTCTTTTCTTTTTCTATGTAGCTTCCCACTTCTATGCCCTTGTAGCTAGAGTCCAACCACCACAAAGATTCCAACTGCTACTAGGAGAAAGGAGTTGGATCTTGTCTCTTCGTTTTCTATGTAGCCTCCCACTTTTGGGCCCTTGTAGAGCTTGTAGAGCTAGAGTCCAACCATAGAGACTCCAACCACCTTCCCATGCCTAGTCCATTCTCATGCCCCAATCCTCTTTTACTACCATAAAGAAACATGAGCCATTTTTATAGCATGTTTTGGAACCTCCTTTATTGCATCTTTATAACCATGTACCCAATAGGGGCATTGCTAACAGTAGTCAGGGACATGGTTGACAATAGTCAATTGGTACATTGCTACCAGTAGGAGTATAGTCCAGTGGTGGTTCCTCCATTTCATATCTTATCTTGTAGAGATTGTGATCTACCTTCAATATAGTAGGGCACCCTTGTATAGTCTAGTGGTGGTTCCTCTTGTTATTCATATCTTAACTATTAGAGATTGAGATCTACCTTTGTTATAGTAGTGCACCCTTATATAGTCTAGTAGTGGTTCCTACATTTCATATCTTATCTTATAGATATTGAGATCTACATAGGGCACCCTTGTATGTGCAAGAAACCTAGCGTCTTCTGGAACCTCCTTTACTTAGCGTGCATATATAATAACCAATATAGCCTCTTTTGGAACCTCACCCATGTACCCATGTATCCAATCGGGGACATGGCTATAGCACTAGTCGACTGGTACATTGTTGCCTGTCTAGGAGACTATGTATAGTCTAGTGGTGGTTCCTCTATTTTATATCTCATCTTTTAGAGATTGAGAACTAGCTAGTGTTGCACCCTTATATAGTCTAGTGATGGTTCCTCGAGTTCATATCTTAATAACTTGTAGAGATTGACATCTACCTTTGTTGTAGTAGCACACCCTTACATAGTCTAATGGTGGTTCCTCCAGGTCATATCTTAACTTGTAGAGATTGAGATCTACCTTTCTTGTAGTAGTGAACCCTTATATAGTCTAGTGGTGGTTATGACATTTGATATCTTATCTTTTAGAGATTGAGATCTACCTTTATTGTAGTAGTGCACCCTTGTATAGTCTAGTGGTGGTTCCTCCAACTCGTATCTTAACTTTTAGAGATTAAGATCTACCTTTGTTGTAGTAGTGCACCCTTATACAATGGTGGTTCCTATATTTTATATCTTCATTGTTTAAATAGTAATGTGTAGCAACATGAGTAGAGCAAGAGGGAGAGTATGCACATTAAGGGTTCTAGATCAAAGATTGATTTATATGGTTTCATGTAAAACGTGAAGTCAATGGTTAAAAGGTAGCACATGGAAAGTGCATGGCGGCACAAGTACTATGAGCATTTATGAACACATGGGTGGCACATGTACTATGAGCATTTATGAACACATGGGTGGCACAAGGGTGCACATAGCTTGTGATTTGGGAGCTCCATGAGAGCTATAAAAGGATATACTTGGGTTAATTCTAATGCAAGATGATTGTTGTGTCTTTTGCCTTGAGTCAATCCACATCATTTTATCAAGCCTTCTACTTCTCTTAATCACTTGCCTATGAGGTTAATTAGTTTTGATCCTCCATAGTCTAGCCTAGATCCATGTTTTTCAACATGCTATCATAGCTGGCATCACAACATAGAAGCACAATTGCCTATAATAGTCAAGGAGAGTACTCAAACCACACCCAAAGCTCCAACATCATGAAATCAGAAGCTCTCTCCCATTAAGCGCCATACAGGAAGTGGCTTGTAGCAACTACAACATCAAGCCTCATAGCACACAATTGATAATAACTACTATAACACATCTTGCATCTTCGAGCAGTTGGGTGGCACATTCATCTCTGAGAGAGTAGTAGATAGCCGTAATAAATTGAACCCCACCATCAAACATTGGTTGCTTTAACAGCCATGAGCACCACGATGAACAGTTCATGATTCAGAAGATAAGGGAAAATCACATTCTTCTTTTGTGGTTAAGGTTCAAACCACAAGGTTTAAAACTTTGGTATAAAGGGTTCTTCACATGATCTTGTTCAGACGTCGGCATATATGCTTTCCAATTCTTCTTTTGGGCTTTGTTGGAGAACCTGCTCAAAACATCAACAAACAAAACTGATGTCTAGTCTAGTATTATATAACAAGGAAAACATATTTTTGGCCCAACGAGTGAATCTTCCTTTTTGGCGAGTGCTTTTTTCCCCTCTCTCTCTCTCTCTCTCTCTCTCTCTCTCTCTCTCTCTCTTCGTAGTATGTATCTCTCTCCCTCACTCACATCCTCTCCTCTCCATATGCAATCCCTACACTCCCTCTCTCTCTATTGTCCCACTCTATCTCTCTCTCACTCCCTAATTTACACTCTCCCTCTCCCCCTCTCTCCAACATCTCTCTATACACCACCTCTCTCTCCCCATCACCTATTCTTCCACACCCTTAGAACAAAATGTTAGTACAACATCCTTGCAAACAAAAAAGTGGACAAATGGAGAAATAAATTAGTGAAGAAAGTGTAGCATTCTTTTCCATCCATTAATCACACATAATGTTTAAATAGTTGCAATCCCTTCCATCCATATTAATAAAAAGTCATGTCATTACATACAAAAAAGGTCTTTATGCCCTAAGTGGACAAGGACACTAGCCATTGAAGTTTTGGAATCCCTTTGCATCCATATTGTTTACAAGCCAAGTTCACAAAACCTTTATAAAAAAATTCAGCCTAATACAAATGTTTATACTTGCTTACACTCTAGGCCAATTCCGAGTATGTCCTGTGTTTATTCAGAGCCTCAGTGACATCCCTTTCAATCAACATTGGTTGATGAATAAACATATTCTCATTTTGGCTGAGGTCGAGAACCCTCAAGTACACAAAGTATAGGTGCTTGCATGCAAGATATGGCTTCCTCTTTTCAATCCTTCCCATTAAATGTGGACAAGTGCATGTTGGATGGCCTTTGATATGTATATCATAAGCACCAACTTCTATGCCTTCCCCAAAAGTTTTGTACAGTGAAAACCTCATGTTGTTTAGACTTAATCACCAGTTCTTGTGTTACCCTTGCTTTCGTTTGGAGAGCTCTTTTAATACTTGGTGCTGCTTTGGTCTAAGATGTTAGTCTTGTAACTCATGTGTCACCCCTCTCAAGATGTGACATTTGCGGCTATTGTTTCCTCCTTTAGAATCTCCTGGCTTAGTCCTTGTATTGTAGAGGAGGATATCTTTCCTTCCACTTTTTTCATTTGCAAATTGAAACCTATAAGAAGCAATGCATTGACCTCATCTTTTGAGAGTTTGGTAGCCTCTACCACACACGCAAAACTGAAGGGACTTTGTGTGGAGGATGATCAATGTTCTTATAAAAATAACCCATGTGTGCATTACATCTGTGTTGCAAAACCACATCATCTGATCAATCTTCCCATCCGCATGAGACCTTGTTGAAAAAAATGAGGGAGCAGGTGCCCCCTTTGCACATCCCACCATAGGTCGCCCACATTTTTCCATCCTTCCTAAAATGCCCTAGACATTTGACCCTACTATTTTCTAGAGTCCTCCTAATTGCCCAGAAGGTTTGACGTATTGGTGCTTCCACCACACTAGTATATGTGGATTCACTGCCCGCACTTGTTTCTTTATCTAAGAAATGAATCTTTCTAGGTCTTCCAATTGGTTTTCTATCTCGAATATGCACATTGAGCTCAGGCCTATGGCTTGCATCATCCTCCACATCAATTACTACAGAAGATTGCCTCTTACACCACCTTGTTGACTCTCGATCACCCCTTAAAGAAGTTGGTGCCTTCTTGTACATGGGAGTACCTGCAGTGTTGCTTTTCATAGTCTGTATGACCTATCCTAGACTAGGAGTGGTATAATTTACCTTTTCAACAAGCTTCTCAAGGCTAGGTGGTCCTGCTCCAATGTGTTTGCCAAGATTGTAAGAATTCTGTTTTGCACTTTGCAAGAGGGAATTGGCCATGTCTGTAACACAAGCATCATATAATGATATTCTTTGCTTGAAACCCTCCCCGGCTAGCCAACTTCCATGCTTGGATTCTGATAAGTTTGAGCGTGGTGTGCATGCTTGATCACTACTCTTCTCTACCTGCAATAATTACTCGAATAGGCCAATGACAATAATTTCTTTGTAGGTTATGTTTCCAAAAACCCAAACTTTACAAGAGATAGGAGTAGTAGTCATACAAAAATCATTATATTGCCTCGGTAATACAAATTTCCCACCAACAACTGAACCATACGTCCATAGCAAGTATGTCTCGATCACTCACATTGCCACTTCGCCACCATTCTCGGATGACACAAGCTTGCGCTTGTGCTACTATATTTGTCGTTTCCATTTGCCATTGCTCACACATGTTCTTATGTACACCTTGGACTACTTTCATACTTTGTGGAATGAAGGTTGAGGCTTTGTGCCCACTGGAACAATGACCGTTCTCGACCCTTTATCTCTAGCCCTTCATTGTATACTCTTATGGCATTCTAATTTGCTTGGGCCTCATTTGCCATGAACCCAAAAAAAATCCAGCTTCTCAAATCCACATGTCACCATGACATTATTCAAGCATTCCCAAAATAAGACTTGGGAGGTCTTGTCCTCCTCTTTCATTTCACATGTAGCTAATGTAAGAATCTCCTGCAAGCTACCACACAAAACCAACAAAAAAAGTGATGACATGACGTACATTTAATGCTATTATAGTGTTTTCATAAATGAATTCCTTGCTACCTTGGATCATACACAACATGGCATGCCATTGTCACCCAATCTAAAATGCGATGTGTGTGGTCAAATTATATCCAAGCTCTCCTTAGATCACCATTGCCACAACGCTCATTCTATTTACAAGATCAACACCTAATGCAGGTCCCTTTGTTGACATCTTGAAGATAAAACATCGATCAGATTCACTCCCTTGGCCTGGAAATTTGCTTCCATGAAAGAAATCATAGTAGGTACGATCCCTCTTCAACCGCAATTTGCTTCCATGAAAGAAATCATAGTAGGTACAATCCCTCTTCAACCGCAATTAATCATCATAGCCAAAAGACCCGATTGGAGAACCCTTATGTGCTTGCAATACTGACCTCTGAAACGTGCAATATACAATTGGTTAAATAAGCTAAAACCACCTCTTCAAGTAATTCTCAATCCATACTTACTTATTATTTTCAACTAGAGGTCCAAGCTTCTCCAACAAATTGCTAAACTCCTTTTCTCCAAGCTCCTCTGCATGGCCCCCTTCCCTTACCAATGATGTCAGAACCAATTCTTTGGCTACACACATTTGCACCCTTCTTGGACTAGTATTCCTATCAACACACTAACCACTTTTTCCACTATTTCTCTTGTATTGTCTAATAATTTCTTTGATGTTCCTGCCTACACAGTGTGAATGATTGCCCACCACGTGTATCATTAACCAAGTGAGGGTCTCATCACACTAGGCATGACATAATACACACAACAACAACATGATCCCTTGCATGTAGCTGGCTTCTTGCAATAGTGGCAAATGATCTTCCCATTATGTATGGCTGGGAGACCCACTATGCAAGTCCTCTTCATGCATCCTGTGAAGTAACTATCATTGCTAATGCTAGTGTTTAAATACCAGGGATAAGTTGTATTTGGGCACTCCATTATGCTGATACAATGGCTAATCCTGCACACTCCTTGAAAGGAAACATTTGAAGTGGCTGGCTTTGTCTAAGGTTCCTCAGATAGGATCCTTTCTCATCATAATAGTAAGAGTACCATGGATTTCTTGCTTACAATGAAGAAGGACAACACTTTGAAAAAGCTTGTATGGCGAATTCAACGAGTTGTACAAGTTGAAGAGCTTCCAAGGTTTTATGATGGAGATGTGATATTTGAGTTTCCAAACATAAAGGGATCCGGTTCAACAATGACATGGATGGACCACAAGTTAGATGGTCATATTTAGACAAAGCCAGCCACTTCAAATGTTTCCTTTTAAGGAGTGTGCAGGATTAGCCATTGTATCGGCATAATAGAATGCCCAAATACAACTTATCCCTGGTATTTAAACACTGGCATTAGCAATGATAGTTACTTTAAAGGATGCATGAAGAGGACTTGCATAGTGGGTCTCCCAGCCATACATAATGGGAAGATCATTTGCCACTATTGCAAGAAGCCAGCTACATGCAAGGGATCATGTGGTTGTTGTGTGTATTATGTCATGCCTAGTGATGAGACCCTCACTTGGTTAATGATACACGAGGGCAATCATTCACACTATGCAGGCAGGAACATCGAAGAAATTATTAGACAATACAAGAGAAATGGTGGAAAAAGTGGTTAGTGTTGATAGGAATGCTGGTCCAAGAAGGGTGCAAATGTGTATAGCCAAAGAATTGGTTCTGACATCATTGGTAAGGGAAGGGGGCCATGCAGAGCAGCTTGGAAAAAAGGAGTTTAGCGATTTGTCGAACCTCTAGTTGAAAATAATAAGTAAGTATGCATTGAGAATTACTTGAAGAGGTGGTTTTAGCTTATTCAACCAATTGTATATTGCACGTTTCAGAGGTCAGTATTGCAAGCACGTAAGGGTCCTCCAATCGGGTCTTTTAGCTATGATGATTTATTGCGGTTAAAGAGGGATTGTACCTACTATGATTTATTGCGGTTAAAGAGGGATTGTACCTACTATGATTTATTGCGGTTAAAGAGGGATTGTACCTACTATGATTTCTTTCATGGAAGCAAATTTCCAGGCCAAGGGAGTGAATCTGATCGATGTTTGTCTTCAAGATTTCAACAAAGGGACCTACATCATCAGGTGTTGATCTTGTCAATAGAATGAGCGTTGTGGCAATGGTGATCTAAGGAGAGCTTGGATATAATTTGACCACACACATCGCATTTTAGATTGGGTGACAATGGCATGCCATGTGTATGATCCGAGGTAGCAAGGAATTCATTTATGAAAACACTATAATAGCATTAATAAATGTACATCATGTCATCACTTTTTTTGTTGTTTTTGTGTGGTAGCTTGTGGGAGATTCTTACATTAGCTACATGTGAAATGAAAGAGGAGGACAAGACCTCCCAAGTCTTTTTTGGGAATGCTTGAATAATGTCATGGTGACGTGGATTTGAGAAGGTCGATTTTTTTTGGGTTCATGGCAAATGAGGCCCAAGCAAATTAGAATGCCATAAGAGAAGTATACAATGAAGGGCTAAAGATGAAGGGTCAAGAACGGTCATGCTTGTTCCAGTGGGCACAAAGCCTCAACCTTCATACCACAAAGTATGTCGTCAAAGTAGTCCAAGGTGTACATAAGAACATGTGTGAGCAATGGCAAACGAAAAAACGACAAAAATAGTAGCACAAGCACAAGCTTGTGTCATCCGAGAATGGTGGTTGGCGAAGTGGCAATGTGAGTGATCGAGACATACTTGCTATGGACGTATGGTTCAGTTGGTGGGAAATTCGTATTATCGAGGCAATATAATGATTTTTGTATGACTACTACCCCTATCTCTTGTAAAGTTTGGGTTTTTGGAACATAACCGGTAAAGAAATTATTGTCATTGGCCTAGTCGAGTAATTGCAGGTAGAGAAGAGTAGTGATCAAGCTGCACACCATGCTCAAACTTATCAGAATCCAAGCATGGAAGTTGGCTACCCAGGGAGGGTTTCAAGCAAAGAATATCATTATATGATGCTTGTGTTACAGACATGGCCAATTCCCTCTTAAAAAGTGAAAACAGAATTCTTACAACCTTGGCAAACACATTCGAGCAGGACCACCTAGTCTTGAGAAGCTTGTTGAAAAGGTAAATTATACCACTCCTAGTCCAGCATAGGTCATACAGACTATGAAAAGCAGCACTATAGGTACTGCATGTACAAGGCACCAACTCCTTTAAGGGGTGATCGAGAGTCAACAAGGCATAAGAGGCAATATTTTGTAGTAATTGATGTGGAGGATGATGCAAGCCATAGGCCTGAGTTCAATGTGCATATTCGAGATACAAAACCAATTGGAAGACCTAGAAAGATTCATTTCTTAGATAAAGAGACAAGTACGATCTTATCCCAAGGAGTTCAAGTCCTTAGATGCCATCATTCATAGAGAAGATGAGGAAAAGCATGTGAGCCTTATTCCACATCAAGATATGGAGGGTAATGACCTCTATATCCTTGAGGGGTCACTTTCTCTCTTGTATGAGGTGACATTCACTTCAGAATGTTATACACCCATGTGTAGTCAGGTGTTTGTGGATCTTGAAAGTCCCTCCCAGTTTGTTGATGCAGTTCCCTTAACGAACAAAGGTTCCTCAGATAGGATCCTTTCTCGTCATAATAGTAAGAGTATTGTGGATTTCTTGCTTACAAATGAAGAAGGACAACACTTTGACAAAGCTTGTACGGCAAATTTAACGAATTATACAAGTTGAAGAGCTTCCAAGGTTTTATGATGGAGATGTGATATTTGAGTTTCTAAACATAAAGGGATCTGGTTCAACAATGATAGGGATGGACCACAAGTTAGATGGTCATATTTAGACAAAGCCAGCCACTTCAAATGTTTCCTTTTAAGGAGTGTGCAGGATTAGCCATTGTATCGGCATAATGGAGTGCCCAAATACAACTTATCCCTGGTATTTAAACACTGGCATTAATAATGATAGTTACTTCAAAGGATGCATGAAGAGGACTTGCATAGTGGGTCTCCCAGCCATACATAATGGGAAGATCATTTGCCACTATTGCAAGAAGCCAGCTACATGTAAGGGATCATGTGGTTGTTGTGTGTATTATGTGGTTGTTGTGTGTATTATGTCATGCCTAGTGATGAGACCCTCACTTGGTTAATGATACACGTGGGTAATCATTCACACCGTGTAGGCAGGAACATCGAAGAAATTATTAGACAATACAAGAGAAATGGTGGAAAAAGTGGTTAGTGTTGATAGGAATGCTGGTCCAAGAAGGGTGTAAATGTGTGTAGCCAAAGAATTTGTTCTGACATCATTGGTAATAAGGGAAGGGGGCCATGCAGAGAGCAGCTTGGAGAAAAGGAGTTTAGCGATTTGTCGGAGGAGCTTGGACCTCT
The DNA here is from genome assembly GCF_041138505.1 of Cibotium barometz. Lineage (NCBI taxonomy): Eukaryota > Viridiplantae > Streptophyta > Polypodiopsida > Cyatheales > Cibotiaceae > Cibotium > Cibotium barometz. The sequence continues at coordinate 27,933,031 of NC_141069.1, forward strand.
AGTTGAAAATAATAAGTAAGTATGCATTGAGAATTACTTGAAGAGGTGGTTTTAGCTTATTTAACCAATTGTATATTGCACGTTTCAGAGGTCAGTATTGCAAGCACGTAAGGGTCCTCCAATCGGGTCTTTTGGCTATGATGATTTATTGCGGTTGAAGAGGGATTATACCTACTATGATTTCTTTCATGGCAAGGTTTTTTCCATGCCAAGGGAGTGAATCTGATCAATGTTTTGTCTTCAAGATGTCGACAAAGGGACCTGCATATCAAGTGTTGATCTTGTAAATAGAATGAGCGTTGTGGCAATGGTGATCTAAGGAGAGCTTGGATATAATTTGACCACACACATCGCATTTTAGATTGGGTGACAATGGCATGCCATGTGTATGATCCGAGGTAGCAAGGAATTCATTTATGAAAACACTATAATAGCATTAAATGTACATCATGTCATCACTTTTTTTGTTGTTTTTGTGTGGTAGCTTGCAGGAGATTCTTACATTAGCTACATGTGAATTGAAAGAGGAGGACAAGACCTCCCAAGTCTTTTTTTGGGAATGCTTGAATAATTTTATGGTGACGTGGATTTGAGAAGGTCGATTTTTTTGGGTTCATGGCAAATGAGGCCCAAGCAAATTAGAATGCCATAAGAGAAGTATACAATGAAGGGCTAGAGATGAAGGGTCGAGAATGGTCATGCTTGTTCCAGTGGGCACAAAGCCTCAGCCTTCATACCACAAAGTATGTCGTGAAAGTAGTCCAAGGTGTACATAAGAACATGAAGATGAGGAAAAGCATGTGAGCCTTATTCCACATCAATATATGGAGGGTAATGACCTCTATAGCCTTGAGGGGTCACTTTCTCTCTTGTATGAGGTGACATTCCACAAAGCCTCAGCCTTCATACCACAAAGTATGTCGTGAAAGTAGTCCAAGGTGTACATAAGAACATGAAGATGAGGAAAAGCATGTGAGCCTTATTCCACATCAATATATGGAGGGTAATGACCTCTATAGCCTTGAGGGGTCACTTTCTCTCTTGTATGAGGTGACATTCACTTTAGAATGTCATATACCCATGTGTAGTCGGGTGTTTGTGGATCTTGAAAGTCCGTCCCAGTTTGTTGATGTAGTTTCCTTAACGAACAAAGGTTCCTCAGATAGGATCACTTTCTCGTCATAATAGTAAGAGTACCGTGGATTTCTTGCTTACAATGAAGAAGGACAACACTTTGACAAAGCTTGTACGGAAAATTCAACGCGTTGTACAAGTTGAAGAGCTTCCAAGGTTTTATGAGATGGAGATGTGACATTTGAGTTTCCAAACATAAAGGGATCTGGTTCAACAATGATAGGGATGGACCACAAGTTAGATGGTCATATTTAGACAAAGCCAGCCACTTCAAATGTTTCCTTTCAAAAGGAGTGTGCAGGATTAGCCATTGTATCGGCTTAATGGAGTGCCCAAATACAACTTATCCCTGGTATTTAAACACTAGCATTAGCAATGATAGTTACTTCAAAGGATGCATGAAGAGGACTTGCATAGTGGGTCTCCCAGCCATACATAATGGGAAGATCACTTGCCACTATTGCAAGAAGCTAGCTACATGCAAGGGATCGTGTGGTTGTTGTGTGTATTATGTCATGCTGCCTAGTGATGAGACCCTCACTTGGTTAATGATACACGTGGGCAATCATTCACACTGTGCAGGCAAGAACATCGAAGAAATTATTAAACAATACAAGAGAAATGGTGGAAAAAGTGGTTAGTGTTGATAGGAATTGGTTCTGACATCATTGGTAAGGGAAGGGGGCCATGCAGAGCAGCTGGAGAAAATCAGTTTAGCGATTTGTCAGAGGAGCTTGGACCTCTAGTTGAAAATAATAAGTAAGTATGCATTGAGAATTACCTAAAGAGGTGGTTTTAGCTTATTTAACCAATTGTATATTGCACGTTTTGCAAGTCAGTATTGCAAGCACGTAAGGGTCCTCCAATCGGGTCTTTTGGCTATGATGATTTATTGCGGTTGAAGAGGGATTTTACCTACTATGATTTCTTTCATGGAAACAAATTTCCAGGCCAACGGAGTGAATCTGATCGATGTTTTGTCTTCAAGATGTCAAACAAAGGGACCTACATCAGGTGTTGATCTTGTAAATAGAATGAGCGTTGTGGCAACGGTGATCTAAGGAGAGCTTGGATATAATTTGACCACACACATCGCATTTTAGATTGGGTGACAATGGCATGCCATGTGTATGATCCGAGGTAGCAAGGAATTCATTTATGAAAACACTATAATAGCATTAAATGTACATCATGTCATCACTTTTTTTTGTTGTTTTTGTGTGGTAGCTTGTAGGAGATTCTTACATTACTACATGTGAAATGAAAGAGGAGGACAAGACCTCCCAAGTCTTATTTTGGGAATGCTTGAATAACATCATGGTGATGTGGATTTGAGAAGGTTGATTTTTTTCGGTTCATGGCAAATGAGGCCCAAGCAAATTAGAATGCCATAAGAGAAGTATACAATGAAGGGCTAGAGATGAAGGGTCGAGAACGCTCATGCTTGTTCCAGTGGGCACAAAGCCTCAACCTTCATACCACAAAGTATGTCGTCAAAGTAGTCCAAGGTGTACATAAGAACATGTGTGAGCAATGGCAAACGGCAACAACAAAAATAGTAGCACAACCGCAAGCTTGTGTCATCCGAGAGAATGGTGGCGAAGTGGCAATGTGACATACCTGCTATGGATGTATGGTTCAGTTGGTGGGAAATTCGTATTACCGAGGTAATATACCACCTAGTCTTGAGAAGCTTGTTGAAAAGGTAAATTATACCACTCCTAATCCAGGATAGGTCATACAGACTATGAAAAGCAACACTGCAGGTACTTACATGTACAAGAAGGCACCAACTTCTTTAAGGGGTGATTGAGAGTCAACAAGGCGTAAGAGGCAATCTTCTGGTAGTAATTGATGTGGAGGATGATGCAAGCCATAGGCCTGAGTTCAATGTGCATATTCGAGATAGAAAACCAATTGGAAGACCTAGAAAGATTCATTTCTTAGATAAAGAGACAAGTGCGGGCAGTGAATCCACATATACTAGTGTGGTGGAAGCACCAATACGTCAAACCTTCTGGGCAATTAGGAGGACTCTAGAAAATAGTAGGGTCAAATGTCTGGGGCATTTTAGGAAGGATGGAAAAATGTGGGCGAACTATTGTGGGATGTGCAAAGGGTGCACCTGCTCCATCATTTTTTTCAACAAGGTCTCATGCGGATGGGAAGATTGATCAGATGATGTGGTTTTGCAACACAGATGTAATGCACACATGGGCCATTGATAATAACATTAATCATCCTCCACACAAAGTCCCTTCAGTTTGGCGTGTGTGGCAGAGGGTACCAAACTCTCAAAAGATGAGGTCAATGCATTACTTCTTACAGGTTTCAATTTGCAAATGAAGAAAGTGGAAGGAAAGATATTCTCCTCTACAATACAAGGACTAAGCCAGGAGATTCTAAAGGAGGAAACAATAGCAGCAAATGTCACATCTTGAGAGGGGCGACACATGAGTTACAAGACTAACATCTCAGACCAAAGCAGCACCAAGAATTAAAAGAGCTCTCGAAACAAAAGCAAGGGTAACACAAGAAATGGTGATTCAGTCTAAACAACATGAGGTTTTCACTGTAGAAACTTTTGGGGAAGGCATAGAAGTTGGTGTTTATGATATACATATCAAAGGCCATCCAACATGCACTTGTCCAGATTTCATGGGAAGGATTGAAATGAGGAAGCCATATCTTGCATGCAAGCACCTATACTTTGTGCACTTGAGGGTTCTCGACCTCAACCAAAATGAGAATATGTTTATTCATCAACCAATGTTGATTGAAAAGGGATGTCACTGAGGCTCTGAATAAACAGAGGACATACCCGAAATTGGCATAGAGTTTAAGCAAGTACAATTATTTGTATTAGGCTGACTTTTTCTTTATAGGTTTTTTGAACATGGCTTGTAAACAATATGGATGCAAAGGGATTCCAAAACTTCAATGGCTAGTGTCCTTGTCCACTTAGGGCATGAAGACCTTTTGTATGTAATGACATTACTTTTCATTAATATGGATGGAAGGGATTGCAACTATTTAAACATTATGTGTGATTAATGGATGGAAAAGAATGCTACACTTTTTTCACTAATTTTTTGTCCATTTGTCCACTTTTTTGTTGCAAGGATGTTGTACTAATATTTTGTTCTAAGGGTGTGGAAGAATAAGTGATGGGGAGAGAGAGGTGGTGTATAGAGAGATGTTGGAGAGAGGGGGATAGGGAGAGTGTAAATTAGGGAGTGAGAGAGAGATAGAGTGAGACAATAGAGAGAGAGGGAGTGTAGGGATTGCATATGGAGAGGAGAGAATGTGAGTGAGGGAGAGAGATACATACTACAAAGAGAGTAGAGAGAGAGAGAGAGAGAGAGAGAGAGAGAGAGAGAGAGAGAGAGAGAGAGAGAGAGAGAGGAAAAAAGCGCTCGCCAAAAAGGAAGATTCACGCGTAGGAAATTGCTCACAAAAAATATGTTTTCCTTCTTATATAATACTAGACTAGACATCAGTTTTGTTTGTTAATGTTTTGAGCAGGTTCTCCAACAAAGCCGAAGAGAAGAATTGGAAAGCATATATGCCAACGTCTGAACAAGATCATGTGAAGAACCCTTTTATACTAAAGTTTTAAACCTTTAAGCTTTGAACCTTAACCACAAAAGAAGAATGTGATTTTCCCTTATCTTCTGAATCATGAACTGTTCATCGTTGTGCTCATGGCTATAAAAGCAACCAATGTTTGATAGTGGGCTTCAATTTATTACGGCTATCTACTACTACTCTTTCAGAGATGAATGTGCCACCCAACTGCTTGAAGATGCAAGATTTGTTATAGTAGTAGTTATTATCACTTGTGTGTTATGAGGCTTGATGTTGTAGTTGCTACAAGCCACTTCCTGTATGGCGCTTAATGGGAGAGAGCTTCTGATTTCATGATGTTGGAGCTCTGGGTGTGGTTTGAGTACTCTCTTTGACTATTACAAGCAATTATGCTTCTATGTTGTGATGCTACCTATGATACCATGTTGAAAAACATGGATCTAGGCTAGACTATGGAGGATCAAAACTAATTAACCTCATAGGCAAGTGATTAAGAGAAGTAGAAGGATTGATAAAATGATGTGGATTAACTCAAGGCAAAAGACACAATAATCATCTTGCATTAGAATTAATCCAAGTATATCCTTTTATAGCTCTCATGGAGATCCCAAATCACAAGCTATGTGCACCCTTGTGCCACCCATGTGTTAATAAATGCTCACAGTACATGTGCCGCCATGCACTTTCCATGTGCTACCTTTTTAACCATTGACTTCACCTTTTACATGAAACCATATAAATCAATCTTTGATCTAGGACCCTTAATGTGCATACTCTCCCCCTTGCTCTACTCATGTTGCACCCTCACACATTACTATTTAAACAATGAAGATATAAAATATAGAAACCACCGCCGTTGTATAAGGGTGCACTACTACAACAAAGGTAGATCTTAATCTCTAAAAGTTAAGATATGAGTTGTTGGAGGAACCACCACTAGACTATACAAGGGTGCACTACTACAATAAAGGTAGATCTCAATCTCTAAAAGATAAGATATCAAATGTCATAACCACCACTAGACTATATAAGGGTTCACTACTACAAGAAAGGTAGATCTCAATCTCTACAAGTTAAGATATGACCTGGAGGAACCACCATTTGACTATGTAAGGGTGTGCTACTACAACAAGGTAGATGTCAATCTCTACAAGTTAAGATATGAACTCGAGGAACCATCACTAGACTATATAAGGGTGCAGCACTTGGTAGTTCTCAATCTCTAAAAGATGAGATATAAAATAGAGGAACCACCACTAGACTATATATAGTCTCCTAGAGAGGCAACAATGTACCAGTCGACTTAGTGCGAGCCATGTCCCCGATTGGATACATAGGTACATGGGTGAGGTTCCAAAAGAGGCTATATTGGTTATTATATATGCACACTAAGTTAAGGAGGTTCCAGAAGATGCTAGGTTTCTTGCATATACAAGGGCGCCCTATGTAGATCTCAATATCTGTAAGATAAGATATGAAATGTAGGACCACTACTAGACTATATAGGGGTGCTTTACTATAACAAAGGTAGATCTCAATCTCTAATAGTTAAGATATGAATAACAAAAGGAACCACCACTAGACTATACAAGGGTGCCCTACTATATTGAAGGTAGATCACAATCTCTACAAGATAAGGTATGAAATGGAGGAACCACCACTAGACTATACTCCTACACTGGTAGCAATGTACCAATTGACTATTGTCAACCATGTCCCTGACTACTGTTAGCAATGCCCCTATTGGGTACATGGTTATAAAGATGCAATAAAGGAGGTTCCAAAAGATTTAGAATCTACTGTCTCTAATGATATCCCTCATGAGGGGATTTTGATGTATAAGGGAGATGTAGTTTCCCTCCAAAATTCAATTTCAAAATTTAATATGTATGTAACATAGGCATGTCTCTCATAGGCCCATACCAATCGTAACCCTAAACATAACCCTAACCCTTAACATAACCCTAACCCTAAATATTTTAATTTAAATATTTAAGTTTCTTGGATTATCTATCCCTTGCCCTCCCATCCTCTCTCTCTCTCTCTCTCTCTCTCTCTCTCTCTCTCTCTCTCTCTCTCTCTCTCTCTCTCTCTCTCTCTCTCTTCATGGAGGCCAAGCTACTATTCCCCCAACTTATTGATGCTGACATGTGTGTTCCATTGTGCAATGGAAAAGGTATTGTTAGCAAGGACTTTTTGATTAAAAAATCTTATCCCAAGGAGTTCAAGTCCTTAGATGCCATCATTCACACACAGAAGATGAGGAAAAGCATGTGAGCCTTATTCCACATCAAGATATGGAGGGTAATGACCTCTATATCCTTGAGGAGTCACTTTCTCTCTTGTATGAGGTGACATTCACTTCAAAATGTCCTACACCCATGTGTAGTCGGGTGTTTGTGGATTTTGAAAGTCCCTCCCAGTTTGTTGATGCAGTTCCCTAAACGAACAAAGGTTCCTCAGATAGGATCACTTTCTCGTCAGTAAAAGTACCGTGGATTTCTTGCTTACAATGAAGAAGGACAACACTTTGACAAAGCTTGTACGGCGAATTCAATGAGTTGTCAAGTTGAAGAGCTTCCAAGGTTTTATGAGATGGAGATGTGATATTTGAGTTTCCAAACATAAAGGGATCTGGTTCAACAGGGATGGACCACAAGTTAGATGGTCATATTTAGACAAAGCCAGCCACTTCAAATGTTTCCTTTTAAGGAGTGTGCAGGATTAGCCATTGTATCGGCATAATGGAGTGCCCAAATACAACTTATCCCTGATATTTAAACACTGGCATCGCAATGATAGTTACTTCAAAGGATGCATGAAGAGGACTTGCATAGTGGGTCTCCCAGCCATACATAATGCGAAGATCATTTGCCACTATTGCAAGAAGCCAACTACATGCAAGGGATCATGTGGTTGTTGTGTGTATTATGTCATGCCTAGTGATGAGACCCTCACTTGGTTAATGATACACGTGGGCAATCATTCACACTGTGCAGGCAAGAACATCGAAGAAATTATTAAACAATACAAGAGAAATGGTGGAAAAAGTGGTTAGTGTTGATAGGAATTGGTTCTGACATCATTGGTAAGGGAAGGGGGCCATGCAGAGAGCAGCTTGGAGAAAATCAATTTAGCGATTTGTCAGAGGAGCTTGGACCTCTAGTTGAAAATAATAAGTAAGTATGCATTGAGAATTACCTAAAGAGGTGGTTTTAGCTTATTTAACCAATTATATATTGCACGTTTTGCAGGTCAGTATTGCAAGCACGTAAGGGTCCTCCAATCGGGTCTTTTGGCTATGATGATTTATTGCGGTTGAAGAGGGATTTTACCTACTATGATTTCTTGGAAACAAATTTCCAGGCCAAGGGAGTGAATCTGATCGATGTTTTGTCTTCAAGATGTCAAAGAAAGGGACCTCCATCATGTGTTGATCTTGTAAATAGAATGAGCGTTGTGGCAATGGTGATCTAAGGAGAGCTTGGATATAATTTGACCACACACATCGCATTTTAGATTGGGTGACAATGGCATGCACATCAAGAAATCAGAAGCTCTCTCCCATTAAGCGCCATACAGGAAGTGGCTTGTAGCAACATCAAGCCTCGTAACACATAAGTGATAATAACTACTAGAACATATCTTGCATCTTCAAGCAGTTGCGTGGCACATTCGTCTCTGAGAGAGTAGTAGATAGCCATAATAAATTGAAGCCCACCATCAAACATTGGTTGCTTTAACAGCCATGAAAACCACGATGAACAGTTCATGATTCAGAGGATAAGGGAAACTCACATTCTTCTTTTGTGGTTAAGGTTCAAACCTTAAACCTTAAACCTTTAAGGTTCAAACCTTAAACCTTAAACCTTTAAGGTTCAAACCTTAAAGGTTTAAAACTTTGGTATAAAGGGTTCTTCACATGATCTTGTTCAGACGTCGGCATATATGCTTTCCAATTCTTCTCTTGGGCTTTGTTGGAGAACCTTCTCTTGGGCTTTGTTGGAGAACCTGCTCAAAACATCAACAAACAAAACTGATGTCTAGTCTAGTATTATATAACAAGGAAAACATATTTTTGGCGAGCAATTTCCAACAACGAGTGAATCTTCCTTTTTGGCGAGCGCTTCTCTCTCTCTCTCTCTCTCTCTCTCTCTCTCTCTCTCTCTTCATGGAGGCCAAGCTACTATTCCCCCAACTTATTGATGCTGACATGTGTGTTCCATTGTGCAATGGAAAAGGTATTGTTAGCAAAGGACTTTTTGATTAAAAAATCTTATCCCAAGGAATTCAAGTCCTTAGATGTCATCATTCATACAGAAGATGAGGAAAAGCATGTGAGCCTTACTCCACATCAAGATATGGAGGGTAATGACCTCTATAGCCTTGAGGGGTCACTTTCTCTCTTGTATGAGGTGACATTCACTTCAGAATGTCATACACCCATGTGTAGTCGGGTGTTTGTGGATCTTGAAAGTCCCTCCCAGTTTGTTGATGCAGTTCCCTAATGAACAAAGGTTCCTTAGATAGGATCACTTTCTCGTCATAATAGTAAGAGTACCGTGGATTTCTTGCTTACAATGAAGAAGGACAACACTTTGACAAAGCTTGTACTGTGAATTCAACGAGTTGTACAAGTTGAAGAGCTTCCAAGGTTTTATGATGGAGATGTGATATTTGAGTTTCCAAACATAAAGGGATCTGGTTCAACAATGACAGGGATGGACCACAAGTTAGATGGTCATATTTAGACAAAGCTAGCCACTTCAAATGTTTCCTTTCAAGGAGTGTGCAGGATTAGCCATTGTATCGGCATAATGGAGTGCCCAAATACAACTTATCCCTGGTATTTAAACATTGGCATTAGCAATGATAGTTACTTCAAAAGATGCATGAAGAGGACTTGCATGAAGAGGACTTGCATAGTGGGTCTCCCAGCCATACATAATGCGAAGATCATTTGCCACTATTGCAAGAAGCCAGCTACATGCATATGGAGAGGAGAGAATGTGAGTGAGGGAGCGAGATACATACTACGAAGAGAGAGAGAGAGAGAGAGGAAAAAAGTGCTCGCCACCAAAAAGGAAGATTCACTTGTTGGAAATTGCTCGCCACCAAAAATATGTCTTCTTTCTTATATAATACTAGACTAGACATCAGTTTTGTTTGTTGATGTTTTGAGCAGGTTCTCCAACAAAGCCCAATAGAAGAATTGGAAAGCATATATGCCAACGTCTGAACAAGATCATGTGAATAACCGTTTATACCAACGTTTTAAACCTTTAAGGTTTGAACCTTAACCACAAGAGAAGAATGTGATTTTACCTTATCTTCTTCTGAATCATGAACTGTTCATCGTGGTGCTCAATCATGGCTGTTAAAGCAACCAATGTTTGATGGTGGGCTTCAATTTATTATGGCTATCTACTCTCTCTCAGAGACGAATGTGTCACCCAACTGCTCGAAGATGCAAGATGTGTTATAGTATTTATTATCACTTGTGTGTTACGAGGCTTGATGTTGTAGTTGCTACAAGCCACTTCCTGTATGGCGCTTAATGGGAGAGAGCTTCTGATTTCATGATGTTGGAGCTCTGGGTGTGGTTTGAGTACTCTCTTTGACTATTACAGGCAATTGTGCTTCTATGTTGTGCTGCTAGCTATGATACCATGTTGAAAAACATGGATCTAGGCTAGACTATGGAGGATCAAACCTAATTAACCTCATAGGCAAGTGATTAAGAGAAGTAGAAGGCTTGATAAAATGATGTGGATTAACTCAAGGAAAAAGACACAAAAATCATCTTGCATTAGAATTAATCCAAGTATATCCTTTTATAGCTCTCATGGAGCTCCCAAATCACAAGCTATGTGCACCCTTGTGCCACCCATGTGTTCATAAATGCTCACAGTACATGTGCCGCCATGCACTTTCCATGTGCTACCTTTTTAACCATTGACTTCACCTTTTACATGAAACCATATAAATCAATCTTTGATCTAGGACCCTTAATGTGCATACTCTCCCCCTTGCTCTACTCATGTTGCACCCTCGCACATTACTATTTAAACAATGAAGATATAAAATATAGGAACCACCGTTGTATAAGGGTGCACTACTACAACAAAGGTAGATCTTAATCTCTAAAAGTTAAGATATGAGTTGGAGGAACCACCACTAGACTATACAAGGGTGCACTACTACAATAAAGGTAGATCTCAATCTCTAAAAGATAAGATATCAAATGTCATAACCACCACTAGACTATATAAGGGTTCACTACAACAAAGGTAGATGTCAATCTCTACAAGTTAAGATATGAACTCCAGGAACCATCACTAGACTATATAAGGGTGCAGCACTAGGTAGTTCTCAATCTCTAAAGATGAGATATAAAATAGAGGAACCACCACTAGACTATATATAGTCTCCTAGAGAGGCAACAATGTACCAGTCGACTTAGTGCCAACCATGTCCCCCATTGGATACATGGGTACATGGGTGAGGTTCCAAAAGAGGCTATATTGGTTATTATATATGCACACTAAGTAAAGGAGGTTCGAGAAGACGCTAGGTTTCTTGCACATACAAGGGTGCCCTATGTAGATCTCAATATCTATAAGATAAGATATGAAATGTAGGAACCACTACTAGACTATATAAGGGTGCACTACTATAACAAAGGTAGATCTCAATCTCTAATAGTTAAGATATGAATAACAAGAGGAACCACCACTAGACTATACAAGGGTGCCCTACTATATTGAAGGTAGATCACAATCTCTACAAGATAAGGTATGAAATGGAGGAACCACCACCACTGGGGACTATACAAGGGTGCCCTACTATATTGAAGGTAGATCACAATCTCTACAAGATAAGGTATGAAATGGAGGAACCACCACTGGACTATACTCCTACTGGTAGCAATGTACCAATTGACTATTGTCAACCATGTCCCTGACTACTGTTAGCAATACCCCTATTGGGTACATGGTTATAAAGATGCAATAAAGGAGGTTCCAAAAGATGCTATAAAAAGGGCTCATGTTTCTTTATGGTAGTAAAAGAGGATTGGGGCATGAGAATGGACTAGGCATGGGATAGTGGTTGGAGTCTCTATGGTTGGGACTCTAGCTACAAGGGCCCAAAAGTGGGAGGCTACATAGAGAACGAAGAGATAAGATCCAACTCCTTGCTCCTAGTAGCAGTTGGAATCTCTGTGGTTGGGGACTCTAGCTACAAGGGCATAGAAGTGGGAAGCTACATAGAAACAGAAGAGAGAAGATCCAACTCCTTTCTCCTAGAAGTGCAGTCACCAAGCCTCTATCTTGTTGCCGCTACCATCCATTAGGGGATTTTAAGGGTCTTAAAAGGACCCTCCAAGAGACACCATGTCATCTTTTCTTTTCTTTTTTAAATTCAACTTCATATATATTGAGAAAATATAAAATCAAAGATGGTAGATTTAGAATCTACTGTCTCTAATGATATCCCTCATGAGGGGATTTCGATGTATAAGGGAGATCTAGTTTCCCTCCAAAATTCAATTTCAAAATTTAATAACATGTATGTAACATAGGCATGTCTCTCATAGGCCCATACCACCCTTTTTTCACTTTTCTCAACTTTTTTTATAGGCCCGTTTTTGAGACCCCAAAATACCCCTAATGCTCTCCTTGACCATCATTTTTGCACCACCTAGGCTTACAATGCACTTATTTTCAAAGTTATGATTATCAATGTAGTCTAAGGTTGAAAGCCTTAGTAAAGTTAGAGAGTGCTCAATTGGACATGATTTAAAGGGTTTTGTTCAAGTGTACATGGATAAGGATGCCAAGGCGGTGGGGCTTGTGTTTGTTTATGGTTCTCATGGGAAGGTCTCACCATTGGGACCTCTCTATTAATGCAAATTTTAGACTCCAATTAGTATTTGGGTAGGGATCTTGCTATGAGATTGGGATTATTGTTAGTACAACATTTCGAGATGTATATGTTTGTTCTCTAAAAAGATGTTACAAATGCATGGTCTACACATAGCTATGGATCTTGAAGAGCGTGTACCCCCTATTTTGGGATGTAATTCCTAAGGATTAAAGGGTAAAAGTGACAATGAATCAAGGCCATGATAACACATAAGGAGGATACACAAGTCCATGTTAAAAGGATTACTTTTAGGGGTGTGTGTAAATACCAAGATAGATGTGGGTAACTTGTTAAATTTTTGAATCATGGCCATGAATCAAGGCCATGATAACACATGAGGAGGATACACGGGTCCATGTGGAAAGTATTAGCTTTTAGGGCATGTGGAAAGACCAAGATAGACATGGGTAGCTTGTTAAAGGACTTTGGATGATGATTATGAGCTAAAACCTTAGTATTTATGCATAGACATATGCCTTAGGATTACATTATATGTGTGTTTATGAGAGAGCGTGTTAAGCCATGTTTATGCAAGGGTTATTAGGGGACTTACCTCAATGCCAAGTGCTAAACCTCCTAATGGCGTAAAATATGTGCTTGCATATCCACTCCATTGTCACGCCATCATGGTCCTCAATTTGTCAACTAAGGAGTATGCTTAGAGGGCAGGCTATATAAGTGCTACCACTCTCTCATAACACTGCTCTAAGCTCACAACATTATCACACCATCATGGTCCTCAATTTTTCAAGTAAGAAGTGCTTGGAGGGTAGGCTATATAAGTGCTACCACTTTCTCACACACTACTAATCTCACACACTCTTGTGATATTAGAAATACAGGAGGATAGGATATGTAACTCACTAATCTCATGATAGAGGAAAGTAGGAGGAGCACCCAAAAGTAGAAGGGGCACTCTATCACTTAGAGAAAAGTAAAAGGAGCACTCTCACTTAAGAATGCAAGAAATCCCTCTCTCCATCATGCACACAACCACACTTGGAACACAATGAGAGCATCACACATAAGAGAGAAAGAGAGTACAATCAAGTTTGGATAATGGAATTGTTTCCTTTCTCATTAATTTATCATATACATGATCACCTTCTCATTAATGTGTCAAAAAAGATGAACCCTCACCATGCATGGCTATGGTGTGCTTAATTCTAATTACTATGATTAAGGAACACTAATCTTATGGTGGGTGCAACCTAATTAACGACATAATGATGATGAAAAGATTATGCTTACTAATCTTAAGATTCAAGCACAATTAGGTTACAAGATTGAGACTTGTACTCATAAAGAGGCTTGAGATCTTGTACTCATAAAGAGACTTGTACTCATATAAAGAGGCTTGAGATCTTGCTTCATCTTTCATTGCTTGAAATGGCCCCCTTTCATATAAGGTACACTCTTGGAGTTGTATATCAATGTGGGATAATTCTCAACTCTTCTCTCTAGCTGACATGTCACCTCAAATCTCAACACCCCCCTTAATGGTGACTTGACTTATCTTTAAGGCCTAGAGGTCATCTCTAAGAGTGAGGATCCCCCCCTGATAGAGACTTGTTGACCTATCTTTGAGGTCTATAGGTCTCTTCTAAGAGTACGGTTACGAATTTTGGCTATTTCTTATACCTTGGCTACATCATCGATGCCAGAGGGTAAGACATACAATTTTTTTAGAGAAGATTTTTAGAGCTAGAAGCATCTTGAATTGCATTTTCTATCACAAAGTGATATTCTTCCATATAGTTGTTTTCTTGATTTTGTTTGCAGAGCAGTAGCAATGTTCTTCCAAGTGCCCAATCCTTCCACAAACATTACAAATTCTTTTTGGCTTATTTTTGAAATGACAATTTGCAAAGATGTGACCAAGCTTGCCACAGTGATTACATCTGACAGTTTTTCCAACATACAAAGCATTTTGACTGATTCCTTGAGTAATATTTGATGTGTTTTTGAGTTTACACTCGTGCTCAAGTAGTGAAGACTCAACTTTGGTTAGAGTTTTGTCGACATTTTTGAGTGTGGACACAAGAACATTGTAGGGGATTTTGTCAAGGCTATTGAGAAGAACTGGAACCGCTTCATCCTCTTCAATCTTCTTTTTGATTCCCGCTAGTTGTTGCTTAAGTGCCTTGAAATTATTGATGTGAGCCACCATTGTGTCAGATTCTTCTTTGTTCAATCTATAAAACTGCATCAAAAGGTTAACCTTGGAGCTCTTAGTTTCGCTTCCAAAAACTTTGTTGAGTTCCTCCCATACCTTCTTTTTGCAATCTTTTATCCCTGTAATGTGATATATGACTTTATCTCCCAAACTCTGAGCTATTATGCCAAGTGCTTTGTGATTTGTTAAATGTGTTAAGTGATGTACTATCGCTTTCTTCACTAGGCTCAATTAGATCACATAGCCCTTTTCTCATCAATGTGTACATGGTTTTCATTTGCCAAGTGTAAAAACTATCCCCATTAAACTTATTTTGCTCTAGTGTAAGTATGACAAGGAGGTCTTACCGATAGTATCAATAGTATCTATCTCCTTTTATAATATACAATGAGAAGATCGGGAAGGTCTTTGCACATGATAATAATTCACGGCCAGTGTCTAGTGGTCCCGATACAAGATTGACGATGAAAAACTCTCCTCAATTGGGTAATGCAAGAGGATGCAATGAATTTTAGTATAAAAAATAATTTTCCACATTGGATTTACACCTTAATTTTCTAATTTTGAACTTTAATTAGCTCAATTTCTACTAATATTATACGAATGATATTGATTAGTACTTACTTATAATGATTAATATGGCTGGACATTGGAGGCTTCAATTGAGCTCAATGATGGTGAGAGCCATAATGAGACTTTTGGCATTAAACTCTTCCTCTTGATAAGGAGCTTTGGATTGAATTAAAGAACCAGTTTAATCTTGGCAAAAACATGCGCAAATCGCTAATATAAAACCGATTGGTTATGTGCTTGTCCCAGTCGCTACACTGTATCAAATGACGAACCCTTTGGTCAACTTAAAGCTTAGAGCATGGGCTATCTTCAGCGAGAAGGTCTTGGCCCAATTTTCATAGATGGAGAACCAGCGAAAAAACCAATCAAGACGAATGTACAAATTTCAAGTCGTTTAGAGCGAAATTGATCAAACCCTCTCGGATGTGGATTCGCCTAAGGTTGAAAAACAACCTTCTAAAATATCTTGGCTAATGGATGAGAGAATGAGCAATGACAAGCATTTGAATTTTGGACCACAAATAGAAAAAATGGATAAGATTGAGATTAGTAGATAATTAGTAAAGTAGTTACACTAATGTGAGCTAAGACTAAGCTAATGGAGACATGTGGCTATGATACGATGTCAAAAAAGATAAACCCTCACCATACATGACTATAGTGTGCTTAATCCTAATTACTATGATTAAAGAACACTAATCTTATGGTGGGTGTAACCTAATTAACAACATAATGATGATGAAAAGATTATGCTCAAGCACAATTAGATTACAAGATTGAGACTTGTACTCGTAATAAAGAGGCTTGAGAGCTTGCTACATCTTTCATTGCTTGAAATAGCCCCCTTTTATGTCAGGAGGTACACTCTTGGACTTGTATATCAATGTGGGATAATTCTCTCTTCTCTATGTTACCTCAAATCTCAACATAATGTATCATATGCATGATCACCTTCTTACACTACCCAAGACCATGTGTCTAAGGTGCCAAAGGAAAAAAACTACTACTTACATGGTGATTCCAACCCATAGATTTATGCTTTAGAGCATGAATACCCACATTATCTCTTAGTCATTAAGCACTCAGTGCATAAAAATACATTAGTGTTACTACACTTACAAAAAATAAGAACATATTACAAAAGAATAGAACCATGGCAATTAACATACCCCACTTCCTAGCTCAAATTCCATCCTCAAAATTGATCAATCAAAGCCGACATTAAGTACAACTAGAAATGTGTCCCAAACATGGCCTTAAAAATGATAAGACAATGTCTAGCAAAAAATGTAAGCCTCTAGAGATTATTTATCACTTGTGGAGGAGTTGGTTCCATCTTTAAATCAAACACCATGCAATTGGGCATGTAGTTATGGACATTGTTCCCTTCACGTGCTGGAGATGGTCTTTAGCATACTTGAAGAATCTGATTATGGCTTGCACCATTGGGTCGTGCACAATCTTGTAGTCGTCGATGAAATTGAACATATGCTGGCATCTTGTGCTCTCTTGTTCCCTAAGGGTCATGGAAGTGTAGAAATTGAAGAAAATGCTAGGGTTATTTTCCCACATCTCATTAAACTCATTATGGCTTGATCTTCTTGTGATTAGCATGTAATTTGTATATTTATAGGAGCATATCAATTTTCTAGCCAATTTTTGTCCGGTTATAGTGCTCCTATCACCATCTTGTTTGCACTTAAATTGTTCTTTGGTGAGGTTATATCATACTATTTGGTACCAACTCTTATGTCTTTAAGATGCAAGAGAAGAATTTGGTTGATGGTTGTACTTCATTCACACTTCGAGCACCTCCAATTCAAGATTTTGACGTGGTATTGGAACTCCCATGGTCCCCCTTTGTTGGGTGGATTTTGTACCACTCAAGATTTGATGGCCCCTTTGTTGGGTGGATTCAAGATTTGATACCCCCTTTGTTGAGTGTAAGCTGAGCAAAAGTATTTCGTGAATTGTTACATCTTTTTTGTAAAGAATAAAGAGAAAACCAAACAAAACACGCTACATCACTCTTTAGAAATGATGCCATTTGATAGTACCCTCTCGCATTTTTTTACAAAAAAACTATTATGAATATGAGAATCGATTCAACACCAGATGTTCAATTCAAAGCTCCAATTATCAATTGGTGAGCTCATATATCTACTATTCAGATGCCCTTGTCATTTGTGACCAATCTGACAAAGCATCAACCTCCTCCAAGCCTTTATCCAAGTTACATGGAACTACTTTGGCCCATTCTAGTCTTCTGAACACCAAGGATCAGATTCCTCTGTGAATGAGTCTGTAGGTTGGCTTGTCCTGCATCTTGAAATGCCTAGATTTTAGAAAATATTACCTAAACAAACATGCAAGCACTTCAACATACGAGCATGCAGAAAAGCACACATGCATGGTTTGCATGTAGAGGGCCGCACATTAAAATTGTTAAGATATTTTCACATTCATGGATGTGCCTTTAACACTTTCTATTCAATTTCGGCTTTAATTTTCGGCATAGGACTGTGTGAAGCATCCAAACAAACCATATTTGCTCAGCCCAGCTGGGGGGGGGGGGGGGAGAGAGAGAGAGAGAGAGAGAGAGAGAGAGAGCTGCACCTAATTTCCATTCTGATTAATGATTATCATGGCAAAATTCTTCCACTAACTAATCATGCCTATTGAGACTTGAACTTGGTAGCCTCAATGACTCACTTGTAAAAAGAAAAATTGGTGTAACCTATCAGAAAGACTTTTGTCAGCAATCATACAGATCAAGCTATAAGAGTCTTTTACAAGAGGGCATTTTAAAGCCTGGAAGGGCAGTATATGAAACGCCTGGAAGGACTTCAAAGGATGAACATTCATGAATGCTGCTTACAAAAGTGGCAAACTTACATGATCGCACACTTCGTCTTTGCTTCTGGCTTTGCAGAGTAACTACTCTTTTTGGGTTCCTGGCAAGAAGACAAACAGACAAGGGTTCAAGAGAACCAAACACTTGAATCAGACTGATCGTCAACCATTTGGATCAAGCACAGCCAAGCTGAACAATCATAGCACAAGGTAGATGTACCCACGACAAGATGACTGCACGGTAACAGTGGACTTACAACAATCCTAACACAAGTTAGATCTATCCCTTCAACTTACAACACCTAATCCACTTCCATCTGCTTTGGCAGCCTGTCCTGCATTCTGGGGAGAAGCCAAGGCCAAGGACCCCGTTTGTGCTTGTGGGTCCTGTTCAAACTCCTGGTGCTGGAGAGACATCGCCAGCTGCAGGTCAGAGCTGCATGAACGGGGAAAAAAGGGGATTATCCTCGTGTGGAAGCACACCCTACAGGTACGAAAGCATGCTACATTAAACAATAACGTTGTTCTCTCTCAAAATAATTTTTTCCGGGCAGTTGAGCTACTATATGGACTTATTGACAGCACAGAAATCCCACACATACTCATGGAAACCTGTCTCTTGAGCTCCCATGACACTGTTCTGATGAGAAGAAAGATAGTCCTGAAGAGTTAAAAAGACAAAAACATCTTCGCCTTAGTCCTTTGCAAGACGAACAGTGGGAGCTTTAAATAGCATTTGTACAGCCACCTTCAGACAAATAATGTTAAGCAGAACGTACAACTTATTTAATAAATTTCCAAAAAGAAACAGATTAGAAGTACCGCTGTAGCAGCAATGGCCTTCTGCTCATCCCATCCAATGCCGATCTTGGCTTCACAATATGGGGTGAAGTCTCCTGTGAAGAACAAAGAGTCCCCATGAACCTGCAAGTACAGAACAAGGTTTTTACAATGAACTCTCCTTTTCCTTGTGTTCTAATCAATAATCCCCCCTCTTGTTCTGATCTTTGGATAAGATGACCAAAGCTAAGGTCGAAAGATGTGGACTAAATACCTCATTTAGCTTCTCCCAGACTACATTTTGTTGAATCAAATAGCCTTGATCTGTGACCAACAGGTACAGATCCCCCTTGTACTAAAACAATAAACCAAACAACAGTATCAGACATGGCCAGTAATTCTGAGATGAGAAAAAACTCCGACTACCAGGGCTGACAAAACAAGCATAACCAGAACCCCTCCCCTTCTGGTATACCTTGTAAAAGTTTCTCCTAAAGGGAAGATAATAGTCATATGCAACGACCATGCTTGAAACACCAAAACTTGTAATGGCTTACAGTGCTGTCTTTACCTTAAACATTGTGCTAAAATGATTGTTTTGAAAAAAGACACAAAGCTCTTGCTCCTTTAGACATTCCTGAAGACGGAAAAGCCTGACATACACCATCTTTAATAAGCTTTTTTTAACCATGGTGCAAAAAGTCAGGAGATGGAAAGGATAAAACAAGTACAGACCCAAAGTAGGTCAGCTGATTTGCATTGCTCTTCAGAAAGTGTTCAATAATCTTCCCTGCATTAGGCAATCATACAGTTAGTTTGATCAGCCAAATCAGTAACTCTAGCAGACTGACGCATCGAAATGAAGTCATGGTAGCTATAGGTCTACAGAACTTCAAGAGCATTCCGTCATTGACTTGGCTTCCATCAAAAGCTTACCCTCTGATACTCCTATGCCAAGACCTCCATTCTCCATTCTTGAAGTAGAAGGTTCTGATACTGCATTATCTTCCAAAGGCTCCCTTCTGGCTGTGCACTCCACTAGAACAGCCTCTTCCTCATACATAAGCTCCCTATCAACTGTTCCAGCCTCAGCCTCAGCCTCACCTTCATATAAAGGTTCACAGCTCTTTAGATGTGTACTTACATCAGCCTCCATGCCAAAGTCAGAAGATTTCAATGACCTGGTTTCATCCATTGGCCAATCCTGGTCTATCAAAACATTATGGTCCTTCAATGCGTCCCTCACTTCTTCTGCAGAAACCTGGCAACTTTTAGGAAACACTGGTGTCTGTATCTCAAGAAACTCTTCTTCCTTAGAGAGGAATACACTGAATCCAGTATCATCAAATATCAATAGCTGCTGCTGAGAAGAGGTTTGTCTGTCTCTGAAGCGCCCTGAATCCATGGTCTCTTTGTTATGTGTGTGAATGTCAGGGCTGTTTGACAAAGCCTCCATTTCTACTCCAAATAGCACATGGTTGTTCCTGTGTATTTGCTGGTCCATCTCAACTGATCCTACTGTGACAGGTCCATGTCCATGGTTAAATTGTTCAGTATCTGCCCTTACCTTGACAAAAGGTTCACATAAATCACGGCCCTCTAAAGAAGCATGAGGGTTTGAATGAGTTGCCTCTTTGCCATCTTTACCTATAGCATCAGAGTTCAATGAGGTCACATTTGCATCATCTATATTCATTGTAAATTCTTTGATGAGTCCAAGTCTGTCCTCAACATTCCCATACTCAGAATTCTGTGCAGCAACTTGGCTGCTTCGCCAGATAAATTCGTCCTGTGAAACCTTCAAAGCTTGAAGTAGTGCAGAAGCTTCTTCTGCATCCCCTAATTGTTGTTTAGAGTCTATACATGCTAGTAACTGTGGTTCTTCAAAAGAAATTGTCTTCATGAGGATTTCACTTGAAGGAGTGGGCACCCCTAAAGTATCTGTTATGGCGGCAGCAAGGTCAATAACCTCTGCCTTGTCAGTTTGTAAGGCCACAAGCTTTTCGACCAAAGTATTGTAAGAATTCTCTCCTATGACTTTGCTTGTTACTTTATCCTGCAGGAACAATAAAATGTAAAATAAGCCTGAAGTGCTTGTGTATTCAAAAAATCAAGTCAATCAAACTCTCTCTCTCTCTCTCTCTCTCCCTCTCTCTCTCTCTTCCCCCTCCAACACCCGCTGGGCGCCCAGACATCCACTCCCTTTCTTTCCAACCTCTATTGCAGCACAAATCCTTGAACTACATGTTCAGAAAGTTTAAGTCCTGTTAGAAATAAATCACCTGAGGATCATATAACCAGCCATGCACAAGTCCAATGTTGAGGACTTCAAAGACTGCACATTCACGGGTAAACTCAAAATCATGTATACTGCACACCCAAATCACAGCATTAGCCAAGAAATGGCTTCTTTTTTGTGTGTACAACTTTGAACATATAGCAAAGACCCAAACAAACAAACTTATTATAAAGATCACAAAGCCACTTAAAAATTTCTTACAGGCCGGCTTATCAGGAGGTGATGGTCAGGTGGCTCTGGCCACGGTAGCCCAGAGGGTCCTCATCCAGGGTGGGGCTTGGGCATCATAGATCCGATGATACACAGCAGACCCTGCTAGCAAGATTATCCTCCACAGCCCCAGCTGGGGGAGGGAGCCGTGGAAGGACTTATTCAACAACCATGCACCTATTCGTGGTGGTCGCTGGGCCATATTCACTCAATGATTCTCTGAAAGGCTCCTCTTTGTGAATTTGGTACCTCTTTTGAAGAAAAATTTGCAGAAAGCATCTTCCAGGACTTCAGGAGGACCCCAGGGTGGGGGGAGCATTAGCCTCGACGTCGACTCTGCCAGCGGACCCCTTCTGATGCCTGCGACAGCCAAGGAAAGTCGCCCCCCACTCATCTTCATGGTGGGCAGCCACAACCATCTACAGTACAAACACACCACACCCTCCCCCCAAATAGCCCCCAAACGGAGGACTATGGCACCCCAAATAGCGGGAACAGATAGTTGGCTTCCACGATCATCTACAGCACATCGATCTCTCCCCTCTCAAGGTCACAGATGACACTTCATGGCGCCTGTGTCTGTGGGAGAACCGCCCCTTGGCCCAGCTTCACTGATACCTTGGTGAGTGGCACTGACAGGATAACTCATAACTCAGCCCAACCAGAGCACCCAGGATTCTCCCAACTACACAATCAATAGCACACCTGTTGCAACTCATATAGCAGGCCCATGGTATATACCCCCCTTTTTTTCTTCTTCAACTTCTTAGGAGGCTATCGGATAGCTTCCCGCCAAGGTAGATCATTTTCTTCCTTTGGTTGGTAGCCCACAGTGAGCATGATCCATGTCCATGGGGCACTCTCCTATGTGATACACATGACAATTGTAGTTTTTTTTTTCCCAGGAAAAAGATCATTCTATTAGTTAACAAAAAACAGCCACGAAGGGCTAAATACAACCCCAAAGGGCTTGATACAAACTCGCCTCCATGTGCAGGGCGAGGATCAAAGAATCAAGGGGTGGAGAAAGATGCTCTTCTCCTCTGGTTGGCCGCTCTATGAGGAGAAGGCTATCTCATACAGGGGGAGGGGGAGAGAATAACCTCCCCCTCACAAGTGGTCTGTAGTGCCAAGTGGGCTCACCACCTCTATCTGTGAGAAAAGGGCCATGCCGCCAGAGCCTCAAGAAATCTCCTCGCCGCTTTCGCATGCAGTTAGAGCCACCCTGCAAATTCCCCCACTGGCCACAGAGGGTATGAATGATGTCAAGCCAAATGCTCCTAATGGGCTCCATAAGCGAAGTGTGGGTGCCTTCAATGGCTTCGCTGCATCTAGCTCTCCAAACGTGCCAAGCTGCAATGCTGCTACAAATCTCCCATCTCTGGCACAAACCCAGAGTCCAATGATCAATAGATGGGGCTGGGACTGGTACAGCCGAAATGCGAAGGTGAGAGACCTAAAGGGATAGCCCCCCACCTTCCTCCTCTAAGCCATGACAAACTCAGCCTCAGTGGCCCAAGCGACAAAGCCCCATGAAATGATGCGGGTCAAGGTCCTGTCCATCGTGAAAATGCGGAGAAACCACTGCCAAACCTGCTAAGCCTTCAGGTAATCCCAAAGACAATGTCGCTAAGACTCTTCAAGGTGGTTGCACCTCGAACAAGCAATTGGTTAACCGCCAATGGCCAACCACCAAACTCCTGTGTGCCGACAACCAAAGAAAGAGGGTGATCTTTCGAGACCGAAAACTGTCCCAGAGCCTCTTCCAAAATCTAAGAGAAACCACAGTGAGAGGCCCTATGACTGCCATGTGGTGTTGCTGCTACCGGGGTGCTCTCGAACTCGGGCATCTGGATCCTGCGACCTAGCCGTGCGGTGTATGCGAAGAACGGGTAGCGTCTCCTCCCTGTCAGCAGGATCATGCCAAGTCCACTCCCCCGGGTCCAACTGAAGGTGCATGAGGGGCCAACTCTCCCAAATTCATAAAAGCCAGAGTCTCTCCCTGGCCACCTTGGCCAATGGGGGGTCAATGTGCCACCACTCATGTGCTTGAAATCTGACCACCCTCACCCTCACCCTGTCAGCAGGATCATGCCAAGTCCACTCCCCCGGGTCCAACTGAAGGTGCATGAGGGGCCAACTCTCCCAAATTCATAAAAGCCAGAGTCTCTCCCTGGCCACCTTGGCCAATGGGGGGTCAATGTGTCACCACTCATGTGCTTGAAATCTGACCACCCTCACCCTCTTTAAGGTGCATCCACTGAAGTCATCCAAAGGGGGCTTTGATCTCTCTAATCTGCCATGGGGTCCAATCAAAAAAGTGAGCAAAGCCCACGCCGTGAACTGCCAAGAGAATATCATGCCTAGGAAACATGCCCAGCCTGCGGGGCGGTCAGCAGGTCTGGGATAGGGGGTCAGCCACTCCTGAGGAATAGCAAAGTCGACGTCGAGGCTGAGTCTGTCTCTACCCCGGATCCCAGCCAGGCCTCTCTCTTGAGCCTCAGAAGGAAGCTATCTAAATGCAAGCCAATCTCCAAGGGATTTGGTGAGTCCTGTGCTCAAAGCTCCCCAAGATACATGAGGTCAGGCCCCCAGCATAAGTGCTCGAAGCTTCCCCGGTTACAACTGTCGATAAGAAAAAGCACTTCACATCACAAATTGAAAGCCCTAACACATGCAAGAACAAAGGTGCTCTGTTCCTGTCATTTTTCCCCTCTCTGCCCCTCACTGCACTGTAACCTGCCTGTTTTTCTCCTGCCTCTCCTTGGCTGCTTGCATTGCCTCTCACTGCATTGTGTAAACCATCTGGGATCCTCGAGCTCTGCTTCACCTCATTTTCTCCTAACTCTTCTTTGCTAGGCTCAAGCACCTGCTACTGCTCCTGGCAGCCTCTCATGAGCAACCCAGCTGCTGCTCCTGTCACCTTGGGTTGGCCCTGCACAATCACTATGCTGTTGAGAGGGCTGCTTCTCACCCTCCCCTCCTCTTGCTCCTGCAGAGCTCTCATGTACGCCTGCTTGCTCACTCTCTCTTCTTCCAACGTTCCTACTACATTTCCCTGCTTGTTTTGTGTTTCCTCACCACTCTTTCATGGTTTTGCGACAAAACAATTCCTGCGCTCTGAAAGCTGACACAGTTACTCGTCAGACTTGAAGCCTTATTGTTAAAACTCATGCACGTGTCCAACCAAGTGGGACACACATTCCAATCATCCACAAGCATGGCAGTCATAGAGTTCTTTCCTTTTATTAGATGCCAACCAAAACACACCAAAAAAAGCCACACCAGCACCATTGCTCATTCTAGAAAGTTTTGGGCTAGTAGCCAAGACCAAAAATGCATGGCCTTTTCCTCCAAATGTCACAACTCAAAGATGGGATGAAAGCCACGAAGGCCACTAAACCCACAGAGGGAGGCTCATCACATTTTCCTTCCATTCGAGAGATGAAATCAAATGAAATGGTCCAGCCAACCACATATTATCCAGAAGTGCGGTAATGTGACTTGAAATAAGGAGCTCTAAATTAGGAGCCTGGTGTGAACCCCTATGCCAGTAAGAACAATTGAAAGAAACAGCAAGAAATCCGTTCCAGGATATTGCTCCGGCCTAAAAAATCAAAAAACTGGGCATGAAGAAAGAATATGACCATTCAATGAGGTACAGACTTACTCTCTGAAACGAACATTGACGTTCAAACCAGTTGCAAGGCTGTGAAGCATTGAAATCGCATCAGATATGTTTTGCCGTTGATTACACATGTAGTCTTCATCTCTATTCTGTGTCCACCCAAAAGCCCATGTATTAATAGCATGCAATCATGAAGCTTAGAGAAAATCTAAGGTACCAATCCAAATCTTAAAACACAAAAATAGCCAGTTACTACCTCTATGTTGGTGTTGCAATCAAGAAGACACTCTGCTACCAAAGATAGCAGGATGGACAAGGGTACTTCTGTGATTTCTGAACCCAGGTTTATATTGTTGCGAAGGAGCAACACATTACCTGCATGTGTTTAAACAAACACTTCAAATTACATGATTTTACATCAAGACACATGCATGGAAAACAAAAAGTAGCTATTGGTCAGCTTAGAGTCTCATCACATCGATTGGAGATCGAGACTGGCAGAGCAGCACGGATCCCCCGAGAGGAGAGGGTATGCAGATTGTGCAGAGAGGAGGTGGAGAGTGAGGGGCATTATGCATGCAGATGCAGAGCATATACAGCCATCAGAGAGAGATATCCCATTTTATTCAGAGAGCCACATTCCCTACGCCAGATCTTTGAGGCAGTAGACCAGCGCATACTAGGGACATTCATTCTAGTCATACAACGTCACAGAGAGACATCATTACAGGCTCAGACAGCTCCAAAGGGGGGACGACAGACACAGATTACTACATTTTTTCAGAGATCCACCCCACTCCCAGCCCCTACACAGTAGGGAATTACTCTCCAGAGAGTAGAGACACTCAGAGCCCACAGGAGACAGAGGACACCTGGCTTTCGGACACCACGCCTATACCAGAGAGAGATGACAGACATCAGAGCTCAATTTCACAGAGAGGGTGCGGAGCGACTGGCTCGCTTCAGAGAGCAGACCAAGGCATGTTCTTCAGGGAGCTGTGGACACCCCCTTCTTTGATGTATACCATTCAATACCCCCAATATGGTACAGGATGGAGCTAAGTATGGTACAGGATGGAGCTAGCTAGGTTGCATATCATGATTGTATACTCCATGCATATAGCTTTGCATTCTCCTAGTAGTAGAGCTCCATCACCTCCCCCACTCATTGTACTTATTGCAAACCTAGATTCAGTTTTTTTTGTTCAGTACTTTTTCATTTTGTTGGGATGACAGAGGATACCCCACACAGGTACACTGATTTGTCTCATAGGCCGAGTTCGGTCTTTTGGAAGACGTTAATAAAATCTTTCTTTCTTTTTCTCTCTCTCTCTCTCTCTCACACACACACACATTGTACCAGTGGCACTTACATGGCTATTATTTCTTCTCTAAGCTCTAGTTGGGTTTTTTTTTTCACATGTTTTTTTAAAATTCCGTCACTTCATGGACAAATTGTAACACTTTTGGTCCCATAGACTCTCTGGTCTTTTGTAGACCTTAAAAGAACTTTCTTTATTTCTTTCTTTCTCTCTCTCTGTCCCTAGATCTCGAGTTCTGGACCGCCCATAGGAGCTTCAATTTACATCGGCGACGTAGTATGGGGGGTTATGGCTTTAGATCCACAGTACTATTGGGGTCAACCAGGACTACCCGCGAGACTAAGTCCCCATAATACAAAACTATTCCGTGCAAAGCGAGCGAGCCGAAGCTCCCCCCATTAGAAAGCCTGCACCTCCACTTCCCCCTCTGTCCTCGCCATCGCCGTCACCTTTCCCTTCTACCCTTCCCTTTTTCGTCTCCACCTCCCCTGCCTTTGTTTTCCATTTCCGCCCATCCTCCTGTGCGTCACACCCCGGGTCTCCCCTGCACAGCCCGCCTTCCTCTGTGCCGCCCCCCCAGTCCATCCTTCTATGCGCCATTCTGCTTTCCTCCTCTTCTTTGCACACCGCCCCCCACCCCCTTTTCCCTCTGCACTCCTGTCTCCACCTCTCCCTCGTGCTGCCCGCCTCCCTGTCTCTTCGCGCCCTCCTCCGTGCTGTCCCGCCCCTCTGCCTCATCTCGCCCCTTCGAGCTCTCCTCCAACCCTTGCCCTTCCTTCCGCCCTAGTTTTCTTTTCCGTACAAAGTCCCCCACTTCTCCCGCATCTTCTCAGCATAGGCGTTGCGCTAGGGTTGTTTTTCTTTCGGCAAGAGTTCTCTCGTCCTTACCCTTTCAAGAGGACTCCGTGGCAGCCGCTCCATCCCCTACCGAGGCCGGCCACTTGCCATTTTTTCGGAGCAGACCTCCAGCTCTTGGCTTCCAGCTATTGCCCCCCTTGTGTCTTCTTCCCAAGTTTCCAAGATCATAGGGAGCCGCCCCGCGTGCAAACAGATTCGGGATTTGCTCCAAGCAGCCCTCATTGGCTAGCCGGGTAAAATCACCGATACCCATTTTCTAGGGCTCAGAGTTCAACTCACTGCAGTTTGGCACATCGCATGATGCGGCAGAGCCCCATCGCGATACACAGAACTGAAGCGTTTTTCGCTAGATGGCACCATAGTTGCAACCGTGCCGTAACAAAACCATCCACTATGCATGTGGGAGACTTTCCAAAGGCTAAAAACCAACCGTCCTTCGAGGGACAGGAGTGACACCAAAAGGGGTGGTCCTTCGGAGTCTAGAAACTAACCACACAAGCGAAAAAAAAAGGAATCATTCTTTTTTTCTAGTTTTCTAGCTGAATCTTCAAAGTTCACACTTGAAGGAGAAGGCTCTGATACCAATGTAACATGTGGAAGCTTGATGAGTAAAATCGGATCTTCAATGGACAGAATTCAGCAATCTTTCGTGACTAAGATAACGGACAAGATAGAGAGACATGTGCAGAAAGAGAGAGAGAGAGAGAGAGAGAGAGAGAGAGAGAGAGAGAGAGAGAGAGTCGGACGCAATATTGGGTCCCAAATAGCCTCAGTAGGGCCCCCACCACGGATGGTGTATTTTCTTTATTAGAATGATGAATAACACAAATTCTGTAAATCTTCTGATCTGACTCTTGACCTTCACCTTGGCTTCACAATTCCCCTTGGCTGTCCTGGCCCTTGGAATGCGACTCACTTTTCTTGGCATTGATAAACAACTCGTTGTCTTGCAAGAGTTGTAAAACCTTTGCCATATCTTGCTCATGCTGCGCGTTGCAGTCCCTGAGAAGATGAGGATGTCATCTAAAAAGATGAAGACACATTTGCCGATGAGATCCCCAAAAACCCAAGACATCATTTTGTTGAATGTCGATGGTGCATTGGTGAGTCCAAAAGGCATCACCACAAACTCATAGTGGCCTAGTTCGGCCCTAAAGGCGGTTTTTGGAATGTTGGCCTCAAAGATCCGAACCTGATGGTAGCCACTCTTAAGATCTATCTTAGAGAAAAATTTAGCACCATTGAGTCGCTCTAGGATGTACTCTATTCTGGACATGCGGAATCTATTCTTAACTATTAGCTTGTTTAGCGCCCTGTAATCCACACATACGCATGCGGTCTTATTCTTCTTTTGGACAAAAAGGATGGGAGCAGGGAGGAAGGCCGGATAAATCCAACCCGGAGTAGTTGGGATAACTGCTACTCCAGCTCGCTCTCCAATGCCTTTGAAAGACGGTGGGGAATTTGCTGGAGGGGCTCTGAACCAAGAACCAACTCTATGTGATGGTCCTCAGGTCTATTGGGTGGGAGATTGGATGGGAGGTCGTCTCGCAACATAGTGTCCTGGAGACCAACCATCCGCCGCTGTTGCTCCAATGCGGGTGTTGTCTGAACAGCATTAGACTGAGAGCGGACATAAATCAACGCACACTTTTCTCCTTTTCTTATGGCTCATTGGGCCTAAATGTGGGAAATAAGTGGTATTCGAGGAATGCTCCTATCCCCAGGAATTATGATGGGCTCAAGAAAACCTTAAACAATAGTGAAATTGTCCTGCCTCCAATTAGGAATGGGTGCATACTATCAGAACCACTAGATCCCGAGAATCATGTCACACCCTAAAAGAGGGGAGACAATGAAATCCCACTAGAATGTTGCCTTCTGAACCTAGAACTTAAACTGTAAGCCCAGCAGGGCGTGCAGTGATGACAGACTCAACCACGTGTCCCAAGAGATAAAAATATAAAGAGAGAGGGGAGAGAAAAGGAAATGAGGATCTTGCACAGTACACCACATTGAGCGGGGAACAGGCCCCGTCCCCTTTCAGGAATTTATTCAGGAACAATCCACGGGCACGCTGGCCAGGATCTATAGTGTCTGGGCATGGATTTCATCATGTGAAATAGAGCTAGGAGGACCAAATAGTTACACACACTGCTAAGCTTTCTTAGAGACGTGTGTACATAGACCAGGTGTAAACCCGTCCACATCTAAATGATAAGGAACCAAGATACATCTCATTTTATTTGCCAACTGTGGAGAGATGACATCCTCAAAACTGCCAATGTCAAAGAGAACAATGAACTGTTGTCCCTTCGCAGTGCCATGGGCACGGATGAGAGCCTTCTTCTGTCCCTTTGCCTCACCCTCTTGCTTATCATCAAATACCACTGGTGGCACCGAATTCAAAGCTAGCAATAGCTAAAGTCATTAGAGGCTGATGGTGGAGGTGTGGATGTAGATGCTACGCTCGCTACTATGGAAGTGGGTGTTTTGGCAGACTTTTCATCTTGCCACTTAGTGCAATCCTTCTTCCTGGTCCCACAGTGTGGCGGAAGAAACAACGGTTATCTGCCTTGTACCATGTCTGTTCACCCAGCTGGAGGTAACCTCTGGTGATGCCCTCCTTAGATTTTTCCTCGAGTGTTTTGGAATCTTTCTTATTGCTCGATTGACCCTAAGAATTTTTCTTTTGGTCCTTCTGGTCTTTGCTATTATGAGCCTCCTTAACCTGGGTGGATGATTGTTGGGTAGATGACTGCTGCTAGGGCATCAATTCCTGAATCTGAGTGAAGGTTAGTGCCTGCGGAGGCTCAAAATTTATGACTAGGTACCTAACGTTTCTGTCGGTAAACCTCTAATGAACTATTTCAGCTCGTCTTCTTCTGATATACCCAACTGATGGACCAAGGTAACGACCTTGTTGGAATAGGTCAAAACAAGGAAACCTCTTGGCCCCTTAGAGTGGTCGAAGGCCTACCCAATCTCTTAGTCAAGGGATATTAATCCCTTTCTAGGGTGGCCCAAAGGGCTGCCCCCTTCTCCTACATGCAACTACGTGCTCTAAGACCCAAATGCTTGGTATTTGGCTACGAGACGAACACTCAGAACACCTATCATCATTCCAGAGGGTGACTCACAATACGCACTGGCACTGCTTCATGTGTGGGACTTGCAAACCAAACCAAGACCATGTACGGGACTTGTACACCTAGCCTTGGATGCTTAGAGTGGAACCCTAGCTGACTCAGCCCGGACTATGGCTCGCCCTTCAAGTCTCTCACCTTCGCATCTCAATAGTGCTAGTCCCAGCCCCATCTACTAGTCGTTGGACTCCTGGTTCGAGCCAGAGATAGGAGATCTACAGCAGCATTGTCACATGGCACATCTGGAGAGCTCGATCCAGCGAAGCCATCGAAGACACCCACACTCCACATGCGTAGTCCATCAGGAGCATTTGGCTTGACATCATTCATATCCTCCGTAGATAGTGGGGGAAGCTTCAAGTGGTTCTAACCGTATGCGGAAGCGTCAAGAAGCCTTCGTGAGGCTCTTGCGACCTGGTCCTTTTCTCACAGATAGTGGTGGTGAGCCCAATTGGCACTACAAACCATCTGTATGGTTATTCCCTCCCTCTCCCCTTGTATGAGATAGCCTTCTCCTCATAGAGCGGCCACCCGGAGGAGAAGTGCATCCTTCCCCTTATTTTGTTCCTTGATCCTCCTCGCTCCGTACACATAGTAACCAGAAACGGCGTTTCCGCCCCCTGGAAACGGTTCGGCCGTTTCCAGAAACGGCAGACCGGCGGAAACGCCGTTTCCGTACATTTTTTTTTCTTTTTTTTTTTTTTGGTGTGTGCAAGCTAATTGTTCACCCTCTTCTGCGAACCCTGCGCCTATCACCACAAGGGCCCAAGGCTCAAGGCCAAGGCCCTAAGGCTCAAGCCTTTGCCCCCACAAGGCCCCAAGGCTTGTACTCTGCAGCAGCCTGCTCTCCAGTCTCACAGGTGGCTGCCGGGCAGCCCATTCTTCAAGGCTTCAAGGCTCAAGCCCAAGCCTCCAAGGGCAAGTGCTTTCAAGTCTCACTATGCCTACAGATCCCTATTGGCAGTATGCAACAAAAGGGGATGGATATGTCGGAGGTGGGGGTTCCCGCAAGTGGAAATGTTTTTTGCATCTCTATGCATGTTTTTTGCATCTCTTGACATAAGTTTATTTAATAGGATGTCTCTATGCATGTTTTTTACATGTCTAAAATAAATTCAAAAGAAACTCCGTTTCTTGCCGTTTCCGACCTCGCGGAAACTCGGACACACCGTTTCCAACCCGGTCCGAACCGACCGTTTCTGCCGGTCCAGGTTACTATGCCCGTACATGGAGGCGAGTTTGTACCTAACCTTTGAAGCTGTTTTTGGTTAACTAATAGAAGGATCTTATTTTCGAAAAAAAAAATCCATCAACAATAGTCAAACATTGTGTGTTATGCTTATCTAGACTAAGAGGCGAATTTATCACAAAATCCATAGATATATCTTGGAAAGATCCTTTGAGAATGAGTAAAGGTTGTAACAACCCTAGCTTCTTCCCACGAGGAGCTTTCACTTTCTAACAAACCTCACATGCCCCTATGACCACCGGTGATGGCATCATGGGCGTCATGGAGAAGAGCTACCGTGAACAACTTCATGACACAAAGGCGGCCTTTGTAGAAAAGCCAAGCATCCCATATCAAAAAGTGGCATGGTCCTGTGGCGTCCAATGCATGTTCCCACTGTGTACCGAATATCATCTAGTCCCATACCAACAAGGTCTAGTCTAGTGTTCTAAATCGTAGTCACTGTTCCCTTCTTGCTCAAAGCATCAGCCACTAGATTGGCCTTTCCGGAAAGGTACTCAATCATGCCACCAAATTGCTAGAAAATTTGGCACCAACAGTGCTAACGGTCACACCAGTATGCACTTGGCATTGTCTGAATCCAGCGCAGTGCCTGATGGTCAATGTGAACCTCAAAGTCTCTCCAATAAAGCAAATGCTTCCAATGTTTCAGGGCTTGAATCACTGCAAGGAGTTCCCAATCATAGAAGTAATTCTTTTCTACGGGTAGCAGTTTATGAGACATGTAAGCTATTGGATGGCCATTTTGCTATAAAACAGCTCCAATCGCGAGGTCACTCGCATCGGTGATTACTAGGAATGGCTCATCCCAAGATACCAACGCTAGACAAGGAGCTTCTAACAAAGCCACTGAGGTTCTGGAATGCATCCAAAGCTCGTGGAGTCATTCGGATCCGTTACCTTCTAGCCTTGACACCCTTAAGTAGATCTGTAAGATCCGTCGAGAGGTCAGACTTGTCAATGTGGATGGAATATGCATGGCATATGCCCACAAATGACTGAATATCACAACGAGATTATGATCACAGGTGCCATGCCAGTGAGGCTCTCAAAGGGTCTGATACACTTGATTCCTAAAGAAGGTGGTGACAGATTGGAGATCCGGCAGTGGAGACCCATCACTCTTCTTGGGACGGCCTACAAGATCTTGGCCAAGGCCATCAGCAGCAGGTTCTCCCGGACTTGATTTATGACACTCAGACCAGCTTTGTTCAGGATCAGAGCATTCTAGACAACATTTTCACCTTCTAAGAGGCAACAGCTTCGACCAAGATGCAACAATAGGACCTCATAGTGCTACTCCTAGACTTTGAGAAAGCTTATGATAGGTACACTTATCTGATGGGGTTCTCCAAGTGGGTTAAGAGGACCGACTCCAAACTAACCTCTATGGCTCAGAGACTAACCTACATAGCTCATGCTTGATTGTCCTTGGACTGAGGGCTCACAATGGGGTCACAGTGTACGACAAATGTTCCTAAAAAGGTACTATTATTGTACAAATGTTGCATTGATGATAATGCTAGTTTGTCACTATGTACCCCAGTGCAGGGTGCACGTGATAGTTCCAGTCTTTGTTGACCAGGACATCGTCTTTAGTGCCTGACACTAACCGCATGATGGAGACTTACCAAGAGATTTTGGAGTCTATGAAAGATAGGTTGGCCAAAGCGCAAGAGACCTATTCTCGGTAGGCCAACAAGGATAGAAGGGATGTGAAATTCTCGGAAGGAGATTGGGTTTAGCTCAGGATTATGAAACAAATGAAACAAAGATTGAAACACGTTGACACACGATGCCCAACATCATCATTTTTGAGTTTCGAACCTTTTCCCATTTTGAAGAAGATCAATGAGGCGTCCATGAAATTGAAGTTACATTCTAGTTGGACCGTGCATGATGTGTTTCATGTTACTTGGTTGAAGCACTATGCCGGACATCTCCTCCCATAGATGTCCAAGATGAACCAAAACCTGATATCATCAACGAAGCCAAAGTGATGGCTCCAGAACAAATCCTTTTGCACTACTTCAAGCAAGGCTCCGATCACAAAGAGTGTCAATTTCTCATGAAGTTTTGGGACCAAGGGACGCATGAAGCAATTTGGCTTGACAAGAACTTCTATGAAGATTATCCGCCATTATTGACGGACTATTTGGAGGCTATGCAACTTCCGTCAAATAAAGCAAAAGGGGCTGTCACGTGCATCCCACGCTTGGATGCCACGTGGCCATATCTATACAACAGGTGCAAAACCTAGAGTGGTAACTGGCTCCTTGTGAGCCATAGTCCAGGACGAGTCAACCACGGATCCACTTTAGAGTCCATGGTCACGTGTACAAGTCTCATACATGGTCATAGTCAGGTGTGCATGTCCCACACATGAATGTAATGCATGTCACGCACTCAGGTGTCACCCTCTGGAATGATGTAGAGGTGTAGTACTTGGGACACTAGATATATGTATGTGGGCATGTGGGCAAAGGGGCAGCCCTATGACCACCCCATAAGGCCTTAGGGGCCTTGCCTACAAAGTGGTCAAACCTTAGGGGCTACCCTAGGGGCCATGGAGGCCCCCATGCCCAAGGAACCAGCCCCTAGGGCACACAAACCCCTGTCCGCCAGCATCAAGCCCTATCTGCCAGCCTAATAATCACACGTGTGAAAAGGAGCCTGAAATAATCAGGTCACGGGTCAACAGAAATAGGTCAACAGCT
This sequence comes from Cibotium barometz, assembly GCF_041138505.1. Lineage (NCBI taxonomy): Eukaryota > Viridiplantae > Streptophyta > Polypodiopsida > Cyatheales > Cibotiaceae > Cibotium > Cibotium barometz. The sequence goes on from NC_141069.1 coordinate 27,967,490, forward strand.
CTTTATGCAAACCCACTACATACTCAAGGCACTATATAAGCATAGGGCAGGAATAGGCATAAATCATCTCATTTTCTACAAGTGCTAAGTCCAGGGCTGTATACAAGCCAAGTGAAGCACCAAAGCAAGGTGGAAAGGTGTAAATCAAGGGATAGACTTTAGGCTGAAAGGTATCTCAGCCAGCAGAGCTGTCCAAGTCACCTCAGTTCAGTTCAGACTATTTACAGCCAGAATAGTTCAATAAAGCAAATACACCGTACGTGGAGGGGGGCCCTTCAGAGGGTATTTGCCAATACTATGTATTTGTCTTCTCCTCTCTAGAGCTTAGACATTACCAAATAAAAGTGATGCAAAACCATTTGTTCCTTTCTCATAAATATCAATCCTAGCAAAGTGGAAACAATGAGATGTTGCTGGATAGCTTCACTCTCTGAGACATGGATACATGTACTTGTGAAACTGGCCTCTGATAGAAACCAGAGTGCGGTAGACTAGCAGTCACCCGTCCACTTGTAGTCTAGATATGAAAACAAAACAGATTGGAGCTAGAGTGCCCAAATCTGAAAACAAGGCGACACCTGTTGGCCCCAAAGCTTGGCGCCCCTTGCGGTATTTCTTTATTCAATTAAAATAATATGAATGGCTGAGTACAACAAAAATCAGCCAAGAGTTTACACCTGTATGTCCAATCTGACTGCCCACAAAAACCTTCTTAGCATAGAGAATCTATGCACACAGATCTGTGTTCCACAATAACACACTGTGCCTCCCTCTGATCAGCCAAGACCACTAAGCAGGGCAGCCATGAGCATACATCTGGCATAACTCAAGTGCATGATACATCATCTCAGCTCATACATACATATGCTGTCCAAACTCTGTCTCAACCCTTGTCAATCTGCCATACCCCTCCTCTCACAAGGGGCCAGATAACTCATATCTGCAACAGACATCAAGCAGTAGAAAGAGAGATAGATGAACAGAAACGGAGCTTACCAAATTCAGCTCGTGAAACAGCACTGGAGGAAGCAACGGTACCAATCTGTACTTGCAGGCACTTCTTTCCACAACCCTGCTTCACACATGTGCTTGTACTTGCCTGTACCCTCCTCCTGATGTTCACTCTTATGCTGTCCTTGAAAGTACAGATCTGAAAAACAGCTCCGTACCTGTCTGTACCACCTCGGGATACGTGTCAGGAGTTGTACCTGCACACACAGCCTGCTGTCCACTCTTGTACCAGCCTGAATCAGTGTAATCAGGCCTGTCCAGCAACCTGTCAAGCGCCGCCTGCAGCAGTTTTTGCTGTACCTGACTGTCCGTACACTGTACGGCAGTCGTACAGTATTGTACTGGCTGTGTACTTGCTGGTACAGCCTGTACAGGGCCTGTGCGCAGAGAATCCAGCAGAGAAAACAGCGCTTGCAGCAGATTACAGCAACAGTACAGTACTTGCAGTCGTACAGTGAAGTACGGGCTGCACACGTGGGTAGTACGGCTGGATATGCAGAAGAAATCAGCAGCAACACACAGATACAGCAGCCGCCTCCTTCCTCAGCTTTTTCCACACTTGTGTGTATGCGCTTGAGAACTCCACGATTCCCAAAAGGGAAGAGAGAGAGAGAGAGGAGAGAGAAACACTCCAAAAGTGGCTCCTCCCCAAAATAATCCCTAGGGCCCCAAACTTTAAAAGTTCCCTAGGGCCACTAAGGCCTAGGGGCAACTTTAATAAACATTAAAGTTTAATGTTCTAGTTCCCCCCTTCACACCTAGGGATGTCCACACATCTATAACTTTGTCCGGGCACCCCCCATGTGAATCATTCAATATTCTGACTCTGCAACCACCATGCCCACACTTGTACTGTTCCATTTTCACAGGGCCATGACAACTTGTCAGCTAATGCTGCTCAATTTTTTATTTGCTACAAGTACAGCTGCAGAGTCCTCCGTTTGCAGGTTCACTTGGAGATCACATAAATCCCAATGGACAGCTGAATTTGTGGTTACAAGAAATGATTGGACTATTAGTGGTGCTATCCCTCAAAGCCACTACATTGCAAGCTCATCATTGGTGTCGGTGGCCAAGTTGTTGGAGATTCTCAATTAACAATTGGGAGGCCTAAAACCCGCTATGATTACATAACAGGTGGATAGCTACGATGATTATTGGCTTTTGGTCCTCTCTTTTGGGTTGCATCTTCTAACTTGTACATGATCCACTTTTAAGTAATAATATATCTATACATATTTCCCAAAAAAAAGGTAGTTTAGGAGTGTTGCATGCACGGAAGCCCTCAGCCCTAAGCCTGATAAAGAACAATGTTGCAAAATTTAATGATGATTAGACAAAGAGGATGTACAAAAGAGAGGGAGAAGAGGAAAATTCGTAATCTAGTCAGTTTTGCCTTTTTTAGCCCACAAAACTTCATCCAAAAAGTCATCTTTTGTGCTTAAATTGGGCCCAAAAAGGTGTCCCATATAGGGGTGTATATCTTGGGCATTTCGAGAGCCTATTGGGCTGCAAAATTGGCTCTAAATTTGTCCCTAAATCTCCCCTAAAACGTTGCCAAATCCGGGACTAATGATGGTGTTATCCATGTCCACGCCTGTGCACGTGACATCCCATCCTACTAAACTTGATGACAGGTTGGAAACCTGTCATCCGTCCTCCCTGGACTACTAACTTTGACTTTGACTTTGACTTTGATTGCCTGAACACCTTGCCACTTCTCAAATTCCACTCCAAGTCTGGTTGGAACAGTGCATCTATTCCACTTTGTCCCCATGCTTGCAATCCCTTTCCCTTAACAGAGCTATGGTGATGAGGTTATCCATGTCCAAGGCTGTGCACGTGACATCTTTGAGCACACACTCCCAGAGAATGCTTTCCTCTGGCTTTACCTACTACAGACCACCTCATAATGCTAACTTAGTTGTATTTTGCTATAGAATCTGTGCATTGTCCTGACAGCTTAGAGGGCTGAGCCTGAATGTTCTGATACCAATGTTGCATGCACGGAAGCCTTGCATACTTGGTCCTCAGCCCTAAGCCTGATAAAGAACAATGATGCAAACTATAATGATGATTAGACATAGAGAGAAGAGAGAGAAATGAGATATGTGTTCAATGTATTATATGGTACAAAAAGATGGTGATGTCTGCACAACTTCTGAGGCCTTTGGCCTGACCAAAAGGTTGACGTTGGACCTTCTACTGACTACCTATGACCTCATCCCAAAGGGGGATTAGATGATATGTACAAATGAGAGCTTGGCTATATATAGGGAGAAGAGGACAATTCATAATCCAATCGGTTTTGCCTTTTCGGCCTGCAAAACTTTGTCCCAAAAGCCTTCTCTTGTGTCCAAATTGTGCCCGAAAGGTGTCCCAAATATGGGTGTATGTCTTGGGCACTTCGGGAGCCCTGGTCTGCAAAATCAGCTCTAAATCTTCCTCTAAATCTCCCCTAAAACGTTGCCGAATCCGGGACTAATGATGAGGTTATCCATGGCCACAGCTAAGCACATGACAAGGAGTCTAGTGTGTGCTATGTTTGGTTCTGCTGCTATCTCTACTCTCAAACCCTAGCACAAAGGCACGAATATTCTATAGTTGGTATCAGAGCCTAGGGAATTGCCAATTTTTTTCTTTTTTAGCACCCTCCGTGCATTGGTTGCTTTGGTTAGGGTAGAGCCCTAGTTTCTAGGAGTGCACAAGTCATGTTTGGGAAAAGTCGGATTCGGGTATCACCCATGTGGGTTGGCTTCTTGGTTAGGGTGTAGGGTGTGCTTCCTTGCCCGACCCACCCTTCCTCTGTGTGAAGGGTTGTAGCCATCGCCATCTTTTTGTGATCATTGGTTACTAGCTGTTCACGTGTACAAAAAAAGTCAACATTGAAGACAGCACGAAACTGACACGAAGAACATTCACAAGATTGCCATGCCCATCATCATGAGGATTCTTCTCGATACCATTGTGCAAGCAGACATCCTTCTAACCATAATCCAAGAGGCGTTGCCAGAGGACGCATTGGCATGATTCTTGTCACGTGCACACCAGTCAGGTGTACAGTGACATGGCATCATTTTAGCATCATAAGCATCATCAGGCATTTAATCATAATTTATTCAGGCATATATGAGGGTGTTTTATCACCAAAATCAGCATTTATGACAGCCGACTGGCATTTATGACATTTATGCCCAGTCGTGGACATTCAGTAGCTGGCCGACTGCATTAATGCTGGCCGACCAGCAGCCCTCACTCATATAAATAGAAGAGCCTCTCCATTCAGCCATCCAAGATCATCATAGCAGCATTCAGCAGTGTGTTCTCCAACGCATCTCCTCCAGGAAGCATTGGGAGCAGCATAACCAGCCAACGCATCAGCATTCAGCAAACGCATCATCCTCAGCATCATCATCAGCAAACGCATTCAGTTCAGCCCATCAGATCTGCAAACGTATATAGTCATCATTTTTATCGCTTCCGCACAGTTAAACCCAATTCTCAAAATTTTGCAAGCCACCCTTAGGGATTTTCCCTTAGGTCTGCATCAGTAACCCATCCATCTGCATTCTTGCACAGCATATAGGGTTGCACATGGTTTGCATAGCAGATATCTTAGCAGTCAGTCTTGCATACATGTTGCCCATGAACTCTCAGGGAAGAATGACATCCATCATCAAAGAAGGACATAAGTTTTGGACTTCAACTGGCAGCAGCAGGGGGTTTCTCTTCCACAGAAGACGGAAGTTTGCTCCAACATCGCCTCAGGAGGTTCAGAGCTTCAGGTACGACGGAGATGGTAGGTGAAAGGTTTCCACAGGCAAGTCAGGGGTGACTCAGGTATTTGCCATTCAGTTCCCGCAGTACATAGAGTCTTGGCTCAAAGGATTTCACTCCTGCAGACGGCCTCAGTCCCGGCAGCAGCAGAAGACAGAAGGGGGCAATGGTTCGGAGGAGAAGGATCACAGAGGAGTCGAAGGTTGCCAGGTTTATCACCCAGCAACAGTTTAGCAGCGGGGAATGTCACGTGCACACCAGTCAGGTGTACGGTGACATGGCATCATTTTATATGCCCAGTCGTGGACATTCAGTAGCTGGCCGACTGCATTAATGCTGGCCGACCAGCAGCCCTCACTCATATAAATAGAAGAGCCTCTCCATTCAGCCATCCAAGATCATCATAGCAGCATTCAGCAGTGTGTTCTCCAACGCATCTCCTCCAGGAAGCATTGGGAGCAGCATAACCAGCCAACGCATCAGCATTCAGCAAACGCATCATCCTCAACATCATCATCAGCAAACGCATTCAGTTCAGCCCATCAGATCTGCAAACGCATCTGTGTTTCATCATCAAGTCAGCATTTAGCATCTGTTCCAAAGCCTCCCTTCAGCGTTTCCTTCCCAAGAGACAAGGGAAAGATAGTGGACAGCAGTTCAGTCAGCATATTCAGCATATTCAGCATATAGGCAGCATATTCAGCCGTATAGATCCATTTGGATCTCATTGTAACCGCATTCCTCATATTATATAGCTGCATTGCATTGACACATATTTGTCTATCTCTTGAACATCATTAAGTGCAGTTTAGTTAGACTAAGGTTGTGATTACTACGGTCTTAAGCTCTCACATGTCACAATTCTAGTCTAGATAGGCATCGTCGCCATGGCTGCAACAAGGAAGAGCGTAACGAGAGCCTGCATTAAACCTCTTGAGACAGTCGCCATCAGCAATACAAAGGTATGGACAATTACACATGAGAAACGGTTTTGACCACTACAAGTAAGGCCCTTCTAGCAAGGGAGTGACGCAAACCTTTCATTTGCTGAGGAATTCACGGAGGTAAAGGCTCTATTGCAGGATTTCTCTCACGCAGTAGTGACTAAGAAATGCTCCCCAAGAGGATTCTTCACAACCATCAAAAGAGTTGGCTGTAGCAACAAGTTTTCTTCACAGATGGCACCACACAAGGACATGTCACTAGATGTGCCTTTACCATTGGAGGTCATCCCAGAAAACGAGGTTTTATAGGAGACAACTTTGGAGAACACAAAGTTTGCTTCGGTGTATCACAAGGTGTATTATCAGGAGTATACTGCAAAAGTACTAGCGATTACATTGTTGATGCAGCAGTTCTGGGAAGCTATGGATTTCCATTTGATTCCTTCGTCGGGGCAGGCATATGTGAGGCTTTTGGAAGCCAAAGATGGTGTCACATTTTAAATTAGTCCCCGATTATCTCTGTAATAAATTTTTTTTTGTTAATAAAAAGTTATTTGTTGGCCAGTTTTATCCATGGTGTACGATCCCAAAAGTCTAGGTGTGTTAGCTCTAGTGGTGAGCTAGAGGCTCAAGCGATACCATTCCCGGAGCCTGGTGGCAAGATAGATCAAGTGGCACAACTCCCCAATCTATGTCGAAGGACCAATTGGTAAGACTCCCAGGTCCTCACGATCAAGCGGTAGAACTCCCTGCTCCACAGCTAGTTGAGCTCGTGATGGTACAAGCATTGTGAACAAAATTACTTGCATGGTGATTTGCACTAGCGTAAGTGTGTGATGCTTCAGCATGTGTATACTTTGTGCAGTATGGGCCAAGCCCTTTTGTAAAAACATCATAAAATACTTCAAGCGCATCAGTGTCATCAACGTGGGTCTCTACATCCAGGAAGCGCTGCACTGCCTCTGTCCGTACATTGTACCAAAACCGTGTAGCAGGCTATACCTCTCTATAGTGCTGTCCATACATCATCATAGTGCTGCGCCCTTGTGCAAGTGGCTGCCGTACACTATCACATTTGCGTCTCTTTCTGCTATGGCTGCCGTACACATGCGCCTTCATCCCCTGGCCATACAGCTCTTGTTCTCTCTGCTGTACCAGATCCCACTGGCCGTATAGTCACTATCCTCTTCAACTACTAGTCTAGGGGGCTCAGCAGTGAAATCATCTACTGGACCTGGTCGTATTGATCTGCAGAAAACCCTAACCCTAATTCAGTGGGCTGGTCGTACAGAGGCTGAGCATGAAGCCGAACCCGGCTGCGTGGTTATCAGGTGACACCTGCATCACGTTGAGAAGACTCTGAAGGCTGCCATCATACTTTGGCCTTCATTTGAAGACTTTCTAGGGAGCGTGGACCACGATGGAGCTCTTAAGTGCATTGGATTTCGCGAGACCAACATCAGCCCGTTGGTTCCAGGTATTTCACATGTCTCGAGGACTTTCCTATCTTGGATAGGTTGGTAAGTACAGGTAGTGTTCTCTAAGGCCTCAGAGGTTGGGTGCAGTACATGGTGGTAGCTCCACCGTGCCAGGGTCACCTAGAACCTTGGCAAGAACACTCTTACACCTACTCCATAGGGAGACGAGGGTTGTAACAAGGGAAGAGTAGTCTTCCCAGGCCACTGTTTGGTTGTTTGCTTTTTTGTTTTTGTGGAAATCTGGTGGTCCTTTGGGACACCCCAGTGCTTGTACTAGAAAACTCCCAAGATATAAATCATTACCCCAAAGGAGGACCGGCCATTCTGGTCTAGTGTGGTGTTAATATCTCATTCTATTATTTCTTTTGTTGCAATGTGAATGTGTCAATGGTTTATAAATTTGTCATATTGTCTTAATCTTGTTTAATGTTACTTAAAACACGCAACCCGGGTTACAAATGGCGGTGGACCATATGCAGAGTTTCACAAGTGGCTGGAGATAAGATCGGGAGTGTTCTCTACAAGGATCAATTTTGCCAGATCTTGGACAGGAGGATAAATCCGAGGCGGCGGCTTCATCGAAACCAAAGAATGAGTGTGAAGGAGATGCATGTGTGCGCATCTGAACTTTTTTCATTTCTCGGGTTGAGCACACACCCTTGCCAAAGGTATGAACCGAGGAAGTTTCCAGTCAGGTCTCTAAGAGTCTTTACAATTGTCGTCTGCACGAGGTGGAGAATCTTTGGCTTCAATGGCAGTTGCTTCAGTTTGTGGGCTTGAACAGGAGGACTCTTCTCACTTGTCGTTTTCATTGGGTGGAGTATCTTCAGCATATGACATCATGAAGGCACCACCACAAGGAGGACATATACCAATGGGTGTGTCTTCACAATACACAGATTTCTGGGTGACTGTACAGACTACAGCCCAAGTTTTGCTTCGGTGTATCAACAGATGTATATTACTTGGAGTATGTTCCACAAGGAGATGGTGGTCTAGACATACAGGTGCCAAGCAGTACTAATGGAAACACATTAATATTGTTTTTGGTTGTGCTTTCTTCCTTCAAGGTGCATTGAGTTGGTGCAAGAAGTTCTTGTTATCCATCAGAGCCGATGCATTAGTGGCTGGAATTTGAATAGCAGAGTTGTGCCAGGCCTTTCTTTGGAGTGTTCTTCGGGCTACCGATTAATGTGACACCTATCACCTATGGTACACATGGATAATCTAAAGGTAGGTGCACAATGTGCGCAGGATAAGCGGACAAGTTTTTTGACAACCGCGTGTGCCACGTGCCAGTCAGCCAGTGGCCCTAGTGTGGTGGGATGTCCTCTGGACCAAGCCAACAGCATAATGGCGGGCCGACTGGCACCTACTGGTGCTGTAATCATATGCATTCTTCTCAATGCTAGACGCATATAGAGCATTTCTCTACAGGGTGTGGGCAGGCTAGGGGACATGGTCGACAGAGTGTGGGTTGTGATTTGATGTCTTTATTCTCAGCCATCATTTGTACTTGAATTTTAATTGTACTACTTTCTTCTTGGGCATAATACAAAACAATAGTTTTGGACTCGTATGTGTTGTGTTTGATTTCGCTGCTATCTCTACTCGCAAACCCTAGCACAAAGGCATGAGTGTTCTACAAGAAGAGTGGCCATCTATCCTTTACACTGGTTGCACTTGCCGTTGTTTGGGCTTGCTATTTGAGGACACTAAAAACCTAGAGTGGGTTGCTACAGTGTTGGAGGAAGGAAAGAAGATTGTTAGCTTCACTAGAAGGTAGAAGGCAATGGCTATGTTAAGGAGCATAGCACCTAGGAACTTTTGAAGCCAGCTCAAACACGGTTTCCATGCATGTTCATAGTGCTGGCTAGTTTGTTAGATGACACAATGGGTTGAGAAGATTGGCTAATTTGTTAGATGATACAATTACAATGGGTTGAGAAGATTGGTGGTTTGTGATGAGTGGTGTTCATGGAGGAAGACTTCCCAAACAACACTTTGTTAGATAATACAATTACGATGCGTTGAGAAGATTGGTGGTTTGTGATGAGTGGTGTTCATGGAGGAAGACTACCCACACAACACTTACAAAGGAAGTATCAAGTATTATACTCGGAAGCTCTTTTTGGCTTGATGCCAAATTGATTGTGAAACTTTGTGCCCCCATCCTCCAGATTCTTCACTTGGCTAATACGGAGGGAGCAACAATGGGGCTTATCACAATTCGGATGGTAGAGAAGATGGAGGGTGTTGATGCTGACAAGCTTATAGAAATAAAGGATTTGTGTATTGATCGGTGGGACACACCATGTACTCGGTCCATGAGGAGGATGGCACATTATGATATGACTTTGGACATAAAAGATTCTTTTACTTCTATAGGCTGTGTACACAGGTTGGCCTTGTCTTTTATTTCGGCTGTTGTCTTCACATGCAGTTTACTCGTGGATCACGTGTAACATCTTTTCGGTCTCATAGACTGTTCAGGTCTTTCATAGATGTTAATAACATCTCTCTCTCTCTCTCTCTCTCTCTCTCTCTCTCTCACACACACACACACACACACACACATAAGCAGCAGTACAAGATTTGATAACATTGGGGTTACTTATGTAGTATAAGAGTTGATAAGATTGGGTATAAACAAACTTAAAAAACGCAAAAATATTGATTGCAAAGGAATTAACCCTAATGCAATTCAAGCACAAGAATGCAGAATTAGCCAAAGTCAAAGCAACTCAGAAAGAGGACAAGTGGACAGTCTATGGTGAGGGTAGATTCTCATTGAGAATTTTCATAAGTCCAAACCAAAACAAAAACAAAAACCCAACCCATATATTTCTTTAGTGAAGGTGATTGAACTTGATACATGGCATTACAAATCTACTAGCTGATTAGTAGGATGTTTTCTTTTATCTTGCTGAACCATAGATTTAGCTCAAGACCAGTATGATCTTTAGTTTATGTATTTGGTTTTTGGCTTTCTGCAGACATTAATCTTCTTCTTCTTCTTCTTCTTCTTCTTCTTCTCTCTCGCTCTCACACACATGCACATAATCACACAGATTTGGGCATGCATGCACCCGCATACATGTCTATAGAAAGAGACTTTGCCTTTCTTATTGTCATTGAGAACCACAACTAAGCTGAGCATTGATAAAAATTTATTATCAACCATAGAATAAACAAGATCATTTGTTGGAAACAAAAACTCTTGCCTAAATTTCTTTTACAAAACTAGACCATCATACTATTACAAAGCCAAACCACCATCATTACATGTCATGAACTAGCCTTCACTTTTTTTTGGAAAAACTGCATTCAAACATCTGTAAAGAATCATGTGAAGAAACTCACAGATAGCAAGAAGTGGGCAAGGGCCATTGTCATTCTGCATAATAATGGGGACTGAGCCGCCAAAAAACTGCACAGCCTTGGTCTTGTACACAGTTTCAGCCTTGCGATTCTCATCATCATCAAGGGATACCATCACCATCAAATGCAGGCAGAAATACCCTGCTGACATGCATGGCTTCAATTCAGCCAGGAAAAAAAAAAATCTCAAAATATACGTTTGGCCAGAATGTTAAAGACAGGACACTTCACCATCATGCTGTCATGTACATACATAAACCACGTCAGAGAGCTTAACAATCCAACGCCCTTATGCTATTCTACACATACATGGTAGCCCCTTATGCTATTCTACATATACATGGTAACCCTTGAAGCTATTCTGCACATACATGTAAACCCCTTTACGCTATTCTACACATACATAAGAGCTTACACATTAGAGAGCTAGCTATGCCTGATATAAGTAACAAATAATTAATGTACATATACCAAGGGTCGAGTTCTGTGCTTCAACCTCCTGTTACACATTCATAAGAGCTTCTGACTATGCCTGGTATGGTGACAGTTGATTAATACACAAATACTAAGGGTCAGGTTCTTATGTTAAACTAGAGAGCTTCTAGCTATGCCTGATATGGCAACAGATGGTTAATGTACATACACCAAGGGTCAAGTTCTTATGTTAAACCTAAAAATTCACATACATAAGAGCTATGCCTAACATGGTGACAGATAATTAGTGTGCAGATACAACGGGTCAAGTTCATATGTTAAACCAAGAAATCGAGTTTCCTTAACCCTTTTGACATAAGAGCTTCTAGCCATGCCTGCTATGGATAACATGATCAATATACATGTACTAAAGATCAAATTCTTGTGTCAAACCAAAGAATGAGTCTTCTGAACCCTTCTATTACACACGAGCTTCTAGCTATGCCTAGTATGCTCAGTAATAGGGGTTAAGTTCTTAGATTAAACCAAAGAAATTGAGTTTTGATTTGTGTTAAGAAGGGAAGACGAGTGCTAAATGCTAATGCAGATGATTAGCGATAATTTTTCCCTGGTAATGGGGGCTGGATTATCAAAATTGAGAAGCTTGGAAGCGCACCGGATGCAACAGAAGATGTTAAATGAAGCTGTTAAAGCCAGTAATTGGCGACGGTTAATCTCTTGAAGATCAATGCAATTGAGAAGATTAGAGACGCACCAGATGCAACAGAAGCCGGAGGTGTCTCGCAGAGAAGTGGCGAGAGGAAAAAGGGAAAATGGAGAGGAGAGGAGGGGGTGTGCGAGGGTTTGTGAGTACAGATATGAAAAGTGCTGGTTCGAATTCCACTGCATTCGAAACATCAGATTATAAGCCGAGCCACCAACAGTATGAACAAACTTCAGCAGTGCAATGAAATAATAATGATATATTAAATAGCCATTTATGCTTTTGTTGTGGTACAATTAATTACGTTTGGTCTATAACTCATTTTTATATTACCACCTTTTAGGCTATAAAACAGCATCACCTTTAGTGTTTTAGCTATAATAATACCCTTTTTAGCTATAATAATATCTTGCAAATGCCTCTCCCTCATTTTTTTTTAAGAGATTGGGTACTTAATTTTACATGCCACTAGAGTAGATTCCAACCCAGTACCTTGTATTTATACACTATTTCACCGAGAATTGGTATCAAATGGTAATTTATAACTAACAGTTGGTATCGAATGGTAATTTATGCCATAGGTGTGATTTTTTAGCGAGCTTGGGGTCGCGAGCTTTTTTCGCACATGAAAACCTACTTGCACAATTCAATTGTCCCTATATGATCACCCAATTCATGTCGTTATATCTATCATCAACAAGATTAAGTCATCAAAGCAAACCATTATCTCTCAGAAGTGTATGTGTTCTAAGTTATCATCACATGTAATCATATCGATATATCTATCAACAACAAGATTAAGACATCAAGGCACACTATCATCTCAATATCTTTAAAAAAACCATACACCATAGGTATGTCATAATTACAATGCATAAAACGTATGAGCTTTAGTTGCACTAGGGTTACACATGGTTATTGAATATAGATAGATTTTAAGAAAGCATACATAATTACTAAGATTATGGCAAACATACGTATGAAGCTATATTTATACATATATGCATACATATTTGTATACATGCATATATACAATCTATGAATGTACATATTCTAAATTACCACATCGCACTTAATTATCACACATCAATAGATCTATCATCAATAAGATTAAAACATCAAAGTAAACCATCGTCTCAACATCTCAAAAAGAACCATACACCATAGGCATATCATAGTTATAGTGCATAAAATGTGTACATTTGATATATCAACCCACATAGTTCTAAGAGGCATCAAATAGTGATCTCAAGCTCCACCATCTCAATGTTTTTAAATCTCTAAAGAAAGCAATACCAATAGTGAGTCTCAAGCTCATATCCCTACTCTTTCAAAGACTTACGGTATGGCATGTCCTCAAGACATGTATGGAAGATGAAGAAGTCCTTTTCCATTTATAGGAAAGGGCGTAACATAGCTCAACATGCAGTACCTGCAAACACATCTACAACACTTTATCTTGGACCTGTAAAAGTAGCTACTAACGATCTGTGCATACACACAACAACCATACATATGTAAACATTCTATGTCATCACTTCAGTAATGGATTGTTTCTCGAGGTAGTCTCTTCATCCCTTGATCTTCTTCACTTAAACATCATGCTTTGAGGGCTCACACGGATGCAAGACGAAGCTATGGTGGATGAAATGTGAAGGGAGCCATGGATTTGGTGATAGTAGGGGTGAAGAGATTAGTGAAGATAATCAACTTGTGGAATCATAAACACATGACCACGACTTGGATTAGCCAAAATGAGTGTGTCCCTTCATTTTCATGTGGCTCTTAATATAGCCAAGAGATTACAAAAGATGTGGACACAAGTGATGCCACCTCAACTCCAAAAGATCCCCAAATATCTCTCTCCATAAGAGGCCATTCACACACCTTCACACCCTCCCCCTTGATACATACTCCTTGTGCATCTAGGCACCACATTTTCAACACCCCCCCTTGGTGCCATCTAGGACACATCTAAGTGTGAGGTACACATCATAGGCATCTTGACCTAACATACAACTAGGCATCTTGGCCTTACACATGAACTAGGCATCTTGGCCTTTACATCATTCTACCATTGCTACATCATCGGTGCCAACAGGTAGAAACAATACAACAAGATACAAGAGGGTGGGTGAAAACTCCATAGCTTCAAAAAAGTGCTTCCATATCCTCCTTTGGAAAGGAGACCTCCATCACATTTGCTTGTTGAGGTTAATTCTTTGACTAGCAGTTGCTTTCTGTGTGTTCGAGTTTCCCACACACCGTACATTCAAGCTTTGGTTTATCTTTGAATTTGCATATGTTGAATTTGTGGCCTAACTTGCCACAATGATTGCATCTAGGCTTGAATTCCCTTTTACCAACATAAAGTGCCAAGTCCTTTGATGAGGACGCTCCATTTTCATATTTACTTTTCATCTTTTACTCATGTTCAAGCAATGAGGCTTGTACATCATTCAAGGTTAGAGTAGAGTTGTTAGACAAGATTTCAAATATGTTGGCATGTTCTTCTTTCCTTTCACAGCTAGAGCAAGCAAAATAGCCTTAGCTTCATCATCATCACCAATGGTGGCAAGTTGTTGCTTAATGCTTTTATACTTGTTGATGTGACTTGTTAGATCATGGCTAGTACCTACGTTGAGTTGATACAATTGCATGAGTAAATGAACTTTGGAGTGTTTTGCCTGTGTACCAAACAACTTGTTTAACTCTTCCCATGCATCCTTGGCCTTCTCAATCCCAGTGATATGATGAATGACCTCATCATCCAAGGCAAGTGCTATGAGTCCCAAGGCTCTCTCATTCTTCTCATTTCATGCAGTTCGTAAGCTTGCTTGAGTGTCCCTCCCTTGAATTATTCCCCATAAATTTTTCTTCATGAGTGCATACATGATTTTTGACTGCCACGTGTGGAATCCAATACTACTAAACTTGATAATTTTATCGCCATGATGAGTAGGGGGTCTTACCAAAGCCCCTGTCTATGCGGTGGTACTTGGCAGTGTCTACCCTTTACAATGATTAGCACACAGAGACTTATGACCACTTGCCTTAATGTGAAAGATTAGCACACAAACTTATGACCACTTGCCTTAATGTGAAAGACGCTTACATACATGCAATATCCATTACTAATTTGCAGGATGTTTCAACTTGATAGCATCCACATCAATGAAGGAGTGTACAACACTCATCAATGAAAAGGTCCACTAGTGAAGGTTAAGCATTACATGACAACTTAACCATGATTTCTCATGGGTTCATGGAAGCAAAGAAGTATTTGAGCAAGCCCTCCACCAAAAACTTTAGAAAGGTTCAAGAAAACACGTGTACTTGTGCCTGGATTAGTCCTTAGTACTATGATTAAGGTCTATAATTAAAAATGTTCACAATACCTCAAGCTTTTTAGCTATGGCAACAGGGATGGGTCTGATTCTAGAGCACCCCTAGACGCACCTCTGTCAGAGGAATTAGGGTGAAACATTGCATATACAAGGCAGAATGGCGCATACCTATTGGCGACGAGTTCTCGATGAAATGGTGCCCGATTTTGCAGCTTTGCCCTCGAATTGGTTTAGGGCTTTTGAAGCCTCAGTTGTTAAGAGTACTCCTTTCAAATACTATGCTAAATGGTTGGCTGTAGCGTCTGCACGACTCAGAAAACCAAGTTGGGGTGGAGCTTCCATGGAAGCTTGGAGAAGATAAGCTTGTGATTAAGAAGGGATTAGTGGATTATTAGTGCAAGGGGTTCAAGAAATGGTTTGGGGGAATGATGGAGGATGTTCTAGGATAAAAAATTCTCTGATACCAACTTGAACATCATGCTTTGAGGGCTTACATGGATGCAAGATGAAGCTATGGTGGATGAAATGTGAAGGGAGCCATGGATTTAGTGATAGGGGTGAAGAGATTAGTGAAGATAATCAACTTGTAGAATCATAAACACATGACCATGACTCGGATTAGCCAAAATGAGTGTGTCCCTTCATTTTCATGTGGCTCTTAATATAGCCAAGAGATTACACAAGATGTGGACACAAGTGATGCCACCTCAACTCCAAAATATCCCCAAATATCTCCTCTCCATAAGAGGCCGTTCACACACCTTCACACACACCCCCTTGATACATACTCCTTGTGCATCTAGGCACCACATTTTCAACATCTTCCACCTATGGTTCCAGAACGCAATCTGTAGTTTATGGTTGCTTCAAATCACAAGGAATGTTATTAAATAAACCACTCATAGTAATAAACTAATATACATCACGAATACCAACATAAGAAATATATCTTACCAGTAGAGCTAGTTCCTCTCAATTTTTTGGGCCCCATCAACACCGTCTGTCCACAAAAAGTTGGTAACATAGAAATTAGTATTAGTATCATGTATGTTTTTCATGCATGCATATATATATATATTAAAAATAACTCATTCTAATTAGTATCATCCATGTTTCTTATGCATGTATATATATACATTAAAAAATACCTCACTCCAATTAAATCTTTATATACCTATAAATACATATTTATATTTATATTTATCTATGTGTATTTATGTATATGTTTATTTATACATGTGTTTGTGTGTTTATATTTATAATTATGTAAGCATCGCTTACTAGACATGATCAATCATGCCTATTGATGTAAGCATTGATGTTATCATATAGGCTAAAAAGGTTGTATCTAATCAATAATCAATGGTGTCAACCGTCAAGGGTCTACTGATAAGGATTCTTAAGAGGAAAAAAGAAAAGTTTCCCTTGGCATCCACCAGCATTCTCTGTAGGTTAAGTTACCCTTTTATGTTCTTATTTTTAAAGGGTAACACTTAAGCATTCAAGTGTATCCAGCTCATATTCCCTTTTCATCCTATTCATGTGCTCTAGTCTCTTCTAGTATTTCATGTTCTGATTTGAAGGGTAACACTTAAGCATGCAAGTGTTACCCTTTTCAGATTCCCTTTTCTTCCTATCTATGTGCTCTAGTTTCTTCTAGTATTTCATGTGCTCTTCAATTGATATCCTCTAGTCTCTTTAGTTTTGATATTAGAGCTAACTTGAGCTTAATTCCTTCACTCAAACTTAATTACTTACTTGGCACAATATCCTTGGCCTACTGTGAAAGGAACTAGTAGAGGTAGGGACAAGACACTCATTATGAGCATTTAACACATGTAGAAGAGGCCTAGTCCAAGACATGTCAGGCACGAGCTACGTAGGTCAATCTCCCAACCTTAGGTTTCAGGATCAGTTCTTAACCCACTTGGAGAATAATCATATAAGTCACCTAAGGATAAGGCATGTTAAGTCAATTCTTTAGATGTATACACAAAGAATATTAAAAAGCATGTAAAGCTTAGCAAGATGGAACAAGGCCATGGGATAGCCAAGGTATGTCTTATGCCTTGTTTAGGGTGCCAAGCATCATAGGTATGCCCTAATACCTTGTCAGCCAGCTTATGGTAGCACATAGCAATAGTCGGCCCACAACATTAAAGGCAACCGATTCACACGTGTGAAAGGCGCCAGTGTTGGTACTATTTACAACATTTAATGCTTATTTTATCGTCATGGGCATTAAATGCAGACTGACAAGAGTTAATCTCAGGCAACTAGTGTGCAGATGTTAGTATATAAGGTGCCCCTCTCATTCCTTACATAAATCATGTCATTTCATAGAAGTTCATCAAAAATCGGGCAATCTTCACATCAAAGGATATCACAAAAAAGTAGCATGTTGCTGCATTATTGCAACGTAAGGCTTCAAGCTAGTGCAATAGTCATTAGTTAAGGTATAAACCTCACTAGTTTGCATTAACATAAACAACCAAAATCAATGTAGCAATGCTATGGACCTCACCACCACTGATAGAACTTCATGGCCACTCTCACTTATCCCCAACTTCATGGTGGCCACTCTCACTTGTCCCCAACATCATGAAGTGGCTATCAAGCTTTTTCAAATTTTCTTTTTCTAGATAAGACATCTACTTTTTTAAAGGATGTTATTCGCGCATCTAGTTTTTTAAAGGTAGTTCAAGAGCAACCCTTCTCATGTAATTTGCTCCCACAGAATGCAAGCACATTATGTATTTAACCATCATAGCGTGATGAACTTCATGTAACCTTGTGTATTCACCACACATGTTAAGAAGGTAGACCCTCCTATTGACTTGCCATATATAAGATTAGCTAATCATGTGCAAGCTTAACCATGTGTTTCCTTGTCATGTGAAAGAAGACTAACACCCAAGTTGTATCTTAATGAGCATGTATTCTTTGCACAAGAAGCGAGGACAAGAAGAGCCTTGAGGGACTTGTCTTGTCCTGTAGTCATACAATAAGGTTAGCTAGGCTATTTACCAAGATCTTAAGCTACAGATGGTGACCATGTCTTGTCATGCCATCCACTAGCATTACATAGAATAACTAGCATTATGGAAGGATGTTGAAACTCAAGAAAAGCTTCAAGGTGATATACATCAGCTAGGTGGCTAGTCACTATGCCAAGTCATCATGTGTCCATGTAGGCATAATCAATGTGTCATGGATCATGCCTAGTAAGCATTGATGACATGTGGTCTTCATTGTTCTCTATAGGCCTCCTTGCCCTACCATGGGTAACAATAAAGCATGAGTTGCTATAGGCCTCCTTGCCCTACCATGGGTAACAATAAAGCATGAGTTGCTAGGCATGTCCTTGATGGGCCATCCATTTCCTTGTTGAGTATGTTCTTACCTTTCTAAGTATGTCCTTGATGGGTCATCCATGTCCTTGATAGGTCATTCATGCCCTTGTTATGTATGTGTCCTTACCTTTCAAAACATGATCAACCATGTCCTTGCTAAGTATATTCTTACCTTGCTTGGTGGGGGCACTTTTGTGTAGCCGGCCCCATAGGAGGTGTCATTATGTAGGTACGTTATATAAAAATGAAAAGCTCAAGCTATTTCCTTAAACGAAAAAAGTGTAAAAACCTGTTCGCTCAAGCTATTTCCTTAAATAAATTAAAAGTGTAAAAACCTGTTCGCTCAAGCTATTTCCTTAAACAAAAAAAAATTGCAAAAACTTGTTCGCTCAAGCTATTTCCTTAAATAAATTAAAAGTGCAAAAACCTATTGAGGATGTGGAATGCCATGGGGACTACCTGGGCAATAAGAAGCTACTATGGAGCAAGAGCGAGCAACAAGAAGCTACTATGGAGCGAGAGCGGGCAACAAGAAGCTACTAAGGAGCGAGAGTGGGCAACAAGAAGCTACTATGGAGCGAGAGCGAGCAACAAGAAGCTACTATGGAGCGAAAGCGAGCAACAAGAAGCTACTATGGAACGAGAGCGGGCAACAAGAAGCTACTATGGAGCGAGAGCGAGCAACCGACTAGGCGGCAGAGGGTGGTGGGGAAAGAAGAAAGGGCCACCATTATGGAGGTAGAGACGTATGATAGTGTGCCAGCATGCCTTAGAGAAATTCCTACACCTTATATACTCCCACTGCCTTCCCAATGAGACACACTAGTCTTTGGCCAAGGCCATGACCATACTAGTCTTTGGCCAAGGCCATGACCATACTAGCCATCCATCTCCATGACTAGCCATCTACCACACCAACTGGGTGGGCCAACGTGGTCCTAACTTCGACTTCTACCTTCCCTTTGGTGCACTCCATCTCCACCATGGGCAGTCATAAGTAGATTGGGGTGCCCATCCCTTGTGACCTCTACATAACCAACACGAAGTACCACATGCTCATGCCAAACCTTCTAGAGTACATTGGAACCCTAGACACAACCTTTGCCATCTCTCGTAATGGTGCCCATCGCTTGTGACCTCTACATAACCAACAACAAGTACCTAATGCTCATGCCATACCTTCTGAAGTATATTGGAACCCTAGACACAACCTTTGCCCAACCCTTGCAATGGCCTCTCTCCCATGTTGCTTTTAGATTATTTTGCATGCAACTCCTTTAAAGACCAAGTTAAGAGGGCTCTTCACCTAGAGACCATGATGGAACTTATAGTGTGCCGCCTCCACAACCTTGCAAATGAGGTCCTCCACACCGAACTCTATGTGACATGTGCAACTTTGTCACCATACACTTCAAGCAGGCCAATCCAATCCTCTGCCCAAAAGGACTCTCTTTCCAATGAGACCCTAGGCGCCAGAGGTAGTTCTCCATGAGTTCATTTGTGGAGGATGATGTCAATGTATCTTGTGAATGTGCCCCCTTCACGAGTGAGGTATTTCTACCATACCTCGAGACTCAAAGACCCATATGTTGGCATTCCTGGTGGGTGCCTAGTAACCTTGAAATTTGAATTGGGTGGTGGAAATTCCCTTACACATTTGAATATTAAGGCACCTCACATTTGGAAGAGCTTAAGAAACAAAAATCTATGCCCACTTATTGTCGTTGCATGCCACTTTTGTTGTAAGACAAGGTGGAGGGACCTCATCCATAAATGTCCTATCATAAACCAATAATAGCATATGTGAAAATACAAAGAAAAAAATATAAATTGATTCCTCTTGCACAAATACAACACCACCTATGAAAAAAGAAAGAAAAAAATACAAATTAAGTCCTCTTTACATGAATACAACATCGCGTGTGAAAATATATTGACAACATTGCAAATTGCATTGGTTGTTAATATTGTTTTTATCCGACCTTTAGTTATTAATGTTATTTGTATTCAACCTTTAATGTCCCCTTAAACACCATTAATATTTTTTATTCTTATAATTTTCATTTCCCTTATTGACCTATAGGCAACAAGGGATAAATGTTCAATACAAAAGATATAGAAAAAATTACAATAGAAAAACCTTGTCCTCTCGTATTCTGCATGATTTAGTCTTTTTTTATGTTCAAACTACAAATTAAAGTGGTGATATATGTTTTTGCTACCTAGATTTTAGTGTTTACTTTTTTAGGTCAAATTTGAGATTTGAAATGATGGAAATCAATCTCAAAGCATGAAGCAAAGAACACTAGAGATTGTCAAAATCTTTAATGATGAGTTATTTGCTGATTCATAGATACAGATCTTTGAATAGGGCTACTTTTAGTGGACTTACATATTCAGTATATACTTGGATTAATGGTTATTCTTGGCACTCTATTATTAGTGCTATATTCTAATTAGGTTATTTTGATTAAGTTCTACGGCAGGAGACTTGGTGCAATGTTTGATGCGTATAGGAAAATCAAGAACACAAGCACCTAATAAACTTCATCATCGTGATAAATGCAATAAGACAAATTAGACTCTTGGAAATTTAACTTTTGTAATTTCTAGAAGTAAAATTTATGTGATTCAAATCTTTGTATCTTGTTGAATTTGTTTGGAGATGAAACTGAGATCCCTCATTAGTTATGACTAGTTATAACTCACTACTATAAACGGATGAGTGATAAATTATAACTACTTATAGCTCACTACTATAACTGATGGAGTGAGATCCCTCATCAGTTAGAACTAGTAGCTCACTACTATAAGTATGAAAGAAGAATTGCACATTTTTACAGTGTGTAATTGAAAAGCATGCGACTCTTTCACTCTAAAACATCCATAACAATTTGATGTAATGTTGTGTGTTTTTTAAAAGGATTTGAGTCATTCAAGCATCACAATACTCGTCGTCGACTTTGACGATGTTTTTAGAGTTTCTCATTTTATTTTCATATTTTTTCATGTCATCTATGGTGGAGTTTGGTAGATTTGACATGCATATCAAACTCTTTTTTGTTGTTTATTATATTTTGTTCTAGATATTGATATGAGGGCCAAATGTGAACATGTTGCACCTAGAATTTGGAGAAATTTTGAATTGGGAAGATACAGACAAGTTGGGGCTAGTGGACGACATGCCAGACAAAGGAGAAGGCCCTTATTTAAAATCGATTAATAAGAAGTTGGTGGGGAGGAGGAGCAATTGAAAATTCCATACATATAACAGCATTAGATAGTTGGTTGTGTTGGTGGAAAGTACAGTACTTATTATTTTAAGTTAGTTTTGTTGCTTAAATTTACATGTTGAATTTTATAGAGAGCAATATACAACAATGGAGATCAATGAAGTTATGGAGGGGCAAGAAAGGTCTTTCCTTTTTCATTGGAAGCAAATCTATAGCAACACACGAAGAAGTACATAAAGAAAGATTTAGGACAAGAGTATTGTGCAAAGTGGACGACATGCCAGACAAAGGAGGAGGCCCTTGTTTTAAATCGATTAATGAGAAGTTGGTAGGGAGAAGCAATCAAAGATTCCATACCTATACCAGCATTAGATAGTTGGTTTTGCTAGTGGAAAGTACATCACTTGTTATTTTAAGTTATGCTGGTTGTGATGGTGGGAAGTACAATACTTGTTATTTTAATTTGGTTTTGTTTCTTAAATTTACATGTTGAATTTATAGAGAGCAGTAAGAACAGCATACAACAATAGATATCCTAATTAAGTTATGGAGGGGCAAGAAAGGTCTTGCCTTTTTCATTGAAAGCAAAGTCTATAGTAAGAGCAACATACAACAATGGAGATCCTGAATGAAGCTATGGAGGGGCAAGAAAGGTCTTGCCTTTTTCATTTGAACCAAAGTCTGTAGCAACACACGAAGAAGTACATAAATAAAGATTTAGGACAAGAGTATTCAATCATGTGTGCAAAGTAGATGACATACCAGACAAAGGAGGAGGCCCTTGTTTAAAATCAGTTAATAAGAAGTTGGTGGAGAGGAGGAGCAATCAAAGATTCATACATATACTAGCATTACATAGTTGGTTGTATTGGTGGGAAGTACAGTACTTGTTATGTTAAGTTGGTTTTCCTACTTAAATTTACATGTTGAATTTTACGGAGATCAATAAGAGCAATATACAAAAATGGAGATCCTAATGAAATTCTGGAGGGGCGAGAAAGGTCCTACCTTTTTCATTGGAAGCAAACTTATAAAGTCTACGACAACACATGAAGAAGTACATAAAGAAATATTTAGGACAAGAGTATTCAATCATGTGTGGTGCAAAGTGTGGACAACATGCCAGACAAAGGAGCCTGGCCCTTGTTTAAAATTGATTAATAAGAAGTTTGTGGAGAGAAGGAGCAATCAAAGATTCCATACAATAGTTGGTTGTGTTGGTGGGAAGTATAGTACTTGTTATTTTAAGTTATTTTTACTGCTTAAATTTACATGTTGAATTTTACAGAGAGTAGTAAGAGCAATATACAACAATGGAGGACCTGATAAAGTTATGGAGCGACGAGAAGATGGTTTCTCTTACTCTTCGAGTTTGACTTTACGATCACTGTAAGAAAAGTAATATAACATGTACTATGGGAAGGATTATAAGATGGTTGCTCTTACTCTTGGAGTTTGACTTCACGATCTTTATAAGAAAAGGAATGCAACATGTACTGGCTAATCACTTATCACGAATTCCTAATGGCCGAGCGTGCCACAAGAATACAACATGTATTGGCTAATTACTTATCACAAATTCCTAATGGCTGAGCGTACCACAAGAATACATGTATTGGCTAATCAATGGCCAAGTGTGCCACAGGAATCAATGAAGATATTCCAAATGTGTGCTTATTTAAGATGGACATGGTAAATAAGTGGAGTGATGAAATCTCTCAATACCTTGCTTACGGTTTTCTATAAGATCGACCATTGAATAAAGATCAGATGTGATAGCATATCAAGATAGCGGCACCATATCAATTAATAGCACGACAACTATACAAGTTTAGTAAGAATGATATTCTACAGAGATGTGCACGAAAAGATGAATTTGTGTAAGTCCTAGAAGAAGCACAAAAAGATGAATTTGTGGAGGAGACTACACTAGGGAAGTGACGCACGGAAGGTTCTCCAAGCATGCTTATGGTGGCCAACATTGCTTGGTGATACAGTTGAATTTGTCAAAGGTTGTGAGATGAATATCAATGATTTGATATACCACAACAAAGGGACCGTATTCCCCCTCACCCCAGTAATAGTCCAGTACCCCTTTAAAAATTGGGGAATTGATTTTCATTAGTCCCTGCCATACAAAGAACCCAAGATTGCTACATCATAGTAGCCATAGTTTACTTCACAAAGTGGGTAGAAGCCAGGGATACTAGGAACGCTAATGCTCGTACCATTGCTAAATTTCTATAAGAGCAAGACATTTCTAGATTTGGATGCCCTTTGGAGATTATTTTGTCAACAATGAGATGATTAATCACCTCATGAAAGGCTTTATGATAGTGCACATGAAGTCTACTATCCACAACAAGTGAATGGCCAGGCAGAGAGCACGAATAAGATATTATGTGGCATTTTGACAAAAACCATTCAGGCAAGTAGAATAAAGGAGAACAAGCTTACAACTACTTTTTATAGGCTTATCGAACATCACATACCATTTTGATTGACCTATAGGATTGACATAGTAATGTCCATAGAGTACATGGTTCCAAGTTTGAAAATCTTTATCAGCAAAAAGACTAAGTGACAATGCAATGGGGTTGAAAGGATTATTGACCTAAAAAAGTTGGAGAAACTAGGATTATTGACATACATGGGTTGATGGTACATAAAAAATGGTTTGATCAAAACGTTAAGGACAAGGAGTTTAAGGAGCAACCTAATATTGTTGTATGGAACCGGAAGTAATAAGCCAAAAAAGGTAATACTCACGTGTTAATCCCATTTTGGATTAACAAACATGATCCTCCATTTGAGAGCATTAATAAGTGTCATGAAACGGCACTATAAAAGTTGTGCATTATGAGATATTGGCCACCCAAGGCCTAGTAAGTAAGTTTTGGGCACCCAAGGCCTAGTAAGTAAGTTTTGGGCACCCAAGTGTGAATAAGGGCCAAATGTATATAAGGCATTTTCTCATAAAATGAAAAGACACAATCCCCTTTGTGCTATAGAGAGCTCTCCCTTGTGTCTTGAGAGAGATTGAGGGAGAGAGCGAGAGCATTCTAGCATTGTTCCTCTTTTATGCTTGTGTGATTCATGCTTGTGTGAGAGAGTGAGAGAGAGAGCGATTGCCTTATACGATGGTGCGAGTGACTCTACGGTGACAGCGTGGAGGTGGAGCTTAACAAACGAGCTTAGAGGCCTCAAGGGACTCAAGTTCAAAGCATTCGTAAAAGTGCCCTATGATAGTTGTGATCTATTGCTCATCCTTTAGGTGAATGTGTTAAGTTCCCTAAGGTGTGGTAGCCCATAACATTTTTGGCGCCGTTGCAGGGGAAACACCTTTGTTTCTTCCATCCTCTTAGAGTTTTAGCTCCCATTGCATAAGATTCATAATTACCCTTGCATTCTGTTAGTGCATTGTATGGAAAATGAATGGATAAGATGTGTGTGGTAGGAAGAAATCATGAGAAATTGGTTGTGATGCTGTGTATGTTTGTGGTGGAGTGGTCTTAGGATAGAGCTTCACTGTTTTTTCTTGTTAATTTTGATATTTGCATCATTGTTAGCACCAACGTGAATGAGCAGGTTAGTATTCTTCTTTTTTTCTTTTTAAAAAATTCACAAAAATAAAAAACATAAGGAACCATTGACTGTGCCAAGAACTTGCATTCCATTCCTTAGGTGTGGCACAATCAATTTGGGATCAATTGGATAAGTATTATGCACCCAAAATTGTAACTTTCGACACGGGAAGTTCCACGCAAAACTATAAAAAAACGTTCATGCCGTGAACATTTTCTGCAGCTTCACGCCGCGAATCGCTCATGAAACCAGTGCCGCAATTACATTGAAAATTAGTGCCGCAATTACATTGAAAATCACGAGATTGCCTTGCCAAAAATAGGCAACCTTATCCTGACACCTATGATGCCACGAAGTTTGCCAAAATTTTTGATCACATGAAAGTTCAGCATAACTTTCAGGACGTGAACCTTTTCATGAAAATCTTCACGACATGAAACCTTTTGAAATTCTTCACGCACGTGAACTTTTTTTTGTCCACGATGTGAACTTTTTTCTGCAGACTCACGGGTTGGCCAAATCTAATGAATAGTCAGGCCAAGGCCACAAAGGTCGGTAAGGGAGGGCAGCTTATATCAAAGAGAGGGGATCTAACCCGAAAGGCAAAAATCTTTGAGCACATGAAAGTGCAGAATAACGTTCACACCGTGAACCTTTTTCTTACTTTTCACGTCGTGAACCATTCTCTGCAGTTTCACGGCTTCAGAAACAGAGCGATAGAATCAAAAGCAAAATCAAATTGGGTTGACTAATCAAATCGTACATACATGCACTTAAGATCTCAAATCGTACATACATGCACTTAAGATCTCAAAAACTCATCGAAGATTATGTTATACCTGACGATAGTGCATCGAATCACCCAAGATCTTCCTATCAAAGAAGTGTGGGATCAAGACATTCTGCAAAAGCACACACCTGAGTGTTTTAAGAAACCTAACCACCGCTGAAACTAGTAGCGAAGAGTCCATGGAAGAAGGGCATATCTAGCCCCCTGAATAAGACGAGACATAGAAAGTAAGGCCAGGGCGGGTCAAATACTCCTCCCCACCACCACTGAAGTCTATACCTTGTTTTTCAAATGGTTATTTCGAGATTATGGGATTTACGAGCATGCAAGTCATATCTTGGAGCATGGAAAGCCTTTGACATTCATTACAGCATCTAACAAACTCTGTTACATCTCCAAAGAGTGTAGCCTACCATAAGCTAGTCCAGAGAACTTTGTGGGTTATTGTGTCCCTAACAAAGTGCCTTTTGTCGATGGTAATGAAATCATCTTCATGGATGGATTTCCTCATAATGTTATCTCGACCCTTCTTAAAAACCATTCATGTTATCAATTAATAGGGAGCAACCTTCCTAATGAGGCATCTAGCTTTAGCCTAAGGGTCTAGATTTTCAGAAATTTTTAGATTATGGTCCAATTAAAGAGGTTCCTATGGGCCAATAAGATCAGACAGCTCTATGAGAATTGAGCTTAAGGAAACAAGAGCATGATACTTGAAGGAGGGCGAGAGCTGAGCAAAAGGAAACGGGAAGTTTTAACCCACTCCAATCACAAGGGAAGGAACCAGAATTGGTTATGGGAAGAAGTGAGGGAGAAATTCCAAACTTGGAATTGGTTATGGGAAGAAGTGAGGGAGAAATTCCAAACTTGGAACCCATAAACAAGGAATCTAGAGCAGAGGAAGGGTTTACAACTATAGAAGAGGAGGATAACCTAGAAAGACTGGCCAGTGAAGTAGAGGAACGTCTGTACACCAAAAAGGATATTGTGAGCAGATGATCAATCACCCTACGTTCCTACAAGACATGGAACTTCTAATTCTGCAAAGACGTACGAAGGCGACTAATGATGAGTCACTCCAAGGTACAGCAGTTGGACCATCCCATGGACTAGAATTACCTAGAAGAGCCAATACAGGAAGGGGACGAGGTCTAGGAAAGGGGGGAGAAATTCCTCAAAGGCCTAAGATAGATGCAACCATGGATCTTAATTCCGAACCCTCAAGCCTAAGGATATGGTTAACTTCACAAGACTCAATGTTTTGTGCCCAATTTTTCTTGAAGTGGTGACAGATGGAGCCCTGTGGCACAGTTACATAATATCAAACAAAAGAAAGTTGAGTCGATGAGAGACTATGTGTCCCGTCTTAAGCACTTAAATTCAAGGTGCAAACTTCGGGAGAGGTTAACTGATGATCAGTTATTGCCTTGCTTCCGGAGAGGGGTTAGAGACCATAAAATGCATGATGACTAAGTACTAGCCCGACCTGCTACTCTTGATGCATGTTGCAAACTAGCAATCAAATATGAAGATAATATGTTGGAATTGCCGCAACAACTGGAAGATGTCAAAACATCTTCAGCAACTACGGCTTTGCGTGTCTCGAGCCACCAAGAAATTGGAACTCGAAGCAAGCAAGTTGGAAACATGACGATGGATGAGCTCAGTAATGCCATATTAGAGAAATTGAAAGTGTAAGAGGGAACATAAACATTTGGGCAATCTTTACCCCACAGTTAAGAGCAAGGCCATTACTCTATTGTGCCCACTGTGTAAAATTAGAAAAGCATGACACTTCAATGTGTGCAGATATCCAAGATTTCAAAATGTTGCACAACTACCAACACTTAGAGCCCCATTGGCTTTATCTGCGCCACCTGTACAGATCACCGCTACTACCTAGACAACCCAACTCTGCCTACTTACCTAGGGGGATGTTCCGGGTATAAGACGCTTCACCTTTGCCACCACTAGTTCTACCACCATAACCACCATAGGCTAAAATCAATCAAGTATTGATTGAAGATCCGTCAGAAGATGTTGATATGGTGCGGGAAGTAGAACTTTGTGGAGAGTACTATGAAGAAACGGTGGAGGTCATGGCGGAATATTACATCCTACATAATAACATGCCAGTACTACCTGTGTTTCAAACCATAGTACAATGGAAGGGAAAGTACATGAACTCGAACCTGAGAAGAGGACCGCTATAATGCTTTGGCTACATAGAGCCGCATCGAGTCGCCGAGTGCCCAAACAAGAATATGGTTCATCCACACCAACCCCAACAAGTGGCGGCTCCGCCTAATGACACACCAGTACTCACCTGTACTAAATGTGGGATTGATCATTTGATTAAGGATTGTCCATACCACGCAAGTGGTTCGACTTCTACTACCAAATCACGCCACCATCCGGACCATTACTGTACAGCCTAGGAATATCACACCACTTAATGTCCTAACAAGAGCTCAAGTTCAATTAGGAGACAAGGGAAAGAACCGAGCGGATGCGACTATTTCCAAAACTGGCCCCGCAGGAGAAGAGTGAAAAAAGTGGGTAAGGGTGACACATGGGTCACAATCCAAGATGGATCTGAAGAAGATACAATCGACACTGGATCCACCCAATCGAAAGGAAGAGGGGGATCAAAGGATCAATCACAAGGGGTCGGACCAAGAAGAGCAAAGAGAGCAACCAACAACTCCTAAGGGGGTCAGTGAATACCCCAATGCAGACGAGGAAATAAGAAAGCTCGAAGACACCAGGGCCTTAGTCGAAGAGTGCCAACGGCTTCATGAAGCCAAGCTAAGGGCCAACGGGGTCAGGAATACAGTTTATCGAAAAGAGCCAACCAAGGATAGGGAATTGGATGTGCCTACCCCAATTCCAGAAGAAACAGAAGAGAAGTCCCAAGCAAACACACTATCCAGAATGTTTGAGGAAAATGGGTTGGGGGAGTCCATCCATTCCTTCCCTATGGAGGAATATGAGACACATACATGGGAAGAACCCTCTATCTCCAAAGAACCTAGAGACATAGGAAGTCTTGCCACCGGCTGTGTTGTCCATGCCTGTACAAATGCCATTAGGGCAACTGTTACACAATTCACCAACCCTGTGGACAAACGTAAAAGAATGAGTAGAAGGCGGACTAAAGCTAGCTACACTATAGATGAGGCTCTGCCACCTCTGGCAGAAAGAGCCTTGAGACATACAAGGAAAATCCGAGTTGTTAAGATACCAGTTAATCAACTGGGACACTACTAAACGAAAGCGACAACACAATTGCTATAACCCCGATTCATCATAATGGGTACCAGGCACTGGCTATCCTGGATGGTGGGGCAGAGGTTAGCATCATCACAAAACGTTGCTGGGAAAACTGGGGGAAACCTGATCTTAAAAAAATAGATCTAATTGTTAAAATGGCTGACGGAACGTCTTCAAGGCCCATTGGGCTTCTGGAGAATGTTAAATTCAAACTCTTTACATTTTGCTACCATCATACATTTGTGGTCATGGACTTCCTGCACCAACCTGATTCATATGACATAATATTGGGAAGACCCTTCATGAACAAATCCAAATTGGTGCATGATTGGGCCTTAGATCATGTGTATGTACGTAGGGATTCGCAAATCTTAAAGATTGATATGAGAGCATGGAAAGCACACCCCATGGAAGGGCATTGTTCGGTAACGATTCGGTCACAATGGAACGGACCACCTCTGTACAGATATGCCAACCCTCGGTGGGAGATCCCAAGGATGAAGAGGAAATGGAAATGTATGCATAACTTCCTCCTCCGGACTTCAGTGAAAACGGATGCATGTGTTGGCCACCATTAATGTGATGCAACCCAGGGGGACCCAGTATGTGGAATCTGGAACCGTCCCCACGACCTCTATCTGTATGGTTAATTGGTAGCTCATTGATGAAGAATCAAAAGAGGAGACATTGAGTACAGAAGGTACCATAGCACACAAAGCCATACCAGTGCTCAACGCCTTAGACGGTGGCAAAAGCAGAAACGATATATAGCCTGAAGAAATTCCCTATTACAAAGAAAGCCCACAGATGCCCATTGGGGCTGAGATACCTTGAGGCCACTAAGGTACGCAAAGATTGGGGTGAGGAGTTGAGTAAGATATCGCTAGAGGGAAGGCGCGAGGAGAAAGCCATCCTTCAAGAGCTACAAACACCCAAGCTTACAAAAGCTGGGTGCCAAAAATGCAATAAAGCCTTGGTAGAAGAAGAACGTGAGGCTAGAAAGATCATGGCTAAAACCAAAAGTGAAAATGAGGACAAATCAGACTTGCTCTTAGTACCTGACCACTTCAAAACCTATACTGTTGGGGCAAACAGAAAGTGGTCCGACTGATGGCAACAAGGGTGAAGGAGCAATGGACTGTCCACATCATAAAATGGCCCGGCAGAAGTCAATGAAGTGGATATTGTGGGACCAGGGGAGGAAGCTCGACCCGTCTTATACATTACTAAGGACTTGACTTTGGCTGAAGAAGATGAGCTCATCGCTCTCCTTAAGGAATTTAAGGATTGTTTTGCCTGGAATTACAAAGAGATGAAGGAGGTACCGCCTGAGGTAGAGTACAGCATATCATTCCAATCATGGAAGGGTCGAGACACCAACCAAGCAGAAACCATACCAGATGAATCCTAAGTATGCGGCAATTGTAAGGAGGAAATAGACAAGATCATTTACTGCAGATTTCATCTATGAAATCGAACATACGGATTGGTTGTCACCAATCGTGATAGTGCCAAAAAAGAATGGAAGACTTAGGGTATGTGATGATCTTAAAAAGGTTAACGCAACCACTAGGAAAGACCATTATCCACTACCTTATACAGAACATGTTTTGGAAAGAGTGGCTGGGAGAGAAGCTTATAGCTTCTTGGATGGATTCTCTGATGACAATCAAGTGTCCATAGCACCAGAGGAACAGCACAAGACAACTTTCAATACAATGTGGGGGACGTTTGCATACAAGGTTATGCCGTTCGTCCTCACCAACGCCCCAGCAACCTTTCAATGGTTGATGTGCATAGCCTTCAAGGACAAAGTGGTTGGAGGTATTCATTGACGATCTATGTGCACAGTCTCGATGGGCAGACCATCTGGCCTCCTTGTTGAGGAAATTGTTCGAGCGATGTCGATTATATCGTATATCCCTGAACCCCATGAATTGTCAGTTTTGGGTCAAGCATGGTGTGATATGAGGACACATTGTCTCAAATAATGGTATATCACGGACGATAGCAAGGTCAAGCTGATATTGGAGCTGCCACCACCTACCAACTACAAGGGTGTGCAAAGATTTATGGGCCATGTGGGGTATTATCGTCGCTTCATAATTTTCTATGCTGAAATAGCCAGACCTTTGTACAAGCTCCTCATTGTCTTTGAGTGGACTAAGAAGTGTCAGGAAGCATATGATCAACTGAAGCAAGCGTTGGCTAGTGCGCCAATTTTACGACTCCCCAATTGGAATTTCATATTTCACGTGCATATTGATGCATCAAATTTTGATATTGGTTGCGTACTAGCCCAGCCCGGTGAGTTCAAATTGGATTATCGAGTCTGCTTCGCTAGTCGTCAGCTAAATGATGCAGAGGTAAACTACACCACCAGAGAGGGAAGGATTGGCCATGGTTTATGTCGTCAAGAAATATCGACATTACATATTGGCCAACAAATTCTTATTTTTCGTGGACCATCAAGCCTTACTATACCTAGTGAATAAACCTTGCACCACGGGGAGAATCACACGATGCTTGTTATTGTTGTTGGAATTCGACTTTACAGTCACAGTAAGAAAGGGAACATAGCATATGTTAGCCGATCACATGTCAAGAATTCCAAATGGGAAACCAGCAACTAGTGTTGATGATGATCTCCCTGATGCTTGTTTATTAAATGCGACGGCTTTTCAAGCTTGTTGCACCTTATCAACTAATTGCGGGAGAACTGTATAAGCTAGGAAAAGATAATGTGCTCAGAAGATGCGTTAGAGAAGATGAGTTCGTCACCATATTGGAAGAAGCTCATTTAGGGATAGCAAGCAGACATTTTGATGGAGAAATCACAGCTCGAAAAGTGCTTCAAGCAGGACTATGGTGGCCTACGTTATTCGGAGATGCCATAGAATTTGTTAAAAGATGCAAAGAATGTTAATGTTTCGCTATTCCACAACAAAAGGACAAGATGCCGCTCACCCCTATTATTGTAAGACAACCATTCGAGAAATGGGGGAAAGATTTTGTGGGACCTATTAGCCCAGCACCTAGCCCAGCACCACATCCATCCCAAGCCCGATGATACGTGATAGTGGCCACCGACTATTTCACAAAATCAATAGAAGCCAGAGCCTCAAAGAGAGCTGATGCAGGAACAACAACAAAATTTTTATACGAGCAAATCATCTCGAGGTTCAGCTGCCCATTAGAATTGGTTAGTGATCGTGACTCACATTTTATCAAGGTGATTGATCATCTACTTGTGGGATTCTTAGTGATCCATCGAAAATCATCACCTTATTATCCACATGCCAATGGTTATGCAGAGAGTACAAACAAGATTTTGTGTGCTATCTTAACAAAAACCTTGGAAGCAAGTCAAACAGAATGGGAACATAAGCTGAGAGAAGCCCTATGGGTCTATCGAACATCATATAAGGTAGCAATGGGTTACGCTCCCTTCCGTCTAGCTTATGGTGTTGAAGCAATTATGCCCATGGAATACCTAGTCCCAAGCTTAAGGATTGCCGTACAAAAGCGTCGAATATGGAGAATACATTAGCTAAAAGGCTAATTGACTTAGAGAAGCTTGATGAGACCAGACTAATAGCATCACATGGACTCATGGTTGAAAAACTACACAGGAAACATTGGTGCGAGAAAAACCTTAAGCAAAAAGAACTGGAAACGGGGGACCTTGAGACAATTAACAGCATCCAGATGGAGGGTTATGTCAATGGAAGTAACCCAAGAGATGCTCTTACAAGAACATCTCTTAAAACAGCATAAACAGCTTGCAAAAGAAAAATCCAACAAGCTCAAGAAGAGGCTACGGCTAGGGAGGCTTTAGCCAAATAATTATGGCACAAAAGACTAGTACATGTCAACATGGCTTCTGCGACTCTTTTGGACGAAGGGGAACTAAACAATAAGCCAGCCGACTCAAGGTGGGACTTGCTACAACTAAAGTCCATGCAACAAGCATTGCATTAATAGATACAGGGTCAAGACATAACTTGATCTCATATGAAACCTGGGTAGCATTATATAGACCACACCTTGAGCCCACTGATGCGCAAGTTCGTAGTGTTCACCACTTGATAACCACAAAAGCCAAGGGATTTTTAAATGTTAACATTTCCATCAGAAATAATTTCTTGGTCGGAAAGTTGTCATGCCTGTAGGTTCCATGAAAGAAGAAATGATTCTAGGACGAGGGGCTTGGCAAACAAAGGGAAGCACATCATAACTGATAAACAAACGAGTGCAATGGCAACACCTCAGAAAACAAAACCAGCATCCGTTCCGCAAAGCTTGCCCACACAATACCCAACATCTAAGGATACACGGAAGTGGGTGCCCAAGAATTAACTTAAAGATCAACCAGACAGAAAGGACACCATGAATGATATAAAGACCATAAGAAGAACCTGCAAACATTTCAAAAGCCATACCTTACACACAAACCAATTGGCAAGACTCCAAGCATCCCAAGAAACCTCAAGGGTTCCATAAGCAATGGATCCCAAAGGACTTACTGGCGAGCACAAGGATACTATCAAGGAAATACAGCAATATGGGTACCTAAACCCCACTCAGTGGTGGCCAATACAACAAGCAGTTTAAATCATAAAAAAGAGGATGGTAAAGCATACAACATCAACTCCCAACTCAAGCAAGAACCACGCCAACCCTTGTGTGGAGGAAAAAGGAAACTCAGCCGAATGGGTTGGGAATTGCCAAAGCAACGAAAGTACTCACTCGGGTTACAAAACTGAACAAGGAACCTAAAGGTAGAAACAAAGAAGTTCAACAAGGAGATACAGATAGAAGCCCTCCACCACCAGGCACAGCGACAACATTGTTCAGTTGGGTGGAAGGAACAATTAATAAAACTCCCACATAGAGCTAAAACGACTGCATCAACAAATGCCCAAGAGTGCCCAGGTGACCCCTTGGTTCTCATGGCAATAAAACAAAAGGGTTTCCAATGATTGCACAATGGGTACGAGGTAAGCAAGGGATCATTCATTCATCAGCCAGGTGAATGTTTGACTGCTTGAGAATAAAGGAAAAAATGAGAAGTATTCGATCTTATGCATTCCACGTGAAACTGCAGAAAAACGTTCACGCCGCGAACAAAATTACAAAGGTTCACGCCGTGAACAAAATCCAAAAACGTTCACGCCATGAACAAAATTACAAAGGTTCATGCCGTGAAAAAAAAATTCAAAAATGTTCATGTCGTGAAACGGTAATTTCTCACGGGTCAATCACGTAGCGCCACGTCGCATTCTTCATTAAGGTAGCCGCCTTGTCCGACGGCTACGTTATAAAATCAAATTTCTTTCTTATTTTCACCATTTTGCATCATGTGCATTCTATGATTGACTGCGAATCGCTCCCGATTGCATCTCCCGAGCCCACCATCTCATTTGGACCTATTTGACTATCTCCTTCGAGGTGAGAGCTTAATCCTCTTCTTTTCGTTTTCTTTTTTCTTTTTTTACACCCCAGGATTGTTCCTACACTAACAAACTCTTCAATCCAACTAATCTATTCTCCATTTTAAAAAAAATTAAAAAAAAAGAAAAAAGAAAAAGGAAAAGATGATATCAACCCCACCAGCCATTAGACTGATCCGATATGCCTGTACAAATGTCAGCCTCGGAGTCAAAAGCTCACGAGACCCCAATTGCAACTCAAGCCAGCAGCGCTACTACTGGATCCCTAGCAAGTAAGACAAGGAGGACAACACAACGGCCAAAGATGAACTTTTTGGGTACTTATGCCCAAACCTTTCATGGGACCATCATTAGCAAGGCAGGCTATCTTGATGGAGACCAAGGAAATCATAGAGCAAATCAAGAAAGCGCACAAGAAGAAAATAGATAAGAAGATGAGGGGAGTGCTTCAAAGGTGGCTGCTGAGTCACAGAGATTAGAGGCAGAAGTGGCCAAGGAAATCTGCACTTACCAAGAGGCACTTCAAGAGAACATTCTCAGCCATACAACACAAGAGCCCCTGCAACAAATCACTCCTCCGCCGACAAGCTCAGCACAACTCATATTTACGCATCTATCTCCTCTCAAAGAATCAAATCTGGCGGACATGCCAACAACAAAGACAACTCCCAAACAAGCAACACCAATACATGCTAAAGAAAGACAAGGTGTTGAGGGGGCCACAGCTCCAGTACAAGAACCAGAGGCCCCAATGGACGCAAGCAAAAGACAAAGAACTCCAAAGCCATCCAGTCCAAGCAAGAGAAGAAGATTGGAAGATGAAGAAAGACTACCCCAGATGGCCTCCCTGCAGATCATAGACTATCAACAATTCTTGCAGGAGACCATGGAAGGACTTGAAGATCTGCTCAACCAACCACAGAGACTGCCGAATCAAGCACAAATGCAAGGTGGGAACAAGAACAAAAGGTTTGGCAGCGTCACCTCTTGACAACACATATGCTCCTCCACGACCGTAACGCCGTCCTTTGGGAAGCAGGTAAAAGATGCATCCACACAGGTACAAAGGTTAAAAGCCAACTTGGAAGCAGCTGAGGCTACCCACAAGGATGTCATTATGAAGAGTTTGAAAGCTATGGAGGAGTAGGAGAAAAGGTACAACGCCCATGAAAGTAATAACATGGTCTTAAGCCAAACAATAGTGCAAAGAATCAAGGTGAATGTTGATCTCAACGCCAAATTGCAATAAGCAAAGGAGCAGCTTCAGAAAGAAGTCACCCACACATAGGAGCTCACTACACTTCATGCACAACAAATACAGGAGTTCCAAGCCAATGCCAGGGCCAAAGAAGAAGAATTGCAATGCCAAATCCAGCAGCTAATAGCACAGCTAAAAGCAGAGGAGGAAAGGACAAACCATTTACAACATGAAAGGGAACAAACAAACAAGGCCCATGCAGAGAAGATCAGAGCACTTAATGAAACAATAAGTGCAAGCCAGGCCGAAGCACAAAGAAAAGAGTTGGCACACCAAGAGGCAGTGACACAACTTACACAACAACTACACGACACTTAGAGGCTGACTACCCAAAGGCTCCAACAGATTATCGAAGCTCAAGGAAAGGGAAACAACGGCCCAACGGGCCCACGAAGACGCAACACGAAGATTCAAAGAATTAGATGCTGTAAGGATGGTCAGAGAAACGTCAATTTTAAACCTCCTTAGCAACACAAACTCCCGCCTACAAGCGTTAAAGCGTCAAGTGGTAGTCCAAGAAAGAAGTCAGCGGGCCGGAGCTACTAGTGATGATCTCTGTCTCCTCCTTGAGCGCGCCTCCGAGTTGTGTTAGTTTCCACCAGTAACTCCTCGGGCCGCTCCTCAAACTCTTTCCTTGTTTTTGTCTACACTAACACTCTCTATCCTTCAGTATGACATAAATCTATTTGAAGATATAGGCCTAGGAGAACTAACATTAATCAAACAAAATATTGAAAGAGATGATCCTACCATAATAATGGGAATTTTGAGGATAGACTTAATATGAACTAATCCCCAAGACCTCTTTTCCTACCCTCTACATCCTATATTGCTAAACCTTTGTAGTTGGTGTCATGTTCTCCAAAATTTAGAAATTTTGGACAACAGTGTCAAAAAATTAGACTTGTTTGTCCCAGATGACATTCTAGAGACGGCCCCCAACTATGAGGTAGTAGCACATATTTACCAATGGGTTATAAGTCATGGGTGGCTAGAGGTATATAACATTCACCAACATCTAAATTTATGTGAGTCCACTCTATATCATCCTCTTGGCATTCTAAAACTCTACTCTAATATCTACAAACATTTAAAAGCCATGCTAACAAATGTGCAATACAATTTTGATGCTACCCACATAGAATATCCCACTATCAATGCCGAAGAAATTCCAGACTTACAAGAATTTATTAAGTCTCATAAGCCTAGACACCTAGCACAGGTTAGGGTTAAGAAGAATCCTCTTCTTCATTTTCAAAATCAACTATTCTAATGTCACTAGTAAGCTTCTTAACCCATATCCGAACACACTAACTACTAACACCTCTCAAGCTGACTGCATTTTCTCATCTTTCCATCCTCCCGAGATAGATTTTTCCACTAACCCTCTCACCCCTGAGGAGGTACTGGCACCTCATTCATCTCCCCCATCACGGCACTCTCAAGAGATACATCTTATCCCACAAGATAATCTTGAAGCATTTACTGATGATATCATTTTGGATTCTTTATTAGCCTGCAGAGTACGAGGGGTTCATTCGTGATGGCAACCCTCTGTTGAAGACAAAGTTAATGTTCAAATTCCTCATGCAGATAATTCCATTTGAGCCCATAAGACGAAACATGCCAGAAGCTTATTTAGAAATCACTCCAACAAAACAACATAATGTATCATACCCTCTCCACGCTCCATGCCCTGACTTAGAAGAACTACTTCCATTGGTGGGCTGGAGAGGGTACATTATGGGCGAATGTGGCAAAGCAAACAAAGCTGGCAAATCCTCAATTAGCTGATCGGTTGGAGATACGGATCATTACATTTATGATCACCTACTAATGTTTTCAAAGGTGGAGGAAAGCAAACCTTGTGCACACTAGAGGTGGCTACGCCACCATAGTCACCAATGACGAGCACCCTTGACTAGAAGACTTTGGAATACAGCCAGACTGGAGAAAGGAGTACCTGGTAATTTCGGAATACAGCCAGGTGTATATGGGCGCGCCACCAACACTGCGGGTTGATCCTTTATACATGCCAGTTAAAAGAAGATGGACATTGCTGGAATTTCAGGAAGCCAAGAGAGGCGCGACTCACATGTGTGCTACAACTTCCCAATTTTCATACCAGCAACATTTGCAAACATTCAGGAGAAAAGACAACATATGCTTACACGGATAAGGGCATGGCACAGAATTCCATACCCCGTTATTATGGCTAGCGTCAGATTTTTGAAATTGGTGGTGGTGCTGACCAACCAAAGGAGCCATATAATGTCTATGAAGCAAAACACCTGAAGTTTGACATGAACCAAGGGCCATCTGACAGGGGTATCATGCTTTACTACCACCAACTGCGATGTCTTTGGCTACATGCATATCACTTTCGAAGACATGGTGGATATAGTATTTTGGAGATCACACTCAGCATTCCGATGAACACTCAAAAAGCTCCAATTCAGGAGGAACTTCTATCGACATGAGTTCGGTGACCAAGTCTTTAGACCTCGCTAACAGGTTCTATAGACAGAACCTACATTAGGAAGGGGGGGATGTTAATCCCATTTTGGATTAACAAACATGATCCTCCATAATTGAGGACATTAATAAGTGTCATGAAATGGCACTACAAAAGTTGTACATTATGAGATATTGGCCACCCAAGGCCTAGTAAGTTTTGGGCGCCTCAGTGTGAATAAGGGCCAAATGTATATAAGGCATTTTCTCATAATGAAAAGACACAATCTCCTTTGTGCTATAAAGAGCTCTCCCTTGTGTCTTGAGAGAGATTGAGGGAGAGAGAGAGAGCATTCTAGCAATGTTTCTCTTTTATGCTTGTGTGAGGGAGTGATTGCCTTATGCGATGGTGCGAGCGACTCTACGGTGACAACCTGAAGGTGGAGCTTGGAGGTTGGAGCTTAACAAGCGAGCTTGGAGGCCTCAAGGGACTCAAGTTCGAAGAAGCATTGGTAAGTGCCCTACGATAGTTGTGATCTATTGCTCATCCTTTAGGTGAATGTGTTCCCTCTTGGAGGTGTGGTAGCCCATAACATCACGAGACTAGAACCTTTCCAAATCATTGAGATTACTTCACAAGGTTGACCAGAATTGAGATCCTAGATGGTATTATCGATGGGAGCAAATTTAAAGTTTATTACAGACCCCTAATGTAGGATATACTCGCCAAATACATAAAAAGAGGGAGGAAAAGAAAGAATAGGACATGGTGAAAACACTTTCCCAAGAGGAGATGGTTATAGCCAGGATCAATAAAGAAAAACAAAGAGTGGGTAAAACATTATCAATAAACAGGGCATCACTATTATCCATGGAAGATGATGACCTGGATATTGAGCCAGTGAGGGTTAAAATTCAAGTGTCTGTGGTTGGAAACACAAATACAAGCATAGCTCTACTTGACACAGGAGCCAATCATATGAAACATTGGAATCCTCTTGGGTAAACCAAAGTTAGTATAAACCAATGCTAAGTTTCCATGGTAGCATATCTAAGGTTAAAGGATATTTAAATGTGCAAATTCTTGTTAGCAACCCTAGAGGTTTGGCTATTGAAGCAAAAGAGAGATAAGCCTCTACCGTAAAACTAGAAAGAGCAATGTCGATAACTAAAAAGAGAACATAAGCAAGCTAAACCAACCTGAAGCTATTGTGTGCCATGAGCAATGCTTATAGTGCAAGGGTACTACCAAGGTGCCATAAAAATTTGGATACCAAAAAGAGTACAAAAGATTAAGATGGCAACCCACTAAAACACTAGAGAACAAGCAACATTGAAATGCACAAGTTAATGCCAATAATAAAGGAAGAGACGCCACTAAAGGGAAACAAGAAGTGGTGTGGAAACAAGAACTACAAGTACAACTTTGTTCCATTGATCAAAAGGCTAAGGAGACTAGAAGAAACTAGTTGAACCAGAACTACCAAAGGCAAGTAACATCACAAGTGTAAGTACAAAGTTCAGGAGAAAATTACCATAGTCTCCATCATAGATCCAACGACTAGTTCCATCCATTGGTTGGAAGAGAAGATGCATAACTCAAAGAGGGATCTGGAAGATCTCCAACAACAATACCCTCCCACAACTAGATAAGGAAATGCTACCATAGACTAGAGGGAGATGAACTCAAAGCTTAGAGCATTTCCCAAAAAAGGAGGCAAATAGATTAAGGCCAAGCATGCCAACCACAAGGTGGTCCCAGGTGGAAAAAAACTCATGCCAAACATATTACAAGGTCAAGGTGATCAAACTATGAAGTCATGGGGGCATGAAATTATGTATAACGTAAAAAACCAGTAGATACTCAAGGCCGTGAGTAACTTGAGTTTTTTATACCTAAAAAAGTTTCTGATCTAAGCAAGAAATGCATTCCCAACAAGTCAAAAGGATCCAAGGACACAGCAACTCACTTCAAAAGATAAAACTCAGAAGATTTCTCGAAGTGAAAAACTAGTAGATACGACCATGAGTAACTTGAGTTTTTCATGCCCCAAAAAGTTGGCTTAAAGGCAACAAAAATCATACATGTTTCACTGTGACCTAGGATTTCATAAGCTAAAGCTCAAATTGACAGAACGTGAAATATTTTTTGACATGAAAAGCGAGTAGATACTCACAACTGTGAGTAAACTTAAGTTTTTCACACCCAAAAATTTGCATCAAAATAATGATCTGAGCTGACAAGAGGATTCCAAAGGCTCTACATGATTTTAAAAATAAAATAAAATGACAGTTTTGGCATGAAAATCCTATTTTTTCACGATTATGAAAAACCTAGATTTTCATGGCCATGAAAAATGTTTTTTTATGTATGAAAAATTTGACCACTAATAAGTTGACATGTCCCTATTTATGACTTAGCCACCCATACTTGGCACTCATAGCTTGTATTTAAACCTACTTGTCCTACTCTTTTAGCTATACTTTTTAAATCTTCTTTTTCACTTCTTGCTCTTCTACGCTCCCTATCGCTGGATGCTCTCTCCATTGCATCTCCATCGCTCCATGCTGGCACCAAAGCTCCTTGTCTTGATATTATGTTTGTAATGTTTTATGCTATGTGTTCAATGTTGCTACCTTCCATGCACACCATTCTAATCTACTCGTAGCCATACGCCATTGTTTTTTGCTCTACACCTATCCATGCTCCCTTGCATCTTGCTTACACTTGCCTAGCCACACCATGTTTTGTTTCAGTAACTAAAGAAAGCAAACCCTAAATAATAGTCGTGCCGCCTGTTGTGCCCCACAAAAGAGCTCTACTTGTCAGTCTCTAACACACAAGATGTATACTATGCACCCTAAACTCACCAAAATATCTTTATGAAAAAACAAGGGCAAACCCTAAATAATATTCATGCCGTGTTTTGTTTCACTAACTAAAGAAAGCAAACCCTAAATAATAGTCGTGCCGCCTATTGTGCCCCACAAAAGAGCTCTACTTGTCAATCTCTAACACACAAGATGTATAGTATGCACCCTAACCTCAACAAAACATCTTTATGAGAAAACAAGGGCAAATGACCTACATTAACCACCATTAGCACCCCACATAGCATAAATCTAGTGTTTTTATCCCTCAATTTTTGGCATGAACATCTTTGATATTCATGCCCCATGAAAAACCGCTAAGTGGTTTTTTAGACCAATTGACCCCTTTTACATTGACAAAGAGAGCACATTAGCAGTTGCACGGAATCTAGTTTTCCATGTGCAAACGAAGCACATGGAGGTGCATTATCACTATGTGAGGAAATGGCTACATGTTGGAGAGATTACATTGACCTACATGCCGACAGAGGCCAATGTGGCAAATGAATTTATCGAGCCCCTTTCTAGGGAGAAGTTTGAAGCTTTCAGACAAGCTTTGAACTTACTACCTCTACCAAGGTACTCTGCTACACCCTGTATATGTTCACGCCATTCACTTCAGGGAGCTTTAGTAGCCTTCTGCCTCCAGGAAGTTCACGTGTTAACATAGCTAATCACATGCACCTTTTCCCCTGTGCTGCCAGGGGTTTTTTCCCGTGAGAACACATCCTCACTGTGTTAGCAACCACGTCAACCCTGGAAGGGCTACCAATACGTTGTCCTCCACTCGCTCATTATCTATTGAGTACATTCTAACTATCACTATCGTCTCTATCGCTCTCTGAGCTCGTGTGCATGTTGTACATACTCCAACGAGCTTCAATGCATGCAACCTCTATTTCGACTCCAATTCAATACCAACCAAAACCTCGCCTTGGCCAATATATTTGCCACGAAGAAACCCAATCTCTAGGTATCACACTATGAGCTCAGGGTATAATATCATGTCGCACCGAGAAGATCCAAACCACCATCTACCCATGCAAATCATTCCACGATGGTCCTAACGCTCATTCAACAACCAACCACATGGTCCGAATCGCTTCTACCAACTACTTAATTTTAAAAGATCCCAACCATTCAACAACAAGAGGCCTCGCACGAAGAACTTCTACATCGCCTATATCTTTTATGCCATCTCGCCAAGTTACCTACCAGCACGGCTATCCAAAGCTTCTCACCAATATGCTCTGCTTCGAGCTATGGATTAGTCCCAAACCATACGACTTAACCTCGCATGAAAACTTAATGGCGCATCGCGAAACATCCATACCATTCCACCCTAGCAACAACTACACTAATAAGACTAGTAATAGAGACTATACCATTTTTAAGTTTAACCGATCTAGTGTGAAAATTAGTCACTTGTATATGTGCCATTTTTGACAATAAGTAATACACAAGCATTCCCTTACAATAGTTTACATAGAGCACCCCTTCTTCCCTCTTCTTACTTGCTTGTATGCTATTGGATTCAAGCATGTCAGATGGATGCCTATTGAATAGAATTGCTTGTAAGTTTCCCTCTTCCACTAACTTCTTTATTCCCCATCTTTTGAGAGAGAGTACCATCACAAAAGACCATCTTTTCTTGTCTTCATCTAAGTATTAAGAACTCTACCTTCACCCCATTGGCAAAGAAGCATTCTAATGTGACAACACAGTGAGGATGTGACAGCAAGCTAGTGCACCCACGTTGCTTGCTTGTATACTATTTGATTTATGTATGCTAGATGGATGCATGCTTAAATAGAATTTTACTTGTAAGAATAGAATTGCTTGTAGGTTTCCCTCTTCCATTAGCTTATTCAATCCGCAGCTTTTGTGAGCGAATTATCATATAGAAAATCTTTTCTTACCTCGATCTAGGTAGGCATTGAGAGCTCTACTTTCACCCCACTGACAAAGGAGCATTCCAATGTGAACGAGGTGAGGATGCCAGGAACAAGCTAGCGCACCCACATTGCTTGCTTGTAAGTTTCCCTCTTCCATTAAATTATTCGATCTGCAACTTTTTGTGTGAGAGAATTATCATCTCTTCTTACCAGCATTGGGAG
The DNA here is from genome assembly GCF_041138505.1 of Cibotium barometz. Taxonomy (NCBI): domain Eukaryota; kingdom Viridiplantae; phylum Streptophyta; class Polypodiopsida; order Cyatheales; family Cibotiaceae; genus Cibotium; species Cibotium barometz. Next base: position 28,010,953 of record NC_141069.1, read on the forward strand.
CTCTACCTTCACCCCAATGGCAAAAAAGCATTGGAGTGTAAACGAGGTGAGGATGCATTGGACAAGCTAGCGCACCCACATTGCTTGCTTTCCCTCTTCCATTAGCCTATTCAATCCGCAGCTTTTGTGAGAGAGAATTATCATAAAGAACCATCTCTTCTTGCCTCCATCTACGTAGGCAATAAGAGCTCTACCTTTTCCCCATCGACAAAGGAGCATTCGAGTGTGAATGGGGTGACAACGGACAAGCTAGTGCACCCACATTGCTTGCTTGCATGTTATTGGACTCATGCATGCTAGATGAATGCTTCCTTGGATAGTACGTTTCCCTCATTAGCTTCTTTAATCCTCCCCTTTTGTGAGAGAGAACCATCACAAAGGAACCTCTCTTCTTGCCTCCATCTAGGAATTGAGAGCTCTGCCTTCACCCCATTGCCACATGAGCATTCCACTGTAACAGTACAGGAAGGACCACACGGGCGAGAACGTATCCACATTGGAAACTTGCATTTCAATGACGCATGCTTCTACAAGGCAAGGTAAGCTCTTGACTTAAACACAAATAGTCAAGCATACCACACATTTGAGAATGTATGCAATGAGATAGAAGTGAAGTATCAGGCCCTTAAGAATTATCTTTTTTTGACACCTTAGTCACACTAGCACTACTATACGAAGTTGACACTTGGCGTGACATTGACTCTTCCACCATACAGATGGACATGGAAAGGGTTCAAAAGAAGTTTCTCACATACTTTTTCAAAGTCAAACCGCCTAATCACTTCTCGCAAAGTTCGAGTTTGAAAGTTTTCTCATTGGCCATGAGAGATTGGGTCCACAAAACCTTCCACTAGAGACTTCTAGACACGTATTTTGTTGGGCCTTCTAGCAATATGTTGAGCAATACCCTATATACATATATGAGAAATTTCAATATACCTTATAAATGAGAATTGTGTCATAGCAGCCCACGCACTTTAACAATGTAATACTACTCCATTAAAGCTCTAGCCTTGGGTGGCACTTAAGATGCACTTTACAGTCTAAAATATTAATATATACCCTCTCTCTCTCTCTCTCTCTCTCTCTCTCTCTCATATTTTCAAACCTTGCTAGGCAAACAAGCTTCAAGAGAATCCTTTTCTTGAAAAAGAAGCTGCACTTGGAGAATCCTTTCCTTTAAACAGCATTGATGAGAGCATTGACTCAGTTTAAAGATAAGGTATTGTTATTGTCACCAAACATCCCCACACCAAACGAGTAGACCTGCTCTCTCAAATTCGGAATTCCCTGATTGTAAGGGAGCCACCACCAAAGCTTGTAACTAGGGGATATATAGTTCTACTTTGAAAGCACCCCTAACCCCCACACACTCGGGATTTAGTGGCTCTGAGCACTTGTGATGTTAATTCAGATACATCTACAATGTATTTGTTAGCCACTTTAAACTCGTATGATTATTATTTTTGGGGAGATCATATAATTAGAACTACTGGAGGTGAATTCTCACTCAAGGTAATCAAATTTTCCCATCCAATGATGGGTTTGCTTGCTCAGAGATCGGTTTGCTTGCTCAGAGAGATCTAGCAAGGCAACTCCATACACTCCTCTTTACAAAGATGGCTAGAGAGCATCCACATGACCAAATGGGTGTCAAAGAATGTGAGACAGGATATGGTGGCGTTTTTATCAGACACGTGGTGATAACCTGGTGGGGAAATCAGATGATCCGGCATACGAATACACCTCTTCTGTACATGTGGTATTCACAACCCACCTCCAAACCAGCGATGCAACACAGTCAAAACTTGAATAGGAGACACAGAGTCAAGTTCAGCACGCAGAAGATAGTGGAAACTAAAAAGTGGTCATTCATGGCACCCAATCCAATGTGTACACTTCCATAATATCCTTGGTGAGGAGACGCCAACATTCAAGACAAGTCAAAAGAACCTTGTCCTTCAGATATAGCAAACAGCAACCGTTGCCGCATAACTTCCTGCAATGCCAAATGTGTTTCACTGAATTGGCATGCTACACCGTGTAAAAGCACAAAGCATGTATAGACAATGTACTCAACCCCTTCGTCACTAAACCACACTGAACCTACCTTGCAAGAATATGGAGGTAGCTTCAGGTAGTTTGCACACGTCATGACACTAGGCAAGTCTCCATCTGCCAAAGGTGTCCCTAGTGCAGATGCTCCCGGGGGAGTGGAGCCCAGAACAGCTGCCGCCCCACTCATTCCAGTCGGATGCTACAATGGCAATCACTTCCAGTAGTTCAAAACCTTTATTAACAATCATCTACATTCATGGCTTGCTCAAAGGAAAAGTCCACAGCTTACCTTCCGAACTATGGTGAGCTTCGGGTTGAGTGCAGCAAGTCCTCCAGACGGAAGCCGCGGAGCTCCCGTCACAAACCGTAGAAATGCTCGTTGTTGATCTGGGGTAAACTCCCCCATGATTTCAAGAAGCTGAAACAGAAGTACAATTTCTGTTGAGGAACACGCACACTTCACCTTCGCATTTGCTCAAAAGGTGCTACAGCTACCTTCAATATTTGTGTATGTTTCAGAAACTCACATTTCGAATTGGTGGACTAGTAGCTGTGTAGCCATGGTCGAACTTCATATGCTCCACAAGCGTTTCTGCCTGAGAAAGGAAAATTTGAATCCAGTCAAGCAAATTGAAGAAGTAGGCCCCTATCAAAACATAAGACAAGACTTGCATCTTCAAAGGTACACTCACCGCCCACACTTCACGGCAACCACACAGTAAGTAGTCGAGCTCCTCTTCATTGAAGATCTGAAGCGACGAGATTTGAAACACCTGCATTCCACAACACGATTGAGGCAGCCACACTTGAAAGCCACGAATCTGTAATATCTTATGTCTCGTTATATTTCTCCTACTGATCATGCTTGGCAAGGCCCTCTTAATTATTCCAAGGTCTTGACTTTAGTATAAAGCTCTAAGACCCCTATAAAAGTTCTAATAAACAGAAGCAGCAATGCTTGAGAGCCACAGATTTGTGATATTTGATGTCTCCTAGTTATTTATTGGCTCCATCTATGTATCTTTTAATCTGTGGCACACCTACGAGTATGTAGGGCACAGCCGGACATAAGATAGCAACCGACAAGCAGGGTCGGACAGCACAGGACACGTGGTACTGCCATGTGATGGCGATGATGTGGCAGTCGGGTACAAGTGGCCGACAGCAGTACCGCTGGCCAACAAGGAGCATTGGTGCAAATACATACGTGGGTAGCCAAATCCTCATGTTCATATGCTTTCCTCAGCGGCATACTTCACAAAGCGTTTCTCTATAGGCGAAGTGCTAAGCCAGGAGTGAACAGTAGGTCAAAGGGCTGTGATTTGACGTCTTCATTCTCAGCCACATTTTGTACTTGAATTTCAGTTGTACTTCTTTCTTGTACATAATACAAAGCAGTCACTTAGGACTCGTGTGTGTGTGTGTGTGTGTGTTGTATGTGTGATTGCGCCACACTGTTCTTTCTATATCTGAAAAACCCTAGCACATATGTGCAAGTGTTCTACATAATGATTGATAAAGCTTGGCAAAAGGACCGCGTAGTTATACCAAGGTCTAGACTTAAGGACAAGGGTCTAAGACCGCTACTGGACCTTAGGGTAATCATTAAAGCAAACTCATCAAAACTGGCATTTGAACCCGAGACCTATTTGTTTATACCTAGAAACCCAACCACTATGGCACGTCCCTTTGTGGTGCATCAAGGGGTGTTTTCTTCTATAAAGTTTTCTTGCTTTGGTTAACGTATCATACAGTCTGGCATCTTCGCCCATGCTTCCTTGGGGATTTGCGCATGTCCAACCATACTATCAAACACGCTGATGCCGACATAATGCACAATCATGAAGCACACATACTTTATGCTTCAGGAAAGATTTAATACACAAAGCTGCATATACTCTTGTGAAAAGATGACTCTACATTATGCTTGATGGAGTTAATGTTTTAAGCTTGGGGAATAGACAGGTGAAAAAAGGTGCAGTTTGTCCTTGTCAAAGGTTCCTCTACCTTTTAGAGGTACAGATGGTCAATTAGACTGCCAAGACCAGACTATTGGTTGCTCCAGAAGATGGTTGGTCTACTGGATGTCGCACAGCTCAAAATTGCCTGTTCAGTTGTTACTACTAGATTGGTGCCGACACGCAACACATGGGCAAGACAAGCTATCAGGTAGTGCCAAGATAAATGTGCAAGCGGCACGATGATTTTCTTACCCCTGTTAGCAGTTCAGTTCACTCTCATTCGCATTTATAAAAAGCACTATGCAAGATACAGTAAAATAGTGGCAAACTGCGATGCACCTCATTAAATCCAGATCGAAAAGCCTCCAATTGGGGCGTAATTCCTGCCTTTACGGTACTGTCCACTACAAGTGCTATATACTCTTCAAGGCTCTCCAGATTGACCTATAGAGAATCCATGAGACATGTGAGACTTGTGTGCATATGAAAAATTCAAAAACAATCAACCAGTCCACCAATTTTGCAATACCCCAATGTTTTGTCCCTCCGGCTTCAGTACATAGTCTGGATATCCTGGAAGCGTGAAGTCAAGGCACAGGTCTTCAATCTTGGCATCCCGGAAGCGCAGAGCCTGCAGGGCTTGCTTGCTGCCCCCTGCAGACAACTCTAAAAACTGCTTTCTACGAACAAGGTTTTGCATCTCCTGTAAAGTGGCTCCCAGTTCCGGATCCACAAACTTGATATCATGAAGATCAAGCTCCTGCAAGACACCAGGAACATGCCAGTTAGGTGGTATGTGAGAGGTACCATAAGCAAGGCAATCCATGAAAATATGTAGGCTTTTCGCTTTAGCATTGTAAAACTACCTGTCCAAGCATGAGTTTGTAGAAGGCAGTTGACAACGGTAAGTCCAAAAGACGGCCATCTTGAAGAGCTTTGGCCATTGCCCGGCCTAGCAAATGGAAATGTTCAACCACCTTAGCATACCTGGTATCAGTGGAGCCTTCTGAAATAGGTGGCCATGGGCGTGGAAATAGCCCATGCGGAGCATGCACATAATTCCCCTCTTCAACAACCGATCCATTGTTCAGTTTACCTCCCTGAGGCACTATAGTGCTCTCATCTAAGGTTTCAGAATCAGCTTCTTGCATATCAACGTCACCACCTGATACCGTATCATCCACGCTACTTGTGGCTGAGCTTGTCCGCCACATTTCCAGTGAAACCTTCTGCAGATCATGACTCAGCAAAGTGTAGAACTCCAGCGTTGGCCCCAGACCAGTGCCCACCTCACCAAAGTACTCCACCTCAAGCACAGCTTTATGACCAGAATACAGCTCCATGACTTTGGCAGCAGAATCTAAGATCCGGTTTCTCGAAACTCGAACCTTCTGTCGTTGTAATCTACCAATCCGTAGCTCTCTGTCATTTGAAGCGGTTGGATTATCTGCACTTTGCTGCTGTTGTAATCGTTGTAGTGCACGGGACAAACCAAAAGCTGTGGAATAAAAATATTGTCTTCTTGTCTCAAAGGGGAAAAGGAAAGGGCAGGCTCTAGTCAACTGGTAGCACCACGCAGGCAGCCCACCACTGCATAAAGCAAGGGCATCTTGCATTTGACGAGCAAGCTTAGGGGTCAACTTACTACTCAAAAACTCTTCCTGAGAAACAAGAGGCCCTAACATCCTCATCTCATTCATGTGTGTAATCCTTCCCTCTGCAAATGCATCAGAAACAGCTTGAGCATGTAAGCGAGGAGCAAGTCGATTCAGTCCATCTAGTACACGAAGCAAAAGAAGAATCTTGTACGTCGAGTTAGCCTTGTCCAAATCACAAGGGAGCTCTTGTTGCAAAACACTGTCCAGTAAAGAAGCCTGTTGCCATGAGCCGTCTGTCCCAGGCCTGTTGGTACCACCACCGACAGCAATCGAATTACTTTGAACTACTGCTGCAGGCTTTGGAGATGAACTGCTACTTGAAGCTCCTGTGCATCCCTTCTCAGAATGGCATTCAGCCCTCTGATAGTTTATGGTGTAGACTTCATCCCATAGCCTTTTACCTTCCCCTGAGGAATAATCTGGGCCAGTAAACCTCTCATCATCATCCTCATCTGCAATGGCCTGACGCTGGATGGCCTGGAAAATTGTCCAGGCCCTATTGAGTGGCTTTCCAGATAAAGAAAAAGCAAGTCTTGCCGGTGCAGTAGAGGATGCGGCTGCTGAAGCTAATGAACGACGGTCTCTACCAGCTCGTAAACCTTTACTACTTGCTGATGCAAGTCCAGCCATAGCTGCAGCAGCAAAAGATAGAGAGTTCCTGGATGCCAGAGAACCTCCTGTCCTCAACTCGTTTGTGTCAAGACCCCCTGTCAAAATCGCTGCCCTACTGCCAAGGTGGATACCTGCAACACCAGAGCTAAAGCCAGATGGCTTGGACAAAGTGTCACCTGCCGTTGCACTGGTGGAAGCCCCATTACCAGCAGCCCCGCCATCTCCCAGCCGTACAGCATGTACCCGCTCACGCACACAAACTGAAGCAGGCTCTTCCCCAAAAACCTTCAGAACCAAAAACAGAATCAGCACTCACATGACCTACGGTTATGACCTATTGTTAACCTATAACTCACCAACTGTACCTCCTCATGTTCTTCCTCGTCCTCTTCCTCCTCAGAGAGGTCATCCTCATCCATGGCCACCGCCTCGTCTAGCTCAACAGGAGAAACTTCCACATCCTCATCCTGCCCAGTCACACAAATTAAGACCTTAGACCAAATGACAAACATGTTTACTTGCATCACATCTGTTTTGATAACCGCTACCTCGCTTCCAATAGGAGCTCCCGAGTCCCCCTGTGAGTGCTTTGACACTGGAGAACTGGCAGCAGCAGCCCGTCTCCTTGCAGCAGCATTCCTTGTCTCAGGACCCCTGGCCTCATCTGGACTTCGGGCACCCATCTTCCCTTTTCCTTTTGATGAACTAGCATTGGTAGCACTGTCAAGATCCTTGCTGACCCCAGCAGGAGCCTCTGACGCCACAGCTGCAGATGACCTGGATCGTGTTGAGGGTCTGGTGGCAGGAACTGAAGTAGCTGGAGAAGTTGCACTTGGAGCACCAGCACCTTCTGAAGTGCTTATTGCAGAGGACTTATGTGATGTATCTGATCGTTGCACACGGGGCCACAGATATTCTTCAATGGAGAACAACGTAGCCAAAGGATCAATAAGGACAATAGTTGAAGAGTAATCCCGCAGACCCCTCTCCCCTGCTGCCCTACAGAGACGCAGCTTAAAGGGCTGAGCCAGGGCACTCAATCCTGCAGCAACACTTGCATTGCCAGTTCCTGACCGAGGTGCATGACTCAGAATGACAGGAAAACGCTCGAGAGATGCCAAAGCATTCTGAAGTTTTCGCACAAGAACAGTCACAGGAGGCTCCCTTCCTTCAGTACCAGGGGGGATAGCAAGGGTAACGAACTGCTTCAATCTGTCCAAGGCCTGCTGATGGAGCCTGGCATCCGACAAGTTCTCTTCACACTGACTTCCACCTGAAAAGAAGCTCAGCAAAGACCCAACAATTCCAGATCCCACAAACTCAAAGGTAGAAACTCCATCCCCCCTGCCAAGTTCAGCCAGTATATCAGCTATGGCTGTAAGCATCACTTCATCACTTGCTGCTGAGGATGTTCCTGTCACTTTGCCTTTGCCTTTCCATTTACCCTTACACCAGAGAACATTCTCACCATTCAGCTTTGAGCATAAAGCCTTCAGCTTGCTGAGACTCTCTGTCACTGCAACATCTGCAATGGCCGAATCAGCAGGAAAGTGAGTCTCTTTGAAATGTTTGGCAGCTGATATTGCCAGAGACCGCAGCCCACTCTTAGATGTCTGTAAGGAAGCATCAACACCACCCGACGGGGGTGAACCCACAGGCACAAAACTCAAACTCTTGAGATCTTCAGGCACTGTCTCACTAGTTGAGCCACCAGACCCCCGACGGCGTGTTCCACGTCGGGGCCTGACAGGAGGACTTCCATCATGAACCCCCCCCGAGCCATCCCCAGTCCTTCCGGAGGAGGAATGTGGGTGCAGAGATGCATTCCCTTGATCACCAGCAATCAAGTTGTCAATAGCATGAACCACTCCCTCTTTCACAAAGAGCTTGGTGAAGACGTCCAGAAGCTTCAGCATCAGCATCTCCGCTATTTGCAGAGCAGTAAGTATTATAGAAGAATCTTTCAAAGCCAATAATCCAGCCAAGAAGCTGCAGCAGCAGACCAAACATTACAGTCAGTCAGACTGCCCTTTGTTCACACCTGCCCTCAAGGGTATCTAGCAGAGCCAAACGTTCAAGATATTTACCTTGAAATGTTCAAATCTTTAAATAGAGAGCGCAACATCTCAGCTGTGCTGAAATGCACAAGCTTACTCATTGCAGCAAGGCATTTATGTCGAACAGGCGGGTTCACACTTGACCCATATACCTGTTGTAGGACCCAAAAAATGTCAAGATCACATGTAACATGGTAAATACAAGTGAAAAGGAAGCATGTTCATTATGCACCTGTATTAGGACTGGAAACAAGTCTGTTCCAAACTGAATCAGTAAATCTGGGTGGTCCCTCAGTAGCTTTTCCCGAGCAGAGACATGGGTGCCTTCATCAGTTTTTGTGGAGGTGCAACTGGACTGCTTCCTGGATGCATTTCGTGACATGATCGTACCATTTAGTGGGACTGCAGGTTGTGGCATGGGCGGCAGCAGTTCGTTGACAAGGGTAACTATTTCGTAGAGCTGTAATACAATTACAAATATTTAGAAAGAAAAACATTCAGCCTAAGATAAGCTTTGCAAGGCTGCCATCCTACTTCTGATAAGGACTTTCCTTACAAGCCATTCAGCTACTGTCCAGTTCACTTATCCCAGCATACCATGGACTTCCCACAAACCCTCATTTGTAGGTGGGGCAACATGTAACAACCTCAATGATCATCAAACATGAGCATATGAAACTATAGGGGCCTAAAGACTGAACTAAACTCCCAATGCATGATGCTTTTCACAAGCTCACTTTTTTGAGAGCACCAAGGGACCTTCCGTACATTTCAACACACAAAATGTTGGAAATATGCACCATTTTTTTTTGGGTATTTGTGTGACCATTTTGCATCACATGTCGGTTGTTGCCACCCTTTCACTTTGTCTCTCTCTCTCTCTCTCTCTCTCCCCCCCCCTCTCCTCTCTCTGTGTGCGTGCAGCAGCCCTGGCACAGAGAGAGAGTGAGTGATTCGAGACACATTTTCAGGAACCCTCCTCCCTCCCAGACACATTGATTCCCCTCCTATTTTCTGCAGATGACGTAGTGCTCATTTCAGATTCAGCCGAGTGACTACAAAGGCACTTGGATGCATTACACACCTTTTGTGAGCAGTGGGACCTTACGGTTAACCATGGTTTTCCCAAGGTTATGACCTTTAAAGTAACAGTGTTGGAGATTGCAGGTTTGTTGTAAGTGTAGAGGTTTCTATAAGTGTTGTTTGGTAAGTTGTTGTACGTAATCATGTCTGCTGGCAATCTATCCTAGATTATCAGTGGAGAAGCTGGACAAGAACAACTTCCAAGCATGGAAGTTCACAGTGAGAAACTTCCTAATGGGAAAAAGAAAATTGGGAGTTCTTGTCAGAGGAGCCAAAGCTTTGGAAGAAAATATCACTCCTCAACATAGGCAGACCTGGCATGAGAAAGCCAGCACAATGACGTATTGTTAGCATGTTGGATGCAATGGTCATTTATATATATGATGTAGTGATACTGAGGTAACTTTGATGACACCACCAGCATCCCTTGTGGCTCCTTAAGTACACCACCAACATCTAGACATCAGTTCTCCTACATGGGAGACCCTGTGGATATTGCCACATCATATGTATACGTGGGAGCCACCTTCTCTGGCCATTTTCACCATGCGGTCAACAACCGACACTAGGTTGACGAGAGGCTGCTCACCTTTAGCCCTCCTCAAGATACAGTGCTTTCAGACATGCTTCCAGGAACCTAACACTAAGGGATGGCTCTTCCACACTTTAATGGCCCCAGCAATTATGTACAAGGTCTCTTTCTCGGGGCCAGACCTTGAAGACTGGAGAAGGATTGAGAGCTTTCAAGTCATGATGTTCTCCCATATGATCCAGAGCAAACCATTGGTACCACACCCATTGTCCTCCAAGAGGACCAGGCAACCCATTGGTACCACACCCATTGTCCTCCAAAAGGACCAGGCAACCCACGAGGATGCAATTCTACAGAGACCACTTCTTCAAGATTACCACAGATGGATTCATCCAAGAACACCTACACAGACATGTCACATGGATAGTGATGTCACGTGCATCCTGCACTCGAATGCCGCGTGGATATGTGTACAACAGGTGCAGGACCTAGAGTAGAAACTGGTCCCTTGTGATCCCCAGTTTGGGACGGGTCAGCCAGGGTGTCAAATCCCCATAGGATCTCCTCGTAGAACACTCCTGGTACAAGACTCAAAACCTGCAAACAAATCAAACAAACATGAGGGGGGTGCAGGCCTGACTCACCTCCCAACCTTGACAGCTGTGGGCAAGCCCACAAGTCTTGGCTGTCCCCACCGAGCCACGAGCTAAGCTAACTAGATGGACGTATCGACCAATCCTTACCTCGTGACGTCCCATACCGCCACGAAGCTACCCTTGCAGGCCTCGAGACTGCTGCCGGCCTCGGCTGCATGAAGCAGGTGCACGTCTGCACTAGATCCAGACTCCTGACCATGGAGCTCTCACAAAGACACGCGAGACTCTATATCACTAATGACTAACCTTGGCCACCCTTTTATAGGCTCTTGGCTGGTCATCGGGCGTCCACACTTGGACGCCCACCCGTCCATACTTGGGTGCCGCCCGCTAGTCTATCCCTAACTCAGCTCGTCAATCAGCCTGCCTAGCTCCAAGCTTCCCCAACCTTGAAGCTAGTCTTGTGTGCGTGTAGCACACAGTAGATACACACTATGCACATGACACAGGGTTCCAATTTAAGCAACCAAGGTCAAGTGTACAAGTCCCGTACATGATCTTGGTCAGGGGTGCAAGTCCCGCACATGAAGCAATGCCAGTCTGTCCTGTGAGTCACCCTCTAGAATGATGACAGGTGTTCCACATGTTCGGCTTGTAGCCAAATACCAGGCCTCTAAGTAGGAAGCATGTAGTTGCATGTAGAAGAAAGGGGCAGCCCTTTGGCCTACCCCTTGTATCCCTTGCCTATCAGAAGGGGTGGGGCTTAGGCCACCCTAGGGGTCTAGGTGACCCATGATCATTGCCCAACAGTCCCATTGGACTGGGCATGCTGTCGGCAAGGCCTAGAGGGGCCTGGACAGCAAGGCGGCCAGCCCATGTGGCTTGGCCGGCCTGTCAGCCAGCCCTATGGACTGGGCAGCCCAGTCGGCCAGCCCTCATGGCTTCGCCAGACTGGGCTAGCCCATGGACAGCCATGCACAGGCTGGACAGCCCAGCAAGAGGCGGCCAGTCAACAAACAGCAAGAGGCGCATCTTTAAAGTATTTAATTCAGGTCGTGGGATGATAGATAAACAGGCTGACCCCTGTTGCAACCCACCGACCAGCATCTGAAGTGACTATAAAAGCATAGGCTAATAATTCATTTGGTCATCTGATAATTCACAAGGGGCTGAAGTATTCCAAGGGCCAGGACAGCCAAAGGGGATTCTGAAGCCAAGGTGAAGGCTGAACGTCAAGAGTAGAAGATCTACAGATTTCCATTATTCTCTCATCATTCTAATAAAGCAGATACACCATCAGTGGTGGTGGGGGCCCTACAAAGGGTATTCGGGACCAAATACTATGTCCAACTCACTCTCTATCTTTCTCTCTTTTATTGTACATATCTCTCTATCGTATGTTATATCTTCGTCGCGAAAAATTGCTGATTCTGTCCATTGAAGATGTCATCTGACACGTATCTTGGGAGGTTTAGGGAATTGCAATCATCTGACGCAGGGCGCATGGATGCTACTACTCTATGCGGATTTTTTATCCGTAGACTCGTTCAAGATCACAAACTCCGGGTGAGAAATAATCATAGGGTCCATGGGGTTGCTCTCCCCTTTCTTACCAAGTTGCACCCCCACCATCGGGGACATGGGATGGGTGTGGTGGTGTGCTACTTCTTCTAGACTCAACTGCTTGCCTGAGCTTTCTAGTCTGGAGTAAGCTTGGGCGCATTAGTGGAGTTCTTGGAGCCAAAGGCTTTCGTGCTCTGTCCCTCAGGTTTCAGCCTTTTCCCCCCCAAGGCGGGTGCCTTCTCAGTGGAAGGTTGGGAAGTCTTGGGCTTTCCTCCATTGTACTTCATCTCAGCACTTTGCGCAAGTGAGAGTGCATCCTCGAAAGTGGATGGCTGAAACATACGCACTTCCCACTGGATTTGCATGTCAATGCCATACAGGAATTGCCCTTTCTTGTCCTTATCAGAAATGCCCAATTGCAAACATAAGTTCAAAATTTTGTTGGCATACTGCAGATGGTTGCGCATTTTGGCGCGGCCCCCAACTCATCTTCGAGTCGCTCAAGGTAATGGGGCAAAAGAAACTGCCTCTTAAGATCTAAGACAAATTCGTCCCAGACATAATCTGCTACATTGAAGTTGGTGTGGGCATGAGCCCACTAAGTCCACCATGGGAGCCTCGCCCTCTAAATACCAACTAGCAAAGATCACTCTGTCAGTATCATTCTTCTTAACAGCAACAAAATAAGCTTTGAATAGATGCAACTAAGAATAAAGGGTCGTGGGGTCGAGTTTACCATTATACTTACTGAAGTTCATCCTCTCGAGAGGATAACTCGAGGAAGAAGCTGGCGTCGCTCTTGTGGCTTTGCACTCTTGCGTCCAAAGCCGCAAGAAATCTTCCGTGCTCCACGCGTCGTCTGGCGTCTTCTTGTGCTGCCTCACGTTCTTCCATCAATCGAATCTCCAATGCTCACATCTGTGATTCAAGTGGCGAACTCTGTTGCGGTAATAATCCTTCGGGAGGGTTGCCCGGACAAGGATCTCCTATCCAGTTTTGGGAAAGAGAAGGCGACGGAGAAAAAGGGGATGGAGTACGGGTTCTTTCTTCCAGGGCCAAGATCTGCACCTTCTCTTCCAACTTGGTGTTCTAGTTTGTGAGTGCTAGCATCATAGTCTAGAACAACTCGTGCAGCACACTCATGTCTGATGTCCCCGAAGTATTGCTTGGTGCTCCTTGTTTTGGATTTCTTTGTTCCCTCTCTTCGTCGAAATTTACCATGGTGGGAATAGTCACGTCCCTCTAGGACCACAACAAAACCATCCATTATGCGTGTGGGAGACTTTTCGAAGGCGAAAAACCAATCATCCTTCAAGAGATAGGAATCACACCGAAAAGGGTGGTCCTCCTGAGTCTAGAAACCAACCACACAAGCGAATTTTTTTTTCCTGGTTTTCTGGGGTTAAATCTTTACACTTGAAGAAGAAGGCTCTGATACCAATGTAACATGCAGAAACGTGATGAATAGAATTGGTTGTTGCGCATATCCAAGTCTACAAACTTGGCCACAACATCAAATTCGTCCTCAACCTGGAGTCGTCGCGAAACTATGCCTCAAAATCTACCCAGGTAGTGAGTTTATCCCTTAGTTCTCTCCACCAATTCTCTCCACCAGGTAAGAGCCTTCTCCTTCACGAGACCCCTCACCATCTGAATCTTCCGAGCGTCTGGAAAAGGATGAAACTCAAAGTGCACATTCCACCGCTTGAGCCAAGAGTCTACAACCTCCTGTGTCCTCTCCTTTTTCTTGCCCACAAAAGCGTCCGGCATAAAAAGAAGGCACAATTGCAACCGTGCCCAGAGTTGGGGCTAAGCCAAGCGCTGCCCTCTATAGGAGTATCATCTGATCCCGCAACTGTTCCATACAGCTTTTTTGTAAGTTAGCTCAAAGTTTGGCCATTTCCTCTTCAAAGTAAGATTTTTCCACACCTTCAATCTCCTCATCCTGCTCAACCGCAATAGGCTCCCCATCGGGTTGAGGGTTGTCCTCGTGGTCCAACAAGTCGTCATTAAAGCAAAGTGCACGCTCCATGGGGATAGAGAAGGTGGTGCTGCAAGAAAACTGTGTACCGATTCTAAATTTCAGAATTAAAGAGAGGCCCACACACTTCTAAGGATTGTCCAAAGAAGATTACCACTGCTCATACTACCACTCCAACCTCCACGGCTTTTGTGGCAAGCCCCGCTCCCACACAGACCCCAACAATCGTCCCTAGTTCTTTAGACCGACCAAGACCAGGAGTATGAGTGCAATGAATTGCTCAAGGCGTTTGGATGCATAGGTGGCCAGAGAGGAGTTGTCTTATTTGACAAGAGCAACACAAAGAATGTGGTCACGGAACAAGCCGCTCGGCGAGCTCGGTTCCTGTTGACTTCGGTAGACAAGAAGGTCCAGGGATTTAGCACAAGCACGACAACAAGCATCAAGTTTTAAGCTCAAGGTGCTGAACTAGTTATTCAGGGCATTGAATTTATGGGAGACTTTGTGGTTGCCCCTCTTGTAGAAGTAGACATTATTTTGGCAATTCAATGGATTCACAAGTTCTAGCCAAACATTGATTGGGTTCAGCACACTTTCCGAATTACCCGAAATGTGTCCAAAGCCCCAATAACCATTAAGTGTGAGCGAGGGATCCCGAACTTTCCTCTCATAAGCCACATGCGAGCTAAATGAGAAATACGGAGAGGCCCACAATGTGCAATGATTTATATCGAAACTGCCCAAACGATGGCCAGTGCTTCCAAGAAGTACCAAGCTATCCATGACAAGTTCTAGGAGATTTTTCTTCAGGACAATCTCCCTCCCCAGCTCCCCCTTCCATAAAACCTGTCCAAGGCAATGGAAGCGGAGTTGGACCGCCAACTCCAAGAGCTGTTTCACACTGGCTTTATACACTCTAGTGTGTCGCCATTTATCACCCCAATCCTTTGTCAGGAAAAAGGATGATTCTTCTCGATCGTGTGCGGATAATCGTGCGCTCAATAAGCTGACAATAAAAAGCAAGTTCTCGATGCCTCAGATCAATTACATTTTAGAGAGGCTAAATGGAGCCAAGGTGTTCTCAAAATTAGATTTGAAAAGTGGATACCACCAGATTCGGATTGTTAAGAGACACATCCGCGAGACAATCTTCTGTAGAGAACGGGTCCACTATGAATTTGTGGTCATGCCTTTTGGCTTGACGAACGTCCTAGCCACATTGAACCGCATGATGATGCGGATATTCAGAGACTTGATTGGCAAGTGTGTGTTCATATTTTTGGATGACATGTATTTTCAACTATGACATTGATGTGGAAAAGATTTTGAAGTTGTTGGAAAGCAACGAACTCTATGTCAATGAGAAAAAGACAGAGTTTTATCTGTTCGAGATTCACTACCTTGGATACATTATCAATGCCGAGGGTATCCCACTTGACCCGGCCAAAGTAGCCAAGATAGTCAATTGGGAGATACCGCATGTCAGCATATGATATTCGGTCGTTTGTGGGCATATGCCAACTATATTTTGCCCACATCGACAAGTTCTCTGACCTCTCGACAGATCTCGTAGATCTACTTAAGGGTGTCAACGCTAGAAGGCAACGGATCCGAATGACTCCACGAGCTTTGGAGGCATTCAAGAACCTCAAGGTGGCCTTGACATAGGCTCCTTGTCTAGTGCTGGCCTTGTGGGATGAGTCGTTCCATGTAATCACTAATGCGAGTAACATCACGATTGAAAGTAGCTTACATGTCACGTAAGCTACTACCCACAAAAAAGAATTACTATGTCTGATCGGGAACTCCCCACAGTGATTGCGGCCTTGAGACATTAGAAGCATTTCCTTTATAGGTGAGACTTTGAGGTTTGCACTAACCATCAGGCATTGCGCTAGATTCAAACAATGCACACTGGAGTCACCGTCAATTTGGTAGCATGATTGAGTACCTTCCAAGAAAGGCCAACCTAGTGGCCGATGCTTTGACGAAACACTGTCTATAATTCAAACCACTAGATTAGACCTTGTTGATACGAGACTAGATGATATGCCGCACACGTACACGGATTATAGTGGGAACAAGCATCGGACGCCATAAGACCATGCCACTTTTTGATACGAGATGGTTGGCTTTTCTACAAACTTACAAAGGCCACCATTGTGTCATGAAATCGTTCAGGGCAACTATGCCCATGATGCCATCACTGGTGGTCACATGGACATGAATTCGCCTTTGGAGAAGCTAGAAATGCAATACTATGGCCAAAGATGAGACGAGACGTATTCACTCATGTAAAACACTATGAGATTTGTCACAAAGTGAAAGCGTCTCATGGGAGGAAGGCAGGGTTGCTTCATCCACTCCTTATTCTTCAAAGGCCTTTCCAAGATATATCTATGGATTTTGTGACAAATTTGCATCCCAGTCAAAATAAGCGTAACACGCAATGTTTGACTATTGTTAATAGATTTAGCAAATTTGTTATGCTTATTCCATGCAGGGCCAATGTGACCGCCAAGGGCGTTGCCCACTTGTTCATTCCGCATTGGTACCCAATTGGTGGGATTCCTAGAACCATAGTGTCAGAGCGAGATACCAAGTTTACGAGTCATTTTTGGAGGGCATTGTTTAATAACTTTGGTACTAAATTGAACTTTTCCAATGTGTTTCACCAACAGACGAACAACCAGACAAAGATTTGCAACTAGTTAGCCTTTGACGTGCTGAAAAGTTATGTCCATGATCAATAAGGTAAGTGGGAATCTTATTTGACTTTAGTTCAAGCAGCCTTGAAATGATTCGTTTTCTTCAAATATTGGCAAGACTCCTTATGAAGGAGCGTTTGGAAGACCATTCCAGTTGTTATTGACCAAAACCGCATCTTCAATCCTTGAAGAGAACAAATTGACGGAGTCTTCTTGAATCAATCAAAGACAGGTTGCCTAAAGCGCAAGAGACCTACACTCGACAAACCAATAAAGATAGAAGGGATGTGAAATTCTTGGAAGGAGATTGGGTATATCTTCATATTATGAAGCAATGGCTGAAACAAGGGGATAAGTGATGCCCAAAGTTATTTTTCAGAAGATTCCCATTTCCTATCCAGAGGAAGATCAACAATGTCATGTGCATCTGTTAATCCTGATGCTCATAGACATGTATATTCTCATTAGCAAAAATATGGGTGAGTGAATTTAGGGCCGATTTCGCAACTCTACAAGCTCCCCGAAGTGCCCAAGACATAGCCCAATGGTTGGGACACCTTTGGGACATAGTTTCGACACAAAATATGACTTTTTGGACAATGTTTTGTGGGGAAAATAGGTAAAACCGCCTTGATTACGAATTCATATCTTTTGCCTATAAATTGGATCATTAGGCATTCATTAGGATCATCATTCAGAGATCAAGAGGATCCATTTGTCAGAGTCTGTAAGGCAACAAGGACACAGTGGTGGATCAGCAGGAGCTTCTCGTCCAATTGCAAGTAAAGGGCTGCAGGGATCTTTGGTATGCATCATGAAGCTTTGAATCATGTGCATCTGTTAATCCCGATGCTCATAGACAAACGAGGTGTCTATGAAGTTGAAGTTACCTCCGCATTGGACCATGCACGATGCGTTCCATGTCAGTTGGCTCAAACCATATGTAGGTCCAATCCCTTCAAATATTAAAGACGAAGTGAAACCAGACATTATTGACGAAGCTGAAGCGATGGTTGCCGACCAGATACTAGTCCCTAGTTGGATCATGTGGAAAGGTGCTTGAGAGAGCACGTAGATTGCTTAGCTACAGAGGTTGTTTGAGACATAGCTTCTTTGAGGCAGACATGGGTCCCCCCTGCACGAACAAGGAGGACAAGCTCAGTGGTTCAAACTATGATCACTGGAAGCTATAGATGAAGGTCTAGTTCACACACAAGGGACTCTGGGAGATTGTTCAGGACCATGAACGAAAGCCCGAACGCCCTACCAGCTCTAGGAAGCGGACTCAGGACCAGGAGGATGCGTTTCTCGCAAAACTTTCTACTTGGGGGAGAATCAAGACTCAAAAGCTCACTCTGCACTTGTACGAGCCATCTCACCAGAGGTCTCCCCCGCCGTGCAAACATTGGATTGTGCTGCTTCTGTTTGGAGAAAGCTGACAGATCTATCTGCACGGGACTACTCTACAATGCGGTCTGTCAACCTATTGGGTCAGCTCTTTTTTGTGGAGTTTACAACAGAGACTTCCATGCAGAATCCATCCTAGTTTCACACGGGAAATTGAAAGTTTCATCGTCTATTGGACCTGATCAGGCACTCGCGAGACGGTGCAGAAGAAAGTTCGGAGTCGGTGTTACAAGTGTGGGAAGAAAGGCCACCTGTCAAAGGATTGTCAGTCAAAGGCAAAGCCAAGGACAAGGGAAAGTCTTCAAAGAAGGGCAAAGACAAGTCACAGGACACTGACACAGACTCGTCTAGTGATAACCCCAGCTCTCCCAAGGCCTCACAGACTGGAGAGAACATGACTGGTGTCCTGCTCTGATCCTAAGGGCATCCCCCTGCGTGCTGTCTTCCAGAAATGGCTTGTGGGCGGGAGAGGGGGCTTTCAAAAGCTCTCTTATATTAAATCTAGAGCATGGGACCCGTATGTCAGAGTTCCAAGTATAAAGACAGGCAAGTTCACTTGATGGTCCGGATGAGTTCCAGGATCAACCAAGTTTCCTTCATGGTTCGGATGAGTTCTAGAACTATAGGTCAGCAGAGACTATGGACAGGATGTGTTCCATGTTCATGTGTTCGAGGTTATTAGATGTGATGTGTTCACAGTTCTACTTTGAGTTTGGAGCCAAGCATATTTTCTTTTGCTCTTTACAGTGGCATTATGTTTTCTGAAGACAACAAGCTGACATGTGCATTTTCCGAGGTGTACTCAGTACTGGCCATGCTGAGGTGTCCATGGTCGCACCTTCGTCATCAGTTTTCTTCTGACTTTTTTGCACACTTCAAGATGCAGAGGGGGTGTTAAAATATTGCATCTTCTTAATGCTGTCGTGGAGGTCCTGTCGGCTTGTTTCTACAGCCGACTTGCTTCATGCACAAGTATATAAGAGTTACTCTCTTTTATTCATTCAATCATCTTACATTGCCCTATTTGCTGGCTCTTGTACTCTGTAACCTCAAGCTAATAAAGCTCTTGTTCTTGCTTGCAATCTTTCTCTCTCATGTTTATTTGCTTCCGCTTGTGCACATTCTTTCAAATAGACGTGCTCCAGGCAAGTACACGAGGTACCAGACCCAATGGAACACCAATCCACCAAGCATTTCCGGGCATGTACACGGAGGCAAAAGTCCCAACGGAAAGCCAAGTCCACAGTATCACATGAGTGGCATCAATCCCCGGCATATACAGCTGCCGTGGACACCAGTCCAATGTACATATATGATAAGAAAGCACGGGTGGACCAATTGGGTGGACAAATGGTGACATCCCCCTCTCATCTAACTCCTCATCCTGATCACGCATCAGCTCTTTTGAGAAATTACCGAGTTTCTTACCACTCGGCTTTAGCTGTCCACAATTGTCCAAATTGCATCATTACCCTGTTGGGTCCGTGACAAGCCATAATGAAATCCATTGTAATACTTTCCCATGGCTGCGTGGAAATAGGCAATGGCTGAAGCAAAGCTGGTGCCTTTTGCCTATCAAATTTCGCCTTTTGACAGGTGATACATGCACGTACATGTGCCTCTATGTCCTACCGCATACCTGGCCAAAAGAAATACCGCTCAATCATGTGTGTAGTAGGCATTATGCCTCTATGACCAGCATATGGAGGAGCATGGCACTCATCCAAAACTTTTTGCCTCATGTCAGACACCACACATAGGCAATTATCTTTCATGAGATAACCCTCTTTGATCACATATGAGGCATGTGCATGACCAGCCATCAAAGCAGCCCAAATAGTAGCAAAATCAGCATCCGTATGATACAAATCACGCATGGCTGACAAGTCCCCATGAGAGGCAACCGAGATAGCTGCTACATACGGCTTTCGTGACAATGCATCGGCCACTACATTCTTCTTTCCTGGGGTGTGCAAGATCTAAAAATGCAACATCGAGAGGAAATTGGCCATCCTCATATGCTTCTCTGACAACTTAGTTTGGGTAAGAAAATACCTCAAACTCTGGTGATCTGTCTTCACAGTGAAATCAGCCCCAAGAAGATAATGTTTCTATATAGTAAGTGCATGAATTACAGCCAAGAGCTCTTTCTCATAAATGCCAAGAGATAGCTCTCCATCATGCAATCTACGGCTCTCATAAGCCACGGCATGTCCCTCTTGATTAAGGACAGCTCCTATGCAATTTCCAGATGCATCACATTCCACACTAAAAGGCTTTTGCAAATCCGGAATGATCAACACTGGACCATGAGTAGTTGCATCTTTCAATTTAAGGAATGCATCCCTCTCTACATTAGTCCATTTAAACATGGTCTCCATCTTTGTCAAATCATGCAAAGGAGAAGCAATCCATGCAAAGTGCCGAATGAACCTGCGATAGTAACAGCATAATCCAAGAAAACTATGGATCTCATGCACCGAACTCAATTCGGGCCAATTCCGAATTGCATCAATCTTTGTAGGATCCATCCGCACTCCATCTTTGGACACAACATGCCCAAGATAATGTATCTCTGACAAGAAGAACTCACTCTTCTTTGCATTTCTGAAGAGTTTATGCTTACGGATTTCTTCAAAAACAATGGCCAAATGAGCTTTATACTCTTCTTTGGTCTTTGAGACGACTAGAATGGCATCAAAGAAGACACCTGTAAATTTTTTGTACCCACAGAATATACAATCCATCATTCTATTGAATGTTGCCGGGGCATTTGTAAGACCAAAAGGCATAACAAGATACTCATAAAGCCCAAATGCTGTCCTGAAAGCAGTTTTGTGTATATCCTCAGGCACTACACACACTTGATGATGCCCACTCTTAAGATCAATTCGACTAAAGCATGTCGATCCATCCAACTTGTCAAGGATGTCATCTATGCGTGGAATCGAAAACCGATTCTTGATAGTAAGCTTATTCAAAGCTCTATAATCCACACATACGAAAAGATCCATCCTTCTTTTGAACCAAGAGGACGGGTGAATAATATGAAAAGAGCTTGGCTGAACCAAACCCTTCTCAAGAAGCTCATTCACCTGCTTCATGATCTCCTCTTTTTGGGATGCACTTACACGATAGACTGGCCTATTAGGTGGTGAGCTCCCGGCACAAGATCAATGCAATGATCTTCCGATCGTACGGGTGGTAACTCATCAACAAAACAATCATTGTGCTCTTGCAAAAATTTCAACCTATCATTATTAAGAGTGTTTACATGTACATTATTTTCCTCAACATGATCTCGTACAAAAATCAAGTACACAGACTTTTTATTTCGGAAAAATAAGTTCGATAGAGGTACGATCGACTTTAAAAAACACTTGAAAAATAGATATTTGTACACATTTAGAGATGCAAAGTTGAGAGAAGGTGGCAAGGTAGAAAGCCCCCATTGCCCAAACGGTCATAAAAAACAGTAAAAACAAAACAAGAAGAAGAAAAAACGGACATAAAAAAGGTCACCCAAAAAAAACGGCCATTAAAAAAAAATAGTTTCGCTTGCATAGTTTCGTACCGTACCGTTTTTTACGTACCTCATGAGCGGGACTAGTTTCGCAGACAACTATGCTCTGCATGGGTATCTTCTTCTGTGGCACAGGTTCAACAAACGGTACCATCAACTACCCTCCATCCCTGGCATTTTGTGAACCCTAATAGAGGAGGGTCTAGGAGTATAATTCACTCTCCGACTTCTGGTGTTCAAGGAGGTAACACTGTTTTCTCCTCTGGTTCACTTTCAGTTCCAACTCCTAATGTGTTATGGAATATTGCCCAAATTCAAACTCAAAACCCTCCCTCCCAACCCATACCTCTTCCTACTAGTGTTGGCATGCAGTCATCATTGCCTGCACCTCTTTTGGGTCCTACGTATGGTTTCTACCCATCCCAGTTATCTTTTAATACAACGCCCTCTAGCACTGTGGTCCCACCCAGCATTCCAAGGTATTAGGTGGTTTACCAACCCATCTCTGGCACTGGTGTTTTTCCCAATTATGTGCCCTCTCCAGGTTTCGTACCTCAACTTGGTATTCCTCTTGTGCTGAGTACCCAAAACTTGATTCCATCTTATGGAGCACCCTCAACAGGTCCTTCATCCATGTTTGGTCTTGGTGGAATGTCAGGTTTCTCTCCTCAACACTTACGCTCAGGATATGGACACCAGCCTTCCTGGACTCCCCCACCATCTTCCTTTCATGTATCTATGTCCAAAAATGCTTTCACAGAAAAGACTCGTTTTAACGGGTCTAATTATACAACCTGGGCTAATCTTATGGAACAAGTTTTCACTTCCCAAGGTTCCTGGAACCTAGTAAAGGGCCTTGAACCAAAACCCCACCCTTCTCAAGTACCTCTTGAAGTCATCAGCCATTGGGAGGCTAGAAATGCCACTGCTATAGTGGAGCTCATGCAAGGCCTCCTGCCCGAGTTCCATTCACAACTCCAACAGTTCCCCTATGTCTCTGACAGATGGGCACACCTCGCAGAGAGAGATGCCGCACGTGATCGTACGCGTCGCATTGATCTTGAGCATCAAATTCAAATTTTCTTTATCAAAGAAGGGGATGACCTGACCGTCAAAGTTAGTGAATATCGGCACCTTAACGTCGAGTTTGCCACCACTCGCTCTGCCAAGCCCCAGGAAGATCAGGTTATCACTCTTCTAAACAAGTTGCCACCTAGCTTCTTTACTTTTGTCACACAGACCATTAGTTTAGAGCCTATGCCTAACCTATATGAGTGTGAACTCCAAGCGTTTCACTAGGTTGCATGACCAATTTCATCCCAAGAAGTCATCCTCTCCCTCCACTCAAGAGGGGGCCCTTGTGTCCAATACAACCTCTACTCAAAAAGGACAGCAAGGAAAAGGGAACAACAACTTATGAAATCAAGGCAAATCTTCCGGCAACCAAACTGATTCCAAAAATCTTGCCTCCACGCCCATTCTCTACTAGCAAAATATTCCCAAAAAGAATAGATTTTGCACTTCTTGCCAAATACCTGGTCACGTTGATGATGAGGGTGTTTTTAAATAGCCACCACTCCACAAAAAGGAAGAAACGAAGGCCTAAACAAGGTCATCCGCAGGGAAAGGCCTCTGCTCTCATTCAGATTTGTCAGTTACCTGATAATCCCTCTGTGCCCATTGTTGAGGCCCATCCAACTCTTCCCTGTGGTCATCCTGTCACTTGGGTAGTTAACAGTGGCGCTACTCACCATATGGCACGTAATGCTGACATTTTCATTTGTCAACGTCCCGTTAAGGGAGAAGTTCGATGTGGCAACAACACAATGATGCCCATAAAATCCATTGGCACTATCTTATTTGACACCAACACTGGCCCCAACCAGGCTACCGTGGACAATGTCTATCTTGTCCCTAATTTAGGTCTCAACCTTCTTTCTGTCTCCCAGCTTACCCAACTCAATCGTGGTGTTTACTTCAACAAAAGAGTTGTTGAAGTAATTGATGAAACTACTAGTCTTGTTGTTGCCAAAGGACAAGCTCAGAAGGATGGTTTGTACCGAATGTCCACTTTTCTAACTGAGCCATCTTCTATTGGCTCAGAGTTTCATTGGGTTCGGGCCTATGTGACCCAAGCTCCCTCCGACATTGAACGACTATGGCACTTTCGCTATGGTCATCTACCCTATTCCACTCTCTATGAGCTATCTCGAGGCAAGTTAGTTGAAGGTATACACAGCCTCAAACTGACAAAGGATGTCTGTCAGCCCTATCAACTGGGTAAACAACATCGCTCCCCATTCCCACAACACGCTACTCATCGGGCTTCGGGAATCCTCCGGTTGATTCATTTCAACTTGAGTGGCCAATCCCCAACCCCTTCCTTGAATGGATCTCTATACTACATGATGATTGTTGATGATTATTCAAGATACATGTGGGTATTTTTCCTAAAGCTTAAATCTGAAGCTTTCCAATACTTTTTCACATGGGTTCGGTTAGTCACCAATCAAATGGGCGTCTCAATTGGGACTGCTCATAGTGACAATGGTGGTGAATTTATCTCCCATCAATTTATCAGTTCTTGCAAGATCATGGCATTCAACACCAACTCACCTCCACCAACTCTCCCTCACAAAATGGAGTGGTCAAGCGCAAGAACCAAACAGTCATGGATATGGCATGCTCCATGCTTTTTGGAGATGAGCTGCATGAACGCCTCTGATCAGAATCGGTCAGCACTGCGGTGTA
This sequence comes from Cibotium barometz, assembly GCF_041138505.1. Classification (NCBI taxonomy): domain Eukaryota; kingdom Viridiplantae; phylum Streptophyta; class Polypodiopsida; order Cyatheales; family Cibotiaceae; genus Cibotium; species Cibotium barometz. Next base: position 28,035,443 of record NC_141069.1, read on the forward strand.
TCTTCTGACCCGTTGCCCTACGGTGGTTGTTCCCTACAGGACCCCATTTGAGGCTTTCTTTGGCGAAAAGCCAACCGTTTCCCATTTCCGTGTCTTTGGATGTCGAGCATATACTCACACTCCGAATGATACAAGGGACAAGCTTGAGCCAAGGAGTGAGTTGCTCATTTTTGTGGGTTACTCTTCTAAATCAAAGGCTTACAAAGTTTTCGTTCCACGATCAAACAAAGTTTTCGTTCGTCGAGACATTGTCTTTGATGAGCGAGACTTACTTCACCTTTCGCTGCCCATACCAACTGAACAAGAATCTCAGACTGTGCCTAATGAACCCCATAAGTTACCTACAACTTCACCTCTTGAGGAGGCTTCCTCCTCTCGACAACCACCCAGGGACCCTTTACCTCCCTGGTATCAACAAACCATGCATGATTTTGGTATACTTCCCTTTGATATCCCTTTGGACGGTCCTCGTCGACCCACAAGACTCGCCCCTTGTGCCTCATTTGCCTCTGTTTTTTCCACAGACGATGTGGCACATGATGAGCCAACATCATGGAAAGATGCTATTAAAATTCCATCCTAGAAACAGGCCATGGAACTCGAACTCGAAAGCATTGACCGTAATGGCACGTGGTCCCTTGTGGATCGCCCTCATCATAAGGTCATTGGAACCAAATGGATCTTCCACACCAAATTTAAAGCCGATGGTACCTTGGACAAATACAAAGCACGGCTTGTCATGCAAGGCTTTCGCCAAAAAGAAGGCATTGATTTCGACAAGACTTTTGCTCCCACTACTCGAATGACCACAATCTGTCTTTTACTCAATCTGGCTGCCCACCATAATTGGCCAATCTATCAGATGGATGTTAAGAGTGCGTTTTTAAATGGCATTCTTAACGAGGAGGTCTACGTTGACCAACCTCCGAATTTCCCTCTCCCTGGTCTTGAGGACAAAGTCTTTCGCCTACATAAAACTCTTTATGGGCTTAAGCAAGCACCCCGGGCGTGGTATCATTGCATCGACAAATTCTTTCACAGCCAAGGTTTTCACCCATCACACTGTGACCCCAATCTCTATATTCACACTGATCAGGTGATGGTTTGCTACCTTGTATTGTATGTCGATAACCTAATTATTTCATGTTTCCATCAAGCCAAAATGGTTGATATCATGGCACAGCTCAGACAAACTTTTGACATGACTGATCTCGGTCTTCTCTCATATTTCCTTGGCATGGAGGTGATCCAAAATCCTGATGGTATTTTCGTGTCTCAGGAGAAATACTATCTCCAATTCATCACTTCCTATTTTCTTAATGGTGCTATCCCCGTGGCCATTCCATTGGATCCCACCGTTAAACTGTCAAAGAAAGTGGACTCACCTCCACATGAAGAGCGAGCCTACCGACAAGTGGTTGGGAAACTTATTTGGCTCACAAATTCTCGTCCTGATATCTCCTATTGCACTTCCATTTCAAGTCAGTATTTCAATGCTCCCAAGGAGCCACATTGGAGTTCAGCAATGAGGGTTGTTCGCTATCTAGCAGATACCTATTTGTATGGACTTCACTACAGTCGTGGGATCACCTTGCACGGTTACACGGACTCCAACCGGCGGGCTGGTGACCTCGATTCCCGACGTTCGCATGGTGGTTATTTGTTCTCCCTCGGATCTGCCCCTCTCTCTTGGTCTAGCAAAAAGCAAGACACAGTTGCAAGTTCTTCAGCAGAGGCCGAATATCGAGCCCTCTATGATGCCACCACTGAGGTTATGTATCTTCGTCAACTTCTTTCCGACATGCGCATCTCCATCGACACCGCCTCTACCATCTTCGTCGACAGTTAGAGTGCGATTGCCCTTGCTGGCAACCCTATTTTTCTAACCATGCCAAGCATGTGGGTGTACATTTTCACTTTAACAGGGAACAGGTTGAGCTTGGTACCATCCGACTCTAGTACATTTCCACGACAGACAACCAAGCAGACATCCTTACGAAGTCCGTCAACTGCCCCATTCTCGAGCGTCTTCGCAATCGGATTGGCATCCGTCCACCACCATCACCCTCCGGTCATTGAGAGGGGGATTTTCCTCTCCCTTCTTTTTTTACCATTTTTGTATCAAGCACCTGAGTCAATGAAAACCCCATGAGGGCACGGCTCTTGTGAAAACCCACTGCATTGCATTTTTTTCCATCCTACATTCCCTATGCACAACATTCTGTTTTTTGTGTTTGGGCATTTCATGCATGTGAAAACCTCTTGCATTGTGGCATTCTTCCAGTACCTCTCAATCCCAGATGCCTATACTCAAGTCAATCACAGAAATACTCATCTTCGACAACCAAATCTTTTTTTTTCCCTCATCTTCTCTCGTGATCCCTTTTTGGTCTGAGAGGAGGTGTGTGAAAATATACCCAAAACAGGTATTTAATCCAACCCAAAAAGGGCCGACTTTAATGCTTGCCTACTCCTATGTTGGCCGACCACTACCTCATATAAATATGAGCTCCCACGTGTTCATCACAATCATAAAATCCACGTGGACTTTGGCGCCCTACACCTCACTGTGTGCATCACCACCTCCTGCTGGACAGATTACGCCACCTATATCAGCCTCACATCAGCATTTCCGCCGCCCATCAGGTTCACCTACAGCGCCTACTGCTACTGGACTAGCTGCCTACATCACGCTCACAGCAGTGTTTACATCGCCTACATCAGGCTGACTTCATCGTCTATATCAAGTTGTCTTCGGCGTTTGCATCAAGCTTATATCAACGCTTTCATCAGGGTCACTCCAGCTCTGTTATCTGCGTTTTATGGGACAACAGCTCTCTCTGCTTATTCGGAGTCTCACATAGAGTTCTTGTACTGGATTCATCTTTTATATTCACATCACCATTGCATGCTGTGTGTTTTACTCTAATCTTTCATATATTTGGTCCTTTGGTCTCTTTTGCCCTCACAGATCTCATCATTCACCATCACTTGGAGCAAGCGTTTCAGTCCTACAGCCCTAGGAGCATCATCGCTTGTACCAATCAGCCCTCCATCAGCAAACGCAGCGCTATCCAGCATCCAGCCACTTCAGGGTTCAGCGTTTTCAGCATCTACACAGTTTTCAGCATCCATACACTCATCGTTTCGCTACAGCCCTTCCGGTGAAGGTAAAACGCATTCATACATTCATTTTCAGCATTCATTCACAGCCTGGACCAGTCCCAATCAGCCCATATCTCAGCCTCAGATTTGCAGCCTTCTTACATTCCATTGGGAAGAGTGCATAGGCTACAACCGTGTACAGTTCAGCCCGACTCTTGGTCTTTTAGAGATCTTGCGTTTGGCTTATCTATAGTCCAAAGTCTTCAAAGTCATAAAAGCAAATACTCCTAGCAATAGGAGGGGCCCTTCAATGGGTAATTCGGGACCCAATCTGGTGTTCAGATCTATCTCTCTCTAATTCTCTTAAAGTTTGAAGTCATAAAAGTGGATTGCTAAACTTGCGAAACTCAGGATAAAGAAGGCGGTGTGAGACTTGTGTGACAGGACCCTTAATTACGAATACTTCCGCTGCATGTTACATTGGTATCAAATTCATCTTGTCCACACACACCGCATCCTAGCGTGAGGGCATCCTTGGATGATCAGACTTCGCTCCGGCGTGACCACCGACTTCAGCAACATGTCTATAGAGGAGAGCACACACCGCATCCTAGCGTGAGGGCATCCTTGGATGATCAGACTTCGCTCCGGCGTGACCACCGACTCCAGCAACATGTCTATAGAGGAGAGCACACATCAACAGGAAGACATCTCCCCCAAAGGAGACATTGCTCTTCCACCTAGAGCAGATACCATAGCTCTGCTTTGAGCTCAGAACCAACTTCTTATGGAGCGTCTCCAACTCTTGGAGGCAACTACAACAAAACCCACTCCTCCAATTATCCCTAACTTCGTCACCCTCTTCTTTCAGATGGAAGAGCAAAGACGAGAGGATGAAGCCAGACGACGGAAAGAAAAAGCAGACAGACAGACAGGACTATAAGGAAACCCAACGCAGGATCAATGAAGATTAGCGTCAAGATGAACTCGCCGCTCGGGACCACCAATGAGAGCTCCATCGAGAGCGCATGTTACTAGAACACCAAAGGAAAAAGAAGGCCATACATCTGAAGTATCAGCACCTCTCTTCCGTTTCCCCACCCATAGGTACCACCAGCCAGCATAACGCGACATCGACTACCGTCATCCGAACTCAACCGAACTTTAGTAAGTATGATGGTAAGTGTGAACATTTAGCAGTTAATCAATTTAATGCTCATTTTCTTTTAGCTAGGATCACAAATCCTCAGGATAGGAGTCCACGTAACGGCTCCCCACCTTACGAGTGAGGCAGTCAATTGGTGGCTGTAACCTCTCCCTACAAGAGGCCTACAAATCGGAAGACAAAATACACATTTTTAGATCACTTAACTAATACCAACAATGGACATTATTAGCAACATTAAAACTGAAAATGACCAAGAACACTTGACACCATCACTGGGGCCGGAAAGGACCAACCCCCCCTCAATACAGTTTGTATTCTCATGGCCAGATTCCTCCATAACATGGGGTGTGAGAACAACTGAAATACAATAAGATTTTATCAATGAAGAATCAGCTGTCGGAGTAGACTAAATCACAGGCACTCTCCCACCTTCACTAGGTGAACACCTGCCTTCACTGGTCTTTCGGGACCATCCACCAACAGGCACGCCCGTACTAACACCTCGCAAGATGAAGCACCGCGGAGAAAGAAATACCAGGTGCTCCCAAGTCAGCTTTGCTCCCAGTTTTTCCTCATACCCACGACCTTCACTGGCTCCTCTAAAAGTGAGGGAACAGTCAAAGCAATCATGGGAAAAAATCACTATCCCGGTGGCCTTCCATGGTGAAGGCAGCTAGGGGTGATGCTTGCCTACACAAAGCTTGTAAAAACAACACTTAACTTTGATTTTATCTGAATTTAAAAGAAAATATAGAAACAAGTAACTGGCAAAGATTTTAATTCAAATCTCAGTAGAGAAGATCATTCCCTTTTTGTTGTACTCCCAATGGGTGCGAACAGCAGGTACAAACAGGGCAGCCAGCCGGTACAAGTGTGGCAGCCACCATCAGGTACAGTAAAAGCAATCCAATGATGGGTACAAAAGCAGCCACATGCCTGCTCTGATGCAGCAACCAAGCGGTGTTGATGCAGTGGCCAACGACAGGGCTGGAGATGGATGCTGCTGCAGTAGCCGACACGTTCAAGGGCAGCACCTACAGATGTTGTAGGTGGGATCAAACAGCAGCAACCAGGCAGCTGAAAGGAGGCGTGTACAAGGCAACAACAACCACATGTTACAGGTGTTGTAGGCAAGCACAGGGACAGCAGCTATAGATGCTGTAGGCGGGATCAAACAGCAGCAACCAGGCAGCTGAAAGGAGGCGTGTACAAGGCAACAACAACCACATGTTACAGGTGTTGTAGGCAAGCACAATACTTGCAAGTGAGTGCAATTCAGCAGCTATAAGGAGGGTACAACAACAACTGTAAGGAGGGTACAACAACAGTTGTAGGCAAGTACAACAGAGCTGTAAGGTGGATACAACAACAGCTGTAAGACGGGTACAACACAGCTGTAAGGCAGGTACAAACAACAGCTGCCAGGTGGAGGGTGGGAGGCGGATACAAGGACTGCACACAGGCGAGTACAAGGAGCAGTCGGCTGGTTGGTGAATCCAATCCCCTCTCCTCCAATACAATCGGCGCCCCCTTCCATGAACCAACCACGTGTGTAGGGGGATTGTTTCCCATGCAATACATGCTTTAATTATTATTAAATCTTATTCAAAGGTTAGCTCTTGGACACCCACACTAGAAAGTGTCCGATCATTATTTGAAATGTGTGTGAACATCCAACTCTATAAACATTAAAGTTTACATTACTTCATGGATTTTACGTTTGAAAAGGCCAAAAAGGGCAATACTTACCACCTGTTCACACGCCACAACTCCTCATCAGCAAACAGCACACCCACAGTACACTAGGAGCGTCCCCGTCCAGTGTGCTGGCACATCATAGCAGGCTAACAGTCATGTGAAAACAAGTTTATGCATACAAACATAAATGCATGTGCACATGTAATGGACGAAATCTCCCTTTCATGAAACTTGTATAAGGATTTCTTGTCGAACACAAAACTGACACGACAGAAATGTAAATTCCTGGTTTTCGTATGGAGTGAGAGTCCCATAGGCAAAACACACATCCTGGCACGACCCTTCCTATGGAGTGACAATCCCATAGACAAGGTCGGCACAAATATCAGTCCTACCATGGAGTGACAATCCCATTGTGAGGACTTCCTAGTCTATTAAGACATGATTAAAATTTAATACAAGAACATATAGAGCGGAAAGCTAAGTTGTTTGCATTGAGACACAAGGCCTTGTTAAATAGGACCTGAAGAGGTACAAATGAAGAGGCACATCCCTGACTCTTGAATGAATAGTTATGTCTTTTGGACGTAGAGGTGTGTCCTTTAATCAATAGATGTGTCCCTTTGAAGAGACGAGTCCCTTGATGATGACCCATGTGACAAGGTGTGACCCTTCACTGGTGTCCTTTCAATGATTAAGGATAATTAAGTCACAATCATGACATTTCCTCCCACTTAAAATAAGATCCATGGTTATATAAGTGATTGTTGTTGGTGAAAGAACTCTTGACGTAATTCTAGGTACTGTTGTAGATCTTCATCACTTTGCCAAGTTGAATTTGAATCATCCAAGTCTTTCCATTGTACTAAGAATTCTGTAATAATCTTCTGCCGAGTTTCTTTCTGTCGTACATCAAGAATCTTTTCTCGGATTAAGATCATATGCTCATCTTCAATCTGTGGAAGATAATCTGAAATATCTGGAATGGGAGAATCTCCTTGTACAAACTTCTTGATCCATGATATGTGAAAAGTCGGATGAATCTTTCCCCATGAAAGTGGTGACTCCAACTTATAACTCAAAGGAGAATTCTTCTTAAAACCCGAAAAGGACCATAGTAACGTGGTCGCAATTTTGGAAAAACTGATTTCACTGTTTTATATCGATGAGGAGCCACGAACAAAAGAACCATGTCACCTTCTTTGAATTCATCATGTCAGCGACATCGGTTAGCTGCTTGTTGATATTGTTCTTGCACTCGAATCATCTAATCTCGAACTTGAAGAAGAACATCTTGCATTTCTTGAACTAACTGATCTGCTAATGCCACCTTGTGTTGAAGAACAAAGTTTGATGGCACAACTGGTATATGACCATAAGCGGCTTGAAAAGGCCTTATTCCTATTGCTATGTGATGAGAATTATTGTAAGCAAATTCTATCCATGGTAGATAATCTTCCCAAGATGCTAAGCCAGACTGAATATAATGTCGAAGCATCTCTTCAAGAATTTGATTAACTCTTTCAGTTTGGCCATCTGTCTATGGATGATAGGCTGAACTGAATGATGGCTCTGTAGAGCACCTTGAGATTCGTGTGATTTGGGCTGACCTCGATTTGCTGCTGCGTTGCTTTTGCTCGCGTGACTGTGGGCAGTTCGGTGGCATGGTGGCTGGCCTAGATGTGGCCAGCCAGCCTTGTGTAACCAGCAGCCAACCCACTGCTGTGTGGCTGGGCGCAAGGCGGCCAGCCCAAGGCACCCAGGGCAGCCAGACAGTGCGGGCAATAGGCATGTGCAGGCCAGCCAAGTAAGGCTGTTGTGTGCAGGCTACTATAGACTAGCCCTAAGGCTGGTGAGAGGCTGCGGTGAAACCCCTGTCAGAATACGCAGCGGAGATGATGACCAAATCTAGGAACACAAGAGCAAAAACGCAGGCAGAAAAACAGCACAAGAGAGAAAGATGTAGGCGTGTAACTCTGCTCTATATACACAAGAAGATCTCGAGGAATGATACAAATAAGGTATGGGGGCTGGGGTCCTATATATACCTCCCTAGAGGGCAGTCGACCAGCAGAAAGAATGCCCACGACTGATAAAAAAAGACCCACGACTGCATAAATGCAATCGGCCAGCAAACAGGTGCCCACGACTGATGAAATCCAGTCGGCCAGCAGCCCAGTAGCCCACGACTGATCAACATGGAGTCGGCCAACACTGGGGTGCTCCTGGCATCACCTGGCAGCCCTCCCAAGCCTCAGAAAAATGGGAAAAAATAGGGGAAAAATACGGGGAGTGAGGAAAAATGATAAAACACCTGATAAGGGCGGGCACACCCACAACAAAGGCCCTGGTGTATAAATCTAGACAGGCGATGACTTCTAACACCCCCTCTCAGCTCCTGGCTGTGTAACCAACCACTGGGAGCTGGGGTGCCGCCTGAGCAAATCCTGAGAGAGCAACTTCGTGAAGAGGTCCACCGTACTGTCCTCCGTCGAACAGAACTCCAGCAAGATGTCATCAGCAACAATCTATTCACGAACAAAGTGCCTCTGGATGACCATAGGTTCCTCCAGTGGAAGCCCAAGCCTGCTATGCAACCTCCTGCTGCTCCGTAAAACTGCTCCTGGGCTATAAGTAGATCCCCTCGTGTTCGAGTCTCCTCCCCAAACCGAGTCACTCCAACCGTGGAGTCGGACTCCATCCAACAATCCCCCTCCTGTGTAAAAGAGTCTCTGATCCTTCGCATGTCGCAGAAACCACAGGAAACGCAATCCTGCCTCCCAAAGAGACATCTGCAAACAACCATGAGCTCAACTGCCTCATCAAGAAGCTCCCGTCCAATCTGGTGTCCCCATCAACCAAATCAATGAACCATACAGCTTCTGAGTCATAGAGACATCACACTGCTCACAAGGATCAACACCTGTTACGGTGCACAAACAAGTCCTGGAAACCTTCTGAAGACCACGCAAGGCCTTCTAAAACCTGTCAACCACCCCCTCTGAATCCGGAACCACAAAGCCCAGAGAAACCACCTCCTTCTGCAAGTAAGCACCTGTCACCTGCCTGGCTTTCCGAAAGGTCCCCGTGGAAAGAACATCCTCAACTACTAAAGGTTCTATGTCCCGAACACTACGAGACATCAGAGCATAAGTGACCTGTTCAGCTTCCTCTGACTCACGAACACAAGAACTACCAACATCAGTACTGGAGAGTTCCTGCCAACTGCTGCCATCTACTGGCAAGCTATCCACCATCTGGTCTCGGAAAGCCCGCTCCAGTAGCGTGATACCCTGTTGTAAAGTGAGGCCAAATGCTGCCATATACCTCTGGCCAGCGTCATATGCTTTACATGATTGATTACCTGTGGTGTGCAGTTGAGAAAGATAAACGAACGGACCCTGGCGTTGGCACGATCCCACATCTGTGTCTGGGCCTCCCGATCCTTGCGGATCAACGGTAACTCCCCTTCCTCTACTTCCGGCCGTGGAACACCAACAACGATGAAATCGGCGAGGTCGTAAGACTCCAGAACGGATTCCATCATCACCTTCCATATGCCGTAGTTGCTCCCGTCCAACTGACGGTCCACCGGGAACGTGGGGAGTGTCGGAATCTTCACATGTCTCTCGGCCATCTCAAACAGATCTGCCATAGCGGGGATGTACTCTGAAAAGGATGGGTGGGTGGGAACAAAGAAGAACTAAAACCTGCAAGTGGCTGTCCAGCAAATCAGCCCGCCTTCCTCTTGCTTCTCCTCTTCCCGATCAGCCCGAAACAGTCCACCAATCAGCCACAAAACAGTCCCCCTCTTGCTCACACAAATCCCAAGAACTATCTAGAACCTAGGGCTCTGATACCATGTCAGAATACGCAGCGGAGATGATGACCAAATCTGGGAACACGAGCAAAAACGCAGGCAAAAACGCAGGCAAAAAAATAGCACAAGAGAGAGAGAGAGATGTAGGCGTGTAACTCTGCTCTATATACACAAGAAGATCCCGAGGAATCGTACAAATAAGGTATGGAGGCTGGGGTCCTATATATACCTCCCTAGAGGGAGGTCGGCCAGCAGAAAGAATGCCCACGACTGATAAAAAAGGACCCACGACTGCATAAATGCAGTCGGCCAGCAAACAGGTGCCCACGACTGATGAAATCCAGTCGGCCAGCAACCCAGTAGCCCACGACTGATCAACATGGAGTCGGCCAGCACTGGGGTGCTCCTGGCATCACCTGGCAGCCCTCCCAAGCCTCAGAAAAATGGGAAAAAATAGGGGAAAAATACGAGTGAGGAAAAATGATAAAACACCTGATAAGGTGTAACACACGGAAGCTCTGGGTAGTCTTCTTTCAGCCCTAAACACTCTTGGAAACCTTCTGATGCAAAAACGCACCATCTGATGCAAAAACGCAGGTAGAGAGAGAGTAGAGAGAGAGAGAGAGAGATAGAGAAGTGCTGGAAATTCAGTATATACTATGGTACAAAAAGGGTACATATCTTGCAGCCAAGGGCTGCCTTCTTGAAAAGGTGATAACACACCAAAATTCTGCCCTAGACTAGGACTCCTACTGACTCAAACCCCTAGTGGGTTGAATGATTAATTCTATGAGCACTTGGTGCCTTTTATAGGATTCTTGGACAAGGTAGGAGCTGGCCGATTGCTGGTCGGCCAGTTCTGAATACATTAAATGACTTTTAATTCAGCCGACTTGGTTATCTTGCCTTGTCATCATGCGCCTTCAGCCACCTTGCTTCCTGGTACAGCCGACAGCTCCTGTACTCAGCCGACTGCCCCCTGGTCTTTCTCCAAGTCCAACCTGTCCACTTCTGTATCTTGTGCTCCACACTCTGACTCTATCTGGTTCATACTATTTATCTGTTTGCCCCCTCTGGATCTAGCCCTGAGATTGTCCATGGCATCTATGATGCACATGACATCCCCCTCTGCTAAACTTGATGACGGGAATCCAACCTGCTCTTGGATGACTGTCATCATCCCAATCCTGTCCCGAAGTCCCTCTGTCATCATCCATCCCTGGCAAACCTTTTTCTCTGAAAACCCGGCCTGTTCTCCAAACCACTCTGTCTCTGATGAAGATCTATGCATCTGGTCTTCCTCTAGTCCACAATCCATTCCTGCCCTGACTCTGAACACCGTCTTGGTCTTCATTCCTGGAACTAAGTCTGGCACTCTCACATCACCCTTGGAGGATCAACCTCCCTTGGGACCGTTACCTGAGAACCTATCTGGCTCACGGAACTGCCATCCCCATCTGGCACTGTGGAACACCACCAACAAACCTCCTGGGAGTTCTTCCCGATCTGTGTTCTCACCTTGGGCTTCGAATCCGTGTACTTTCCTGTACCTTGGACCTGTACACCATCATCTGGGACTGATTCAGTATTTAGCTTGGCTGAGCCTGATGCTCTGATACCAATGTAACACGCGGAAGCTCTGGGTAGTCTTCTTTCAGCCCTAAACACTCTTGGAAACCTTCTGATGCAAAAACGCACCATCTGATGCAAAAACGCAGGTAGAGAGAGAGTAGAGAGAGAGAGAGAGAGAGAGAGAGAGAGATGTTGGAATTAGGGTTGCAGGAATGCACACACAACTTCAAGAAGATGAGGAAGCTTGAGCACAACACAGTAGTGTATTATGAGTGCCAAAAATGAAAGATAACAAGCCCTAGAAGATAATGGGCGTATATACAATGCACGGGGGAAAAAACCTCCTAGTGAGGGAAAAAGTGCCCCGGCGGTCCTAAGTGTGTTCACACACATCACTACTATAATATGGTAACAAATCCCCCCTGGAGTGATGCGGTGAACAAGAGCTAGCACTCATGTATAGGGAAGTGTCTAGCTATGTGGACGAATCCACAAAAGGGAGTAAGCCCAAAGCTTTGCGAAAAGCTTCGAACTTCTCACGAGGCAGAGCCTTTGTGAAAAGGTCTGCAAGGTTATCCTGTGTTGGCACATAAGCCAAACTGATCTCTCCTGCAGAGAGTCTCTCCCTGACATAATGGTAGTGCACCTCAATGTGCTTCGTACGAGCATGGAACACTGGGTTCCGCGCAACTGCCAACCATATTATAGTAGTGATGTGTGTGAACACACTTAGGACCGCCGGGGCACTTTTTCCCTCACTAGGAGGTTTTTTCCCCCGTGCATTGTATATACGCCCATTATCTTCTAGGGCTTGTTATCTTTCATTTTTGGCACTCATAATACACTACTGTGTTGTGCTCAAGCTTCCTCATCTTCTTGAAGTTGTGTGTGCATTCCTGCAACCCTAATTCCAACAATTGGTATCAAGAGAGAGAGAGAGAGAGAGAGAGAGAGAGCGAAGTGTTGGAAATTCAGTATATACTATGGTACAAAAAGGGTACATATCTTGCAGCCCTTGGCTGCCTTCTTGAAAAGGTGATAACACACCAAAATTCTGCCCTAGACTAGGACTCCTACTGACTCAAACCCCTAGTGGGTTGAATGATTAATTCTATGAGCACTTGGTGCCTTTTATAGGATTCTTGGACAAGGTAGGAGCTGGCCGATTGCTGGTCGGCCAGTTCTGAATACATTAAATGACTTTTAATTCAGCCGACTTGGTTATCTTGCCTTGTCATCATGCGCCTTCAGCCACCTTGCTTCCTGGTACAGCCGACAGCTCCTGTACTCAGCCGACTGCCCCCTGGTCTTTCTCCAAGTCCAACCTGTCCACTTCTGTATCTTGTGCTCCACACTCTGACTCTATCTGGTTCATACTATTTATCTGTTTGCCCCCTCTGGATCTAGCCCTGAGATTGTCCATGGCATCTATGATGCACATGACATAAGGGCGGGCACACCCACAACAAAGGCCCTGGTGTATAAATCTAGACAGGAGATGACTTCTAACAACCCCACAGGGCAGCCGTAGGGGTTACTGTGTGCAAACAGTAGCCACAGGGATGCTGAGTAGGGGTCACCCGCAGCATAGTAAGGCTGGCATGGCGAGGAAGCGCAGCATAGAGAGAAGAAAAGCATGCTATCGCATACTTGCTGCTGTGCGGCAGAGGCCAATGTGCAGGCCACCAGGCAGCACAGGAAAGCAAGGTAGGCGGCAGCAGCACAAGAAAAGTGGCAGCCAGAAAAAAGCTGGCCGCCAAGATAAGCGCCGCCAAGAAAACAAAAAAAAACGAGGAAGCCTAGCAAAAGAAAGCATTGGTTTTTTTAAGGTTTGTTTTTATTCTTTTTTTTGTAAAAATCGATATTTGCGGTTTCAAAAAAAAAAAGAGCCGAAATTAGCATGCTGTTTTTTTTTAAGAAACAGGTACGTTTTTTTTTTAATGAAAAAAAACACCTGCCTTCCCGAAGCTGATGGTGCGCGTGGGGGTTCCTTACCTGGTCACCTGTGCTATGGACATGGGAAGGACTATCGATGGCACTGTCGGCGGTTGCAAGGATTGTCAGGGCTCGATGGGGCTTCTGGCAACCCACATGGGACTGTACCTTGTTGGCGGGCACCCCTTTGGGGTGAGGAAGCCCAAGTTTTTGGGGCTGTTTCCCACGCAGCCACGCATGACGTGTGCACGCACTCATGCAGATGCAGGGAAGTCTAGCAGAGCCGCACATGCCACGGCCATCCGTGTTACCCGAGGTCTACCTCACGCAGCCAAAGGTTGTGGACAGCCACATGTAGGTTGTCCGGATAGAGGTGTACGACCGTCAGTGGGCTGCTCTACAGCAACAAGTGATGGCGACATGTTTTTCTATGATCTCTCTTCAGATTCTTCTCTCTCCAAAATGTCTAGGTTGTGTACGGGACTTTGTGGTGTACTTGTGAGGTTCGGATGCACGTGCTTCATTCTATCTCAGTTTTGGATTAGTGTGTTATGAGGTATGTGTTTATTTTTTCACATGCAAGGAACATGCAAGATAGAGTTTAACAATAAAAGCACAGTGTTATACCGTGTTATGCAAGTACACATGTTTGTTCTGGGATACACATGGGAGTTTTTACTCCAAGAACTTCACGGACACAGAGTTAGTCATGGCCTTGTACCATGCAAGACATAGACCTAATACCCTACAGATATTGGAATGACCATTGTTTTGGTTTTTGGGCTTTGATAGGCAAGACTTATCTACATATGTAGGATTGAGGAATAGTTGACCACACATTGACACTGTGGCTACACAGATATTTGATAGAGGGCATCTAGATTAAGTGAAACCGGCCTCTGATAGAAAACCAGAGTGCGGTAGAAGCAATCACCCGTCCACTTGTAGTCTAGATGAGAAACAAAACACAGATTGGAGCTAGAGTGCCCAAATCTGAAAACACAGCGACACATGTTGGCCCCAAAGCTTGGCGCCCCTTGCGGTATTTCTTTATTCAATTATATAAAAATGAATGGCTGAGTACAACACAAAGATCAGCCAAGAGTTTACACCTGTATATCCAATCTGACGGCCCACAAATCCTTCTCAGCACAGAGGATCTATGCACACAGATCTGTGTCTCCAAATAACACACTGTGCCTCCCTCTGATCAGCCAAGATCACTAAGCAGGCCAGCCATGGGCATACATCTGGCATAACTCAAGTGCATGATACATCATCTCAGCTCAAACATACATGTGCTGTCCAAACTCTGTCTCAACCCTTGTCAATCTGCCATACCCCTCCTCTCACAAGGGGCCAGATAACTCATATCTGCAACAGACATCAAGCAGTAGAAAGAGAGATAGATGAGCAGAAACAAGGCTTACCAAGTTCAGCTCGTGAAACAGCACTGGAGGAAGCAACAGCACCAATCTATACTTGCAGGCACTTGTATCCACAACCCTGCTTCACACGTGCTTGTACTTGCCTGTATCCTCCTCCTGATGTTCACTCTTATGCTGTCCTTGAAAATACAGATCTGAAAATCAGCTCTGTACCCGTCTGTACCACCTCGGGATACGTGCCAAGAGTTGTACTTGCACAAACAGTCTGCTGTCCACTCTTGTACCTGCCTGAATCTGAGTACACAGTTCTGTCCAGCACCTGTTTACGCCGCCTGCAGCAGTTGTACTTGCTGTACCTGGCTGTCCGTACACTGTACGGCAACCGTACAGTACTGTACTGGCTGTGTACTTGCTGGTACAGCCTGCACAGTGCCTGTGCGCAGAGAATCCAGCAGAGAAAGGAATCAGCAGCAAGTCCTGTGTGAAGCATGGACCAAGAAGAAGCCTGCAGCCTGTCCGTACAGGGCTGTACGGCTGGTTTGCACAGTGAAAACAGCAGCAAGCAATCTCCAGCAGTCGCCTCTTCCTTCCACTTCTCCATGCTTGTGAACATGCGCATGAAGGCTCCTCCACGATTCCTTTCCCAAAAGCTAGAGAGAGAGAGAGAGGAGAGAGATACACTTACTCCAAAAGTGGCCCTCTTCCCCAAATTAATCCCTAGGGCCCCAAACTTTAATAAGTCCCTAGGGCCACCAAGGCCTAGGGGCAAACTTTAATAAACATTAAAGTTTAATGTTTCTAGTTCCCCCCTTCACACCTAGGGATGTCCACACATCTTAAACTCTGTCCGGGCACCCCCCCATGTGAATCATAAAATATTCTGACTCTGCAACCACCATGCCCACACTTGTACTGTTCCATTTTCACAGGGCCATGACATTTAGTTTACATGTTGGGATTCGTTGTCAGGTGGCATGACAAGACGGTTATGCGACAATACCCAATATGTACGTTTTCAGCCTTACAGTCCTTAAGGTTTTGATGGTCCTCTACATAGCAAGAGTGTGTACAGATATTCACGCTATTCCAAGTATACCCGCCTATTCTTATACCAAGACTATTGAATCATGATTATTCAAGAATTTGCGTGATGCGCATAAGTTTTTGGAAGCAAGTTTTAGTTTCCAAGATTTTCTGGGTTTAGACAGATGCTTTGATTTGGATGCTGGTCAAGGTTGTTCTTCTTTGTGTACACAGATGTTGTCTAATCCCTAGACCGAGTTCTTCCTTTCGAGAACTTGTTTCAGTTTGTGGCACATGGTCAACCATTGGCATTTATTGTTTTTGATAGATCGCGAGACAAATCCACAAACTGGTGTTTTGTAGTAATCGTAGCACGGGTATGGGGTGTATCATGGTGGTATGGGACGCCATGATCCATCGCATGTTACGGGGCTACGCCAGATTGTCAAGACTTTATTCAGACTCTGCGCCTACAAACACAAGGCTATCTCCATATTTTTGAGGGATAGATGCTTTACTTTTGATACAAACAGTTATGATAGATGCTAGCTTGTGTCATAACCAGGTCTGTTGGAACAGTTGTTCCTTTCATGTCCAAGGTACTCAGACTTTCTGAGGTCTGTTTGGGAAGTTAGACTTCCGAGGTGATGAAGGACAGATTGATGATCTTTTCTAGAAGATCGGTTCTTCTCTTGTTTGGGAAGAGACTATTGTTTTGTTCCACTTGGTTCAGGCTTCAGTAGAGTAGGATCTGGGTTTTCCCAGTTTTGTGGTTTTTTCCAGACCAAATTTATAGAGGACATCAAGATGAAAGCATGGTAGTCAAATGGAAGATATTTCTGGTTTCGGGATAACTCTTTAGGATAGTGGTTGCTTACCTCTGGTACTGGTAGCATTGTCAGCTTCGAGTTACCCAGATGATCCATTTGCTCCGGATTTGGCTTTTGTGACTAGGAATTGACGCTCATGTCATGTTACTTGAGCACGTCGATCTCTTAGTCGGATTGTCCTTGAGACTATTGGTTTCGACCAATAGAGGGTGTTTCTCTAGTGTTGCGAGTGACAACTTATCCTTGAGTTCTTTTTCTTGAGCTCAAGAGTGAGCTCTTTTGAGGAAGGGGAGTATGTCATGTGCACGCTAGGGGCAGGCAAATTGGCGAGCTAGAGTATGATATGTTGTGGGTGGACATGTGCTTTTTAGTCCGCTATTGATATCGTGTGCTTTTTGGGCGTTCCTTCTCTATTTATTGGGGGAAGGGGTACAAGTTGGGCACACACCGACAGATGGAGCACAGGAGTGCAAAGCGTGTGGAGCAGGAGCACCATCGCGCACGAGGCCGTCGTCCTTGGGGGACAACCTCGGGTGGTAGAGGACACCGGAAGAGGACGATGGCAAGGCACTCACAAGAGCATGACGCTCTAGCTCGTGGCTTGGTGGGGACGGCCAAGATTGTGAGGTTCGCTCACGGCTGTCATGGTTGGGTGGCGAGTATGCCTACACCCAGATATGTTTCTTCCGCTTTGCCTTCTAGGGTTAGGGCTCGTTGCTTTGTCTTGCTTTTCATGGCTGTTTTGCAGGTTTCCTTCTCGGAGAGATCTCGGGATTTGACAGCCAGGAAGGCCCTGGCTATACCCACTAGCCATGGGAGGGCCATAGGAGTGCTTTAGGACAGTCCCAGGGCTCTTGCAAGGGGAACCAATTGGTTATCCAGTCCTAGGGGACTGTAGGGCAAGTATGGGGGGATCCTATACAGGCTGCCCAGCCTTCAGAACCATGGGCAATCAGTGCCCAGCCCTTTGTGCTCATGCGCCTAGTGCCAGCCAGTCAAGGGAGAGCATGCGCAGCAGTTTAGGGATTTTATTCAGCATTTAATGCTGTTTTTCTAGTCGTGGGAAGAAAAAGAGACAGCCGATTGGATCAGGGTTGTTTCTGTACGACGTACGACGGCATATTGTACGAAATACTGTACGGCACGATACTGTACGTACTCGTACGGATTCCCCCCCCCCCCCCCCCCCCCAAAATATTTATTTTGTTAGGTAATGGTCTTTCTTTTGCTTATCTATGGCTGTTTGAGCTTCCTCTATACTATGATGCTTCCCTCCTTTCTAAAATACTCCATACGGTATTGTATTGTACGAACCGTACGGTATTGTATTGTACGAACCGTTCGGTATCGTACCTGACAACTATGGACTGGATAATAAGCTAGCCGACTGCTTTATTTGAGGAGTATAAATACGTGAGCCACAAATCCATTGTGTTATCTCATCATTCACCAAGAGCTAAGGCAAACAAGGGCCAGGACAGCCAAGAAGTTGCTAACGCAAAGGGGTGAAGGACTACAGGTCAAGGGCAGAGTTATCTCAGCCAAGAAAGGTCAAGTTTCCTGTACTTTCTTTTCAGATTTACATCATTCTAATAAAGCAAATACACCATTCGTGGTGGGGGCTCTACAGAGGGTATTCGGGACCCAATACTGTGTCCTCTCCCTCTCTCTCTCTCTATTTTCTGCACATCTTCATTCAGTTTTGTGCGTTAATTTTGTCGTGAAAAGTGTGCTGATTTCTGAGCATTGAAGTTACCGATCTCTCCCGAAGCTTCCGCATGTTACAATTGATTACTTGCAAAAGGAGGTGGATGTTGCACATCCTCCAGGCTTTGTGGTTCTGGATTCAGAGGGGGTGGTTTACAGGTTTTCGAAGGCCTTGAATGGTCTTCAACAAGTTTCCAGGATGTGGCATCCCACCGTAACAGTTGTTGATCCTTGTGAGCCGTATGATGCCTCCTTGACTCGGAAGCAAAATGGTTCATTGATCTGGTTGATGCATACCATATTGGACGGGAGCTTTCTGATGAGGCTGTTGAGCTCGTCTGTAGAAGACTCTTTGGGAGGCATGATTGCGTATCTTGTGGTTTCTGCAGCATGCAAAGGATCTTGGACTCTTTTACACAGGAGAGGGATTGATGGATGGAGTCAGACTCCAAGGATGGAGTGACTCAGTTTGGGGAGGGAAGCCAAACACGAGGACCTTGACATCAGGCTATAGTTTTTCCCTTGGCTCAGGAGCAGTAAAAGGCAACCAACTTTTGCCTTGTCATCGACAGAGGCAAACTACCAGGCTGCTTGTGGTGCTGCTTGCGAGGTGGTGAGGTTGATGCATACCAGATTGGACGGGAGCTTTCTAATGAGGCTGTTGAGCTCGTCTGCAGAAGACTCTTTGGGAGGCATGATTGTGTATCTTGTGGTTTCTGCAGCATGCGAAGGATCTTGGACTCTTTTACACAGGAGAGGGATTGATGGATGGAGTCGGACTCCAAGGATGGAGTGACTCAATTTGGGGAGGGAAGCCAAACACGAGGACCTTGACATCAGGCTATAGTTTTTCCCTTGGCTCAAGAGCAGTAAGAGGCAGCCAACTTTTGCCTTGTCATCGACAGAGGCAGAGTACCGGGCTGCTTGTGGTGCTGCTTGCGAGGTGGTGAGGTTGCAGAGGTTACTTGGTAGGATTGGGTTTCCACTGGTGGAATCCACGGTCATCCAGAGGCATTTTGTTCGTGAAAAGATTGTTGCTCATGACATCTTGCTAGAGTTCTGTTCGACGGAGGACAGGGTGGTGGACCTCTTCACGAAGTCTCTATCTTAGGCTATGCTCCGGCGGCACTCCAAGTCACTAGGGTTGGTTCCACATCCAGGAGCTGAGAGGGGGTGTTAGCAGTCATCTCCTGTCTGTATATTTACACCAAGGCCTCTGTTGTGGGTGTGCCCGCCCGATTTAGGTGTTTTCTCATTTTTCCCCACTCCATATTTTTCCCTATATTTCCTATTTATTCTCGTGTGGGAGGTTGTCTTGTGGCTCATGGTTGATCCAGTTGTGTGGCGCAATGCTTGAAGATACACACCACTTGCAATACCCACACTTATGAGATTGAGTTGGCAGATGGATTGGGTTTTAATTGCAATACAACGGCTCCTCGACTTTCCTTTCGTATTCACCTATATCGTGATAAGATGGATTTTGAGGTTATGCCTTTGTCTCGATACGATATGATCTTGGGTCAACAATGGCTATATCAGTATGATCCTATCATCAGTTTTCGTAGCCACACTTTACAATTTGTCAAAGGTGGTATGGACATCGATCTCCAAGGTGTTCACGATCAACCCTCCACACCAACCTTGTCTGCATTACAGGCAAAGCGGTGGGTTCGTAAGGCCGATTGCTCTTCAACACTCTTAATGGTTTTCTCTGCTACAGAGACGGTGCCTGACCAAAATTCCAAAGTGGCATATTTGGCTCAACCCTTCTTTGCCCCGCATTTGG
Source organism: Cibotium barometz (assembly GCF_041138505.1). NCBI lineage: Eukaryota > Viridiplantae > Streptophyta > Polypodiopsida > Cyatheales > Cibotiaceae > Cibotium > Cibotium barometz. The sequence continues at coordinate 28,055,478 of NC_141069.1, forward strand.
ATTTGTTTCTTGCAGAACTACCTCCAGTTTTGCCTCCTTGACGTCCTGTGGATCATCCGATTGATTTATTTCCTGGCAATTCACCACCAACTTGTGCTCTGTATCGGGTCTCTTTTGCTAAATCCCAAGAAATTCAACGCCAGTTAACGGAACTCTTGGACAAGGGTCATATTCATCCTAGTCAGAGTCCCTTTGGTGCACCAGTTTTGCTCGTGAAAAAGAAAGATAAGTCAATGCAACTTTGCATTGATTATCATGCTCTCAACAAACTGACCATCAAAAATAAATATCCTCTTCCTCGGATTGATGAATTATTTGATCAGTTGCTTCATGCCAAAGTATTTTCCAAGATTGATCTCAAGTCCGGATATCATCAGATCCATATTCCTGAAGGTGCTGAGCACAAGACTGCCTTCCGCACAAAGTATGGACATTATGAGTATTTGGTCATGCCTTTCGGGTTAACCAATGCCTCGGCAACTTTTATGAGTCTCATGAATGACATCTTTCGACCATTTCTAGACAAGTTCGTGATTATTTATCTGGATGATATTCTAGTATTTAGTGCTTCAATCGATGAGCACAAAAAGCACCTACATGCAGTTTTCCAGGTTTTACGAGATAATGCACTTTTTGTCAACCCAAAAAAGAATTTTTCAAGGCATCACTAGGGTACCTCGGGCACATCATTTCAGCTGAAGGCATTTCTGTGGATCCTAAGAAGATACAAGTTATTCAGGATTGGCTGACACCACAAAATATCCATGATGTCAGATCGTTCTTGGGTCTTGCCAATTTTTATCACACGAAGGTCCTAAAGTTTTCAAAAATTCCAGCACCTTTGATAGAGGTTTTGAAATCAGCACCTGCTTTTCGATGGACAGATGATGCTTCTCATGCCTTTGATAGTCTAAAGGTGGCATTGACAACAACTCCGGTAATGCCAATCGCAGACCCCAGACTTCCTTTTGAAGTTATGACAGATGCTTCTGATCTTGCAACTGGCACAGTTCTCATGCAACAAGGCCGAGCCATCAGTCATAATCATTCAGTGTTGGTCATGTCCACTCCCGGCTAGTTCAGGTGTGAACCCAGCTTACTCACTGGTACTTTTTCCCTGTGATTGGACACAGGTTTTTTCCTTGTGTGAACACACTTACGTGTGTTGGGCACTTAGCCCTAGGCCTTTTAGTACTCACTTGTACTTTCATTTCACATCATTATTGAGTACATCTTTTCCAACACTCACGTTTCTCTGTGCTTGAGGTTGTGTGTGTGTGTGTGTGTGTGTGTGTGTGTGCAAGCTAGCTTCCCTCCTACCCAACACTGGTATCAGAGCATTGGTTAGGGTTACACCTTCCTGCCTCCCAACATTAGGGTTAGGATTTGCCTCCCACTTCAACCTATTGTGCATACATGCCACATTCTCTTTTTTCTTCTTCTTTTTTTCGCGTTTTTACGACGCCTGCCAGATCTGTGCTGTGCGCCGCCTCTACCGTCGCCCTCACAGCCTTCGCCGCCGTTCATCGCCTTTGGATCTAAGTTCGCCGCCCTGCATCTGAGTTCATCACCTCTTAGACCTGTGCACCACCGCCTCTGCCGTCGCCCTCACGGGTAGCCGCCGCCATATGACGCTACGCCTACCTCAGATCTGCGCCGCCCTGCTCCGCCCCTGTGCTACCCGTATTGCTGCTCGTTGTACCTGCCCCAGTGTACCAATCCAACATTGGTAGTTGTGGCGAGCACTGACAACATACAAAATTTGGGGCATTTGAGATTTTTCAAAAATTTCAGCCCACACAAATTTGCAGATTTACAAGTTTGTGGGATTTGGCATTGAAATTGCACATTTTGCTTGTTGAAATTTGGGGCTTTTCACCATTGAGCCTGCAATTGCAACATTGGTACACATTGGCATTGATTTCAGCAGATTTGGTGCATAATTGCACTAGAAATTTGGGGATTTTGCAAAAAATTGACACTATTTACAGGTAAATTTTCGGGTATTACATGCACATTTGGTTGGCATGGGACATTTCCCCCAATTTTTTGGGTATTACAAGCACTTTTGCTTAGCATTGGGGCATTTGCTCCAATTTTTGGGCATTACAGCATTTGGTGCAGGTGACAATTGCTTCTTTAGCAGCTTTACAGGTGCAAATCCGGTTCAGATTTGGTCTAATTGGCTACCTAAAAATTAGGGCTTTTCTACATTGAGCCCATTTTTGGAGCATTCGACCAATTTACCTTTGATTTGCTAGGATTTGAGCACTTGCAGCTTTTATAGGTGTCAGCTAATCGTGTTTTTCACGGCACATGTATACATTTGTGGTTTGTTGCAGTATTTGTATGCCATTGTGGACATTTTGACAAATTTGCATCATCGTGCAGGACACTTGCAAATTTGGGACATGCATATGTATTTCTTGTGGTGAAGGAGTTCCCTTTCAGTCCATTGATTATCCTGCTATTTATCTCCCGCATTCTTACGGTTTTGCTAGGCATTGCCTACTCGTGGTGACTTGTGACAAATTTGCTGTATTATCATGGCCAACAGTAATAATGACCTCTTTGGATTGCTATCTCAAAAGGACAAGCTCAATGGGGATAACTACCCTATGTGGGCTTATATGATGCGTCGTATTTTGGTTGCCAAGAATGTATGGTTGTATGTGGATGACACTGAGGAGCGTCCTCTTGCACCTCCTCTAGCAGAAGGTGAAGTGATTCCCGCTCACCCTCCTGCAGGTCCACCTCCTCATCTTCCTCCTACTCAGCAGCAACGTACTTGGGATGCTGGGGATGCTCACGCCCAATATGCGGATATATATATGTGTGTATTTGTATGTGTATGTGTGTGTGTAACACATGGATATGATTAGACGTTAACTTTTGCATGAGCACTTTGCAAGTTGTGAGCCCTTATCTAAGGACCATAGTTACGTGAAATGAGATTGGGAACGAGAACGGAAATTTCAAGGAGCTTGTAACGAGGAGACATTATTGTTGGGAATCGAGGTCTTACATGTGTGTGAACTAGAAATGAAGCTCAAAAACAGAGAGGCAGGGGAGACAACTCCTTCTTTACAAAGAAGAACTTCAAAGGTATAAAGTATTCCCTTTGTGGTAGAAACACATGTTGCGAAGGATTACTATTATAAGACGCAGTGCAAACATTGTGGGAAAAACAACCACAATGAAAAGAATTGATTTCACAAAAAGGTAGATGCCAATATCATTGAGAAGACAGAGCTTTCCAGAGGAAGCAAACTATTGTTATGATGAATGGGCTTTTTAAAGTCCAAGATATGTGTTGTTTTCTATTGAGTTGTGCGTGAATCTGGCATGAGAAACCATGAGCCTAGATTTATCCTTGACGTGGTATGAGGTAATTCCTTGGGGGAGGGGAGGTTGTTGGGAATCAAGGTCTTGCATGTGTGTGAATCCACTTTTATGAGCGAGGTAGTGTGTTTGCGTGTGAACTACCTCTTAGAGGGATATAATAATAATGACATAAGCAATGATGTCAGGAGGAGAACCTTTGTAACCTATAAAGGTACTTGTACTTCATTGAATCAATCAAGCAACTATCACATCTGCACATTTGTACAATGAATATTTCAAGTGGGTTGCGTAATTATGTGGGAGAACGCAACCTACCTGAACCTAGATGATAACTAGCGACTTGCCCCTCACACAATTATGGGAAACTGTTGAAACAGGTCCCCTACATGCTGGAAATGGTGTTTCCCCTTTGCTTGCAACCTGAAATGTTTTTTCGTTAAGGAAAAATTTATCTCAAGTGGGAAATGGCCGGGAAAGGGGGAGAACGGTAGGGGGGAAACGTTTCCCTACTATTTCCCCCCTATAAACTCTCCAAAGCTCCCAATTTCAGGGTAATATTATCTTCTTTTGTTCCTTCTCCTCATCAATCCCATTTCCCCAAGCTCTAGTTATATACTCTCCTAATTTCTTACTTCTCCATATGTTTCTTCTCTCTCTCTCTCTCTCTCTCTCTCTCTCTCTCTCTCTCCTTTTCCATATCTCCCTTGCTGACATAATTATTGAAAGCAGCTGCAGCTAGGGTTTGAGGGTACAGTGCTCAGTTATGGTGGTTGAAAGATCTTCATGACAGGTGTAGGATAGAGAGAAGAGAGAACAAAGCTCTTAGAGAGAGAGTAAAGTACTCGAACAGGTATTTTCAAGAACGAGGCAGGGCTGAACCAAGCCAGACCTGAATGGTATTAACAGCGGACAAATGTGTAGATCCAGGCACCCAATTGGTGGAGAAACAGGCCACCCAGCACCACATGTGACGATGCAGCATTAAATATCAATTTTTCCCAATTTTTACCAGTCTCGGGTTACTCTAGGGTTAGGCGACTGGAGAGGGACTCCTGTATAAGATGCCTTTGGGAGATTCATTCACTATCTCACAATTTTGGAGTCACAGATACAGACATTCTTTTCACAGCATACAGAGACAGAAACAAGCATGAGAGGAAGAGAAATTGATGACCACTGGACACCCTCATTGACAACACTGCAAGCAAGAGACCTAACATCCGACACAACTATTTCAAACAAAAACTCAAAAGAAATACCTGTTCTGGAGGCCTGTTTACTGAAGAAGGTGAAACAGAAATGCTAGAAACCAATCCAGATCCTGCAAGGATGTCCTTAAGAATGCTGCTGATGTTCAGAAGTAGAAGACTCTCTGCAGCAACTGCTGAACCACTTGCACATGTGGATAACAATCGTATCAAACCCTGTAGTCATTTGTCTGGGTCAGCTAAGCCGTGAGGAATTTGCGAAAAAAAAAACACCACAATTCTCATCTGACTCCATTTTAAACATGGGTGGCCAGCTGCCACACACCGTATATGTTGAATTGCTGAGAGAAGTTTGTGAAACCATGGCACCACTGGACGTGCTCACAGAAACGAGGCGTACTGCTTGTGGAATCAGACCATGTGAGCAGAGCGTATCCAGCTTTTCTGATGAAGAGGCAAAAGACTCTGCTATGCGAGTCAAACAGACTGACGCATGCTCCACCACCTGTTCCAAATCCCACCAAAAAATTTATAGGATACGTCATGTTATAAAGCATTGTTGATACCACCTGTAAATCCATTAGCTCACCTTCGAGTCCTGGTACTGAAGAAGGTTTGTCAATATGGGGACAGCCTCCATTACAAAATCAGATGCATCTGAGGGCAATTGCCGGCAGATGTTTGCCGCAGTGGAGACGGCAACTCTCTATGGGAAGTGTCATAGAAAAAGGCATGTAATAGATGTAAGCATTGGAACAAACCTAACCTTCTACAACGCGACTTTTTCATACAATGCAAAACTGGTCCCTTAGTTTTATACCTGAACTCCAGTGGAGAAAAAGTCAAGATAAGATAGAACTGCAAGCAGCGCTCCTGCCCGAAGACACGCTGTCGGATGCTCATGTGATATTTTATCAAGAGCTTGAAGAGACTGAAAGAACCGTTTCTTCCTCAAAACTCAAAAATTATTCATGAAAGCGCTTCCAAAGAAGCTATCACGCAGTCAGCCACCAGAGTATATATCAAGGATTATTCATACCTGCTCGGCCAGATCAATGTACTCGATGGTCAGGAGGCGGGCACAAAGGCACGGTACAGCGCCATAGTGTACAACAGCTGCACACGAGGACGGCAGCACATCACAGAGGTGTGTAAGCGCCCGTGCTGCTAAGAGCATCATGTCAGGGTTGTACTCGTGATTTAGGAGACCCACCAGGACTGGTACAAATGAGTCCACTGAGAAGCTACCGAGGGATTCCTCGGTTCCAATGGAGAGCAATTCACAAAGCTGCGAGAGAGCCTCGAGTTGTCGCCCCTCTTCACCATCTGCCCTCAAGCCCGACAAGATTCTCTTAAGCTTGCTGCTCTGATGAGGGCTAGAGGATGGGAGGAGATCATCGAGGCCAGCCCCAAGCTTTCTGAGGAGCCCATGGAGGGCACTGCTAGCAGAGGCCAGGTTATGCTGCAGGCTACTGTTGCCCTCTACATCATTATGGTCATCATCACCGACGGGTGCCGGCCTTTCTCGGTCACCACCACGCTGCTCTTTCTCCTTGCCCTTGTCGGCGGTCTCTTTCTCTCTATCCATTCTGAAAGACGGTTTGCGGCCTTGATCGTCGTCTTTATCGAGCTCTTTTTTAGCAGTTTTGGAAGCAGAAGATGAGGAAGGGAGGGAGGGAGAGTCCATGCTTACCTCTTGGAAGCGAGAGACAGTGGCGATGGGCTGTAGCCGGTTGTTAATGGGGCGGGGGGGGCGAGGGAGGGGGGCGATGGGGGCAGAAAGGCGGGCCCTCTTGCTGTGGTTGTTGTTGTTGTTGGGCGATGGCCTTTGTCCTGTGGCCTCCGCCCGCTTACGGCTCCGTGTTTCCATAAAAGACCTGGCCGCCCCTGCACAACCCCTCTCTCGCCTTCTCGCCTACTCCTGCTGCTGCTGCGGTAGTCCCACCATAGCACCCTCTTCTTTCCCCAACTATGCGATCCGCATACCCATCAAAAACCCTACGTGACACAGAATCGAACACACAGTATAACTGATTTGGGCCCAATGGCGGCAGTCGATTTCTAAAGATCCAACAGTACAGAGGCCTGGCTATGGCGATGCTAGGTCGGTAAGAGGAAGGTCGCAGAGAAAAAGAGGCCAGCATGAGGGGAGAATATCAATATATAAATGTAAAGGGAAATGAGCAGAGATGCAGAGAACACAGAGGAAGAAGAGAGGAGTATGACAAATGATATGTATTAGAGGGAAACCTCTCCTTTTAAGGGGTGGAATGAAAGACTATGCCATCATACGAAGCTTTCACCCCATGACCAGGCTACAAAACACATTAGAGGAAGATTTCACCACACTACCAAAAAAACGTTTTGGGGCCTTATTTGGCTACAAAACAAGATTAAATTGAGGCCATATTAGCAACCTTCTCGTCTTAAGCTATGACCCTTCCCCTTAAGTTGGACACCTTTCTCTGACATTCACAAGTAGAGAATAATACAAGACATCAAGTTTGAGATGATGAATGGGCTATAGCCGATATGTTGCAACCTTTAAATCCATGGACTCGGGTTCACGTCCCAGCATAGCTAACTCAATTCTGACAACTACACCTATCTCCCCCTATATATTGCACCTTTCGTCTCACTAGTCTAGCCTAAAGAGGCAAAAAACCTTTTAAGCTGGCGGAAGATCGCATCTAGACCCCTCAATGGTGGCTCCTTAATGCAGGCTTGACATGTGGCTTCTAGCTGAAAACTTGCAAATACAACCTTTTAGAAAATGCACACTACAGTAGAATTCGATATGGCCACATGTAATGAGCTACAAAAACTGCAAGGTACAAAAACTTCAAGGTAGTTAATGCATAGAGCTACCCATCAAACGAAAAATAAAAAAGTTGTTTATTTGACTTTATCAAACTAATGAAAATCCTTGTTGTTTTGCAAAGATATCTTGGTTTTTTAGCAATGTGAATAGAAGAGACAAGTATAAATGTTAGTTGGAGAGCATTCATAGCCCAACTAACTAGGAACATGACCTTGGTCTTATAGTGTCATAATTGTGCACTACCCTAAACTAGTCTATTCATTGAGATCAAGCATCACATCCATTTGATAATGCTATGTCATAATTATGCACTATGATGAAGGACAATTCTCTTTGTCATAGAGGCATCAAAGACATTACTCTTGATTTCAACGCATAAACTAAAGTACTTTGTATAAAGATAAGCATTGCATATATTTAATTTCATTTATATTTATATCAAGACTAAAGCACTCAACATATTGAAGAATATTGAAGACTCCCATATTGAAGGGTATTGAAATTCCCACATAAAGACTCCCATATTGAAGGGTATTAGAAGTATCCCACTTTTTTATATCAAGACTAAAGCACTCCCATATTGAAGGGTATTGAAATTCCCACATAAAGACTCCCATATTGAAGGGTATTAGAAGTATCCCACTTTTTTAAAAAAACTTTGCAACTCTTTATTATGATTGGGGTAGACTATACTAACATCATCGAATTTACTCATCATGAAGGATTCCTATTTCCCAATTTTGTGACTAGAGCACATTGCATTATGATGGAGGCATCACATACAAATTTTGGAATGCTTCATAATATGCTAAGCCTAATGTACACTTATGTAAGAAGCCTTGACTATAGTACTTCACATAATGTTAGGCATCACAAGCACTCAATTGGAAAGATTTTCTTGGAGGGATTCACACACATTTGATTATGCTTTCACACTTGTTTACTCTTGAACATGAACTGTTGTGACCTTATAAGTAATGCATTCATTCACTTAGGAAGAACTCACATTTATGCATTATGCACACAAAGGTTTTGTAATTCCACATTAAGTTTAGACTAAAGCACTTTAAATTATGGTGAATCCTAGTTGTGGACATTTTGATGTGATTCTTTAATTCACAAAATTCCTTGATCGAACAAAAAGACAAAGTTGAGAGTGTTCTCAAAGAAAGCGGGTGTGTTGTACCCTATATCTCATGAAGAGAAAGAGAGAGTGTTGTACCCTATATCTCATCAGAAAGAAGAAAAAGGAAAAGAGCTCCAAATCATATAAATTTATGAACCAAATTTTCAAGAAAATAGAGTTTTGAAGAAAGTTACTCTTGAGAGCTCATAACCACCTGCCAACCCTTGAGCTCAATCTCACTCTCATGCTTTTTATTTTAAAAAATGAATCTTAATCTCATCTCAATCTCAATCTCAATCTCATCTCAATCTCAATCTCAATCTTCTATAACTAATTAAGTCAAGAATATTAGAAAGATGGTTAGCTATTGTTAATATTTCTAAGAATCAGCTTCAAATCATAATCTATCTAGAATCATCTTTTCTTAGTGACAAAATATAGAATTAAATAATTATCAAATATCATATCTTCTAAATTCGGATTTACTTCCTAGTAAATTTAGATAACTATAGGATGATATAGGAGTTGCAAAGATCTCATCAAGATCTATACTTTGCTTTTTTCTAGGATTGAATCAAAAGGTTTAAGCCTTAGAAGTTGGCCACCTGAGTGATATGCCATGTGGGTGACATGCTTATGTTACTTGGTAAAGGAGGTTGCAACAACTAGCTAAAGTAGAGGGATGAAACATGCTGGGCAGTGGCATCACACGTGGCAAAGGAAGAGGGAACACACATCACACAATGTGGTTATGAAACATGGTAGAAGGAGATGTAACACAAAGCAAAAGGAGGACACAACAAAGTGGCACGAAGAGGTGGCATGGGATGACACATGACAAAAGGAGGTGTTGACGTGTATCACAAAGTGGTTGCACCAATATGGCAAAAGGAAGTGTTAACATGTATCAAAAAGAGGTTGCACCAACATGGCAAGAGGAGATGGTGACACGTGGTGTGAAGAGAGAGGGGATATACGGTACAAGGAGACATGGTAGAAGGAGGTTTGGATGAGAGGCAAAAAGTGAAGAATGACAAGTGGTAAAGAAGGTTTGGAGACGAGAATAATGTTGAATGGAAAATATTAGAGGGTGAAGATTTAATTAAAAATGGGGTTTGAGTTTCTTAAAGAAACTTTCGTAAGAATGCACTTTGTGTAAACTATTACTAAGTGGAAAATATTAAAGGGCGAAGATTTGATTAATATAATTGTTAAGAACAGGGTTTGAGTTTCTTAAGGAAACTTTCATAAAGAATTGTAAAAGAGGGGTCCCAATTGGGACACCTATTACCCTATTGTGATTATAGTACTTCTTAAGGAAACTTTCATAAAGAATTGTAAAAGAGGGATCTCAATTAGGACACCTATTTATCACAATACTTCTTTCTCCCCTCTGGCTAGATGCCCTTCACTTGTTCAAGTATTATCTCCTTAGATACTCCTTGTGGGTTTCCATAGACACCTCTTGTCTCCTAGGATGTTAGGCTCTCTATCCATCAAAAATGACATTTTTGTCACCATCATGTGGATCTATAACATGTCATACAATGTCACATCATGCATAGAAGATTTGTCTTCAAGTATTTCCTACCATGGATTCTTGGGTGCTTTAGGGTGTACAAACTCCTCTAGATCTAGAAGAGCTCTCGTGGTGGGGTATGATGTTGCATGGTACATCTAAGGAACTCTTCCACAAGCTTTTGGGGGCAACACGTATGTATACACAATGGACAACATATTCTTGAATATGGGGGTTGTCAGTCCACCACCACATAGTATTCTTCCTTTGGAAATGTCTCCTTTGGCTTACTTTTTATGGTAGTTGGTGATGTCTCCTTTGGTCGTTACTATACATATACATGTTTATTGTTATAAGCATTTAAGTCTTCATTACTTGTATCGTTATTAAGGAGAGTGTCAAGGGACTCCAAGGTCTTGGGAGGGTTAGAGGGAATATCAGAGACACATTAAGAGTACAAGTAATGAGAATAATCTTATGTCTCCTTTGGCTTACTTTTTATGGTAGTTGGTGATGTCTCCTTTGGTCGTTGGTGATGTCTCCTTTGGTCGTTACTATACATATACATGTTTATTGTTATAAGCATTTAAGTCTTCATTACTTGTATCGTTATTAGAGAGAGTGTCAAGGGACTCCAAGGTCTTGGGAGGGTTAGAGGGAATATCAGAGACACATTAAGAGTACAAGTAATGAGAATAATCTTATGTGTTTGTGGTGGTGTGGTGTGCAAGGTTTCTTGGGTGTGTTAGTAGTGGTGGCGAGGGCTAGAATGTCCTTGATGTCATGGCCTTTGGACAAAGTACAGGCTTTATCCATCTTCAAGTGTGGGTGGTCCCACACTTTCAAAAAAATGTTAAGAGTACTAAGGACTAGTTTACAAGCATAAAGTAACTATGTATTAGTGAACTATGAGGCTAATCAAATTGTGCATGTACTACATGTTAAAGGTGAACATGTTAGGCAAGCATACTGGTAAATAATACCCAACCACTCGTTTGTGACATGTGCTATTGTGAGTACCATGTGCAATTCTAGCTCTTCTATGATGTTTTATGCTTTCTTAGTGGAAAAATCAAGGTAGACCTTTGCACATCAAACTATATTAGTAACACCTTAACTTTTATATATACATGGTATTATAAGAAATACTTTCAAACGTGGCATTGAAACCCACATAAATTACTAAGGACTAGTTTACAAGCATAAAGTGGCTACCTATTAGCAAACTACCAGGCTAATCAAATTGGCCATGCACTGCATGTCAAAGGTGAGCAGGTTAGGCGAGCATATTGGTAAATAGTACCCAAGCACTCACAAATCTAGCAAAACGACCACCTTAGATTCACTCGTGCAACTCTTTCACGATTATTAAAGAGTAGTCACCCACTATGTGGGAGAAACGTTTCCATAAAACAACCTGTATTAAGTCTCGACGATGAAGCTTAAAAGGGAGAGGCTACTACAATTCACTCCATGCTACTACTACGATAGGCTACTACAATTCACTCCATGCTACTACTACATGTCAAAGGTGAGCAGGTTAGGCGAGCATATTGGTAAATAGTACCCAAGCACTCACAAATCTAGCAAAATGACCACCTTAGATTCACTCGTGCAACTCTTTCACGATTATTAAAGAGTAGTCACCCACCATGTGGGAGAAACGTTTCCATAAAACAACCTGTATTAAGTCTCGACGATGAAGCTTAAAAGGGAGAGGCTACTACAATTCACTCCATGCTACTACTACGATAGGCAAATATGTATCCTTATTGAGTTTTCACCGTGAGACACGCATGTTTATAGTCCCTTTGGGTTTGCTAACTTAATGTTTGTTTAGGATGTAGGTAATACAGACTCACCTTCATGAAGCTCCCAATTGAATTTTTGTTTCTCCTATTTTGTATGTCATTATTCTCAATTTAATATTATAAAATAATTCCCATACACATTTTTGGTTTATGATGGGGGTGCATGCGTGCGTGCACACACACCCACACATATGATTTAATATTTTTAGAATATATATCTCTTAGTAACACACGCACACACAATTTAATATTATTAATATAACATCTTAATACTCTCTCTCTCTCTCTCTCTCTCTCTCTCTCTCTCTCTCTCTCTCTCTCTCTCTCTCTCTCTCTCTCTCTCTCTCTCTCTCTCTCTCTCTCTCTCTCTCTCTCATATACTTTAACATTATAAAATAATTCCCATACACATTTTTGGTTTGTGATGGGGGTGCATGCACGCGTGCACACCCACACCCACACATGATTTAATATTTTTATAATATATATCTCGTAGTAACACACGCACACACAATTTAATATTATTAACATAACTACATCTTAATACTCTCTCTCTCTCTCTCTCTCTCTCTCTCTCATATACTTTAACATACTACACTAGCTCAGTATTTAACACAGTGAATCATTGCAAATACCTAGAACACTAGCATAGCCCCAAATGCATATACCAACAATCATAGCCTGTGAGTATTAATGTAGTATCACTTATGATACCAACTACCGGCATGATATAATATTATCTTAGGCGTCCCTTGTTAACCATAAAGTGGACTTCCTAACATCCCTCTTGCTTGGGTTTGCAAAACTGATCTCAGTTACATGTTTGCTTATATGAGTTGATGAAATTTGGATAAGTGTGGAAAAACCGCCCAAGCATGCACTGAGTTTGTAGAGTGAATGTGCAAATAAATGTATGAATGGAGAGTTTCTAAGTATTACTAAATCTAAATTATAAAGGTCTAATCAGTGTAGTGAAATGAAGTCATGAGAACTATGGCTGAGTGTCTAATTAGTCCATATGAACATCTTGATTATCCAATCTCTCAACATCATTACTATCCCATAATGCCAATATAATAAATGAGAAATTTAACAAACAACAAATTGTTATTGTCAAATTCTTTATACCAGTGTGTTATGAGAATTACTCTTGAGTATTACGAATTATATTTCTTATTTTATATCGAGGAGGCCCGTGTGTACCATGCAGTTGGTACGTGTGGTTTAATATTATGGTTGTCGATTTCTTATGTATTATAATTTTATTAATCATTTTTAGCCTATCATGTAGCTAGATTTTATGTGCAAGTGTGTACGATATTATTTTATGTGCAAATGTGCACAAGATTATTTTATCTGTGCATAAGATTATTTTATGTGCATGTGTGCACAAGTAGTTATGTGTATAGGCCCATTAGTATTTATCATTGGGCAAAGGTTTTGTCATGTATAAATATATGATTATGACATAAATATCACGTGTGGGAGAAGGAGCCACCACATGTAGGGGGGATATTGCACCCAATGCTTGTGTTTTTTGTGGTGAAGTATTTTCAAGTCTTTACGTTCATCTTCTCTATGCTTCTATTATGCTTCTCTATGCTTCTATTATTTTTCTCTATTTAATTTAATTGTATTGTGAGAATATGGTTTAAATTTTTACTTGGAGAAAGATTCATGTTTTCAATGGTATCAACACTTTGGCAAGTACAAGGATATGTTGAAGGTTTAAATCCAAAATTTTAAGATATGCATAAATCTCTGGTAGATTTATTTTATTTTATTTTAAAGGGTATAAAAATAGTTTTAAAAAGCCTGCAAGCCTTTATCAATTTAATCCGTGGAGTGTACAAATAATTCTTAAGGTTTGGGGATAATAGTATATGCTTTCTTGAGTCTTTCAAACAAAAGAATGTGCTTTCTTGAGTCGTGGGGGCAATAGCATGTGCTTTCTTGAGTCTTTTGGACAAAAGAATATTGAATATAGAGACCTTTGGGTAAAGGGATTTAATGGTTTATGTGAATTTTATGGATCATTGGATCTTAACACTAGATCAAGGGCTCCTAATTTATGTCACCTTCTTATCTATAACTAAAAACTACCTTTCTTGATAAAAAATGCTTTTTCCCATCTCTTAACCTCTTGTTGATCCGTTTGTATGGATGAAATTGGCATACAAAAGGAGGATTGGGTTCAATTGTTGGATTGCTAAACTTGTAGAAGAGTCAGAAATCTATAATGGATGGTGGGAGTTTGCCAAAAAATTAATTTAAAGGAGAAAAGCAATTTTCTTTTTACAAGCCTTAGTTTTGGATTTAAGCTTAATTAATAGGAAATTCAAGGCTATCAAAGATTTAAATTTGTTTGTTCTTCTCTTCTCTCTCCATTTGGTGGGCGACAAAAATTCCAGGCACACAGGTGACTGTTTTCCTTTTCTCCTCTACATAGCGTTGTTGCAGAATGTTTTACTACAGCTGTGGGGAAGCTTTGCTTAAAAAGCTTTAGTTCAAATATTTAAAAAGCATAAACTTATAAAGTTTTAAAAAATGCTTTATATTACAATCTTGTGTTGACCCCCATCTGGCTTTTTGTTTTCTTTATTTTCCTCTCCATTTTGTGTTGCCCACTAGCATTTCAAAGCAAGCTAAAGTTAGCTAAGATGTATGGGTTAATAGCTAATAGTATAGGTATTTTAAGCTATAAAGCCTAGCTTCTAAAGTTATAAGATTTAAAAACCTTATTATTTAAGCTCTCCAAAAGCCTTCAGTCATGCCAAAGTTTAAAGCTCGTGAAGTCAAAATTAAGTTTCCCAAAACCTCAAGCATAATTTTTATGTGAAGGTTTTAAGTTATACTTTACTTATGTAATCATAAGTTAAGACCTCTAAAGCTAAGAGATAGTGGCACAACTAGGAAGGAATTTCCATTGTGCAAATCTAAGAGCAAATTTTTTAGAGGCTTTCTATTATGTGTTGATTGAAAAATTATGACCATAGGGACATATGTTCAAGTTTAAGAGATGCATGCCCTATATACCTTATGAAGGTACTTATATAAGACTTAATGAAATTATCTCATGGATTTAGTCCATTGTTAGAAAGAAAAAACTCAAAAACTAGTGATGTTCTAAAGTTTATGACATTTGCAAGTTTATCTCCCTTTGATTTAGTTTGTATTGGAGATAATAGAAGATGAGCTAGAAATTATTATCCTGCCCTTTTTGTGTACATGTGAGTTTACATGGAATCGTGCTAACATAAGTACATGATCATAACTTCTTCTTTGAAAGGTTGTACAAACCCCAAAGTCCTGCCTAGTTTAGAGACCTTCCTGTTAAAACCCTAAGATCTCTCTAGATAATTGTTATGCATAAACATGCATAAATCATGCATAAACTCAACCACCCAACCACCCCCGAGCCCAAGGGAGGCACACATGAATAATAATGAAATACATCATACCTCTACCTTGATGTCCCATACCATCAAGAGGTATAACTCCAATCCAATAGCATGTAGCTATAGTGTGAAATGGTAGATGAGTAGATATGAACCTCTAACAAGAGAGCATAACATAGCCTTGGCCTCATAAGCCCAAGTCTCCAAGCCTCCTCCCTTGAGTGTGCCCCATGCCCCTATTATATAGGAGGGCCCTCAAGTGACTCTTGGCTCTCGATAACATAGCCTTGGCCTCATAAGCCCAAGCCTCCAAGCCTCCCTTGAGTGTGCCCCATGCCCCTATTATATAGGAGGGCCCTCAAGTGACTCTTGACTCTCCATTTCCCATGTGTGACCCTTGGATGCCTGACCCTAACCTTAACCCTTAAGGTTAGTCCTAACCCATGCTCCACTAGAACTTGTTCCCATGCTCACAAGCCTAATGTGGGTTAGCCTCCTAGTATATGCACACATAATGTGCATATAACATAGCACACATAATGTACATATAACATACTTACCCTCTCTCAAAACATTGCACTCTTGCAATGAAAAGAGGGAGAACTGCGCTAAACAATCTCAACCGACTCTCAAGTCGAATCCTTAATTTCCCTATCTTTCCACCTAATTTTAACCTCAGGGATTAGTCAACTAGAAACTTTCCTTTCCCTGAATTCAAGAACCTTATCAGGTTCATGTGGAACATAGGATAATTCTTCGACTTCAACGAGTTCTTGAGGAGTAAATGTGTTATCCTCACCTCCCAGTTTCCCTTTCAATCTATTGATATGAAAGACTAGATGAACTCTAGCATGTGGAGGTTCAAACGCAACCGTGCCGATGTATAACTCGAAAATGGACCACAATATCCAGGAGATAAATTCGAGCATTTTTCTATTAACAAAGTCTGAGAATCTTTAGGAACATTAAAATAAACCAATGCTCCTGTTTAAAAGACCGAGATGAGCGTCCCCTATCAGCATAAAACCGTACTCTATCTTGAGCACTCCTGATAGAATCCCGAGCTTCGGTCAGCATTTTTTGCATATCACACAAGAAATCCCTCGATGCATCAAGCTCGATGTCCTTAAGACCGACATCAATAGGTGCTCTGGGTTGATACCCATACATAAGTATGCACGGACTAAAACCAATAGCCGTATATTTAAAACTGTTATAGGCAAATTCCATCATTGGAAGATATTTTTCCCAATATGATGATTTTCCAGAGACATATGCACGAAACATATACTCTACAATCTGATTCATACGCTCTATTTGCCCATCAGATTGCGGATGATCAGAGCAATTCACATTCAAAGTAACTTCCTCGTTGTTGTAAAACATTCGGAATAAAGTAGGAAAACATGATATTATAATAACAGAAACCAGAGATTCATCGGCGCCCCGATATACCCACATCTGCATATGGAATAATCGACGTCCCGAGTTACCCATATCAACATAGAGAGTCATCAGCGTCTCGATGAGTCACATATGTCCATCCGTAAAACAATCAGGTTGACTATATAAATCACCTAAAGTACGGAACTATAGAAAGAAATGCCAATAAAGGAAGAATCCAAATGTCCTTATCCGAACACAACAAGATAAACTTGTTTGAACTCTAAAGAGATTACCCTCATCAAAACATGCAGGCTATAGATAAAATAAGTTTATCTAGAGAATGTCCACACTATAACTTCTAGTGAATTTAGAAAATGAGACTGTCTTTGAATATTGAGGACAACATGCTAAGTGATGTAAACAAAGCAACAATCTTGAGCCCAAATTATTCCATAAGATAATATATGTGAGGGATCACTAGCGTCCCATACCACCATAATACCACCCATACATACCTTAACAATTTGAAACTCCCTAGTATGTCGTCTAGGAAATATGAATAAAATCCTGTATAAAAGGAATAAGATGGCCTTATCCAGACTTTCACATACTAAACCTGTCTCTATATACTTGAGACTACATCAAGGAATAACTCCTTCTGAGTACATCATTAGAAAAGAAATTGAATTATTGGCACCTTTCTAATGATAACTACCCAAAACACATTATAGTTAGGGTAGAAAAATAACTCACCTAGATACATAAACAACTAGGTATCCGAGTTGGAATATGTACAAGAGTACAAGAAATATACTCCAAAATTATGTGTAAAAAACGAAGGCAAATGCTACCTTCAAGGCACATGAAATTATCCAAAAGATCAAAAGATCCTTATAAAACCATGGATAAAGCACAAAAGCTCCTTAAATCCATGAAAACCATACTTGATCATAAAAATCAATGCATACCATCTAATGGACATTAATCATGCCAAAAGAAGCATTAAAATTGGTGGCCAACTCATCAATCCCTGGAGTATATGAACATGGTGTTGTTCAAGCAAAACTCTAAAGTAAACAAGTGAAACACATGTGTGTAGCACTCAATAAAAAACCCCTAGACACAAGTGATCTAGGCAGAACCTGATGAGTCCATATAAAACTTGGAAAACATCCAATAAAATCCACCAAAACAAACCGATCAACTAACCCATGATATAATTTGTCTTAGGCTTAAGAAATTAAGCACAAACCACACTTAAACAAGTGCAAAAAGTTATCATGGAAAAGGTGAAACACACTTTGAACGCAAATTATAGCCATCAAAAGAAATTAAGGAACATGTCCAAAAAGAATGGCTAAACAATGGTAAAAAATCATGAATACATCGTTTAGAATTAATCTAAACATAAATATCCATTAATACGAGATATAATCGTATTAATAATATACGAATAACCCGCATCTATCTAATGTCAGCAGCACGAGAAAATGTACTTCAACATTAAATAACCCTCGAAAATATTAAATTCTCGAGAAAAAGAATTATCATGATTTTTTCTAATTTTTTCTAATTTTATAGGGCCTCAAAATATGATAATTTTGAATTTCACCAAACCTATCTTATGGCATTTCAAACTTATATTTTTTAAGAAAATTTTTAACAATTAAATTTGCCAAAATACCATTGATATTTTAAAAATATCAATTTTTAGAATTTTTACAAACAATATCTAGAATATTCCTAATTTTTCCTGAGAATCCCATCTTTCACGAAATTTTCGCCCGACAATTCTCAAATCCAATGAAAATTTATAATTTTAATGGATTTTTCTAATTTATTGAGTCAAAAAATATATTTTTAAAGGAATTTGAATGGTCACGGGCGCCCGAATGGACACACCACATGCCAAACACCAACCCCACATTTTTTCAAAATTTCAAATAACATTTGTCTAATTTTTCACTAATTTTAAGGAATTTTTAAAAAAATTTAAATTATCCCGAACGCATTTAGAATACGAACGGTCAAAAAATTTCAGAATTCCAACAGTTTTCCCGGAATACGGAAAGCCAAAAGTTTTGGGAAAATGAAAAGACAAAAAAAAATCGGAATGTGAAAGGTCAAAAGTTTCCGGAATACAGAAGGTCAAATGTTTTTCCGAAATTCAGAAAGCCAAAAGGTTTCGGGAAAACGGAAAGCCAAAAGTTTTCGGGAATATGAAAAGCCAAAAAGTTTTCCGGAAGATGAAAAGCCAAAAAGTTTCAAGAAGAAATTTCTAGAAATTTTTCTAAGATTTTTTCCTCAAATCCCATAATTTCTCACTATTTTTAGGCTGATTTCAAGCTTTTTTTTGAAATATTATCAAAAGCTTTTTTTAAATAATAAAAAACTTATTTTAAAAAAATAAAAAAAGCTTAATTAAGCTTTTGCTTGGTTTTGATTTTTTTAAGGGGGGCGATTTTTTTCGCCGGCTGGCTGCAGCGCAGCCCCCCACCTCTCCGGTCTCTGCGCGCAAGGAAGGAGAGAGGGAGGGAGTAAAAAAAACTCCTTCTTCTCCCTTCTTTCCCTCTCCTTCTTCTCCCCTCTTTCCCCTCCTTCTTCTCCCTTCCATTCTATTTCCTCCCCTCTCTCTCTATTAACAGGGATTATCTTTAATCATTTGATTAAACTTTTTAATTAAACATATCTTAATCATAATTAATATTAATTATGATTAATGTTTTAAAAAAACCTTTTTAAGAGAAATTCTCACGAAAAAAAGAAGGAAAAATCAGAATTGAGAGGCGGAGAGGACCCACGCACATGGGAGAGCATTTCATGCATCAACATGCTGTCCCCTACTGCATTTCAGTAGAAAATTGACAGAAATTTGATCGCATATCCGCAGAAAAACTCGCAAAAATATATAAAAAATATATTTTTAATCATAAAATGCTCAAAAATTTTCTAAAAAATTGGGAAAAAATTTCTAAAATTTCTAGAAACTCAAGGAATCCATTCTACCAAAAATATCCACCATAAAATATGTGATATTTTTGTAAAAAATTCCATTCATGCTCATTTTAAACCATAAACAATAGAAAAAAATAACATTAAACTCACGGAATTCCCCCGCAACGTCGATTCTTCCATTGAATTGAAGTAACATGCATTCCAATCGCCATATCAATGATCCACGTGC
Organism: Cibotium barometz; assembly: GCF_041138505.1. Taxonomy (NCBI): domain Eukaryota; kingdom Viridiplantae; phylum Streptophyta; class Polypodiopsida; order Cyatheales; family Cibotiaceae; genus Cibotium; species Cibotium barometz. Next base: position 28,075,276 of record NC_141069.1, read on the forward strand.
AATTCATCAACACAAATCAATAAAATAATATTCCCCTATCCGCCCACAAAACTTCTATAAGTCATGTTAGAGTGTAGCTGATTAGCCTAATTATCTGAACGGAATGGCACTCTATTTTAGTAATTGCTGTAAATTTTTAATAATAAACAAGATAATAAATGGTCAAAGATTTGGACACGTAACCACCAGGAATGCTTCGTCAAGATACCTATCGGCGGGCAACACCAGAGTTTATAGCATAGAAGATGACCCAACAGTATCTGATGAGAAATTTCTTACTCATCTTTACTACCTTCTATCTAAGTTACTTCATGAGAAAGTAATCTAATCACATCCGTATTATTAGAGCATTGTAAAACTTATTATAGTTAAAGTCTTCACTACCTTAAATCTAAGTTACTACGTGAGAAAGTAATTGTATCTAGTCACATCCGTATTATTAGAGGATTGTAAAACTTATTATTAGAGGATTGTAAAACTTATTATTGAACTTGTTATAGTTAACATTTTTATCAATTTTAAATTTCACTTTTAGCAAAAACTCATCAATTTTAGGTAAGTCTATCCTACCTTGATATCAATAATTAGTTTATATTTTATTTTATGATGTCAAGTTTACTTGAATTGTTGTTTTCTATACTATCATAATAGCAACTTTATAAAAAAGTTCAAAATATTAGTTGTTATTTTTCTCTTTTTCTTCAATATTTGATTTTTAATTAAAAAGTTTATATTTTGTATATATAGAAATTATATAGATTCACATGTTCTTGGAGTCTTAAATTGTTTTTGCCAAACAATTTCAATGATACCACAACAATGAGATATTTATTTTCTAACACTCTTTTCATAAAAAATATTTGTTGTTTCCTAAGTTTCAGCAATGGTAGATTTGCCACAACTGTCACGGTTCAGTTTTATCATATTCTACATGGCAAGTTGTCTTTCCTCCTCGAGTTGGTCCAAAACCAACAACTGTTTAGCCAGTTCATTACCATCAAGCTTCTTAGTCATAACCACTCTTAAGCTGGGAAATCATGAACTCCTTAGGCGTTACTGCCTCCAGTCCATACACCATCTTAAAGGATGTGCATCCAATTGCAACCTTGTACGAGGTGCAATAGGCCCATAAAATTACGGTGACTTTAGACTCCCAATCAGGGCATCGAGCCTCCATAGTGTTAGGTAAGATTGAAATAAGGACTTTGTTAGTGCTCTCTGCTTGGCCATTGGCTTGTGTATAATACGGTGCAGATTTACGGTGTGTAATCATGAATGTAGTAGTGACATGTTTGATGACATCATTGATGAAATGTTTACCTTAATCACTCACTAACTCTAGTGGACATCCAAAGAGTGCAATGATGTTTTCATAAAGAAATTTAGCCATTGCCATAGCATCCGCTTTCCTTGAAGCTCTTGCTTTGGCCCATTGGTAATATAATTAGTGGTTGGCGACTATAATGACGTGTGCTTGTGTGCCACATGCAGCAGGACTTATTGGCCCGATGAAATCAAAGCCCCAGGTTGCTCAACTATGACATGATGCAATAGCATCATGTCTTTCTTTTGTGGCTTAGTGAAATGTTGGCACTCATCAACAACCCTTAACAAATAATGCATAGTCTTTGAAAAGTGTTGGCCAACCAATACCCTGGTTGGAGTATTTTCTAGCTGTGATCTCTACCACAAAATGTCCACTTGCTATACTGGTGTGCCTATTCTAGGATCATAAGAGGCCACCTCAGCACACCTAGAATCTCAAGAAGCTCAAGAAGCTAAGAAGAGGAAGAGACCCGACGAGACCACAAGTCCCAGTATAAACGAAGACGTTTGGAAGCTCAAGGCATAGTTGAAGAAGGATTGTTCTTGTAAAAACTTGACGCTCGTCACTTTCTCAAAAAAACCATAGAAGGCCTCGATACGCTGCTGGCACACCAAATACAAGACTCGGCCTTCACAAGTGCAGATCTTTGGACCCAAGAGCAAAGAGTATGGAGAAGTCACTTGCTTACCACTCACATGCTGCATGATAGGAATGCTTGTAAGATTCCTCCCTAGCCTCTGAGGATGTTAAGTATCTTCCCCTGTAGTCAAATCCCTCTTCAGAAATATCAAAGATCTTGTTTCTACCTGTTTTGGTCTAGAGAGAGAAAATATTCTAGAGAGAGATTATTTAGATTTTGGATATTTTTGGATGAAAAAATATATCTTCGTATTTAAATATGTTTCCCCAAAACAGAAGTTCAAAAAGATTTTCAGAAGGTGCATTCGAAATAAATTATAATCTGTTCAAAAGGCCTTATCTTGGCGGTCTAGATTTTCTAAAAATTTTAAATTAAGATTTTGAGGGGCCAGTCAGATTCATCCAAATGTGTGGAGGAGAAAAATGAAAGAAATAAAGAAAATCCCTCCAAAAATGGGTAAATGCTCACATAAGATGAAGAGTTGACTATGTACAAGGTTTATTAGTAAAAAACTATGAGTATTACTAAAAAAATGAGATATTTTGGGTATAATGATTCCATTTTGACACATGTGTAAGGAAGGGGAGTCCCTTCAAGGAGGTGCCTACTTCACATGCTTGAATGAGTTTTATACTCAAAAATAATGTGATATTTTTATCTCTCCTCTCTTTTGGATCAAACCGAATAAAAAAGGAACCAAATCGAATAAAAAAAGAACCAAACTAGTTTTAAATCTGGTCTAAATTCAACCGAGAACTGAAGCTAAAAATTTCTAGAAATAAATTGGTCTTGGTTAGAGCCTCCCTCTCCTATAAATAGAACCTGAGCCCTTTGTAAAAAAATAGGAGAATTATACTATGTTAGAATTATGCTGAAATAATGATAATTTTTACTATTCTCTAAAATTCTCTCCAAATTGAAGAAATTAGAGCTTCCCTCCTTCTTCAATCTCCATTGGTGGCTCCATCAGCATACCAAACCAATTGATTGGTTGGGGGGCTCTACCGTGATTAAAGAATCAAGCAATTTGCAAGGTAAAGTGTGAATTTTGATCTTTTTCCATAATTTCTCAATGTTTCTCTCTTCTCAACCCGTCTCAAGCTTGAGAAGCTTAATTGGAATGGTTTTTTAATGCTATTGAAGTTAATTGATGAATGGAAGTAAGGAAGTACATAAATTCCCATGTATGCTTAATTTTTATGGTTTTTATGATTTTTGTCTTCTCTAAATTGAATATGATGTTATGCCTCATTGAAAAAAAGGCATTCCACTCTCTTCTTTAGTAAATCCAACCATTCTTTATCCTAGATGAATGATTAATGGATAAAATCAAGTTTTTCATAATGTTTCTCTCTTGAGTAGAAAATGTTTACATTAGAATGATTTAAAGTCTTGGTGAATTTTCTAATTAATTTTAGAGAGTTAAAAATTAAAAAATGGTCAGCCATACAAAGGAGGTTATGGCGAAATTTTTTTAAATTATGAAAAATAAGTTTTTCTTTTTCTTTTTTAAATTTCAAAAGAGTAATTCCCATCGTATATGTATTCTTAAAGTGTTATTTTTCATCCTAGGTATAGAAAAATGCTTACTAAAAATATTTTATTAAAAAAGTGTTACTTTCTTTTGAATTAAATTCTATGCATAGAAGGAAGCATATTGAAATTTTTATTTTGATCATAAAAGAGTGATTTTCATCATAAATGATTTGTATGTATAAACATATGCATAAAAGATAATTTTTTATATTAAAAGTGTTATCTTTTATGCATAAACATATGCATAAAAGATAATTTTTTATATTAAAAGTGTTATTTTTATCATAAATGATTTTTATGCATAAATGGATGCATGAAAGAAATTCTTTTATATTAAAAGAGTGATTTTCATCATAAATGATTTGTATGCATAAAAAAATTTTTTAATATTAAAAGTGTGATTTTTATCATAAATGGATTTTATGCATAAATTAGATGCATAAGAGAAATTGTTTCATTCTTAAAGTGTAATTACTACTAAATTGGATTTATGCATGGAAAGATGAATTTAATTTAATCCAACAAGTGTTATTCTAATCAATTTTGATTTTATGCAAAGAAAGATGCATAAAGAATTTTAGTTTTATTTCAAAAGAGTTATTTTCGTCAATTTTGATTTTATGCATAAATAGATGCATAAAGAATTTTATTTTTAATTCAAAAGAGTTATTTTCATCAATTTTGATTTTATACATAAATAGATGCATAAAGAATTTTATTTTTAATTCAAAAGAGTTATTTTCATCAATTTTGATTTTATGCATAAATAGATGCATAAAGAATTTTACTTTTAATCCAAAAGAGTTATTCTTATCAATTTTGATTTTATGCATAGAAAGATGCATAAAAGATTTATTTTTATTTCGAAAGTATTATTTTCATTGAAATTGAATTTATGCATAGATAGATGCATAAAAGAATTATTTTTATTTCGAAAGTATTATTTTCATTGAAATTGAATTTATGCATAGATAGATGCATAAAAGATTTATTTTTATTTTGAAAGTGTTATTCTCATTAAAATGAAATTTATGCATAGTAAAATGCATAAAAGGTTTATTTTTAATTCGAAAGTGTTATTTTTCTTAAAATTGAATTTATGCATAAATAGATGCATAAAAGGATTTTTATAAAAGTGTTATTCCTGCTAGAGTTATCTTTATGCCTAATTAGATGCGTAAAGAATCTTTATATCAAAAAATTAGAATTCTCTTACATTCTATAAGTGGATATGGATGTATAAATGTGGAATGTGGATATGGATGTATGAATGTGGAATGTGGATATGGATGTATGGATGTGAATGTGGATGTGGATGTATGAATGTGGAATGTGGATATGGATGTATGAATGTATGAATGTGGAATGTGGATATGGATGTATGGATGCGGAATGTGAAAATGGATGTATGGATGTAGATATGGATGTGAATGTATGGATGTGGATGTGGATGTGGATGTGGATGTATGAATGTGGATGTGGATATGGATGTATGAATGTGGATGTGGATGTACGAATGTGGATGTGAAAATGGATGTAGATATGGATGTGGATATATGGATGTATGAATGTGGATGTGAATGTACGAATGTGGATGTGAAAATGGATGTATGGATGTAGATATGGATGTGGATGTGGATGTGGATGTGGATGTATGGATGTATGAATGTGGATGTGGATGTATGAATGTGGATGTATGGATGTAGATATGGATGTGGATGTGGATGTGGATGCGAAAATGGATGTATGGATGTAGATATGGATGTGGATGTATGGATGTGGATGTGTATGGATGTATGGATGTAGATATGGATGTGGATGTATGGATGTGGATGTGTATGGATGTATGGATGTGGATGTGGATGTATGAATGTGGATGTGAAAATGGATGTATGGATGTAGATATGGATGTGTGGATGTGGATGTGGATGTATGAATGTGGATGTGGATGTGGATGTGGATGTGAAAATGGATATATGGATGTAGATGTGAATGTGGATGTACGAATGTGGATATGTATGTGGAATAATGAATGCGAATATGTATGTGAATGGATATGAAGTCGATATGAGCAAATGGATGAGATGAGATGTCATGTGAATCAGAATGTGAATGAATAATATAAGATGTGAACGAATGAGATGTAATGAGAAATGGATGTGATGAGACGTAATGCAAATTAAGAAAGATAGGAATGGATGTTATGTGAAGTGAATGAATCTGATGTGATGGGATGGAAAATGATATATCTGGTCAAGAATGGAAAATGATGTATCTGGTCAAGAATGGATACATATATGATTTGGATTTGGGTTAAGTAATATGGATTGATGTGGAACAATCTGGAAAGATATGAGTTCATTATAGAAACTGTATTTGTGAACTGTTTGTAAATGATTGTTTTATGTCAAGAATGCTGGGGAAGCATTTTGACTGTCTTGAGAATGTGGTCGTTGAGACCTACCTGATAAAGTTGCAACAGCTGACGAAGAGTCAACGGAGGACGTCTCGCGTAGCAAAGTCGGCCGAGGTCTTGACCAGCCTCGGTTCGATTTAAATGGTGAGCTTCCGGTACGATGGATGAGGGACCAAGGAAGCGACCTATGAGTGAAGCGCTAGGTGACCTGCGAGCGACGACGAAGGATCCTAGAGGGTGCTGACCATACGGTGCTCGGGCTCTGGGTCACCGAAGATACCCACTCGTGCGTCGTGGAAGATATTGAATCAAGGAATAAGAGTTGTTTTCTGAAACCAGGCATGGATCTGGTTGATTGACCTTGCTGGTTCTCAACAGATGAGTCCATGGCTCTTTTATGATCTGTTGGTTGATCTTGCTGATCTTCAACGGAGATTCCATCTTGAATTTTTATAAGTGATTATATTACCGGGTACTATGAGCTAGGAACTATTGAAAAGGCCCCTGAGTGGACAGGTGGTGAGCGTTCTGGTTGCCAATGATGCCATAGATACTCTGATGAAGGAATGATTGGAAATTAAGATTCAACCGGATATTTTGGAGGATTGTGATCAGTGATACAATGGTTTTATTAAAGGATTGTTTTAAAGATAGCTGATGCTTGAGAAAAAAGTCAATTTCATATTGGGTGTGTAAGTGGTGTGACTAGTTTTATGTTTGCTTGAACATCTGCCTAGGGGGCCTGGGAACTCTTTTCCACGGTACCCGGGACAAAACCTAACCAAATTCCTAATTGGATCCCATCACTACAGTGGTTGGGCGGTTGTCTAACCCATGGGACTGGATGGGGTTAGGCTGGACTGATGGATTCGTAAAATGAGACTCAATTCTGTTATAATTCGCTAGAAGAAGTAAATCCCGGTTGGTAATTGTTCTATGGATAAGAATCAATGGCTGTGCCTCTCGATGGGGAAAAAAGTGTTGATCTCTATGATCCAAGTGCAAGTTTCTTCCTTGATCTGACCAAGTGTCTTTATAGGTTCGGTCGGATCTGTTTGGTTAGAAATGACCTTGACTACGTTAGAGTAAAAATTTATCCTGGCGAAATCACCTGTGCTTTCCGGGCAAGGGAAGTTTTTATGAGTTCGGTTTTGGAGGAACTGAGGAATTAGTCACCTGTCCGGATATCCGCGGGCGAGGCCCCGATTCCAAGAAGCAAAGAAACGGGATTCCCCCATGTTTGCTACAACTTCCCGTATTTCTTGTCATCAACATTCTAGGATATAACTCACATGGATACGAGCATGGCATAGAATTCCAGATCCAGATATAGTAGTTGTTGGGAGATTCATGAAGTTGATCGTAGTCCGCATCGATCAACCAAAAGAAAGACATGATGGATTTGACGGCGGAGCAGCTTTGCTTTGACATGAATAGAGGCCCAACTGAAAGAGGCATGATGCTTTACTATCATTGCCTAAGGTGTCTTCTAGGATACATGTATGTCACGTTTAAAGACATGGTTGTAGACATATACAAAGATATGACCTTGTAGGCTAGTCGAGTACTTAGTTTATTTTTATGTTCTACTTGGTGACTATACATACCAAGTACTTTGTATTCTTATCTATTGAACATCTGTTGGAGCTTTCTTGTGTGAGCACATCCGTTCACTTGTGTTCACTCCTGTCTCCATTTGTGTTCCTCCAAGTGGTATCAGAGCATCAGTCACTTGAACCGAGATTCAGCCTTGCCTTCCGTCTTGTGGCAAGTTCTCTCGTGTCCTCGTGTTGCTCTCGATCCTACATTCAGCCCACTTCTGTTTCCAGCTCGTTTTTCAGTCAGATGCAGTGAAGATTGGTCAGAGAACTTCAACATTGCTGCCCCGGGACTTCTTCTTGAGGTCGCCCTTCAAACAGTGCTGCCCCGGGAGGTCTTCTTCAGGTCGCCTACCTCCAGGACACCTTTTGCTCTGCTGATTTTCAGTTTGTTTCCGAGCCCGGGAGCTCCTACTTCAGGTCGCCCTGCATTTACCCACTTCCTGGAGTACTACTTTGCTGTTTTTCAGCCTGCAGCACTCTCCTACTGTTGTATAAGAGCTATCTTCAGCAGCAGTAGGCAGCAGCAGCCTTCTTCTTCAGTACGAGTTCACCTACTGCTGGATTGGTGATCTTCTCAGCATAGTTCAGCCCCAAAACAAGCAAACATCACAGAAGCTTCTACTTCAAATCGATTTGCTTCAGTACCCAAATCTTCTTGGTAAGAAAGCTACTCTCTACAGGTTCTCACTGAACAGGAACTCCAACTTGCACAGAGCTTGTTTGCTCTTGGGTGCTTTGGACTTTCGTTTGTCTTTGACAATAATTGCACAGAGCCTGTTTGCTCTTGGGTGCTTGGTTATATTTACAGTCAGTTATTTGTGAAGTAAACATGTCTCTTTCCGAAAGCTTTGGCACTATCACTGAAGGGGATAAATTGGAAGGATCAAATTATGCCTTGTGGTCATTTATGCTCCGCAACATTTTAGTTGGCAAGGGATTGTGGGACATTGTGAGTGGTGATGAAACTAGGCCAGCTAGCTGCAACTAGTTCATCTTCATCCATCACATCTACAACCACAGCTCCTACTCCTGCTTTATTGGACGAGCAAAGGAGGTTTGATAGGAGAAATGCCCAGGCTTTGTCTTTGATTTCCCTCTCAGTGAAGAGGCACATTATGACTACTATCAAGTCCTGTAAGTATGCTAAAGATGCTTGGGATAAACTGGCATCCATGTACCAGGTCAAGAATGAAGCCAGAGTGCTAGCTTTGACGAATCAACTCAAGGAGTTGAAGATGCAAGAAGGGCAGAGAATTGCAGATCACATTGCTAAGATTACTGATCTTAGAGATCAATTAGCAGGTGTTGATGAGGAGATAGAGGACAGAAAGCTGGTCACTATCACTCTCAATAGCCTGGCTCCGTCGTTTGGCACTTTTGTTACCTCTTTGTCTATCATGCTTAGGGCTGCTCCTGTTTCATTTGATGAGTTGGTAGGTCTGCTCCTGCAAGAAGAGGAAAGAACCTCTAATTTTGCTCATTCATCCCGCCAAGGTGAGCAAGCTCTTGCCATGCAAGGAAAGGGCAAATTTCAGTCAAAAGGAGGCAATTTTCAGAAAAAAAACAGCCATGGATTTCAGCCTAAAAGTGAGGGCAATGCAAGCTCTCAGGCAAGTCTCGCATCTCAGAAGAAGGGCAAATGTAACTATTGCAAAAAGCCTGGTCATTACATTGCAGAGTGTCAGAAGAGGATTGCTAATGAGAAAAAGAGGGGGGTTACAAACAGTAATTTTGTTGCACCTGCTGAAAATTCAAATGCCTCTTCTCATGCACATTATGCCCAGGATGACAAGGATTTTGCTTTTGGTGTTGTGGATCATGAGATCATTGACACAGGGGGGGAATCCAGTATGTCCAGTATGTCACATGCTACACATGCTCATGCTCTTATTGAGCCAGTGCCAGAGGGTATTGATGCATCTTTGGCGACCACTGATCCTTGGTATTTGGATAGTGGTGCTTCTAAGCATATGACTCATCACAGAGATTGGTTTGAGGACATTACACCGGTCCATGGCAGACATGTTGTTTGTGCCAATGATGCCACTCAGGATATCACGGGAGTGGGACATGTTCCTATTCTCTTGGATGGTTCAGGGAAGAAACAATACATCCGTGATGTTTGGTATGTTCCAGATTTGAAAAAGAATCTGATTTCAGTTTGATGGTAATGAGATGGAGTCTTCATCCTCCTCACCCAGTTCAGATTTGTTGGTGCCATATGTTGAGGGGGAATTTCCCTCAAATATTCCAGAAGGGCAGCCAGCTAGTGAGGCAGGACAGCCACATGTTTGGAACTCTTTACCCCGTCCTATCACGGATACTACCAACAATGGTCCAGCCAGTGATGGTGTTGCAAATTCAGTCCCAAAATGGGCACGGTTGACCCTCAGAGAGGCTAATGTTCAGCCCACTTTAGGGAGAACCAGGACAGCCACAAGGAATGCATCATCACAGGTAAATTATGCTTTGATGGCTTCAGTTATGGCAGCTGAAACTGAACCTCAAAGATTTGAGGATGCCAAGGAACATCCCGCATGGCAGGAAGCCATGAAATCTGAAATTAGTTCCATTGAAAGGAATGCCACATGGGATTTGGTTGATAAGCCCATTGGGAAGAATGTGGTTGGTACCAAATGGATCTATAAGGTTAAGTATCATGCAGATGGTACTGTTGAAAAACACAAGGCCCGTTTAGTAGCCAAGGGGTATGCCCAAGAGGAGGGAGTTGATTATGAGGAGACCTTTGCTCCGGTAGCCAAAATGACTACCATTCGGTCTGTCATCTCTCTTGCTGCAAGTTATGGCTGGCCCGTCTTTCAGATGGATGTCAAAACTGCCTTCTTGAACGGTGATCTACAGGAGGAAGTATATGTGCAGCAACCCCAAGGTTTTGAGGTTAAGGGACAAGAGCACAAAGTATGCAAGCTACGCAAAGCATTGTATGGGCTAAAACAAGCACCCCGTGCGTGGTATCACAAGATACATCAGTACTTGCTGTCCCAGGGCTTCGTGAACACACATACAGAGTCTAACCTCTATGTTCTGCAAGAAAAATCAGATTTGCTGATTTTAGTTCTTTATGTGGATGATATACTACTCACAGGCAGTAGTACTCAGCAAATTGCAGCCATCAAATCCGCATTATGTCAGACATTTGATATGACAGATTTGGGTCTCTTGCACTATTGTCTTGGCATTGAGTTTTGGCAAACCCAGGAGGGGATATGTATGTCCCAAACAAAGTATGCAAAGAGTCTCTTGCAGAAATTTAAGATGGAAAATTGCAAACCCGTGGCCACTCCATTGACCAAAGGTCTCAAGCTTTCAAAGCATGATACAGCAGAGAAGTTTGATGGCACACTTTATAGACAGTTGGTGTGTAGTCTTATCTATCTGTGTTCTACCAGGGCTGATATTGCACATGCCACCGGGTTGCTCAGTCAGTTTATGCATTGTCCTACAGTCACACATTGGCAAGAAGCCAAGAGGGTTCTCAGATATCTGCAGGGCACTCTTACTCTTGGACTGCACTATGCTGCAAATTCAGTCATTTCTCTGAGTGGTTTCACTGACTCAGATTGGTCAGGAGATATGGATGATAGAAAATCCACCACCGGTTATTGCTTCTCATTGGGTTCAGCTTGCATCTCTTGGCTTAGTAAAAAGCAAGACCGTGTTTCTCTCTCCTCTAGTGAAGCAGAGTATAGAGCAGCAAAAACACAGCCACTACAGAAGCAATGTGGTTAAGGAAGCTTATGTTTGATTTGCATCATGCACAACATGATAAGGCCACCTCAATTTTGTGTGACAGTGTGAGTTGCATTGCCATTGGGAAAAATCCTGTCTTTCATGCCCGCATGAAACATATTGAGAATCATTATCATTACATTCGGGATTGTATACAGGATGGCTTCATTGATCTTATTTATTGTCCTACTGAGGATAATGTGGCGGATATCTTCACTAAAAGCCTGTCAGCTCCACTTTTTACTCGTCATCGACAAGGCTTGGGAATACGCGACATAACAACAATGTCAAGGGGGGTTATAAAGTGACATTGTTATTCATGTGTCACCCCATAGGTTGCTATATCCTGATGGATGAACTTGTGCAACCATGGTACTTTAGGTGCCCTAGGTACTTCTGAGACGTTTCCAGAGTACTTCAGTCATATCTTTGAGGGGGGATTTGTAGACATATACAAAGATATGACCTTGTAGGCTAGTCGAGTACTTAGTTTATTTTTATGTTCTACTTGGTGACTATACATACCAAGTACTTTGTATTCTTATCTATTGAACATCTGTTGGAGCTTTCTTGTGTGAGCACATCCGTTCACTTGTGTTCACTCCTGTCTCCATTTGTGTTCCTCCAATGGTCGACATCGGGTTCCGGACATTCCACTCAGCATTCTGAAGAGCCCTTAAAAAGCTTCAGTCCCACCGCAACTTCTATAGACACGAGTTTGGTGAGACGACCAGGTCTTTTGACCTAGGTAAAGGTTCATCAGGTAGGGGGGGATGTTAATCCCATTTGGATTGAAAAAGATGCTCCTCCAATTGAGGACATTAATAAGTGTCATGTAAAGGCACTATGAAAGTTGTACATTTTGAGATACTTGCCACACCTAAGGCCTTGTTAGTAAGTTTTGGGCACCCAAGTGTGAATAAGGGCCAGTTGTATAAAAGGAAAATTCTCATATAATGAAAAGACACAATCCCCCTTTGTGCTATGAGATCTCTTGCTTTGTCTTATGAGTGAGAGAGAGAGAGAGAGAGAGTGAGAGCGTACTCTAGTGCATGTTCCTTTTCTATGCATGTGTGTGTGGAAGAGTGAGAGGTAGATTGCCATGCATTGTGGTGTGAGCGACTCTGAGGTGACAACGTGGAGGTGTGAGCGACTCTGAGGTGACAACGTGGAGGTGGAGATTGGAGGAGTGGAGCTTCTAAAAGCGAGCTTGTTGGGGAGCCTCAAGGGACATGAGGTCAAAGTATTGGTAAGTACCCAACAATGGTTGTTGTCTATTGCTTCTTTCGATTCTGAATGGGTAGAGTTATGTCTTGGGAGGTGCGGTAGTCCATAACACTTGTACTTCTTCCAATGTTCTACCACCTTCAAGCATAAGCACTTGTGTAGTAGGAGGTGGATCAACGGTCGATGGTAGGGTGACAGCATGTGGGTGGATCAATGGTGGGTGTGGTAGGGTAACAACAAGTGCAGTAGGAGTTGCTTGGTTAGGGATATCAATGTGATGCTTTCTCCGTTGCAACAATGAGACATCTGGTGTTGCTCTGGAGTCAACCTCAACTCCACCATTGATAGGCTCGTATGTGTTGTAGATTCATTTAGAGGCAACAACTGAAGCCAAACCTCTAAGATAACTTGCTATATAACCAAACTCGCTGGAAACTAGTCTAGCGGATGTGGCTAGGGTAGGAGGGCTTTGTCTCCTTAGATCTTGAGAACCTTCCATTGGGTCAAGTTCAGATGAGGTGTCACTGGTGGTGTGGCAAGTCTAGGATCTTGTACAATACTAAATTGGGTTGTTTCGACCGAAGGTCCAAATCCTCGAGTAGATTGGTATGTCCCTAGCTCATCAACATATGTTTTGTCCTCTAAATTGGCCTCTAAAAACAAGTCTAGACTATAAGTGCATGTGACCGAGGGGGGCTGGTCGAGGGCAAGGAATTCAATGGCCAATTATTATTATCATTAGCTCATCAACATATGTTTTGTCCTCTAAATTGGCCTCTAAAAACAAGTCTAGACTATAAGTGCATGTGACCGAGGAGGGCAAGGAATTCAATGGCCAATTATTATTATCATTATTTTTTGGGTGTTAGGGAAACGTGTCTAAAGTGGGTTTTAGATAGTTCTAAACATATTGGGAAGGGTTCTACATGAGCTTTTGGGGTACCCAAGCACCAGTTTGTATAGTAAACTGCAAATTTCAAAAATTTTGGGGCATATCTTTGTTTTATCCCAAATTCTCTGTGTAAGGAGTCAAAATTGAGATAAACCCTGTGTCTAGAAACCAAATTCAGGTCTATTTAACCAATTTCAGGTCTATTTAACCAAATTGATTCGGTTTAAGCCTAAATTACTTATTTTTCTATGCAAAAATAAACGAAAAATAAAGAACACAAAAATTTACCAAAAGAGAAATTGTAGAAATTAAAAGACACATAGTTTTAAGGGTAACTAGAAAAACTAAACATAGATTTCTTAAGACAACAAGAAAATGCAACAGAAAACAAGAACAATGCAACAAAATAAAAGGTTTTTTGAGATTTCATTTCTATTCCATTCTTGAAGAAACCAGAAATATAATAGAATTAAACCATTCACAAGCATTTGAAATGCACTATGGTGGCTGGGGCTATTCCCTAGCAGTGGCACCATTTATGGTAACTCCTTGCACCATGGGAAGGGTGTAGGGAACTGCTCTTGTCGTGGGGCTTTACCTCACCACCCTCAAGAGCACATGGAAGCTCAATTAAGAAACCAATATGCCATGGTCTAACACCACACAAATCACGGTAGGGGTGTGTCACTAACCTTGTGTGTGTGAATGCTTGCGGCTTGCCAATCCTCATAGGTAGCATCACACAGAAGAAGCACTCGAGAGCTTGACCTCTTCTTCTCACTGTTGCACACCAATGGAAGCTTGACCTTCTCACAACTCAATCTCACTAGGGTTTACACCATTTGGGTGGACAAACTTAAAAATAAGGTTCTTAGGCTCTCCTTTTACCTTATCTCCTTTGTTTCTAGGGTTTACACCATTTAGCCAAACAAACTTAAAAATAAGGTTCTCGCATTTTCCTTTTGCCTTATCTCCTTTGTTTGTAGGGTTTACACCATTTGGGGAAACAAACTTAAAAATAAGGTTCTCGCATTTTCCTTTTGCCTTATCTCCTTCGTTTGTAGGGTTTACACCATTTGGGCAAACAAACTTAAAAATAAGGCTCTTGGGCTCTCTAGTCCACCTCTAGGCTAGTGTAAACACTCATCCAAAGGTAGTAATGAACTCCTTGATCTCGTGTTGCACCTTTCATAAACAAGCGAGACGGGGAGCATACACACAAAATATATAATACATTTATTTTAAGTGAATTTCGGCCTTTCTAACGCCGCTTGTGGCTCAAAGAAGGTGAAAATGATATGATGGTTGGCATACGATGCCATAGAGGTCTTTGGTAAAGGTTAACAGGGTCAATGAATGTAAGTGAATAATGTGCATGCACAGGGAGTGTGTGCACATGATGTGCACATATGCAACGTGAAAATGTGAGTGTTAGTGAGTGCATGAGTTTGTGCATGTGCATGAAGAGAATGTGCATGCAAATGTTGCAAGGTGTAAAGGTGTGCATTTATAGTTATTTTTTGGTGTTTCTTGTTTATGGTTTTGGGTTTTTTAATCATTCTCGGTGAAGGTAGTAACTATACAATTGAGCAAGGAGGCTAAGTTACATATTTACACATGGACTTAGGGTTTGGGCTTACCCTATGATGCAAATGAGGGTAGAGAATCATTTACCCATCCATGACCAAATCTTGGATGCCACTGTGGGTCGGCTTTGCTGTCGTGCTTGATTGAGCTTTGTCTTTCTAGTTCCAACTTGTGAGTTGGTGTTGGGACGTGCCACACCTGGGTGTTATGGGGTTGTGGTGATCTATTTGAGCCTTGGGGTTGCTCGGCAATGTCATGGAGGTTTGTGCATGGTTCTCTTTGGGATTTGACACTATGGGTGGCTCTTCTTTGATGGAAATAGGGACATGTAGGGACATTGCACATGTATAAGGTGTTGCCTCTTATTGCTCGGAGTCCATGAGCTCTTTCAACTTTTAGAAAGGTGGTGTTAGCACATGCGTCAAGGTGGAAGCCACTACTCTGCATTCCTACTTAAGCTTTGGAGATGGCATTGGGGAGGCACGGGTTTGGGTTTCCACACCCACTTGGATTTGACATTCGAGGGTGCGTTTGTGAAGGTCTATAGCACGGGTTTCTTTGATCTTAGCCTAGATGTGGGGGTGTTCCCTTTGTAGAATCCTTGTGTGTCTAGCAATTTGGATGGGATCTAATGAAGCGTAGACTTTTGGGGTGGTACTAGTTACTAAGGACGTCGATTGGATGTTTTTGGCTTCCAGGGTTGTGTGGAATGGCGAGGTTTTTGGGACCCAAATGGATGCATTCTCCTCGTAGACCTAGGCTTCTAGCAGCTTGACACATGAATACAATAAGGTTTGGGGTTTGTGTAGAGGACTGCTACATAGGGATCTTTCTTGGTAGATCTCTGGTCTCACGGTTGTTGGTGGGCTTTGGTCACGCTAGGTATTTTCTTAGGCATCGTATATTCCTTGGCTAGCCATCATTCTCTTGAGTACCCACCCCTTCCTTGGCTAGCCATCATTCTCTTGAGTACCCACCCCTTCTTGGTGGACCTCCCCTAGAGCTTGTTGAGGTTGATATTTGGGGGGTGGTATTTGCCTTCATCAATGATATTTAGGATCTCCATAATGGTTTGAGGGGGTTGTGAATGCAGTAAGGCAAGAGTGTTGTGTAGTGTTCGAGGTTACATAAGGTAATGGCTCAATAAGTGCACTATGAAGCTTGTGCCCTTGTCCACCAAGGGTACAATAACCATTTCAAAGGGAAGATTGAGCACCGTGGTCCTTCTTTGCTAGCTTACAATGCAATATGTGGCCGTGATCCATCCCCTCCCAAGGATGATGCACCCAATGTACATGTGGGGGTTACATAAAACTTACATGATGCATGTTTAGATCTAATTAGCAATTGTAGTTCAAAACAATCTTGACAATCATAGATTGGAAATTATTTACCACATGATAATGGTTGGTGTGGATGGTGAAAGGGGTGGGTGGCCTAATGAGGTCCATGTCTCATATAAGAGAAGACATTGTCTATAGCCTTGGTGCCAAGCAAGGTGGGCCATGCAGCTAGGTGGTCTTTTGGGAGGAACTCTAACTCAAGGCGATCCAGTTCCACCACCACTAATATTATTTTGAATGCATCGAGCATAAATAGGGATGTGATTTTGGCACTGTTCAATCATGCAAACCTTGTCCCAAGCTTGTAGGGAAGAGTGTTCATGGTTTGCCAGAACGTGAATCTAGTCCTCAAGTCAGTAGACTCCGAGAGGGACTCATATTTTTGGTCCTCATCTTCATTATCCATCATATTTTTACAAGCTTTATAGATATCAACAATTGACATGGTGTGAGCTACTGTGTTGTATGCTTTGAAAATATCGACAGAAGCGATCTGGGCGGTTGTGTCAGTCTTTGGCAAGAATACCTCGACCCATGGAAAGAGTCTTCCATATTTTCAAGCTTATTTTCAAGGAATGGATACCCTTAAATATATAAATGTGATTGGTTTTCCAATCATGAACCACCCTTGCATCTCTCAAGTTTATTTTCAAGGAATGGATTACCTTGCATATATAAATGTGATTGGTTTTCCAATCATGAACCAGCCTTGCATCTCTCAAGGCCTTCTAAGGATCATGGTATATGACCCTCTTATTTGAAAAATACATCACCAACAGTGAGTCATGAAAATGTTCACAAAATCGTGCAAATGTTCACTCAACGCATTTTTGGAAAAAAATAAAAAAATATACCTTTTTCAAATTTATGGAGACAAAAGACATACTTTCATGTCAAACATTTTAAAAAAACCACTCCTTTTATGGAAAAAAATGCATAAAACATTACTTACATTTTACTCTAAACCCAAAAAAATTTGAAAAAAGAATTACAAAGGAGAAGAAACTCCTCCAATCAACTAGAAGAATCATTGGACCTTTTGCTTAAAAATATCAATTGTTTTCTAACGCAAGTGTCCATAATTTTTTAACTTAAATCCATACACAAGAATTTCTATATCATACAAATTAAGCATGTTCACATGTTGATGAATTACACTTTTCTTTCCTTTTTTTACTTTGTTTAAGCATCTCTAGATCATACTTTCTCTTGAGCACGAATAAGTTTTGTACCAATACATGTTTCTAGACCGCGTGTTATATGTAGCGTGTCATCTACAAACTGATAGGTGGTAAAATTGATGTTACTTTTAGACCCAATATAATTTGATGAAACTCTCTTACATGGGACTAGTGTATTATCTAAGAAAATAAATTTTCTTTATATACAAAGTTGATCCAATGGTTGAATTTAAGCATATTTTGATATTAAGGTAGGTAGGTATATGGAGTCCATGGCCATAGAAGAGGTTTTTTGAAGGCAAAGATGTCTCTAGATTTAGATAGAAATCCAACAATCCAAATAGTCAAATTTTAGACGGTTTTGCAAAAACACAGTTTACAATTAAATTTTGAGCCATGAAAATGACAATAGTTGTTGTTTTGAAAAATTGATGAAAATTTGGATTCTCGAATCTACTTTGTTGATTTTGGAATCCAAAATTCTGTGACAAACTGACGTTTCTATCGTGATAGTGAAATTTTCATCCAAAAAAAGAGAAATTTCGGTCTATAATAATTTTACTTTTTTAGATGAAAAATTTAGTCCGTCTCAGTGGAAAACATTTCCATCGATGGAATTTTTTTCATTAATGGAAAAAACTTTCGTCTCGATGAGAATTTGGAATCCGAACTTCCATCGGTGGTTTGAAATTTTTGTCGCCTGAAAATTTTTTCCATCAAAAGTTTTGACGGATAGAAAAATTCCGTCAAAAATTCCATCGATGGAAAAAAATTGTCAAAAATTTCGTCTCGAGAGAATCCAAATTCTTATAAAAATATTTTTTTTTGTTGAGAATTCCGTCGATGGGAAAAATTTTCGTCAAAAATTTCGTATGGGAAAATTTCTATCGATGAAAATTTGGATTCTAGAATCCAAATTTGATCTATGAAAATTTTTTCCATCGACAGAAAAAATCCGTCGATGAGAATTTGGATTCTAGAATCCAAATTTCCGTCAACAAATTAAAATTTACGTCGTTGGATTAAAATTTTTTGTTTGACAAAAATTTTATTCCAGAATCCAAGTGAATTCTGGAATCCAAATTCTCATCGACGACGGATTTTTTTTTCCCATCGACGACCTTTTTGCATTCGACAATTTTTTTTTACCGTCACACGAACTAAATTTTTCGTCTTATAAAAGTGAAATATTTGTTCATTATGGACAAAATTTCCCTTTTTCGGATGGAAATTTCACTCTCATGCTAGAAACGTCAGTCTTTTGGATTCCAAAATCTACTTTGTCAATAAAGTGGATTCTATAATCCAAATTTCCATCAATTTTTTAAAATGACAACTGTTGTCATTTTCATGGTTTAAAATCTAAATGTTATAAACTAAAATTTGTGTTTTTGCAAAGACTTTAACTCTAAATAGAACTACTAGATCAAAATAAAGTAAACTAATAAATTATAGTACTCACTACCATCTAAAATTTGACCGTTTAGATCGTTGGTTTTCTATTTGAATCTAGAGAAATCGTTTCTTTCAATAAGCATCTTCTATGGCCATGGACTCCATATAGCTTCTTATTTTAATATCAAATATATGCTCTAATTCAATGATTGGGATAAAGTGCAATGATTGGGATGAAGTTAGTTAAATTCCAGTAGAAGAAAAAACACATTTTTTGTAATTCTAAGTAAAGAATGTATTATAGATTACATAGACATGCAATGAATTATTAGTAGTTTTAAAGAATATTGTCATTGATCTTATTTTTTCCATTTTGTTATTTGACATAAAAAGTGAAAAAAATTTCACCTTTAAATTAGCAATATGTACATTTTTTAAAAGAAGTTTGAAACTATGCTTATTTTGTAAAAGTTATAAAAAAAGTTCTCTTTAATGTCTCCAAAAGATTGTAAAATTGATCAATATTTAGGACTAGTGAAAAATCAAGATAGCCTGTTTGCTACTCAACGACTCGTGAACATTTTTCATGACTCGTTGTTCCACGAATGTGTGATGGAAGCTTAGTCCAAAAGTCTTAATCTTTGCATCCTACAATAGGATGCCCAAAGGTTTAGCTGTTGATCACGAGGATTGTGCCTAAAAAGTGATGGGCTTCCCCTTTCCTAGGCCTTCTAGTTATCCTTGGTGATTATGTTGATACTTGGAGACTATCGTTCCTTTATAAACAATAGGTAACATGTCATTCATTTTGTTGCTTTTAAAATAGTGTTCCAACTTATTCATGGATACTTTTGGCTATCCTTTAGTTTTGGATATAGAGAGAGGATGTTCAATGGGAAAGGGCTCATCCTCGTCCTCGTCCTCTTCCTCCTCGTCCTCTTCCTCCACTTCATCCTCCTTCTCCTCCTCCTCATGTTCAAGTTCAATTGTGTGGGCTCGTAAGTTTCTATTCATTCAGTTGAATAAGGCTCTCCAAAGTTGGGAATTTCCTATTGGAGTGGAGATTAATGTAGCAACACACACATAGATACATGTAAGGAGAGATAGATGGAAGCACAACACTCAAAGTAGATTGATGTGAGAAATGAAGTATAGGTGAAGTGACATGATAAGGTCACTTACACACGTTCATAAGAGTGTGCACATGCACTGAGGGAAAAAAACCTCCTAAAGAGGGAAAAAGTTTCCCCACCCATTATTAGCCTACATCCACACATTAATCCTCCATGTAGTAATGATGTGAACACGTACAAAGATCATGTGGTTGATCAATCCCCAAATGGCAATAGTGAGCCCAAATCTTTGTAAAAATCTTCAAATTTCTCTTATGAGAGAGCCTTGATGAACATATCTACCACATTATCGTGTGTAGAGACATAAGCCAGGTTAATCTCTCTTGCAATGAGCCTCTCTTTGACATAATGATAATGCACCTCAATGTGTTTTGTGCGAGCATGAAACATTGGGTTCTTCTCGCAAACGACTAATGCACTCTAGCTGCTGCTAATGTGAGGATGGAGGTGGGGACTGCTATCCAACACCACCTAGATCTGTTGAAGGCATCTGAGCTATACACACTCTATAGTCACTATAAAATCTACCATATACTCAGCTTCACAACTCCAAGTGGCCACTATTCTTACTGAGCCATGATATACATAAATCACCAAGCCACTCGTGGACACTAGCATGTCAGAACATCCAGCCCAATTGAAATCATTGAGCATAGAGTAGGGACTTAGTGTCCTTTGAGTACTCTTCACTTTGGTAGCTTGCTAATTTTTATGTCTGGGAGTGCGCATAAACTTGCTCAAATGGGAAACCCCAAACCGAATATTTGGCTTTGTATTACATAGATAGATGAGGCACCTAACAGCTTGCTGATAAAGTGATACATCAAATGTTCACCTGCATCCTAGAGACTAAGCCTAGCACCTATCTCTATTCGTGTAGCAACATGCATATAGTCTTCAAGACCAAACCATTTAAGTGGCCTTTGTATGTACTTTGATTGTGTAACATCACAATACCATCATTACACTATACAAAATTGTATGCCCAAATAATAATGCAATAAACCCAAATCTATCATCTCAAATGACACATATAATTTATCCTTGAAGGTTGAAATCTTCTCCTCATTAGGACTTGTGAGTAGCATGTCATGAACATATAAAACCAAAAAATAATCTTTACTCCTCTTTACATAGAGGGTATTCTCAGTTGGAATAATGCTGTAAAAACTATTTGCAATCCAGTATATGTTTATCTTTTCTTAACTTGCATACTTTAGATTCACGTCCCTTCTCAATACAACCATGAGATTAAGATATATAAACCTCCTCATGCAAGTCACCATTCAAGAAGGCAATCTTGGTATCCAACTGATGTACATTCCAACCATAATGTGAGATGTGGGTATAAATATCTCATCATAATCTACACCCTTCTCTTGAGCTTAACCCTTTATAATAAGCCTTTCAACGTTACCATTAACTTTACTTCTTTAGGCTTATAAACCCATTTCATACCAATGGCCTTTTTACCATAAGGCAAATTTGCTAAATACCAAGTGTCTTTTTTGAGGATTGAGTCATACTCATCCTGTATGGTCTGCATCCAAATGATCATTTTCTTGTTCTTCCACAAAGGAAACATGTTCCTCTTTATTGCATATACTACCAATGAGAGCAATCCACAAAAGCATAAGATGCATGATGAGAATTTACACATGTCCTGCTAGGTAAAGGAGTAGCTAATTTGTTGTCATGTAATGTCTACACAAGCCACTTTGGCATACATCTATAATTACCTTATCAATAGGCTAATCTAT
The DNA here is from genome assembly GCF_041138505.1 of Cibotium barometz. Lineage (NCBI taxonomy): Eukaryota > Viridiplantae > Streptophyta > Polypodiopsida > Cyatheales > Cibotiaceae > Cibotium > Cibotium barometz. Next base: position 28,097,064 of record NC_141069.1, read on the forward strand.
GGGTTGAAATTCATGCTGATTCAGACAGTATGGGGGCTCATTTGTAGCACCTTTTTGAGCATTCATTCACTTCACATATGGTTGCCCTACATTATACAAAGGCAGGAGTGTATTAAAGATGTCATGTGAGCATACATTTTGTTATTTTTTACATAAAATCATGGCTGACTTTACATGCATACATTTTATCCATAGAAACAAAGTGTCTAAAGCATGTAAAACTTGTGACTTTGCCTTCAACAAATACACCTACGTGTGCTTGGAGTAATCATCAATAAAAGTCACAAATTAGAGATATCCCTTGATCAATGGTGTTCTTATGGTACCACATACATCACTGTGTATAAGCTATAATTTTTGGATAGCCTTAATTGATCCATCTTTCAAAAATGCATTGCTCGCATGTTTGATGAGGGCCTCAAGCTTTGGCAACTCTGATACCATCTCTTATCTTTTAAAGTGTAAACTATCAAAATTTAAGTGATGGAATTGATTCGGTGAATGAGTATTTTGATGTATTCGAGTATAACGAGAAAAGTAAGATGGGCCTACTAGCCATACTAAAGCTTGGAGGAAATGCTTGAGTTTATTGCAGGACGTATTATGACCAAATCAATTAGACCAGAATAATTTAACTTGGGATGATATGAAAGAACATCTCTGGGAAAGATATTATTGCTACTACCTAGATTCCAAAAGAAGCAAACATGAATGAATTTCTAGAGCTGGAACAAGGAGATAAGACCTTGGAAGATTACCATGAAGCCTTCTTAGACTCTTGAAATTTACCCTAGCCATGGGCAAAGTGACTCTTCTAAATTAGTTTGTCTGAAACCTTAATCCTCCTTTGGACCATTTGGTAAAGAACACAGAGCTGACATCCATATCAGAGGTAGTGTTCATGGAAAAAGATTTTGCTAAATAAAGTTGAGAGGATGAGGGATAGAGAGCTGACCCACTTGGGAATAAGAAACCAACCATCCAGAGGGTGAAATTGTAAACTTTCCAAACCCCAAAAGGAATAAGGGTCAATACTAGTAGGAACCATTGAGAACCAAGGTCCAAATCATTAATTTTTAGTAACTAATGAACTATCATGGTAATAACTTCAAGCTTTTAATTGATTTTAGTAGAAGTGCTCATTTATATTGCATGGTTGCATGTAGAAGTTAGTGCTAGAAGAGAGGCATGGTCAACCAATACAAGTTAAACTTGCAAGCCGGAAGCTTCTTTTTTCACTCACTATGAGGCAATTATGATTCAATTCCTCCTGGATGGAAACCTAACCGAGTGTCAGTTCAAGTTGTTGCAATAAGGAATTTATGATGGGATACTGTTAAGACTAAGAGATAGCTTGAGCCACTCACCTCAAGGAATTTATGATGGGATACTGTTAAGACTAAGAGATAGCTTGAGCCACTCACCTTTAGTCACCTCAATGTATCGGGAGCTTTCTAATGCCAAGCTCTTAACCCTTGAGGTCTTGAAGATCACACTGCCATAGGTAGCTTACCATTACCCTCCTCTCATGAGCATTGTCACACTGTCATGTTGCACTACGGGTGCCTCTTACCTCAAATCACTCACACACACTCATCACTAGCATGAATTAGAGACAAGATTAGAGAGAGGTTTAGTGAGAGGGAAAGCTCAATTGCATAATGGGAGAATGTACTTGCACTATGAGAGAAATATCCTTATATACATGGCCATAAGTATTCACACACACTTAAACTGTGGTGGTTGGCCAGGCACCCAAAGCTTCATGAGAGTAATTGCCTTATATACATGGCCATAAGTATTCACACACACTGAAACTATGGTCGGCTAGGCACCATAAGCTTCTAGATGGCCTATTGCTTATACATTGCTTCATCTTATAATACATTGATTCATTACAACACTAGGGATCACATCTTAGCTCACTACTACCACACGCTCTTGGAGTGGAAAACACCATTAATTATCCATTAGACCTTTACAGGTGCCCATCCAAGTTTGAGATTTGGACACCATTGCTTCATGGCTTGTTTGTACATGAGTTTGGTGTGTTCATCCTTGACATTTGATGTAGATTACTCTTGCTTTGGCATATAATTGGGTGTGGCAAACCTTGTTAACCCTAAAATGGGTTAACAGATACTCGAAATGGATTGGCTTTTCTGAAATTAAGCCAATATTCATTTTGATAGAGGAACTATTTCCTTTCTCAACCTTAATAAAAATCAAGTCCAAGGAAGCAGAGAGATGAGACACCCTTAGATACAGCTAGCAAAGATAAACAAACTATTGAAGGGCTCATGAAGAGGCAAGCTATTTATGTGCTTTTAAGCTACACCCAGTGGTGGATAAGGAGTCAAAACAACACCCATAACCAAAATGGCTAAGTGAATATGCTAATATCTTCCTCAAGATGCTGCCAATCTATGATGTAGATCATGAGATAGAATTAGTATTGGTGGCCCAACCGACTGCCAAGAGAGCTTATAAGATGGTTGTGTTGTTGAGCTCAAAGAAAAACTGAGGCAACTTCTGGACCTACTGTCTCGCCCTGGGGAGAACCTATTCCCTTCCAGAAGAAGAAGGAAAGAACCCTCAGGTTATCCTTGTATTCATGAGCTTCTTGATGGTGCCCAAATGTTTACCAAGATAGATCTTAAGTCTAGCTATTACTAAATCAGGAACATGCAACATGATAATCCTAAGACAACCTTCAATACTTGCTGCAAATGGTAAGATAGCTCTTATTAATAAGTACTTGTTGAAACAATCTAGAGAGAGAAATATATTTGAACATAATAAAAACCTTGGAGATAGAAAAATTTAAAGATTCTCTTGAGTATTTAAAAGTGTGTGTAACCTTTATTTTGAGGTTTGAGCCTTAGAACCTTAGAAGTTAAGATTATGCACATTATTGTGCCAGGTGGTAACATAGACTATAACATAAATTTTTAGAGAGAGAAAGTCCAAAGGTAGAGGAATAATATTTTTATACGTGAAATAATAATTTCTAGACCTTAGGTACATGTAAAAGCCTTGGTAGAATATATAATACATTACGACCCTACACGTGCACATTACACAGTAAAATAAATTTGACTAAGCTTTAGTGCACATGTGCATATTTAGTACACATTACACAGTAAAATAAATCAAACTAAGGTTTAAAGTGTAAAAGGATTTTTTTTAAAATGACACAAGAAAATTAATTCTAAGGTCTTCAACCCATGTGTAAGATCGAGGATTAAGATGGAAATGGATGGATTCATAAAATAATTAAACTAGAGCCTTGGGGGGATGTGTACCTAATGGTGCACAAATTAAATTAATAAGAAGGGCTAAGGGTTGAGATTCATTAAATTAAAAGGGTTTAGATCAAAGGTCAAGGATAAGACTAAAAGAATAAGGTTCTATTAATAAAGGGACTCCAAAATTGGAGCATAGGGATCTGTGTCACATATTTGGCTCTTTTTAACCAAAAATAAAGGGGCCAAGGCTAAAATAATTAGGATAAGGATGAAAAAAGGAAAAAGAAATGTTATTATAGATGAGGGGTCGGGTGGGCACTCTAAGAATTAGATAAAAAGGGTTATACTTGCTATATGTTAACCCATTTTAGGGTTAACAAGGTTTGCCACACCTAATTATATGCCAAAGCCTTTTAGGGTTAACAAGGTTTGCAACACCTAATCATATGCCAAAGCATTTTACGATTAAGAAGTTTTTTTACACCCAATTACATCAAATCTAAATCAAAAGTCAAGGATGGACACACCAAACTCATGTACAAACAAGCCATGAAGTAATGGTGTCCAAATCTCAAACTTGGGTGGGTGGTGCATTGTGAGGCTAGAAAAATGAACTAGAAAAACATGTATATATGTATAGAATTCTAGTGTTTATGTGTGAGACATTAGTTTGCATTTAGGGTAGGTATCACAGCATGGTTGTTTATCTGAGTAGAGGGGATTGTGTAGTGGGATGCACTTGTACATTTTTGTATATATAGCAGGGTGCAAGATTTTGTTAGAAATTTTCCATGTTGGATATGTTGCAAACCCCATAGTAGCAATAATATTATGTGGGAATAGCAAACTTTGAGAGTAATTGTGGTTGAGGGCCTCTTCTGATGGGATTAGGCCAAAGTATGAAGGTAATGAGGTGTGGTGAAAAGTTGTAAATAGTTTTTTTTAAAACCTTGGTATATAAAAGGTTAAACAAAGGTTGTTAAAAAAATCCTTTACTAAGGTGTTTAACAATGCGCAAGGTGATGAGCAGCAGCTTTGGTGGGGTCGGTGGCTCGATGAAAGAAGATTTCAGATCAATTAGGAGAAGAGGCCGCGATTAAAAGTAGGAAATGCATGGCACGAGCATTCGGCCTTCCACATCATGCCATGGTGCTCATGTGACTAGCCTCGAGCTAGAGATATCTGAGAGATGTTGGGGCTTATACTCCAATAGCCTGTGCAATTGTTACTGAGCTGATTTCTACCTCTTGAGCTTCCGCTCGGTTGTTCTTTGTTAGTGCATGTGTGTGGTAATTCTGTGTGTATTTGGGATTGCTTGTGTGATGATGAAAATGTAACCAAGGAAGAGAGAGGGAGGATGATATTATTTCAAAGCTTCCAACAACAAAGTGAGACACCTTGGTGTGTGAGTTGTGTTGTGATGATGTCATGGATCCTTAATTATGCCATTGAGACTAAACCTTGCCATTAAGACAGAAGAACACTTGCTTTTCCCCTGTAAAAGTGAGATAAGAGGACATTGAGGATTGTGTTTAGGTTCCTTGCCTATCAAGGATGGTGCCCCCTCATGGTTAGTGTTGGTGTTTTTGCTGGGTTGGTGCTAGCTGGCCGATGCCATATGGGTTGTGTTGGGTTGTTTGGTTGGTGTTTGAGTGCTTGACATGATCAACGGGTTGTTGTTGGGGTCAGCTATAGAGGTCTGGGCATTCTTTCCTCAATGGCTAACATGTTTTGGTACCCCCACAGTGAGGAGCTTTCTCTTGCTCTTCGGTTTACAATAGCTAATGTGTCTACTTGTTGATGAAGTTGTTTGCAAAGAAAAAGCCACTGAGGAGCTTTCTCCTACTCTTAAGTTTACAACAACAGCTGATGTGTCTACCTGTGTTGCAGTTGTTCATTCCAGAGAAAAAGCCACTATGGAATTTCCTCGGGTACCTTTAATTTGTGAAAGATTTAGATGCATGTCATGGTGAAGCATTGCCCCACTGAGAATGTGGTGAAACCAAGATCACTTGGGTCTTGATGTGTTTGGGTTATGTGTGATGTGTTTGAGGGAGTGTGTTGGTAGTTGACTGTTAATGCTAAAGAGGGATAATGTTGATGTTATTGTGTGGTGAGTTTGGATGTATGCCGAAGAAGTGGTTGAAGCCATCAAAGCCACTATCCTGCAAGTTGTGTTTGTTGCTGATGTGGATGTGTGTGAATGTTTTGGCTGGTGTGTGCTAATGAGGAGTTGATGTATGCTTGAAGTAGGCTTGGATATAGTACCCAAGGTAGTAAATCTAGTCGTTGTCATTGGTTGTAATCCCTTGGTAGAAAGACCAAGTTGAAGAGCATTGTTTGATGGTATTTGGATGAGTTTCTTTGTACACCCACTTGCATCCAATGGCTTTCTTGCCTTCAGGCAATTGCACTAAATCCCAAGTCTCATTTCCATATAGTGCATCCATCTCCTCATCCATAGCTTTCTCCCAACACACATTTCCAACAGCCTCATCAATGCATGTGGGCTCTACAACCTGCACAACCTTTGCCATGTATGCATAGTGATGTGCCACATAACCATCATAGGTAAACCTCTGCACAGGATTCTTCACTCTCCTAGATCTTTGCAGCTTTGCATTCATGGCTTCCATAACCTTCTTTACACCAGGTGTTCTCATAGCTGGTATCCCAAGCTCCTCATCAAGGCTCATCTCTGAGCCACTAGACTCTCCATCAACATGAGAATGCCCTGCAGAAATGTCAGGCATACTAAGGGGCTCAACCACTTTCTCTTTTCCTTTACGTGATGTACTAATCACATTTGCAGGACTGGTATTATGATGCAGCCTGCCACTCCATGGTCTATCAACTGAACCACTAGATGAGGACTCTCCTAGTCCACTCAAAGACTGTGATTACTGACTTGTATTCTGTGCAACCACATTTCCACTCACATCAGCCCCAATAGCTTCTTTTTTAGCAGCATACCAGCTGCTCATATCTCATCAAAGACAACATCCCTACTTACCCTCAACTCACGTGTAGCAGGGTTATAACACCTGTATCCCTTTTGCTCAAGGGAGTATCCAATAAACACACATTTTTTCAGCTTTTGGATCCAGCTTAGTTCTCAGCTCATGTGGCACATGCACATATGCAATGCATCCAAAAACTTTTAGATGAGACAAATCAAGTTTTCTGCTAGTAACCTCTCCTCTGGAGTTACATCATGTATGGCTGCAGTTGGAGTCCTGTTCATGATGTAAACTGCTGTAGAAACAGCCTCAGCCCAATAGCTATGCGGCATATTCTTCTCTTCCATCAATGCTCGCGCAATCTCAGCAATGTGCATGTTTTTCTGCTCAGTAACTCCATGTTGCTGCGGAGTGTATCTGCATGTAAACTGTCTCTGAATACCATTTTTCTTCAAAAATTCAGAGAACTCATTGGAGAAGTACTCTCCCCCTCCATCTGACCTTAGGCACTTTACATATTTCCCTGTTTGCTTTTCAACCATAACTCTGAAATTCTGAAAGTGAGTGAACACCTCACCCTTCTCCTTCATGAAGTATACCCACACTCTCCTTGTGTGGTTATCAATAAATGTCACATAATACCTGCAGCCTCCCATAGACATGGTCTTCGTAGGACCCCATACATCTGAATGCACAACATCTAGTGCATTTTTGCTCACATTTCTGCTCACATTTCTGTTTACGTGGAAATACATGCTTTGTTTGCTTTCCAAATTAGCATGCTTCACATATTCTCTGCATACCTTCAACTTAGTTTGCAACAATTCCTGAACCATTTGCAAACATCGCAGCACTTCAGGCATGTTTACATTCAATGTAAACATTCTACCCACTCTGTTACCTTTTGCAACCAACCTGCACTTGTCTTTAAAGTCTTCAACATAACAACCATCAGGGGTCTTTAAAGTCTTTAACATAACAACCATCAGGGGTTAAACCAAACCTGCAAACCCTGCTCAATCATCTGGCCAACTGAAACCAGATTCTTTGTTATGTTCGGAACATGAAGTACATCTGCAAGGTACTTCACTTTGCCATCCTGTATAGACAATGGCACATCTCCAACATGGGCGATTGGATGAGTAGTGTCATCTCCTATTTCCACAAAACCTAGTCTTTCAAGGTTTTTCATCTCCTTGAACCACTCCCCATGACTTGTCATATGGTTCAAAGCACCTGAATCAACGTACCATACATCATCTTTATGTACTGCTTTAACATTTTCAGACATGGCATTCACGACATGCTGCATAACAAACAACCTTTCATTATCCTCATTGTTTCTGCTCGAGGATGCATAGTTGTTTTGCTGCAATTTCCCATTTTGCATGTCAGCCTGCTTCTTATAACAATCTGCCTGCACATGTCCAGGCTTACCACAATAAAAGCATCCACGTGTATCATTATACTGCCTTTGCCAATTTCCAGGACCTCTTTGACTCCCCCTGCCTCTGAATTGGCCTCTTCCACCTGTGTGTTGTTGTTGCTGCTGGCCATAATTTTGATTACTTGTTCGGCCACCTCCTTGACCGCATCCACGGCCTCCTCTACCTCGTCCTCTTCCTGAACTTGTGTAGAAGGCCTGTTGCTCTGAACTGTTTTTGTTTTGTGAAGACTGTTGGTCTTTACCCAAGCTCCTCTTCTATAACCAACATAGACACCAAATCTGTGAAATTGGGAATGTTTTCCCCCGAGTCTAAATAGACGTCTTGAATGCCTTGTATTGTGGCCCGAGACCACGTAGACAGACTTCCACCTTGTCATCATCATATACTGAAACACCAATAGATGCAAGGGATTCCACAATACCCTTTATCTTCAATGCATAGTCATTCCAGACATACTCTTTTTCTCCATAGTTTGAAGTTCATTTTTCAATTGTATCTTTCGTGCCTTGGTATTTGTTTCATAGAGTTTTACCAAGGTGTCCCACGCCTCCTTGGGGGACTTATCCTGAATGTGCCCAATCATGGTGTACTGAAAGAGAGCTAATACATAACTTTTCTGGCTCCTTGGTTCCAATCCTTGAGCTCTTTCACATCTGCAGGCAGTCGGATTGATCTCCAGTATGCCTCTTCATGCTCACCTTCTATGTAGTCCCAATAACCCTTTCCCATTAGGAAATTTGTCAACCTGAACCTCCAAGCATGGAAGTTGTTCTTATCAAGTTTCTTAGCAACAATCTGGTTTATGCCATCATTTGACATCTTGCCAAAAACAGCACTCTGGTTTGTCCTATACAAATTGCTGTATTTTATGTAGCGGTACTGTACTACACTGAAATGTCACAACCAGTGACCTTAATGTGCATACATACACCCAATGGCAGCTGTTGACCTCCTTCTTGCAGCACACACAGTGTCTGCACAACCAATCTGTCTTCCTATAGTTCTTAAAACAGAGTTCTGCAAAGAATCGATGACTTACCCGTAGTGCTCGTAATCACCTGCTTTCTGAAAAATGGAGGTCCGGACGTGCCCAAAACGCGTTTTCGGCCCGATAGGACAGTATAGTCGCCCTATAGCTTTACTCCCACGAGCGAAGAAAGCTCCTCAATCAGAGATCGTTTGCCGGTGCCTCCCATAGAGTCGCCAACACAAATAGGGAAGAGTAGTTGAAGCTCTTACCCTCGTACCACTTCCTGTGCTTCTCTTGCTTGCAGCTCAGCCCTTAGCATGACCCACGCTCTGATACCATGAAAAGATGCAGGGGAGAAGAGAGCTTGAGCTCTTGCAAAGCACGCACACACTCACAAAACCCTAATAGTAGAGAACACACAAGGTGAGATGCTGAAAATCTTCTTCTCCTTCACTCAACACTCAACACACCATATACAAAGATAAGAGTACACACATATGAAAAGGTAAACCAAAATACATACTAGGGTTCTCTATAGTGTGAACCCAAGTAAATGAGCTGGCGCTATAACTATGCCAGTCTCTAGAATGGCTGTCACACAGCTTGTCATCCCACTGGCCACATATCACCCATCATCTCACCAACCATGTCAGTGGTGTAAGTGTGGGGCCTATCCCCCAGGCGGGTCATCAGTGTCCACCGCCTCACTAGATGAGCTCGATATCTCAACAAACTTACTGTTGATGGTGTTGAAGCTGATGCTGTAGATGAAGAGGAAGAGAAGCAGGTGATCCAATTTGTTTATTAACAAGAAGGCCACTTGTGTGTGGGAGGTGTTGAGCAAAATATAGTGACAGATAGTGCATGGGATGAGTTAATGGAAATGGTGCAGAAGGCATAGGCAGAAATAATAGAATCCTGAGATAAGACTTTCACGGATGATGATGACCAACCAGGGGGTGGGCATGTGCTAAACCAACAAAGCAGTGATGGAGAGGTGTTGCCAGAGCAAGAAAGATGGGAAGATGGTGTTGAGGAGCAAGGAGGCAATGAAGCCTGCTTAGCATGTGATGATACCCAAGAGTTGATGATGTATTTTGTTAGAAATTTTCCATGTTAGATATGTTGCAAACCCCATAGTAGCACATTCATAATAATAATATATCTGGGAATAGCAAACTTTGAGACTAGTTGCAGCAGTTGAGGGCCTCTTTTGATGGGATTAGGCCAAAGTACAAAGGTAATGAGGTGTGGTCAAAAGTTGTAATGGGTTTTTTGAACCTTGTATATAAAAGGTTAAACAAAGGTTTAAAAAAAACCTTTACTAAGGTGTTTAAACCTTTACTAAGGTGTTTAACACCTTAGTGGAAGGCATATAATGCACAAGGTGATGTTGCTGGCTCAATGAAGGAAGATCCCATATCAAACGGCCCTGCACACAGAGAGAGAGAGAGAGAGAGAGAGAGAGAGAGAGAGAGAGAGAGAGAGAGAGAGAGAGAGATTGTGGGCAGAGAACCAGACTGTAGAAGAAGTATATGATGGGATAAAAACTAGCTCAGAAGGATGCTTGTTTAATGGAAAACTGTGCACGCGTTAGGAGTACATGCTACTCTGTAGTGGCTTGTGTAGTCATCCTTTGACAATGTTTTGGAGGGCGTTGCTATGGGGATGAGTTTTGGAAGCTATGGTGTGAGGCCATAGTGTGTATTAAGAACTTAAGCATCTTTGAAATATTAATTGTGATTGAATCCTTGAAAATCCAGGAGTTGTGGCCTTCTAGATCGTGCCATGGTCCTCATGACTAGCCTTGGGCTATGTTGGTGTTTTTTGGATGTATGCTCTAATAGCCTGTGCAATTGTTATTGAGATGATTTTTACCTCTTGAGCTTGAGCTCAGCTATTCTCTATTAGTGTGTATGTTATGATTATAATGGTAATTCTATGTGTGTATTTGGGATTTCTTGTGTGATGAGATGAACTTGTAATAACCAATGAAGAGAGAGGGAGGATGATATTTCAAAGCTTCCAACAGGGTGAGACACTTCGTGTGTGAGTTGTGTTGTGATGATGTCATGGATCCTCAATTATGCCATTGAGATGAAAACATTGAGACCACACCTTACCATTAAGACAGAAGACCACTTGCTTTTCCCTATAAAGTGGCATAAGAGGACATTGAGGACTGTGTTTAGGTTCCTTGCCTTATCAAGGATGGTGCCCCTCATGGTTAGTGTTGGTGTTTTTGCTGGGTTGGTATTAGTGGGCTGATGCCAGATTGGTTGTGCTAGGTTGTTTGGTTGGTGTTTGAGTGCTTGACACAATCAATGGGTTGTTGTTGGGGTCAGCTATAGAGGTCTGGGTGTTCTTTCCTTGGCAGCTAACAGCATGTAAAGGTTTGACGAATAATTAATGGTGTTTCCCGCTCCAAGAGCATGTGGTAGTAAGCTAGGATGTTCTCCCTAGTGTTGTAATGCATTAATGTATAATGAGATGAAGCAATGTATAAGAAACAAACCATCTAGAAGCTTTGGGTGCCTGCCCGCCGACCATAGTTTAAGTGTGTGTAAACACTTATGACCATGTATATAAGGCAATTTCTCTCATAATGCACATACACTCTCCCATTGTGTAATTGAGATTCCCCTCGTGCTAAATCTCTCTCTAATCTTCTCTCTAATACATGGTAGTGAGTGTATGTGAGTGATTTGAGGTAAGAGGAGGAAGTAGTGACCGTAGTGCAATGCGATGGTGAGAGGAGGGAGGAGTGCCCGTAGTGCACTGCAATGCCGACGGTGTGACAATGCTCGTAGGAGGACGTGAATGGTAAGCTACCCATGGTGGTGTTAAGCATGGAGACTCAAGAGTTACGAGCTCAGCCCCACCATCAGAAAGATCCCCATGACACATTGAGGTGATTAGGTGAGTGGTTCTCTCGAAGTTATCTCTTAGCCTTCACATTTTTGGTGCCGCTACCACACTCGAGGAGAAATTCCTTGGCTTTGTCATTTATTTTTCTATAATCTATGGTTTACCCATTGCTCACACTCTTGGACAGTGGAGTGCCATGAACGAGAGTGGGATTTGGTGGAGATTTGTGTGAAAATGGTGTGGTTTTTGCTTTCTCTTTGCTCTCTTTATATGTTAACATATAGCTTAGATGTTTATTTTTTGCATGTTAACTAGGTTTCTTTGCTGTAGTTCATTATATTAGCATGTTAGCATTCATACTAGGTAGCTTAATCAACAAAAACTTTCATAAAATACAAAACAAAATACACTGATTTTTTATGAGTGCAGCCAAGAGACAAATATCATTTTAAAAAAAAGAGTTTAGAGGGAAAGATTGGGCTCCATTAAACATATATTCATGATCTTCATGCTTAGGAGACCCATAGTGGACAATTTACTTAAGCAAAAACATCAAAAACTTTCTAAAAATCTAAACATGTAAAATCACAGTTGTGATTATCTTCCTGAGATTCTTGCTGCAATTTTTGGGATTACGAGATAAAAATAGTAAACCTTATCTTATCGATAAAAATTGACAAAAATAAGTTAGTAAACCTTATCTTAAGAGATCATGTAGTCACGAAAAAAATCGACATGATTTTGTATTACGAAGTACAGACAAATCACAGTGTACGAGCGCAACTTGATTATGTCACCGAAAAAAATCGACATGATGTTGCAGACAACATACTGACAAAATCATGATGTATGCGAGCGGCATGATTCTATAGTCATGGTAAAAATCATGGCATACAACAACCATAATTTCAAGTCCCTTGTAACACTAATTTCAACCCAATCACTTCTCAATCCCCTTTATCCTTTAGTGAAGGGGGGTCATAGATGGGTTGAAAGAGGCCTTTAGTGAACAAACTCTTTCCATGCTGAATAGTTTAAGAAGGGGGGTCATAGATGGGTTGAAAGAGGCCTTTAGTGAACAAACTCTTTCCATGCTGAATAGTTTAAGAAGGGGGGTCATAGATGGGTTGAAAGAGGCCTTAGGCCAAGAAGGAGCTGCACTAGCTCAAGAGGGATGCCCTTAAATCTGTTGCTTGATAAATATCCAAATATATGAATAAATTTGATGGTTCCACGAACCCATATGAATTAATGCAAGTGTTTAATTAGTGTTGTGTTATATTTTGAGCTTTTAACTGCCCGTCTAAGGTTCAAGCTTTCACATTATGCATAACAAGCAAAAGCCAATTTTGATGGTTTACCACATTGCGGCCTGAAATCAAAGTGAACTTCAAAACTTTGAAGGCAACTTTCATGTACTACAGGTTCTTGAAGCAGGGTCATCACGTGAGATTTACACAATTGAGTTGAAAATTGATGAAACCGTATGCCAGATTTTATCCTCCGAATTAAAACTTGGTTTCACTATGGGAACCATGGGAAAAATTAAATGACGCTCAATTGAAATGATGTTTTATGATGGGGCTAAAGAAAAATGGCTTGCACAATTTGATCCTTGTATTAAATCGTGAGATCTTTGACCAATGTTGCAAATACACTATTCAATTGGATGATAACATGTTAGATGATGACCTAGAAGTGAGGAATCTCTCAACCGAAAAAAAGGGCTATAGATAAATTGATTTTGAAGCTCACCACTCAACAGCTTTACACTACTTTGATGGGCAGAGAAATCAGGGATAAAAATGGAGCTAAACATCAACAAAATCTAAAAACTCTTCCACATGGGGGCATAAAACCAATGCATTTATATTACAATAATTGCAAATAGGGCCATGAACCCACACTTTGTTCTAAATTTTTTGCAATTGATCCAAATCAATCACAAACACAAGTTATGCACCAACATTGATGGAACAGTGCCACACATTTAACTCAATAAAATATGGCACGAATGAATCAACATGAGACACAAAACCTAAACTTTTCAAATACAAGATCTCACATTAGAAAGTTTGGTGCCCTTGGTCCAAAATGAGACCAAACAAGGGGTAGAAATTGTTAAGGACGTGATAAGACCATCACTCCATTGCTTTTACTATCATGGTCACATATGATAGTAGATTGTCTAGTCTCTGGAACACCCTAAATAAAACAAAACCTAAACCACTAAACATTTTTAGTGTGCATAATAGATAGTTAAAACCACCATACCATTAAATGTGTTAACATGACTACAAGCAAGGTACAAACCAAAACAAAATCTGCCACCAACATTGAAACTTCAAAATGGGTCGAGGAAAATGTTATAACACCTAAATCCAGTGAGGAACTACAGCTGAAGGATGGAATCTCAAAAACCAAATAAAACCAAGGACAAGCAATAGGTGGAGGCCAAAATAAACTCAAATAAGGATAGGAAAATCAAAGTAGTCTCACCGAAGGGACTCAAGTCAACTCTCGATATGAGAACATCTGCTCTACAAAAGACACATCAAAACTCGTATATGAAACTATGGATGCTAACGGCAAAAAGCAAGTTCCTTTTTTGCTAGCAAACAAAGAGACGCAGATGCAAGTGCTATAGGGAGGGACACAAACAAAGAGACGCAAATGAAAGTGCTACAAGGAGGGACACAAACAAAGACCCAAAACAAAACTTTGTCATGTGCCACCACATGGGAAAACAAGGGATTAGAAGCACGTGCACTCTCCCACCCAACCAAATGAAGAAGGATTGACTCCAATTGATAAAGTTCTCTGAGAGAGTGAAACATGGGAGAGCACTGTGAGACTAGCTGAATGGTGGACTGAGTCACGTTGACTCCTCCTCATCGACTTCCTAATTGTTCACACTAGAGAAACAAGAACAACCTGAGGATTATCAATTCCCCTTTCAAAATGAGCTAGATTTGCCAAATGAAACAAAACCTCTGAGACAAGCTAACTGAAGAGAACTCCATGTGTTGTATATGGAGGCAGAATAATGTTATTAGCTTATTGTAGTGCGAAAAGCTAAAAGCAAAAGAAATCGAAAGTGTCTATGCAAATGAGACACAAATGTCAACACAACCAATGGGAAGGGGTAAACAACATACATCTTTGTACACAATTAGTGTTGTGGACCCTAACAATGACCTTTAAACTCTGGATTAGGCATAAATGCAAATGAGACACAAATGTCAACACAACCAATGGGAAGGGGTAAACAACATACATCTTTGTACACAATTAGTGTTGTGGACCCTAACAATGACCTTTAAACTCTGGATTAGGCATAAATGTAGACTTGAAAGTGCTCTAGGAGAATATGAGCTCAGGGCTAAAAATCAAATGAATGAATCTGAAAGTGAATGGGAATGAATAACCAGAACATTTACACTACCTCTTAAGGATCCAATCAACATTTGGATAGATTTCCTAGTGGGCAAAAATATTCAATGAAAACAAGTAGTGATTAGCCTCAACGCTACTCACAATACTATTTTAGGAAGAACTTGGGCCATGCTTCCTAGACAAATGAATGTGCTAGATGATGATGGAGCCACCTCAAAGTCTAAGGTTATTTCTCACACACAATTCTTACTCAGGATGATAGCATCAAAAGTGAATTTCAAGTTACCCTAAACTAGAAGAGGTTGTTTTTGGTGGTGATTGGTTGGTCAACACCTCTTACTCCATTGATGAAAGCAAGCAAACCAACTTCTTGGAAACCCCTAAAACATCCTTCACATTGCTCCTACAACCAGAGGAACCCTTATTTGCGGGCTGAAAGTGAGACCATCAAGTCTGAACACATCTTGCCAAAGCGAAAATAGCTGAAAGCTTTAGAACCTAAGACTCTAGAACTTGCCAATGGATTCCTAGAATGGAAATTGCTTTGCAACAAGCTTGGGAGTTCAAAGCATCTAATCTCAAGTCTATCCTTACATGCAACATAATCTCATGACATATGAGCTATGTCGTTGTATAGGCAAGCCAAGCTTGCAATCTTATGAATGGATTCCATGGAATGACACTCAAAGCATGCCATGTCTAGGATTTTTTGAATACATAGTTTATGTAGAGTCTAACCCCTTGGAATGTAAGATTTGTGTGTTAGTCTATGTTAGACTATGTTCTGAGAACAGATTTTATCCTTGGAAAATGGATTGGGCTACGTTGGTACAAGCTATACCAAACTTCATTAGAAAAACATGTGCCATGAAGATTTCTAATAAAGAAGTGATTGTGGCATTCTGTGACAAGGATGAAATAACACTCAACGCTCTTTATGACCTTGATAATGTATGAAAGAGACAATTGGCTTCTACATCAAAAGCCACTTCTACTAAAGACCTCCCCATCGAAGATCCTTTATAATGGGATCTCTAAATTAGCCATATCCACAAAGAAGGAACTAACCCCAAATCTAAATATTTAGAGTCCTCAAACTATAGATCTCCAATGAAGTTGACCATTCCATTTCACTAAGGCTTGGAGGAAGGGCCATATCTTTTGAAGGAAGAGCCACCCAAGATATAGCCA
This sequence comes from Cibotium barometz, assembly GCF_041138505.1. Lineage (NCBI taxonomy): Eukaryota > Viridiplantae > Streptophyta > Polypodiopsida > Cyatheales > Cibotiaceae > Cibotium > Cibotium barometz. Next base: position 28,113,145 of record NC_141069.1, read on the forward strand.
CTTTGTGTCAAGAACCTCTTCTATATGTGTCACCAAGGAAGCAGAATGATCTTAACCACAAAACCTTGTCTACAACAACAATAGCCACTCCTAGAAATAATTCCCAATCACCAATGATGGCACCAACAATGGTCAAACCCATGTCTAACAAAGAATACAAGGTTGAAAATTCTACTACGAGGAAAAATCCATGGTTAACATCACTGACGAAAGAAAAGACTCACACCAAGGGATCTTCAACATCAATGGCCCCTCCATTGCCAGAGTCTATTACCCTTCACCATAACAACCAAGGTCATCACTGCTATCAACAAGGAAAAAGCTATCATTTTGACCTCATGAGAGACAACCCCTCTAGCTAAAGTCCCACAATAACAAAAGAGATTGAATTCCCAATTGGATCTAATAAAATTCCAGACATAGCCACAACATTGGTTGCCCCTCCTCTATTGGAGATCCTAGCCTCGTCAACAATGCTACCACACACAACCCATAACTAAAGCCTCATCAATGCATATCAAAAAAAAGTTAAAAATTTTTAATTCTAGAAAGCAAAGCTTGTTCTCTTTGCCAGCACACTCAAGATATTTCCAAAGCATCAAAAGGTGGGTGGAAAAATGACTGATTCAAGCACAAGGATTCTATGAGAGTACCCATCGTGTTTTTCTACCTTGTCAAACTAAGGTGCATTCACATAGAAAAATTCAAAGGCCTAATAAGAAGAAGAAAATAAAACAGCCTCAACCATAGTATTCAAATCAATTACACAACAAAATTCCAATAAAGGAAGTGTGGATTCTAGAGACAATACTACAAGCCTAAGGATATTATAAAGGTGCAACCTAAGGATATCATGAAGGTGCGAACCAAGTTTGGATCCTAAAAAGGCAAACCATTCTCCCAAAGAAAATGAAGTCTACACTCAGGAAGAAACTTGCACCAAAATGGAGAGGCCAACATCCAAAACACCATGCTCGATATCCGAGAATTCATCAAAGATGGAAGGTTACTTCAGGCTCAATGATACTATGATGGAAATAACCTCATATGGGTACCTAAAGCTGTCATACATAATCAGTCTCTTCATCATCAACTTCAACACAAGGTACTCAAAAGAATTTTATGGTGTGGAGACCAAAGCAACCACAAACCCACCGCATGGAGGACTCCACTTGCCCACACCAAGAGGGCCCACCTATCACTTCATCCAATGAAGCGATGTCTTCACATATCATCTACATGAACCAACTCTTTGAACCAATAGTTGAGGTTGTAGAAGCTCAGTGTCATCCACAAGAACCTACTCTCCTAAAAATGGAGGTAGCCACAAGAACCTGTTGCTCACACATGGTGGTAAAAAATGCTAGGAAGCTACAAGAACCACTACTTGTAAAGGTATAAACCTCCGCTAAACAAAATCTTGTGAATCACCATTGGAAGGAGTGAAAAGGTCGAAGACTTCATCACTAGTTAGAAAGCCAAGGAATGGTATGGATAGTGATCCATAAGCATAAAGAAGCATCGACATCACCAAAAACATCAACTTTGATTGCCATGATTTTGCAGTCACATCTCAGGAATTCATTAGAATTGATCATTTGCCATCATAAATATGCTACCTCAACAGGAGGTATAATTTTACTCTCAAATGCAACATGGTAAAAGTGTAACAATTAAGTAACTTTCATGCCGTGATTCTTCAACAATCATGGTCGTGATTCTTCAACCTGCAAAATCACACCACTAGAAATCCATAGAAAATGGACCTTTAAGGTGCATACATGCTTTATATGAGTGGAAAAGGTTTAAAACATGGTAACATCAAGAAATCGGTTGTCGTGATTTCAAAATCACGGTCGTGATTCCAAAGTCATGTTGGTCAAAACTCAACAAAAGGCCAAGGGATGGTGTCAACATTGACAGATAAGCCATAAGGACTATGTATGAGCCTCTACATCATTGTTTCCACAAGGCTCAGTCTCACTGTGATTTTTACCACATCATCAAAAATCACATCTTATGCCCCATCATAAAAAATCGTGCTGTGATTTGTTAATCATGCTCAAAATCAGAGTTTTTCCAACATGTGTCAAAATGCATTCAAATCATGCCAATTTCTTCCACAAAATGTACTCCATATGCATATTATACATTCATTTTTTGTGTCGCATTAGTTCTCATAGCTATGATTTTTCCAAGAATAACACCAACAAAAATCTTTGTCCAAATGTTGAAGTGTATGGTATTTTGGCATTCTCTCATCATGTATATACTACTATAGAGTCATTTCCCCTAAGAATACATGCAATATTGTAACTGATTCTTCCAAGAATCATGCACATGACTCTTGGAAACGTCACTTCCAAGAATTACGCTTGTGATTCTTATCTCCGTAAATCACACTGACGTGGCTATCTAAAAAATTCTATAAAAACCATCTCTAACATGTGTTTCCCCTTGTTTCTTAATGCATATCAATTATCATTTGGTGTAAGCATAGGTTTTCATTATTGTGGCTCAATAATCACAGCCATGATTTCTACCATTCCTACAAAATCACGGAAGCTAAAACACACTCAACTATGTAACCACATGGCAAAGTGTTTTTTCATTATGTTTCCAATCTAAGAAACCATTCTTCTGCAATTTCATAGAAGTTTCAACATCGTGATTCTCAAAATCATACCTATGGTTCATTCATTAAGAAGAATAGTCTTCAACTGGCCAATCATACTTGAGCACCAGTATTTATTTATTATCGAAATGCAATTCCACACTCATTTCTTATTTGAAATTATTAAAAAATCATGTGCAATGAAATTGATTTAAAAAGAAAAAAAGAAAAAACCAACATGACTATGAAATCCAGGTCAATCTCTTGCTTTTCTTAATTAGCCTACCCTAACAATAATGCTCATACACTAGAATGCAATTTTATTCGAGCACTGCCATAGATGTATTTATAGTTAAATCATAAGCCCACCACTCATGTCTAGTCACAAACTCTGCAACATTGTGTTTCCTTGTCACCCAACCAAATGGCGGTTCATTGATAAATAGATGCCTTGGGCCCATGCCTACTCACATCGTAGATGACCATTGAAATTGTGAAGAAATGTGCCTCTCAAGCAACATCCACAAGGTGGCTGCCACAAGGCATGTACCCTACAAGGTAGTGACAATGTAACATCCACACCACAAAATTATGAATCCAGTAGAGGCTAGAGGTGTGAGCATCATCCTACTTAATACAGCCCACCCATTGCATGCTTCAAGAGGTTATGTATAATATGGAGAGTTACCCTCTCTTGTCCTGCTTTTAGATGACCTTTGCCCGAATTAGTTTTAAGGAACACTTTGAATAAAACCTCTATGATATTTGGTTAGCCGTTCACTTGAAACATGTCCTCTTACCCTGAACCTCAAAGTGCTTTATTGCATACTCAAACATTACAATGGCTCTTGATCCTCTTAGCCGGAAGTGCTCTATTGCTTACTCACTCATTAAAATGGCTCTTGATCCAATCTCTCCTTTAATACTTAAGTCATTTGATTGTAGATGAAAACTGTGATAGAGATTATAGAAAACGCTTTACATCCAACGCTCTGTTGCTTTTGTTACTTCCTATATTGTTGTACCAAGTTGAAGCAATACACTGAATTTCAATCATTGACAAAGTATCAAAACCGAGGTTAATTGTTCTGACAATATTCCAAATACTCGAGTAAGGACCTTTTCTTATCTGCTTCTGGATTTTGCCCCCCCTTTTTTCCCTTTTATGTAAAAGAGACTGTTTCTCCAAACGAGCACCACTACTGAAATCATCTTCTTTATACCTTATGTTCAATTGTTTACCCATAGATATTAACCATCTAACATGTACTAGTAAGGAATGGCTAATTGATCATACATAGCTACTGGCATTGATTGATTGAGAGAGAGAGAGAGAGAGAGATGGCAACATAACGTAATTGAATCTCTTTCCTATGGTAATCAAACCCTCACTAAGAATGGCACCCTGATAACATTCAGGCATGAATCCATCACTAAGGATGGCACCGTGATAACATTCAGGTATCAGGGTTCTCCATACATAATAGTTTCCAAAACAGAAGTAAGAGTTAACACTTGTGATGGCACCCTGATAAAATTCAGGTATCAAGGTTCTCAATACATCCTTTGCAACAGGCAACACTGTTACTTAATTGACCATGCCACCCACCAGGCACTCCTCAGCTACACCCTAAATCAAGCTACCTACACCCTTCTCATGAGATACCCATTCATGAGAGATGACCTCACAGAGATGTGCATGTATGGATGCCTATTTTAAGGGTGCCTTTGAGAGAGAACTTCATAAAATCCATCAAGCATTGTTGTGGCAATAACACGCAGATAACATTGTTAAAAGATTTACAATAGCAGTCAATGAAATCTTTGCACCACCAAAGATGTGGATGCATGCCTAGAATCTGCAACTGGAAAGTATGGAGCTCATGGCACCCACCTTGTCATACTAAATGTCACATTTCACCTAGGAGAGAGCACTTAGGCTTCCAAAATTTGGTTGGATACAGTCCATCCTGTTTGGTGACGCGATAGGTTTTACTGTAACTTTGACTGGATTGCATCCTACACGGCAATCTCTAACTATCTGCTTATGTTAGTAAATGGCTACAGCTACGATACAGGAGGGAAGGAAGAGACAGCCAATAGCCTCCTATTGTTTTCCAGTGATAAGATACATTGGAGTTGAGGCAGGATCAAGCTCCCAACAATCTTCTTGTACCCCTGGTGCCTGTCCAGCCATGAGACGGTGAGCAGGAACCTGGTGAGAAAACCTTCTCAGTTCCCAAACCCTCTTCACATGCTCTTCCCCTGGCTGCCCATGGAAGAGTGTCTTGAATCCTTTGACTTTGAAAAGGGTAGAAACTTCTACCCCCATCTCTTCTTTGAAAGTTGCAAGAACTTCTACCATATCATAGCCATGCTTGTCATCTTTTAGTTTTACGGCGGTGACCCAGTCCTTGTATAAAGCCCAGACCTCTCCTTGCCTTGGGTAGATCTTGTATCCTCCCCTCAAACCTTTGTCGACAGTCATCAGATGTGAGAATGTGTTTAAGTGTTCAGTTATATATGTACTGCCAAGCTTGAAATCCCCACAGGTGTATGAGAAACCCGAATCTAGCCAAGCCAAAGTCTCATCTGAGGGAGAGCGTGCCTCAAGCCAAGTCATCTGCATTTTGAATGGTTGGACAGAAAGAACTTTGCTGACTCGCGCATAGTACCTGGGCATTCCATCATCATCATCATAAGAAGCCCATATTTGGCCTACTGAAAATTGTCTCTCTGTTCGATCCTTGTCAAAGTCATAAAAGTCGGAATCGGGCACCTCCATAGCATCATCACCATCATCAACCTGCAAGGAGTTAGCATTTTTAGAACCCTCTGAGCCCTTAGGAACGTGCTGTCCCTCAATTTCCTTTAATACCTCTGTATTTGCTTTTGGCTTCTTCAAAGAGGCGCCCTCCTCCATGCTTTCATGGTTAAGGGATGCCATACTCCTTTTCCCCTGCGGTGATTTCTGAGTAGAGCTTTCCACTTCTACAGCTTTACTCTTAACAGCATCTGGGCCTTCTCGTGAGACCCTATTCTCCTTCCTTGAACCAGTTAAAGTCAAGTTCGGTCCAAATGCAGTCCAGAGCTCTGATTTCACAAACTGGTCGCATGCAGCTGCCTCATCCGGAGCAACATTTCTTTCCTTCTCTGTTGCCTTACCCGCAGCAGCCATTCTTTCTGTTTCTGCTGATAGCTTTTGCGCAAACTGGTCACTTGCAGCTGTCTTTTCTGCAGCAGCCTTTCTTTCCTTCTCTGCTGTCTTATCTGCAGCAGCCTTCCTTTCCATCTCTGCTGATAGCTTTTGCTCAATGACGCCTTTTGACCTCGCTACAAGTCTATCAAAAGCTTGTTTAGCCTGAGCTGCAGCCTTTGCTCTAAGCTCATCCTTCTCCAACTTTTTCTGCCTCTTTTGCTTTAGCTCTGCTGATTGCTGCACTCTGGCTTCTGCAGCCTCCCTCTTTGCCTTCTGTCCTTGCTGTCCTAGCCCTTCTACAGTGTTGCCCTTCTCTGTTACCTTTATTCCCTTTTCGCTCGGCTGAGGACATACAATTGGAGGCACATTAAAGTTTCCACAAGGGGGCCATGTAAAATTGGAATCAAAGGAGTGGCCAGGGCCAGAATCCATCTTAAACCCCTGCATAGCTTGGGGAGGCCAAAGCACAGATCCCCTGATGGGAGCAATCTCTTTTGAAACGAAAGGTCTATGGCAGATGGGGCAACACAGGTTCTTATTGATATGAACTCTCTCATACTCAAGCTGCATCTTGCATGATGGGCAGGCAGTCCAGAAAGTCAGCATGTTGGGTGGGGCAGCCGGCTGAGGAGGCTGCCCTTGACCCTGACCTTCACAATGTCCTTTAACATGCGTTTGACCTTGACCCTGACCTTGGTTTGGAAGGTTCATGTTGAATGGCTTACTTTTTGGTTGGAAAACCCTGGAGCTATGAGAGGTTTTAGCACTCTGAGAGGCCATAGCAGCATGGCATCTCTTATCATAAGCTGCTTTTTTTACCCCGTCAGAAAGCACACTCCAAGCTTCCGAGATGTGCTTGAAAGCAGCCTCAGCACCAAAGGCCTTATTCTTATCTGGATGCAAAAGTAGGGCAAGCTTTCTGTACTGCTTTCGGATAGCGTTTTCATCAGTACTGGAGTCCACCTGCAGGACCCCATACCAGTTGGTCTCCTTGCCCTGCAATTTCTCATGCGCGGCGATGTGTACATCTAGTATGGATATAAGCTGAGGCAAACCCTCAAGGTCTGGAAAAAGCTGCCTTGCCTTTAGGGCGAACTTTCTCGCACCCAAGATATCATGCTTCGCAAATTTAGACTCCGCAATAGCCTTCGATCTGACCGCTTCCTCTTTGTTGCACTCCATGCTTCTCTCTGTATCGCCGGGGAGAGCTATTATAAAGAGCAAGCATAGCGGCATGTATGCATGGCATGCGTTAACCCCTCCAATGGGGAGACAAAATAACACAGCCAACAGATACCCCGGCGCAAACAAAAACCCTAAAAAACGCAGAGAAAACAGGGCAACCAAACGACAGAACACAAATAAACGAAACTTACGGAGGCAGAGACGCCAGGATGGCGCTGAAAGTGTTAGAACCGGGCAAATTTCGAGCACAGTGTCTTCGTCTGCTTCAGGGTTTTCTGCTACGGTTTTTTTAAAAGATTGCTCGGCAGCATTCTCTGCTTCCTCGAAGTAAACCCTAGCAGACGAAACCCTACCAGAACCAGCACGAGAAACCCTAGAAAGAAAAACCCTGGCATAAAACACTACCACTAGAAACCCAAGCAGGTAAAACCCAAACCCTTGCAGCTCCTCCAGCAGCCATGGCACCTGTTCCCTCCAAATTTTCGAAAATGTCGTAAATTTCCGACAGAGAGAGAGAGAGAGAGAGAGAGAGAGAGGAGATTTCCTAAATATGTAGTTTAGAAATAGAATTCTAATTTGCAGTGAGCATTTTGGCCCTAAAATATTTGCTGTTTTTTAGCACTAATACTTGCAAAATTCTTGATCTAGTTTAAACTTGAGTGAAGGAAATGATTGATTCTAGGACTAATACTTGCAAAATTCTTGATCTAGTTTAAACTTGAGTGAAGGAAATGATTGATTCTAGGACTAATACTTGCAAAATTCTTGATCTAGTTTAAACTTGAATATAAAAATGGGGTAAGGAAGAAGCTTGCTCTTCAAGCTGCAAGGTGTCAAAATATGTATAATCATGCCTAACCCATATCCTTAAGCCTGTCACAAAGTCTTCCCTTCACACACTTAAGCATTTTTAGCTAATATCTTTGGATAAGTCCTCTTTTTGTTTTTTCTTTTTCTTTTAAATCTTATTTATTTATTTATTTGAATAATAATATCTCATTTTCAACTTTAGAAAATTTTTATAAGGTTTAGAACTTTGAACTAGGGATCTCCTTGGTTCACCCACCGTCCAAAACTAATGCAACTTAGAAAATTCAGACTAAAATTTTGTTTCAGGGGATCACTTCCTATTGGCTGAAAGAAAATACTTATCCGAAAATATTTCAAATTTTTATTACCTCTCTCTAGAATATTTTCTTTCTCTAGGCCAAAAACAAGGAAAAACAATGCCTTTTTGAAGGGGATGATCATTGGGGACTGAAAGGAGAACTTACATATCTTTAGGAGCTAGGGAGGAATCTTACATCCTCTCCCACTTGAAAAACGTGAGATGCCCTCATCTTGCAAAGTGGGGGTAATCCTTTACTAGTTCATCTTAGTGGCGCCCTCTAAAGGGTAGAACTTCCACTTGACCAAAAATTCCCTAAGGACTCTGTTCCTGAGAGCCTTCTCCCAAACATTTAGGATCTCTTCGGGTTGGAGTTCCATCTGACCTTGAGTTGGAAAAGTCAACTGCTTATCATCTAACACATGACTCTGACTGGGTACATACTTCTTAGGCAAACTGACATGAAACACATTATGTACCTTCAAATGCGGAGGTGAAAGAAGTTCATAGGCTAGATCTCCTACTTTCTTCGTAATGACGTACGGTCCACAGTATCTAGGAGACAGCTTCTTGTACTTCCCTAAAGATAAAGAATTTCTTTTGGTTCGTACTTGAATGAAGACCATATCTGATTCTTCAAACACTCTATCTGATTCTTCAAACACTCTATCTGTTCTCTTCTTATCAGCATATACAGCTTAAGTCTATCTTGGGCAGCCTTAATATCTTTGCGGATTAACTGCATCTGCTGTTCCATATCATCAAGCATCTGTCTCTAGACATCTCGACTCTAATTAATGGATAGGACCACGTTAATGGTGTGAGGCAATCTTGTCCACAGAGCTTTGAAAGGGCTTATCCCGATACTTCGGTGATTATAGGCAAATTCAACTAGATGCAAGTAGCTTTACCACTTCCTTGGTTCTCTGCCACCCCACAGCTTTGATACCAACTGTGAGATCCCTGCTCTCTACGGTCCATCGGAATGCTAGTAGGGGAATAGCAACTACGTAGGGCAGAGCGTCTCACAAGGGGCCTCGCCCACGAATGTCCGGGCAAGAGACTAGTTCGGCGGCTCATCCTAAAACCGTACCCTGGAAATTTTTCTTGTCGGAAGACATAGGCGATTCCTCTAGGTATTTTCAACATCTTAAGGTCTATCTAACCAACGGTTTCCCGAATCATCTAAAACTTTATCAGTATACGACTCCTTCTGGGAATATCTCTTTCATACTTCTCACGAGTAAAAGATATATCGATGGCTTCCTTGTGGTCATGCCGATAGCTTACCCCTCAAGTATGAAGACCATAAATTAAGAGTTTTCTTCTAAAATTCTCTAAGGTCTGACTTATTACATCTATCTTTATCTAGCTTAACAATTTCTAGTCTTAATGTTGGAAAGCACTCGTACTGCTCCACCCTGCCACCCACTTTCTAGTTTAAATTATAATCCAAGTATTCAATAGGGTTTGTGTCCGGATACTTGGAGAGAGGTCTTCCCTTCGAGCCCCATCGTCGACATAGTGTAAGGACCATCACATGCACAGAAAACAGTCATACCTTAAAATTCAAACAGTATTTATTCAAATAATCTATCCAAACATAACTGAACCTTTATCTTCTCTATTGCCTGATCATCAGTGAACCTTCAATTCTGAGTTGATAATGAAATCTTTTCTTCATTCTTGACTCTTATGTTACTTATCCCTTCAAGTAACTCTCTTAACGATCCGCGAGGGGGAGCTATTCTGGGTTTATACCATCTTTACTTATGGACACTCTCTTAACGATCCGCCAGGGGGAGTTGTCTCTCATTCTTGAATTCTAACCTTCAAGACTCGCACTTGGTTCATAGAATCAACGCTTTTTTCCCATCGAAAGCGAGGCACATCCGTTGAATCCTTCCCCTAAAACGAGGACTTATTCGGGTCCTATAATACAGAAAGAAAATCTAAATATAATCCCGCAACTTTCCTTTATCCACATAACATCATAAAAATCTATTCTTCTCTCGATCCTTCAGCGCGAGGATAACAACATGGCCATAATCCCACTACGATTCTCAGCCATTCTGAGGATGACCACCTCGTTGTTTCATTGATCCTGGATTCTTTCTTCAAGACCAACATTTATAGGATGGTTCTCTATACGACTTCATTTACAGTCCACAGACATTGGGCAAATTCACTTCTTATTAGGGATCTTTCCCATCAAGGAAGCCTTTTCGCTTGAGGGTCTAACCTTCGAGTTTGATTATATTCACTAGGATCATTTCTTTCCCCTTTTCTTCAAAACAAGGAAAGGTTCTCATGCATTACAGGTCTTCACCTTGCGACTAAGTGGTCTTTATCCATTATTTCTACTCGTCTCTTAACTCACGGGATGTTATATGTACATTATGTCTGCTATGTTATATACACATTATGTGTGCATATCCTAGGAGGCTAACCTGCATTAGGCTTGTGAGCATGGGAGCATGGGAACAAGCTCTAGTGAAGCATGGGTTAGGACTAACCTTAAGGATTAAGGTTAGGGTCAGGCATCCAAGGGTCACATGTGAGATCCCTGTCCCCACCGAGCGACGGATTCGGGGTACTAGCAGCGGAAGTAGCACTTCATGCGCGGGACAGGGACCCACACTCGGGGCCTCGTCCCCACGGATATTCGGACAAGAGACTAATCCGTCGGTTTTTCCAAAACCGAACCCGAAAAAACTTCCCTTACCCAGAAAGCACGGGCGATTCCACCAAGATAACATTTTACTCTAACGTAGTCAAGATCATTACTGATCACGCTGATTCGACTGTACCTATAAAGATACTCGGTCGGCGGATCAAGGAAGAAACTTGCACTTGGATCATTGGGATCAACGCTTTTTTTCCCATCAAGAGGCAAAACCGTTGATTCCTATCCATAGAACAATTTCTATCTGGGATTTACTTCATCTATCGTAATAATAGAAATTAAATCTCGATTTACGGATCCATCAGTCCAGCCTAACCCCATCCGATCCCATGGGTTAGCCAACCTCCCAACAACCACTGTAGTGATGGGATCCAATTTGGAATTTGGTTAGGTTTTGTCCCGGGTACCAAGGAAAAGAGTTCCAAGGTCCCCTAGCCGGAAGTTCATGCAAACATAAAACTAGCCACACCACTTACACACCCAATATGAAATTGCCTTTTTCTTAGCATCAACTAACTTTAAAACAATCCTTTAATGAAACCATAGTACCACTGATCACAATCTTCCAATTTATCCGGTTGATTCATAATTTCCCATCATTCCTTCATCAGAGTATCTATGGCATCATTGGCAACTAGAACGCTCACCACCTGTCCACACAGGGGCCTTTTCAATAGTTCCTAGCCCATAATACTCGGCAATATAATCACTTATAAAAATCAAGATGGACTCTCGTTGAAGATCAGCAAATTCAACCAACAGATTCATATAAAGAGCCATGGACTCATCCATTGAAGACCAGCAAGGTCAATCAACCAGATCCATGCCCGGTTTCACAAAACAACTCTTACTCCTTGTTCCAATATCTTCCTCGACGCACGCGTGGGTATCCTAGGCGACCGAGCACCGTATGGTCAGCACCCTCTAGGATCCTTCGCAGGTGACCTAGCGCTTCACTCATAGGCCGCTTCCTTGGTCCCTCATCCACCGTACCAGAAGCTCACCATTTTAATCGAACTGAGGCTAGTCAAGACCTCGGCTGTGACCTTGCTACGCGAGACGTCCTCCATTGACTCTCCGTCAGCAGAGTTGCAACTTTAATAGTTAGGTCTCCACGACCTTAATCACAAGACGGTCAAAATGCTTTCCCAGCATTCTTGACATAAAACAGCCATTTACAAACAGCATTTACAACAGTCTACAAATACAGTTTCTATATTAACTCTCATTTTTCCACATTATCCCTCATTAATCCACATTACTTATTCCACATTCCATTTATATATGTACTCATCCAATCACATCATTTTCCATCTCTTCACTTCAGATTCCTTCACATCACATATCATATATTCACATCCATATCCACATCCATACATCCACATCCATATCCACATTCACATCCATACATCCACATCTACATGCTTACCTCCATTTTCACATCCTCATTTAGACATCCACATCTCGTATCCACATTCATACATACACATCCATATCCACATCCATACATCCACATCCACATGCATACATCCACTATCACGTCCTCATTCATACATACATCCACATCCACATTCCCATTCACATCTATACATCCACATCTACATCCACATACATACATACATCCACATCCACATTCCACATTCACATCTATACATCCACATCTACATCCACATTCATATACATCCACATCCACATTTCCATCCACATCTATACATCCACATCTACATCCACATACATACATACATCCACATCCACATTCCACATTCACATCTATACATCCACATCCACATACATACATACATCCACATCCACATTCCACATTCACATCTATACATCCACATCTACATCCACATTCACATACATCCACATCTACATCCACATTCACATCTATGCATATACATCTTCATGCATACATCTACATCCACATTCACATCTATGCATATACATCTTCATGCATACATCCATTTTCACATTCATAAATCCACACTCCCATCTCCACATCCACACATCCACATACATACATCCATTTCCATATTCCCATTCATATAACCCCATATGCCTTCACATCTAATATTTTACATCACATCCCTTCTCGCCCTATCACAACCCATATACATCTTATCCTATCACATACACTTCTTGTTGGAATTAGGGTTGCAGGAATGCACACACAACTTCAAGAAGATGAGGAAGCTTGAGCACAACACAGTAGTGTATTATGAGTGCCAAAATGAAAGATAACAAGCCCTAGAAGATAATGGGCGTATATACAATGCACGGGGGAAAAAACCTCCTAGTGAGGGAAAAAGTGCCCCGGCGGTCCTAAGTGTGTTCACACACATCACTACTATAATATGGTAACAAATCCCCCCTGGAGTGATGCGGTGAACAAGAGCTAGCACTCATGTATAGGGAAGTGTCTAGCTATGTGGACGAATCCACAAAAGGGAGTAAGCCCAAAGCTTTGCGAAAAGCTTCGAACTTCTCACGAGGCAGAGCCTTTGTGAAAAGGTCTGCAAGGTTATCCTGTGTTGGCACATAAGCCAAACTGATCTCTCCTGCAGAGAGTCTCTCCCTGACATAATGGTAGTGCACCTCAATGTGCTTCGTACGAGCATGGAACACTGGGTTCCGCGCAACTGCCAATGCGCTCTGACTGTCAGTGAAGATGGTGGTGGCAGATGGCTGCCCAACACCCAAATCAGCCATAAGGCGTCTGAGCCACACACACTCAACCGTAGCTGTGAAAGCTGCCCTGTACTCAGCTTCACAACTAGAAGTGGCCACAGTAGGCTGCTTCTTGCTCAACCATGATATGCATGAGCTTCCAAGCATGAAGCAAAAACCACTCGTGGACACACGTGTGTCATAACAACCAGCCCAGTCAGAATCTGAAAAAACATGTAAATCTGGCGGCAATGATCCCCCCTTGGGATAAAACAACCCAAGATGCCGAGTACCACTCAAATAGCGAAAGATACGCTTCACTGCCTGCCAATGCTTAATGCCTGGGCTATGCATAAATCTGCTCACCTGTGAGACTGCAAACTGAATGTCTGGCCTCGTAATGCATACATAAATGAGGCAACCAACAGCTGTCTGATAGAGTGTGACATCAAAGTGATCTCCAGCATCATGAAGACTCAACTTCAAACCTGTCTCCATTGGAGTAGCAATAGGCTTGCAGTCTTCAAGGCCAAATCTCCGCAACAATGTTTCAATATACTTTGTCTGACACAAAGCAATACCTCCATCACACTGCTTAAATTGTATCCCCAAATAATGATGCAAATGCCCCAAATCTGACATCTCAAAAGAGGCATTCAAATCAGCCTTAAAATCAGCAATATGACTCTCATTTGGTCCTGTGAGCAGCATGTCATCGACATAGAGAGCAATGATTAGATGTACACCATCCACACGTTTAACATACAAAGTGCTTTCTGTTGGACTATTCTGAAACCCATGTGCAGTCAAATATGCATGTATTTTTTCATACCAAGCTCGTGGAGCTTGCTTTAAACCATATAAAGCCTTTTTTAACCTGCACACTTTGTTTTCCTGCCCTCTTTGAACAAAACCACGAGGCTGCGATACATACACCTCCTCATGCAAATCTCCATTTAAGAACGCAGTCTTTATGTCCAGCTGATGTACATTCCAACCATTATGAGCTGCTAATGCACAGATGCTACGAACAGTGGTCATACGACATGTGGGAGCAAAAGTCTCATCAAAATCAATGCCCTTCTCTTGAGCATAACCTTTTGCAACAAGCCTAGCCTTATGGCGATCCACTGTGCCATCAGGCTTACGCTTCAATTTGTATACCCACTTAGTGCCAATGGCCTTCTTGCCAGGGGGCAAGTCACATAAAGACCATGTACCATTCTTCATAATAGCATCGTATTCTGCTTGCATAGCAGCCATCCAATTTTCTGAACTTTGTGCCTCATCAAATGAAACAGGCTCACTTTCATCGCACATACTAGAAACAGCCAATGCATAACAATCTGACGCATAAGAGGCACCATGAGAGCCAGAACGAGTGCGACTAGACAAAGGGGCATCCAACTTGCTGTCACGCAAAGTCTGCACCAGCCATCTAGGCATGTTTCTAGAGCCCTCAATCTCTTGTCTCTCATCCTCAAGTGCATCATGCACATCTGCATCAGATATAGGCTGATCTGTGCCATCATTTAAAACCTGCATAGGCTGAAAAACTGCCTCATGAGGTATTGCACTTGACTGTGCACCACTGAAAAGAGGCAACAATGTATCATAGACATCACGTGAGCTGATATCTGTCTCCTTAGTACATGAAACCAAGGGCTGAACTGCATCTTCCACAAATACAACATCACGGCTAACCAAAATGCGCTTTGTCTGTGGATGATACAAACGATAGCCTTTGCTCTCAGCACTATATCCAACAAAAATACATTTGACAGCTTTGTCATCCAATTTTCTGCGATGTTGCACAGGCACTAATGCATATGCCAGGCAACCAAAAACACGTAAATGGCCAACAGATGGCTTGCGGCTATGCCAAGCCTCATATGGAGTGACAACCTGTAATGCTTTGGTGGGACACCTGTTTAGTACATAAGTGGCACACATGACAGCCTCAAGCCAAAAACCATGTGGTAGACTTTGACTCTTAACCATACATCTTGCCATTTCCATGAGAGACCTGTTTTTTCTCTCAGCCACACCATTTTGCTGTGGTGTATACGGCACTGTACATTGGTGTTTTATCCCACGCTCAGCCAGAAATGTATTAAATTCTGAAGACATATACTCCCCCCCTCGATCTGAACGGAGGGTGCCCATCTTACTTTCTGACACATTTTCAGCCATAACCAAAAATTGTTTGAAGCACAAAAACACTTCGGACTTTGCCTTCAAAGGATATACCCATGCATGCCTGGTAAAATCATCAATGAAAGTCACGAAGTAAAGGTAGTTTCCAAATGATGGAGTTTGCATGGGACCACAAACATCACTGTGAACAAGCTGCAATCTGCGTTCAGCTCTCACTGATCCATCTTTGGGAAAGGAAGCACGCTGCATTTTACCCAATATGCAGCCCTCACAAACATGCTTGACAGGTGCCTCAAGCTTAGGCAAAGAAGACACCATTTCAGATTTCTGCAGGCGCAGCAAACTTGCAAAATTCAGATGACCAAAACGTGCATGCCACAGTTTTGCATTTGAAATAGCCTGCGTATCCATAATAGCACATGCTGAATCCTCTACACATTTGCCATCCATATTGAGCTTATACAGCCCTCGACATAGTGAACCAGATGCTACAATGATGTCACCACAAGAGAGATCATGAACAGTACATCTGTCATCCACAAATTTTACAACCAAACCTGTTTTGGCAAATGCGGAGACTGACAGCAGATTCTTTTTGATCCCTGGCACATACAATGCATCAAAAAGTGTAAAGGTGTTGCCATTTGCAACATTCAGCACAATCTGTCCAACTCCTTCAACGGGATAAGAGGAGTTATTGGCACAAGTGACAGTATTCCCTGTGGGAGCAGACTCAAGGAAAGTGAATAAACTGCGCTGCGAGGTGATATGCTTAGTGGCACCACTGTCAAAGTACCATACATCCGAATCTACTGCAGACATACATGTGTCATGCAAAGATGGGTCATAACTGCACTGCGCATTGAATGCCCATTCTGTATCTAGCACAACATTAGCAGATTCATTGTTAGAAGGAGAGGCATCTGCAACAGCCATACCAGCCTCTTTCTTCTTAGCCTCTTTCGCAGCCAGCTTAGGACACGCTTTGATGACATGATCATTTCCCTTACAGTACTTGCAAAATGTCTTCTGTTTGTCACCCTTCTTCTCATCTTTGTCTTCCTTCTTTGGTTGCGCAGCATTTGCAGATTTCTGCTTACTAGAAGAAAAGCCAGCTTTACCTTTCCCGCTTCTCTGACTAGCAACGAAAGCTTGATCTGCGACACGCATAATATTCCTGTTTTGCCTTGACTGGTCTTCTTGCAGCAAAACAGAAACTAACTCCTCAAATGATAAGGCATTGGGATTGCCTTTCATCATCAAGCGAAGAGTGGAAGCAAAACCCTGATAAGAATCTGGTAGACCATTCAAAACAGTCTGCACAAGTGAACTGTCTGACAGGATTTCATCTGCAGAAATGAGCTGCTCTTTGAAATCCTTGATCTTTGTCAAAAAGCTATCCATAGAATCACCTTCGTTCATATGCTCACTCTCCAACTGTTTTCGGAGATAAGCAACACGAGCCTCATTTCTTGCCTGATACAATGTGGCAAGTACATCCCAAGCATCCTTAGAAGTCCTGCAGGAGCGAATATGTGGGATAATGGTACGTTTGACAGACAGCGCAATCAAGGCATGAGCCTGCGCATCTCTACCATCCCAACGAATCTGCTCTGCTGAAAGTGGTGGTTCTCGAACAGCTGCTACAGCACTTGTGCCTGCACCATCATCAACAGTACCTGTTTCTGATGTGTTTGCAGCATTCCCAGCCACAATAGGACGTGCATCAATACCCTGCACAATGTTCCATAACCCCTTTGCTACCAATACATGTCGCATCATATATGCCCACAATGGATAGTTGGTGCCATCCAACTTATCCTCAGCAGCCAACATGCGGAATACATCATTGTTGTCAGCCATGGCCAATGACTGTACTACTAGATGTAAATGCTGTCTGTAAGAGGTAAACCTGTATAAAATCGACCTGTACTATGCAGCACAGCCCAAAACAGACGAATGGGCACCTGTCCTGCAGATTTTAATCTTGACAGAAAATCTGCACAGTAGGACGATTTTGCCTGCGCAGTACTTGGAATGCAAAAACGGAGGGCGAAATGACTTCAGATCAAAATTCTGAAATGACCAAGCCCTAAGGGCTCTCCCACGGCATATACTAACCTGCAGACGCTCGTGAAACCTCGTCGCAATCGGAGGAGATGAAGCGGCAAGTGCCGGTGATGCTGCCCGGGAGGAGGAAGCCTGCTCTGATACCAATTGTTGGAATTAGGGTTGCAGGAATGCACACACAACTTCAAGAAGATGAGGAAGCTTGAGCACAACACAGTAGTGTATTATGAGTGCCAAAATGAAAGATAACAAGCCCTAGAAGATAATGGGCGTATATACAATGCACGGGGGAAAAAACCTCCTAGTGAGGGAAAAAGTGCCCCGGCGGTCCTAAGTGTGTTCACACACATCACTACTATAATATGGTAACACTTCTTACCTCATCCCATGCACATCTTAATTCATCTTATCACCTCCTAACTTATTTCATAAGCATCTTATCACCTCTTATCACATCTTATACACCTCTTATCACATCCTATCACATCTCATTTCTATTTATAGAATACAAGAGAATTCTTATATTTGATATAAGATTTCTTTACACATTTATTTATGCATAAATTCCATTTAAGGAGATTAATACTTTCGAAGTAAAAATCAATCTTTTATGCATCTTCCTATGCATAAATTCATTTTAAATGAAAATGACACTTTTGAATTAAAATTCAATCTTTTATGCATCTTCCTATGCATGAATTCAATTTAGATGAGAATGACACTTTTGAATCAATCTTTTATGCATCTTCCTATGCATAAATTCAATTTGATAGGAATTACACTTTTAGAATAAAAGAATTTCTCTTATGCATCTAAGTTATGCATAAAATCCCTTTATGATGAAAATCACACTTTTAGTATAAAAAGAATATCTTTTATGCATACTTCTATGCATGAAATCCAAATATGATAAAAGTAACACTTTTATGTTAAAATAATAATAATCTTTTATGTATACCTCTATGCATGAAAATAAAAATGATAAAAGTAACACTTTTTATATAAAAATTTATCCATTATGCATACTTCTATGCATGAAAATAAAAATTGATAAAAATAACACTTTTGATATAAAAATTTATCCATTATGCATACTTCTATGCATGAAAATAAAAATAATAAAAGTAACACTTTTGATATAAAAATTTATCCATTATGCATACTTCTATGCATGAAAATAAAAATAATAAAAGTAACACTTTTGATATAAAATTTTATCCATTATGCATACTTCTATGCATGAAAATAAAAATGATAAAAGTACTTTTGATATAAAAATTTATCCATTATGCATACTTCTATGCATGAAAATAAAAATGGTAAAAATAATACTTTTGATATAAAAATTTATCCATTATGCATACTTCTATGCATGAAAATAAAAATAATAAAAGTAACACTTGATATAAAATTTTATTCATTATGCATACTTCTATGCATGAAAATAAAAATGATAAAAGTAACACTTTTGATATAAAAATTTATCCATTATGCATACTTCTATGCATGAAAATAAAAATGGTAAAAAAAATACTTTTGATATAAAAATTTATCCATTATGCATACTTCTATGCATGAAATAAAAATGGTAAAAATAACACTTTTGATATAAAAACTTATCCTTTATGCATGATATTAAAATTCAATTTCTCCATGATTATAATGAAATTCTTTCAATTAATCTAGGATGATAATTCCTAGAATATGGTAGGAAGTCCTCTTTTTATGCTTTGAATGAAATTATTTTATGCATAATTTTTATAAAAATTTTACCATAGCTCCGCTGCTATGACTGATAAATCTCAATTTTTCTAAGAGATAAAGCTTATCATTAAGGAAATAATTAAAATGATCTCTAATTGGATCATTAATCCATAATGGATTGAATCATCAATATACATAAACTAAAAGCATAAAAGAACCATTAATTTGGCCTCAAGCATAGCTTAATCTTGGGTTAAGAAAAAGCTTTATGAAAAACTTGATTTGGATTGAGAATGGGTCATGAGTATGACCATTTCTTGAGTGAGAGAGAGAAATTACATAAAAACCATTAGAATTTAAACATAAATGGAAATTAACTTCAATAGCATTTATTAAATTATGTAACTCTTCACTAACATTCATCAATTCACTTCAATAGCATTCAAAAAAATCATACCAATTAAGCTTCTCAAGCTTGAGAGGGGTTGAGAAGAGAGAAACATTGAGAAATTATAGAAAAGATCAATATTCACTAATTACCTTACAAATTGCTTGATTCTTTGTTCACGGTAGAGGCCCCCAACCAATCAATTGGTTAAGTATGTTGATGGAGCCACCAATGAGGATTGAAGAAAGAGGGAAGCTCCAAAAACTAGTGAATTATTAATGAATTCATAGTTCTTGGCTTAGGTGGAGTAGAGTAACGATGCATAAACACTATATATTTTTCAACAAGGGGAAGGCTTCTATTTATAGGAAAAATTGAGCTCCTAACCAAACAAATTGATTCTAGAATTTTCTAAATCAGTTTGGTCAATATTTGACCATTTTTAGGTCAGTTAAGCTAACTTTTTGGAACTAGACTTGAATGAGGAGAGAGGAGAGAAGAAATATCTTAATTTTTATGAGTTTAAAACTCATTCAAGCATGTAAAATATGCACCTCCTTTAAAGAACTCCCCTTCCTTACATATGTGTCATAATGGAATCATTTTAATATTGCTCATAGTTTTTTACTAATAAACATTGTATTCAACTCTTCATCTTATGTGAAATATACACCTCCTTTAAAGAACTCCCCTTCCTTACATATGTGTCATAATGGAATCATTTTAATATTGCTCATAGTTTTTTACTAATAAACCTTGTACATTTTCAACTCTTCATCTTATGTGAAATATGCACCTCCTTTAAAGAACTCCCCTTCCTTACATATGTGTCATAATGGAATCATTTTAATATTGCTCATAGTTTTTTACTAATAAACCTTGTACATTTTCAACTCTTCATCTTATGTGAAATATGCACCTCCTTTAAAGAACTCCTCTTCCTTACATATGTGTCATAATGGAATCATTTTAATATTGCTCATAGTTTTTTACTAATAAACCTTGTACATTTTCAACTCTTCATCTTATGTGAGCATTTACTCATTTTTGGGTATCTTCTTTTACAAATTGGATTTATCTCCTCCCTACACATGGATTGATGCTATTGGCCCATAAGAACCTTAATTGGACCATAATCCAAAAATTTCTGAAAATCTAGACCCTTAGGCTAAGGTCCTTTATACCCATTTCCAATTAATTCCAATTGCACATTGGAAAGTTCTTTTTGAATTTCTGTTTTAGGGAAACTTATTTTAATAAGATGAGATAATTTTTTATCCAAAAATATTAAAAATCTGAATATTCTCTCTCTAGAATATTTTCTCTCTCTAGGTTAAAACAGTTAGAAACAAGTCTTTTATATTTCTGAAGAGGGATTGATTACAGGAGAAGATACTAGACATCAAAAAGGGGTTGGGAGAGGAATCTTACATCACACATGGGGACTGGAAAGTCAAGAGTCACTTGAGGGCCCTCCTATATAATAGGGGCATGGGGCACACTCTCAAGGAGGCTTGGGGGCTTGGAGGCTTATGCTATGACTAGTCTCTTGTGTAGAGGTCCATATCTACTCATCTACCATTTCACACTATAGCTACGTGTTATTGGATTGGAATTATCCCTCTTGATGGTATGGGACATCAAGGTAGAGGTAAGATGTATTTCATTTATGATTCATGTGTGCATCCCTTGGGCTCGGGGGTGGTTGGGTGGTTGAGTTTATGCCTGATTTATGTATATCAATTATCTAGAGAGATCTTAGGGTTTTAACAGTGGTATCAGAGCCATCTCTATTTAATTGTTGTTGATTTTTTTAAGTAAATTTTAATATTTACTAATAAAAATATTATTTTGTTGATAAATTGCACGTGGATCGTCGATATGGCGATTGGAATGCGTGTTACTACAATTCAATGGATGAATTGACGTTGCGGGGAAATTTTGTGAGTTTAATGCTATTTTTTCCTATTTTTTGAGGTTTAAAATAAGCATTAATAGAATTTTTACAAAAATACCACATATTTTATGGTGAATATTTTTGGTAGAATGGATTTCCTGAATTTCTAGAATTTTTAGAAATTTTTCCTAAATTTTAAGAAAATTTTTGAGCATTTTTATGATTTTTTTGGGGGTTTTTTGCGAGAATGTGATCAAATTTCTGTCAATTTTCTACTGAAACTCAGTAGTAGGGAACAGCGTGTTGATGCATGAAATGCTCTCCCGTGTGCGTGGGGTCCTCTCCGTCTCTCAATTCTGATTTTTCCTTCTTTTTTCCGTGAGAAATTCTCTTAAAAGGGATTTTTTTAATTCAACATTAATCATAATTAATGTTAATTATGATTAAGGATTTAATTAAAACCTTAATAAAAAATTAATGTTAACCTCTCTGTTAACAGAGAGGGGAGGAAAGAGAATGGAAGGAAGAAGAAGGAGAGGAAAGAGGGGAGAAGAAGGAGAGGAGGGATTTTTTCTTACTCCCTCTCTCTCTCAGTCTTCTGCGCGTAGATCGGGGGGCTGCGTTGCAGCCAGCCGGCGAAAAATAGCCCCCCCCCCAAAAAAAATCAAAAACCTTTATTAAGCTTAAAAAGCTTTTTTTTATTTTTTTTATTTTTTAAAAAGAGTTTTTATTATTTTAAAAAAGCTTTTGGAGATTTTTCAAAAAAATGCTTGGAAAAAGCCAGAAAATCTGAAATTTGAGATAAAAATTATGTGAAAATTTCTTCTTGAAACTTTTTAGCTTTTCATCTTCCGGAAAACTTTTGGCTTTCTGTTTTCCCGAAACCTTTTGGCTTTCCGAATTCCGGAAAAACTTTTGACCTTCCGTATTCCGGAAACCTTTGACCTTTCACATTCTGTTTTTTTTTGTCTTTTCATTTTCCCAAAACTTTTGGCTTTCCGTATTCCAGGAAAACCATTGGAATTCCGAAATTTTTTGACCGTTCGTATTCTAAATGCGTTCGGGGTAATTTAAAAATTTTAAAAAAATTCTTGAAAATTAGTGAAAAATTACACAAAGGTTATGGTAAATTTTGAAAAAATGTGGGGTTGGTGTTTAACATGTGGTGTGTCCATTCAGGTGCCCGTGTGACCATTCAAATTCCTTTAAAAATATATTTTTGACCCAAAAAATTAGGAAAATTCATTAAAATTATAAATTTTCATTGGATTTGAGAATTGTCGGGCGAAATTGGAAATTTCATGAACGATGGGATTCTCAGAAAAAATTAAGAATATTCTAGATATTATTTTTAAAAATCCTAAAAATTGGTATTTTTAAAATATCAATGGTATTTTGGTAAAATTAATTGCTAATTTTTTTTGGAAAAATATAGGTTTGGAATGCCATAAGATAGGTTTGGTGGTATTCAAAATTATCATATTTTGAGGCCCTAAAAAATTAGAAAAAATTAGAAAAAATCATGATAATTTTTTTTCTTGAGAATTTAATATTTTCGAGGGTTACGTTTTCTCGTGCTGACATTAGATAGATGTGTGTTATTCGCATATTATTAATACGATTATACCTCATATTAATGGATATTTATGTTTGGATTAATTCTAAACGATGTATTCATGATTTTTTACCATTGTTTAGCCATTCTTTGTGGACATGTTCCTTAATTTCTTTTGATAGCTATAATTTGCGTTCAAAGTGTGTTTCACCTTTAACACTTTTTCATGATAATTTATTTTACACTTATTTAAGTGTGGTTTGTGCTTAATTTCTTAAGCCTAAGACAAATTCTGTCATGGGTTAGTTGATCGGTTTGTTTTGGTGGATTTTTATTGGATGTTTTCCAAGTTTTATATGGACTCATCAGGTTCTGCCTAGATCACTTGTGTCTAGGGGTTTTTTATTGAGTGCTACACACATGTGTTTCACTTACTTACTTTGGAGTTTTGCTTGAACGACACAATGTTCATATACTCCGGATTGATGAGAGTTGGCCACCAATTTTAATGCATCTTTTGGCATAATTAATGTCCATTAGATGGTATGCATTGATTTTTATGATCAACTATGGTCTTTATGGATTCGAGGAGCTTCTATGCTTTTATCCATGGTTTTATAAGGATCTTTTGATCTTTTGAATAATTACATGTGCTTTGAAGGTAGCATTTGCCTTCGTTTTTTACACGTAATTTTGGAGTATATTTCTTGTACTCTTGTACATATTCCAACTCGGATACCTAGTTGCTTATATATCTAGGTGAGTTATTTTTTTACCCTAACTTTATTGTGTTTTGGGTAGTTATCATTAGAAAGGCGCCAATAATTCAATTTCTTTTCTAATGATGTACTCAGAAGGAGTTATTCCTTGATGTAGTCTCAAGTATATAGAGACAGGTTTAGTATGTGAAAGTCTGGATAAGGCCATCTTATTCCTTTTATACAGGATTTTATTCATATTTCCTAGACGGCATACTAGGGAGTTTCAAATTGTTAAGGTATGTATGGGTGGTATCATGGTGGTATAGGGCGCTAATGATCCCTCACATATATTATCTTATGGGATAATTTGGGCTCAAGATTGTTGCTTTGCTTACATCACTTAGCATGTTGTCCTCAACATTCAAAGACAGTCTCATTTTCTAAATTCACTAGAAGTTATAGTGTGGGCATTCTTCTAGATAAACTTCTTTTATCTATAGCCTGCATGTTTTGATGATGAGGGTAATCTCATCGGCATTTTCACTTGTTGAAATCTCTTTCTTTAGAGTTTAAACAAGTTTATCTTGTTGTGTTTAGATAAGGAAATTTGGATTCTTCTTTTGTTGGCATTTCTTTCTCTAGTTCCGTACTTTAGGTGATTTATATAGTCAACCTGATTGTTTATGGATGGACATATGTGACTCATTGAGACGCTGATGACTCTCTATGTTGATATGGGTAACTCGAGACGTCGATTATTCCATATGCAGATGTGGGTATATCGGGGCGCCGATGAATCCCTGGTTTCTGCTGTTATAATGCCATGTTTTCCTACTTTATTCCGAATGGTTTATAAAAAGGACGTTACTTTGAATGTGAATTGCTTTGATCATCCGCAGTCTGATGGGCAAACAGAGCGTATGAATCAGATTATAGTGTATATGCTTCGTGCATATGTCTCTAGAAAATCATCATATTGAAAAAAATATCGTCCAATGATGGAATTTGCCTATAACAGTTTTAAATATACGGCTATTGGTTTTAGTCCGTGCATACTTATGTATGGGTATCAACCTAGGGCACCTATTGATGTCGGTCTTAAGGACATCGAGCTTGATGCATCGAGGGATTTCTTGCAAGATATGCAAGAAATGCTGACCAAAGCTCGGGATTCTATCAGGAGTGCTCAAGATAGGGCACGATTTTATGTTGATAGGGGACGCTCATCTCGGTCTTTTAAACCAAGAGCGTTGGTTTATTTTAATATTCCTAAAGATTCTCAGACTTTGTCAATAGAAAAATGCTCGAATTTATCTCCTAGATATTGTGGTCCATTTTCGAGTTATACATCGGATTGGCACGGTTGCGTTTGAGCTTAAAACTACCTCCACATGTTAGAGTTTATCCAGTCTTTCATATCAATAGATTGAAAGGGAAACTGGGAGGTGAGGATAACACAGTTACTCCTCAAGAACTCGTTGAAGTTGAAGATTTATCCTATGTTCCACATGAACCTGATAAGGGACATGAATTCAGGGAAAGGAAACTTTGTAGTTGACCTATCCCTGAGGTTAACATTAGGTGGAAAGATAGGGAAATAGAGGATTCGACTTGGGAGTCGGTTGAGATTGTTCAGTGCAGTTCTCCTTCTTTTCATTGCAAGAGCGCAATGTTTTGAGAGAGGGGAAGTATGTTATATGTACATTATGTGTGCTATGTTATATACACATTATGTGTGCTATGTTATATACACACTATGTGTGCATATACTAGGAGGCTAACCCACATTAGGCTTGTGAGCATGGGAGCATGGGAACAAGCTCTAGTGGAGCATGGGTTAGGACTAACCTTAAGGATTAAGGTTAGGGTCAGGCCAAGGGTCACACATGGGGAATGGAAAGTCAAGAGTCACTTGAGGGCTTGGAGGCTTATGCTATGGTCTCTTGTGTAGAGGTCCATATCTACTCATCTACCATTTCACACTATAGCTACATACTATTGGATTGGAATTATACCTCTTGATGGTATGGGACATCAAGGTAGAGGTATGATGTATTTCATTTATGATGTCCCATACCTCTTGATGGTATGGGACATCAAGGTAGAGGTATGATGTATTTCATTTATGATTCATGTGGGTGGTTGAGTTTATGCCTGATTTATGCATGTTTATGCACATCAATTATCTAGAGAGATCTTAGGGTTTTAACACGGGGCCATTGAACTAGGTCATCGACCATCTTATTTCAAAGATAATTACATCTAGGAAAATTTTGCCATAACTTGGCTTCTTTTTGAACGATTTCTCAATTTTTAACCTAGTATTTAAGAAGCTAGTATTTAAGAAGCTTGAAAAATGAATAATTAATATCCATCCTAAGAGTTTCTTTCATTTCCTTTTCCAAAGAAATGAATAAATATCAATTAAACATATCATAAAATATCATGAGACTTTCTCTTTTAATATCTAAATTATTTATGCATATACTTGCATAAAAGTAAGCATAAAATATGATAAAACTTCCTCTTTTAACATCATAAACATGAAAATGTAACTAAAGATCATTCTTTTAGCATCTAAAGACTCATGCATACACATACCATAAATATGTGTATGGAAATGTAAGTAAACATCCACTTTTAGCATCTATATGATTCATGTATACATACCATAAATGCAAACATGCAAATGTGACCATTCATCCTCTTTTAACATCTATATGATTCATGCACACACATACATGAATGTAAACATGCAAATGTGACCAAACATCCTCTTTTAGCATCTAATTACTTGTGCATAAGCATGCATAGATATAAACATAAAAATATACTCATGAGTCCACTTTTGGACATAGAAATATATACCTCTATTCATAGTTGAGAAACTAACTTAAATGATTTAATTCTACCCATGAGTCTACATGGATATCCTCATGCATGGGTTAGACACTATCTTCATGGCTATTCTAAGTTTAGAAGACGGGATAGCTTAGTTAAAGCTCATCCACATAAAGCCCATGCTCATAATCTAGACATCATTATAAACCCTAAACCAAGTATTAAGCAAGAGGGTTAACATCTTTATCATTAATCATCTACTTATTTAGAAATCATGGTTTGAAGAGATAACCATGAGAGTAGCATGCTTCCAAAGCATGTGGAAGAGAAGAGAAGAAGGAGGGTTATCCTTCATGCATATATAATAAAAAAGAAAGATTATCTTTACTTTAAAAATGAGTATTAATCATAAATCATGACCATAAACATGAAAGATTAGCATATAAGCCAACTCCACATGGTTTAGGAGAAGAACCATGGAGTAGAGAACTTCCAAGTCATATGGAAGAGAAAAGAAGATTCCCTAATGCTTAAATAAGAGATTAAACAGAGTATTAATCATAAATCATGACCATAACCATGAAAGATTAGCGTATAAGCCAACTCCACATGGTTTAGGAGGAGAACCATGGAGTAGAGAACTTCCAAGTCATATGGAAGAGAAAAGAAGAATCCCTAATGCTTAAATAAGAGATTAAACATCTACTTAATTCATAAACCAAGATTAAACATCTACTTAATTCATAAACCAAGATTTAGAGAAGATAATCATGCATCTCCATGCTTCCAAAGCATGTGCAGGAGAAGAAGATAGTATAAACATCGTTGTTTAGGCTTACCCTTGGTATTAGCTTGATTATTTATCTTGCAAGGAGATGTGTAGCCCTCAAGGAAGAGGCTTGGCCACCAAGAGAAGAGGGCAATCTTCAAGAGAAAGGTAGCCTTCAAGAGAGGAAGCTTGCTTCAAGGGAAGAGAATAGCCTTCAAGAGAGGGTTCACCATCAAGAGAAGAGGCTAGACCACCATGGAGAGGATTAAGATTCAAGAGAATAGTCTTCAAGAGAGGGTTCACCATCAAATAAGAGGCTAGACCACCATGGAGAGGATTAAGATTCAAGAGAAGAGAGCCATGGCCACCATGGAGAGGATTAGGGAAAGATAGAATGGTTTAGTGAAGCACCAAAGCTTCAAAATGGAGAGGCAAGGAAGAGGGATGAAGGAAATACACTAAAATAAAAATTACACTATAGTGAAAATACACTAAGATGAAAATACAAAGCAATGGGGTTCTATTTATAGGTGAGGGAGGCCACAAACCAAGCCCAACCAGGATCTAGAGCCTTCCAGCTTTAGTTTGGGCTAATTTTGACTAGTTTAGCAATAGTTATGTCCATTCTTGATCTAGTTTAAACTTGAGTGGAGGAAATGATTGATTCTAGGATTTTTTTGAATATAAAAATGGGGTAAGGGAGAAGCTTGCTCTTCAAGCTGCAAGGTGTCAAATTATGCATAATCAAGTTGCAAGGTGTCAAAATATGCATAACCCATATCCTTAAGCCTCTCAAAAAGTCTTCCCTTCACACACTTAAGCATTTTTAACTAATATCTTTGGATAAGTCCTCTTTTTGTTTTTTCTTTTTCTTTTAAATCCTATTTATTTATTTATTTAAATAATAATATCTCATTTTCAACTTTAGAAAGTTTTTATAAGGTTTAGAACTTTGAACTAGGGGTCTCCTTGGTTCACCCACCATTCAAAACTAATGTAACTTAGAAAACTCAGACTAAAATTCTGTTTCAGGGATCACCTCCTATTAGCTGGAAGAAAATACTTATCCAAAAATCACTTCCTATTGGCTGGAAGAAAATACTTATCCAAAAATATTTGAAATTTTTATTCTCTCTCTCTAGGCCAAAAACAAGGGGAAACAATGCCTTTTTGCATTCTGAAAAGGGGGGACTGAAAGGAGAACTTATGCATCTTTAGGAGCTGGGGAGGAATCTTACATCCTCTCCCACTTGAAAAACGTGAGATGCCCTCATCTTGCAAAGTGGGGATAATCCTTTACCAGTTCATGTTATTTTTCCTAAGTGGCTTCCTCTAAAGGATAGAACTTCCACTTGACCAAAAATTCCGTAGCCTTCTCTCGAACATCAAGGATCTCTTCGGGTTGGAGTTCCATCTGACCTTGAGTTGGAAAAGTCAACTGCTCATCATTTAACACATGACTTTGACTAGGTACATACTTCTTAGGCAAACTGACATGAAACACATTATGTACCTTCAGATGTAGAGGTAGAAGAAGTTCATCGGCTAGATCTCCTACTTGCTTCGTATGACGTACGGTCCACAATATCTAGGAGACAGCTTCTTGAGATAAAGAACTTCTTTTTGTTTGTACTCGAATGAAGACCATATCTGATTCTTCAAACACTCTATCAGTTCTCTTCTTATCAGCATACTGCTTCTGTCTATCCTGGGCAACCTTAATATCTTTGCGGGTTGACTGCATGTGCTGTTCCATATCATCAAGCATTTGTCTGGACATCTCGACTCTAATCAATGGATCTCAGACCACGTTAATGGTGTGAGGCAATCTTGTTCGTACAGAGCTTTGAAAGGGCTTATCCCGATACTTCGGTGATTATAGGCAAAATTCAACTAGATGCAAGTAGCTTAACCATTTCCTGGGTTCTCTACCACCACAGCTTTGATACCAACTGTGAGATCCTTGCCCTCTACGGTCCATCAGAATGCTAGTAGTGGAATAGCAACTATGTAGAGCAGAGCGTTTCACGGGGCCTCGCCCATGAATGTCTGGCCAAGAGACTAGTTCGGTGGCTCATCTTGAAACCGTACCCGAAAATTTTTTCTTGCCGGAAGACAGGCGATTCCTCCAAAAATTTTCAACATCTTAAGGTCTATCTAACCAACGGTTTCCCGAATCATCTAAAACTTTATCGGTATACCACTCCTCCTTCTGAGAATATCTCTTTCATACTTCTCACGAGTAAAAGATATATCGGTGGCTTCCTCACGCATGCCGACAACTTACCCCTTGAGTATGAAGACCATAAATTAAAAGTTTTCTTCTAAAATTCTCTAAGGTCTGACTTATTACATCTATCTTTATCTAGCTTAACAATTTCCAATCTTAATGTTGGAAAAGCACCCGTAAACTGTTCAGGTCCACCCTGCCACCCGCTTTCCAGTTTAAATTATAATCCAAGTATTCAATAGGGTTTGTGTCCGGGTACTTAGAGATAGGTCTTCCCTCCGAGCCCCATTGTTGACACGGTGTAAGGACCATCACATGCACAAAAAACAGTCATACCTTAAAATTCAAATAGTATTTATTCAAATAATCTATCCAAACATTACTGAACCTTTATCTTCTCTATTGCTTGATCATTAGTAAACCTTCAATTCTGAGTTGATAATGAAATCTTTTCTTCGTTCTTGACTCTTATGTTACTTATCCATTCAAGTAGCTCTCTTAACGATCCGCGAGGGGGGAGCTATTCTGAGTTCATACCATCTTTACTTATGGACACTCTCTTAACAATCTACCAGGGGGAGTTGTCTCTCATTCTTGAATTCTAACCTTCTTTTGAAGGCTCTCTTAACGATATGCCAAAGGGGAGCTGTCTCTCATTCTTGCATTCTACCATCTTTACTTATGGATACTCTCTTAATGATCCGCCAGGGGGAGTTGTCTCTCATTCTTGAATTCTAACCTTCTTTTGAAGGTTGTCTTAACGATATGCCAAAGGGGAGCTGTCTCTCATTCTTGCATTCTACCATAACTTCTTTTCAGACACTCTCTTAATGATCCACCAGGGGGAGTTGTCCTTCAATCCTCATCTCTTTGGATGCTCTCTTAACGATCCGCCAGCGTGAGTCATGTTGAAATTTGAGCATAATGATGAGCTATGGTGGATCAAACACTAGAATCAACATCATTAACAAAGTGATTAAGAAATAATTAAGATGTAATTAGTGAATAATTAGCAAATAGATTAATGTAGGCATGGATACTTAAAAAAAACCAGCAAATTCTCATTAGGGCTATGCCTCAATTTATAGAGTTTACATCAAGCATCAAATCCCATTGATTTCTCCATGATTCACTCCCAAAATATCTCCACCTCTTGCCTGATTCTCTCCACCTCTTCTCTTTTCCCTGAATATCTCCCAGAATAACTCCACACTCCTAAATTCTCTCATGCTACCCTTTATTCTCTCCCAGTAGATTCTTTCACAATTACATCTCAATTACATCTCCTCTTTTACAGCCTCTAACCAAGGGCTTGTTCCCGCACACACCCTATACACTTGTATTTTCAACACATCCCCTCAAGTGAATAATCCTAGCACACCTGGACCCTATACCAAGTTTCCCTCTTACTTGATAGCCCGCGACCACCAGTGCCTCAAGTCCCTAAACTCCATAGTCCTTGACACTCTCTCTCTATGTGTCCAAGGCTATTATAAGTGCCCGCGACCTTGACTAAAGTGCTCACACATACATCTACCACATGGCCTACATCATCGGTGGCTCATAGGTGGTTTTACTTTGTTGGGGCAGGTTACATTGGGTTGTGGGGTCTCTCTCTCTCTCTCTCTCTCTCAGAAAAGATGATCCGACTCCACTTCCTTTGGAGCCTCCATGAAGTTTGCCGATGTCGTTCCTTCTTCACTGGGTTTGCTGTAGCAGTCTCTCACCATGTGTCCTGGCTTTCCACATTTGTGGGGCAAGTGAAGGTCCTCCCTCCTACTCTGCCTCTTCCTCGTCCTCGTCCTCGTCGGGAGAATCCTCCTCGGGTGAAGGATGCTTTTTCCTCTCCTGCTGTTGAGTCGAGCCCTTTCTTCTCTTTACCTATGCTCTCTTGCTCTAGTAGAGCTGCTTCTATCTCATGTATCTTCAATTCACGTACATTCTTTAGTGTTGCTACAATGTTTTCATAATCTCCTTTGTCCACACTCTTCAGAAGTACAGCTAATGCTTCATCATCTTCTACCTTTTTGCCAATAGCTGCCAGTTGTTGCTTAATGCTTTTATATTTGTTCAAGTGTGTAATTAAAGGTTCACTTTCCTTCATGTCCAATTTGTAGAATTGCATTAACAGATTTATCTTTGAATTTTTTGCTTGTGTACCAAATAATTAATTTTCATCCCATGCATCTTTTGCCCACTGTATCCCTGTGATATGATGAATGATTTCATCATTTAAACTGAGTGCAATAAGTCCCAATGCTTTTTCATTCCTGCTCTTCCACTCATTTTCCCCTCTCTCTGGGCATTCATCTCTCCCTTCAACTAATCCCCACAGATTTTTCCTCATCAGCAAATACATGCTTTTTGTCTGCCATGTATAAAACTGTTCCCCATTAAATTTGGCTATTTCCTGTGCTGAACTCATGGTGATGTGAAGGGGGTCTTACCTCTTGATCCAATTTCAAGATTCAAGGGCAATGTCTACCCTTTTACAACTCAATCTGGTGTTTAATAGATGATTACAACAATTTTATCAGCATAAAATCACCAGAAATTACACTAAATCAAGGGTAACCAATTTGTACGGGATGGTTGGAGTATCAAACCAACTCCGATTTGCAATCTGAAGCTATAGGGATCTGTATCAGATACCTAATGGTTAATTTGAACCCTCAATTGTACCAAAATACAGTGATTAGTACTGATTAATCACTGATTAGCAAATTAATGCTCTGTTTTGTGTGCAAAAAACAGAGTATGCGGGTAGTCCAGATCTGGTGCCTTCCACTTCAAATGAGCTCAAATTCTTTCAAAGGCATCAATAACAATGAGTCTAGTAGAGGATTAAGCCAAGAAACACAAGATTTGACCAAATATTGAAAGCTTAATCTCTGTTTTACCAAAGTCACCTATAGATTTGATGAAGAGCTTGGATCTCACTGTAGACTTGATGAAATTGAATTCTGTCTTCACCAGCTTGTAGAGCATGCTTGATTACCCCTTGGGCTAAGAGGAATTAGAGAGCTTTGATGTGTGGAAGTTGCAATGTCAAAAACATCTCAGAAAAAAGGCACCGACGAAAATCGCAAATTCTCCTGATTCCTTTGGCGGTTTGCTGCGCCGTTTCGATGAGCTTGTAGCCAAGGATGTTGGCTAGCTTGTGTTAGAAGCTTGTGCCCTAATTCTATGTGTGTAAGGTGCTAGAGATCCTCCACTGGCTAGGGGTGAAGGGGGAAGTGAAAAACTAACTAAAAATTTGATTATTTTCTACTAATCCTAATTAATTAACTAATGGGCTCATAAATCTGATGGATTCTAGGCATGGCTCTGATACCATGTTGAAATTTGAGCATAATGATGAGCTATGGTGGATCAAACACTAGAATCAACATCATTAACAAAGTGATTAAGAAATAATTAAGATGTAATTAGTGAATAATTAGCAAATAGATTAATGTAGGCATGGATACTAAAAAAAAACCAGCAAATTCTCATTAGGGCTATGCCTCAATTTATAGAGTTTACATCAAGCATCAAATCCCATTGATTTCTCCATGATTCACTCCCAGAATATCTCCACCTCTTGCCTGATTCTCTCCACCTCTTCTCTTTTCCCTGAATATCTCCCAGAATAACTCCACACTCCTAAATTCTCTCATGCTACCCTTTATTCTCTCCCAGTAGATTCTTCTCACCTTTTCATAGGTTCTTTCACAATTACATCTCCTCTTTTACAGCCTCTAACCAAGGGCTTGTTCCCGCACACACCCTATTCACTTGTATTTTCAACAAGTCATCCCATATTCCTAATTTCATACCAATTTTTACTCTTCGGGTACTCTCTTAACGATCCGCCAGGGGGAGTTACCTCTTATTCAAGGATCATTGTTTTGGATACTCTCTTAACGATCTACCAGGGGAGTTCCATTCCTCATATTGTTGTTTCTCATTTCCAACGCTCTTTGGCCCTTTGTTATTTCAACATCACTTCCTCCACCTTTGAAACACAACCAAATGCGCACCGGCGATCTTGGTGTAAAACAGAATTCTAAGCAAACAAGTTAAGTATATGCTTATCTAACCACACGACGTTTCTCTTCTAATAAGGTCAGTCCTTTTTGAGGTTATTCATCGATCCGTTTCTTGCAATCATCTTTCCTTTCTATCCATCGAATACTTTCTTTAATTTGAACCTCATCGTTCTGAGCTTGATCACAACCTTGGGATAGTTCCCATAATCATTTCCTTTGATTCTGACAACTTAATCCTTTTTGAACTGATCTTGAGAATTGAATAACTTTCTTATGTTCCCATTCATTCTAAGGTTAACGGTCAGACTCGACAGTGGAACAAGACTCGCACTTGGTTCACAGAATCAATGCTTTTTTTCCCATCAAAAGTGAGGCACAGCCGTTAAATCCTTCCCCTAAAACAAGGACTTATTTAGGTCCTATAATATAGAAAGAAAATCTAAATATAATCCTGCATTTTTTCTTTATCCACATATCATAAAAATCTATTCTTCTCTTGATCCTTCAGTGAGGATAACAACACGGCCATTATCCCACTACGATTGTCGGCCATTCTGAGGATGACCGCCTCATTGTTTCATTGATCCTTGATCCTTTCTTCAAGACCAACGTTTATAGGATGGTTCTCTATACGACTTCATTTATAGTCATAGACGTTGGGCGAATTCACTTCTTATCAGGGATCTTTCCCATCAAGGAAGCCTTTTCGCTTGAGGGTCTAACCTTCGAGTTTGATTATATTCACTAGGATCATTTCTTTCCCCTTTTCTTCAAAACAAGGGAAGGTTCTCATGCATTACAGGTCTTCACCTTGCGACTAAGTGGTCTTTATCCATTATTTCTACTTGTCTCTTAACTCAAGGGGCCATTGAACTAGGTCGTCGACCATCTTATTTTAAAGATAATTACATATAGGAAAATTTTGCCCTAACTTGGCTGCTTTTTGAACGATTTCTCAATTTTTAACCTAATATTTAAGAAGCTTGAAAAATGAATAATTAATATCCATCCTAAGAGTTTCTTTCATTTCCTTTTCCAAATAAATGAATAAATATCAATTAAACATATCATAAAATATCATGAGACTTTCTCTTTTAATATCTAAATTATTTATGCATATACTTGCATAAAAGTAAGCATAAAATATGATAAAAATTCCTCTTTTAACATCATAAACATGAAAATGTAACTAAAGATCATTCTTTTAGCATCTAATGACTCATGCATACGCATACCATAAATATGTATATGGAAATGTAAGTAAACATCTACTTTTAGCATCTATATGATTCATGTATACATACCATTCATGTAAACATGCAAATGTGACCATTCATCCTCTTTTAACATCTATATGATTCATGCATACACATACATGAATGTAAACATGCAAATGTGACCAAACATCCGCTTTTAGCATCTAATTACTTGTGCATAAGCATGCATAGATATAAACATAAAAATATATTCATGAGTCCACTTTTGGACATAAAAATATATACCTCTATTCATAGTTGAGAAACTAACTTAAATGATTTGATTCTACCCCCATGAGTCTACATGGATATCCTCATGCATGGGTTAGACACTATCTTCATGGCTATTCTAAATTTAGAAGAGGGGATAGCTTAGTTAAAGCTCATCCATATAAAGCCCATGCTCATAATCTAGACATCATTATAAACCCTAAACTAAGTATTAAGCAAGAGGGTTAACATCTTTATCATTAATCATCTACTTATTTAGATAACCATGAGAGTAGCATGCTTCCAAAGCATGTGGAAGAGAAGAGAAGAAGGAGGGTTATCCTTCATGCATACATAATCAAAAAGAAAGATTATCTTTACATTAAACATGAGTATTAATCATAAATCATGACCATAAACATGAAAGATTAGCATATAAGCCAACTTCACATGGTTTAGGAGGAGAACCATGGAGTAGAGAACTTCCAAGTCATATGGAAGAGAAAAGAAGAATTCCTAATGCTTAAATAAGTGATTAAACATCTACTTAATTCATAAACCAAGATTTAGAGAAGAGAATCATGCATCTCCATGCTTCCAAAGCATGTGGAGGAAAAGAAGATAGTATAAACATCATTGTTTAGGCTTACCCTTGGTATTAGCTTGATTCTTTATCTTGCAAGGAGATGTGTAGCCCTCAAGGAAGAGGCTTGGCCACCAAGAGAAGAGGGTAATCTTCAAGAGAAAGGTAGCCTTCAAGAGACGAAGCTTGCTTCAAGGGGTTCACCATCAAGAGAAGAGGCTAGACCACCATGGAGAGGATTAAGATTCAAGAGAAGAGAGCTATGGCCACCACAGTGAGGATTAGGGAAAGATAGAATGGTTTAGTGAAGCACCAAAGCTTCAAAATGGGGAGGCAAGGAAGAGGGATGAAGGAAATACACTAAAATAAAAATTTCACTAAAGTGAAAATACACTAAGATGAAAATTCAAAGGAATGGAGTTCTATTTATAGGTGAGGGAGGCCACAAACCAAGCCCAATCAGGATCTAGAGGCTTCCAGCTTTAGTTAGGGCTAATTTTGACTAGTTTAGCAATAGTTATGTCCATTCTTGATCTAGTTTAAACTTGAGTGGAGGAAATGATTGATTTTAGGAATTTTTTGAATATAAAAATGGGGTAAGGAAGAAGCTTGCTCTTCAAGCTGCAAGGTGTCAAAATATGCATAACCCATATCGTTAAGCCTCTCAAAAAGTCTTCCCTTCACACACTCAAGCATTTTTAACTAATATCTTTGGATAAGTCCTCTTTTTGTTTTTTCTTTTCTTTTAAATCCTATTTATTCATTTATTTGAATAATAACATCTCATTTTCAACTTTAGAAAATTTTATACGGTTTAGAACTTTGAACTAGGGGTCTCCTTAGTTCACCCACCGTCCAAAACCAATGCAACTTAGAAAATTCAGACTAAAATTCTATTTCAGAGGGGATCACTTCCTATTGGCTGGAAGAAAATACTTATCCAAAAATATTTTAAATCTTTATTATCTCTCTCTAGGCCAAAAACAAGGGAAAACAATGCCTTTTTGCATTCTGAAAAGGGGATGATCACTGGTGGGGACTAAAAGGAGAACTTACACATCTTTAGGAGCTAAGGAGGAATCTTACAGTACATGACCCCTAGGGGAAGAGAGAGAGAGAGAGAGAGAGAGAGAGAGAGAGAGAGAGAGTTTTGTGTCTTCATATATATATATATATGTGTGTGTGTGTGTGTGTGTGTGTGTGTGTATACACTCAAGTCCACCTCTTAGCATGTATCTCACAACTATGTTTGGTGCACATTTGTAAAGGCTCCCACCACAACTTTTTAGATCCGATGTCGAGGATTTTTTGCAATATCATGTAATGATTATTAAAAAAGGACTTCCAGCCAAATGTTCCCCTTATTGGGAATTAAACTTTTTCTTAACATGGCGAAGTTTAGAGATTCTAGGAATAAGCAGTTTGTCTCTTTGGTGGTATCCAAAAATCATTTTGTGATCTGATTCCTCCCAAGGTCCATTGACATCCCTTTCAAATTGGGCCATTTCTAGATCTAAAATGTAAGGCTTTGACACCCATTTTTGAACCCACCAAGTTCTTTAGTACCACACACTTCAAAAGTGGCCCTCTGAACCCTAAAACTTAAACCCTCAACCCTAAAGCCTATATATACTTTTAGTAGGTACACATATAATTACACACATATATACACATTGTTAAACATATACATGCATATATAGTTATACACACATATATACACAAGGTCATAAATATGAATACGTGTGTGTGTGTGTGTGTGCGTGTGCGCGTGTATATGTGTGTGTGTGTATGCATATATATGTGTGTTTGTGTATGCATATATATGTGTGTTTGTGTGTATATGTATATATATATGTGTGTATATATGTATATGTATGTGTGTGTGTGTGTGTGTGTGTGTGTGTGTGTGTGTGTGTGTGTGTGTGTATGTTTATATACATTTACATATGTATATATATATGTGTACATATATACATATATATATGTACACATATATATAAATATATGTGTACATATATATATGTACACATATACATAAATATATGTAAATATGTATATGTACACATATACATATGCATATATAGATGTATAGATGTATATGTATATATCTACACATATACATATGCATATATAGATGTATATATGTATATGTACACATATGCATATACATATATAGATGTATATATGTATATGTATATATGTACACATATATAATTATATATACATATGCATATATACATATACATATATACATACATATGTATGTATATACATATATATACATACACACGCACATGCGCATGCATGCACACACGTGCACACACACACACACAAACATACACACACACACATGCACATGTGCGCGTGCGCGTGCGCGTGCTCACATGCACACATACACACACATGCACATATATATACACACACATGCGCACGTACACACACACTCTCACACACAGCCTTGTGCCTGAGCAAAACTTTCCTTGTATGAAGTCAGAGGAGAGTGTCAAGGTAGTTAGCTGTGTCATGTGGTGAGTGAATGTTAGCAAACTCTTCCCTTCCATTGCCTTGGTGTTTTCAACTTTATGTTGGGCCTTTGGGTAGAGAAATGGGGGGGAGAGAGAGCTTTGAATTGGGGGGGGGGGGGTCCTAGGGTCTATGGCTAGTGGCAGTTTCATCACACACACATGCATATGTGCACGCTCTCACATGTGCACGCTCTTACATGCACACATACACACACATGCACATATATATACACACACATGCGCACGTACACACACACACACTCACACACAGCCTTGTGCCTGAGAAAAACTTTCCTTGTATGAAGTCAGAGGAGAGTGTCAAGGTAGTTAACTGTGTCATGTGGTGAGTGAATGTTAGCAAACTCTTCCCTTCCATTGCCTTGGTGTTTTCAACTTTATGTTGGGCCTTCGGGTAGAGAAATGGGGGAGAGAGAGAGCTTTGAATTGGGGGGGGGGGGGTCCTAGGGTCTATGGCTAGTGGCGGTTTCATCACCCTTGTTATGTCTAGAGTTTCATGCACACAGGGAGCTAAGGCTAATGTTGTCATCTCCCCCTGACATGTTAGCAAACTCTTGCCTTTCCATTGGCTTGGTGTTTCCAACTCTATGTTGGGCCTTGGGGGAGAGAAATGGGAGAGAGAGAGAGAGCTTTGAATGTTTGGGGGGGGGATCCTAGGGTCTATGGCTAGTGGTGGTCTCATCACCCTTGTCATGTCTAGAGTTTCATGCATAGGTTAATGTTGTCATCTCCCCCTATGTCAGTTCAAATATATCTTCTATGTTTCCCAAGGGCTGTGAGGGGGTTGGTGTCACCGTTTTGGTAACTCTATAATTGTGACCTCGGGTGTCTTCTTTTTCTTCTTCTACTTCTTCTACTTCTTCTTCTTTTTCTTCTTCTACTTCTTTAGGGGGAGGTTCTTCAACAATATCGAGGGTGAAAGGGGTTCTAGGAATCTGCTAAATGTCGAGGGTGAAAGGGATTCCGGGGAATTTGCTGAAGGGTAGTTTTGACATTGTCTGCTTTCTACTAGTTTTGTTACGGGGATCCTTTTTTTACATCTTAAATAAATATTTAAATCCTCACAAATATACATCAATTAATAAAAGAGAGACTTGAAATTGAATTAAAAATCAATTAATGTGACTTGTTATCATTAAACAAAGAAAAATTAAATACATAAAATAGCAACATAAGGTTATGATAGAGGGTACCACACAAAGAAGAACAACAAACTGGGTGCAATCTCCCCCTCGACGTGTATGGCTCCACCCCTACACGCGGTATTTTAATCATATTCATAAATTTAGCCCTTGGAGCCATTAATAGCATAGCTTTTCCAAAATTGGGCTTTTTACAAAATTGAGCCTTAGTCTAATGCTTTTAAAGCATCTTATCAAAAATAATCCTTGCCCAATATATGTACAATGGGCCAAACCATACAAAATTAAATATTTAGCACACATGTGCTTGGCTAGATAATCTCGTCCAATATCCACCTTGGTCATCTCGAACTCATGATCTGTACTCAACATGATCCACAATGTTAGATCACAATTACTTTGGAATTACTCACAAAAATAATTATAAAAACAAATGAAAATCATTCATTACCATGCTTCACACATAAACCATGCATTAGACATAATTAATTGGATTCACTCCCATGATAAATATTCTGAAAAATCTCACTCCTGTGACAGTCCTCCCGTTTGGGGAAGCAATTGTCCTCAATTGCGTCAAATGATCAACAACCTAACAAGGTTAACTCAAATATTTAAACATAGTTCAATCACCATTCCCTGGCAATACTACATACATCAATATCACTAGATGATTAGTATTTATTGTGGAGTCACCCACGATACGCAATCACTAGTTGGTATGACTCGTGAGGACCCATACGACACCTCATTGAGTACCCTCGTATGGTGCGACACCTCCATCGATGACCCTCGCATAGTGTGATACCTCGTCATTACTCCAGAGAACTGTCCATCTAAAAATTCTTAAATAGGATTGTTAAAAATAAAATATGCACTTTTAGAAGCGTTAATTATATATACATAGATAATCAAACATTAAGCACGAATTAACAAGTACTAATAAATGCTTAATTAAGGTGCCTTGTTGCTGTGCACAGGCTGGAAAATAATAGAAGACAAGGTTTTAATCAAAGAAAAACTTTAATCAAAGCTTTATTACAAAGATAAAAGATAAGTTTTAATCCAAGCTTTCAATCCTTCTTAGATAAGCTTCCATAACAGCCTTATACCTTGGTAATGAGAAGATAAAAGCTGAATTGATGGCAGGAACACATTCTGTTGTTGCTGGGATTTTAATGTGAGCATTTTTCTGGTTCACCACACTTTGTTGTCTCGTGTACAAGCCTCGGTGAGACTTCCAC
Organism: Cibotium barometz; assembly: GCF_041138505.1. NCBI lineage: Eukaryota > Viridiplantae > Streptophyta > Polypodiopsida > Cyatheales > Cibotiaceae > Cibotium > Cibotium barometz. The sequence continues at coordinate 28,153,925 of NC_141069.1, forward strand.
TTTGAGTCAAGGGCTTCGGCCGCCGAAAGAATAAAAGGTCGCTGAAAAAATAAAAGGAGGTCGAAAGGTAGAGAGAGAGATAGGTAGATCTGATATGGTATAAGGTATGTATATATATGTAAAGCTTGTAGTAAAAAGCTTATCAAAGCTTTAGTCTTAAAGCTTAATAAAGCTCTTAATCCACGTAAACCTTAATAATTAAAGTTTACAAAGCCTTTGTTAACTAATCAACGCAGTTTTTGATTTGTTTGAATCATAAGCTTTATTATTTAAAACCTTATTAAGCTTAGACTAAAGCTGAATAAAGCTCTTAATCCACGTAAACCTTAATAATTAAAGTTTACAAAGCCTTTGTTAACTAATCAACGTAGTTTTTGATTTGTTTGAATCATAAGCTTTATTATTTAAAACCTTATTAAGCTTGGTAGTAAAAGCATTACAAGTTTTTTTTAAAATGGGTATTAATTCCAGCGAAGTTTTAATCAAATTAAGCTTTATTATTAAAAATATATAAAGCTTTTAATTAAGCTTAATAATAAAAGCTTACAATGCTCTCCTATATATATATATATATATATTTATAAGCTTTCGTTTTAAAATGTTTTAGTAGACCTGTAAGGCTTCAAACATTTCAAGAGGCAAGAGACTGCGACCAGTAGAAAGCGTGTAGCGTTGGGGAGAAAAATAAACCTCCACCACGAGCGCACTCTGAAGCCCAAAAATAACTAAAAAGAAAAAATATAGATATATATATATTTTATGTTATACAAAGCTTATATATATATATATATATATTTTAATGAAAAAAATTTATATTAAGTATCAAGATAGATACAGCACCCTAAGGAAAGTCCATAAGCTCCAGTTTTCACCTTTAAGCTTATATATTAGTAAGCTTATCTCCCAATGCCTAGTGCTAAATTCGAATAATTTAAGGTTAGAAGGCGCAGCCAGTATATATATATATATATAAAAGCCTTAATTTCAAAGGTGCTTGCCCCTCTATAAATGGAATTCGCGCACGAGAAATAAATAAAATATTAATAGTAATAATAATTTTCGCTTCCCCCGCCACACAAGGAAACAGAAGCTATATATATATATATATATATATAAGACTCGTTGTATTAAAGCTTTATTCTTAAGGCTTAATTCAGCGCAGCAGATTAAAAGCTTAAGTGGAGATTAAGGTGCATTAGTGCTATACTGCTAATCAGCCGGCCGGCATACAGCCATCCGGGTAGAGAAAATTAAAATTTTTTAAAAAATTATTTAAAGTTTTTGTGTGCAGCGACTTTACAATTTAGTAAGATATAACTAATATTCAAAAACTGAAATTTTCCCAAACCGTCCAATATAGAATTCTTCTCTTCGCCACTAATCAAAATTCTGAGGATAGGAGACTGCTACTCATGCCTTGGTCTTCACATCTATAAAGAAAGATCTGAAAACCAAAGTCAAATTCTTGAAACCACTTTTGTGAAACCGTTTTCTTCACACGGTAATGGTATTGGTATTTGGAAGAAAGGTGACATTAATTCTTACCCATTGATTCATTAATTCTTACCCATTGATTCTAATCTCCATCCAAGGGTCTATACAAATCCTATAACCATTCAATCTTTGGCCCAAAAGTCTTCTATGTTCTCTCTCTTTTGCCCTTTGGTTTCTCTCTTTTTTGCCCTTTGGTTTCTTGTGAGTTTTTCATCTTTTACCCTTTGTTTTCTCATGATTTAATCTTCTTCAAGAATACACCTAAGCTCTCATAAGAGTGTTCGCTCTCATACCACTTCCCTCTCATATGATCCTTTTTGTACAATCTTAAAAAATATTTAAATCCTCACAAATATACATCAATTAATAAAAGAGAGACTTGAAATTGAATTAAAAATCAATTAACGTGACTTGTTATCATTAAACAAAGAAAAATTAAATACATAAAATAGCAACATCATTAAAGGTTATGATAGAGAGTAGTACACAAAGAAGAACAAGAGACTGGGTGCTATCTCCCCCCCAAAGTGTATGGCTCCACCCCCACACTCCTTATTTTAATCATATTCATAAATTTAGCCCTTGGAGCCATTAATAGCATAGCTTTTCCAAAATTGGGCTTTTTACAAAATTGAGCCTTAGCCCAATGCTTTTAAAGCATCTTATAAAAAATAATCCTTGCCCAATATATGTAAAATGGGCCAAACCATACAAAATTAAATATTTAGCACACCTGTGCTTGGCTAGATAATCTCGTCCAATGTCCACCTTGGTCATCTCGAACTCATGATCTATACTCAACATGATCCACAATGTTAGATCACAATTACTTTGGAATTACTCACAAAAATAATTATAACAAATGAAAATCATTCATTACCATGCTTTACACATAAACCATGCATCACACATAATTAATTGAATTCACTCCCATGATAAAATATTCTGAAAAATCTCACTCCCGTGTGACAAGTTTAAATGGGCACCTGAATCTAATGATTACATTTTCATAAAGGAATTTGGTTGTGGATCCTACATCAACCTTTTTGGACACGTACATCAATCCATTTGGTGCAATATTCCATGGTTGCTATGATATAGGACAAGCATGTGTGCTTTGTGCCATGATACTAATATGTCTACTAAAATCAATGCCCCATTTCACGAAAGGTTGTAAAGAAAATATTGGGTATAGAGCTTTATGTCCTTATCGTATTTGATGGAAACATTTATCGTAACCTCTTACAAATTTTATTACATCACCATAGATCACTAAAAGCGTGCTAGTAGTAATTTCTTTGTCATGACAAAATGTTCTTTAGCCACACCGGAGTGGGCTTGTTCAAAGATCTCAACATACTCAAATTCTTGCGGCATCGTCCCCTCATTATTCCATCTTGGCCTAGCTTGTGATGCCTTCGTAGTAATAAAGTGTCTCACTTGATCTCTATTTAGGGGCCTTTCTCTCGAGACAAGCCGGTGAACTACTTCTTCAGCCCATTGTTGAGATATCGAGCTCGTCTAGTGAGGCGGTGGTGGCCACTGATGACCCACCTGGGGGATAGGCCCCACACTTACACCACTGGCATGGTTGATGAGATCTTGGGTGATATGCGGCCAGTGGGATGACAGGCTGTGTGACAGCCATTCTAGAGACTGGCATAGTTATAGCGCCAGCTCATTTAGTCGGGTTCACACTATAGAGAACCCGTGTATGTATTGGTTGAGTACTTTTCATATTATGTGTACTCTTATTCTTGTATATGGTGTGTTGAGTGTTGAGTAGAGAAGAAGAAGATTTTCAGCCTCTCACCTTGTGTGTTCGGTACTAGGGTTTTGTGAGTGTGTGTGTATGTGCTTGCAAGAGCTCAAGCTCTCTTCCCCCCTGCATCTCTTCATGGTATCAGAGCCTGGTTTGTGCTAAGGTTACTTCAAAATTAGGGAAGCAAGCAACCTCAAATTTGAGTGAATGATCTAAGATTTTGATCACAAAATTTATTACATCTCCAGCACATACCAAGACACTTGTGCCACACAATACGCTGTACATCTTCAGCACCATCACCTCCTCACGAAGTGAGGTCAGCTCTTCCAAAAGCCTGTCAGTTCTACCAGCTGGACGAGGCCACACAAAAAGCATGAATCCGGGAATACAATCAACGTTCTCCTCCTCAGGAGATACATCAGCACATGATGTCAAGTGGAGATGGTCAAGCAAGAGAACCACAGGAAGCGGTACGAGGGTAAGAGCTTCAACTACTCTTCCCTATTTGTGTTGGTGACTACACCCTTGTCGGGAGCTCTACGGGAGGCACCGGCAACGATCTCTGATTGAGAAGCTTTCTTCGCGGGAGTAAAGCTATTGGGCAACTATACAGTCCTACGGACTACATTTTTCGGGCCGTAAATGCGTTTCGGGCGCGTTTGGACCTCCGTTTTTTCAGAAAGCAGGCGATTTCGAGCACTGCGGGTAAGTCATCGATTCTCTGCAGAACTCTGTTTTAAGAACTGCAGGAAGACAGATTGACTGTGCAGACGCTGTGGGTGCTGCAAAGAGGTCTACAGTTGCCATTGGGTGTATGTATGCACATTGAAGTCACTGGTTGTGACATTTGAGAGTACTACAGTACCGCTGTGCAGAAAATACAGCAGTTTGTGCAGAAAAACCAGAGTGCAGTTTCTGGTAAAATTGTGTGTTTGGCAAGATGTCAAATGATGGGATAACTCAGATTGTGGCTGAGAAGCTTGACAAGAATAACGTCCATGCTTGGAGGTTCAGGTTGACGAATTTCCTGATGGGAAAAGGCTATTGGGACTACATAGAAGGTGAGCATGAAGAGGCACCGGAGATACCGGATATAAATCCGACTGCTTCTGCAGATGTGAAAGAGTTTAAAGACTGGAACCAAGGAGCCAGGAAGGTTATGTATTGGCTATCCATTAGTATACAGGACACCATGATTGGGCACATTCAGGATGCCAAGTCCCCCAAGGAGGCATGGGACACCTTGGTAAAGCTCTATGAAACAAATACCAAGGCACGTAAGATACAGTTGAAGAATGAACTTCATACTGTGCAGAAAAAGAGCATGTCTGTGAATGACTATGCGTTGAAGATAAAGGGTATTGTGGAATCCCTTGCATCTATTGGTGTGTCAGTAGATGATGATGACAAGGTGGAAGTCTGTCTACGTGGTCTCGGGCCACAATACAAGGCGTTTAAGACGTCCATTCAGACTCGGGAAAACATTCCCAACTTTACAGATTTGGTGTCTATGCTGATTATCGAAGAGAAGAGCTTGGGTGAAGACCAACAGTCTTCACAAAGCAAAAACAGTTCAGAGCAACAGGCCTTCTACAAGAGTTCAGGAAGAGGATGAGGTAGAGGAGGCCGTGGACGCGGTCAAGGAGGTGGCCGAACAGGTAATCAGAATTATGGTCAGCAGCAGCAGCAGCAGCAACAATAGTCCCAGAATCAACAACAACAACAACAACACACAGGTGGAAGAGGCAAATTCAGAGGCAGGGGGAGTCAAAGAGGCCGTGGAAACTGGCAAAGGCAATATAATGATGCACGTGAATGCTATTATTGTGGTAAGCCTGGACATGTGCAGGCAGAATGTTATAAGAAGCAGGCTGACATGCAAAATGGAAAAGTGCAGCAAAACAACTATGCATCCTCAAGCAGAAATAATGAGGATAATGAAAGGTTGTTTGTTATGCAGCATGTCGTGAATGCCATGTCTGAAAATGTTGATGCAGCACAAAAAGATAATGTATGGTATGTGGATTCAGGCGCTTCGAACCACATGACGAGTCAAGGGAGTGGTTCAGGGAGATGAAAAACCCGGAAAGACCAGGTTTTGTGGAAACAGGGGATGACACTGCTCATCTAATTGCCCACATTGGAGATGTGCCATTGTCTATGCAGGATGGCAAAGTGAAGTACCTTGCAGATGTACTTCATGTACCAAACATGTCATGAGAATATATTTTAAGTCCTCTAGAAAAATATTATTTATCCCCTCTTGAGTAATTTGGGGACGCCTAGATTACTCTTGCGTCATGCCGGCTAGGTTAATATCGTGCGTGACACCACTATAAATATTAATACGTGCGGTATATGACGTATGTTTGAGGCCACCTATGATTATTTCAGTTAGGTTTGTATGGCAGGGTGATTCCTGGGGTACTTACGCCTGGTAGTCATGAGTTGGTGATGATTTGTGCCTGTTTGATATTTGTGGGATTAATTTAATAATTAATTGGGCTTATATTTTCAGGTGATGAAGACTATGGAAATTGAAGAGTTTACTTTGGAAGAAATGTCTTGGATCATCACATTTCATTTTTGGCAAGCATAGTAGCTTGTAATCTTATTAAATGATTTTTCCATTTTGAACATTAGGAAAGATACATTTATTTTTGTGGAATTTATTAAAGCCTATGGCTTTACCCTAGTCCCAATTTGACACTCTATTTTTGTTAAAGAAGAGTGCCGTGCTCTCTAAAAAGCACATCTTGTATTTTGGGGGCTATGGCCTAATTTTGGTGAAAAGGAAAGCTAATAAAGAAATACTCTTGTGTGGGGAGAGGCCACGCACAAGAGGGGGGAAGATTGCACCCAATATGGTCTTTTTGGAGCTAAGTATTTTTGTTTAAGTGTTTAATTTTTCAATTGCTTTGATTTAGTTGAAGCTAACAAGCAATGGTTTTTATGATTGAATTAATTCTCTATCTTTCCACAATCAATTCCTAGAATAAGATTCCGGTTGCAGTGGTATCAGAGCTTGGGCTAGGAGATTTGTGGAGAAGGTAGGAAAGGGCTTCAACTTCTCAAAAATCAAGAAAGTGCAGGAATTTATCCAGTGGACAGAAGGGTGTTTTGCAGGTCTTTACCCAAAGGTCAAAGATTCAAAACTAGATCTACTCTCAAACCCACTCACCACCCTGCAAAACCATCCCTCTTTATCAAAAAGCGGTTTTTCCAAATACTCTGTGAAATCAGAATCTGATCGTATGGATGAAATCCTCATAGCCAAAAACCTCACGGGTAACTCTCAGAAATCAAAAAGCTTCAAGCATGAGTAAACCTATAATGGACGGAGCAGGAAAATCCATGCAAAAGCCATCTCAAAACTCTCAATAATCTTTTGGACAAGGAGGCGCACGGCGGCAGCCTGCCGGCGCAAAAGCGTGGAGTGGAGAAATTAAAAAAAAAGTAGCTCAAGAGCTAATCACTCCATAATCCAAATTTTTTCTTAATCCTAATCTATTCTCACTTTTCCCAATCCCTATGCAAGTCACATCACTCCTTTTTCAACCTCTACTTTTCCCAATTTCCAAATTTGAGGAGAAATTCAAAGGTTTTTCAATTCTGAAAATTTCTGGGTGCAGAAAAGTCATTTACAGGTTTTAAAAAGCTTGGAAATTGCCTAGAAAAGGCTAGAAAATTCCGAAATCGCTTCTGAAAAATTCTGAAAATTTGAGAAAAATATTACAGAGTTTGGGCAAGGTTTACAGGACTGTTTCAGCAGGTTTCAAAGTGCAGAAAAATTATTTCATCAACAATTCGACTAGCCCAAGACTCTCGAATCACGCGGAATCGTTCGGGATTTGTTTGAGGCGACGAGAATTCAATTCAGCCATTGAACAACGTCTTGTTCAGCTTCAACCAAGATCGAATTGCGGGAGAAAAATAAGATAAGTACTCATTTATTTTTGCTTTATTTATTTACATCAAATAAAGTAAAATTTTATTTATCTACATCATTTGCACAAGCACTATGACCGATTTGCCTATCTCGCCATCAATTCAAGAGCAACTCCTTTCTTTACAACATCAAATTGTAGAAGAAAGAGAGAAGCGTATTGAATTGGAGAGACAGCTCTCAAATCGTAGACGCAAGCGTGACTCTTCGCTATCTTTTGATGACGAAGATGACACTATTCAAAGGGCTGTAAATGCTACATTGCAAGCACAAAGGTCACAAAAAGAATCCAAGATTAGTCGGAAAGCTTTCACATTTCAAAATTATGATGGAAAGAAGGATGCTAGAGTCATTTTAGCTTGGCTTAGTCAACTAGATGACTATTTTTCTGGAGAAAAATTTTCAGAGAAAGATAAGATTAAATGTGCAGTCAATCATATGGTAGACAGTGCAGCTTTATGGTGGAGTGTAGTTAAGCAAGGTCGTGACAAGCCAGATTCTTGGAAAAGATTTCAATGGCTGGTTAAAAAGCACTTTTTACCCTCACAATTCAAGTCCAAAGTTAGGCACCAATGGGACACTTTGCATCAATTGGAAAAGGAAACTATGTCACAGTATGTAGAAAAGTTCTGGAATACTTTATTACAGGTGCAGGTTGTGGATAGAGTTAGTGAGAAGGATCAAAAAAGGAAGTTCATATCGGGCCTTAGATCTACCATTAGGGCCGATGTGAATATGTTTCAACCTCATTCACTATCTTCTGCAATATCCTTGGCAACTAATTCAGAACGTAAAAATGGTTTTCCTAAAGAGATTAAAGCACATGAGGGAACTTCTTCTAAACCATTTACTAAATCTTTTTATGCTTCAAAGAAGATGTATAAACCAGGTTATGACAAAGGCAAGGACGAGGCTAAAGGCAACCTGAGTACCAATAAGAAAGTCAATGGTGGCAAACCGAAGACATCGCCTATCAAATGTTTCAAGTGCCACAAAGAAGGTCACATCGCACCGAATTGTCCGGAGCGTACCAAGAATTCAACCCCAGCAGCAGCTCGAGTCAACATGATTGAAGAAGACGACAATGAAGAAGAATCATTCGAGCCGAAGAGGGTAATTCCGATCCAGATTACTCAGAACAAGAAGGTAAACCTCATGTTCATTCTTTGCTTAAAATAAAAGGAACGATAAATGGACATGAAGTTCTTATTTTGCATGATGATGGTAGTACACATGATTTCATTTCTGAAAAGGTACTTAGAGCATTAAATCTTCATTCTTCACCTACGCACTATAAAGTCAAAGCAGCATTTACTGGAACAAAGTACAATTGCATGCAAGTAGTGAAAGATTTGGATTTATGCATCAAACCTTTAACAGAAAAGAGGGATTTCTTAGTTGCACCTTTACAAGGGGTAGATATAATTTTGGGTATGCCTTGGAGACACAAATTCAATCCTATTATAGACTATGACACTCATAGTATTTCTCTAAGGAAGGACAATGAAGATATTATCCTCCAGTGTCAAGTCAAAGGAGAAATGAGTCCTTTGTTGAGTCACACTCAAGCAAAGAGAGCTCTAAGAAAAAGAGACAAGACTTATATGGTATGGGTTAACCAGCTTGATGCTAAGTTGGACACATCCAAAAGACCAAAGTTTGATTCTTTTATCTCCAAATTTAGTGACTGTTTCATGGAAGATCTGCCTCCAGGATTACCTAAGTCTAGGCCTGAGGATCATAGCATTGATTTATTGCCTGGAAATTCCCCGCCTTGTAAAGCTCCCTATAGAGTCAACAATGTAGAGCAAAGAGAAATCCAAAGCCAAATAGAAGACTTGCTAGAGAGAGGCCTTATTCGACCTAGTAGTTCACCTTTTGGAGCTCCAGTACTTCTTGTTAAGAAGAAGAACGGAACTTACCGAATGTGTGTAGACTATCGTGCATTGAATAAGATTACTGTCAAGAACAGATATCCTATTCCTAGGGTAGATGATCTTCTTGATAAGCTTAGAGGATCAAAGGTCTTTAGCAAGATTGACCTAAAGTCTGGGTATCATCAAGTCCGTATGACTCAATCTGACATATTCAAGACAGCTTTTAGAACCCAAACTGGTCATTATGAGTTTTTGGTTATGCCATTTGGTTTGACCAATGCTCCAGCTACTTTCAGCCGTATGATGAATCGTATATTCCTTAAGTTTCAAAGTTTTGTTATAGTGTTCTTTGATGACATTCTTGTTTTCAGCAAGGATCGACAAGAGCATGAACAACACTTGGAACAAGTGTTCAATCTTTTGAGAGAAAATGAATTGTATGTCAATCCTGAAAAGAGTTCTTTCTTTCAAGAGGAGATTGAATACTTAGGACATATAGTATCGGCCGAAGGGATTCGTGTAGATCCTAAGAAAATTGAGTGTATTGCTTCTTGGCCTACGCCTAGAAACATACATGATCTTAGATCTTTTCTTGGCTTATGTAGTTATTATAGGAAGTTCGTCAAGAATTTCGCTTGTATTGCCAATCCTTTGACTGAACTCCTTAAGAAAGCTACAAATTTCAATTGGACTGATAAGCAAGATAAATCTTTTGCAACACTCAAGAATGCTTTAACACAAGCACCAGTTCTTACACTACCTGATTTTCAAAGACCATTCTTTATAGTAGTTGACTGATGCTAGTGGCAAAGGATTTGGAGCTGTTCTTATGCAAGACAACCATCCTATTGCATATCGAAGTAGAAAGCTTAAGCCTGCAGAGCAAAATTATAGCACTTATGACAAGGAATTAGCAGCAGTAGTGCATGCTTTGAAAATTTGGAAGCATTACCTAATGGGCTCTGAATTTCTTATCAAGACAGACCAACAGAGCATTAGGCATTTGCTTACGCAACCTCTTATTTCAGATAGACATATCAAATGGGCAGCTTTCATTCAAAGTTTCCAACCTATGATTCAATATCAACCTGGAAAAGAAAATGTTGTTGCCGATGCTTTGAGTCGAAGACCAAATATCAACAACATTTCTATAATTGAAAGTGAACCATTTGTTCTCATGAAAGAAACTTATGAAGTTGATCCAGATTTTTCTCAAATATGGATTAAATTGCGTGAAAACAATTGGACACCTCAAGGAAGTTATTCTCATAATGATGGCTATCTTTTCTTTGAGAAGAGATTGTGTGTTACTCAACCTTACAGACAGCTTGTCTTGGAAGAGATGCACCAACCACCATTTGTGGAACATAGAGGAGTTTCCGCAACACTTCAAGTAGTTTCTCGAGAATTCTATTGGCCCCATTTGAAGAATGATGTAGCTAAGTTTGTAGCTGAATGTAACATTTGCCAAACAATCAAAAGTTACAAAGGCAAAGCTTTAGGATTGCTTATGCCTCTACCTATTCCTGATAGACCATGGGAACAAGTGTCTATGGATTTCATTACTGGCTTCCCTACTACTTCCAGTCACCATGACATGATTTGGACAATAGTGGACAGATTTAGTAAGCAAGCCTATTTCATTCCATGCAAAAAGACACTAACTTCTCAGCAAGCCGCGAACATATTTGTTAAGCAAATTTTTGTTCATCATGGTCTACCCAAAGTGATAGTTTCTGATAGAGATTCTAAATTTTGTAGTCACTTTTGGGTTGCTCTTTTCTCAAACTTGGGCACTAAGTTAGATTTTTCTACGGCTTTCCATCCGGAATCGAATGGACAAACCGAAGTTACAAATAGCACTATCTTAGATATGCTTAGAGCCTATGTTTCCCAGCAACCTAGTGCATGGGATAAGTACATACACCTACTCCAATTTGCTTATAATAATACTTTAAGTATCTTTTGACTTTTAAGAATCATTCACAAGAAGATGCTAAATGGATGCCTGAGAAATTTTTCCGAGTTTACCCTGAGATTCTTCATTCTTTTCAAACCCAGCAAATCCGCAATTGAGGACAATTGCAAACTCAAGCAAGAGGGATGTCATGAGAATATATTTTAAGTCCTCTAGAAAAATATTATTTATCCCCTCTTGAGTAATTTGGGGATGCCTAGATTACTCTTGCGTCATGCCGGCTAGGTTAATATCGTGGGTGACACCACTATAAATATTAATACGTGCGGTATATGACGTATGTTTGAGGCCACCTATGATTATTTCAGTTAGGTTTGTATGGCAGGGTGATTCCTGGGGTACTTACGCCTGGTAGTCATGAGTTGGTGATGATTTGTGCCTGTTTGATATTTGTGGGATTAATTTAATAATTAATTGGGCTTATATTTTCAGGTGATGAAGACTATGGAAATTGAAGAGTTTACTTTGGAAGAAATGTCTTGGATCATCACATTTCATTTTTGGCAAGCATAGTAGCTTGTAATCTTATTAAATGATTTTTCCATTTTGAACATTAGGAAAGATACATTTATTTTTGTGGAATTTATTAAAGCCTATGGCTTTACCCTAGTCCCAATTTGACACTCTATTTTTGTTAAAGAAGAGTGCCGTGCTCTCTAAAAAGCACATCTTGTATTTTGGGGGCTATGGCCTAATTTTGGTGAAAAGGAAAGCTAATAAAGAAATACTCTTGTGTGGGGAGAGGCCACGCACAAGAGGGGGGAAGATTGCACCCAATATGGTCTTTTTGGAGCTAAGTATTTTTGTTTAAGTGTTTAATTTTTCAATTGCTTTGATTTAGTTGAAGCTAACAAGCAATGGTTTTTATGATTGAATTAATTCTCTATCTTTCCACAATCAATTCCTAGAATAAGATTCCGGTTGCAAAACATAACAAAGAATCTGGTTTCAATTGGCCAGATGATTGAGCAGGGTTTGCAGGTTCGGTTTAACCCTGATGGATGTTATGTTGAAGATTTTAAAGACAAGTGCAGGTTGGTTGCAAAAGGCAACAGAGTGGGCAGAATGTTTACATTAAATGTAGACATGCCTGAAATGAGTGCTGCGATGTTTGCAAATGGTTCAGGAATTGTTGCAGACACAGACATTTGGCATAAAAGGATTGGACATGTAAATGTGCAGAGATTGAAGTCTATGCAGACAAAAGGAATTGTGATAGGGCTGCCAAAATTTAAAGTGGAAGGTATGCAGAAAATATGTGAAGCATGCCAATTTGGGAAGCAAACAAAGCATGTGTTTCCACGTAATAGATATGTGAGCAGAAATGCACTAGATGATGTGCATTCAGATGTATGGGGTCCTACGAAGACCATATCTATGGGAGGCTGCAGGTACTATGTGACTTTCATTGATTGACCACACAAGGAAAGTGTGGGTATATTTCATGAAGGAGAAGAGTGAGGTGTTCACTCACTTTCAGAATTTCAGAGTTTTGGTTGAAAAGCAAACAGGGAAATATGTAAAGTGCCTAAGGTCAGATAGAGGGGGAGAGTACTTCTCTAATGAGGTGTTCACTCACTTTCAAAATTTCAGAGTTTTGGTTGAAAAACAAATAGGGAAATATGTAAAGTGCCTAAGGTCAGATAGAGGGGGAGAGTACTTCTCCAATGAGTTCTCTGAATTTTTGAAGAAGAATGGTATTCGAAGACAGTTTACATGCAGATACACTCCGCAGCAAAATGGAGTTGCTGAGCGGAAAAACAGGCACATTACTGAGATTGCGTGAGCATTGATGGAAGAGAAGAATATGCCGCATTGCTATTGGACTGAGGCTGTTTCTACAGCAGTATACATCATGAACAGGACTCCCACTGCAGCCATACATGATGTAACTCCAGAGGAGAGGTTTACAGGCAGAAAACCAGATTTGTCTCATCTGAAAGTCTTTGGATGCATTGCATATGTGCATGTGCCAGATGAGCTGAGAACTAAGCTGGATCCAAAAACTGAAAAATGTGTGTTTATTGGATACTCCCTTGAGCAAAAGGGATACAGGTGTTATAACCCTGCTACACGTGAGTTGAGGGTAAGCAGGGATGTTGTCTTTGATGAGATGAGCAGCTGGTATGCTGCTGAAAAAGAAGCTGTCAGGGTTGATGTGAGTGGAAGTGTGGTTGCACAGAATGCAGGTCAGCAATCACAGTCTTTGAGTGGACCAGGAGAGTCCTCATCTAGTGGGTCTGTTGATAGACCATGGAGTGGCAGGCTGCGTCATAATACCAGCCCTGCAAATGTGATTACTACATCACGTAAAGGAAAAGAGAAAGTGGTTGAGCCCCTTGGTATGCCTGACATTTCTGCAGGAGGGCATTCTCATGTTGATGGAGAGTCTAGTGGCTCAGATAGCCTTGATGAGGAGCTTGGGATCCCAGCTATGAGAACACCTGGTGTAAAGAAGGCTATGGAAGCCATGAATGAAAAGCTGCGAAGATCAGGGAGAGTGAAGAACCCTGTGCAGAGATTTACATATGATGGTTATGTGGCACATCACTATGCATATATGGCAAAGGTTGTGCAGGTTGTTGAGCCCACATGCATTGATGAGGCTGTTGGAAATGTGTGTTGGGAGAAAGCTATGGATGAGGAGATGGATGCACTATATGGAAATGAAACTTGGGATTTAGTGCAATTACCTGAAGGCAAGAAAGCCATTGGATGCAAGTGGGTGTACAAAGTTAAACATAACAGTGATGGGAGCATAAACAGGTACAAGGCTAGATTGGTAGCCAAAGGATATGCGCAGACATATGGGATTGATTATGAGGAAACTTTCAGTCCAGTTGCCAAGATGGCAACGGTGAGAGTTGTGATAGCAGTGGCTGCGTCAAAGCAATAGTCTTTACATCAGATGGATGTAAAGAATGCATTCTTGCATGGGGATTTGCAAGAAGAGGTGTATATGTTGCAGCCACCTGGTTATGAGGATGTGGGTCACCTCGAGCATGTTTGCAGGTTGAAGAAAGCCTTGTATGGCTTAAAGCAAGCACCAAGAGCATGGTCTGACAAGATTTCTGAATATCTTGTCACTATTGGCTTTCATGTAGCCAATGCAGATTTCTCATTGTATGTGAGACATGGTGATAGAGGGGTTGTACTTGTTGTCATCTATGTAGATGACTTGATCATTACGGGGGACCATGATGCAGAGATCTTTGATGTAAAGATCTTGCTTAGACAGAAGTTCGAGATGAAGGATCTGGGGGAGCTCAGATATTTCTTGGGCATTGAGGTGATTAGGTCACCACATGGTATTGGATTACTGCAAAGACAGTATGACTTGGACATGTTGTCCAAGTATGGTATGACAGGCTGTAAGCCTATTTCCGTGCCATTGGATCAGAATGGCAAGTTGAGTGCAGATTCAGGAGAGATCTTGGAGGATCCTACTATGTACAGGAGCATAGTAGGAAGTTTGATCTACATGACGATCACCAGACCAGATTTGAGCTATGCTGTTGGGTTGGTGAGTCAGTTTATGCAGGTTCCACGTAAATCGTATTTGGATGCAGTGAGACGCATACTGAGGTATGTGAAGTCTACTTTGCATTGTGGACTATTCTATGAGACTGGGACAGAGATATGTATACATGGGTACACAGATGCTGTGATTGGGCTGGTAGTATCTCAGATAGAAGATCTACCGGTGGATTCCTGTTTTCTTTGGGGAGTGCTGCTGTGACTTGGAGCAGCAAGAAGCAGCCTACGGTTGCTCTATCGAGTACAGAGGCCGAGCACAGAGGAGCTGCTATGGCAGCATGTGAGGTAGCTTGGTTGAGAAAGCTACTTACAGATTTGGGTCTATCAGTGGATAGACAAGTTGTCATTTTCTGTGACAACATTAGCAGTATACAGTTAGCCAGGAACCCAGTATTTCATGCTCGTACGAAGCACATAGAGGTCCACTACCACTTCGTCAGAGAGAAGGTCTTGGCAGAGCAGGAGACCTTGACCTTGTTTATGTCAGCACAGAGGATCAGGTAGCTGACATCTTCACCAAAGCATTGGGTACAGAGAAGCTCCGCAGATTCAGGGCTTCGCTTGGTGTACATGAGTGTGTACATGAGATGGAGTTGAGCTCGAGGGGGAGTGTTGAGATATCGAGCTCGTCTAGTGAGGCGGTGGCCACACTGATGACCCGCCTGGGGGATAGGCCCCACACTTACACCACTGGCATGGTTGGTGAGATCTTGGGTGATATGCGGCCAGTGGGATGACAGGCTGTGTGACAGCCATTCTAGAGACTGGCATAGTTATAGCGCTAGCTCATTTAGTCGGGTTCACACTATAGAGAACCCGTGTATGTATTGGTTGAGTACTTTTCATATTATGTGTACTCTTATTCTTGTATATGGTGTGTTGAGTGTTGAGTAGAGAAGAAGAAGATTTTCAGCCTCTCACCTTGTGTGTTCGGTACTAGGGTTTTGTGAGTGTGTGTGTATGTGCTTGCAAGAGCTCAAGCTCTCTTCCCCCCTGCATCTCTTCACCCATTCACAAACAACATAAAGTTTGAACAATGGAGTGTTCTCCTCCTTCTAGTGGTTCTCCATTGGGAATGTGTGTGATAAGTGGTCATTATGCACATGTTATGAGCCTTTCCACATAGTTACTATGAAGACAACTCAAGTAGCATCAAAAGCCAACAATGGGTGTTCCTTCCCATAGCATAACATGGCGGCTTGTTGGCTTTCTAACAAGATTGATGGTCTACCAAGAAAATAAATTTATTCATCAAAAGATAATGGTGATACTTCTTTATTCCATAAACCATGGACCTTGCCCTCTACTCACTCAAACACATGTTTTCGGGAATGGAAATGCATAGCTATCCTTTTAGAGTGGTTTCATTTGAGGATAACATAAGCTTTAATCTTCTCATTCTTCTTGGGCACTATCACTATGAGGGGGGATTTTCAATCTGGGTGACGCGAAGGGTGGAGAGTCTTGCCCGTTTTAACGCCAGGGAGCTAATGAAGAGCACTCTTGCTTGGGGTGGCGAAGGGTGGAGTGTAGGCGCATGCCTCAGCTGGGTGACGCGAAGGGTGGAGCGTAGGTGAACTTTCGACGGCAGCTAATCATGGAGCTAATGAAGAGCACTCGCGACCAGTCCCCTCTTGCTCGGGCTTGCGAAGGGTGGACACTGGAGCGTAGGCGAACTTTCGGCGGCAGCTAATCAATGGAGGGTGGAGGGCAGTAATGTCAGTGCTGTGAGCCTTCATGGCGGCGGCATTTCCACTGGGTCAATCTTCTTCGCTAGAGCCAGCTGGGCATGCCTTCACTGCCGCTCTGAGATTACTCAACGGCGATCTGGATCAACGGCGATTACTCCCCAAACAATCTCCACCGTGGATCCCTCTTGGCCATGCCCGTGGCAAATCGAGCTGAGGTCAGGAGCCTTGTGACAGGGCCACCCAAGGGGGTGCCGAGGCACACATCAAGGAGAGAAAGCCATGCGTGGACCCATCACCTTTACATTGCAATCCCTCAACCTCTACAACAAGGTCGCCCCCAATGGCCTTGTCCTCAACACTGGCACCATCGCCACCAAGGGTGACAAGGAAAAGAGCTTGTAGCTCTCTCTGGGTGAGGGAAGAAGGCCGTGCAGCAGGGAAGCCGAGCCAAGCACGGAGATAAGGAAAAAAAACGTGGCAAGCACCATTGTCACTAAGGGTGGCAAGCACGGAGATACGGAAAAAAAAAAAGCGAAGCCAAGCCAAGCCAAGCCAAGCACCATCGTCACCAAGGGTGGCAAAAAAAAGAGCTTGTAGCTCTATCCGGGTGAGGGAATAAGGCCGTGTGGCAGAGAAGCCGAGCGAAGCACATAGATAAGAAAAAAACAAAAAACAAAAACCGAACGACTGTAGAGGCTGCTGGCGGTGGTGAAACAGAGCACAGCAAGGGTGCGTGTAGGTATCAAGGGGGGAGAGGGAGGAAATGAGTCCACGTGTAACGTGTTAGAGCTTAGGAGCCGGTTGTTGGAGCTCAGCACGGAGAGAAGGCGGGCTGTCGAAGTGGCATCAACAACCAAAAGGGCCAACTCCATCCAGCTCAAAGGGAAGTAGCGCTAACAAGAGGAGAGGCGGGGGTAGAGCTCAATGTGGTGGCAGCAGTGCAAATGGCGGGCAGACCAGTGGAGAAGAGGACCTGTGTGTGGCAAGGCGGAGCACTGGAGGAGGACATGTGTGCGTGAGGCGGAGCTCAGTGCGGTGGTGGCTGCACTGCAAAAGGTCGGTGGAACAGTGGAGGAACTGTGTCACGTGTCTAGCTCATCGGGAAGAGAAAGAGGTCACCATGATACACTTACCTTGGGTCATGATACACTTACCTTAGGTAGCCTAAGATCCTTGCACAAAAGTAAGCAAGTATAGAAGGCCACATGGCAACCCAATAAAATAAAAAGAAACACTAAAATAGGAAGGTAAAAACCGACTTTTATTTAGCCAATGCAAGGAAAGCAACTCATAGCATTGGCTCATCCATCTACAACCTCTTCTTCTCCACATACTAATCAAGCAGATACTAACCCAAAATTGCCATAGCCAGTAGGCAGAAGGACTCTCTTCTAAACAATATCACTTCTTGTCCCTTCTCTTTTGCAGCTAACTATTTAGACCCTAATGCTCGCGAATTTATCCCCATCGCCCCTTCTTCCTCCTCTCTCTCCTACTCAGCTCTTTTCTTGTAAAAAATGCAAACTAGAATGGTTTGTCAAGGAGTTATGGAGAGAGGTAGAGGAGAAACTATAGCATTGTTGGGTGCTTGTGTGACCAAAGAGTCGTGTCACCTTTAGATGGCTCACATATCAATCTACCCATGCTTCTGCCAGGCCTTCCCAAGAATCTGTATGCGGGAAGATCCAACTCTAGTCAAAGCAATCCTTTGCACCCTTCTTGGACAAGGTATAATCATTTTAGAAGACTAGAAAATGGTACTTTATAGGATTGTGCTTGATATGTTTGCCAAGTGTGGTGCTCTTGCCAAAGCACCACACTTGGCGATGCTATACAATTAGTGCACTCCAAGAGATAACATCCCAAGAAAGAAGCTCCTCAAGCATGCCCTCTTTAGGCTTCGCTATTTGATCAAGCTGCCTTGATAGCCGCTTTTTACAGGAGAAGCTTTGCCTACATCTTAATTTTATTCCCGATTTGAAAGTTTTTTTTTTGTAGATTGAAGCTCTGGTTTTATGAGGTCAAAGATAACTCGTATGCACCAATAGCTTATGGCTCTACATTAATCAGCGATTGTGTCACAATATCATACGAGACTCATCGCATCATCGACTTCAATATCACAGGCTCGCAAAGGTATTCCTATTTTTCTCTCTTTTATATTTGAACAAACTAATGGCTACTTTCAACATTGAAGGTGTATCTTTGTTCTGCTTTTGATACTGAGAGTGTTATTTGGGAAATGGGGCAAGGGCATGTTGCCTTATGTTCATAAAATTTTGGAGAGGACTGTGCCAACTCCCTGCCATACTTTATGTATGATAGGAGACGTGTTATGATCAGGAGATATTTGATATGTGGATTCTAGCACCTCTAATCATGATCAATCACATCCTAGCTTTGTCAACATCAGCATGGATAACTTCTTCTTGAAGAGCTGCAAGTGTCTACCTCAAGGTTGCTTGAACTTCTTCTAAGGCTACTACCACCTTGCTCTGTGTTTTTAGTAATTCCATGACCTCGGCTCTAGTTTTGACTCCCAATGTCCCCCACATCACCCTCCATCTCACCCCCACTCCTACTCCCCTCTCGGTGCCAATTCTCAACTGCCTACCAACCCACACCCCACTGGTGCCATCAACACTTCACTCGCACAAACAAGCACAAAATTCGTATGACTTGAACAACGACCTCTATAGCTCAAATGTGCTAACCAATTTGTAATTATCGTTTTTGCAAGGTACTTCAACATCTCCATCATTCATAAGCGTAGGCATGCAGTTCATCGATATGCCTCTAGCACCTTTTCCAGGTATGTTTACAGATTCATGTTCGTTCGATCACTTGAAGATATGTTTACAGATTCATGCTCATTTGATCACTTCATGTTTGTTCGAGCACACTCGTGCACTTGTACAAGCGAATAAGGCTACCCAAGCATTCTAGTTTTTATTAGCATACTAAAACAAAAACGCTTTGGACATGGCAAAAGGGAAAACGATAATTCTGCTCTTTCAACCCCTTTTGCCGTTTTTGATAAATTGAAAAATAGCCATTTTCAACATTTTGTTGCAAAAAAGGGATGCTCCCAAACAAGCAATGCTTGTCTTTCCTTTGTATAGATTTAAGTTTTGGGTCTCTAGCATAAGATATAGTTGATGACATTAGAAATTAGAAAGTGTTTCAATATAATGATTCTTTGCTTTAAAATATGATTCTTTGGTGAAGGGTAAACTTGAAATCTCCCAAGGAGGCCAAGTAGTTAAAAAATGGAGCGATTGCTTTACATTTAAAAGTCTAGATGACATGAACCGGAGGCTCTGCAAAAGAATTCTAGGCATTCCCAAAAAAGATTGATATATATTGAATATGATTTTCAGTAATACATTTGTGTGAATTACAAAATGTTGAGCTGTAAGGTGGCATCCATTATTAGGCATGTTAATTCCCTTTTATTAGACTAGCATCCACTTTGTGTTTGTGGTGGACTACCAGGTTATACCATCTCTAGAAATATCAAATAAAAGAAGGGCTAGTATATAGCCTTGCCTAATATTTAAAGTGAATCTATCAGAAAAAGTTCTATTAATCTTGGATGTACAATGACCAAAAAGGATCTTGACCCAATTGATCAACTTTTGACCTAATACAATAACAAGTATACATTGGATAATGAAGGGCCATTTCAATTTGTCATATACCTTTCCAAAGTCAATCTTGAAGAAGATTAAAACTTAGATATGACCTCTTTGGCATATTATATGCCCTCCCACATTGCAATAATTTTGTCCAAAATATATTTACTTTTGATAAAACCTTTTTGCTTAGGTTTGATCCAAAGGGCCATATTGGATCTCAGTAGATGTCTATCTATGGCATTGGCAAACAAGGAAGCATAAACAAAACCCAATTAATTAACTATCCTTTATGGACTAGATAATAGGGCCATTCTAATCATCATAGGCCTTTTCAAAATCAGTGAAGAAAGTGAAATCTTATGTGACCTCTTTGGCATATTCTATGCCTTCCCACATTGCTATAATTGCATCCAAAGTATATTTTTGTTTGATAAATCCTTTTTGCTCAAGTTTGATCCAAAGGGCCATATGGGTTATGAGATGTCTAGCTATGGCATGGGCAAACATTTTGTAAATGGTGATAAGCATAGTGAGACATTTGTAGCTAGAAAGAATGTCTTTATTTCCCCCTCTTGTGAATTAATTAAATAATTTCCACATTTAGGTGAGAAGGAAGAGCTCCATGCTGACAAGAAAAGTCCCATTGAATCTTAACTACCTTAAGGCCTAACTTCCTAATAGTTCTTAAAGATTTAGGTTGTAGGCCATCAATACCAAGGCTTTTGCCATCATTAATAGATTTTAGAGTAGCTTTAAATTTTTCTTCAATGGAGAGACATTCTCAGGATGTTAGAGCACAGAAAGTGAGAAATTACCATTCCACAATTCCTTCATTGGTCTTCTTAGTGTGAGAAAGTGAGAAATTACCATTCCATTGTGGTTAATTCATGGAGTAACTCTGAGGGGGTTAAAATGGCCATGTTTTCTTTTTTAAATTTTGCGCAACTAATTCTTAGTTTATTTATCCCAAAAAAAGGGTGAACAAATCTCTCCAAAGAAGCAATGCTTGTCTTTCCTTTGTAGATATATTTAATGTAGACTTTCTACTCTTTTCTTTGCAGATGATTTATTGCACAAAAAAACTAGATATATCTATGCATCCATTTTTATCAACATACTTAAAAAAAGGGCAATTTTTGTTCAAAATAAACTATTTATATAAAACAATACTCTTGGTTGTAGTACTATGTCTCATTCCATAAGCTAAGAATAATAAAAAACATAAGTCACATGACCAATTATATAGGCATGAGGGATAAAGAAAAGAAAACTACATCACCACATAATTAGCCTCAAAACAAATAGCAAAAACTTTGCATCATTGCATAATCTGCCTAAAACATATAGCAAAATGCAAACTCAATGTCCTCACGAAAATTTCATGAAAGGTCTATTGTCCTGGATTGATAGATTTTGCTAGTATCACTATCAACTTACTCTTGGGAGATGCCACTAAGTAGTGACTCCAACTTTAATCTGGATGTCCTCCCTTTTGGATTGCATACTAACTCATTGCTATGGAAAAGGTGTAACTTAATTCTTTCAACACTTCATATATTTTCCTTTTCTTGAACCAAGGAAGCTCAACACCTCGTAATGGAGTATGTGCCACCCTACACAATGTAACCATGCTATTTTATCTATCCTACCCTAACCTTCTATGAACTTTGTGACTCGTGTAGCTTTCTCCCCCCTACTTCTTACAAATTAGAGATTAGAGGTTAGCATGCATCAAACTAATAGATTTAATAATGGATTAAGTGTGATCCCAAGGTAAGGTGCATTTAAATTTTGGGACACTAAGTTATAAACAACTATAAGGCTGAGAGGTCCTTTAAAGAAAGTTGCTTCACACCGTGATTGTGAGGCCTTAAGTCTTCCTCATACTACTACATCACCAAGAAAGGTCAAGCCATACACATTAGTAGATGAACTCTTGGCTCTTGTGAGCGGGACCACAAACTAAACATGCCATCAACCACCATTATTTGTATCATTTAACACCACACATGCCTGATTTTAAAGTTATGCCATTCACTAAACCCTACCAGACTCCCCAAAAACCTAGCTTGGTTTTACCAACCAGAGTTTCAATTATGAAGAACCATCCCTTATATATGCTGTTTAAATACATAGTTCCATACATGGTTAAAAAAAACAATGGATTAAAATGAGACAACACAATGCCACCTCTGTGTGTTATTTCAGATCACCAAATATTTGTACAGATGCCGAAAGCTTGAGTCAACTCAAGCTGTAAAAGCACAACCATTTAAAAGTAGTGCATGTGTCACCAGCCTCAGTTCTTGCGAACAACTGAGAAATGGATCAGAACCTCGTTGTGGATTTCCAAGACCATGGCCTGAAAAATCCAAGGTGCTCAATGCTACAACCTTGACTTCCCACCATAGTTATCTTTGGGCCTACCAAGCCCAAGCTGCATTAGGAGGGACCTTAACCTGTCCACAAAACATCCTAACCAGGTCCTTGTAGATGAGAATGCTGCCACATTCTGAAAGTAGTTTTTGTGGATGACACTCTCAAGTCACCATGATAAACACAGATGGCACATATAACAAGAGTGCTGTACTTAAGGACAGCCTATCGAGTGTGTTGCTGCCTGCAAGTAAGGCTTGCAAATCTGCATCATGCTTCCTCAGGCAAGGCTTCCTAAGATGGATAGTTACTGGTCTGTGACAAACTGCACTCAGCATAAAAGAACAGGTCTTCAAACTGTACATGCCTAATTTACATGAGAAATGAAAAGCTTCTAAGTGCCTTTCGCATGAGCATGAACCCCTCCCTGCATTCTGACCAAAAAGTTTTTGGCAGTTTTGAAGCTCCTCAAAAGCATTAGTCGTCTCCTTTGAGGCACTGGACTCCTTGACAAACCCCAAGCCAAACCGCTAGAAGGATCAGGCAAACAAGGACATCCAACATGATCACAAGCTTGGCATTGCGCCACCACATTTTTTTGGCAGCTTGCCACCCTGATTTCTGCATGTGACCATCTGTGCCCATAGGATTGTTTCTCTCAACCATGATTTCCAGCCTCTTCCCTTTCTTTAATGCTTCTCCATTGTTCTCCAACATGATGTCTTTCACCTCTTCCACCTGCCCCCTGACCTTCTTCTTGTCCCTCTTTCCCTTTCCCATCAAGGACATTTGGGGTGACCGCGAGCATCCGCCCACAGGTTTCTGCTCCGTCTGTGAGTCAAAATTCTCATCACTCTCCTGCAAGGGTACAACAGTGTATGGGGAGCTGACCTCCAAATCAGCTTCTTCATCCCTCTGAGCTTGAAGAAGCTCCTCCTCCTCGATCCAATCTCTTTCCTTCTGCCGCATCCCAACGAGTGGAGAAGCCAGATGCCGAAAGAAGGGATCCATCTCATTGTGGAGGGCGTGAGAAGCTAGGGTTTCAGGGTACACATCTCTCTGCTGCAGGAGAACCTTGCATGCATCTCTGACATGCTCTAAGAACATGAAAGCCTTGGACTTGCTGAGGGCTTCATCCATGATGGCGCAGTAGATGAAAAGGCCTTCAATGAGGCATATGAACATGCGGTTACTGGTGGTATAGCTAAACCTACTGTGCAGGGGGGGTATGTGCTCCAAGCATTTGGCAGCCAAGGAGGCAAAATCTGTAGTATTCTCGTCATTATACTCTGCTAATATAACAGTGTTTTTGGCTACAGCAGCATAGTAGACAAGGTTTTGCAAGGAATCCATAGCCAGGACCTTGTGCTCAGAGGACGGAAAACCCTTCCAGAAATGCAGAGGCCATCAACTGAAGAAGAATTACCTGTATTCAACTTCAAAATCAAACCGGCTTGACAGCTTTGAGACGCCCTAACCTTTTGATCTGATATTGGAGAGCACCCGAGCTTCCATGGCTTACCGTGCACAGTTTGGCTTACTTGATTTGGGCTACTTTTTGATGGTTGTAGTCAAAGGTAGGAGAACGTGTTGGTGGTTTTTGTGTTGGCGAAGACGACGGTACCTTTGCGAGCGAGGCACGGCATCATCTGCCCCAATTGCCGCGGTTAAGGAAGTGTCAAAAGGCGAGGTGGGTTGCATTTGCCTTGCTGGAAATCCACCATCGCCGGGGCACACGAAGGGACAGCTAGGAGAGAGATGGGTGTGTGTGTGAGATAGAGGGAGAGAGAGGGATTAACGTCGATAGAATGCAACACGAGGGCATATACGACCAACGGTGGGACTTGAATTCGGGTGGATCATGGTCTTTATACAGGCCCTCGCACTAGCCAATCTGCCCCACTTGTGGGTGGCAGAAAGGTAGTGCGAGGGTCCTCTTTTATTACACACACACTATGAGAAAGAGAGGTATTAACGTCGGTAGAATGCAACACGAGGGCATATACGACCAACGGTGGGACTTGAACTCGGGTGGATCATGGCCCTTATAAGGGCCCTCGTACTAGCCCCACTTGTGGGTGGTAGAGAGAGAGTGTTTACCGTATAGTCAAGCCAGTGAATCGCATGATCCATATTACTTTACCTAGGTGCATGGAATGAGACTTGCAAGTGGGCTCTCTAGGGCCTACAAAGCACGTGTGTGTGTGTGTGTGTGTGTGAGAGAGAGAGAGAGAGAGAGAGAGAGAGAGAGAGAGAGTTGAAGGTGGGATCTCTAGGGCCTACAAAGCACGTGTGTGTGTGTGTGTGTGTGTGTGTGTGTGAGAGAGAGAGAGAGAGAGAGAGAGAGAGAGAGAGAGAGAGAGAGAGAGACTTGAAGGTAGGATCTCTCCATTAGCCCTACATAGTGTGCAAGCACCTGTGTGAGGGACAAGGGGGGGAGAGAGAGAGAGAGAGAGAGAGAGAGAGAGAGAGAGAGACTTGAAGGTAGGATCTCTCCATTAGCCCTACATAGTGTGCAAGCACCTGTGTGAGGGACAAGGGGGGGGGGAAAGAGAGAGAGAGAGAGGGGGGGTGGGGTTTCTAACTGACAAGATGGGTGAATCCTCGTCTAACCTCTAGAGAGACTCTGATGGTATACAAAGATCCTGTGTGTTTTTGTGCGAAGAGATAGAGAGAGAGACACACACACGCACAAAGAAAGAAAGGGGGTGGCAGAAGCTTGTCATCCACACCCCACAATTCCTTGTTAGCTTTTTGACGAAAAGGGGGACTCTAAGCTTCTTAAAGAGAAAGTAACTTGTGTGTGAGAGGGGAGTAGAGGAGGGAGACCAAAAACAAGGAGAAAGACCCTAAGCTTCTTAAAGAGAGAGCAACTTGTGTAAGGGGGGAGAGAGGAGGGGGACCACAAACAAGAAAAAAGAACCTCAAAATACTAATAATATAAGAGCTCTCTCTGTCTCTCTCTCTCTCTCTCTTCAATACAAAGCAACAACAATTATAAATTCTGGTTGACTAGCAAAACATTCATAGCCTACTTTTCTTAAAAAAACCAATCCACATTTTTTAAATGCCATCTCTATTTGTTATATATATGTGTGTATAGTGCACACCTATTTTGAATGTTCTTTCCTATCAAAGTGTGATTTTCTACTATTCATGAAAGGGAGGGAGTGATCACATTTCAAAAACTCTTATTCCACTTCATTTTTTTATGCAAGAGTCTTACTACATGAAAGGTCAATGTCTAGTTCCCTAATAAATGATTTAAATATAAATCAAATCTTTGTTGTAAGACATTAGGCAAATTTTTTAGTGGCATTACTTTCATTCACCATGGAAAATATCCTTTTAGATCTATTGAAGTGAAGGTTTATTATGATTGTTTTTCATCTTAAATAAATTTTATAATACATGTACTAAATCATTAGATGTATAATAAAAAAACTCCATAACTTCTCAATCTCTTAAAAAGTTTTGTTTTTCTACATTCACTAGAATACTTTAATGATTAGCTTACTTTTCTTGATGAATATGTGTGTACATGCGCATGTGCGGGTACACGTGTGCATGTGCGCGTGTGCATTCATGCATGTGTGTGTGTGTGTGTGTGTGTGTGTGTGTGAGAGAGAGAGAGAGAGAGAGAGAGAGAGAGAGTTTCTCATGGTGGGTGAAGAATGTACTCAATACCTTTCAATCATATCGATAAGGAAAGGGGATTGAATTTTAACCTTTTACCAAACTACATTTTTCTAACATGCTCACATCATTGGTAAATACCCCACATGTTGTTATTGACGGTTCCATAGATCAAAAGAGGATGATTTGACAACCTACAACAACTTCCAAGTTGGCATATAGCAATTGTGTGATTTTTAATTCACTTAAATGGCCAAAACTTGTAGGAACATTTTCTTCCTCTACACGATTTTGTCTTATTGTTGCAGTGCAAACCTCCAGTTAGTGAGGTAGTTTTGTAAAATATTATTGTATGCCATACTTTAGTTAATGAAAAGATTTTTCTTTGAGAAGTGTTGTGGATCAAGATCATTTGGTGTGAGGAAGGTCCCTTTCAAGATTTATAAATGGTTATTGCAAACTATTATAGGTGTAGAATGCTATGAAAACCAATTTTCCAATGATAAATCATTTTTATGTAGTACAAATTAAAAAATCCAAGTCACACCTATGCAGGTACCTCATAAAGAATTGCATTAACTTGAAGTTTTTGTGTAATAAACAATGATGTCATGGGATATGCCATGTGTCATTAGCTTGGTGTGTTTTGAATGGGTCAAAAGATCAGGCTTTATGCCTATAAAAGCATTGTACTTGGTGAAGGTTAATCACATCAATCTAATCCTCATTGAGTCATGAATTTTTGAGCATTATCACATCTTACTCTGTGTGTGTGTACATCTCCATCTCTTAGCCATGGACATCTTTGAACCTCCATAGTGGGCTGTGCTATCAACTTATTACCAACAATTGGTATAAGATCATAGGTTAATAGGCATTAATTAGGGTTTGCTTAGTATAGTTTTGAGAGCTCTCACTATTAAGCATAGCATCTGCAGAGCAATAAGAGCTTCAAGAAGCGTATGCCATCTCTCTGTTGCTCATCATTTAAGGCTTGTTTAAGCCTTCTAATAAGGTTTATAAGCCTTGGATACCTTCATTGCCTTCATGCGTCATCAATCACACCGACTGTACCACATGCTCATCAAAGTTGCATAGGCAATATAGATGTAAAAGAACAGAAGTAACATCACTTGTAGATTTTCAGAGGGAACAATCAATGCACAACTCGAAGGCATGCCATTAAAGAATGCATGCTGGTAACATGGGCTTAAAGAGTAAGAAAAGAGGCAAGCAACGAAATTTGAATCAACAATCCCCATCTACACCTCCACCACCACCGATTGCCAATGCCTTTGCCTATTGTTGTGTTACTCCCATCGATTGAATCATCTACTACACAACCTATTGTATGTCCACACTCACTGCACCAAAGTCCATGATACACTGCACCCAAAGGAGTCACCTATAATCACATGGTGGGAAGGCCCCCCATCATCTAATCCCCATCATCCATGTTGAAATATGCAAGTGAATAGGGTGTGTGCGGGAACAAGCCCTTGGTTAGAGGCTGTAAAAGAGGATGTGTGCGGGAACAAGCCCTTGGTTAGAGGCTGTAAAAGAGGATGTGTAAATGTGAAAGAACCTGTGAAAAGGTAAGAAGAATCTACTGGGAGAGAATAAAGGGTAGCATGAGAAGATTTAGGAAGTGTGGAGATATTTTGGGAAAAGTGAAGAGGTGGAGAGAATCAAGCAAAAGAGGTGGAGTTATTCTAGGAGAGGTGGAGTGAATCAAGGAGAAATCAGTGGGATTTGATGCTTGGATGTAAACTCTATAAATTGAGGCATTGGCCTAATGAGAATTTGCTGGTTTTGATTATCCATGCCTATATTAAGCTATTTGTTAATTACATCTTAATTATTTACTAATCACTTTGTTAATGATGTTGATTCTAGTATTTGATCCACCATAGCTCATCATATTGTTCTAATTTCAACATGGTATCAGAGCCATGCCTAGAATCCATTAGGTTTATGAGCCCATTATCTAATTAATTAGGATTAGTAGATAATTACAAATTAATCAAAATTTTAGTTATTTTTCAACTCACCTTTGTACCCTCAGCTGGCGGAGGAGCTCTAGCTCCTTGCACACTCATCATTAGGCCAAACCCTTTTAACCCTAGCTAGCCAACTCATCGGAGCTCCAGCCAGTCAAGACAGAAGCGCAAACCGCCGTCGGCTGCTGTGCAGAAATCGATGATTTATCAAGCGTCGTTTTTTTGAGGAGATTTTGACATTGCTACTTCATCCAATCAAATTGCTCTAATTCCTCTTAGCCTCGGGGGTTTTCAAGCATGCTCTACAAGCTGGTGAAGTCAGAATTCAATTTCATCAAGTCTACAATGAGATCCAAGCTCTTCATCAAATCTATAGGTGACTTTGGTAAAACAAAGATTAAGCTTGCAATATTTGGTCAAATCTTGTGTTTCTTGGCTTAATCCTCTTCTAGACTCATTGCTATTGATGGCCTTGAAAAGCATTTAAGCTCATTTGAAGTCTAAGGCACCAGATCTGGACTCCCCGCATACTCTATTTTTTACACACAAAACAGAGGATTAATTTACTAATCAATAATTAATCAGTACTAATCACTATATTTTGGTACAATTGAGGGTTCAAATTAATCATTAGGTATTTGATACAGATCCCTATAACTTCAGATTGTAATTCGGAGTTGGTTTGATACTCCAACCATTCCGTACAAATTGGTTACCCTTGATTTAATGTAATTTCTGATAAAATTGTGCTGATAAATTTGTGATAATCATCATTTTGCATTTAACCCTTGGTTAATGCCTGTAAATCTCACTCAAATTCAAGATTATTCACAGCTAGAGTTGCATTTGGGAATGTTTATAAGAATGAATGCTATATGCATTATGTATTGGGCACATTGCATCAGTGTAAATATGGGATTAGACACTGCCCTTGTCCAAAATAAGGCAAGAGGTAAGACCTCCCGCATAAATTTGGGTTTGCATTGCATAATGATACAAGATAAATATCAAAATCCCAAAAGAACTGTCAGCAAAACATTTAAACATGTTGCTCACATGGAGCAAAAAGGCCTGACGGACAAGCTCATGGCCCCAGCCACCATGAAAGAAGAAGAACATCTCCTTCCAAGAAGAAGATCCACACCAAGAAAATCTAAAGGAAGCATTGAAGGAAGACATGGACACGAGAAGAGAAGCTGCCCCAAGAAGACTGAAAGAAGAGACGGACGCGTGAAGAGAAGCTGTCACGACAAGAAGACTGAAGACAAGAGAAGATGTGAGGCTCCAAAGAGTGAGGTGCCATGGAAAAATCTCTGAGAGAGAGAGAGAGAGAGAGAGACCCCACAACCCAATGTAACCTGCCCCAACAAAGTAAAACCACCTCTGAGCCACCGATGATGTAGGCCACATGGTAGATGTATGTGTAAGCACTTTAGTCAAGGTCGCGGGCACTTGTAGTAGCCTTGGACACATAGAGAGTCAAGGACTGAGTTTAGGGACTTGAGGCACTGGTCGCAAGCTATCAAGTAAGAGAGAAACTTGGTACAGGGTCCAGGTGTGCTAAGTTAACTTGAGGGGAGGTGTGCTAGACACTGGTCGTGGGTAAGAGGGAAACTTGGTATAGGGTCCAGGTGTGCTAGAGAGTATTCACTTGAGGGGAGGTGTTGAAATATACAAGTGAATAGGGTGTGTGCGGGAACAAGCCCTTGGTTAGAGGCTGTAAAAGAGGATGTGTAAATGCGAAAGAACCTGTGAAAAGGTGAGAAGAATCTACTAGGAGAGAATAAAGGGTAGCATGAGAAGATTTAGGAAGTGTGGAGATATTCTCTGGGAAAAGTGAAGAGGTGGAGAGAATCAAGCAAAAGAGGTGGAGATATTCTAGGAGAGGTGGAGTGAATCAAGGTGGAGAGAATCAAGCAAAAGAGGTGGAGTGAATCAAGGAGAAATCAGTGGGATTTTATGCTTGGATGTAAACTCTATAAATTGAGGCATTGGCCTAATGAGAATATGCTGGTTTTTGATTATCCATGCCTACATTAAGCTATTTGTTAATTATGACATTGGCCTAATGAGAATTTGCTGGTTTTTGATTATCCATGCCTACATTAAGCTATTTGTTAACACTAATTATATCTTAATTATTTGCTAATCACTTTGTTCATGATGTTAATTCTAGTATTTGATCCACCATAGCTCATCACATTGCTCTAATTTCAACAATCCACTCACCCAAAGGACATTAGAGGGATGAGAGGGGACTTAGAAGTGAATAACCAGGTGGGAAGGCTTTTGAAATCCATGGATTAAGCTCTTCTACTAGCAAAACATCTACCTAATCATCAAGCCTAATCCTAATCTAATCTTACACTAATGACAATACTAATCTAAGGTGGATGAAAATGAATAATACTCATGGTGATGAGTGTGTGCTAATTAAGTTTAGACTCAAGTTCACTTAGGTTACAAGATAGAAACTTGTACTCATAAAAAGACTTGAGATGCTGTGCTTGTCCAATGTTTGAAATGTCCTCCTTTTATACGAGATGTTGTGCTTGTCCAATGTTTGAAATGTCCTCCTTTTATATGAGGAGAGTATAACAAAGCTATGATATCTCATATATGGGGTAACTTGGCTAGGTGACTTGGCACTCTAGCATCACTCATTTCAACACCCCCCCCTTGATGCTAGATTGGGTACAATTTTTAGGCTTTCACTCTTCCTCTCTCTCCCCTTATGCTAGGCTACTTTGGCATTATAGCTACTTTGGCTATGAATTTCAGCTTAAGTGCATCATATGGCCTTAGAGGTTGATTACATCACACTTTTTGTAGAGACAAGAGGGGTGAAAAGTATAATAGTTCTTTCTCTAGAAGAGCATGTCTTCAGTTGGGACAACCTTGGCCTCGATGTAGTTTTCTTGCTACTTTTTTTTTTTTATAGCAATCTTCTTCTAGGTGACCAATTTTTCCACAACAGTCACAAACAAGCTTTGGTTTATCTTTATTTCTACATTCATTCTTGTTATGACCAAGTTTTCCACATAGTGACAGTATCTTGAAAGTTGAGATGTTAATTGACTTGAATGTGATTTGAATGATTCTTTATCTTTGAATTTGGATTCTTGTTCAAGTAGAGATGATTCTACATCTTGAAGTTTAGTGTTGGGCACATTTTTAAGTGTAGCAACAATTGATTCATAAGGTTCTTTGTCAACACTTTTTAGCAATACAGCAATAGATTCATCTTCCTCAATGACTTTCTTTAATGCACTAAGTTGTTGTTTGATACCTTTGAATTTACTGATGTGTTATGCCATGGTCTATGTCTCCTTCTTGTCGAGCTTGTAGAACTGCATGAGAAGGTTGATCTTTGAGCTCTTTAAGTCAGTGCTGAAAATCTTGTTAAGTTCTTGCCATGCCAACTTGGCATCCTTGACACCAGCAATGTGACTAATCACATCATCACCAAGATTTTGAGCGATGAGGCCCAATGCTTTGTTGTTTTGAAGTGGCTCAACCTCCACTTCTTCATCCTCAATAAGGTGCCAAAGCCCCTTATGCATAAGCAAGGACATGGTCTTGCTTTGCCATGTGAAAAAACCATCACCACCATTAAATCTTGAGATGACTTCTACATACTCCATGATTGGAAGAGGGTCTTACCTTGAGCTTTGATTTTAGTGCTTAGGCAGTGTCTAACTCTTTTACAAGTGATTGCAAATTATATGCTAGAGATAAACTCAATACGGTGAAAAAATCACTTAAGTTGAG
This sequence comes from Cibotium barometz, assembly GCF_041138505.1. Classification (NCBI taxonomy): domain Eukaryota; kingdom Viridiplantae; phylum Streptophyta; class Polypodiopsida; order Cyatheales; family Cibotiaceae; genus Cibotium; species Cibotium barometz. Next base: position 28,185,634 of record NC_141069.1, read on the forward strand.
TGATGCAAGTGGTTAAGATGGATTTTGATACAACAGAGAGTTTTCCACAATGGAATAACACTCTAATTTTCCAATTTTGAACTTTGGTTGGCCCAATTTCTGCTAATGTTGCACTAATGATAGTGATTAATACTTAATCCGAATGATTAGCAGGCCAAATTTTTGGAGGCTTCAATTGAGCTTGTGGAAGCTACCATTGAAGGAACTTTTTACCCAAGCTTATTTTCCTTGGTTAGGATCAAATTCCTATGTGGAAGATTCAGCTCAAAAACCCACCAAATCACGCGTATCTGCTGCAAAACGCCGACTGTATTTTTGGTTCGTGTGCCTCGCTTGTTGCACCAAATCACACAAGATTTAAATTGTAGGCTCCTTACATGATGACTAACAAGCCCCTAAGCGATCTTAGATCAATTTGTAGTGGTCAGGGAGAATGAAGAGAAAAACCAGTTAGCGAAATAGGCCGAATTCAAGTTGTAGTGCGATTTAGTATGAATGCTTGGAACTGTGGCTTCCCGTAGAGGTGGATAGTGTGTGGCTAAGAGGATTTCTCCAATGTTTGTGAGTACAAGGAGAGTCAAGCAAATGAATTTTTGGCCACAAGAAGGTAGTGAAGATGATGATTAGTGAACTTAATGATGAGATTAGTACTAATTATGCAGAGATTAGCTAATGAGAAGTTCAAGGAGAGAGTGTTGGCTCTGATACCATGTTGAAATCCATGGATCAAGCTCTCCTAGCAAAACATCTATCTAATCAAGCTTAATCCTAATCTAATCTTACACTAATGATAACACTAATCTAAGGTGGATAAAAATGAACAATACTCATGGTGATGAGTATTGTTCATTTTTAATCCTACACTAATGATAACACTAATATAAGGTGGATAAAAATGAACAATACTCATGGTGATGAGTGTGTGCTAATTAAGTTTAGACTCAAGTTTAGTTAGGTTACAAGATGGAAACTTGTACTTATAAAAAGACTTTAGATGTTGTGCTTGTATTCCAATGCTTGAAATGTCCTCCTTTTATATGAGGAGAGTACAACAAAGCTATGATAGCTCATATGGGATAACTTGGCTAGGTGACTTGGTTGGCACTCTAGCATCACTCATTTCAACAAAGGCCCCCCATCATCTCATCCCCATCATCCACTCACCCAAAGGGTGTTAGAGGTATGAGAGGGGCCTTAGAAGTGAATATATATATATATATATATATATATATATATATATATATATATATATTATCATGCAAGGATAGATCACCATATGGGATAACCAACGTAATCTCTCCAACCATAGCCAAACCAATACCCCCCCTTGATGGTAGGAATACACTAACATTTGAGAATAAATAAAATTTTATTATATTGCAAGGAGAGCAAAATGTACCATCTTCTCCTTTGATATGTAATATTGAGCTCCAAAATCTTCATTAAGAGAATGGAGTAGAACAAATGTTTTTTTGTTATGCAATGCCTCAGTTTAAAAACCATGGTGAAAAGTTTGATTCAAGTATTTATGTAGTTAATTCTTCTTTGAACAATTTATTAGAAAAATTTAAAGATGTTTTTCTCGAAACATTACCAAAAGGTTTACATCTGAATAGAGGGATAGATCATTCCATAGAGGTTTTAAAGGATTCAAAACTAATTAGTAAGCCACCTTATAGAGTAAGTTTAACTGAAAGACAAGAAGTTGAAAAGCAGTTGGCTGAATATTTAAAACAAGGCTTTATTAGGCCAAGTAAGTCTCCCTGGGGGGCAGTGAAGAAAAAAGATGGATCTATGCGCTTGTGCATAGATTATCGTGAATTGAATTACAATAAAACATAAGTTTCCTATTCCTACGATAGATGAGTTGTTTGAGATAAACTCAAAGGTGCTAAATATTTTAGTATGATAGATAGATTTAAGGTCTGATATCATCAAGTAAGAATTAGAATTGAAGATGTGCCAAAAACAACATTTAGGACATCTTTTGGGCACTATGAATTTTTAGTTATGCCTTTTGGTCTAGCTAATGCTTCCGCTACTTTCATGACCATGATGAACACTATACTTCATCCTTATTTAGGAAAGTTTGTGGTAGTTTTATTGATGATATATTAGTCTTTAATCAAAATGAACACGAACATATTGAGAACCTTAAAAAAGTGTCTCAACTATTGAGAAAAAATAAATTATTTGCTAAAAAATCTAAATGTGATTTTTTCAAAAAAGAAATGTAATATCTTGGACACTTAATGTCCTAGGAAGAGATTTGTATGGAATTTGATAAAGTTGAAGCTATATTGAGATGGAAGGCCCCATCTAATTTAAATGAGTTACAAAGATTTTTAGGACTTTCCGGATTTTATCAAAAGTTTATTTAAGGATTATGCTAAGATAGCTGTTCCAATGACAAACTCGCTTAAAGGAAAAGAAAAACAATTTAGTTGGACTCATGATCCACAAAATACTACTCCCATTTTGAAAATAGTGGATCCAAATGAACCATTTATATTGGAAATGGATTCTAGTAATTTTGCTATAAAAGCAGTATTATTGTAGAAGGGAAGGCCAGCTGCATTTGAAAGCAAAAATTTGGACAAAGCTCAAAGTATTGAAAGTAAAAATTTGGACAAAGCTCAAAGTAACTATTCAACTTCTAAGAAAGAATTGTGTGCAATTATGCATGCTCTTAAAAAGTGGCGTCATTATTTGTATGGTGCCAATTTTGAAGTATTCTCTGACCATGAAAGTCTTAAATGGTTAAGTACTCAAAAGGAGTTAAAAGGTAGAAAGGCTAGATGGGCTGAAATCCTACAAGAGTTTGCTTTTCAAATCAGATATAGAAAAGGAAAATTTAATGTCATGGCAAATGCTCTAAGTCGAGTACCCATGATAAATGAGCTGAGTTTTACTCAACTAGAAAGTGAGTTGCTAGCTTACTTAAAAGGAAAATGTGCTAATGAACCTAGCTATCAAGAAGTTTGGAATTACTTGATTAAAAAAGATGACTCTCAAATAGAGAGTAAAGAAAATGCAACTGCTAGTGATAAAAGAGTGTCACTTAAAAAAGATAGTGGTTCAAAGGAATCACTTAAAGAAGGGTCAATAATTGGAAAAGATCATTGGAATTTTTTTTCATCGATATTGGGTACTTGTTATAGAAAGGTCACCTTTGTGTACCCAAAGAAGAAAATATTCGTTGATAATATTTTACTAGAATATCATGACAATCCAAGTGCGGGGCACTCGAGAATTTCTAAGACCTATGCACTTGTTAAAAGACAATTTTATTAAGTAGGTTTAAAGAAGGACGTCCAAAATTATGTTATAAATTCCCTAAGTGACAAGTCAATAAAGCTGAGCGCCTAAAAGTAGGTGGATTATTATAACCACTACAAATACCTGAGGGTAAGTGGGAAAGTATTTCTATGGATTTCAGAATAGGACTACCCCAAACAAGTAGAGGGCATGATTCAGTGTGGGTATAGTAGTGGATAGATTAACCAAGTTGGTATAATTTATACCAACTAAAAAAGAAGTAAAAACACCAAAATTGGCTAGAATGTTTATCCATCATCTATATAGATTGTATGGATTACCAATAGATATAGTAAGTGACCGAGATGATAGAAAGTTTATAAGCCATTTTTAGAAAGAAGTGTTTAAAAAGTTAGACACCAAACTTAGCATGAGTACATGTGAACATTCATAAAGTGATGGACAGACAGAAAGAGTTAATCAAGTCCTAGAAGATATGATTTGAGCATATGTTAATCATAAGCAAAATAATTGGGATGACTATCTTCCATTATTAAAATTTGCTTAATAATAGTGCTAAACATTCTACTACTGGCTTTAGTTCATTTATGCTAATGGATGGATTTCAACCTAGAGCATCCATAGCTATTGGGTCACAAAAAGAAAAATTATAGAGTGTAAAAGACTTTCTTAAAGACAAGACATGTTAAACATTGCAAGAAGCAATGTTAAAAGAGTGCACCATCATTCTATTAATTATGAGAAAGGTAAAAGAAGACCAATTAATTTTGAGGAAGGTTATTTGGTCTATGTAAAAGTTTTCGAAAAGTCAGAAACTTTTAAAAGTGGAAAAGTTCCAAAGTTAAGTCCAAGGTATTGTGGTCCTTATACAATACTTAAAAAGATTGGAAGTGTAGCTTACAAGGTCCCTTTACCTGAAGGATCCAGAGTGTATCCTATGTTTTATGTTAGTAGATTGAAATGCAAGATGGGAAACAATGACAACTATTAGAATTAGGGTTAGGGTTGCAACAATGCACACACACAGGATAGAGAAGCTTGAGACCACACAAACTCACTAGATTAGAATCAACAAATGTGTGCCAGATACAAAAGATAAGTACACACCCCAAAATGAGTATATAAGAGGGTGTACATACGCACGGGGGAAAAAACCTCCTAGTGGGAAAAAGTGCCCCGGTGGTCCTAAGTGTTTTAAGACACATCACTACCATATAATGCTACAAATCCCCCTTGGAGTGATGATGTGAATATGTACAGGATATGGCCGATCAATCTTGAAAAGGCAAGAAGCCCAAAGCTTTACGAGAAGCTTCGAACTTTTCACGAGGAAGAGCCTTCATGAATAAATCTGCCATGTTCTCATCTGTAGGCATATAGACCAAGCTGATCTCTGCTATAGAGAGTCTTTCCCTGACATAGTGGTAATGCACCTCAATGTGCTTAGTGCGAGCATGAAACACTGGGTTCTGCAAACTGCTAATGCGTTCTAACTGTTAGTGAAAGTATGCAACACGTGCTTCATTACGCACCTAGTATAATGCAGCAAGTGCATCCCATGCCTGTTTTGAAGTCTTACATGATCAAGCATGAGGAATAATGCTTCGTTTCACAGAAAGTCTAAGAAATGCATATGCATGTGCATCTCTTCCATCCCATATCGTTTGAGCAGCAGTGGGAGGTACTGGTGGTGCATGTAGAGGAGCCACATCTGTATCAGATTCTACTTCAGATGTACCTGCAGCACCTGGTTGCACTGGTAGTTGTGAAACAAGACGAGTTTCACTACCACTGACCACATTTCAAAGGCCTTTAGCAACCAGTACATGCCTCATCATATAGGACCACAATGGGTAGTTAGTCCCATGAAGTTTGCCCTCAGCAGAGCAGACAACATGTTGAATACATCACTACTGCTAGCCATGACTTTCTACCAAATGCAAAATCTTTCAACGCACTGCAAGTACTCATGAATGCAACCTCGGATGGCTACCAACTGACTGAATCACTGCAAAGTGTCTGAAAAATAACACAGAGTAGAGAATAGAGTGTTATTGGTGAAAGTATGATGGTCGATGTTGTTGAAGACATTGTAGATGCGGTTGCACACCAAATCTTTACCGCCTCTGCACAGCCCAAACACCCAAAATTGATCATAACCAATCCAAAATGACACCTCTCCAGAACGTCTGTAGAAACCTTGCGGTGCCCAAAACGTGTCCGAATTACACCGTAGACTCCAAAAATGCTATATACTTTGTATACACCACACTATAGTATATACCTTCTTCTCCTAAGAGGGTATCTCAATCGGTGTTAACCCAATTCTAGGGTTAACAAGATCTAGTGCCATTATCTTACATCAAGGAGTCGCATAGATACACCAAAGGGTCATACATTCAAGATAGGAAGCAATAGTTTCCAAATCTATAACTTAGACGGGCACCCGTAATGGTGTGACAGAGTATTTATGGTGATTCTCGCTTCAAGAGTGTGTGTGGTAGCAAGATAGGATGAATTCCTAAGTAATGTACTTCATGGATATATTATGAGCGTAGTCATTGTAATAGCATTAGGCCTCTTATTATGAGCCTAAAGTGCCCGACTGGCCACAATTTAAGTGAGTGTAAACACTTATGGCCATGTATATAAGTGAATATATCTCATAATACAACATACTCTCCCATTGTGCAATTGAGTCTTCCTCTTGCTAATCTATCACCCTAATCCATGCTAGTGAGTATGTGTGAGTTGTAGTACTCCAAAAATACTACAACTCTCTCATACAGAGTTTTTAAAAATTCCTTTTGGAACACCCTCAAAAACATGCTGCGAGACTAGGGAAAAAATTCTTGAATTTTTTTTCGTCTTGAGACAGTGATGGAAAATAGGTTTTAGGATCCCCTCTTCCATCTGGGAAGTTACTTCCATCTATGCTAGTAACTTCCATTTGGGAAGTTACTAGCATACGCTTTTTTCAAAAAATTATCTCAGAGTCGTTCACGTGCGTATACCGTCTAAGCTAATTAGGACAAACGGACACTCGTTTGACCCAAATGAAGAGAATGCCAAGCCTCTTGTTGAGGCTGTAAACGGGCTGTGAGAAAAAAAAAACATGTGCTTAAGGAGCAATTACACAATCAGACATGGCAACAATAGAGGGATTGCAGGGATCACACAAGGATTGCACCCAATGGCTGACATCTTCGAGCCATTGAGATCTATGCCGCAAATGCACCTCCCAATACCATTGGCTATGCCTATAACAAGTGTGTCATTGGGTTCTACACCCCTTGTCACATCGATCCCACTGGCCATGCCTATAACAAGTGTGTCATTGGATTCTCCCAATACCATTGGCCATGCCTGTAACAAGTGTGTCATTGGGTTCTACACCCCTTATCACATCGATCCCACTGGGCTTTGGTCCCTTACCTAACATTCCCATAAATCCTATAGGTACCAACCCTTTCCTAGATGCCTACACGATTTTCCTACAGGCAATGATGTTAAGCGCATACGCGCATTGATAGCCCTTGCGCTAGTCATAACATCATGACAAAAGACACTTGGGTGTCATTGGGACAACCTAAACTCATCCCTACAGACAATAGTCTTGCAAAGAGGAGTCAATGGACAAAACATTGAAGTTCTAGGTTACTATGGCTATACTACTCAAACAATTAGTGGAGATATGGAATTTACATTCTAGGTTACCCTAGATTCCCTTGAGTATGATATCGTCCTTGGTGGAACTTGGATAGGTGAATCGTTGTATTAAATAGGTGAATCGTTGTATTAAATAGATGAATCTATGCAAACAGTCACCTTGAACACTCCTGCAGACATTGTACAATTGCTTTACAGGAGAGAGAGACCTTGGAGGAGCTGGAACTTCCAACATATATTACTGAAAAGATTCCTAGGATTTTGGTTAGATTGAAAATTTCAAATAAAATCACCACGGCTCAAGCATAGCTTTATGCAACATGAGAACACAATATCATGACCCAAAAGCTATGGGTCATGATATTGTGTTCTCGTGTTGGATAAAGCTGTGCTTGAGCCGTGGTGATTTTATTTGAAATTTCCAATCCAACCAGAATCCTAGGAATCTTTTTAGTATGATCTGTTGTTCCAACTCCTCCAAGGCACATCCTAAAAGAATTCCCTTTACAAAAGACTTGAACATGCCATGTTTGGGGTACCTTGAACATACAATGTATGTTGAAACTAACCCCGTACTACTTGCAAGTTTTTTGTGGTTGTGTATGTGTTGGAAGCAGATTTGATCTTGGGGCATAAATGAACTATTGTTGCCCAAGCACCACTATACTTTCTAGTGATAGAGTCACCACCCATGATGGTCAACGAGACAAAAAGTTGACAATACCATACTGCAAGGAAGAGGATCCAACTTTAATGGATTTCTATGATGCTGAATGCAAAAAGTTAGAATTCTCTTCCATAGAAGCCCCTCTACATAATCTACCATCTGCGTTTACAACCGACTTCGTTAGAGCATCTACTCCTTCAACCCCATCCTTACCTACAAAGCTCGATGCCAAAACCTCACTATTCCTGAAGAAGTTCCATAGCTCAACCATTTATCTCTAACAAGGAACTCAAAGAAAAAGCCCCGGAGCCTATGCATCTTCATCGATAAACCTCACCAAAGAAGACAACCCAATGCTCGAAGGCCTCGTCATCGGCAGCCACTCTATAAGAGACTCTAGCCTCATCATTGTCAACAATGCCCATGAGTCTCAAACCTGTAGCCTCTGCGACAACCAAAGTTAAGGAGGACCCCAAACCTTCCACATCATCCCAAAAGAAAAGTCCACCAAGACAACCACAATCAAGGTATCTAAATAGTATCAAGATGTGGGTGGAGAAGAGCTACTTGTAGCTCAAGACTACTATGAAGGTGCCAATTAAATTTGGGTGCCTCGATAGTCAGAGCCTCTTCCTTAACGCAGCACTCAGAGGCCAAGGAAAAAGAAAAGTACTCCACAATACCATCCACAAAAGCCTATACGAGTTCCTCAAAGAACTCCACCAAGTCAACAAGTGTGAGTACCAAAAACATTACTGCAAGTACAAGGGTACTACCAAAGTAATATCAAAGCTTGGATTCCCAAGCGCATCACAAAGTCCCCTAAGCTTGGACAAAGAAAGAAGCCTCATCACCAAGCACATCAACTAATAGTTTATAATGTTCATCATAGATGGGTGCATGTGCATGTGCATATGCTTCAACAGGGTACTATGATGATAAGCCCATCATATGGTTGCCAAAATCAAATAACATGAAGAAAGCCTCACCACCGACTTCAACCCCAACAGCTTCACCTAAAGTTCGATAAGAGTGGAGGCCCAAACAACACCTAGCAAGGCACTCAACCACTCTCATGCATTTAGCACCTACACAAGAGCTTGTGTGTTCAAGCAACCCCAATGGTAACCATCGAGAAATCTTATCTATTGCCTCGACAACATGTGAGCCAAAAATTCAAGAATCGATTTCCACGTCTGCAAACGAAGACTTATGAGCGCATTAAAGATAAACTCACAATGCTCTTGTCACCCCTCTAGATGTGAAAAATAAGTGCACAAGAACCTGTTGCTCACAAGTCATAGAGCTAACCTGTTGCTCACAAGTCATAGAGCTAACCCATAAAATCAATCAAAGTAAAAAACCATCGAGGTCAAAACCTACAACTTCACGGGGTCAAAACTTGCAATTTCACGGAATTTCATCTCACAAAATCACACTTCATAGAATTCCATCTCACGAAATGACATGTCACGGAATTCCATCTCACGAAATTACACTTCACGGAATTACACTTCACGGAATTACACTTCATGGAATTATCCTTCACGGAATTCCATTTCACAGCATGCACTTTCACGGAAACAACATTCATGGGATTAACTTTCACGGGTTTAGGCCATTTCATAGAATATCCCTTCATGCCAAAAAACCTGCAATCTCACGGGTTTAGCCATTTAGTGGCTACTTCAACATAGAGTAGTTCAATAAGAGTCTATATGACTCAATTCTTGTATTCATGTATGTCTGCTTTATAAGAGCACTTAAATATACATAAAAACATAAAAAGCACATGGACATAAGAAAGTAGGAACATGTCCTACTCAACACCATTCAATAAGAATCCTGCCACATAAAGGGACATCATCACATGCCAATTTCTTCAAATGATGAATGTCGCTTCAATGAAACAAATCCCCATCTCGTTCTGATGATTAAGTCTACATTCCTCTGGATCCTTCCTTCTCTTCTCTCCCAATATTAACATCTCTTAGTATCCCCACTAACATAAATCACATGTAACCTTGCTTATGATTGCCAAAACCAAAGTGAGAAAAAAGCCAAAAAAAACATGCTCACACAAATATAAAAATGCAATCATTCGCAAAAAACCCCACCCCACCCCGTTAGGAATTCCCAATAAACCACTAACCTCTTCATTCACTAACTAGCTTTTCTTATTCCTTCCAACGCGCGGAGGAACAAAGGCCATTGAGCGTCGATTAACATCAAAGCCATCGACAAAGCTTGTCCATTCTCCCCACATAAAGGTCTTCAACATGATCATGAGGACACGATCACCATCAGGAATGGGGAGGCGTTAACCCAATTCTAGGGTTAAAAAGATCTACCGCCATTATCTTACATCTACACCAAAGGGTCATACATTCAGGATATGAAGAAATAGTGTCCAAAGCTACAACTTGGATGGGTGCCTGTAATGGTGTGAGAGAGTATTTATGGCGATTCTTGCTTCAAGAGCGTGTGGTAGTAAGATAGGATGAATTCCTAAGTGATGTACTTTATGGATATATTATGAGAGTAGTAATTGTAATAGCATTAGGCCTCTTATGAGCCTAAAGTGCTTGACCGGCCACAGTTTAAGTGAGTGTGAACACTTATGGTCAGGTATATAAGTGAATCTCTCATAATACAACATACTCTCCCATTGTGCAAATTGAGTCTTTCTCTTGCTAATCCTCTTCCTAATCTCTCATCCTTATGCATGCTAGTGAGTGTGCATGAGTGAAGTGAGTGTGCATGAGTGAAGTGAGGTGAGAGGAGGGATGAATACCCATAGTGCAACGCAGCAGTGTGACAACGCTCATGGGAGGCACGGTGGAATTGCTTCTCATGGAGTTGTAGAGCTTGGAGACCTCAAGGGTTACGAGCTCGGCCATTCAAAAGATCCTCACGATAGTTGTGGGGTTAACCAGGTAATCTCTTTTTGGATGTGTTTCAAGGAGGGTTAGGGTGAGGCTTAACAATCGGAGACAGAGAAATGGGATCCTTGAGGAGGGAGGCAGACTACTATATCAAGTGTCAAGGAAGCTAGCTTTGATACCAATTGTTGGAATTACAGTTAGGGTTGCAACAATGCACACACACAAGATAGAGAAGCTTCAGAGCACACAAACTTACTCGATTAAAATCGATAAATGTGTGCTAGATACAAAAGATAAGTACACACCCCAAAATGAGTAGATAAGTGGGTGTACATATGCACGAGGGAAAAAACCTCCTAGTGAGGGAAAAAGTCCTAAGTGTGTTCACACACATCAGTACCATATAATGCTACAATGACATCATTGGAAAAGAAGCAATAGTTGATTTCATAGAACCACGTATTCTTTCACATGAGCCTGAAAAGATTCTCAAATATCGAGAAAAGAAAACTAGGCATTCTGTGTTTAAAGAATATTTAGTAAAGTGGAAAGATAGACTAGAAGAAGGATCAACTTGGGAGAGAGTGGCTAAGTGGCTACACTGAAGAAAAGGTTTCTTGAGTTTGTTTTCAAGGACGAAAATGTTTCTTTCAAGGGGGAGAGAATGTTATGAGACTGACAGGAAACATTATAAGGTAAGACTAGAAAAGATTAGTTATATGTAAAAGGTTTGGATATAAATAAGGTTTAGGGGGTTTCAAACGGGAAATACCTAAAGTAATGGTTAATAGGCATTAAGGTCAATATAAAAGGGATGTAGATGGTGCATGAGAGGGAAGCCTAAAGGCCACAGAAGTAGGCTCCCCCTTCTAGGGGGAGTTGAGGAGGCATTGGATAGTGAAAGGGTGATGCCTAGCCATTAAAAGGTTCAGGGGCTGAAGTTAGAAGGTCATGCATCACCTATGAAAAGATGCAGGGGGGAAGAGAGCTTGAGCTCTTGCAAGCACACACACACTCACAAAACCCTAATAGAGAACACACAATATGAGAGGCTGAAAATCTTCTTCTTCTCTACTCAACACTCAACACGCCATATATAAGAATAAGAGTATACATAATATGAAAGGTACTCAACCAATACATACACACGGGTTCTCTATAGTGTGAACCCGACTAAATGAGCTGGCGCTATAACTATGCCAGTCTCTAGAATGGCTGTCACACAGCCTGTCATCCCACTGGCCGCATATCACCCAAGATCTCACCAACCATGCCAGTGGTGTAAGTGTGGGGCCTATCCGCCAGGCGGGTCATCAGTGTCCATTGCCTCACTAGACAAGCTCGATATCTCAACACTCCCCCTCGAGCTCAACTCCATCTCATGTACACCAAGCGAAGCCCTGAATCTGCGGAGCTTCTCTGTACCCAATGCTTTGGTGAAGATGTCAGCTACCTGATCCTCTGTGCTGACATAAACAAGGTCAAGATCTCCTGCCAAGACCTTCTCTCTGACGAAGTGGTAGTGGACCTCTATGTGCTTTGTACGAGCATGAAATATTTGGTTCTTGGCCAATTGTATACTGCTAATGTTGTGACAAAAAATGACAACTTGTCTATCCACTGATAGACCCAAATCTCCAAGTAGCTTTCTCAACCAAGCTACCTCACATGCTGCCATAGCAGCTCCTCTGTACTCGACCTCTGTACTGGATAGAGCAACGGTAGGCTGCTTCTTGCTGCTCCAAGTCACAGCAACACTCCCCAAAGAAAACATGAATCCACTAGTAGATCTTCTATCTGAGATACTACCAGCCCAATCAGCATCTGTGTACCCATGTACACATATCTCTGTCCCAGTCTTATAGAATAGTCCACAATGCAAAGTCGACTTCACATACCTCAGTATGCGTCTCAATGCATCCAAATGCGGTTTTCGTGGAACCTGCATAAACTGACTCACCAACCCAACAGCATAGCTCAAATCTAGTCTGGTGATCGTCATGTATATCAAACTTCCTACTATGCGCCTGTACATAGTAGGGTCCTCCAAGATCTCTCCTGAATCTGCACTCAACTTGCCATTCTGATCTAATGGCATAGAAATAGGCTTATAGCCTGTCATACCATACTTGGATAACATGTCCAAGCCATACTGTCTCTGCAGTAATCCAATACCATGTGGTGACCTAATCACCTCAATGTCCAAGAAATATCTGAGCTCCCCTAGATCCTTCATCTCGAACTTCTGTCTAAGCAAGATCTTTACATCAAAGATCTCTGCATCATGGTCCCCCGTAATGATCAAGTCATCTACATAGATGACAACAAGCACAACTCCTCTATCACCATGTCTCACATACAGCGAGAAATCTGCATTGGCTACATGAAAGCCAATAGTGACAAGATATTCAGAAATCTTGTCAAACCATGCTCTTGGTGCTTGCTTTAAGCCATACAAGGCTTTCTTCAACCTGCAAACATGCTCGGGGTGACCCACATACCAGGTGGCTGCAACATATACACCTCTTCTTGCAAATCCCCATGCAAGAATGCATTCTTTACATCCATCTGATGTAAAGACCATTGCTTTGACGCAGCCACTGCTATCACAACTCTCACCGTTGCCATCTTGGCAACTGGGCTGAAAGTTTCCTCATAATCAATCCCATATGTCTGCGCATATCCTTTGGCTACCAATCTAGCCTTGTACCTGTTTATGCTTCCATCACTGTTATGTTTAACTTTGTACACCCACTTGCATCCAATGGCTTTCTTGCCTTCAGGCAATTGCACTAAATCCCAAGTTTCATTTCCATATAGTGCATCCATCTCCTCATCCATAGCTTTCTCCCAACATACATTTCCAACAGCCTCATCAATGCATGTGGGCTCAACAACCTGCACAACCTTTGCCATATATGCATAGTGATGTGCCACATAACCATCATAAGTAAACCTCTGCACAGGGTTCTTCACTCTCCCAGATCTTCGTAGCTTTTCATTCATGGCTTTTATAGCCTTCTTTACACCAGGTGTTCTCATAGCTGGGATCCCAAGCTCGTCATCAAGGCTCATATCTGAACCACTAGACTCTCCATCAACATGAGAATGCCCTGCAGAAATGTCAGGCATACCAAGGGGCTCAACTACTTTCTCTTTTCCTTTACGTGATGTAGTAATCACATTTGTAGGGCTGGTATTATGACGCAGCCTGCCACTCCATGGTCTATCAATAGACCCACTAGATGAGGGCTCTCCTGGTCCACTCAAAGACTGGGATTGCTGACCTGCATTCTGTGCAACCACACTTCCACTCACATCAGCCCCAACAGATTCTTTTTCAGCAGCATACCAGCTCATCTCATCAAAAACATCCCTGCTTACCCTCAACTCACGTGTAGCAGGGTTATAACACCTGTATCCCTTTTGCTCAAGGGAATATCCAATAAACACACATTTTTCAGCTTTCGGATCCAGCTTAGTTCTCAGCTCATCTGGCACATGCACATATGCAATGCATCTAAAGACTTTCAGATGAGACAAATCTGGTTTTCTGCCAGTAAACCTCTCCTCTGGAGTTACATCATGTATGGCTGCAGTTGGAGTCCTGTTCATGATGTATACTACTATAGAAACAGCCTCAGCCCAATAGCAATGCGGCATATTCTTCTCTTCCATCAATGCTCGCACAATCTCAGCAATGTGCCTGTTTTTCTGCTCAGCAACTCCATTTTCCTGCGGAGTGTATCTGCATGTAAACTGTCTCCAAATACCATTCTTCTTCAAAAATTCAGAGAACTCATTGGAGAAGTACTCTCCCCCTCCATCTGACCTTAGGCACTTTACATATTTCCCTGTTTGCTTTTCAACCAAAACTCTGAAATTCTGAAAGTGAGTGAACACCTCACTCTTCTCCTTCATGAAATATACCCACACTTTCCTCGTGTGGTCATCAATGAAAGTCACATAATACCTGCACAGCAGCCTCCCATAGATATGGTCTTCATAGGACCCCATACATCTGAATGCACAACATTTAGTGCATTTCTGCTCACATATCTGTTACGTGGAAACACATGCTTTGTTTGCTTCCCAAATTGGCATGCTTCACATATTTTCTGCATACCTTCCACTTTAAATTTTGGCAGCCCTGTCACAATTCCTTTTGTCTGCATAGACTTCAATCTCTGCACATTTACATGTCCAATCCTTTTATGCCAGATGTCTGTGTCTGCAACAATTCCTGAACCATTTGCAAACATCGCAGCACTCATTTCAGGCATGTCTACATTCAATGTAAACATTCTGCCCACTCTGTTACCTTTTGCAACCAACCTGCACTTGTCTTTAAAGTCTTCAACATAACACCCATCAGGGTTGAACCGAACTTGCAAACCCTGCTCAATCATCTGGCCAACTGAAACCAGATTCTTTGTTATGTTCGAAACGTGAAGTACATCTGCAAGGTACTTCACTTTGCCATCCTGCATAGACAATGGCACATCTCCAACATGGGCAATTGGATGAGCAGTGTCATCCCCTGTTTCCACAAAACCTAGTTTTTTCGGGTTTTTCATCTCCTTGAACCACTCCCCATGACTTGTCATGTGGTTCGAAGCACCTGAATCCACATACCATACGTTATCTTTTTGTGCTGCATCAACATTTTCAGACATGGCATTCAAGACATGCTGCATAACAAACAACCTTTCATTATCCTCATTATTTCTGCTTGAGGATGCATAGTTGTTTTGCTGCACTTTCCCATTTTACATGTCAGCCTGCTTCTTATAACATTCTGCCTGCACACATGTCTAGGCTTACCACAATAATAGCATTCACGTGCATCATTATATTGCCTTTTCCAATTTCCATGGCCTCTTTGACTCCCCCTGCCTCTGAATTTGCCTCTTCCACCTGTGTGTTGTTGTTGTTGTTGTTGATTCTGGGACTGTTGTTATTGCTATTGCTGGCCATAATTCTGATTACCTGTTCGGCCACCTCCTTGACCACGTCCATGGCCTCCTCTACCTCGTCCTCTTCCTGAACTCGTGTAGAACGCCTGTTGCTCTGAACTGTTTTTGCTTTGTGAAGACTGTTGGTCTTCACCCAAGCTCTTCTCTTCGATAATCAGCATAGACACCAAATCTGTAAAGTTGGGAATGTTTTCCCGAGTCTGAATAGACGTCTTGTGCCTTGTATTGTGGCCCGAGACCACGTAGACAGACCTCCACCTTATCATCATCATCTACTGACACACCAATAGATGCAAGGGATTCCACAATACCCTTTATCTTCAACGCATAGTCATTCACAGACATGCTCTTTTTCTCCACAGTATGAAGTTCATTCTTCAACTGTATCTTACGTGCCTTGGTATTTGTTTCATAAAGCTTTACCAAGGTGTCCCACACCTCCTTAGGGGACTTGGCATCCTGAATGTGCCCAATCATGGTGTCCTGTATACTAATGGAGAGCCAATACATAACCTTCCTGGCTCCTTGGTTCCAGTCTTTAAACTCTTTCACATCTGCAGGCAGTCGGATTTATATCTGGTATCTCCGGTGCCTCTTCATGCTCACCTTCTATGTAGTCCCAATAGCCTTTTCCCATCAGGAAATTCGTCAACCTGAACCTCCAAGCATGGAAGTTATTCTTATCAAGCTTCTCAGCCACAATCTGAGTTATCCCATCATTTGACATCTTGCCAAACACACAATTTTACCAGAAACTGCACTTTGATTTTTCTGCACAAACTGCTGTATTTTCTGCACAGCGGTACTGTAGTACTCTCAAATGTCATAACCAGTGACTTCAATGTGCATACATACACCCAACGGCAATTGTAGACCTCTTTGCAGCACCCACAGTGTCTGCACAGTCAATCTGTCTTCCTGCAGTTCTTAAAACAGAGTTCTGCAGAGAGAATCGATAACTTACCCGTAGTGCTCGAAATCGCCTGCTTTCTGAAAAACGGAGGTCCAGATGCGCCCGAAACGCGTTTTCGGCCCAGAAAACTCTATCCGATAGGACAATATAGTTGCCCTATAGCTTTACTCCCACGAAGAAAGCTCCTCAATCAGAGATCGTTTGCCGGTGCCTCCTGTAGAGCTCCCGACAAGGGTGTAGTCACCAACACAAATAGGGAAGAGTAGTTGCAGCTCTTACCCTTGTACCGCTTCCTGTGGTTCTCTTGCTTGCAGCTCAGCCCTTAGCACGAACCAGGCTCTGATACCATGAAAAGATGCAGGGGGGAAGAGAGCTTGAGCTCTTGTAAGCACACACACACTCACAAAACCCTAATAGAGAACACACAATGTGAGAGGCTGAAAATCTTCTTCTTCTCTACTCAACACTCAACACGCCATATACAAGAATAAGAGTACACATAATATGAAAGGTACTCAACCAATACATACATGGGTTCTCTATAGTGTGAACCCGACTAAATGAGCTAGCGCTATAACTATGCCAGTCTCTAGAATGGCTGTCACACAGCCTGTCATCCCACTGGCCGCATATCACCCAAGATCTCACGAACCATGCCAGTGGTGTAAGTGGGGCCTATTCCCCAGGCGGGTCATCAGTGTCCACCGCCTCACTAGACGAGCTCGATATCTCAACAACCTAGGCCTATATAACCATGCGTTTAGGGTCCATTTGGGATATGATTGGGTGGAGAATCAAAGTTCTAGTCTTACAAGTCCTCAAGCTATTGATGTAAGGAGCATTACAGGAAATATCAATTTTGATCGTGTATGCCCAATTTCTTGTTTGGTGCTATAGTTACGACATAAATTTAGTTATAGAACATTTTGTGTATAGAATTTGAGATTTGCAGGAGGCTATTGGTGGTATGTTTATGGAACTACTTCACATAAACATTATAACAGGTTTATGTGAACTAGTTTACATATAATGCTATTTTATAACAGGTTTATCATTCCACAGGATGTGACTATGTTGGATATTGAAGGTTTACCGTAAGTGTTAAAGTTTCTTCATGTACCAGTTGTTTTATCAGTTGCTATAAGTAATTATGTTTGATATGAAAAGATGCAGGGGAGAAGAGAGCTTGAGCTCTTACAAGCACACACACACACACTCACTCACACAAATCCTAGAAGCGAACACACAAGGTGAGAGGCTAAAAATTCTTCTTCTTCTTCACACAACAAAAAAGGTCCAGAAAGAAGATAAAGTGACTAACACACATAATAGAGTATATACAAGCGGTCCATAATATGAACATGCTAAGTGGAGTGGGTAGGCATGGATTAGTCAGTATAGTCTAGCTGTAGAATATCTGGCAAAGATATGTCGGTGCTAGCTACCAAACCCGCAAGTGATGTAAATGTCGAACGATCATGCACGCTCCTCGTGAGTGTGAGTTTTAGCTCATGTTGAGATTGACATCTCAACACTCCCCCTCAAGCTCAACTCCAACTCATGAACTCTAAGCATATCTCAAAATCTACGAAGTTTCTCAGATCCTAAGGCCTTCGTGAAGATGTCAGCGACCTGATCCTGAGTCCTGTGTACTGACGTAGGCCAAGTCGATGTCGCTTGCCAAGACTCTCTCCCTGATGAAGTGGTAATGTACCTCAATGTGTTTTGTTTGTGCATGGAAAACTGTGTTCCTAGCCAACTGTATACTGCTAAGATTGTCACAATATATGACAACCTTTCTCTCCACATGCAACCCCAAATCAGCAAGTATTTTGCATAACCAAGCTACCTCACACGTTGCCACCGTAGCTCCTCTGTACTCGACAAGGTAACTATGGGTTGCTTCATGTCACAGCAACACTCCCCAATGAAAACATAAATCCACTAGTAGATCTCCTATCAGAGATGCTATGTACCCAATCTGCATCTGTGTGCCCATATAGCTCTAATGGTACACTTGTTGCATAAAACAATGCATAATCAATAGTGGCCCTCAAATACTGAAGTGTGCATTGCACATTGTCAAGATGTGGTTTGCGTGGAACCTGCACAAACTGGATCTCTAAGCCAACAATGTAACTCAATTCTGGTTTGTTGATCGTGACATAGATCAAACTCCCCATAATCATCTTGCACATAGTGGGATCCTCCAACAAATAACCTGCATCCATTAGGTGTGCGAATGACCAATACATATTGTCTTTGTGTAACAGCAGCCAAATACCATCAGGTGTGTGAACGACCTCAATTCCCAAAAAGTAGCGCAGATCTCCCAAATCCTTCATCTCAAACTTCCTTTTGGAAGACTTTTTACATGCTCAATCTCATCTAAGTTGTTAGCCCCAACAATAAGATCATCTACATATATGATGATGATCACAATACCCTTATCACTCTTGAGCACATATAAAGAGTGATCTGCATCTACCATATGAAAACCAATAGTGACAAGATACTTAGCAATCTTGTCATGCCATGCTCGTGGAGCTTGCTTCATCTATACAAAGTCTTACGAAGCTTACATACATACTTCGGGGAGACCTATATCCTCAAAACCAAGTGGTTGATCCCTATACACTTCTTCTTGCAAGTCACCACATGCAAGAACACATTTTTTACATCCATCTGATGTAAAAACCAGCCTTTAGCTGCAACCACCGCAATCAGAGCTCTCACAATTTCCATCTTTGCAACTGGGGCAAATGTCTCCTCATAATCAATCCCATGTGTCTGCGCATATTCTTTGGCTACCAATTTAGCCTTGTTCTTGCTTATGCTACCATCACTGTTATGTTTCACCTTATACACCCACTTACAACCAATAGCTTTCTTGCCTTCATGTAATGGCACCAAATCCCAAGTCTCATTTCCATACACAATGCATCCATCTCCTCATCCCCCATAGCTTTCTCCCAACACACATTTCTAATAGCCTCGTCAAAACATGTGGGTTCTACAACCTGCACAAATTTTTCCATATAAGCATAGTGATGTGCCATATAACTTTTATAAGCAACCTCTGCACAGGGTTTTTGACTCTTCTAGATCTTTGTAACTTTGCATTCATGGCTTCCATTATCCTTCTTCTGTCCTCAATGCTGGAATCCCAAGTTCCTCATCAAGTCTCATCTCCGAGCCACTAGACTCTTCATCAACAAGAGAATGCCCTGCAGAAATATCAGGTATACCAAGGGGCTCAATCACTTTCTTTTTGCCGTTATGTGATGTACTAACTACATTTCTAGGACTGGTATTATGACGCAGCCTGCCACTCCATGGTCTATCAACAGAACTGCTGGATGAGGACTCTCCTGGTCCACTCAATGATTGTGATTGCTGACTTGCATTCTGTGCAACCACCTTTTCACTTACATCAGCCCCAACATCATCTTTTTCAGCAGCATACTAGCTACTCATCTCATCAAATACAATATCCATGCTTACCCTCAATTCACATGTAGCAAGATTATAGCATCTATATCCCTTTTTCTCAAGGGAATACCCAATAAATACATATTTTCTACGTTTGGATCTAGCTTAGTATGCAACTCATCTGGCACATGCATATATGCAATACTTCTAAAAAATTTCAAGTGAGACAAATCGGGTTTCTTGTTGCCAGTAAACTTCTCCTCTAACGTCACATTATGTATGGCTACAATAGGGGTCCTGTTCTTGATATAAATTGTTGTAGACATAGCCTCAGCCTAATAGCTATGTGGTATATTCTTCTTTGCTATTAATGCTCGTGTTATCTCTGCAATCTAGTATATTCTTCTTTGTTATTAATGCACATTGCTATCTCTGCAATGTGCCTGTTTTTTTGCTCAGTAACTCCATTTTGCTCTACAGAGTGTATCTACATGTAAATTATCTTTGAATACCATTATTTTGCAAGAATTCAGAGAACTTATTGGAGAATTATTCTCCCCTTCCATCTAACCTTAGGCACTTCACATGCTTTCCTGTTTGTTTTTCAGCCCATCACTCCAAAATTCTGAAAATGAGTGAACACTTCACTCTTCTCCTTCATGAAATACACCCATTGTTTTCTCGTGTGGTTATCAATGAATGTTACGTAGTACCTACAACCACCCATAGACATAGTCTTTGCAAGACCCTATACGTATGAATGTACAACATCTAGTACATTCCTACTCACATTTCTGTCATGTGGAAATACATGCTTTGTTTGCTTTTCAAATTTACATGCTTCACATACTTTCTGCATACCTTCAACTTTAAACTAGGTAGCTCTATCACAATTTCTTTAGTCTGCATAGACTTCATTCTTTGCACATTTACATGCCCAATGCTCTTATGCCTAATGTCTGTATCTGCTATAACTCCTAAACCATTTGCAAACATTGTAGCACTCACTTCAGGCATATTTACATTCAATGTGTCCACTCTGTTGCCTTTTGTAACCAACTTGCACTTATCTTTAAAGTCTTCTACATAACAACCATCAGGGTTAAACAGGACTTGCAAACCCTGCTCAATCATCTAGCCAACAGAAACTAGATTCTTTGTAATGTAACATATGAAGTACATCTGCAAGGTACTTCACCTTACCATCCTACATAGACAATGGCACATCTTCAACATGGGCAATTGGATGAGCAGTGTCATCCCCTATTTCAACAAAACTTTGTCTTTCAAGACGCTTCATTTCCTTGAACCACTCACCATGACTTGTTATGTGGTTTGAAGCACATGAATCAACATACCATGCATCATCCTTACATGCTGCTACATCATTTCCAGACACAGCCTTAACCACATGTTGCATAAGAAACAATATCTCATTATCCTCATTATTTTTGTTAGAGGACGTTTAGTTGTTTTGTTGCACTTTTCCATTTTGCAATGTGACTCTGTTTCTTATAGCAATCTGCCTGCACATGTCCAGGCTTACCATAGTAAAAACAACTTCGTGTATCATTATGCTACCTTTGCCAATTACCACGACCTCAATGACTTCCCCTGCCCCTCTAAACTGACCTCTTCCACCTATGTGTTGTTGTTGTGAATCCTGGGACTGTTGTTGGTGTTGATATAATTCTGATTACCTATTCGACCACCACCACCTTGGCCATGTCTATGACCTCTATCTCATCCTCTACCTGCACTTGTGTAGAAGGGCTGCTGCTCCAAACTATTTTTGTTTTGTGAAGTCTTTTGATCTTCACCCAAATTCTTCTCTTCAATGATCAACATTGACACCAAATCTGTGAAGTTGGGAATGTTCTGCTAAGTTTGAATAGATGCCTTGAACGCCTTGTATTGTGGCCTGAGACCACGTAGACACACTTCCACCTTATCATCATAAACACCAATTGATGCAAGGGATTCCACAATGCCCTTCATCTTTAAGGCTTCATCTTTAAGGCATAATCATTTATAGAAATATTTTTCTTCTCCACAGTATAAAGCTCATTCTTTAATTGAATCTTTTGTGCCTTGGTGTTAGTTTCATACAGCTTTACTAAGGTGTCTCATGCCTTCTTAGGTGACTTGGCATCCTGTATATGCCTAATAATAGTGTCATGTATACTGATAGAAAGCTAATACATGACTTTCCTTGCTCCTTGATTCCAATCCTTAAATTATTTTACATCTGCAGAGCAGCAGTTGGATTAATCTCTGGTATCTCTGGTGCCTCATGTTCACCTTCAATGTAGTCTCAGTAACATTTTTCCATCAGGAAATTTGGGTCAATCTAAACCTCGAAGCATGGAAGTTGTTCTTATCAAGCTTCTCTGCAACAATCTAGATTATTCTATCATTTCACATCTTGTCTACAATACAAATTTACCAAAAACAACACTCTTGTTTGACGTACACAAACTGCTGTATTCTTTGTGTATAGTGCACCCAAACTGTCATTAACCAATGACCTCAATTTGCATACATACATGCAATTACAAATTTAAGACCTCTTTATAGTATACACAATGTCTACACAACCAATCGCCCTTGCTACAGTTCCAAAAATAGAGTTCTGCAGAAATTTGAAACTTGCTCGTAGTACCCCCATTGAACGCTTTACGAACTGGAAAATGGAGGTCCAAACACACCCGAAATGCATTTTTGGCTCAAAAAATTATTGTCCAACAGACAGTGTAGTCTTGTAGCTCTGCTCCTGCGAAAAAAGCTCCTCAATCGGTGTTCGTTTGGTAGTGCCTCCCGAAGAGCTCCCGACAAAGGGTGTAGTAGCCAACACAAATGGGGAAGAGTAGATGAAGCTCTTACCCTCGTACCACTTCCTGTGCTTCTCTTGCTTACCGCTCAGCCCTTAGCATGAACCAAGCTCTGATACCATGAAAAGATGCAGGGGAGAAGAGAGCTTGAGCTCTTGCAAAACAAGCACACACACACTCACACAAACCCTAGAAGAGAACACACAAGGTGAGAGGCTGAAAATTCTTCTTCTTCTTCACACAACAAAAGAGGTCTAGAAAGAAGATAAAGTGACTAACACACATAATAGAGTATATGCAAGTGGTCCATAATGTGAACACGCTAAGTGGAGTGGTTAGGTGTGGGGACTAGTCGGTGTAGTCCACCTGTAGAATCTTTTTGTGAAGATATGTCGGTGCCAGCTACCAAACCCACCAATGATGTAAATGTCGAACGATCATGCAAGCGCCTCGTGAGTGTGAGTGCCAGCTCATGTTGATCTTGACATCTCAACATGATATTCTATCCTATATTATGAGTGAGAATCTAGAAAAGAACAATTTCAAGGCATGGAAATTTAAGATAAGAGACTTGCTCATGGGAAAAGGATATCGAGAGTTTGTTTTTCAGGTGGTTAACAAGAAGGAGCCACAACTTTCGGAAGAAATCTGTGGTGTAGGCCTTTATGGCATGACATGAGAGAGCCAACAAAGTGGTGTAGGCCTTTATGGCATGACATGAGAGAGCCAACAAAGTGATGTACTTGTCGTCTATTAGCATTTTTGATTCTATGATTGATCAAATAATACAAGATACAACGACACCTAAGGATGCATAAAATACCTTGGTTAAGCTGTATAGCACAAGTACCAAGGCAAGAAAGTATGTAGTCCCAAAGTATTATTAAATGTTTTTTTTGCCAAAGTTCAAAGTGGATGGAAAGTATAAAGTATGTGGAGCATGCCAATTGAAAAAATAGTCTAAGCATACATTTCCACATGATAAGAACATAATTCAAAGACCTTTGGGTGGTGTGTTACATTATGATGTTTGGGGACTAACAAAGGTAACATCAATTAAAGGATGCCACTATTATGTATCTTTCATTGATCACACTAGGAAAATGTGGATACACTTCATGAAAAGGAGAAAAGTGAAGTGTTTAAGAACTTCTAGAGCTTGAAGGGTGTGGTTGAGAAAAACAAAGGCATGCACATAAGATCATATGGTGGGGGATAAAATGTCTCCAATAACTTCAATGACAATCTAAGGCAGTTCACGTGCATGTACACCCCCCACTAAAATGGGGTTGTAATAAAAAATAAGAACATGCATATTGTAGAAGTTTCCCTATTAAGCTCAACCCTAACGAGTCATGGAAAGTTGTCGATTTGCCGAGCTCGAGCTATGCTCAAGAGCTCCATTATAGCCGCTCGTCTCACCGCCCTCCTCCTGTGCTTGTTGTCATGCGCCGAGGCGGTTGTTCTAATCCAACGAGTGGTGCAACCTCTCGCAAAGATCATGTGGGATCTCTGTGAAAGACGATCGTAATGGTAGCCTAATCACTCAAGCAAGAGGGAGAGAATAAGTAAGATGAAAGCATGAGAGAACAAGTGATTGGTACTGATCACTCCCAAATCATGACCCTAAGCACACCACACATGCTAGATTAGAGTTACAAGAGAGAGGAAGAGAGAACACTCCACTTCTCTTGCACAAATGGGAGAATGAGTTATAAACAAGAGAGAGGAAGAGAGAACACTCCACTTCTCTTGCACAAATGGGAGAATGAGTTATAAATAAGAGAAATTGGCTTTTATAGTTCCAAGCCTTTTCCTACTAGGCTACCTGGGAGTAAGTGACTCGAGGTGCCCAAAACATAGTTATACAGATTTTATCTATGGTTTGGCCAATTAACTAGGATCCTCTTGTCTATCCTTTGAAACTCAATACTTGGGAGCATCTTTAGGGTGTTTCCCTCATCAAATGACAAGATTTACAATATAGTGTGGATGCCCATGTGCGGACATAGTTGTCGTAGGAATGTGTTAATCAATATGTGGCTAACATACTCCCCTTCCTAAATGCGATCATGTCCTCCTAATCAGTAAGAGGTTGTCAAGGCACGTCGGAAGTGTCACACTTGGTTGCTTTTCCTGTCTCTCTAGAAATGAGAGGGGGTGGGGGAGTTAGTAAGATGGAAATAAGTTAGTGGAGTATTGGCATTAAGTATCCAGCTAGTTTGATGGGCTCTTATGAATTCACTTTCTTGCCCGATAGTACTCTTTATTTTGTTTTGGTATTTTTTTTTGTTTTGTCGCCTTTATGGTGGGACATCCACTTTAGAGGAATCAGAGTACTTGAATGAATACTTAATGACCAATATCCAAGTGGTAGGTGGTATTATTAAGGAGGGGTTAGTAAAACAATGGTGTTAGTAAGCAAGTGGTGAAGGGTGAATTCTGGAGGGGCAAGGAGGCAGCACGCATGGAAATTGCTTGGGCTTTGAGATGTTATAGTTAATAGTGATGTACATGAAGCTCTAGCACCTTTGTGAAGACACTGTGATGGGTATCTTGGCTCCCATGTGTGTTGAGTTATCAAGTTACAGTGTTCTCTCTTTTTCTTTTTGTGAGTTTTCTTTTATCATTGTAGCTCATGGAACTGGGATCCTGTGTTGATAGGAGTGGTAGTCAATGGTGAGGATCTATAGATGTTGAGCTGAAGAAGAAGTTATGGGTAGGATGGATTAGGCATGAAGCATAGTTTTTTGGGTCAAGTGAGGATCTATAGATGTTGAGCTGAAGAAGAAGTTATGGGTAGGATGGATTAGGCATGAAGCATAGTTTTTTGGGTCAAGTGGGGTGATTAAGAAAATCCAGGCAATGGGTCATACCATTGACCAGGCTTGCACCCACCATGGTCCCCCCATCCAAAGATGTACTTGGATGGATGTTGATGATGAGGCTTTGTGCAGTGTGTGCAGATAGGACATAGCCCTATGAGAATGGCAAGTGTTGTGCATGGGCAAGGTAAAAGGTGTGCCCGTGGTCCTAATCACCTAGAGACTTTTTTTTTTGGGTCCTCATGTGGGTGAGGACTTACATGTACTTATTAGTCAGCACCCCTAAAGCGGGTTGTGTAAGTACTAGTTAGCCCATTTGGCTAGATTTGTGAGCTTACCCCTTGAGTTTATCTTTGAGTGGTTGGATAAGCTCTAACATTTGTAACAATGCCCCTTGGGTTGGTGTGACGGCGGGGTGGAGCGTCGTGGGTGAGCCTCCTTTGATTGAAAAGGTTGGG
This sequence comes from Cibotium barometz, assembly GCF_041138505.1. Lineage (NCBI taxonomy): Eukaryota > Viridiplantae > Streptophyta > Polypodiopsida > Cyatheales > Cibotiaceae > Cibotium > Cibotium barometz. The sequence continues at coordinate 28,211,569 of NC_141069.1, forward strand.
CAAATTGAGTTGTTGAGTGCCCATGGGTTGGGTGTGGGTGTTGAGATTCAAGCTCGATGTCAGTATGTGCCAACTGTGCTATGTGTTGGCATGTTAGGTAGGAACATGTGTGAGACATAAATGACCACGTCCAGCTGGTCATAGTGAGTGGACATTAGCTAGGGTTAGATGTGTGTGGACACAACTCATAGTGTGTCTTGTGTACTATGGATTATGGCTTTATGCATTGTGTGAGAAGGGAGATGGCTTCCCTCTATGGTTAGGGTTTGCAATATACATTAGGGTTTGCTCTTGTGTGTGTGTCTCCTCTCCCTCTACCCGTTTTTCAACATGGTATCAGAGCCTGGTGCTCTCTATTAGGGTTTATGTGTGAGTGAGAGAAGAGGGAGAAGAAGCTGTGAAGAAAAGCTGTGAAGCTTACCATTGATGCTGTGAAGCTTGGAGCACACCGATTTCTATCAGATCTAAGAGCTTGGCCTACCAAGTAAGGTTTACTAAACACCTTTGAGCGGATTGCAGGTGATTCAAGCAGAAACAAAGCAAATTAGGGTTGCCCAAAGTAAAGGAAAATTTTGGTTTTTTGGAAGCTTTCCATTGGAGCTTGGAAGCGGTGATGTATGGTAAAATAGAAATCTAGCAAAGAAACATGTATGTGACAAGGATGAATGTATTGGCAACTCATGTACAAGCCCTACACTGATTTTGGAGCAAATTTGATGCATTTGAATGAGTGAAAATTACTAGTTTTTGAGCTCTCACAAAACAGAGAAATAGAGGTCAAATTTTGATGAAATTGGAGCAAGTTTTTGGCAAAAATATACCATTGATGGATTGCACACTTGCCTAGGTGTGTTAGGCATCTAATTGCATCATCAATTAGCACTACAAACCTTCCAAAATCCCTCAGGAGCAGGCGGCTCAGGTTGGTATGCAGAAACAGAGCATCTTTTTAACTATTTGATAAGTGGAGGCCATAAATCAACCCTTGTGCTTGATAATTTTCAAAATTGGCTTAGCAAATTTGTGATTCACACACCTAAGGAGGTTGCTATATGATTGGATTGAGCAATTATCATCTATGGAGCTGGAAATGAGCTGATTAAATAGGCTGTCTACTGAGTTCACTGAAACAGAGTGTGATTAATCGACTAATTACTCACTCGTCTTAAACAATTGGTCTAATTCCTTTTACATGAAATTAGTGGACATTATTTCTAAGCTAATGAATGCCTGGTTGCTCAATTTGGACAAGGATTGAAGAAATTAGAGCAAATTTACTACTGGTTTTTCTGGTTTTTCTAGTTTTTCTCAGAACAGAGAAGGGAGTTTGACAAAATTGATATGTACGCATGTTGGATGGTGTTGATATTCAACATTGAGCTTGTTTAGGTATCAATGCAAGTTATCCACACTTGATTGAACCACTACATTGCAATTTGGAGCCTTGGAAAGTGCATCAAAGCAGGGTATCTTGGACTGCATAAGCCAGTTCATTTTGGATGCATACAGTTTGATTTTCTACATCAAAATTGAAGTTTGTTGTGTACTTTGGATTATCTGGAACACTCATTACAGTGTGGTTGAGCTGAGGAAGGCTCGTTTACAGATTTGGAATTGTGCAGAAGGTGCAATTGCATTGAGCAAATATGTTGGATAATCCAATACAAATTGTTGGTGAAAAATTGGATAAGAAGAACTTCCAGGCATGGAAGTACAGGATCAAAAGTTTTCTGAAGGGAAAAGGTTTCTGGAATCTCATTACAGGTGCTGAGCTAGAGCCAGAACTACCCCGACAACCTACACAGCAGGTTATAGCTCATAAGCAATGGTTAGAAAGAGCATACAAAGTGTTGCATTATCTGTCTATATGTATTTCGGATGCTATCCTCATACACATACATGATACTGAGAATCTCAAGGATGCATGGGATACATTGGTAAAGTTGTTTAATATAGACATGAGTGCTCGCAAGTCTCAGTTGCGATGACACAACAGATTCATAATGTGAAGCGGAATAGAAGGAGCATCCATGATTATGTACAAGAGATAAAGAAGTATGCAGATGCATTGGCAATAATCAATGCCCCCATGCCTGATGATGATTTGGTAGACATTACCTTGCGTGGTCTTGGCAAGGAGTATAAGTCTTTTGATACATCCATCTCAGTTCAGAGTATAGGTTTACCAGACTTTGATGAGTTGGTTTCACTCTTGCTTGTTGAGGAAATCAAACTCAGTGACACTTTTCATGATGCATCTACTAGCCATGATGATAATGGTAGAAATCATGCTTTCTACTCAATCACAACTTTTCATGATGCATCTACTCGCCATGATGATAATGGCAGAAATCAGGCTTTCTACTCAAAGAGGATCTAGAGACAGGGGGAGATTTGCATCACATGGCCGTGGTAATGGTCGTGGATGGCAGGACATGTCATCCCACAACAACAGAATTTTCAGCCTAGATATGGTGCTAGAGGTGGTCGTGGATTACACCTCAGAGAGGCAGAGGTAATCCTCGTGGTAGAGGATGTTGGCAAGGTCAACAAACATCTATGCAAGATGTGGAATGCCATTATTGTGGGAAATTTGGTCATATGGCACGTGATTGTTTCCGCAAACAAAATGATTTGAGAGGGGGTAGAGCACAACATGGTGGACACTATGCACAACATGGTGAAAATTATGCATCAAGCAGTAATGATGGCAGCGCAAATCACTTGTTTGCCATGAAACATGTTGTGGGATCTATGATGACAAATGTTGAAAATGATGACACTTGGTATATGGACTCTGGAGCATCAAACCATATGACTTGTCATGGTGAATGGTTTGAGCATATGAAGCCTATGGATGTGAAAGGCTATGTGGAGACAGGAGATGATACCCAGCATGCCATTACACATGTTGGAAGTGTACCATTGGTTATGCATAATGGTCAAACAAAATCTATGTCAGATGTATTGTATGTGCCTTCTATTACAAAAGTTTGGCCTCAGTTAGTCAAATGGTGGAACAGGGATTACAGGTTCGTTTCAACGAGCATGGTTGCTTCGTTGAGGATTTCAAAAATGGATGTAGAGTCATTGCCAAAGGAAAGAAAGAAGGCAGGTTATTTAAGCTGGATGCTGGGATTCCTGAGTTGAAATCAGCCATGTTCTCTAAAAACCGTAATGTGGTACAGGACATTGACATGTGGCATAAGAGGATTGGACATGTGAATATACAAAGGTTAAAGAACATGCAGACAAGAGGCATTGTTAGTGGACTACCTCGATTCAAGTATGATGGAAATATGCATGTTTGTGAAGCCTATCAGTTTGGAAAGCAGGCAAGGTTGTGGTTTCCTAGAGAAGGCAACATGAGTAGCCGGCCACTTGAGATAGTACATAGCGATGTATGGGGCCTTGCACACAAAATCCATCCATTAAAGGCAGTTTATATTATGTGACATTCATTGATGATTTCAGCAGGATAACATGGATATACTTTCTCAGAGAGAAAAGTGAAGTGTTGGGAAAGTTTATGGATTTCAAAGCTTTTGCAGAGAAGCAATATGGCTCTTGGATTAAATGTTTGAGGACAGATGGAGGTGGTGAAAACACCTCACATGCTTTTGAGCATTTCTTGAGAAAGCATGGCCTAAGAAGACAGTTAACTTACAGGTATACACCTCAGCAAAATGGTGTTGCTGAGAGAAAGAATAGAGTCATTTCTTGAGAAAGCATGGCCTAAGAAGACAGTTAACTTACAGGTATACACCTCAGCAAAATGGTGTTGCTGAGAGAAAGAATAGAGTCATTTGTGAAGTGGCCAGGGCAATGCTCAATGAAAAGAGCATGCCAGACTATTATTGGGGGCAGAAGCATGTGCCACTGCAGTGTATATACTTAATAAGACACCTACAGCAGCCATACATGGAAGTACGCCAGAGATGTGGCTTACAGGCTTTAGGCCAGACATTGGACACCTCAAAGTATTTGGATGCATAGCTTATGTACATGTGCCTGACGAGAGAAGGAGGAAATTGGATCCTAAGGTAGAAAAGTGTGTGTTTGTTGAATATGCATAGGATCGTAAGGCATACAAATGTTACAATCCACAAACTAGGCAAGTGATTATCTCACGAGATGTGGTGTTTGATGAACTTGCTAGTTGGTACAAAGCAAAGGATGAGGGTGTCATTGATTCTCTTGAAGCTGATGTGCATGTGAACTTGCCAACAAGCAAGTTCTAGTTCTACTTCTATGTCTGGGCCAGAGCAAAGTCAGAGAGTAGCACTGTACGTCCATGGTCAGGACGGTTTGAGGCATGACAGTGTGAGAACTGGGAGTAGTGCTGTGGATAAAGGGAAGAAGAAAGTTGAAGGAAATGGAATTACAGGTTATGAGTTGTCAAGTTCAGAGAGTTTGGATGAGGAACTTGGCATACCTGTTTTACGCACACCTGGTGCAAGGCAGGATAGATATGTGCCACCACATGCTAGAGTGACAGGTGTTCAGAGTGATCCACATGCATTGCGGAGATTCCAAAGAGTCAAATATCCAGTTTTGACAGGTTGACATACTGTGATTTTGCTATGCGTGTGGAAGCATGTGGAACCTTCATGCTATACAGAAGCTATTGGTTGAGAATTCAATGTTGGCCTATGGTTTTCATGAAAAAATGGCTTGTGACTTTGAAGGTTGAAGTGATTCCGAATTCTAGCTTCACCCCCCTTCTAGATACTCAATAGGAAGTTTGCAACTTTGTGGAATCTCTTGGTGAAACCAACCATAACTTTCTCTGCTTGTAGAACATTCCATATTTAAAAATCCAACTAGAATGCTTGGGTACCCTTATCCTCTTGATTGCTTGCACCTATGCGTTGTCAATGTACTTTGAAATAACGTGTGTCATTCCGTTCACATATAATGAAGCACTTGAATACTGCAACCCATACCATTTTTGCAGCACGTCCTCTTCGTATGCATGTCTTTCTCAAGTTTATATGAATAGCTTATAGAGCTCGAACGAGCATGAACATCAAGCCTATGATTATATTCGATGTGAGGAATCGATGGAGCATCGACAGAGATCTCAGGGTACATCACAAGGTTGATAATTCCAAATTCATTTACCACATTTGAATCTGAGTTACAAGTCATTCATCAAGTCAGGATTTTTGTGCTCATTTGTGTGAGTGAATTTTTTTTTAACAACATACATAAAGTATGGTGGGGAGTTGGCACAATCCTCCCAAAATTTTATAAACATAGGAGAAAGTGCCCTTCCCCCATTTCCGAAGTAGAACTTTCGACATCGAAAGTGGACCAAAACACTGAATTAAGGAGGCGGCCATTAGTCCTACGTATTGATTCATGATACAAAACTCATTTTCAAATGTGGTAATGAATTTGTAATTTTTTAACTTGCGAGGTACTTTTGAAGCCCATTGAGCATAAGAACATGCTTCAAGCTCATCGATTTCGGATGTCAGTCTAGCATTGCTTCTAAGTGTGCTTTCAAATTCATGTTTATTTGAGCATTTCAAATATGGTTTGCGCTACACCCAAGCACTCACACAAAACACGATAAAAGAATTTAAATCTTTTTTTGCAAGCTTTATAAAATAGACTGCACCTGGTCTTGATGATGATGATGATGATGTGTGTGTGTGTGTGTGTGTGTGCGCGCGCGCGCGTGCGTGAGAGAGAGAGAGAGAGAGAGAGAGAGAGAGAGAGAGAGAGTACCTTCTTCTTGCGTTTATGTACCAACACATCTTGTGCATGAAGTAGTTGTGGATTCTCAAGCAAATACAAGCTTGCAAAATGTACCCGGTGGATGCGACACGGTGCACCTAGCCATGGACCCCACCTCAGCATGCCAATTGGCAGTGAAGACGGTGCTCTGCAATACCTTGGCATAGAAGGAGGACGTGGAGAACGAGGTGGCCATCGTGTAGAGCTTGCAAGATCATGCAAGCAGCTGCCCTAACGTCATCAAGTGCCTGGGCTTCAAGAGCAGCACCATGGACGGCCAACCAAGATGCAAGGTGAAAAGGGTGTTCTGATTTCTCCAGGCATTTGCACATTCTCCTAACTTGAGGCTTCGGATGACTCTTTCAGCTGCTTTACCTCCTCTCCCAGCAGGCTCACTTATTTCTACAATGGGGCTAACTCCACCACCTGAGATTGTAAATCAGAATTCTGTTGCTTGTTGACAGTAGCCACCGAGGCCTTCAAATGCTCTAACTGTTGTTGAACTTGCCGTCCTGGAAATAGATCTACCTTCTCAAAATACTTGGCCAGATATTCGGCGCATTTCCGAGCCATCATCGAATTGAATTCATCAGTAGAAGGAATCTGTGGCAATGGTAAAAGAAACTAATGTGGAAGGTCCCATCGAGTCATCCGTTCTTCACAGTTTCGAGCACAATTGGCAAGGGGAGAACCACTCGCTGCTCAATTGTTTTCTGCTTTTTATGGTCTGTAACAAAGAAAGCTTGCGTTCTTTTAAATAAACTTGTTGTCGAAGAAGCACCACAACCCGGGACTGATTCTGCAGATTTATCCTCGGACTTGACGACGTGACCGGTCTCCCCCATGATGATAAATTGTGAAGCTTCTCGTGGACGTCTTGATGACACTGCTTCCTTCTAATTTTCACAAAACAGCTCTTCTTGCGTGTTGAGGGATCATAGCAACCTGTTGACAAAAAGCAGGAGTGATTCAACAGTAATGCTCCTCCTTGTCTGTACAGTCATTATATCCAACCCCAATCCCAATCCCAATCCCATGGTAGTTGCTGCCGCTGCTCGTCCCCAGCTTGGCATACTCAACCCTCAGCTCATTCGCGACATTAATATTGATCCAATGCAGGCTCACTACTACATTAGAAATACTGTTTGCAGGCCCAACTTGTAGGTCGGTACGTGGATGTGGTGATTCTGGTACTGTAGTTCAAGTAATCAGGAGGCCGCCTCCATAGAATACAACAATAAGGTTTTGAAAGCAGGGAAAAGCGATCTTAGCTCAGTTAATCCGAGCAAGGCTCCACCCCGACACTCACAACCAGCTAGATGTCTCAATGCAGGCGACAGCCAATACTGATTTTAAAAGTGATCAGGCAGCGAGAGGAGCAGTACTTCACGATGAGCTGTGGTGCCAAAGTTGCAGGAGTATGATCACGGTCGAAATTTTGCGAGGCATAACGTGGCCTGTTGGTAGGCCTTCACCCAAGCTCATACCCCCTCCTCCCCCAGCATGACCGCTTAGATTGAATATTTAACTCATGCATGTTGCGGCCATGCTTGCTTTCATCTTACTATCGAACAAAACGTACCCATATCAGACGATGTCAAAGCTCAAACGAAGCTCTCTCTTTTTTTTTTTTTCCAGTGTCTGTTTTAAGCGTAGAGTTTGTTTAAGCATATACTCCTTTAGTAGGATTTTTTAATATGTTTTTGGGTAGCCACTTGGTCTTCTCTCATGTTTTTGGGTAGCCACTTGATCTTCTCTGCATCTTAGGCTACCCAAGGTAAAAAGTAGAATGGGTTGGTGTCAAGCTTGCACCAAATTGAAAACAACAAAAGTGCAAGAATGTAAATTCAAAGGCTTATAAAGGCGTATTATTGTTTGTGGTGGGTAAAAAAGAGAACCTCGTTACTTCATATGTCCTCCCAATAATTTGAAAGAGGAGAATTCATATTTTATTGGTGCCCAGATTTCATCACAACATTGTCTTGTGACTAATCGAGTATTTATTAATTTTCTGAACATTCATTATTATCTTGACCTTATCCCAACCTTACAATCACAATAACCCACATATAATATTCTAAATGGATTGGTGTTCATCCTCTTGTACCATATTTGCAACTCGATGATACACGCAAAGAAAATAAGGACCAAATATTTTACTTGCCTACTTATGCATTATTGTAATAAAAAAAAGCACATCTTCAAGAAGATAAAGGTGGGATTCCCTCTAAATTAAATGGAGCACACAAATGATCATAAGACATTTGTTTTAGCAGGCTTTGTACGATTGGAAAAAAAGCTTGTGAACCCAAGGCTTGAAATTGAGAAATTATGAAGAGGAAACGTGTCATTTTTAACAAGTGCAATAGCTTGTGTATTCGCATTTAGACCCTTCATGACCTCAACTTTTAACATTAATTTAAGGTCTAAAAAATGCTGCTCTTATTTAAGCTTTGACTTATTACATCTGCTTTTAAGAGTTTCCACCAGTTCAATGGAAAGTGCAAGATACATGGTTTTAAAGCCTTCAAACTATCAACCACTTAAAATCTCTCAATGGAATGGGAATAATTTTTTTAGAGATTCGTAAATTTCTTTTGAAATCCATAAGTCAAAAAATTTAACAAACTCAAGGTAAAGGGAGGAGAATACTTCAGTCAAAAATTTAACGGCTCTTAAAGTACACTCTTTTAAGTAGGATGCAAAATTGATATGCAAGAGGAGGTTATTAATCAAGATACAATCCAATCTCTCATGAAAGTTGGGGGGAGGGAAGATGTCAATTACAAAAAAGAAAAGAGATTATCCAAAGTGTCCCCATTGTTATTTTAAGGATAAAGGCTCTTACCTAGTATTGAGGACTTCCCCCCTCTTGATTCGTATACCTTAAAATAGAGAAGTTTAGCAAGTATTGAGGACTTCCCCCTCTGATTCGTAGAAGGTATCTCTCCCCTCTAATTCGTATCGAGGGGATCTCCCACATCCAAGTGGAGCCTCGAGGGTCTCCCCCCTCTGATTCGTATCGAGGGGATCTCCCACATCCAAGTGTAGCCTCGAAACGTATTTTTAAATGCTTTATCCTTTTTATTTATATATCCTACTCTTAACTAGCTGAGATATTACACTACTCATTTTAATGAACTAGTTGGTTACCTCGTGCTCCGCACATTTTTCCAACTCTAAAATTAAACTCTAAAATTAAATTTTTACCTCGTTTCCCAAACCTCCTCGAACCTCCAAATTCATGTCACATGGCACCTTTGTGAAACTCTTCCTTGAATAATAGAGATGCACGTTTTCATGTACTTAGTTGTGAAACCTCTTCCCGAACCTCCAAATTCATGTCATGGTGCCTTTGTGAAACTCTTCCTTGAATAATAAAGATGCATGTTTTCATGTACTTATTGCTTTGGCAATCAGAGGGTAATGATGACTACGTAATAGTTGGTAGTGACCTCACGGTTTAGGTAGCCCAGTTGGTTAGAGCAAAGGCCATTCACTTGTATCAAAGCATTGTAATAAAAACCGACAATACTTTGGAGATGCTTTTTCATTTAAGAGTTGTCCTTATTTTGATTGGTTAAAAATATGACTTAGTTGAAAAACCGACATTGTAGAGATGCTTTTTCATTTAAGAGTTGTCCTTATTTTGATTGGTTAAAAATATGTTAGATGACACATTGTAGAGATGCTTTTTCATTTAAGAGTTGTCCTTATTTTGATTGGTTAAAAATATGTTAGATGACACATTTGACATGGTTCATTAAGGGGAAATTTTTCCGACTTGGAACTCCCCCCTTATGACAAGGGGCGGGGTCGTGAGGGGGTCGCGCGTCATTGGGGGGAGGGAAGAGCATGGGCATTACGAATAGTGCATGAACAATACAAGACACACTGCAACACATGCATTTTAATAAACCATTAAGGGAAAAATTTCCCACTTAAGAGAATAGGTACCTCCCCGCTTATGAGGGGGAGCAGAAATCGCGTCACTACGAGGGAGGGGATGGGGTTTTTGGGGGGGAGCACATTATGAATAGTGCATGAACAATACAAGACACGCAACACATGCATTTAAGAAACACCTTTGACATGGTTCTGTTTTTTTTGGGGGGGCGGGGCGGGAGAGGGGGGGGGGGGGGGGGGGGATATACATGAAACATGCATTTCAAAAACCATTCTATGACAAATGTTATAAACATAACTTGGGGCTGATCTAGTTCTATAAAAGTTTTTGGCATTAAAAGCAAATGCGATTTTTTGAAGCTTATATAGCTTTGCACGCACACGGTTTTATTGTAAAAATACTCCGCATGGAAATAGTTCATTTTTAGTACATTCCTCAAAAACTGACCACGTTGTTTGGAAGTGAATAAAATAAATGATACTACAGCCCAAGTCTTGGAAAAGAATGCGAATAAAAACCAGAAAATGACCCAAAACGCTATGATTTCTCCTAGTGTAGAAAGGAGAAATCAAACTAGTCTAATCTGCTGTAGAAGTGAACTTCCCAAAAAAAAAAACACCTTTTATTTGAAAATATATATATATATATATATACAGTCTTGATTCACTCCCCATGTACAAGAAATCACAGGAACATGTACTGTAGGAACATTTTGGTCCAACCCTACATGGAAAGCTAGCCTTGCATAAGTGCACTAAGCATGGCAAGCAGCACCTTCATATACCTCCTATACATCTGATATATCTACACCTATTGAAAAGGCATGGACCAAAGCAGCATCAAACATCATGTACATATCATAAATCTACTAAAGCATGCATCATGAGTGCACTCCCATAAGAGGTAATCACTGACTCGACCCATCGATACCATAGAGAAGCTACTACTCACATCATGCACATGGGTAGCCATTTACATCATTTACATAACCCTTTGACGAGCCACCCATACCATCATGCACATAGCCACGCAGACCATGTACATAGTTGAGTGTTTCCAACTCACCTAAGAGGTCTGAGTAACAGCAGAACCACCCCCACCACCTCCGCCACTGGAGTGGCTGATCTCGATAGACTTCGGCTCCATCTTCATCTCCTTGGCCTTTGGCACAGAGAGGACAAGTACCCCATTGTTAAAATTGGCACTGATGTTGTCGGCGTCGACATTGTCCGGCAGACGGAACACCCTCATGAACTTGCCCGTCGCCCTCTCCACACGGTGCCACTTATCCCCCTCCTTCACCTCCTCCTTCCTCCGCTCTCCGCTTATTTTGAGAGTGTTCTTATCCTCCAGCTCCACCTTCACATCCTCCTTGGAGAGCCCTACAGTATGCCCCAAACACACCGAGTCTTCTTATTATCACAACATAATGCATGCAACACAAATCTTAAACTCCATACAATTCATATCACCTAACATAAAATTCTTATCACAGAGCATGACAAGATCCATATCAACTCAGGTAGATGCCCTAAATGCATGCAATCCATATCAACCCACAGTTAGATGCCCTAAAAGCATACAATCCATATAAACCCAACATGAAACATGACAGGTAGATGATAAACCCAACATGAAACATGACAGGCAGATGCCCTAAATGCATACAGTTCATGTCAACCCAACATGAAACATGACAAGTAGATGCCCTAAACGCATACAGTTCATGTCAACCCAACATGAAATATGACAAGTAGATGCCCTAAATGCATACAATGCATATAACCTCAACATGAAATACTTGAAATCATAAGAAAGCGAGACAGGTAGATGCCCGAACTGCATACAATTTTTATTATAAAGCGAGTCGACAGGTAGAAGACCTCAAAGAATGCAAACACAAGAGTTCTGATGCATGCATATATGCCTAAGCTAGAAGTAGTTAAAAGCTTAAGTGAAGCTGGAGGAGCAACCAGGGAGATCGGCAGTAATGATATGGGCGGAATCGGTCTCTTTCCAATCGACACGGGTGTTCATGACAGCCTGCACATCCTTAGCGAAGGAGAAGATGGGTTCTGTGTCCATCACTCTCCATGTGTTACCGGGGTCCCAGAAGGAAGAACTGAAAGGATCCCACAGGGAAGAGGAGCGGCCACCACCAAAGAAAGGGCTGAGCGCCATTAATTAATTAACACGCTAATGCAACTGAACTGGCGTTGATTAGAGCGAGAGCAACGAAGGCAAACCGTCTACGGCAGCTTTCTCTGTGTGATCGTTCGATCTGATAACCATCCAAATATATATATATCGTCGACTAACCTGAGAGTTGATTTTGAAGTGGCGACGCCGGCCCGCTTGAATTTAGTATCGACATGGTGAGGTGATGCCCCTCATTTGGCTTGCTTCTTTTAGTAAGCTCATGCTTCCCATCCTTTTTTGCAGTCGAGAACTTTCGACTCGTGGCACGTGTCAATAATTATTATGTAATAATAATAATAATAATAATAATAACAATTTCAAATCTATTTTTATTTCCTTTTTTCCCAAAAATTGCGAATCATCTTTTTTTTCCCATACTTGTTGCAAATCTTGATTTATTCACAAATTCCATATACCCATAGCGCACTAAACTTTTAAAACACAATGCATTCACTTTTTTTTTTTAGTGCGATTCATTTTGCAATAGGGCACAAAGTAGGGATCTACGAAACAAAGAACCTAATGGGTACTTATTCACTTTTTTCGTTGGTACTTATATTAATTAATGCATGCACCTTACGATTGCCCAAGGTGCTGAACCTTTACTCCATCCATTAATCGTGTCATCACCTCCGACCTTCGCTAGAGCTTCATCACCTCATCGCCTCTATGCGCTTCTCCTACATGCTTCTTAAGCTCCTCCTACATGCCTCTCTTCCTCCTGAGAGAAGGAGCTCTCCTGCTAAGCAAAGCCAAAGAGATCCCTTTCCTTGCAGCCCCCACTTCTACACAAGCCAATGAGAGGGAGCAAGAGTTGTGCTCCACAGAGACACACACACACACACACACACAGAGACCACCAGAGAACATGTGTACATCGTACATGCCAAGAATCAAGATTATTGATTTTGTTGCCAAAATAAAAAGCTTGCTTATTTTGGTGAAACCTTCGACATTAATATCAGATAACATTTCACACGATGGTAATTAATTAATGCAAGGCAAAAAAACGTTGTAAGTACGTATTAGGCAATATTCACTTTTTGACTTACTAGTTTTAAAAAAATTAGTGGTGCCTTTTTTAATCTCCACTTTTTTTGTAATTTGGTGCTTTGCATTGTGTTGATCCAGCTTCCGCTAGTATGTATTCCTACATGGTATCATAGCATAGGCTCTAGGCAAAGCTTGTTTTTTATAGTTTGCTATTTGAAGGCAGATTTGATGGGCCAACCTGCAAATAACGCAATCGCTCGTGCCCTCCCTCCACCTTTTGGTGATGGGAAACTAGATGGGGACAAATTACACTCTCTGGAATTTCAAGATTAGGTCTATTCTTGATTCATATGAGTTGTGGAAAACAACAATAGGGGTTGATGCAAAGCCGGGTCCTACTCCGGATCCAGCAGATCCACGGACCATACCGCCAAATCCTACTCTCGCTTTGGCACAGAGGCGAAAGAATCCATATACACTATATCCACTACTACGGACCATACCGCCAAATCCTACTCTCGCTTTGGCACAGAGGCGAAGGAATCCATATACACTATGTGCCATCATCATCACCACCATTGATCATAGATTCAATGATGACCTTTTTTCAACATACTGCCACAGCTTCTAAAGCATGGCAAGTTCTAAAGAACCAATATGAGATAAGGAATTAGGACAATGATTCAAAACCTTGGGATTCAGTGATGACCTTTTTTCAACATACTGCCACAGCTTCTAAAGCATGGCAAGTTCTAAAGGACCAATATGAGATGAGGAATCAGGACAATGATTCAAAACCTTGGGATTCAGCTTGCAAAGCAAAAAGACATTCTAATGGAGAAGCAACATAGGAGTTCATATCGTGGATAAAGAATATGCAAGATCAGATGGTAGAGGTGAGGATCACTAAGACCAGCAGCAGGCGAAGAGCTAGCAGGCAGGTGCATCAAAGTGTTGTCCCCATGGTATGATAGTTTGGTGACCTCACTGAACGACGTAGGTGCACAACCCGCCTCTTACTTTTGAGGAGTTCAATGTAAGTTAATGGACGAGAAGATGTGTTTCAAGCAAGAGATGGTAGTGACGTGGCATTCTCCGTAGATGCAAAGAAAGGTAAGAGGAAGGGATTTGGTAACCCGAATGCTTTTGAAAAGAAGAAGAAATTTAAGGCAAAGTGTTTCTATTGCGATAAGTCTGGTCGTCATGTGTCAAACCATGTCAACGTCATGTGTCAAACCATGTCGACTAAAGGAAGCAAATGAGAAAAATGGCGCCTTGGAAGGAGTCCAAGAATAGTGCAAAATAGAAATTAGAGCAGTTTGTGGCAACAAAAGAAATCTTTACAAAAGCAGAACATTCCTCAGCATTCGAAGGTTCATGGATCATTGATGGTGGAGTATCCCGACATATGACCAGTCAAAAGGGAAGTATACCTCCCTCAAGCATGTAGGAGAGTCCATCCTCGTAACAATCGGGAATGATGTCAAATGCCCAGCCATGGGTTGAGGTACCATTCTTTTGTTCCTAGCAACGATGATACTAAGAAGCTATCTAATGTCCTTTATGTGCTAGACATCAAGAGGAATCTTGTTATGTGCGTGTCATGTTATATGTATATACTAGGAGGCTAACCCACCCTAGGCATGTGAGCATGGGTGTTGCCATATACATAGGCAGTGATGTGTGTGAACACACTTAGGACAGCCTAGGCACTTTTGCCCTCTTTAGGAGGTTTTTTCCCCCGGCTTGTATATACGCCCATCATTCTAGGGCTAACTTATCTTTTGTACATTGACACAATCTAATACACTTTGTGTTGTGTGCATTCTTGCTTCTTCTTCTCCAAGCTTTATGTGCTTTCCTGCAACCCTAATTCCAACAATTGGTATCAGAGCAGGCATCGGCTTCCAGGGCTACGCCGCCAGCACCCTCGGACTCACGTTCTCCGATTGAGGTGAGTTTTCACGAGCGCTTGCAGGTCCCTATACTCTGCAAATTAGCCCATAGGGCTGTGCGTTCTCAGAATTTGCATCTGAGATCGTTTCGGGCTCCGTTTTTGCATTTCAAGTTCTGCACAGGTGTTTTCGTCATTTTTTGCAGAAATTTCGACAGTGCAGTTTTCTGCAAAACAGGCATACGTGTTCTATTGTGGACCGTGCTACATAGCACAAGTTGTCTTCTATTCAGTCTTTGCTTCATTACAGGTAGCTTTTGCATCAGTTTCAGTCAATGGCCATGGCTGATAACAGCAATGATGTATTTCGCATGTTGTCTGCTGAAGACAAACTGGATGGAGACAGTAACTACCCACTTTGGGCATACATGATGCAGCATGTTTTAGTTGCAAAAGGAGTGTGGAACATTGTGCAGGGTTCGGATGTACGTCCAAGTTCTGTGGATGTAGGATCAGGATGTTGCAGGTTCTAGCAGCTCTACTGTTGCTGCTGTTTTACCCACTGCTGAACAAGCTCGTTGGGATGGTAAAGATGCGCAGGCTCATGCCTTGATTGCACTTTCTGTCAAACGTAACATCACCCCACATATTCGTTCAGCTAAAACAGCAAAATAGGCTTGGGATATTCTAGCTGGTTTGTATGCAGGTCGTAACGAGGCAAAAATCGCTTACCTGCGTAAAGAGCTAGAATTGAAGATTATGCAAGAAGATGATGACATGAATGTTTTTTTGCTGAGATTAAAGATCTCAAAGAACAGTTGATTTCTGCAGGTGAGATTATTCCTGATCATTCTCTTGTGCAAACTGTTCTTGATGCTTTACCTGAGACATATCAGACTTTTGCTTCCACGTGGAGACTTCTTAATGAGGACAGACCTGATGCTGTCAAGTATGATACTTTAGTCAACAAGCTCTTGCAAGAAGCACAGTCCAGGCAAAACAGGGCCAGGCAGCGTGCAGTTGATCAAGCATTTATTGCTGCCCAGCAGCAGAGAAGAAGTGGTAAGGCAGCCCCTTCCACTGTTTCTTCTCCTATTAGTAGGTCTGCAACTTCTTCTCCTTCCACAGGTAGCAACAATAAGTCTGAGAAGGCTCTTGATAAAGGCAAGAAAAAGACCAGGTGCAACTATTGTAAGGCAAATGATCATGTCATTAAGAATTGCCCTAAGCTAAAGGCTAAAGAGGCAAAGAAGAAAGAGTCAAACGCAGCCACAATAGCGGATGCTTCTACAAATGCAGATTCTGCAAATGTTGTGCAGGATACAGAATGGGCGTTTAGCGTGTATTGCCAGTATGACCCATCTGTACATGATGCATGTTTGGCAGTTTCTGTTGACTCTCATGTATGGTATTTTGACAGTGGTGCTACAAAGCACATTACCTCGCATCGTGATATGTTCACTTCTCTTGAGGCTGTCCCTAATGGGAATACTGTCACATGTGCCAATAATGCTTCTTACCCAGTGAAAGGCATTGGTAAAATTATGCTTACTGCTGTAAATGGCAGCGCTTTCACACTTTCAGATGCTTTGTATGTGCCAGGGATAAAGAAGAATCTATTGTCTGTCTCTGCGCTTGCTAGACTTGGACTTGTAGTCAAATTTGTGGATGATAGATGTACTGTTCATGATTTGACTTCTGGTGATACGATTATTGTATCTGGCACCTTGTTTCGTGGGCTGTATAGGCTCAATTCTTATGACAAGTGTGTGGAAGATTCAGCAAATGCAGTTTCTGATGAAAAGGCAGTTTCAGATGCAAAACTATGGCATGGTCGTTTTGGTCATCTGAACTTTGCTAGTTTGCTGCGTTTGCAGAAATTTGATATGGTTGCTTCATTGCCCCCTCTTGAGGCACCATTAAAACATGTTTGTGAAGGCTGTATTTTGGGCAAAATGCAGCGTTCTGCGTTTCCAAAGGATGGTTCTGTACGGGTCACTCGCAAATTGCAACTTGTACATAGTGATGTATGTGGGCCTATGCAAACTCCGTCATTTGGTAAACACTTGTACTTCGTGACTTTCATTGATGATTACTCAAGGCATGTATATCCACTAAAGGCAAAGTCCGAAGTGTTTTTGTGCTTCAAACAGTTTTTTCTTATGGTTGAAAATATATCCAATTGTACTGTGGGCACTTTCATTGATGATTACTCAAGGCATGTATATCCACTAAAGGCAAAGTCCGAAGTGTTTTTGTGCTTCAAACAGTTTTTTCTTATGGTTGAAAATATATCCAATTGTACTGTGGGCACCCTCCGTACTGATCGAGGGGGGGAGTACATGTCTAAAGAGTTTGATGCATTTCTGGCTAGTCGTGGGATAAAACACCAATGTACAGTGCCGTATACCCCTCAGCAAAATGGTGTTGCTGAGAGGAAAAATAGGTCACTTATAGAGATGGCACGATGTATGGTCAAGAGCCAAGCTTTGCCACATGCGTTTTGGCTTGAGGCTGTCATGTGTGCTGCATATGTACTCAACAGGTGTCCCACTAAGGCCTTGCAGTCTATTACTCCATACGAAGCTTGGCATGGCAGGAAGCCTTCTATTGGTCACGTGCGTGTCTTTGGTTGCTTGGCCTATGCTTTAGTGCCTATGCAACAACGCAAAAAATTGGATGATAAGGCTGTCAAATGCATTTTTGTTGGCTACAGTGCTGAGAACAAGGGTTACAGATTGTATCATCCGCAGTCTAAGCGTATCTTGATTAGTCGAGATGTTGTTTTTGTGGAAGATGCTGTGCAGCCTTTGTTATCATGTACCAAAGAGACAGGTGTGAGCTCACGGGATGTATTTGATACATTGTTGCCTCTGTTTACAGGTGGGAATTCAAATGTAAGTCCTAATGAGGCAAATATTCAGCCTATGCAGATTTCAAACGACATCATAGATCAGCCTATTTCTGATGCAGATTTACAGGATGTAATTCATGAGGATAGGGCTGAAAATGAGTAGGCTAGAAGCATGCGCATAAATGGCTGGTGCAAACCTTGCGTGATAGTAAAATTGATGCACCTATGACTAGTCGTACTCGTTCAGGTTTTCAGCATGCCTCTTATACATCAGATTGTTATGCTTTGGCTGTGTCTAGTATGTGTGAAGAGGAAGAACCTCTTTCATTTGATGAGGCAAAAAATTCAGAAAATTGGTTGGCTGCAATGCAAAGTGAATATGATGCTATAATGAAGAATGGTACATGGTCTTTGTGTGATTTGCCTATTGGTAAAAAGGCCATTGGATGTAAGTGGGTTTTTAAGTTGAAACGAAAGCCAGATGGCAGTGTTGATCGCTATAAGGCTAGGCTTGTTGCAAAGGGTTATGCTCAAGAAAAGGGCATTGATTTTGATGAGACCTTTGCTCCCACTTGTCGTATGACTACCATTCGTAGCATTTGTGCATTGGCAGCTCATAATGGTTGGAATGTATATCAGCTGGACATAAAGACTGCATTCTTGAATGGAGATTTGCATGAGGAGGTGTATGTATCGCAGCCTCGTGGTTTTGTTCAAAGAGGGCAGGAAAACAAAGTGTGCAGGTTGAAAAAGGCTTTATATGGTTTAAAGCAAGCTCCACGAGCTTGGTATGAAAAGATACATGCATATTTGACTGCACATGGGTTTCAGAATAGTCCAACAGAAAGCACTTTGTATGTTAAATGTGTGGATGGTGTACATCTAATCATTGCTCTCTATGTCGATGACATGCTACTCACAGGACCAAATGAGAGTCATATTGCTGATTTTAAGGCTGATTTGAATGCCTCTTTTGAAATGTCAGATTTGGGGCATTTGCATCATTATTTGGGGATACAATTTAAGCAGTGTGATGGAGGTATTGCTTTGTGTCAGACAAAGTATATTGAGACATTGTTACGGAGATTTGGCCTTGAAGACTGCAAGCCTATTGCTACTCCAATGGAGACAGGTTTGAAGTTGAGTCTTCATGATGCTGGAGATCACTTTGATGTCACACTCTATCAGACAGCTGTTGGTTGCCTCATTTATGTATGCATTACGAGGCCGGACATTCAGTTTGCAGTCTCACAGGTGAGCAGGTTTATTCATAGCCCAGGGTCTCAGCATTGGAAGGCAGTTAAACGCATCTTTCGCTACTTGAGTGGCACCATACATCTTGGGTTGTTTTATCCCAAGGGGGGATCATTGCCGCCAGATTTGCATGCTTTTTCGGACTCAGATTGGGCTAGTTGCTATGATACAAGAGTGTCCACAAGTGGTTTTTGTTTCATGCTCGGTAGCTCATGCATATCTTGGTTGAGCAAGAAGCAACCTACTGTGGCCACTTCTAGTTGTGAAGCTGAGTACGGGGCAGCTTTCACAGCTACGGTTGAGTGTGTGTGGCTCAGACGGCTTATGGCTGATTTGGGTGTTGGACAGGAGTCTGGCCACCTCTATCTACACTAACAGTCAGAGCGCATTGGCAGTTGCGAGAAACCCAGTTTTTCATGCTCGCACAAAGCACATTGAGGTGCATTATCACTATGTCAGGGAGAGACTCAGCAGGAGAGATCAGCTTGGCCTATGTGCCAACACAGGACAACCTCGCCGATCTTTTCACAAAGGCGCTTCCTCGTGAGAAGTTTGAAGCTTTTCGCCAAGCTTTGGGCTTGCTCCCCTTTGTGGATTGATCTACTTCGGGCATGGCACTCCCCTATACATGAGTGCCAGCTCTCGTTCACACCATCACTCCCAGGGGGGATTTGTTGCCATATACATAGGCAGTGATGTGTGTGAACACACTTAGGACAGCCGGGGCACTTTTTCCCTCTTTAGGAGGTTTTTTCCCCCGGCTTGTATATACGCCCATCATTCCAGGGCTAACTTATCTTTTGTACATTGACACAATCTAATACACTTTGTGTTGTGTGCATTCTTGCTTCTTCTTCTCCAAGCTTTGTGTGCTTTCCTGCAACCCTAATTCCAACAATGGGATCATAAGAACATGCTCTAGTGGGACAAGGGTTAGACCTGACCCAAGTTGGGGTTAGGGTCGAGCAACCAAGGGTCACACATGGAAATGGAGGGTCAAGAGTCACTTAAGAGCTCTCCTATATAATAGGATAATGGGGCACTCTCAAGGGATGTTCTCTTGTGTAGATCATAGTATCTACTCTCTTGCCATTTCAGACTAGAGCTACGTGCTACTGGATTGAAGACATAACTCTTGGCGGTATGGGACAGGCACTATAAAAGTTGTACATTATGAGATATTGGCCACCCAAGGCCTTAGTTAGTAACTTTTGGGTGCCCAAGTGTGAATAAAGGCCAATTGTATATAAGGCATTTTCTCATAATTGAAGGACACAATCCCCCTTTATGTTATGAGTGCTCTTGCCTTATCTCTGAGAGAGAGAGAGAGAGTGTGTGTGTGTGTGTGTACTCTGGTGCATGTTTCTTCTCTATGCATATATGTGTAGAGGAGTGAGAGAGAGATTGTCTTGTGTTGTGGTGCAAGCAACTCTACACAGTGACCACGTGGAGGTGGAGCTTGGAGGATTGGAGCTTTTGGAAGTGAGCTTGGAGACCTCAAGGGATTTGAGCTTGAAGCATTAGTAAGAACCCAGCGATGGTTATTGTCTACTGCTTCTTTCAATGGTGAATGTTTAGAGTTCTCTCTTGGGAGGTGTGGTAGCCCCCCATTAACATTTTTGGCACCACTATCAAGGAACACCATTGTTTCTTCCATCCTCTTTGAGCTTCAGCTCCCACAATGCAAGATTCATGATTGTCTTTGCATTCAGAAAGTGCATTGTGTGATGAGAATGAATGGATAAGGTTTGATTGGAAGTAAAGAGTTGTTAAAAATTGTTTGTTTTTAGTGTGTGGGTGAGTACTTGGGTTATCCTAGAGGAAAGCTGCATTGTTTTTTCTTTAACTTTTGATGTTTGTATCACCAAGCTTGCTATCGTGAACGAGCAAGTGTGATACTCTATTTTTTGTTTTTTTTTTAATTCACAAAAAATACAAAAATAAAGAGCCAATGGCTGTGCTTATAACTTACATTACATTCCTTACTCCTAGCACAACCATTCTGGAACATTTGGATAGGTAAATTACACCCAAACTTCATTCTGTCGATGTGGGGCTAAACATGTGAAAGTGCAAAAAATGGTTCACAGCGTGAACCATTTCCTGCTACTTCATGGTGTGAACCGCCTTCCGTAATTAGCGCTGCAATTTTTGGGATTACCTTACTAAAAATAGGGTACCTTATCTTGACACAACTGATCCTAAGGGATCTTATTCCATATGAATTAGCAGAAAAGTACTTCACGACGTGAAACATCCACTGTTTCACGGCATGACCCATTTCATACGTCATGACGTGAAACATTCTCTATTTCATAGAGATGACCCATTTCATACGTCATGACGTGAAACATTCCCTATTTCACAGCGTGAACCCTTGCTTACTACTTCTCTTACATGAAGGAGTCACGGTAGATACACCAAAGGGTCATATATCCAAGATATGAAGCAATAGTGTCCAAAGCTATAGCTTAGACGGGCGCCCATAATGGTGTGACAGAGTATTTACGGAGATTCCCACTTCAAGAGCATGTGGTAGCAAGATAGGATAAAGTCCAGAACCCAAAAGAAGGAGCAAAACCTTCTAAAACCGAGAAAAACAAAGGACAACAAACTGTCGAAACCAAGGTCAAATTAAAAGACAAGAAAAAGGAGCTGGTAGAGGACGTAAAACCAAAAGGGGGACATAAGCACAAAAGAGCTAAAAGCTATACATGATGTAGAAGCATCCACCTCAAAAACCACCACACAAACCTTAACACCCATATGTGCAACACAGGATACAAAAACCTAAAAGAAAATTCGATCTCATCGCATGAGTAAACATAATGAAAAACTGACAAACCAAAGAAAGTCAGAGAATGAAACAAGTTCTAGTACATCACTAAGTGAGGATGAAACAAGTTCTTACTCTTTGCTCAGTGCACCACATAGACCAATCAAGAAACTAGAACCCACCCAACCACCCAACCAATCAAGAAACTAGAACCCACCCAACCACCCCAAATGGATAATAATGATCACATGATATATGCGGAATACAAAAAGCAAGCTCATGAGAGCATGCTTAGCTTGGTTGAATGTCTTATAGGACCACCGGTTGTGATTGAGCCTCATAATGCCAAACCTAAACAGTAACCAAGATACAAAGCCTAGAGGAGTACCGCTTTCCCTTTTAAGAGGAAGACATACTCTCTAGAAAAGAGTCATTTGAAATAGATTGTACAAACTATACACTTGAGAAAGCACATGAGGAATCCGATAATTCCCTTACAAGATTAAAACAGTCTCTCAAAACCTCATTTGGAGAAATGCTCTTCTCTCATGTGATAAAGCCAGCATCACATCAGCACCACTTGCACCTTTAAGGGCTTAAACTGAGTTATACAAGGACATAGCGAACTCCATAAAATAGGACTATGAAGATTCACAAGTTTCCAAACAGCCCTCATTAAGAATTGTCCGAGAGCCAAGTGTGCCAGTGTACGCATTAGGTACTCTTAAAAAAGCTGAGACCCAAACATAGGATGAAAGTGAATGGGAATATAAAACAAAAATAGGATCTGAAGCTGAAACAATAACCGAAACACCCGCGGTTCCTTTGGAAGATTCTATCATGGTATGGTTAGATTTTCCTACAGGTAATGATGTTAAGTGCAAATGTGCAGCCCTCGAGCTAGTCATAACATCGTGACAATAGACACTTGGGTGTCATTGGGACAACCTAAACTCATCCCTACAAGCAATAGTCTTGCAAGAGGAGCCAATGGAAAAAACATTGAAGTTCCAGGTTACTTTAAATACACTACTCAAACAATCGATGGCGATATGGAATTTACATTCAATGTTACCCTAGATTCCCATGAGTATGATGTCGTCCTTGGCAGAACTTAGATAGGTGAATCATTGTATTCAATAGATGAATCCATGCAAACAGCCACCTTGAACACTCCTGCAAGCAATGTAAAATTGCTATTATAGGAGAAAGAGACCTTGCAAGAGCTGGATCTTCCAAAATATCTTACTGAAAAGATCCCTAGGATTTTGGTTGGATTAGAAATTTCAAATAAAATCACCGTAGCTCAAGCACAGCTTTATCCAACACGAGAACACAATCTCATGACCCTCGAGCTATGAGATTTGTTAGGTCAACCAACACTCACAACACATCTTGAAAGGATTACCTTTACACAAGACTTGAACATGCCATGTTTGGGGTACTTTGAACATACAATGTATAATGAAACTAACCCCCTTACTTGTAAGTTTTTTGTAGTTGAGTATGTGTTGGAAGCAGATTCGATATTGGGGCATAAATGGACTATTGCTGCCCAAGCACCACTGTGCTTTGCTAGCGATAGAGTCATCATCATGATGGTCAATGACAAAAAGTTGACAATACCATACTACAAGGAAGAGGATCCAACTTTAATGGGTGGATATCTATAATGCTGAACGCAAAAGGATACTCGCCTCTTCCACAAAAGCCCCTCTACATAATGACCTACCATCTGCATCACGACTGGCTAAAGCATCTACTCCTTCAACCCCATCCTCACCTATGAAATTCGATGCCAAAACCTCGCAATCAGCAGCTATTCCAGAAGAAGTTCCCACAAACCATCTATCTCTAACAAGGAACGCAAAGGAAAGACCCTGGAACTTATGCATCTTCATCGATGTGACAAACCTCACCAAAGGAGACAACCACATGCTCAAAGGCCTCATCATCTCGACAACCACTCCACAAGAGTCTCTAACCTCATCATCATCAATAATGCCCATGAGTCTCAAACTTGCAGCCTCAGCGCCACAAGGAGGGCCCCAAACCTTCCACATCAACCCAAAAGAAAACTCCACCAAGACTACCACAATTACGATATCTTAATAGTATCAAAATGGAAGTGGAGAAGCAGCTACTTGTAACTCAAGGCTACTATAAAGGTGCTAATCAAATTTGGGTGCCTCGACAATCAAAACCTCTTCCTCCCCAACGCAGCACTCGGATGCTAAGGAAAAAGAAAGGTACTCCAAAACACAGTCCATATAAAAGCCTATACGAGTTCCTCACAAAACTCCACCAAGTCATCAAGTGTGGGTACCAAAATACTGCTGCAGGCACATGGGTACTACCAAAGAAATACCAAAGCGTGGGTCCCCAAGCACATCAAAAAGTCCGCTAAGCTTGCACAAAGAAGAAAGCCTCTAAGCACATTGGCCACCAATTTACAGTGTTCATCAAATATGGGTGCCTGTGCATGTACTTCAACAACAAGGATACTATGATGGTAATTCCATCATATGGTTTCCAAAATTGAACAATGTGAAGAAAACCTCACCATGAATTCAACTGCAACAACTTCACCTAAAGCTCGACAAGAATGGAGGCCCAAGCAACGACAAGCAAATCACTCAACAACTCTCGTGCATTCAGCACCAACACAAGAACTTGTGTGTTCAACCAAACAATCAGCAGTCTTCCCTACTGCCAACATCTGAGCAATAAATTCCAAAATCAATACCCACATTTGCAATGGAGGCTTATGAGCGCATTAAGGACAAAATAACAATGCTCTTGCCACCCCTCTAGATGTGAGAAATAAGTGCATAAGAAGCGGTTGCTTGCTTGCAAGTCATAACCTAGATGACCCACAAAAAAAAAACTATCAAGGTCAAAACCTACAACTTCACGAGGTTAAAACCTATAACTTCACGAGGTTAAAACCTGCAAAGTCATGGAATTCCATCTCATGAAATTACAATTCACGGATTTTCATCTCACGGCTTAAGAACATGCACTTTCACAATTTAAGCCTCATCACGGATTAAGCCATCTCACGCATTAACCTTTTCCAATAATCTTCAATAGCCATTATATATCTGTTAGCTTATTGCTTATTATTCTTTTAGCTAAATTAATGTAGCAACTGCTCCATGAGTAAATACCCATACTCATGCACTGGAGAACATTTGCACCAAAACCTCACCATCGATAACTTCCAGTTACATCTCTGGATGGGGGGACCATGGTGGGCGAAAGCCTGGTCAATGCTACAATCCATTGCCTGAAATTTTTCTTCAAGTTACAAACCTCTCCAAAGCCATCTTCACAAATCAATGATCTTTAATCCTTACTGAAGATATCTATATTAGCCTCGCAAGTCGACGTAAGTCTTTCAATCCTCACCAACAAGTGGCTACTTCAACACAGAGCAGTTCAATAAAAGTCTATATGACTCAATTCTTGTACTTCATGTAAATCTGCTTCATAAGGCAACTTAAATATACATAAAAATATAAAAAGCACATAGGTAGAAAAAGTCAGGAACAGCTCCTACTCAACAACATTTGACAAGAATCCTGCCACACAAAGGGACACCATCAAAGGCCAAATTCTTCAAATGATGAATGGCGCTTCAATGAATCAAATGAGGAACTAAGAATCACCATCTTGTTCTGATGATTAAGTCTACGTTCCTCCGAATCCTTCCCTCTTTTCTCCCATTATTAACATCTCTTAGTGTCCCCATCACTAATAAAAATCACATATAACCTTGCCAATGATTGCCAAAAACAAATTGAGCCCAAAAAAAAGGGGGCTCAAACAAATATAAAAATGCAATCATTTGCAAAAAACCCCACCCCCACCCCATTAGGAGTTCCCAATACACCACTAACCTCTTCATTCATTAATTAGCTTTTCTTATTTCTTTCGGAGGAACAAAGACCATTGAACGTCACTCAACATCAATGCCATCGACAAAGCTTGTTCATTCTCCCCACACAAAGGTCTTCTCAACACGATCACGAGGATGCGATCGCCATTAGGAAGGGAGGAATGTTAATCCAATTCTAGGATTAACAAGAGCTACCGCCATTATCTTACATCAAGGAGTCACGGTAGATACACCAAAGGGTCATACATTCAAGATATGAAGCAATAGTGTCCAAAGCTACAACGAGCACCCGTAATGGTGTGACGGAGTATTTATGGTGATTCTCACTTCAAAAGCATATGGTAGCAAGATAGGATGAAGTCCTAAGTAATGTACTTCATGAATATATTATGAGAGTAGTCATTGTAATAGCATTAGGCCTCTTATGAGCCTAAAGTGCCTGGTCGGCCACAGTTTAAGTGAGTGTGAACACTTATGGCCATGTATATAAGTGAATTTTTCTCATAATACAACATACTCTCCCATTGTGCAATTGAGTCTTGCTCTTGCTAATCTCTCTCCCTAATGCATGCTAGTGAGTGTGTGTGAGTGAAGTGAGGTGAGAGGAGGGACAAGGACCTATAGTAGTGTAACGCGGCAGTGTGTTAACGCTCACGGGAGACGCGGTAGAATCGTTTCTCAAGCAGTTGTAGAGCTTGGCGACCTCAAGGGTTATGAGCTCGACCATTAGAAAGATCCTCATGACAATTGAGGTTCACCAGGTAATCTCTTTTTGGATTTGTTTCAAGGAGGGTTAGGGTGAGCCATAACAGAAGCTGCTCCCTGCAGTTTCTTTTGATGTTGTGGGCTCTGTTTTTCTTGTGGTGACTGAGGGGTTGGTGTAAGATTCCTCCCCAGCCTCTCAGGATGTCCAGTATCTTCCCCTGTAGTCAAATCCCTCTTCAGAAATATAAAAGATCTTGTTTCTACCAGTTTTGGCCTAGAGAGAGAAAATCTTCTAGAGAGTGATAATTCAAATTTTAAATATTTTTAGATAGAAAAATATCTTATCTTATTAAAATAAGTTTCCCTGAAACAGAAGTTCAAAAAGATTTTCAGAAAGTGCATTAGAAATTAAGTATAATCTGTTCAAGAGGCATTATCCTAGGGGTCCAGATTTTCAAAAAAAATTAAATTAAGGTTCCTATGGACCAATAAGATTCATCCAAATGTAGGGAGGAGCTAAATAGAAGAATAAAAGGAAAATCCCCCAAAAATGAGTAAATACTCACATAAGATGAAGAGTTGACTAAGGACAAGGTTAATAGTCAAAAAAGAGAGATATTTAGATGAAATGATGCATTTTTGACACCTCAGTATAGGGGAATTCCCCTCATGAAGGAGGTGCCTATTTCACATGCTTGAATGAGTTTTAAACTCCCAAATAATGAGATATTTTTATCTCTCCTCTCTCTTGTTTCAACTAGATCCAAAAAGTGAGCAAACTGACCTAAAAGTGGTCAAAATTTGACCAAACTGATCCAAAAAATTCTAGAATCAGTTTGCTTGGTTAAGAGCTCACTTTTTCCTACAAATAGAAGCCTCCCCCTTTGTTGAAGCTTAATAGTGTTTTTGCACTGTTACCCTACTTCTCCCAAGAGCCAGAAAACTGTGAATTTACTCATAATTCATTAGTTTTTTTACCTTCCCTCTTCTAAAGATTGGTGGCCACTCTTGTTTCAAACAAGAGTAGAACCCTCAAACCATCAAGCCAAAGGAAAGCTCTCAAATTCCTTCATAAGTTGGAGATTCTTCTCTTTTCTATTCATTTTATGGTTTTTTATGATTTTTGTATTCTCTATATTGAATATGATATTATGCCTCATTGAAAAAAGGCATTCCCCCCTCTTCTTTAGTAAATCCAACCATTCTTTATCCTAGATGAATGATTAATGAAAAAAATCAAGTTTTTCATAATTTTTCTCTTAAATAAGTAGAAAATATTTACATTAGAATGATTTAAATACTCTTGGTGAACTTCTAATTTATTTTAGAGAGTTAAAATTTGAAAATGGTCAGTCATACAAAGGAGGTTATGGCAAAATTTTCTAAAATTGTGAAAAATAAGTTTTACTTTTTTTATTTCAAAAGAGTAACTCCCATCGTATATGTATTCTTAAAGTGTTATTTTTCATCCTAGGTATAGAAAAATGCATGGAAGTAAATTAAATTCAATATGCTTACTTCCATGCATAGAAAAATATTTTATTAAAAAAGTGTTACTTTCTTTAGAATTAAATTCTATGCATGGAAGTAAGCATATTGAAATTTTTATTTTGATTATAAAAGAGTGATTTTCATCATAAATGATTTGTATGAATAAAAGTTTTTTTTTAAAGAGTGATTTTCATCATAAATGATTTGTATGCATAAAAGATTTTTTTATATTAAAAGTGTGATTTTCATCATAAATGATTTTTATGCATAAAGAGATGCATAAAAGAAATTCTTTTATATTAAAAGAGTGATTTTCATCATAAATGATTTGTATGCATAAAAGATTTTTTTAATTAAAAGAGTGATTTTCATCATAAATGATTTGTATGCATAAAATATTTTTTTATATTAAAAGTGTGATTTTTATCATAAATGATTTTTATGCATAAAAGAAATTCTTTTATATTAAAAGAGTAATTTTCATCATAAATGATTTGTATGCATAAACATATTCATAAAAGATTTTTTATATATTAAAAGTGTAATTTTCATCATAAATGATTTTTATGCATAAATTAGATGCATAAAAGAAATTGTTTTATTATAAAAGCGTGACTTTCATCATAATTGAATTTATGCATAAATAGATGTATAAAAGAAAGTTTTTATTTTAAAAGAGTTATTTTTCATTGGATTTAGTTTCTATGCATGGGAAGATGCATAAGAGAAATTCTTTCATTCTAATAGTGTAATTCCTACTAAATTAGTTTTATGCATGGAAAGATGCATAAAGAATTTATTTTAATCCAAAAGTGTTATTCTCATCAATTTTGTTTTTATGCATAAATAGATGCATAAAGAATTTTATTTTTAATTCAAAAGAGTTATTTTTATCAATTTTGATTTTATGCATAGAAAGATGCATAAAAGGTTTATTTTTATTTTTAAAGTATTATTCTCATTAAAATAAAATTTATGCATAGTAAAATACATAAAAGGTTATTTTTTAATTTGAAAGTGTTATTTTCCTTAAAATTGAATTTATGCCTAAATATATGCATAAAAAGATTTTTATAAAAGTGTTATTCCTACTAAAGTTGTCTTTATGCCTAATTAGATGCGTAAAGAATCTTTATATCAAAAAATTAGAATTCTCTTACATTCTATAAATAGATGTGATAGGAATCAGATATATGTAAATGGATGGATGGAAGTAATATGAATCAGATAAATGAAAATGGATGAATGGATGTGATGTCCTATGAATTAGGATGTGAATGAATGGTATGGGATGTGAAGGAATGTGAATCGTGATATGAATGAATGATAAGGGATGTGAATGAATGACGGCATGTGAATCGTGATATGAATGAATGATAAGGGATGTGAATGAATGACGGCATGTGAATCGGATGTGAATGGATGATGTGGTTTGACGTGTGAATGATGTGGTTGATGTAGATGGATGAATGGATGATGTGGATGTGGATGTATGAATGTGGATGAATGGATGATGTGGTTTGACGTGTGAATGATGTAGATGTGGATGGATGAATGGATGTAGATGTAGGTTGATGTAGATGGATGAATGGATGATGTAGGTTGATGTAGGTTGATGTAGATGGATGAATGGATGATGTGGATGTGGATGTATGAATGTGGATGTGGATGTGGATGTATGAATGTGAATGGGGATGTGTGGATGTATGAATGTAGATGTGGATGTGGATGTGAATGTGGATGTGGATGTATGGATGCGAATGGGGATGTGAATGTATGAATGTGTATGTGGATATGGATGTATGAATGTGGATGTGAAAATGGATGTATGGATGTGAATGTGGATGTGGAAATGGATGTATGGATGTGGAAGTGGATATGGATATGGATGTATGGAATGTAGATGTGGACGTGGATGTGAATGTGGATGTGGATGTATGAATGTGAATGGATATGTGGATGTATGAATGTGGATGTGGATGTATGGATGTGGATATGGATGTGTATGTATGAATGCAGATGTGGAAGTGGATGTACGAATGTGGATGTGTATGTAGAATAATGAATGCGAATGTGTATGTGAAATGATGTGACGTCGATATGAGTGAATGGATGAGGTGTGATGACATGTGAATTGGGATGTGAATAAATGATACGTGATGTGAATGAATCTGAGGTGATGAGATGGAAAATGATATGATTGGATGACAATGAGCACATATGAATAGAATGTGGAATAAGTAATGTGGACTGATGAGGGATAATGTGGAAAGACGAGAGTTTATTATAGAAATTGTATTTGTGACCTATTTGTAAATGGCTGTTTTATGTCAAGAATGCTGGGGAAGCATTTTGACCGTCTTGTGATTAAGGTCGTGGAGACCTAACTGATAAAGTTGCAATAGTTGACGGAGAGTCAACGGAGGACGTCTCGAGTAGCATGGTCGACCGAGGTCTTGACCAGCCTCGGTTTAATTTAAATGGTGAGCTTCCGGTACGGTGGACGAGGGACCAAGGAAGTGGCCTATGAGTGAAGGACTAGGTGACCTGCGAGACGAAGGATCCTAGAGGGTGCTGACCATGAAACTGGGCATGGATCTGGTTGATTGACCTTGCTGGTCCTCAACGGATGAGTCCATGACTCTTTTATATGGATCTGTTTGTTGATCTTGCTGATCTTCCACGGAGATTCCATTTTGTTATGTGAATATATTACCGGTTACTATGAACTAGGAACTATCGAAAAGGCCCCTGTGTGAACAGGTGGTGAGCGTTCTGGTTGCCAATGATGCCATAAGTACACCGATGAAGGAATGATTGGAAATAAGGATTCAACCAGAGATTTTGAGGATTGCGATAAGTGACACAATGGTTTCATTAAAGGATTGTTTTAAGGATAGCTGATGCTGAGAAAAAGGCAATTTCATATTGGGTGTGTAAGTGGTGTGACTAGTTTTATGTTTGCATGAACATCCGGCTAGGGGACCTGGGAACTCTTTTCCCTAGTACCCGGGACAAAACCTAACCAAATTCCTAATTGGATCCCATCACTACAGCGGGGTTGGCTAACCCATGGGACTAGACGGGATTAGACTAGACTCATGGATCCGTAAATCGAGACTCAATTTCTGTTTAGTTCGATAGATGAAGTAAATTCCGGACAAAAATTGTTCTATAGAAAAGAATCAACGACTGTGTCTCTCAACGAGGAAAAAAGCGTTGGTCTCTATGATCCAAGTATAGTCTTTTTCCCATATCTCACTATGGGACTTACGGGTTTGGTCAGATGAGCTCAGTTAGTTAAGGCTTTTGACTACGTTAGGGAAAAGTTATCCTGGTGGAATCGCCCATGCTTTCTGAGCAAAGTAAGTTTTTCCAGGTTCGGTTTTGGAAAAACCGATGGATTAGTCTCTTGTCCAGATATCCGTGGGGGCGAGGCCCCGAGCGTGAGACCCTGCCCCGTACAAGAAGTGCTACTTCTGCTACTAGCACCCCTGAATTTGTTACGTGGTGGGGACTGGGATCTTACAGTTGGTATCAGAGCTATTTGGCTAATGAGGATCAACCGAGAAGCCAAATATGTCAAAAATTTATCAAGAAGTACTAAAAGGCTGTAATTGTGTGATAAAATTCATACAATTTAATATTCAAACTGAAATTCATAAATTGGTAATTGGGTCTTCAGATGGAAGTACTGCGATTGTACGGAATCCCTGACATACTTGAGGCCTAGACATGATGGTATTTACCTTATAGTTCCAAGAACCATGACTACCCGTATATACCGAGAATATAACTGCAGCTCTTTACTGGCAGTATATACGAGTAAATCTAAGACTTGAAATTATAAGCATTAATACTACCTAGATGATGAATTCGAATGTGGTTGATATGATTTTTAAATTCTGGTTGTGAACTGAGGAGTTGATTTGGATTCTGATTGAAAAATGATTCCTGAAAATTAGTTGAATTGTAATAAGCTGAGCAAAACCACAATGAGGATGAATGGGACGAGTCCCTGTGATGATGTTCATAACTGAAATGATGTTTATGACTTCAACAAATCACTATGAGATTAGTGGATTGTGCTGGCAGATTACTACTGTTAACTTTTTGTCCAGTGGATCAAGTTAAGCGATGATAAATTAAAAATCTGAAAAATTTGAAATCCCCATGGAGGACTGTTCAGATGGAAAAAATTAGTCTGATGGACCATTATTGTGTTAAAGATATGAATGAGATATTTTGAATGAATTATTAACTGATAATGCGTTCTATATAAGTATCTTTATCCCTTGATTCTATAGGGAGCTGACCTATTTAGAGAACCCCCGGAATCAGTTGAATCAAAAAATCGGACTGAATCATAAATAAAGAGACTTAACAAGAATTTTCGTATTGATAGGAACATGGATCGAGATCGTCGTGGTAGAAATGTTAACCCCCAACTCGATGAAGAAGAGCTCGACCTGGATGTTCATAAAACTCTTCATAGTTCGCAGCCTGGACCTTTCAAGGGTAAAGGGGAAAACATGGGCGAGACTGTGGAGAAGTAGATCGAATCAATGGAAGAATACTTCGATGTCACCGGGTATAATGAGAAGAGCAAAATGGCTCTTGCAAGGCTAAAGATACTGGAGATAGCTAGAGTGGCATGGAGAAACCATTGCGAGACAAACCGTCTCGACCGAAATACCCAAACCTGGACCGATCTCAAGGCTTACCTCAGAAAGAGGTTTTGTCCCCCAGGCTTTCTTGAAATTAAGATGAATGAGTTCTTGGAACTACAGCAGGAAAACCGGACAATTGAAGAGTACCATCAGGCTTTTGCCCTTCTCCTTAAATATTCCCCTCAATTGGATGAAGAGCAGTTGATGGCCAGGTTCATTCGAGGAATGAACGAGCCATTGGATACTTTAGTCAAGAATGCCAAACCTATCTCAATGGCCGAAGCAATAAGAATGGCGAAGGATTTCGCCAACGCCTTTGATGTCAAAGTCCCGCCAAAGCCAGCACCATCACCTTTCAAAAGGTTTTTATTCCCAGAAGGTGATTCCAACCTTCCTCCGCCTAAGAGATATCAGGGTCAATTCCAAGATATGGGAAGTTCCATAATGGAAGAAATGTCCTTTTTCCGAAACTCAATTCCCTGGATTTCAACTTCAGAAGTTCTACCCTTGAACAAGAGAGGGAAATCAGGGATCAAGATTCCAGACTCCAGCCCCTTCCTTCGAGAGTAATCACGGTTCTATCCGCCAAAATCAGGGAAATCCCAGAGGTAGACCCTCTATCCAACCTGCAGTTTCAATCCAAAGTAATGCAAGACCTCCACCTCATAATAGGGGAAGTCAAAGAGAGTTGTTCCCAAATCAGCCGTCCACTTCCAAGGCAATAATGCTGGAAGTAATTGAAGAAGAAGAAGAAGATGAAAGAGATCATACTCCACCTGCAAGATGAGGACATCTCGCGTTTTTTAAGTGGGGTAGAATGTAAGATTCCTCCCCAGCCTCTTAGGATGTCCAATATCTTCCCCTGTAGTCAAATCCCTCTTCAGAAATATAAAAGATCTTGTTTCCACCAGTTTTGGCCTAGAGAGAGAAAATCTTCTACAGAGTGGTAATTCAATTTTTAAATATTTTTGGATAGAAAAATATCTCATATTATTAAAATAAGTTCCCCTAAAACAGAACTTCAAAAAGATTTTCAGAAGGTGCATTAGAAATTAAGTATAATCTGTTCAAGAGGCATTATCCTAGGGGTCCAGATTTTCAAAAAAATTTAAATTAAGGTTCCTATGGACCAATAAGATTCATCCAAATGTAGGGAGGAGATAAATAGAAGAATAAAAGGAAAATCCCCCAAAAATGAGTAAATACTCACATAAGATGAAGAGTTGACTAAGGACAAGGTTAATAGTTAAAAAAGAGAGTTATTTAGATGAAATGATGCATTTTTGACACTTCAGTATAGGGGAATTCTCCTCATGAAGGAGGCACCTATTTCACATGCTTGAATGAGTTTTAAACTCCCAAATAATAAGATATTTTTATCTCTCCTCTCCACTGTTTCAACTAGATCCAAAAAGTGAGCAAAACTGACCTAAAAATGGTCAAAATTTGACCAAACTGATCCAAAAAATTCTAGAATCAGTTTGCTTGGTTAAGAGCTCACTTTTTCCTACAAATAGAAGCCTCCCCCTTTGTTGAAGCTTAATAGTGTTTTTGCACTGTTACCCTACTTCGCCCAAGAGTCAGAAAACTGTGAATTTACTCATAATTCATTAGTTTTTTGACCTTCCCTCTTCTAAAGATTGGTGGCCACTCTTGTTTCAAACAAGAGTAGAACCCTCAAACCATCAAGCCAAAGGAAAACTTTCAAATTCCTTCGTAAGTTGGAGATTCTTCTCTTTTCTATTCATTTTATGGTTTTTTATGATTTTTGTATTCTCTATATTGAATATGATGTTATGCCTCATTGAAAAAAGGCATTCCCCCTCTTCTTTAGTAAATCCAACCATTCTTTATCCTAGATGAATGATTAATGAAAAAAATTAAGTTTTTTAAAATGTTTCTCTTAAATAAGTAGAAAATGTTTACATTAGAATGATTTAAATACTCTTGGTGAACTTCTAATTAATTTTAGAGAGATAAAATTTGAAAAATGGTCAGCCATACAAAGGAGGTTATGGCAAAATTTTCTAAAATTGTGAAAAATAAGTTTTACTTTTTTTATTTCAAAAGAGTAACTCCCATCGTATCTGTATTCTTAAAGTGTTATTTTTCATCCTAGGTATAGAAAAATGCATACTAAAATATTTTATTAAAAAAGTGTTACTTTCTTTAGAATTAAATTCTATGCATGGAAGTAAGCATATTGAAATTTTTATTTTGATTATAAAAGAGTGATTTTCATCATAAATGATTTGTATGAATAAAAGATTTTTTTTTAAAGAGTGATTTTCATCATAAATTATTTGTATGCATAAACTTATGCATAAAAAATTTTTTATATTAAAAGTGTGATTTTCATCATAAATGATTTTTATGCATAAAGGAATGCATAAAAGAAATTCTTTTATATTAAAAGAGTGATTTTCATCATAAATGATTTGTATGCATAAACATATGCATAAAAGATTTTTTTTATTAAAAGAGTGATTTTCATCATAAATGATTTGTATGCATAAACTTATGCATAAAAGATTTTTTTATATTAAAAGTGTGATTTTCATCATAAATGATTTTTATGTATAAAAGAAATTCTTTTATATTAAAAGAGTGATTTTCATCATAAATGATTTGTATGCATAAACATATGCATAAAAGATTTTTTATATATTAAAAGTGTGATTTTCATCATAAATGATTTTTATGCATAAATTAGATGCATAAAAGAAATTGTTTTATTATAAAAGCGTGACTTTCATCAGAATTGAATTTATGCATAAATAGATATATAAAAGAAAGTTTTTATTTTAAAAGAGTTATTTTTCATTGGATTTAGTTTTTATGCATGGGAAGATGCATAAGAGAAATTCTTTCATTCTAATAGTGTAATTCCTACTAAATTAGTTTTATGCATGGAAAGATGCATAAAGAATTTATTTTAATCCAAAAGTGTTATTCTCATCAATTTTGTTTTTATGCATAAATAGATGTATAAAGAATTTTATTTTTAATTCAAAAGAGTTATTTTTATCAATTTTGATTTTATGCATAGAAAGATGCATAAAAGGTTTATTTTTATTTTGAAAGTATTATTCTCATTAAAATAGAATTTATGCATAGTAAAATACATAAAAGGTTATTTTTTAATTCGAAAGTGTTATTTTCCTTAAAATTGAATTTATGCCTAAATAGATGCATGAAAGGATTTTTATAAAAGTGTTATTCCTACTAAAGTTGTCTTTATGCCTAATTAGATGCGTAAAGAATCTTTATATCAAAAAATTAGAATTCTCTTACATTCTATAAATAGATGAGATGTGATGTGATAGGAATCAGATAGATGTAAATGGATGGATGGAAGTGATATGAATCAGATAAATGAAAATGGATAAATGGATGTGATGTCCTGTGAATTAGGATGTGAATGAATGGTATGGGATGTGAAGGAATGTGAATCGTGATATGAATAAATAATAAGGGATGTGAATGAATGACAGCATGTGAATCGGATGTGAATGGATGATGTGGTTTGACGTGTGAATGATGTAGGTTAATGTAGATTGATGTATGGATGATGTGGTTTGATGTGTGAATGATGTGGGTTGATGTAGATGGATAAATGGATGATGTGGATGTGGATGTATGAATGTGGATGTGGATGTGGATGTGGATGTGGATGTGGATGTGGAAATA
This sequence comes from Cibotium barometz, assembly GCF_041138505.1. NCBI lineage: Eukaryota > Viridiplantae > Streptophyta > Polypodiopsida > Cyatheales > Cibotiaceae > Cibotium > Cibotium barometz. The sequence continues at coordinate 28,247,648 of NC_141069.1, forward strand.
GATGTATGAATGTGAATGGGGATGTGTGGATGTATGAATGTAGATGTGGATGTGGATGTGGATGTATGGATGCGAATGGGGATGTGGATATGGATGTATGAATGTGGATGTGAAAATGGATGTATGGATGTGAATGTGGATGTGGAAGTGGATATGGATGTATGGAATGTAGATGTGGATGTATGAATGTGAATGGAGATGTGGATGTATGAATGTGGATGTGGATGTATGGATGTGGATATGGATGTGTATGTATGAATGCGGATGTGGAAGTGGATGTACGAATGTGGATGTGTATGTAGAATAATGAATGCGAATGTGTATGTGAAATGATGTGACGTCGATATGAGTGAATGGATGAGGTGTGATGACATGTGAATTGGGATGTGAATAAATGATATGTGATGTGAATGAATCTGAGGTGATGAGATGGAAAATGATATGATTGGATGACAATGAGCACATATGAATGGAATGTGGAATAAGTAATGTGGACTGATGGGATAATGTGGAAAGACGAGAGTTCATTATAGAAAGACTGATGGGATAATGTGGAAAGACGAGAGTTCATTATAGAAACTGTATTTGTGACCTGTTTGTAAATGACTGTTTTATGTCAAGAATGCTGGGGAAGCATTTTGACCGTCTTGTGATTAAGGTCGTGGAGACCTAACTGATAAAGTTGCAACAGCTAAGACGGAGAGTCAACGGAGGACGTCTCGTGTAGCATGGTCGACCGAGGTCTTGACCAGCCTCGGTTCGATTTAAATGGTGAGCTTCCGGTACGGTGGATGAGGGACCAAGGAAGCGGCCTATGAGTGAAGCGCTAGGTGACCTGCGAAGGATCCTAGAGGGTGCTGACCATAGGGTGCTCGGGCTCTGGGTCATCGAAGATACCCACACATGCGTCATGGAAGATGTTGAATCAAGGAGTAAGAGTTGTTTTCTGAAACTGGGCATGGATCTAGTTGATTAACCTTGCTGGTCCTCAAAACGGATGAGTCCATGACTCTTTTATATGGATCTGTTGGTTGATGATCTTCCACGGAGATTCCATTTTGTTATGTGAATATATTACCGGTTACTATGAGCTAGGAACTATCGAAAAGGCCCCTGTGTGAACAGGTGGTGAGCGTTCTGGTTGCCAATGATGCAAAAAGTACACCGATGAAGGAATGATTGGAAATAAGAGATTTTGAGGATTGCGATAAGTGACACAATGGTTTCATTAAAGGATTGTTTTAAGGATAGCTGATGCTGAGAAAAAGGCAATTTCATATTGGGTGTATAAGTGGTGTGACTAGTTTTATGTTTTGCATGAACATCCAGCTAGGGGGGCAACTCTTTTCCCTGGTACCCGGACAAAACCTAACCAAATTCCTAATTGGATCCCATCACTACAGTGGTTGGGCGGTTGGCTAACCCATGGGACTGGATGGGGTTAGACTGGATGGGGTTAGACTGGACTGACGGATCCGTAAATAGAGACTCAATTTCTATTTAGTTCGATAGATGAAGTAAATTCCGGACAAAAATTATTCTATGGAAAAGAATCAACAGCTGTGCCTCTCAATGAGGAAATAATCGTTGGTCTTTATGATCCAAGTACAATCTTTTTCCGTGATCTGACTATGGGACTTACGGCTTCGGTCAGATGAGCTCAGTTAGTTAAGGCTTTTGATTACGTTAGGGAAAAGTTATCCTGGTGGAGTCCCCCGTGCTTTCCGAGCAAAGGAAGTTTTTTCGGGTTCAGTTTTGGAAAAACCGATAGATTAGTCTCTTGTCTAGATATCCGTGGGCGTGGCCCCGAGTATGAGACCATGCCCCGTGTGCAAGAAGTGCTACTTCCGCTGCTAGCACCCCTGAATTGTTGCGCGATGGAGACTGGGATCTTACAGTTGGTGTCTTTTTTAGTCTCTGCTTCAGACTCCTCACCACTATTGGTGCTTGAGCTTGAGTCATCCCATGTGGACTCAAGTTCACTCTATAACCAATCCCCCCAATATTAGAAGGTATAGCATGAACCATTCATAGGGGGCACAACCTTAGGGAGCTCCTTACCATCAGGTGTAACCCATGTAGATCCTCTAGATCCCATCTAATAAATTATGGCTAGCACATGTATCCGATTTAGATCATCTTTAGACTCAATAGCTTGTTTTTTAGTAGCTTTATAGGGCAGGTCCTTCCCTACATTGGTCTCTTCTCTACAAGTATAGCAATATTACAAAGGGTTCGAATGGATTGTAGTATCTCATCTTTGATCGAATAGTCCTCTACTCCCATTAGATGTACGTGACAGTTCACGATGTCTACTTTAAGGATTGAGTTATCAAATTGTAGGTAGATATGGTTTTCGGGCCAATCACATGGACCATTTTAACTTCATGGATAAATGATCTTCCTAAGATCATTTCATAAGAATCAGGTCGCTTGGAAAAGTCCATCATAATGAAGGTATGCCTCACCCGAAGTTTCAACACCTTAATCTTAAGGTTGCATAACATTCCAATTAGTTTGGTAACAGTATCATCTTCCATTTTAACCACAATGTCTAAGACTTCAAGCCTGGGTTTTGGCCATTTTTCCCAACATTTTTTGGTGATTATATTGACTTTTGCACCACCATCAAAAGGACTCCTATTACTGTGATTCCCTTGGTGGTGGACTGGTAGTAATGTGTTGGATTAATCACCTTCAAAGTATTGACCCAATTTATTCAATTGAATTTTGAACATTGATTGGACCAGGTAGGAATACCATCTTATGGATGGAACTGGAGCCAAGGTAGCAGAAGGGAAAAAAGAAAACTCAAACATGCGATTATTGAAGATGATGCCATCTTTCTAGAGCACACAAAACCCCACATCTTTATAGCTGACATGGCAAGAAAGAGGGGGCCAAATACCTAATGGAAGGACAATTGAGGTACAGTTCAAGAGGGCCGATGAGAAGACTTGGCTAGGACATGGTTCAGTTTAGTAGTCAGAGGAGAGCATATGAGCCAAGGTACAACCAAGACTGGTCTAGGACATGCTTCAATTACCGGTCGGAGGAGAGTATACAAGCCAAAGACTGGTCTAGGACATGCTTCAATTAGCAATCGGAGGAGAGTATACAAGCCAAAGTACAACCAAAAAAAGACCATTCATTTGTATTCGAGGGCACTTTAGCTCATCCTGACCTAAAAGAAGCAGGGTGGGACCAACCATGAGTTGTCTGGACAGCACACTTTGGAGATGGAGACACAGTTCAGAGACATAAATTTTTCAGAATATGCAAGTAGGAAGAAATGGGTTTCACATACTGATGTAGCATCCATCGTGATCATCAGGTGTTGGCAGGGCCGATAAGCCCATCTGGCCACACTACCAAAGTTCCTTCTTTCAGAACAGACTCATCATGAGTCGGGTCTTCTTGTTCTATAAGGAGAAAAAGTGGGATTCTCCCCGTTTGGTATGTGTGTACGCATGTATATGACAATATTAGAAAGAGAATGTCTTCAGGGTTGGCCATCTCTCTTGTACTCTATGTTGCATAAATGTCTATCTTGGTATTAACCACTATGGGGAGGCATGAATGAATGGGGAACTAGCCCACTCATAATCTTACTTAACTCCCCTCCTGTGCATGGGAAGATTAGAGCTCAACGCTCGGTGTTGGCTTATCACATTGGGCACAATAGAGATAATCAATGCCCTTTAGGAGCCGATTAGGTGGTCTAGAACCACTGAAGTGTCGGGACTTGAATGGGGACAGTGACAACTAAAGAGAGAGGGGAAGCAAGGCAAGCGCTGGCTAAAAAGAGAGGGGAAAGAGGGAAGACAAGGCTTGCTCTTAGAAGAGAGAGAGAGAGAGAGAGAGAGAGAGAGAGAGAGAGAGGGGGGGGGAGGCAAGGCAAGCATTGGCTAAAGAGAGAGGGGAGGCAAGGCAGGTGTTGGCTAAAGAAAGAGGGGAGGCAAGGTTTGATTTTAGAAAAGAGAGGGGAGAGAGAGAGGGGCATTGCTTTTAGAAAATATAGGGGAGAGAGAGAGGGGCATTTCTTTTAGAAAATATCTATTCTGCTACTAGCGGGCTAGCAGCCTCAGAGGAATTGGCCATCTGAATCAACTTTTCCATGCTTGGACCAGCACCATGGCACTTTCCTTCATTGAAAGCATGTTTCTTGGCATTCTGTGACATTACACTGTCGAGAGATTAGACATGCTTGCATCATATAGGCTAACGGTACCCTTGAAGCCTTTCCCTACTATAACCAACTTGCATGTTTTGTCTCTACAAGATTTGTTGTAGGCATGTATGCCAAACTTGTGTCATCCAACTCCTAACATCATGTAAACCAATAGTAAGTGTTGTTAATAAAAATGTAACATTAGATTCTTAATATAGAAGTATTTATCAAAAAATTAAAAAAGAGACAAATACTTACTCTAACCAAATGCTTATGCCAATGGAGATATCTCCAACCAAATGCTTATGCCAGTAGGGATATCTCACAAACCACCAACTAAGCCAGCAATCCATCAATGGAAAATTTCGATCTGCCTCCTTGCCATTTATCCACCATGACCGAATGTATCTATATTGAGAAAGTGCATCATCCTTGGTCAATGCACAATGCCACATTCGACAAAGACATTTGTGTTTATCTTGGAAATTCTTAACCACATATTGCACATTGTGAATATACAAACTTTGTTCGCAATGGGATAAACAAGACTATTCTCTCCCTTTCATAATGTCATGAGGACCATCATTGTACACTATGCGCATAGCTTGCCAGTTAGTACTAGCCTCATCTCCCATGAATCCCAAAAAATCTGGTCTTCCTCCACCTTTATGCCCCACCATGTCATTAAGCATTTCCCAAAATAACACTTGAGCATCTGTGTCCTCCTCCTTTATCTCACATGCTGCAAGGGTCATGAGCTCTTGTAAACTACACAATATATATGAAATATCATAGCTTGGGAGAACCTAAATTCCTTTGAGGACGTGGATGCAGTTTACCTTTCGAAGATTAAGATCGGGAACGATAGGAATATGGCATACTTATGGGTACATCAATATCAAGACGAGGAGGAGCTCCTCCATACTAAGGAGCTTACTGGTGCAATAAAATTGAGGGAAGTTTAATTGTGATGCCATTTAATAATCAGTAGGGTTAAACCACAATTCATACTTATGGGTACATCAATATCAAGACGAGGAGGAGCTCCTCCATACTAAGGAGCTTACTGGTGCAATAAAATTGAGGGAAGTTTAATTGTGATGCCATTTAATAATCAGTAGGGTTAAACCACAATTCATAATTATAATGCATACTTTTTATTATAGTCATCTTCTACATTTTTGGGTTTTCAATTTCTCCTACATCATGCCTTAGAGAGAGAGAGAGAGAGAGAGAGAGCATGTGTGCGCGCGCATGTGTGTGTGTGAGAAAGAAGACTACAAATTTTTTTGAGAAAATGATAATTGAACAATAGTTGTAAATCATGCGCCTCTCTCTCTCTCTCTCTCTCTCTCTCTCTCGTAATGTAACAAACTAAAGTTGTGGGTAGAAATAGACAATATAAATAAGAAGATGGAGGGAGAGAGAGAGAGTGTGAGCAAGTGAGTGCAAAAAAAGGGAAAACAAAAGAAGATGGAGAGAGAGAGTGAGTGATTGGTAGGGTAAGAGAATGGAGAGTAAATAAGATGACACAGAGAATAGAGTGATAGTGGGAGATAGAGAGACAATGAAAGAGAGAGTGGGAATATCGGGAGAATGGAGAGTAAATAAGATGACACAGAGAATAGAGTGATAATGGGAGATAGAAAGACAATGAAAGAGAGAGTGGGAATATCGAGAGCATGGAGAGTAAATAAGATGACACAGAGAATGGAGTGATAGTGGGAGATAGAGAGACAATGAAAGAGAGAGTGGGAGACATAGAATGAAAGAGAGAGAGAGAGAGAGAGAGAGAGAGAATATCGAGAGAGAGTGAGAGATAGAGAGTGGGAGGGAGGGAATAAAGAGACAAAGAGTGAAAGAGAGGGTGGGAGGAAGGGAACAGAGAGATAGGAAGTGAAAGAGAGGGTGGGAGGGAGGGACCAAAGATAGAGAGTGAAAGAGATAGGGAATAGAGAGAGGGTGGGAGAGAGGGAACAGAGAGATAAAGAGTGAAAGAGAGGGAATAAAGAGAGAGAGAGAGAGAGAGAGAGAGGGACAAGTATGAGAGAGGCGGGGGGAGAGAGAGAGGAGAGATAGAAGGGGAGGAGCTAGGCGGTGATGGAGAGGAGGAGCTGTGGGCAGAG